>NC_088107.1:28917358-30389858 GCF_036370855.1 Dromaius novaehollandiae
AAAACAGCCAGCACCCAGAGGCCTGCCACTGCCCTATGAGGCAATGTGACTGCTGTGACCTCAGAAGGACAGCCAGCAGCCATTGGCCTGCCACTCACCTATCAGGGAATAGGACTGCTCTGACCTCACAAGCACAGCCAGCAGCCATTGGCCTCCCACTGGCCTATGAGGCACTGAGGCTGCTGTGACCTCACAAGCACAGCCAGCAGACAGGGGCCTGCCACCACCCTCAAGGGCAGGGAGGCTTCTGTAACATCACAAGCACAGCCAGCAGCCAGAGGCCTGCCACTGGCCTGTGAAGCACTGAGGCTGCTGTGACCTCACGAGCCCAGGCAGCAGCTACGGGCCTCCCACAGGCCTATGAGGCACGGAGGCTGCTGTGACCTCACAAGCACACCAAGCAGCCATTGGCCTCCCACGGGCCTATCAGGCACTGAGGCTGCTGTGACCTCACAAGCACAGCCAGCAGCCAAGGGCCTGCCACAGGCCTATCAGGCAATACGACTGCTGTGACCTCACAAGCACAGGCAGCAGCTATGGGCCTGCCACTGGCCTATAGGAAAAGGAGGCTGCTGTGACTTCACAAGCACAGGCAGCAGCTATGGGCCTGCCACTGGCCTATGAGGCCCCGAGACAAACGTGATCTCACAACGCAGCCAGCAGGCATGGGCCTGCCACTGGCCTATAGGGAACCAAGGCTTCTGTGACCTCGCAAGCACAGCCAGCAGCCATTGGTCTCCCACGGGCCTATCAGGTAATAAGGCTGCTGTGACCTCACAAGCACAGCCAGTAGACAAGGGCCTACCACTGGCCTATGAGGCAATTGGACTGCTGTGACCTCACAGGCACAGCCAGCAGCTATGGATCTGCCACTGGCCTATAGGAAACCCAGGCTGATGTAACCTGACAAACACAGCCAGCAGCCATTCGCCTACCACTGCCCGATGAGGCGCTGACGCTGCTGTCAACTGAGAAGCACAGTAACAGTCGATGCCTGCCACTGCACTAAAGGGCATAGAGGCTGCTGTGACCTCAGAAGCCCAGCGAGCAGCTATGGGCCTGCCACTGCCCTATAGGGCACTGAGGCTTCTCTGACCTCAGAAGCCCACCCAGCAGTGGAACTGGCCTCGAACTGGCCTATCAGGCACGGAGGCTGCTGTGACCTCACAAGTACAACCAGCAGCCATGGGCATCCCACTGGCCAATGAGGCACTAAGACAAAGGTGACCTCAAAATGCAGCCAGCAGCCATGGGCCTCCCACTGGCCTATCAGGCAACAGGACTGCTGTGACCTCACCAGCACAGCCAGCAGCCAGGGCATCGCACTGGCCTATGAGGCACTGAGGCTGCTGTTACCTCACAAAAACAGCCAGCACCCAGAGGCCTGCCACTTGCCTATCAGTAACTCAGACTGCTGTGAACTCAAAAGGACAGCCAGCAGCCAGGGGCCTGCCACTGACCTATCAGGCAATAGGACTGCTGTGACCTCACAAGCACAGCCAGCAGCCAGGGGCCTGCCACTGCCCTATGAGGTACAGAGACAAATGTGACCTCAAAATGCGGCCAGCAGCCAGGGCCCTGCCACTGCCCTACAAGATACTGAAGCTGATTTCACCTAACAAGTAAAGCCAGCAGCTGTGGGTATGCCACTGGCCTATGAGGCACGGAGGCTGCTGTGACCTAACAAGCACAGAAAGCAGCCAGTGGCCTGCCCTTGGCCTAGGAGGCACTGAGGCTGCTCTGACCTCACAAGCACAGCCAGCAGCCATGAGCCTGCCACTAGCCTAGGAGGCACTGAGACTGCTGTGACTGCACAAGCACGGCCAGCGGCCATTAGTCTGCCACTGGCCTAGGAGGCATGGAGGGTGCTATGACCTCACAAGCACAGCCAGCAGCCAGAAGCCTCCCACTGCCCTTTGAGGCACTGAGGGTGCTGTGACCTCACAAGCACAGCCAGCAGCCATGAGCCTGCCACTGGCCTAGGAGGCACGGTGGCTGCTGTTACTTCACAAGCACAGCCAGCAGCCAGGAGCCTGCCACTGCCCTGTGTGGCACTGAGGCTGCTGTGACCTGACAAGCACAGCCAGCCGCTACGGGCCTCCACTGGCCTATGAGGCACGGAGGCTACTGTGACCTCACAAGCACAGTCAGCAGCCAAGGGCCTGCCACTGTCCTATGAGATACAGAGACAAATGTGACCTCAAAACGCGGCAAGCTGCCAGGGGCCTGCCACTGCCCTATAAGACACTGAGGCTGCTGTGACCTGACAAGCACAGCCAGCAGCCATTGGCCTCCAACTTCCCGATCAGGTGCTGATGCTGCTGTCAACTCAGAAGCACAGTAAACAGTCAGGGGCCTGCCACTGCCCTAAAGGGCATGGAGGCTGCTGTGATATCACAAGCCCAGCCAGCAGCTATGGGCCTGCCACTGCCCTATAGGACACTGAGGCTTCTCTGACCTCACAAGCCCACCCAGCAGTCATTGGCCTCGAACTGGCCTATCAGGCAACAGGACTGCTGTGACCTCACAAGCATGGCCAGCAGGCATGGGCATCCAACTGCCCTATGAGGCCCCGAGACAAACATGACCTCATAACACAGCCAGCAGGCATGGAGCTGTCACTGGCCTATCAGGCAACAGGACTGCTGTGACCTCACAAGCACAGCCAGCAGCCAGCAGCCATGGCATCCAACCTGCCGATGAGCCACTGAGGCTGCTGTCACCTCACAAAAACAGCCAGCACCCAGAGGCCTGCCACTGGCCTATGAGGCAATGTGACTGCTGTGACCTCAGAAGGACAGCCAGCAGCCATTGGCCTGCCACTCACCTATCAGGGAATAGGACTGCTCTGACCTCACAAGCACAGCCAGCAGCCATTGGCCTCCCACTGGCCTATGAGGCACTGAGGCTGCTGTGACCTCACAAGCACAGCCAGCAGACAGGGGCCTGCCACCACCCTCAAGGGCAGGGAGGCTTCTGTAACATCACAAGCACAGCCAGCAGCCAGAGGCCTGCCACTGGCCTGTGAAGCACTGAGGCTGCTGTGACCTCACGAGCCCAGGCAGCAGCTACGGGCCTCCCACAGGCCTATGAGGCACGGAGGCTGCTGTGACCTCACAAGCACACCAAGCAGCCATTGGCCTCCCACGGGCCTATCAGGCACTGAGGCTGCTGTGACCTCACAAGCACAGCCAGCAGCCAAGGGCCTGCCACAGGCCTATCAGGCAATACGACTGCTGTGACCTCACAAGCACAGGCAGCAGCTATGGGCCTGCCACTGGCCTATAGGAAAAGGAGGCTGCTGTGACTTCACAAGCACAGGCAGCAGCTATGGGCCTGCCACTGGCCTATGAGGCCCCGAGACAAACGTGATCTCACAACGCAGCCAGCAGGCATGGGCCTGCCACTGGCCTATAGGGAACCAAGGCTTCTGTGACCTCGCAAGCACAGCCAGCAGCCATTGGTCTCCCACGGGCCTATCAGGTAATAAGGCTGCTGTGACCTCACAAGCACAGCCAGTAGACAAGGGCCTACCACTGGCCTATGAGGCAATTGGACTGCTGTGACCTCACAGGCACAGCCAGCAGCTATGGATCTGCCACTGGCCTATAGGAAACCCAGGCTGATGTAACCTGACAAACACAGCCAGCAGCCATTCGCCTACCACTGCCCGATGAGGCGCTGACGCTGCTGTCAACTGAGAAGCACAGTAACAGTCGATGCCTGGCACTGCACTAAAGGGCATAGAGGCTGCTGTGACCTCAGAAGCCCAGCGAGCAGCTATGGGCCTGCCACTGCCCTATAGGGCACTGAGGCTTCTCTGACCTCAGAAGCCCACCCAGCAGTGGAACTGGCCTCGAACTGGCCTATCAGGCACGGAGGCTGCTGTGACCTCACAAGTACAACCAGCAGCCATGGGCATCCCACTGGCCAATGAGGCACTAAGACAAAGGTGACCTCAAAATGCAGCCAGCAGCCATGGGCCTCCCACTGGCCTATCAGGCAACAGGACTGCTGTGACCTCACCAGCACAGCCAGCAGCCAGGGCATCGCACTGGCCTATGAGGCACTGAGGCTGCTGTTACCTCACAAAAACAGCCAGCACCCAGAGGCCTGCCACTTGCCTATCAGTAACTCAGACTGCTGTGAACTCAAAAGGACAGCCAGCAGCCAGGGGCCTGCCACTGACCTATCAGGCAATAGGACTGCTGTGACCTCACAAGCACAGCCAGCAGCCAGGGGCCTGCCACTGCCCTATGAGGTACAGAGACAAATGTGACCTCAAAATGCGGCCAGCAGCCAGGGCCCTGCCACTGCCCTACAAGATACTGAAGCTGATTTCACCTAACAAGTAAAGCCAGCAGCTGTGGGTATGCCACTGGCCTATGAGGCACGGAGGCTGCTGTGACCTAACAAGCACAGAAAGCAGCCAGTGGCCTGCCCTTGGCCTAGGAGGCACTGAGGCTGCTCTGACCTCACAAGCACAGCCAGCAGCCATGAGCCTGCCACTAGCCTAGGAGGCACTGAGACTGCTGTGACCGCACAAGCACGGCCAGCGGCCATTAGTCTGCCACTGGCCTAGGAGGCATGGAGGGTGCTATGACCTCACAAGCACAGCCAGCAGCCAGAAGCCTCCCACTGCCCTTTGAGGCACTGAGGGTGCTGTGACCTCACAAGCACAGCCAGCAGCCATGAGCCTGCCACTGGCCTAGGAGGCACGGTGGCTGCTGTTACTTCACAAGCACAGCCAGCAGCCAGGAGCCTGCCACTGCCCTGTGTGGCACTGAGGCTGCTGTGACCTGACAAGCACAGCCAGCCGCTACGGGCCTCCACTGGCCTATGAGGCACGGAGGCTACTGTGACCTCACAAGCACAGTCAGCAGCCAAGGGCCTGCCACTGTCCTATGAGATACAGAGACAAATGTGACCTCAAAACGCGGCAAGCTGCCAGGGGCCTGCCACTGCCCTATAAGACACTGAGGCTGCTGTGACCTCACAAGCACAGCCAGCAGTGAAGGGCCTGCCACTGGCCTATGAGGCACGGAGGCTGCTGTGACCTGACAAGCACAGCCAGCAGCCATTGGCCTCCAACTTCCCGATCAGGTGCTGATGCTGCTGTCAACTCAGAAGCACAGTAAACAGTCAGGGGCCTGCCACTGCCCTAAAGGGCATGGAGGCTGCTGTGATATCACAAGCCCAGCCAGCAGCTATGGGCCTGCCACTGCCCTATAGGACACTGAGGCTTCTCTGACCTCACAAGCCCACCCAGCAGTCATTGGCCTCGAACTGGCCTATCAGGCAACAGGACTGCTGTGACCTCACAAGCATGGCCAGCAGGCATGGGCATCCAACTGCCCTATGAGGCCCCGAGACAAACATGACCTCATAACACAGCCAGCAGGCATGGAGCTGTCACTGGCCTATCAGGCAACAGGACTGCTGTGACCTCACAAGCACAGCCAGCAGCCAGCAGCCATGGCATCCAACCTGCCGATGAGCCACTGAGGCTGCTGTCACCTCACAAAAACAGCCAGCACCCAGAGGCCTGCCACTGGCCTATGAGGCAATGTGACTGCTGTGACCTCAGAAGGACAGCCAGCAGCCATTGGCCAGCCACTCACCTATCAGGGAATAGGACTGCTCTGACCTCACAAGCACAGCCAGCAGCCATTGGCCTCCCACTGGCCTATGAGGCACTGAGGCTGCTGTGACCTCACAAGCACAGCCAGCAGACAGGGGCCTGCCACCACCCTCAAGGGCAGGGAGGCTTCTGTAACATCACAAGCACAGCCAGCAGCCAGAGGCCTGCCACTGGCCTGTGAAGCACTGAGGCTGCTGTGACCTGACAAGCACAGCCAGCAGCTATGGGCCTGCCATTGTCCTACAGGGAATGGAGGCTGATGTGACCTCAGATGCACAGCCAGCAGCCAAGGGCCTGCCACTGTACGATCAAGCACTGAGGCTGCTGTGACCTCACCAGCACACCAAGCAGCCTTTGGCCTCCCTCTGGCCTACAGGAAAAGGAGGCTGCTGTGACCTCACAAGCACAGCGAGGAGCCACGGGCCTCCCACTGCCCTATAAGGTACAGAGACAAATGTGACCTCAAAAGGCAGCCAGCAGACAGGGGCCTGCCACAGGCCTATCAGGAAATACGACTGCTGTGACCTGAGAAGCACAGCCAGCAGCTACAGGCCTGCCCCTGGCCTATGAGGCACAGAGGCTGCTGTGACGTCACAAGCACAGCCAGCAGCTGTGGGTCTGCCACTGGCCTATGAGGCACGGAGGCTGCTGTGACCTAACAAGCACAGCCAGCAGCCATTGGCCTCCCACTGGCCTATGAGGCAATGAGGCTGCTGTGACCTAACAAGCAAAGCCAGCAGCCATTGGCCTGCCACTGGCCTATGAGGCACTGAGGCTGCTGTGACCTCACAAGCACAGCCAGCAGCCATTGGCCTGCCACTAGCCTAGGAGGCACTGAGACTGCTGTGACGTCACAAGCAAAGCCAGCAGCTGTGGGTCTGCCACTGGCCTATCAGGCTGTAGGAGTGTTGTGACCTGACAAGCACAGCCAGCAGCCATTGGGACTGCCACCACCCTCAAGGGCAGGGAGGCTTCTCTGACCTCACAAGCACAGCCAGCAGCCAGGGGCCTGCCACTGACCTATCAGGCAATAGGACTGCTCTGACCTCACAAGCACAGCCAGCAGCTATGGGCCTGCCACTGCCCTATGAGGTACAGAGACAAATGTGACCTCAAAACGCGGCCAGCAGCCAGGGGCCTGCCACTGCCCTGTAAGACACTGAGGCTTCTCTGACCTGACAAGCACAGCCAGCAGCTGTGGGTATGCCACTGGCCTATGAGGCACGGAGGCTGCTGTGACCTCACAAGCACAGCCAGCAGCCATTGGCCTCCCACTGGCCTATCAGGTCCTGACGCTGCTGTGACCTCACAAGCACAGCCAAGCAGACAGGGGCCTGCCACTGGCCTATCAGGCACTGAGGCTGCTGTGACCTCACAAGCACAGCCAGCAGTGAAGGGCCTGCCATGGCGCGTCAAGCACGGAGAAAGAAGGGAACACCCAAGCAGACCAGCAGCCATGGGCGTGGCAGTGCATGCCATGCATGCCATGCATGCAATGGCATGCAGGTCAAAGTGACATCATAAGACACAACCAGCAACCATGGGCCTGCCACTGCCCTTTTTGGCATGGAGACACAAGTATCCTCACAAGCCCAGTCAGGAGGCATGGCCCTGCCACTGCCCTATCAAGCACAGAGGCAGAAGCAACCTCACAAGCAGAGCAAGGACTGATGGGCCTGACTGGCCTACCAGGCCGTGAGGCAGAAGTGACATGACTATCTCATCCAGCAGTGGTGGACCTGACAATATCATTTCAGGCAGAGGGTAAAGTGATATCACAGAACACTGAAGGACCATAACAGAAAAAAAGGCACTTGGAGGCATGAGCACTGGGAAAAAAGGGCACTAGGAGGCGATGCACTGCAAAAATATGCACATGGAGGACACTATACTGGAAAAAAGGGCACTTTGGGAGCCTGCATCACAAAAATAGGCACTTGGAGGCCGCTAGGCCGGAGAAAAAGGCACTTAGATGCCCCTTCACTGCAAAAAAAAGGCACTCAGACAGCAGTGCACCTCAAACAAAGGCACTCGGTGGCCCCTGAACCACAAGGAAAGGCACTCGGTGGCTCCTACAGCACAAAAAAAGGCACTCGGGGGCTGCTGCAATGTGAAAAAAGGCACTCAGAGGCCCCTGAACCACAAGAAAAGGCACTCGGTGGCCTCTGAACCACAAGAAAAGGCACTTGGTGGACCCTACAGCACAATAAAAGGCACTCGGGGGCTGCTACAATGTGAAACAGTGCACCGGAGGGCCCAGCACCACCAAAAAAGGCACTCGGAGGCTCCTGCACTGGAAATAAAGGCACTTGGAGGCCCCTGCACCACAAAAAAAGTCACTCGGAAGCCCCTACAATGCAAAAAAAGGCACTTGGAGGCTACTACACTGCAAAAAAATGCACCCTGAGGCCCCTGCACCGCAAAAAAAGGCACTCGGAGGCCCCTGCACCACAAAAAAAAGGCACATGGAGGCCCCTACACCACAAAAAAAGGCACTCGGCTGCCCCTACAGTGGAAAAAAAGGCACTCGGAGGCCCCTACACCACAAAAAAAGGCACTTCGGGGCTGCTACACTGGAAAAAAGGCACTCGGAGGCCCCTTCACCAGAAACAAAGGCACTTGGAGGGCCCTGCACCACAAAAGAAGGCACTCGCAGGCCCCTACACCACAAGAAAAGGCACTCGGAGGCCGCTGCATCACAAAAAAAGGCATTTGGAGGCTAATACACTGCAAAAAAGGCACTCGGAGGACAATGCACGGCAAAAAAAGGCACTCGGTGGCCCCGACACCACAAAAAAAGGTACTCGGGGGCTGCTACAATGCGAAAACAGGCACTCTGATGCCCCTACACCAGAAAGAAAGGCACTCAGAGGGCCCTGCAGCACAAAAAAAGGCACTCAGCTGCCCTTACACTGGAAAAACAGGCACTCGGAGGCCTCTACACCCCAGAAAAAGGCACTCAGTGGCCCCTACGCTGCAAAAAAAGGCACTCGGGGGCTACTACAATGTGAAACAAGGCACTCGGAGGGCCCTGCACCACCAAAAGAAGCACTCAGAGGCTCCTGCACTGGAAAAAGAGGCACTTGCAGGCCTGTACACCGGAAAAAAAGGCACTTGGAGGCCGCTACACCACAGAGAAAGGCACTCGGAGGCACCGGCAACGGAAAAAAATGCACTCGGAGGCCCCTACACCACAAAAAAAGGCACTTGGAGGCCCCTACACTGGAAAAAAAGGCACTCGGAGGCCCCTACACCACAAAAAAAGGCACTTGGGGGCTGCTACAATGCAAAAAAAGGCACTCGGAGGCCCCTGAACAACAAGAAAAGGCTCTCGGGGCCACTACACCGCAAAAAAAAGGTACATGGAGGACCACACACCCAAAAATAACAGCACTCGGTGGCCCCTGAACCACAAGGAAAGGCACTCGGTGGCTCCTACAGCACAAAAAAAGGCACTCGGGGGCTGCTGCAATGTGAAAAAAGGCACTCAGAGGCCCCTGAACCACAAGAAAAGGCACTCGGTGGCCTCTGAACCACAAGAAAAGGCACTTGGTGGACCCTACAGCACAATAAAAGGCACTCGGGGGCTGCTACAATGTGAAACAGTGCACCGGAGGGCCCAGCACCACCAAAAAAGGCACTCGGAGGCTCCTGCACTGGAAATAAAGGCACTTGGAGGCCCCTGCACCACAAAAAAAGTCACTCGGAAGCCCCTACATTGCAAAAAAAGGCACTTGGAGGCTACTACACTGCAAAAAAATGCACCCTGAGGCCCCTGCACTGCAAAAAAAAGGCACATGGAGGCCCCTACACCACAAAAAAAGGCACTCGGCTGCCCCTACAGTGGAAAAAAAGGCACTCGGAGGCCCCTACACCACAAAAAAAGGCACTTCGGGGCTGCTACACTGGAAAAAAGGCACTCGGAGGCCCCTGCACCAGAAACAAAGGCACTCGGAGGGCCCTGCACCACAAAAGAAGGCACTCGCAGGCCCCTACACCACAAGAAAAGGCACTCGGAGGCCCCTACACCACAAGAAAAGGCACTCGGAGGCCGCTGCATCACAAAAAAAGGCACTTGGAGGACCATGCACGGCAAAAAAAGGCACTCGGTGGCCCCGACACCACAAAAAAAGGTACTCGGGGGCTACTACAATGTGAAACAAGGCACTCGGAGGGCCCAGCACCACCACAAAAAGCACTCGGAGGCTCCTGCACCACAAAAGAAGGCACTCAGAGGCCCCTACACCACCAAGAAAGGCACTCGGTGGCCCCCACATTGCAAAAAAAGGCACTTGGAGGCTACTACACTGCAAAAAAATGCACCCTGAGGCCCATGCTCAGCAAAAAAAGGCACTCAGTAGCCCCTGCATTGCAAAAAAAGGCACTCAGAGGCCTCCACACCGCAAAAAAAGGCACTCGGAGGCCTCCACACCGCAAGAAAAGGCACTTGGAGGCCGCTACACTGCAAAAAAAAAATGCACCCAGAGGCCTCGAAACCACAAAAGAAAGGCACTCGGAGGACCACACCACAAAAAAAGGCACTCGGCTGCCCCTACACCACAAGAAAAGGCACTCAGTGGCCCCTACAGCACAAAAAAAGGCACTTGGTGGCTGCTACAATGCAAAAAAAGGCACTCAGAGGCCCCTGCACCACAAGAAAAGGCTCTCGGGGCCACTACACCGCAAAAAAAGGTACATGGAGGACCACACACCCCAAAATAACAGCACTTGGAGGGCCCTGAACCACAAGAAAAGGCATTCAGTGGCCTATACAGCAAAATAAAAGGCACTCGGGGGCTGCTACAATGTGAAACAGTGCACCGGAGGGCCCAGCACCACCAAAAAAGGCACTAGGAGGCTCCTGCACTGGAAAAAGAGGCACTTGCAGGCCTGTACACTGGAAATAAAGGCACTTGGAGGCCCCTGCACCACAAAAAAAGGCACTCGGAAGCCCCTACATTGCAAAAAAAGGCACTTGGAGGCTACTATACTGCAAAAAAATGCACCCTGAGGCCCCTGCACTGCAAAAAAAGGCACTTGGAGGCCCCTACACTGCAAAAAAAAAGCACTTGGAGGCCCCTACACCACAAAAAAAGGCACTCGGCTGCCCCTACACTGGAAAAAAAGGCACTCGGAGGCCCCTACACCACAAAAAAAGGCACTTGGAGGCTGCTACAATGCAAAAAATGGCACTTGGAGGCCCCTGCACCAGAAACAAAGGCACTTGGAGGGCCCTGCACCACAAAAGAAGGCACTCGGAGGCCCCTGACCCACAAGAAAAGGCACTCGGTGGCCCCTACAGCACAATAAAAGGCACTCGGGGGCTGCTACAATGTGAAACAAGGCACTCGGAGGGCCCAGCACCACCAAAAAAGGCACTCGGAGGCCCCTGCACTGGGAAAAGAGCCACTTGCAGGCCTGTACACTGGAAATAAAGGCACTTGGAGGCCCCAGCACCACAAAAAAAGGCACTCGGAAGCCCCCACATTGCAAAAAAAGGCACTTGGAGGCTACTACACTGCAAAAAAATGCACCCTGAGGCCCCTGCACCGCGAAAAAAGGCACTCGGTGGCCCCTGCACCGCGAAAAAAGGCACTCGGTGGCCCCTGCACCGCAAAAAAAGGCACTTGGAGGCCTCTACAACACCTTCCACTGCCCTATCAGACACAGAGGCTCATGTGACCTCACAAGGAAAGGAAGCCGCCAGGGGCCTGCCAGTGGCCTGTCAGGCACTGGTACTTCTGTGAGCTCACAAGCAGAGTCAGCAGCCATGGGCATCCCACTGCCTGATGAGGCACTGAGACAAAGGTGACCTCAAAATGCAGCCAGCACGCAGAGGCCTGCCACTGGCCTATCAGGCAATAGGACTGCTGTGACCTCATGAGCACAGCCAGCAGGTATGGACCTCCTACTGGCTATCAGGCACTCAGACTGCTGTGACCTCACAAGCACAGCAAACAGCCAGGGGCCTGCCACTGCCCTATAGGGCACAGAGGCTGCTGTGACCTCACAAGCACAGCCAGCAGTGAAGGGCCTGCCACTGGCCTATAGGGAACGGAGGCTGATGTTACCTCACAAACACAGCCAGCAGCCATTGGCCTTCCACTGCCCAATGAGGCGCTGACACTGCTCTGACCTCACAAGCACAGCACACTGTCACGGGCCTGCCACTGCCATAAATGGCACGGAGGCTGCTGTGACCTCACAAGCACAGCCAGCAGCCAGGGGCCTGACACTGGCCTGTGAAGCACTGAGGCTGCTGTGACCTCACAAGCACAGCCAGCAGCCAGGGGCCTGCCACTGCCCGATAAGACACTGAGGCTGCTGTGACGTAACAAGCAAAGCCAGCAGCTGTGGGTCTGCCACTGGCCTACCAGGCTGTAGGAGTGTTGTGACCTGACAAGCACAGCCAGCAGCCAGGGGCCTGCCACTGGCCTGTGAAGCACTTAGGCTGCTATGACCTCACGAGCCCAGGCAGCAGCTATGGGCCTACCACTGCCCTATAGGGCAGGGAGGCTGCTGTGACCTGACAAGCACAGCGAGGAGCCAGAGGCCTGCCATTGCCCTATAAGGTACAGAGACAAATGTGACCTCAAAAGGCAGCCAGCAGACAGGGCCTTCCACGGGCCTATCAGGAAATAGGACTGCTGTGTCCTCACAAGCACAGCCAGCAGCTATGGGCCTGCCACTGCCCTATAGGGCAGGGAGGCTTCTCTGACCTCACAAGCACAGCGAGCAGCCAGGGGCCTCCCACTGCCCTATAAGGTACAGAGACAAATGTGACCTCAAAAGGCAGCCAGCAGACAGGGGCCTGCCATGGGTCTATCAGGAAATAGGACTGCTATGACCTTACAAGCACAGCCAGCAGCTACGGGCCTCCCACAGGCCTGTGAGGCACACAGGCTGCTGTGACCTCACAAGCACAGCCAGCAGCCAAGGGCCTGCCACTAGCCTATACAGCACGGAGGCTGATTTGACCTCACAAGCCAAGCCAGCAGCTATGGGCCTGCCATTGCCCTATAGGGCACTGAGGCTTCTCTGACCTCACAAGCACAGCCAGCAGCCAGGGGCCTGCCACTGACCTATCAGGCAATAGGACTGCTCTGACCTCACAAGCACAGCCAGCAGCTATGGGCCTGCCACTGCCCTATGAGGTACAGAGACAAATGTGACCTCAAAACGCGGCCAGCAGCCAGGGGCCTGCCACTGCCCTGTAAGACACTGAGGCTTCTCTGACCTGACAAGCACAGCCAGCAGCTGTGGGTCTGCCACTGGCCTATGAGGCACGGAGGCTGCTGTGACCTCACAAGCACAGCCAGCAGCCATTGGCCTCCCACTGGCCTATCAGGTCCTGACGCTGCTGTGACCTCACAAGCACAGCCAAGCAGACAGGGGCCTGCCACTGGCCTATCAGGCACTGAGGCTGCTGTGACCTCACAAGCACAGCCAGCAGTGAAGGGCCTGCCATGGCGCATCAAGCACGGAGAAAGAAGGGAACACCCAAGCAGACCAGCAGCCATGGGCGTGGCAGTGCATGCCATGCATGCCATGCATGCAATGGCATGCAGGTCAAAGTGACATCATAAGACACAACCAGCAACCATGGGCCTGCCACTGCCCTTTTTGGCATGGAGACACAAGTATCCTCACAAGCCCAGTCAGGAGGCATGGCCCTGCCACTGCCCTATCAAGCACAGAGGCAGAAGCAACCTCACAAGCAGAGCAAGGACTGATGGGCCTGACTGGCCTACCAGGCCGTGAGGCAGAAGTGACATGACTATCTCATCCAGCAGTGGTGGACCTGACAATATCATTTCAGGCAGAGGGTAAAGTGATATCACAGAACACTGAAGGACCATAACAGAAAAAAAGGCACTTGGAGGCATGAGCACTGGGAAAAAAGGGCACTAGGAGGCGATGCACTGCAAAAATATGCACATGGAGGACACTATACTGGAAAAAAGGGCACTTTGGGAGCCTGCATCACAAAAATAGGCACTTGGAGGCCGCTAGGCCGGAGAAAAAGGCACTTAGATGCCCCTTCACTGCAAAAAAAAGGCACTCAGACAGCAGTGCACCTCAAACAAAGGCACTCGGTGGCCCCTGAACCACAAGGAAAGGCACTCGGTGGCTCCTACAGCACAAAAAAAGGCACTCGGGGGCTGCTGCAATGTGAAAAAAGGCACTCAGAGGCCCCTGAACCACAAGAAAAGGCACTCGGTGGCCTCTGAACCACAAGAAAAGGCACTTGGTGGACCCTACAGCACAATAAAAGGCACTTGGGGGCTGCTACAATGTGAAACAGTGCACCGGAGGGCCCAGCACCACCAAAAAAGGCACTCGGAGGCTCCTGCACTGGAAATAAAGGCACTTGGAGGCCCCTGCACCACAAAAAAAGTCACTCGGAAGCCCCTACAATGCAAAAAAAGGCACTTGGAGGCTACTACACTGCAAAAAAATGCACCCTGAGGCCCCTGCACCGCAAAAAAAGGCACTCGGAGGCCCCTGCACCACAAAAAAAAGGCACATGGAGGCCCCTACACCACAAAAAAAGGCACTCGGCTGCCCCTACAGTGGAAAAAAAGGCACTCGGAGGCCCCTACACCACAAAAAAAGGCACTTCGGGGCTGCTACACTGGAAAAAAGGCACTCGGAGGCCCCTGCACCAGAAACAAAGGCACTTGGAGGGCCCTGCACCACAAAAGAAGGCACTCGGAGGCCCCTACACCACAAGAAAAGGCACTCGGAGGCCGCTGCATCACAAAAAAAGGCACTTGGAGGCTAATACACTGCAAAAAAGGCACTCGGAGGACCATGCACGGCAAAAAAAGGCACTCGGTGGCCCCGACACCACAAAAAAAGGTACTCGGGGGCTGCTACAATGCGAAAACAGGCACTCCGATGCCCCTACACCAGAAAGAAAGGCACTCAGAGGGCCCTGCAGCACAAAAAAAGGCACTCAGCTGCCCTTACACTGGAAAAACAGGCACTCGGAGGCCTCTACACCCCAGAAAAAGGCACTCAGTGGCCCCTACACTGCAAAAAAAGGCACTCGGGGGCTACTACAATGTGAAACAAGGCACTCAGAGGGCCCAGCACCACCACAAAAAGCACTCGGAGGCTCCTGCACCACAAAAGAAGGCACTCAGAGGCCCCTACACCACCAAGAAAGGCACTCGGTGGCCCCCACATTGCAAAAAAAGGCACTTGGAGGCTACTACACTGCAAAAAAATGCACCCTGAGGCCCATGCTCAGCAAAAAAAGGCACTCAGTAGCCCCTGCATTGCAAAAAAAGGCACTCAGAGGCCTCCACACCGCAAAAAAAGGCACTCGGAGGCCTCCACACCGCAAGAAAAGGCACTTGGAGGCCGCTACACTGCAAAAAAAAAATGCACCCAGAGGCCTCGACACCACAAAAGAAAGGCACTCGGAGGACCACACCACAAAAAAAGGCACTCGGCTGCCCCTACACTGGAAAAAAAGGCACTCGGCTGCCCCTACACCACAAGAAAAGGCACTCAGTGGCCCCTACAGCACAAAAAAAGGCACTTGGTGGATGCTAAAATGCAAAAAAAGGCACTCGGAGGCTGCTACAACGCGGAAAAAGGCACTCAGAGGGCCCTGCACCACAAAAAAAAGCACTCGGAGGCTCCTGCACTGGGAAAAGAGGCACTAGCAGGCCTGTACACCGGATATAAAGGCACTTGGAGGCCCCTGCACCACATAAGAAGGCACTCGGAGGCCCCTACACTGCAAAAAAAAGGCACTCGGAGGCCCCTACACCACAAAAAAAGGCACTCGGCTGCCCCTACACTGGAAAAAAAGGCACTCGGAGGCCCCTACACCACAAAAAAAGGCACTTGGAGGCTGCTACAATGCAAAAAATGGCACTTGGAGGCCCCTGCACCAGAAACAAAGGCACTTGGAGGGCCCTGCACCACAAAAGAAGGCACTCGGAGGCCCCTGACCCACAAGAAAAGGCACTCGGTGGCCCCTACAGCACAATAAAAGGCACTCGGGGGCTGCTACAACGTGAAACAAGGCACTCGGAGGGCCCAGCACCACCAAAAAAGGCACTCGGAGGCCCCTGCACTGGGAAAAGAGCCACTTGCAGGCCTGTACACTGGAAATAAAGGCACTTGGAGGCCCCAGCACCACAAAAAAAGGCACTCGGAAGCCCCCACATTGCAAAAAAAGGCACTCGGTGGCCCCTGCACCGCAAAAAAAGGCACTCGGTGGCCCCTGCACCGCAAAAAAAGGCACTTGGAGGCCTCTACAACACCTTCCACTGCCCTATCAGACACAGAGGCTCATGTGACCTCACAAGGAAAGGAAGCCGCCAGGGGCCTGCCACTGGCCTGTCAGGCACTGGTACTTCTGTGAGCTCACAAGCAGAGTCAGCAGCCATGGGCATCCCACTGCCTGATGAGGCACTGAGACAAAGGTGACCTCAAAATGCAGCCAGCACGCAGAGGCCTGCCACTGGCCTATCAGGCAATAGGACTGCCGTGACCTCAAAAGGACAGCCAGCAGCCAATGGCCTCGCACTGGCCTATCAGGCAATAGGACTGCTGTGACCTCACGAGCACAGCCAGCAGCTATGGGCCTCCCACTGGCTATCAGGCACTCAGACTGCTGTGACCTCACAAGCACAGCAAACAGCCAGGGGCCTGCCACTGCCCTATAGGGCACAGAGGCTGCTGTGACCTCACAAGCACAGCCAGCAGTGAAGGGCCTGCCACTGGCCTATAGGGAACGGAGGCTGATGTTACCTCACAAACACAGCCAGCAGCCATTGGCCTTCCACTGCCCAATGAGGCGCTGACACTGCTCTGACCTCACAAGCACAGCACACTGTCACGGGCCTGCCAATGCCATAAACGGCACGGAGGCTGCTGTGACCTCACAAGCACAGCCAGCAGCCAGGGGCCTGACACTGGCCTGTGAAGCACTGAGGCTGCTGTGACCTCACAAGCACAGCCAGCAGCCAGGGGCCTGCCACTGCCCGATAAGACACTGAGGCTGCTGTGACGTAACAAGCAAAGCCAGCAGCTGTGGGTCTGCCACTGGCCTACCAGGCTGTAGGAGTGTTGTGACCTGACAAGCACAGCCAGCAGCTATGGGCCTGCCACTGCCCTCAAGGGCAGGGAGGCTTCTGTAACCTCACAAGCACAGCCAGCAGCCAGGGGCCTGCCACTGGCCTGTGAAGCACTTAGGCTGCTATGACCTCACGAGCCCAGGCAGCAGCTATGGGCCTACCACTGCCCTATAGGGCAGGGAAGCTGCTGTGACCTGACAAGCACAGCGAGGAGCCAGAGGCCTGCCATTGCCCTATAAGGTACAGAGACAAATGTGACCTCAAAAGGCAGCCAGCAGACGGGGCCTTCCACGGGCCTATCAGGAAATAGGACTGCTGTGACCTTACAAGCACAGCCAGCAGCTATGGGCCTGCCACTGCCCTATAGGGCACTGAGGCTTCTCTGACCTCAGAAGCCCACCCAGCAGTCATTGGCCTCAAGCTGGCCTATCAGGCACTGAGGCTTCTGTAACCTCACAAGCAGAGCCAGCAGCAAGGGGCCTGCCACTGGCCTGTGAAGCACTGAGGCTGCTGTGACCTCACGAGCCCAGGCAGCAGCTACGGGCCTCCCACAGGCCTATGAGGCACGGAGGCTGCTGTGACCTCACAAGCACACCAAGCAGCCATTGGCCTCCCACGGGCCTATCAGGCACTGAGGCTGCTGTGACCTCACAAGCACAGCCAGCAGCCAAGGGCCTGCCACAGGCCTATCAGGCAATACGACTGCTGTGACCTCACAAGCACAGGCAGCAGCTATGGGCCTGCCACTGGCCTATAGGAAAAGGAGGCTGCTGTGACTTCACAAGCACAGGCAGCAGCTATGGGCCTGCCACTGGCCTATGAGGCCCCGAGACAAACGTGATCTCACAACGCAGCCAGCAGGCATGGGCCTGCCACTGGCCTATAGGGAACCAAGGCTTCTGTGACCTCGCAAGCACAGCCAGCAGCCATTGGTCTCCCACGGGCCTATCAGGTAATAAGGCTGCTGTGACCTCACAAGCACAGCCAGTAGACAAGGGCCTACCACTGGCCTATGAGGCAATTGGACTGCTGTGACCTCACAGGCACAGCCAGCAGCTATGGATCTGCCACTGGCCTATAGGAAACCCAGGCTGATGTAACCTGACAAACACAGCCAGCAGCCATTCGCCTACCACTGCCCGATGAGGCGCTGACGCTGCTGTCAACTGAGAAGCACAGTAACAGTCGATGCCTGCCACTGCACTAAAGGGCATAGAGGCTGCTGTGACCTCAGAAGCCCAGCGAGCAGCTATGGGCCTGCCACTGCCCTATAGGGCACTGAGGCTTCTCTGACCTCAGAAGCCCACCCAGCAGTGGAACTGGCCTCGAACTGGCCTATCAGGCACGGAGGCTGCTGTGACCTCACAAGTACAACCAGCAGCCATGGGCATCCCACTGGCCAATGAGGCACTAAGACAAAGGTGACCTCAAAATGCAGCCAGCAGCCATGGGCCTCCCACTGGCCTATCAGGCAACAGGACTGCTGTGACCTCACCAGCACAGCCAGCAGCCAGGGCATCGCACTGGCCTATGAGGCACTGAGGCTGCTGTTACCTCACAAAAACAGCCAGCACCCAGAGGCCTGCCACTTGCCTATCAGTAACTCAGACTGCTGTGAACTCAAAAGGACAGCCAGCAGCCAGGGGCCTGCCACTGACCTATCAGGCAATAGGACTGCTGTGACCTCACAAGCACAGCCAGCAGCCAGGGGCCTGCCACTGCCCTATGAGGTACAGAGACAAATGTGACCTCAAAATGCGGCCAGCAGCCAGGGCCCTGCCACTGCCCTACAAGATACTGAAGCTGATTTCACCTAACAAGTAAAGCCAGCAGCTGTGGGTATGCCACTGGCCTATGAGGCACGGAGGCTGCTGTGACCTAACAAGCACAGAAAGCAGCCAGTGGCCTGCCCTTGGCCTAGGAGGCACTGAGGCTGCTCTGACCTCACAAGCACAGCCAGCAGCCATGAGCCTGCCACTAGCCTAGGAGGCACTGAGACTGCTGTGACCGCACAAGCACGGCCAGCGGCCATTAGTCTGCCACTGGCCTAGGAGGCATGGAGGGTGCTATGACCTCACAAGCACAGCCAGCAGCCAGAAGCCTCCCACTGCCCTTTGAGGCACTGAGGGTGCTGTGACCTCACAAGCACAGCCAGCAGCCATGAGCCTGCCACTGGCCTAGGAGGCACGGTGGCTGCTGTTACTTCACAAGCACAGCCAGCAGCCAGGAGCCTGCCACTGCCCTGTGTGGCACTGAGGCTGCTGTGACCTGACAAGCACAGCCAGCCGCTACGGGCCTCCACTGGCCTATGAGGCACGGAGGCTACTGTGACCTCACAAGCACAGTCAGCAGCCAAGGGCCTGCCACTGTCCTATGAGATACAGAGACAAATGTGACCTCAAAACGCGGCAAGCTGCCAGGGGCCTGCCACTGCCCTATAAGACACTGAGGCTGCTGTGACCTCACAAGCACAGCCAGCAGTGAAGGGCCTGCCACTGGCCTATGAGGCACGGAGGCTGCTGTGACCTGACAAGCACAGCCAGCAGCCATTGGCCTCCAACTTCCCGATCAGGTGCTGATGCTGCTGTCAACTCAGAAGCACAGTAAACAGTCAGGGGCCTGCCACTGCCCTAAAGGGCATGGAGGCTGCTGTGATATCACAAGCCCAGCCAGCAGCTATGGGCCTGCCACTGGCCTATAGGACACTGAGGCTTCTCTGACCTCACAAGCCCACCCAGCAGTCATTGGCCTCGAACTGGCCTATCAGGCAACAGGACTGCTGTGACCTCACAAGCATGGCCAGCAGGCATGGGCATCCAACTGCCCTATGAGGCCCCGAGACAAACATGACCTCATAACACAGCCAGCAGGCATGGAGCTGTCACTGGCCTATCAGGCAACAGGACTGCTGTGACCTCACAAGCACAGCCAGCAGCCAGCAGCCATGGCATCCAACCTGCCGATGAGCCACTGAGGCTGCTGTCACCTCACAAAAACAGCCAGCACCCAGAGGCCTGCCACTGGCCTATGAGGCAATGTGACTGCTGTGACCTCAGAAGGACAGCCAGCAGCCATTGGCCAGCCACTCACCTATCAGGGAATAGGACTGCTCTGACCTCACAAGCACAGCCAGCAGCCATTGGCCTCCCACTGGCCTATGAGGCACTGAGGCTGCTGTGACCTCACAAGCACAGCCAGCAGACAGGGGCCTGCCACCACCCTCAAGGGCAGGGAGGCTTCTGTAACATCACAAGCACAGCCAGCAGCCAGAGGCCTGCCACTGGCCTGTGAAGCACTGAGGCTGCTGTGACCTCACGAGCCCAGGCAGCAGCTACGGGCCTCCCACAGGCCTATGAGGCACGGAGGCTGCTGTGACCTCACAAGCACACCAAGCAGCCATTGGCCTCCCACGGGCCTATCAGGCACTGAGGCTGCTGTGACCTCACAAGCACAGCCAGCAGCCAAGGGCCTGCCACAGGCCTATCAGGCAATACGACTGCTGTGACCTCACAAGCACAGGCAGCAGCTATGGGCCTGCCACTGGCCTATAGGAAAAGGAGGCTGCTGTGACTTCACAAGCACAGGCAGCAGCTATGGGCCTGCCACTGGCCTATGAGGCCCCGAGACAAACGTGATCTCACAACGCAGCCAGCAGGCATGGGCCTGCCACTGGCCTATAGGGAACCAAGGCTTCTGTGACCTCGCAAGCACAGCCAGCAGCCATTGGTCTCCCACGGGCCTATCAGGTAATAAGGCTGCTGTGACCTCACAAGCACAGCCAGTAGACAAGGGCCTACCACTGGCCTATGAGGCAATTGGACTGCTGTGACCTCACAGGCACAGCCAGCAGCTATGGATCTGCCACTGGCCTATAGGAAACCCAGGCTGATGTAACCTGACAAACACAGCCAGCAGCCATTCGCCTACCACTGCCCGATGAGGCGCTGACGCTGCTGTCAACTGAGAAGCACAGTAACAGTCGATGCCTGCCACTGCACTAAAGGGCATAGAGGCTGCTGTGACCTCAGAAGCCCAGCGAGCAGCTATGGGCCTGCCACTGCCCTATAGGGCACTGAGGCTTCTCTGACCTCAGAAGCCCACCCAGCAGTGGAACTGGCCTCGAACTGGCCTATCAGGCACGGAGGCTGCTGTGACCTCACAAGTACAACCAGCAGCCATGGGCATCCCACTGGCCAATGAGGCACTAAGACAAAGGTGACCTCAAAATGCAGCCAGCAGCCATGGGCCTCCCACTGGCCTATCAGGCAACAGGACTGCTGTGACCTCACCAGCACAGCCAGCAGCCAGGGCATCGCACTGGCCTATGAGGCACTGAGGCTGCTGTTACCTCACAAAAACAGCCAGCACCCAGAGGCCTGCCACTTGCCTATCAGTAACTCAGACTGCTGTGAACTCAAAAGGACAGCCAGCAGCCAGGGGCCTGCCACTGACCTATCAGGCAATAGGACTGCTGTGACCTCACAAGCACAGCCAGCAGCCAGGGGCCTGCCACTGCCCTATGAGGTACAGAGACAAATGTGACCTCAAAATGCGGCCAGCAGCCAGGGCCCTGCCACTGCCCTACAAGATACTGAAGCTGATTTCACCTAACAAGTAAAGCCAGCAGCTGTGGGTATGCCACTGGCCTATGAGGCACGGAGGCTGCTGTGACCTAACAAGCACAGAAAGCAGCCAGTGGCCTGCCCTTGGCCTAGGAGGCACTGAGGCTGCTCTGACCTCACAAGCACAGCCAGCAGCCATGAGCCTGCCACTAGCCTAGGAGGCACTGAGACTGCTGTGACCGCACAAGCACGGCCAGCGGCCATTAGTCTGCCACTGGCCTAGGAGGCATGGAGGGTGCTATGACCTCACAAGCACAGCCAGCAGCCAGAAGCCTCCCACTGCCCTTTGAGGCACTGAGGGTGCTGTGACCTCACAAGCACAGCCAGCAGCCATGAGCCTGCCACTGGCCTAGGAGGCACGGTGGCTGCTGTTACTTCACAAGCACAGCCAGCAGCCAGGAGCCTGCCACTGCCCTGTGTGGCACTGAGGCTGCTGTGACCTGACAAGCACAGCCAGCCGCTACGGGCCTCCACTGGCCTATGAGGCACGGAGGCTACTGTGACCTCACAAGCACAGTCAGCAGCCAAGGGCCTGCCACTGTCCTATGAGATACAGAGACAAATGTGACCTCAAAACGCGGCAAGCTGCCAGGGGCCTGCCACTGCCCTATAAGACACTGAGGCTGCTGTGACCTCACAAGCACAGCCAGCAGTGAAGGGCCTGCCACTGGCCTATGAGGCACGGAGGCTGCTGTGACCTGACAAGCACAGCCAGCAGCCATTGGCCTCCAACTTCCCGATCAGGTGCTGATGCTGCTGTCAACTCAGAAGCACAGTAAACAGTCAGGGGCCTGCCACTGCCCTAAAGGGCATGGAGGCTGCTGTGATATCACAAGCCCAGCCAGCAGCTATGGGCCTGCCACTGCCCTATAGGACACTGAGGCTTCTCTGACCTCACAAGCCCACCCAGCAGTCATTGGCCTCGAACTGGCCTATCAGGCAACAGGACTGCTGTGACCTCACAAGCATGGCCAGCAGGCATGGGCATCCAACTGCCCTATGAGGCCCCGAGACAAACATGACCTCATAACACAGCCAGCAGGCATGGAGCTGTCACTGGCCTATCAGGCAACAGGACTGCTGTGACCTCACAAGCACAGCCAGCAGCCAGCAGCCATGGCATCCAACCTGCCGATGAGCCACTGAGGCTGCTGTCACCTCACAAAAACAGCCAGCACCCAGAGGCCTGCCACTGGCCTATGAGGCAATGTGACTGCTGTGACCTCAGAAGGACAGCCAGCAGCCATTGGCCAGCCACTCACCTATCAGGGAATAGGACTGCTCTGACCTCACAAGCACAGCCAGCAGCCATTGGCCTCCCACTGGCCTATGAGGCACTGAGGCTGCTGTGACCTCACAAGCACAGCCAGCAGACAGGGGCCTGCCACCACCCTCAAGGGCAGGGAGGCTTCTGTAACATCACAAGCAGAGCCAGCAGCAAAGGGCCTGCCACCGGCCTGTGAAGCACTGAGGCTGCTGTGACCTCACGAGCCCAGGCAGCAGCTACGGGCCTCCCACAGGCCTATGAGGCACGGAGGCTGCTGTGACCTCACAAGCACACCAAGCAGCCATTGGCCTCCCACGGGCCTATCAGGCACTGAGGCTGCTGTGACCTCACAAGCACAGCCAGCAGCCAAGGGCCTGCCACAGGCCTATCAGGCAATACGACTGCTGTGACCTCACAAGCACAGGCAGCAGCTATGGGCCTGCCACTGGCCTATAGGAAAAGGAGGCTGCTGTGACTTCACAAGCACAGGCAGCAGCTATGGGCCTGCCACTGGCCTATGAGGCCCCGAGACAAACGTGATCTCACAACGCAGCCAGCAGGCATGGGCCTGCCACTGGCCTATAGGGAACCAAGGCTTCTGTGACCTCGCAAGCACAGCCAGCAGCCATTGGTCTCCCACGGGCCTATCAGGTAATAAGGCTGCTGTGACCTCACAAGCACAGCCAGTAGACAAGGGCCTACCACTGGCCTATGAGGCAATTGGACTGCTGTGACCTCACAGGCACAGCCAGCAGCTATGGATCTGCCACTGGCCTATAGGAAACCCAGGCTGATGTAACCTGACAAACACAGCCAGCAGCCATTCGCCTACCACTGCCCGATGAGGCGCTGACGCTGCTGTCAACTGAGAAGCACAGTAACAGTCGATGCCTGCCACTGCACTAAAGGGCATAGAGGCTGCTGTGACCTCAGAAGCCCAGCGAGCAGCTATGGGCCTGCCACTGCCCTATAGGGCACTGAGGCTTCTCTGACCTCAGAAGCCCACCCAGCAGTGGAACTGGCCTCGAACTGGCCTATCAGGCACGGAGGCTGCTGTGACCTCACAAGTACAACCAGCAGCCATGGGCATCCCACTGGCCAGTGAGGCACTAAGACAAAGGTGACCTCAAAATGCAGCCAGCAGCCATGGGCCTCCCACTGGCCTATCAGGCAACAGGACTGCTGTGACCTCACCAGCACAGCCAGCAGCCAGGGCATCGCACTGGCCTATGAGGCACTGAGGCTGCTGTTACCTCACAAAAACAGCCAGCACCCAGAGGCCTGCCACTTGCCTATCAGTAACTCAGACTGCTGTGAACTCAAAAGGACAGCCAGCAGCCAGGGGCCTGCCACTGACCTATCAGGCAATAGGACTGCTGTGACCTCACAAGCACAGCCAGCAGCCAGGGGCCTGCCACTGCCCTATGAGGTACAGAGACAAATGTGACCTCAAAATGCGGCCAGCAGCCAGGGCCCTGCCACTGCCCTACAAGATACTGAAGCTGATTTCACCTAACAAGTAAAGCCAGCAGCTGTGGGTATGCCACTGGCCTATGAGGCACGGAGGCTGCTGTGACCTAACAAGCACAGAAAGCAGCCAGTGGCCTGCCCTTGGCCTAGGAGGCACTGAGGCTGCTCTGACCTCACAAGCACAGCCAGCAGCCATGAGCCTGCCACTAGCCTAGGAGGCACTGAGACTGCTGTGACCGCACAAGCACGGCCAGCGGCCATTAGTCTGCCACTGGCCTAGGAGGCATGGAGGGTGCTATGACCTCACAAGCACAGCCAGCAGCCAGAAGCCTCCCACTGCCCTTTGAGGCACTGAGGGTGCTGTGACCTCACAAGCACAGCCAGCAGCCATGAGCCTGCCACTGGCCTAGGAGGCACGGTGGCTGCTGTTACTTCACAAGCACAGCCAGCAGCCAGGAGCCTGCCACTGCCCTGTGTGGCACTGAGGCTGCTGTGACCTGACAAGCACAGCCAGCCGCTACGGGCCTCCACTGGCCTATGAGGCACGGAGGCTACTGTGACCTCACAAGCACAGTCAGCAGCCAAGGGCCTGCCACTGTCCTATGAGATACAGAGACAAATGTGACCTCAAAACGCGGCAAGCTGCCAGGGGCCTGCCACTGCCCTATAAGACACTGAGGCTGCTGTGACCTCACAAGCACAGCCAGCAGTGAAGGGCCTGCCACTGGCCTATGAGGCACGGAGGCTGCTGTGACCTGACAAGCACAGCCAGCAGCCATTGGCCTCCAACTTCCCGATCAGGTGCTGATGCTGCTGTCAACTCAGAAGCACAGTAAACAGTCAGGGGCCTGCCACTGCCCTAAAGGGCATGGAGGCTGCTGTGATATCACAAGCCCAGCCAGCAGCTATGGGCCTGCCACTGGCCTATAGGACACTGAGGCTTCTCTGACCTCACAAGCCCACCCAGCAGTCATTGGCCTCGAACTGGCCTATCAGGCAACAGGACTGCTGTGACCTCACAAGCATGGCCAGCAGGCATGGGCATCCAACTGCCCTATGAGGCCCCGAGACAAACATGACCTCATAACACAGCCAGCAGGCATGGAGCTGTCACTGGCCTATCAGGCAACAGGACTGCTGTGACCTCACAAGCACAGCCAGCAGCCAGCAGCCATGGCATCCAACCTGCCGATGAGCCACTGAGGCTGCTGTCACCTCACAAAAACAGCCAGCACCCAGAGGCCTGCCACTGGCCTATGAGGCAATGTGACTGCTGTGACCTCAGAAGGACAGCCAGCAGCCATTGGCCAGCCACTCACCTATCAGGGAATAGGACTGCTCTGACCTCACAAGCACAGCCAGCAGCCATTGGCCTCCCACTGGCCTATGAGGCACTGAGGCTGCTGTGACCTCACAAGCACAGCCAGCAGACAGGGGCCTGCCACCACCCTCAAGGGCAGGGAGGCTTCTGTAACATCACAAGCACAGCCAGCAGCCAGAGGCCTGCCACTGGCCTGTGAAGCACTGAGGCTGCTGTGACTTCACGAGCCCAGGCAGCAGCTACGGGCCTCCCACAGGCCTATGAGGCACGGAGGCTGCTGTGACCTCACAAGCACACCAAGCAGCCATTGGCCTCCCACGGGCCTATCAGGCACTGAGGCTGCTGTGACCTCACAAGCACAGCCAGCAGCCAAGGGCCTGCCACAGGCCTATCAGGCAATACGACTGCTGTGACCTCACAAGCACAGGCAGCAGCTATGGGCCTGCCACTGGCCTATAGGAAAAGGAGGCTGCTGTGACTTCACAAGCACAGGCAGCAGCTATGGGCCTGCCACTGGCCTATGAGGCCCCGAGACAAACGTGATCTCACAACGCAGCCAGCAGGCATGGGCCTGCCACTGGCCTATAGGGAACCAAGGCTTCTGTGACCTCGCAAGCACAGCCAGCAGCCATTGGTCTCCCACGGGCCTATCAGGTAATAAGGCTGCTGTGACCTCACAAGCACAGCCAGTAGACAAGGGCCTACCACTGGCCTATGAGGCAATTGGACTGCTGTGACCTCACAGGCACAGCCAGCAGCTATGGATCTGCCACTGGCCTATAGGAAACCCAGGCTGATGTAACCTGACAAACACAGCCAGCAGCCATTCGCCTACCACTGCCCGATGAGGCGCTGACGCTGCTGTCAACTGAGAAGCACAGTAACAGTCGATGCCTGCCACTGCACTAAAGGGCATAGAGGCTGCTGTGACCTCAGAAGCCCAGCGAGCAGCTATGGGCCTGCCACTGCCCTATAGGGCACTGAGGCTTCTCTGACCTCAGAAGCCCACCCAGCAGTGGAACTGGCCTCGAACTGGCCTATCAGGCACGGAGGCTGCTGTGACCTCACAAGTACAACCAGCAGCCATGGGCATCCCACTGGCCAGTGAGGCACTAAGACAAAGGTGACCTCAAAATGCAGCCAGCAGCCATGGGCCTCCCACTGGCCTATCAGGCAACAGGACTGCTGTGACCTCACCAGCACAGCCAGCAGCCAGGGCATCGCACTGGCCTATGAGGCACTGAGGCTGCTGTTACCTCACAAAAACAGCCAGCACCCAGAGGCCTGCCACTTGCCTATCAGTAACTCAGACTGCTGTGACCTCAGAAGGACAGCCAGCAGCCATTGGCCTGCCACTCACCTATCAGGGAATAGGACTGCTCTGACCTCACAAGCACAGCCAGCAGCTATTGGCCTCCCACTGGCCTATGAGGCACTGAGGCTGCTGTGACCTCACAAGCACAGCCAGCAGACAGGGGCCTGCCACCACCCTCAAGGGCAGGGAGGCTTCTGTAACATCACAAGCACAGCCAGCAGCCAGAGGCCTGCCACTGGCCTGTGAAGCACTGAGGCTGCTGTGACCTGACAAGCACAGCCAGCAGCTATGGGCCTGCCATTGTCCTACAGGGAATGGAGGCTGATGTGACCTCAGATGCACAGCCAGCAGCCAAGGGCCTGCCACTGTACGATCAAGCACTGAGGCTGCTGTGACCTCACCAGCACACCAAGCAGCCTTTGGCCTCCCTCTGGCCTACAGGAAAAGGAGGCTGCTGTGACCTCACAAGCACAGCGAGGAGCCACGGGCCTCCCACTGCCCTATAAGGTACAGAGACAAATGTGACCTCAAAAGGCAGCCAGCAGACAGGGGCCTGCCACAGGCCTATCAGGAAATACGACTGCTGTGACCTGAGAAGCACAGCCAGCAGCTACAGGCCTGCCCCTGGCCTATGAGGCACAGAGGCTGCTGTGACGTCACAAGCACAGCCAGCAGCTGTGGGTCTGCCACTGGCCTATGAGGCACGGAGGCTGCTGTGACCTAACAAGCACAGCCAGCAGCCATTGGCCTCCCACTGGCCTATGAGGCAATGAGGCTGCTGTGACCTAACAAGCAAAGCCAGCAGCCATTGGCCTGCCACTGGCCTATGAGGCACTGAGGCTGCTGTGACCTCACAAGCACAGCCAGCAGCCATTGGCCTCCCACTAGCCTAGGAGGCACTGAGACTGCTGTGACGTCACAAGCAAAGCCAGCAGCTGTGGGTCTGCCACTGGCCTATCAGGCTGTAGGAGTGTTGTGACCTGACAAGCACAGCCAGCAGCCATTGGGACTGCCACCACCCTCAAGGGCAGGGAGGCTTCTCTGACCTCACAAGCACAGCCAGCAGCCAGGGGCCTGCCACTGACCTATCAGGCAATAGGACTGCTCTGACCTCACAAGCACAGCCAGCAGCTATGGGCCTGCCACTGCCCTATGAGGTACAGAGACAAATGTGACCTCAAAACGCGGCCAGCAGCCAGGGGCCTGCCACTGCCCTGTAAGACACTGAGGCTTCTCTGACCTGACAAGCACAGCCAGCAGCTGTGGGTCTGCCACTGGCCTATGAGGCACGGAGGCTGCTGTGACCTCACAAGCACAGCCAGCAGCCATTGGCCTCCCACTGGCCTATCAGGTCCTGACGCTGCTGTGACCTCACAAGCACAGCCAAGGAGACAGGGGCCTGCCACTGGCCTATCAGGCACTGAGGCTGCTGTGACCTCACAAGCACAGCCAGCAGTGAAGGGCCTGCCATGGCGCGTCAAGCACGGAGAAAGAAGGGAACACCCAAGCAGACCAGCAGCCATGGGCGTGGCAGTGCATGCCATGCATGCCATGCATGCAATGGCATGCAGGTCAAAGTGACATCATAAGACACAACCAGCAACCATGGGCCTGCCACTGCCCTTTTTGGCATGGAGACACAAGTATCCTCACAAGCCCAGTCAGGAGGCATGGCCCTGCCACTGCCCTATCAAGCACAGAGGCAGAAGCAACCTCACAAGCAGAGCAAGGACTGATGGGCCTGACTGGCCTACCAGGCCGTGAGGCAGAAGTGACATGACTATCTCATCCAGCAGTGGTGGACCTGACAATATCATTTCAGGCAGAGGGTAAAGTGATATCACAGAACACTGAAGGACCATAACAGAAAAAAAGGCACTTGGAGGCATGAGCACTGGGAAAAAAGGGCACTAGGAGGCGATGCACTGCAAAAATATGCACATGGAGGACACTATACTGGGAAAAAGGGCACTTTGGGAGCCTGCATCACAAAAATAGGCACTTGGAGGCCGCTAGGCCGGAGAAAAAGGCACTTAGATGCCCCTTCACTGCAAAAAAAAGGCACTCAGACAGCAGTGCACCTCAAACAAAGGCACTCGGTGGCCCCTGAACCACAAGGAAAGGCACTCGGTGGCTCCTACAGCACAAAAAAAGGCACTCGGGGGCTGCTGCAATGTGAAAAAAGGCACTCAGAGGCCCCTGAACCACAAGAAAAGGCACTCGGTGGCCTCTGAACCACAAGAAAAGGCACTTGGTGGACCCTACAGCACAATAAAAGGCACTTGGGGGCTGCTACAATGTGAAACAGTGCACCGGAGGGCCCAGCACCACCAAATAAGGCACTCGGAGGCTCCTGCACTGGAAATAAAGGCACTTGGAGGCCCCTGCACCACAAAAAAAGTCACTCGGAAGCCCCTACATTGCAAAAAAAGGCACTTGGAGGCTACTACACTGCAAAAAAATGCACCCTGAGGCCCCTGCACCGCAAAAAAAGGCACTTGGAGGCCCCTGCACCACAAAAAAAAGGCACTTGGAGGCCCCTACACCACAAAAAAAGGCACTCGGCTGCCCCTACAGTGGAAAAAAAGGCACTCGGAGGCCCCTACACCACAAAAAAAGGCACTTCGGGGCTGCTACACTGGAAAAAAGGCACTCGGAGGCCCCTGCACCAGAAACAAAGGCACTTGGAGGGCCCTGCACCACAAAAGAAGGCACTCGGAGGCCCCTACACCACAAGAAAAGGCACTCGGAGGCCGCTGCATCACAAAAAAAGGCACTTGGAGGCTAATACACTGCAAAAAAGGCACTCGGAGGACCATGCACGGCAAAAAAAGGCACTCGGTGGCCCCGACACCACAAAAAAAGGTACTCGGGGGCTGCTACAATGCGAAAACAGGCACTCCGATGCCCCTACACCAGAAAGAAAGGCACTCAGAGGGCCCTGCAGCACAAAAAAAGGCACTCAGCTGCCCTTACACTGGAAAAACAGGCACTCGGAGGCCTCTACACCCCAGAAAAAGGCACTCAGTGGCCCCTACGCTGCAAAAAAAGGCACTCGGGGGCTACTACAATGTGAAACAAGGCACTCAGAGGGCCCAGCACCACCACAAAAAGCACTCGGAGGCTCCTGCACCACAAAAGAAGGCACTCAGAGGCCCCTACACCACCAAGAAAGGCACTCGGTGGCCCCCACATTGCAAAAAAAGGCACTTGGAGGCTACTACACTGCAAAAAAATGCACCCTGAGGCCCATGCTCAGCAAAAAAAGGCACTCAGTAGCCCCTGCATTGCAAAAAAAGGCACTCAGAGGCCTCCACACCGCAAAAAAAGGCACTCGGAGGCCTCCACACCGCAAGAAAAGGCACTTGGAGGCCGCTACACTGCAAAAAAAAAATGCACCCAGAGGCCTCGACACCACAAAAGAAAGGCACTCGGAGGACCACACCACAAAAAAAGGCACTCGGCTGCCCCTACACTGGAAAAAAAGGCACTCGGCTGCCCCTACACCACAAGAAAAGGCACTCAGTGGCCCCTACAGCACAAAAAAAGGCACTTGGTGGATGCTAAAATGCAAAAAAAGGCACTCGGAGGCTGCTACAACGCGGAAAAAGGCACTCAGAGGGCCCTGCACCCCAAAAAAAGCACTCGGAGGCTCCTGCACTGGGAAAAGAGGCACTAGCAGGCCTGTACACCGGATATAAAGGCACTTGGAGGCCCCTGCACCACATAAGAAGGCACTCGGAGGCCCCTACACTGCAAAAAAAAGGCACTCGGAGGCCCCTACACCACAAAAAAAGGCACTCGGCTGCCCCTACAGTGGAAAAAAAGGCACTCGGAGGCCCCTACACCACAGAAAAAGGCACTTGGAGGCTGCTACAATGCAAAAAATGGCACTTGGAGGCCCCTGCACCAGAAACAAAGGCACTTGGAGGGCCCTGCACCACAAAAGAAGGCACTCGGAGGCCCCTGACCCACAAGAAAAGGCACTCGGTGGCCCCTACAGCACAATAAAAGGCACTCGGGGGCTGCTACAACGTGAAACAAGGCACTCGGAGGGCCCAGCACCACCAAAAAAGGCACTCGGAGGCCCCTGCACTGGGAAAAGAGCCACTTGCAGGCCTGTACACTGGAAATAAAGGCACTTGGAGGCCCCAGCACCACAAAAAAAGGCACTCGGAAGCCCCCACATTGCAAAAAAAGGCACTCGGTGGCGCCTGCACCGCAAAAAAAGGCACTCGGTGGCCCCTGCACCGCAAAAAAAGGCACTCGGTGGCCCCTGCACCGCAAAAAAAGGCACTTGGAGGCCTCTACAACACCTTCCACTGCCCTATCAGACACAGAGGCTCATGTGACCTCACAAGGAAAGGAAGCCGCCAGGGGCCTGCCACTGGCCTGTCAGGCACTGGTACTTCTGTGAGCTCACAAGCAGAGTCAGCAGCCATGGGCATCCCACTGCCTGATGAGGCACTGAGACAAAGGTGACCTCAAAATGCAGCCAGCACGCAGAGGCCTGCCACTGGCCTATCAGGCAATAGGACTGCCGTGACCTCAAAAGGACAGCCAGCAGCCAATGGCCTCGCACTGGCCTATCAGGCAATAGGACTGCTGTGACCTCACGAGCACAGCCAGCAGCTATGGGCCTCCCACTGGCTATCAGGCACTCAGACTGCTGTGACCTCACAAGCACAGCAAACAGCCAGGGGCCTGCCACTGCCCTATAGGGCACAGAGGCTGCTGTGACCTCACAAGCACAGCCAGCAGTGAAGGGCCTGCCACTGGCCTATAGGGAACGGAGGCTGATGTTACCTCACAAGCACAGCCAGCAGCCATTGGCCTTCCACTGCCCAATGAGGCGCTGACACTGCTCTGACCTCACAAGCACAGCACACTGTCACGGGCCTGCCACTGCCATAAACGGCACGGAGGCTGCTGTGACCTCACAAGCACAGCCAGCAGCCAGGGGCCTGACACTGGCCTGTGAAGCACTGAGGCTGCTGTGACCTCACAAGCACAGCCAGCAGCCAGGGGCCTGCCACTGCCCGATAAGACACTGAGGCTGCTGTGACGTAACAAGCAAAGCCAGCAGCTGTGGGTCTGCCACTGGCCTACCAGGCTGTAGGAGTGTTGTGACCTGACAAGCACAGCCAGCAGCTATGGGCCTGCCACTGCCCTCAAGGGCAGGGAGGCTTCTGTAACCTCACAAGCACAGCCAGCAGCCAGGGGCCTGCCACTGGCCTGTGAAGCACTTAGGCTGCTATGACCTCACGAGCCCAGGCAGCAGCTATGGGCCTACCACTGCCCTATAGGGCAGGGAGGCTGCTGTGACCTGACAAGCACAGCGAGGAGCCAGAGGCCTGCCATTGCCCTATAAGGTACAGAGACAAATGTGACCTCAAAAGGCAGCCAGCAGACGGGGCCTTCCACGGGCCTATCAGGAAATAGGACTGCTGTGACCTTACAAGCACAGCCAGCAGCTATGGGCCTGCCACTGCCCTATAGGGCACTGAGGCTTCTCTGACCTCAGAAGCCCACCCAGCAGTCATTGGCCTCAAGCTGGCCTATCAGGCACTGAGGCTGCTGTGACCTCACAAGCACAGCCAGCAGCCAAGGGCCTGCCACAGGCCTATCAGGCAATACGACTGCTGTGACCTCACAAGCACAGGCAGCAGCTATGGGCCTGCCACTGGCCTATAGGAAAAGGAGGCTGCTGTGACTTCACAAGCACACCAAGCAGCCATTGGCCTCCCACGGGCCTATCAGGCACTGAGGCTGCTGTGACCTCACAAGCACAGCCAGCAGCCAAGGGCCTGCCACAGGCCTATCAGGCAATACGACTGCTGTGACCTCACAAGCACAGGCAGCAGCTATGGGCCTGCCACTGGCCTATAGGAAAAGGAGGCTGCTGTGACTTCACAAGCACAGGCAGCAGCTATGGGCCTGCCACTGGCCTATGAGGCCCCAAGACAAACGTGATCTCACAACGCAGCCAGCAGGCATGGGCCTGCCACTGGCCTATAGGGAACCAAGGCTTCTGTGACCTCGCAAGCACAGCCAGCAGCCATTGGTCTCCCACGGGCCTATCAGGTAATAAGGCTGCTGTGACCTCACAAGCACAGCCAGTAGACAAGGGCCTACCACTGGCCTATGAGGCAATTGGACTGCTGTGACCTCACAGGCACAGCCAGCAGCTATGGATCTGCCACTGGCCTATAGGAAACCCAGGCTGATGTAACCTGACAAACACAGCCAGCAGCCATTCGCCTACCACTGCCCGATGAGGCGCTGACGCTGCTGTCAACTGAGAAGCACAGTAACAGTCGATGCCTGCCACTGCACTAAAGGGCATAGAGGCTGCTGTGACCTCAGAAGCCCAGCGAGCAGCTATGGGCCTGCCACTGCCCTATAGGGCACTGAGGCTTCTCTGACCTCAGAAGCCCACCCAGCAGTGGAACTGGCCTCGAACTGGCCTATCAGGCACGGAGGCTGCTGTGACCTCACAAGTACAACCAGCAGCCATGGGCATCCCACTGGCCAGTGAGGCACTAAGACAAAGGTGACCTCAAAATGCAGCCAGCAGCCATGGGCCTCCCACTGGCCTATCAGGCAACAGGACTGCTGTGACCTCACCAGCACAGCCAGCAGCCAGGGCATCGCACTGGCCTATGAGGCACTGAGGCTGCTGTTACCTCACAAAAACAGCCAGCACCCAGAGGCCTGCCACTTGCCTATCAGTAACTCAGACTGCTGTGACCTCAGAAGGACAGCCAGCAGCCATTGGCCTGCCACTCACCTATCAGGGAATAGGACTGCTCTGACCTCACAAGCACAGCCAGCAGCTATTGGCCTCCCACTGGCCTATGAGGCACTGAGGCTGCTGTGACCTCACAAGCACAGCCAGCAGACAGGGGCCTGCCACCACCCTCAAGGGCAGGGAGGCTTCTGTAACATCACAAGCACAGCCAGCAGCCAGAGGCCTGCCACTGGCCTGTGAAGCACTGAGGCTGCTGTGACCTGACAAGCACAGCCAGCAGCTATGGGCCTGCCATTGTCCTACAGGGAATGGAGGCTGATGTGACCTCAGATGCACAGCCAGCAGCCAAGGGCCTGCCACTGTACGATCAAGCACTGAGGCTGCTGTGACCTCACCAGCACACCAAGCAGCCTTTGGCCTCCCTCTGGCCTACAGGAAAAGGAGGCTGCTGTGACCTCACAAGCACAGCGAGGAGCCACGGGCCTCCCACTGCCCTATAAGGTACAGAGACAAATGTGACCTCAAAAGGCAGCCAGCAGACAGGGGCCTGCCACAGGCCTATCAGGAAATACGACTGCTGTGACCTGAGAAGCACAGCCAGCAGCTACAGGCCTGCCCCTGGCCTATGAGGCACAGAGGCTGCTGTGACGTCACAAGCACAGCCAGCAGCTGTGGGTCTGCCACTGGCCTATGAGGCACGGAGGCTGCTGTGACCTAACAAGCACAGCCAGCAGCCATTGGCCTCCCACTGGCCTATGAGGCAATGAGGCTGCTGTGACCTAACAAGCAAAGCCAGCAGCCATTGGCCTGCCACTGGCCTATGAGGCACTGAGGCTGCTGTGACCTCACAAGCACAGCCAGCAGCCATTGGCCTCCCACTAGCCTAGGAGGCACTGAGACTGCTGTGACGTCACAAGCAAAGCCAGCAGCTGTGGGTCTGCCACTGGCCTATCAGGCTGTAGGAGTGTTGTGACCTGACAAGCACAGCCAGCAGCCATTGGGACTGCCACCACCCTCAAGGGCAGGGAGGCTTCTCTGACCTCACAAGCACAGCCAGCAGCCAGGGGCCTGCCACTGACCTATCAGGCAATAGGACTGCTCTGACCTCACAAGCACAGCCAGCAGCTATGGGCCTGCCACTGCCCTATGAGGTACAGAGACAAATGTGACCTCAAAACGCGGCCAGCAGCCAGGGGCCTGCCACTGCCCTGTAAGACACTGAGGCTTCTCTGACCTGACAAGCACAGCCAGCAGCTGTGGGTCTGCCACTGGCCTATGAGGCACGGAGGCTGCTGTGACCTCACAAGCACAGCCAGCAGCCATTGGCCTCCCACTGGCCTATCAGGTCCTGACGCTGCTGTGACCTCACAAGCACAGCCAAGGAGACAGGGGCCTGCCACTGGCCTATCAGGCACTGAGGCTGCTGTGACCTCACAAGCACAGCCAGCAGTGAAGGGCCTGCCATGGCGCGTCAAGCACGGAGAAAGAAGGGAACACCCAAGCAGACCAGCAGCCATGGGCGTGGCAGTGCATGCCATGCATGCCATGCATGCAATGGCATGCAGGTCAAAGTGACATCATAAGACACAACCAGCAACCATGGGCCTGCCACTGCCCTTTTTGGCATGGAGACACAAGTATCCTCACAAGCCCAGTCAGGAGGCATGGCCCTGCCACTGCCCTATCAAGCACAGAGGCAGAAGCAACCTCACAAGCAGAGCAAGGACTGATGGGCCTGACTGGCCTACCAGGCCGTGAGGCAGAAGTGACATGACTATCTCATCCAGCAGTGGTGGACCTGACAATATCATTTCAGGCAGAGGGTAAAGTGATATCACAGAACACTGAAGGACCATAACAGAAAAAAAGGCACTTGGAGGCATGAGCACTGGGAAAAAAGGGCACTAGGAGGCGATGCACTGCAAAAATATGCACATGGAGGACACTATACTGGAAAAAAGGGCACTTTGGGAGCCTGCATCACAAAAATAGGCACTTGGAGGCCGCTAGGCCGGAGAAAAAGGCACTTAGATGCCCCTTCACTGCAAAAAAAAGGCACTCAGACAGCAGTGCACCTCAAACAAAGGCACTCGGTGGCCCCTGAACCACAAGGAAAGGCACTCGGTGGCTCCTACAGCACAAAAAAAGGCACTCGGGGGCTGCTGCAATGTGAAAAAAGGCACTCAGAGGCCCCTGAACCACAAGAAAAGGCACTTGGTGGACCCTACAGCACAATAAAAGGCACTTGGGGGCTGCTACAATGTGAAACAGTGCACCGGAGGGCCCAGCACCACCAAATAAGGCACTCGGAGGCTCCTGCACTGGAAATAAAGGCACTTGGAGGCCCCTGCACCACAAAAAAAGTCACTCGGAAGCCCCTACATTGCAAAAAAAGGCACTTGGAGGCTACTACACTGCAAAAAAATGCACCCTGAGGCCCCTGCACCGCAAAAAAAGGCACTTGGAGGCCCCTGCACCACAAAAAAAGGCACATGGAGGCCCCTACACCACAAAAAAAGGCACTCGGCTGCCCCTACAGTGGAAAAAAAGGCACTCGGAGGCCCCTACACCACAAAAAAAGGCACTTCGGGGCTGCTACACTGGAAAAAAGGCACTCGGAGGCCCCTTCACCAGAAACAAAGGCACTTGGAGGGCCCTGCACCACAAGAAAAGGCACTCGGAGGCCGCTGCATCACAAAAAAAGGCACTCGGTGGCCCCGACACCACAAAAAAAGGTACTCGGGGGCTGCTACAATGCGAAAACAGGCACTCTGATGCCCCTACACCAGAAAGAAAGGCACTCAGAGGGCCCTGCAGCACAAAAAAAGGCACTCAGCTGCCCTTACACTGGAAAAACAGGCACTCGGAGGCCTCTACACCCCAGAAAAAGGCACTCAGTGGCCCCTACGCTGCAAAAAAAGGCACTCGGGGGCTACTACAATGTGAAACAAGGCACTCGGAGGGCCCTGCACCACCAAAAGAAGCACTCAGAGGCTCCTGCACTGGAAAAAGAGGCACTTGCAGGCCTGTACACCGGAAAAAAAGGCACTTGGAGGCCGCTACACCACAGAGAAAGGCACTCGGAGGCACCGGCAACGGAAAAAAATGCACTTGGAGGCCCCTACACCACAAAAAAAGGCACTCGGCTGCCCCTACAGTGGAAAAAAAGGCACTCGGAGGCCCCTACACCACAAAAAAAGGCACTTCGGGGCTGCTACACTGGAAAAAAGGCACTCGGAGGCCCCTTCACCAGAAACAAAGGCACTTGGAGGGCCCTGCACCACAAAAGAAGGCACTCGGAGGCCCCTACACCACAAGAAAAGGCACTCGGAGGCCGCTGCATCACAAAAAAAGGCACTTGGAGGCTAATACACTGCAAAAAAGGCACTCGGAGGACCATGCACGGCAAAAAAAGGCACTCGGTGGCCCCGACACCACAAAAAAAGGTACTCGGGGGCTGCTACAATGCGAAAACAGGCACTCCGATGCCCCTACACCAGAAAGAAAGGCACTCAGAGGGCCCTGCAGCACAAAAAAAGGCACTCAGCTGCCCTTACACTGGAAAAACAGGCACTCGGAGGCCTCTACACCCCAGAAAAAGGCACTCAGTGGCCCCTACGCTGCAAAAAAAGGCACTCGGGGGCTACTACAATGTGAAACAAGGCACTCGGAGGGCCCAGCACCACCACAAAAAGCACTCGGAGGCTCCTGCACCACAAAAGAAGGCACTCAGAGGCCCCTACACCACCAAGAAAGGCACTCGGTGGCCCCCACATTGCAAAAAAAGGCACTTGGAGGCTACTACACTGCAAATAAATGCACCCTGAGGCCCATGCTCAGCAAAAAAAGGCACTCAGTAGCCCCTGCATTGCAAAAAAAGGCACTCAGAGGCCTCCACACCGCAAAAAAAGGCACTCGGAGGCCTCCACACCGCAAAAAAAGGCACTTGGAGGCCGCTACACTGCAAAAAAAAAATGCACCCAGAGGCCTCGACACCACAAAAGAAAGGCACTCGGAGGACCACACCACAAAAAAAGGCACTCGGCTGCCCCTACACCACAAGAAAAGGCACTCAGTGGCCCCTACAGCACAAAAAAAGGCACTTGGTGGATGCTACAATGCAAAAAAAGGCACTCAGAGGCCCCTGCACCACAAGAAAAGGCCCTCGGGGCCACTACACTACAAAAAAAAGGTACATGGAGGACCACACCCCCCAAAATAACAGCACTTGGAGGGCCCTGAACCACAAGAAAAGGCATTCAGTGGCCTATACAGCAAAATAAAAGGCACTCGGGGGCTGCTACAATGTGAAACAGTGCACCGGAGGGCCCAGCACCACCAAAAAAGGCACTCGGAGGCTCCTGCACTGGAAAAAGAGGCACTTGCAGGCCTGTACACTGGAAATAAAGGCACTTGGAGGCCCCTGCACCACAAAAAAAGGCACTCGGAAGCCCCTACATTGCAAAAAAAGGCACTTGGAGGCTACTATACTGCAAAAAAATGCACCCTGAGGCCCCTGCACTGCAAAAAAAGGCACTTGGAGGCCCCTACACTGCAAAAAAAAAGCACTTGGAGGCCCCTACACCACAAAAAAAGGCACTCGGCTGCCCCTACACTGGAAAAAAAGGCACTCGGAGGCCCCTACACCACAAAAAAAGGCACTTGGAGGCTGCTACAATGCAAAAAAAGGCACTCGGAGTCCCCTGCACCAGAAACAAAGGCACTTGGAGGGCCCTGCACCACAAAAGAAGGCACTCGGAGGCCCCTGACCCACAAGAAAAGGCACTCGGTGGCCCCTACAGCACAATAAAAGGCACTCGGGGGCTGCTACAATGTGAAACAAGGCACTCGGAGGGCCCAGCACCACCAAAAAAGGCACTCGGAGGCCCCTGCACTGGGAAAAGAGCCACTTGCAGGCCTGTACACTGGAAATAAAGGCACTTGGAGGCCCCAGCACCACCAAAAAAGGCACTTGGAGGCCCCCACATTGCAAAAAAAGGCACTTGGAGGCTACTACACTGCAAAAAAATGCACCCTGAGGCCCCTGCACCGCGAAAAAAGGCACTCGGTGGCCCCTGCACCGCGAAAAAAGGCACTTGGAGGCCTCTACAACACCTTCCACTGCCCTATCAGACACAGAGGCTCATGTGACCTCACAAGGAAAGGAAGCCGCCAGGGGCCTGCCAGTGGCCTGTCAGGCACTGGTACTTCTGTGAGCTCACAAGCAGAGTCAGCAGCCATGGGCATCCCACTGCCTGATGAGGCACTGAGACAAAGGTGACCTCAAAATGCAGCCAGCACGCAGAGGCCTGCCACTGGCCTATCAGGCAATAGGACTGCCGTGACCTCAAAAGGACAGCCAGCAGCCAATGGCCTCGCACTGGCCTATCAGGCAATAGGACTGCTGTGACCTCATGAGCACAGCCAGCAGGTATGGACCTCCTACTGGCTATCAGGCACTCAGACTGCTGTGACCTCACAAGCACAGCAAACAGCCAGGGGCCTGCCACTGCCCTATAGGGCACAGAGGCTGCTGTGACCTCACAAGCACAGCCAGCAGTGAAGGGCCTGCCACTGGCCTATAGGGAACGGAGGCTGATGTTACCTCACAAACACAGCCAGCAGCCATTGGCCTTCCACTGCCCAATGAGGCGCTGACACTGCTCTGACCTCACAAGCACAGCACACTGTCACGGGCCTGCCACTGCCATAAATGGCACGGAGGCTGCTGTGACCTCACAAGCACAGCCAGCAGCCAGGGGCCTGACACTGGCCTGTGAAGCACTGAGGCTGCTGTGACCTCACAAGCACAGCCAGCAGCCAGGGGCCTGCCACTGCCCGATAAGACACTGAGGCTGCTGTGACGTAACAAGCAAAGCCAGCAGCTGTGGGTCTGCCACTGGCCTACCAGGCTGTAGGAGTGTTGTGACCTGACAAGCACAGCCAGCAGCCAGGGGCCTGCCACTGGCCTGTGAAGCACTTAGGCTGCTATGACCTCACGAGCCCAGGCAGCAGCTATGGGCCTACCACTGCCCTATAGGGCAGGGAGGCTGCTGTGACCTGACAAGCACAGTGAGGAGCCAGAGGCCTGCCATTGCCCTATAAGGTACAGAGACAAATGTGACCTCAAAAGGCAGCCAGCAGACGGGGCCTTCCACGGGCCTATCAGGAAATAGGACTGCTGTGTCCTCACAAGCACAGCCAGCAGCTACGGGCCTCCCACAGGCCTGTGAGGCACACAGGCTGCTGTGACCTCACAAGCAAAGCCAGCAGCCATTGGCCTGCCACTAGCCTATACAGCACGGAGGCTGATTTGACCTCACAAGCCAAGCCACCAGCTATGGGCCTGCCACTGCCCTATAGGGCACTGAGGCTTCTCTGACCTCACAAGCACAGCCAGCAGCCAGGGGCCTGCCACTGACCTGTCAGGCAATAGGACTGCTCTGACCTCACAAGCACAGCCAGCAGCTATGGGCCTGCCACTGCCCTATGAGGTACAGAGACAAATGTGACCTCAAAACGCGGCCAGCAGCCAGGGGCCTGCCACTGCCCTGTAAGACACTGAGGCTTCTCTGACCTGACAAGCACAGCCAGCAGCTGTGGGTCTGCCACTGGCCTATGAGGCACGGAGGCTGCTGTGACCTCACAAGCACAGCCAGCAGCCATTGGCCTCCCACTGGCCTATCAGGTCCTGACGCTGCTGTGACCTCACAAGCACAGCCAAGCAGACAGGGGCCTGCCACTGGCCTATCAGGCACTGAGGCTGCTGTGACCTCACAAGCACAGCCAGCAGTGAAGGGCCTGCCATGGCGCGTCAAGCACGGAGAAAGAAGGGAACACCCAAGCAGACCAGCAGCCATGGGCGTGGCAGTGCATGCCATGCATGCCATGCATGCAATGGCATGCAGGTCAAAGTGACATCATAAGACACAACCAGCAACCATGGGCCTGCCACTGCCCTTTTTGGCATGGAGACACAAGTATCCTCACAAGCCCAGTCAGGAGGCATGGCCCTGCCACTGCCCTATCAAGCACAGAGGCAGAAGCAACCTCACAAGCAGAGCAAGGACTGATGGGCCTGACTGGCCTACCAGGCCGTGAGGCAGAAGTGACATGACTATCTCATCCAGCAGTGGTGGACCTGACAATATCATTTCAGGCAGAGGGTAAAGTGATATCACAGAACACTGAAGGACCATAACAGAAAAAAAGGCACTTGGAGGCATGAGCACTGGGAAAAAAGGGCACTAGGAGGCGATGCACTGCAAAAATATGCACATGGAGGACACTATACTGGGAAAAAGGGCACTTTGGGAGCCTGCATCACAAAAATAGGCACTTGGAGGCCGCTAGGCCGGAGAAAAAGGCACTTAGATGCCCCTTCACTGCAAAAAAAAGGCACTCAGACAGCAGTGCACCTCAAACAAAGGCACTCGGTGGCCCCTGAACCACAAGGAAAGGCACTCGGTGGCTCCTACAGCACAAAAAAAGGCACTCGGGGGCTGCTGCAATGTGAAAAAAGGCACTCAGAGGCCCCTGAACCACAAGAAAAGGCACTCGGTGGCCTCTGAACCACAAGAAAAGGCACTTGGTGGACCCTACAGCACAATAAAAGGCACTTGGGGGCTGCTACAATGTGAAACAGTGCACCGGAGGGCCCAGCACCACCAAATAAGGCACTCGGAGGCTCCTGCACTGGAAATAAAGGCACTTGGAGGCCCCTGCACCACAAAAAAAGTCACTCGGAAGCCCCTACATTGCAAAAAAAGGCACTTGGAGGCTACTACACTGCAAAAAAATGCACCCTGAGGCCCCTGCACCGCAAAAAAAGGCACTTGGAGGCCCCTGCACCACAAAAAAAAGGCACTTGGAGGCCCCTACACCACAAAAAAAGGCACTCGGCTGCCCCTACAGTGGAAAAAAAGGCACTCGGAGGCCCCTACACCACAAAAAAAGGCACTTCGGGGCTGCTACACTGGAAAAAAGGCACTCGGAGGCCCCTGCACCAGAAACAAAGGCACTTGGAGGGCCCTGCACCACAAAAGAAGGCACTCGGAGGCCCCTACACCACAAGAAAAGGCACTCGGAGGCCGCTGCATCACAAAAAAAGGCACTTGGAGGCTAATACACTGCAAAAAAGGCACTCGGAGGACCATGCACGGCAAAAAAAGGCACTCGGTGGCCCCGACACCACAAAAAAAGGTACTCGGGGGCTGCTACAATGCGAAAACAGGCACTCCGATGCCCCTACACCAGAAAGAAAGGCACTCAGAGGGCCCTGCAGCACAAAAAAAGGCACTCAGCTGCCCTTACACTGGAAAAACAGGCACTCGGAGGCCTCTACACCCCAGAAAAAGGCACTCAGTGGCCCCTACGCTGCAAAAAAAGGCACTCGGGGGCTACTACAATGTGAAACAAGGCACTCAGAGGGCCCAGCACCACCACAAAAAGCACTCGGAGGCTCCTGCACCACAAAAGAAGGCACTCAGAGGCCCCTACACCACCAAGAAAGGCACTCGGTGGCCCCCACATTGCAAAAAAAGGCACTTGGAGGCTACTACACTGCAAAAAAATGCACCCTGAGGCCCATGCTCAGCAAAAAAAGGCACTCAGTAGCCCCTGCATTGCAAAAAAAGGCACTCAGAGGCCTCCACACCGCAAAAAAAGGCACTCGGAGGCCTCCACACCGCAAGAAAAGGCACTTGGAGGCCGCTACACTGCAAAAAAAAAATGCACCCAGAGGCCTCGACACCACAAAAGAAAGGCACTCGGAGGACCACACCACAAAAAAAGGCACTCGGCTGCCCCTACACTGGAAAAAAAGGCACTCGGCTGCCCCTACACCACAAGAAAAGGCACTCAGTGGCCCCTACAGCACAAAAAAAGGCACTTGGTGGATGCTAAAATGCAAAAAAAGGCACTCGGAGGCTGCTACAACGCGGAAAAAGGCACTCAGAGGGCCCTGCACCCCAAAAAAAGCACTCGGAGGCTCCTGCACTGGGAAAAGAGGCACTAGCAGGCCTGTACACCGGATATAAAGGCACTTGGAGGCCCCTGCACCACATAAGAAGGCACTCGGAGGCCCCTACACTGCAAAAAAAAGGCACTCGGAGGCCCCTACACCACAAAAAAAGGCACTCGGCTGCCCCTACAGTGGAAAAAAAGGCACTCGGAGGCCCCTACACCACAGAAAAAGGCACTTGGAGGCTGCTACAATGCAAAAAATGGCACTTGGAGGCCCCTGCACCAGAAACAAAGGCACTTGGAGGGCCCTGCACCACAAAAGAAGGCACTCGGAGGCCCCTGACCCACAAGAAAAGGCACTCGGTGGCCCCTACAGCACAATAAAAGGCACTCGGGGGCTGCTACAACGTGAAACAAGGCACTCGGAGGGCCCAGCACCACCAAAAAAGGCACTCGGAGGCCCCTGCACTGGGAAAAGAGCCACTTGCAGGCCTGTACACTGGAAATAAAGGCACTTGGAGGCCCCAGCACCACAAAAAAAGGCACTCGGAAGCCCCCACATTGCAAAAAAAGGCACTCGGTGGCGCCTGCACCGCAAAAAAAGGCACTCGGTGGCCCCTGCACCGCAAAAAAAGGCACTCGGTGGCCCCTGCACCGCAAAAAAAGGCACTTGGAGGCCTCTACAACACCTTCCACTGCCCTATCAGACACAGAGGCTCATGTGACCTCACAAGGAAAGGAAGCCGCCAGGGGCCTGCCACTGGCCTGTCAGGCACTGGTACTTCTGTGAGCTCACAAGCAGAGTCAGCAGCCATGGGCATCCCACTGCCTGATGAGGCACTGAGACAAAGGTGACCTCAAAATGCAGCCAGCACGCAGAGGCCTGCCACTGGCCTATCAGGCAATAGGACTGCCGTGACCTCAAAAGGACAGCCAGCAGCCAATGGCCTCGCACTGGCCTATCAGGCAATAGGACTGCTGTGACCTCACGAGCACAGCCAGCAGCTATGGGCCTCCCACTGGCTATCAGGCACTCAGACTGCTGTGACCTCACAAGCACAGCAAACAGCCAGGGGCCTGCCACTGCCCTATAGGGCACAGAGGCTGCTGTGACCTCACAAGCACAGCCAGCAGTGAAGGGCCTGCCACTGGCCTATAGGGAACGGAGGCTGATGTTACCTCACAAGCACAGCCAGCAGCCATTGGCCTTCCACTGCCCAATGAGGCGCTGACACTGCTCTGACCTCACAAGCACAGCACACTGTCACGGGCCTGCCACTGCCATAAACGGCACGGAGGCTGCTGTGACCTCACAAGCACAGCCAGCAGCCAGGGGCCTGACACTGGCCTGTGAAGCACTGAGGCTGCTGTGACCTCACAAGCACAGCCAGCAGCCAGGGGCCTGCCACTGCCCAATAAGACACTGAGGCTGCTGTGACGTAACAAGCAAAGCCAGCAGCTGTGGGTCTGCCACTGGCCTACCAGGCTGTAGGAGTGTTGTGACCTGACAAGCACAGCCAGCAGCTATGGGCCTGCCACTGCCCTCAAGGGCAGGGAGGCTTCTGTAACCTCACAAGCACAGCCAGCAGCCAGGGGCCTGCCACTGGCCTGTGAAGCACTTAGGCTGCTATGACCTCACGAGCCCAGGCAGCAGCTATGGGCCTACCACTGCCCTATAGGGCAGGGAGGCTGCTGTGACCTGACAAGCACAGCGAGGAGCCAGAGGCCTGCCATTGCCCTATAAGGTACAGAGACAAATGTGACCTCAAAAGGCAGCCAGCAGACGGGGCCTTCCACGGGCCTATCAGGAAATAGGACTGCTGTGACCTTACAAGCACAGCCAGCAGCTATGGGCCTGCCACTGCCCTATAGGGCACTGAGGCTTCTCTGACCTCAGAAGCCCACCCAGCAGTCATTGGCCTCAAGCTGGCCTATCAGGCACTGAGGCTGCTGTGACCTCACAAGCACAGCCAGCAGCCAAGGGCCTGCCACAGGCCTATCAGGCAATACGACTGCTGTGACCTCACAAGCACAGGCAGCAGCTATGGGCCTGCCACTGGCCTATAGGAAAAGGAGGCTGCTGTGACTTCACAAGCACACCAAGCAGCCATTGGCCTCCCACGGGCCTATCAGGCACTGAGGCTGCTGTGACCTCACAAGCACAGCCAGCAGCCAAGGGCCTGCCACAGGCCTATCAGGCAATACGACTGCTGTGACCTCACAAGCACAGGCAGCAGCTATGGGCCTGCCACTGGCCTATAGGAAAAGGAGGCTGCTGTGACTTCACAAGCACAGGCAGCAGCTATGGGCCTGCCACTGGCCTATGAGGCCCCAAGACAAACGTGATCTCACAACGCAGCCAGCAGGCATGGGCCTGCCACTGGCCTATAGGGAACCAAGGCTTCTGTGACCTCGCAAGCACAGCCAGCAGCCATTGGTCTCCCACGGGCCTATCAGGTAATAAGGCTGCTGTGATCTCACAAGCACAGCCAGTAGACAAGGGCCTACCACTGGCCTATGAGGCAATTGGACTGCTGTGACCTCACAGGCACAGCCAGCAGCTATGGATCTGCCACTGGCCTATAGGAAACCCAGGCTGATGTAACCTGACAAACACAGCCAGCAGCCATTCGCCTACCACTGCCCGATGAGGCGCTGACGCTGCTGTCAACTGAGAAGCACAGTAACAGTCGATGCCTGCCACTGCACTAAAGGGCATAGAGGCTGCTGTGACCTCAGAAGCCCAGCGAGCAGCTATGGGCCTGCCACTGCCCTATAGGGCACTGAGGCTTCTCTGACCTCAGAAGCCCACCCAGCAGTGGAACTGGCCTCGAACTGGCCTATCAGGCACGGAGGCTGCTGTGACCTCACAAGTACAACCAGCAGCCATGGGCATCCCACTGGCCAATGAGGCACTAAGACAAAGGTGACCTCAAAATGCAGCCAGCAGCCATGGGCCTCCCACTGGCCTATCAGGCAACAGGACTGCTGTGACCTCACCAGCACAGCCAGCAGCCAGGGCATCGCACTGGCCTATGAGGCACTGAGGCTGCTGTCACCTCACAAAAACAGCCAGCACCCAGAGGCCTGCCACTTGCCTATCAGTAACTCAGACTGCTGTGAACTCAAAAGGACAGCCAGCAGCCAGGGGCCTGCCACTGACCTATCAGGCAATAGGACTGCTGTGACCTCACAAGCACAGCCAGCAGCCAGGGGCCTGCCACTGCCCTATGAGGTACAGAGACAAATGTGACCTCAAAATGCGGCCAGCAGCCAGGGCCCTGCCACTGCCCTACAAGATACTGAAGCTGATTTCACCTAACAAGTAAAGCCAGCAGCTGTGGGTATGCCACTGGCCTATGAGGCACGGAGGCTGCTGTGACCTAACAAGCACAGAAAGCAGCCAGTGGCCTGCCCTTGGCCTAGGAGGCACTGAGGCTGCTCTGACCTCACAAGCACAGCCAGCAGCCATGAGCCTGCCACTAGCCTAGGAGGCACTGAGACTGCTGTGACCGCACAAGCACGGCCAGCGGCCATTAGTCTGCCACTGGCCTAGGAGGCATGGAGGGTGCTATGACCTCACAAGCACAGCCAGCAGCCAGAAGCCTCCCACTGCCCTTTGAGGCACTGAGGGTGCTGTGACCTCACAAGCACAGCCAGCAGCCATGAGCCTGCCACTGGCCTAGGAGGCACGGTGGCTGCTGTTACTTCACAAGCACAGCCAGCAGCCAGGAGCCTGCCACTGCCCTGTGTGGCACTGAGGCTGCTGTGACCTGACAAGCACAGCCAGCCGCTACGGGCCTCCACTGGCCTATGAGGCGCGGAGGCTACTGTGACCTCACAAGCACAGTCAGCAGCCAAGGGCCTGCCACTGTCCTATGAGATACAGAGACAAATGTGACCTCAAAACGCGGCAAGCTGCCAGGGGCCTGCCACTGCCCTATAAGACACTGAGGCTGCTGTGACCTCACAAGCACAGCCAGCAGTGAAGGGCCTGCCACTGGCCTATGAGGCACGGAGGCTGCTGTGACCTGACAAGCACAGCCAGCAGCCATTGGCCTCCAACTTCCCGATCAGGTGCTGATGCTGCTGTCAACTCAGAAGCACAGTAAACAGTCAGGGGCCTGCCACTGCCCTAAAGGGCATGGAGGCTGCTGTGATATCACAAGCCCAGCCAGCAGCTATGGGCCTGCCACTGGCCTATAGGACACTGAGGCTTCTCTGACCTCACAAGCCCACCCAGCAGTCATTGGCCTCGAACTGGCCTATCAGGCAACAGGACTGCTGTGACCTCACAAGCATGGCCAGCAGGCATGGGCATCCAACTGCCCTATGAGGCCCCGAGACAAACATGACCTCATAACACAGCCAGCAGGCATGGAGCTGTCACTGGCCTATCAGGCAACAGGACTGCTGTGACCTCACAAGCACAGCCAGCAGCCAGCAGCCATGGCATCCAACCTGCCGATGAGCCACTGAGGCTGCTGTCACCTCACAAAAACAGCCAGCACCCAGAGGCCTGCCACTGGCCTATGAGGCAATGTGACTGCTGTGACCTCAGAAGGACAGCCAGCAGCCATTGGCCTGCCACTCACCTATCAGGGAATAGGACTGCTCTGACCTCACAAGCACAGCCAGCAGCCATTGGCCTCCCACTGGCCTATGAGGCACTGAGGCTGCTGTGACCTCACAAGCACAGCCAGCAGACAGGGGCCTGCCACCACCCTCAAGGGCAGGGAGGCTTCTGTAACATCACAAGCACAGCCAGCAGCCAGAGGCCTGCCACTGGCCTGTGAAGCACTGAGGCTGCTGTGACCTGACAAGCACAGCCAGCAGCTATGGGCCTGCCATTGTCCTACAGGGAATGGAGGCTGATGTGACCTCAGATGCACAGCCAGCAGCCAAGGGCCTGCCACTGTACGATCAAGCACTGAGGCTGCTGTGACCTCACCAGCACACCAAGCAGCCTTTGGCCTCCCTCTGGCCTACAGGAAAAGGAGGCTGCTGTGACCTCACAAGCACAGCGAGGAGCCACGGGCCTCCCACTGCCCTATAAGGTACAGAGACAAATGTGACCTCAAAAGGCAGCCAGCAGACAGGGGCCTGCCACAGGCCTATCAGGAAATACGACTGCTGTGACCTGAGAAGCACAGCCAGCAGCTACAGGCCTGCCCCTGGCCTATGAGGCACAGAGGCTGCTGTGACGTCACAAGCACAGCCAGCAGCTGTGGGTCTGCCACTGGCCTATGAGGCACGGAGGCTGCTGTGACCTAACAAGCACAGCCAGCAGCCATTGGCCTCCCACTGGCCTATGAGGCAATGAGGCTGCTGTGACCTAACAAGCAAAGCCAGCAGCCATTGGCCTGCCACTGGCCTATGAGGCACTGAGGCTGCTGTGACCTCACAAGCACAGCCAGCAGCCATTGGCCTCCCACTAGCCTAGGAGGCACTGAGACTGCTGTGACGTCACAAGCAAAGCCAGCAGCTGTGGGTCTGCCACTGGCCTATCAGGCTGTAGGAGTGTTGTGACCTGACAAGCACAGCCAGCAGCCATTGGGACTGCCACCACCCTCAAGGGCAGGGAGGCTTCTCTGACCTCACAAGCACAGCCAGCAGCCAGGGGCCTGCCACTGACCTATCAGGCAATAGGACTGCTCTGACCTCACAAGCACAGCCAGCAGCTATGGGCCTGCCACTGCCCTATGAGGTACAGAGACAAATGTGACCTCAAAACGCGGCCAGCAGCCAGGGGCCTGCCACTGCCCTGTAAGACACTGAGGCTTCTCTGACCTGACAAGCACAGCCAGCAGCTGTGGGTCTGCCACTGGCCTATGAGGCACGGAGGCTGCTGTGACCTCACAAGCACAGCCAGCAGCCATTGGCCTCCCACTGGCCTATCAGGTCCTGACGCTGCTGTGACCTCACAAGCACAGCCAAGCAGACAGGGGCCTGCCACTGGCCTATCAGGCACTGAGGCTGCTGTGACCTCACAAGCACAGCCAGCAGTGAAGGGCCTGCCATGGCGCGTCAAGCACGGAGAAAGAAGGGAACACCCAAGCAGACCAGCAGCCATGGGCGTGGCAGTGCATGCCATGCATGCCATGCATGCAATGGCATGCAGGTCAAAGTGACATCATAAGACACAACCAGCAACCATGGGCCTGCCACTGCCCTTTTTGGCATGGAGACACAAGTATCCTCACAAGCCCAGTCAGGAGGCATGGCCCTGCCACTGCCCTATCAAGCACAGAGGCAGAAGCAACCTCACAAGCAGAGCAAGGACTGATGGGCCTGACTGGCCTACCAGGCCGTGAGGCAGAAGTGACATGACTATCTCATCCAGCAGTGGTGGACCTGACAATATCATTTCAGGCAGAGGGTAAAGTGATATCACAGAACACTGAAGGACCATAACAGAAAAAAAGGCACTTGGAGGCATGAGCACTGGGAAAAAAGGGCACTAGGAGGCGATGCACTGCAAAAATATGCACATGGAGGACACTATACTGGAAAAAAGGGCACTTTGGGAGCCTGCATCACAAAAATAGGCACTTGGAGGCCACTAGGCCGGAGAAAAAGGCACTTAGATGCCCCTTCACTGCAAAAAAAAGGCACTCAGACAGCAGTGCACCTCAAACAAAGGCACTCGGTGGCCCCTGAACCACAAGGAAAGGCACTCGGTGGCTCCTACAGCACAAAAAAAGGCACTCGGGGGCTGCTGCAATGTGAAAAAAGGCACTCAGAGGCCCCTGAACCACAAGAAAAGGCACTTGGTGGACCCTACAGCACAATAAAAGGCACTTGGGGGCTGCTACAATGTGAAACAGTGCACCGGAGGGCCCAGCACCACCAAAAAAGGCACTCGGAGGCTCCTGCACTGGAAATAAAGGCACTTGGAGGCCCCTGCACCACAAAAAAAGTCACTCGGAAGCCCCTACATTGCAAAAAAAGGCACTTGGAGGCTACTACACTGCAAAAAAATGCACCCTGAGGCCCCTGCACCGCAAAAAAAGGCACTTGGAGGCCCCTGCACCACAAAAAAAGGCACATGGAGGCCCCTACACCACAAAAAAAGGCACTCGGCTGCCCCTACAGTGGAAAAAAAGGCACTCGGAGGCCCCTACACCACAAAAAAAGGCACTTCGGGGCTGCTACACTGGAAAAAAGGCACTCGGAGGCCCCTTCACCAGAAACAAAGGCACTTGGAGGGCCCTGCACCACAAAAGAAGGCACTCGGAGGCCCCTACACCACAAGAAAAGGCACTCGGAGGCCGCTGCATCACAAAAAAAGGCACTCGGTGGCCCCGACACCACAAAAAAAGGTACTCGGGGGCTGCTACAATGCGAAAACAGGCACTCTGATGCCCCTACACCAGAAAGAAAGGCACTCAGAGGGCCCTGCAGCACAAAAAAAGGCACTCAGCTGCCCTTACACTGGAAAAACAGGCACTCGGAGGCCTCTACACCCCAGAAAAAGGCACTCAGTGGCCCCTACGCTGCAAAAAAAGGCACTCGGGGGCTACTACAATGTGAAACAAGGCACTCGGAGGGCCCTGCACCACCAAAAGAAGCACTCAGAGGCTCCTGCACTGGAAAAAGAGGCACTTGCAGGCCTGTACACAGGAAAAAAAGGCACTTGGAGGCCGCTACACCACAGAGAAAGGCACTCGGAGGCACCGGCAACGGAAAAAAATGCACTCGGAGGCCCCTACACCACAAAAAAAGGCACTTGGGGGCTGCTACAATGCAAAAAAAGGCACTCGGAGGCCCCTGAACAACAAGAAAAGGCTCTCGGGGCCACTACACCGCAAAAAAAAGGTACATGGAGGACCACACACCCAAAAATAACAGCACTCGGTGGCCCCTGAACCACAAGGAAAGGCACTCGGTGGCTCCTACAGCACAAAAAAAGGCACTCGGGGGCTGCTGCAATGTGAAAAAAGGCACTCAGAGGCCCCTGAACCACAAGAAAAGGCACTCGGTGGCCTCTGAACCACAAGAAAAGGCACTTGGTGGACCCTACAGCACAATAAAAGGCACTCGGGGGCTGCTACAATGTGAAACAGTGCACCGGAGGGCCCAGCACCACCAAATAAGGCACTCGGAGGCTCCTGCACTGGAAATAAAGGCACTTGGAGGCCCCTGCACCACAAAAAAAGTCACTCGGAAGCCCCTACAATGCAAAAAAAGGCACTTGGAGGCTACTACACTGCAAAAAAATGCACCCTGAGGCCCCTGCACCGCAAAAAAAGGCACTTGGAGGCCCCTGCACCACAAAAAAAGGCACTTGGAGGCCCCTACACCACAAAAAAAGGCACTCGGCTGCCCCTACAGTGGAAAAAAAGGCACTCGGAGGCCCCTACACCACAAAAAAAGGCACTTCGGGGCTGCTACACTGGAAAAAAGGCACTCGGAGGCCCCTTCACCAGAAACAAAGGCACTTGGAGGGCCCTGCACCACAAAAGAAGGCACTCGGAGGCCCCTACACCACAAGAAAAGGCACTCGGAGGCCGCTGCATCACAAAAAAAGGCACTTGGAGGCTAATACACTGCAAAAAAGGCACTCGGAGGACCATGCACGGCAAAAAAAGGCACTCGGTGGCCCCGACACCACAAAAAAAGGTACTCGGGGGCTGCTACAATGCGAAAACAGGCACTCCGATGCCCCTACACCAGAAAGAAAGGCACTCAGAGGGCCCTGCAGCACAAAAAAAGGCACTCAGCTGCCCTTACACTGGAAAAACAGGCACTCGGAGGCCTCTACACCCCAGAAAAAGGCACTCAGTGGCCCCTACGCTGCAAAAAAAGGCACTCGGGGGCTACTACAATGTGAAACAAGGCACTCGGAGGGCCCAGCACCACCACAAAAAGCACTCGGAGGCTCCTGCACCACAAAAGAAGGCACTCAGAGGCCCCTACACCACCAAGAAAGGCACTCGGTGGCCCCCACATTGCAAAAAAAGGCACTTGGAGGCTACTACACTGCAAATAAATGCACCCTGAGGCCCATGCACCGCGAAAAAAGGCACTCAGTAGCCCCTGCATTGCAAAAAAAGGCACTCAGAGGCCTCCACACCGCAAAAAAAGGCACTCGGAGGCCTCCACACCGCAAGAAAAGGCACTTGGAGGCCGCTACACTGCAAAAAAAAAATGCACCCAGAGGCCTCGACACCACAAAAGAAAGGCACTCGGAGGACCACACCACAAAAAAAGGCACTCGGCTGCCCCTACACCACAAGAAAAGGCACTCAGTGGCCCCTACAGCACAAAAAAAGGCACTTGGTGGATGCTACAATGCAAAAAAAGGCACTCAGAGGCCCCTGCACCACAAGAAAAGGCCCTCGGGGCCACTACACTACAAAAAAAAGGTACATGGAGGACCACACCCCCCAAAATAACAGCACTTGGAGGGCCCTGAACCACAAGAAAAGGCATTCAGTGGCCTATACAGCAAAATAAAAGGCACTCGGGGGCTGCTACAATGTGAAACAGTGCACCGGAGGGCCCAGCACCACCAAAAAAGGCACTCGGAGGCTCCTGCACTGGAAAAAGAGGCACTTGCAGGCCTGTACACTGGAAATAAAGGCACTTGGAGGCCCCTGCACCACAAAGAAAGGCACTCGGAAGCCCCTACATTGCAAAAAAAGGCACTTGGAGGCTACTATACTGCAAAAAAATGCACCCTGAGGCCCCTGCACTGCAAAAAAAGGCACTTGGAGGCCCCTACACTGCAAAAAAAAAGCACTTGGAGGCCCCTACACCACAAAAAAAGGCACTCGGCTGCCCCTACACTGGAAAAAAAGGCACTCGGAGGCCCCTACACCACAAAAAAAGGCACTTGGAGGCTGCTACAATGCAAAAAAAGGCACTCGGAGTCCCCTGCACCAGAAACAAAGGCACTTGGAGGGCCCTGCACCACAAAAGAAGGCACTCGGAGGCCCCTGACCCACAAGAAAAGGCACTCGGTGGCCCCTACAGCACAATAAAAGGCACTCGGGGGCTGCTACAATGTGAAACAAGGCACTCGGAGGGCCCAGCACCACCAAAAAAGGCACTCGGAGGCCCCTGCACTGGGAAAAGAGCCACTTGCAGGCCTGTACACTGGAAATAAAGGCACTTGGAGGCCCCAGCACCACAAAAAAAGGCACTTGGAGGCCCCCACATTGCAAAAAAAGGCACTTGGAGGCTACTACACTGCAAAAAAATGCACCCTGAGGCCCCTGCACCGCGAAAAAAGGCACTCGGTGGCCCCTGCACCGCGAAAAAAGGCACTCGGTGGCCCCTGCACCGCGAAAAAAGGCACTTGGAGGCCTCTACAACACCTTCCACTGCCCTATCAGACACAGAGGCTCATGTGACCTCACAAGGAAAGGAAGCCGCCAGGGGCCTGCCAGTGGCCTGTCAGGCACTGGTACTTCTGTGAGCTCACAAGCAGAGTCAGCAGCCATGGGCATCCCACTGCCTGATGAGGCACTGAGACAAAGGTGACCTCAAAATGCAGCCAGCACGCAGAGGCCTGCCACTGGCCTATCAGGCAATAGGACTGCCGTGACCTCAAAAGGACAGCCAGCAGCCAATGGCCTCGCACTGGCCTATCAGGCAATAGGACTGCTGTGACCTCATGAGCACAGCCAGCAGGTATGGACCTCCTACTGGCTATCAGGCACTCAGACTGCTGTGACCTCACAAGCACAGCAAACAGCCAGGGGCCTGCCACTGCCCTATAGGGCACAGAGGCTGCTGTGACCTCACAAGCACAGCCAGCAGTGAAGGGCCTGCCACTGGCCTATAGGGAACGGAGGCTGATGTTACCTCACAAACACAGCCAGCAGCCATTGGCCTTCCACTGCCCAATGAGGCGCTGACACTGCTCTGACCTCACAAGCACAGCACACTGTCACGGGCCTGCCACTGCCATAAATGGCACGGAGGCTGCTGTGACCTCACAAGCACAGCCAGCAGCCAGGGGCCTGACACTGGCCTGTGAAGCACTGAGGCTGCTGTGACCTCACAAGCACAGCCAGCAGCCAGGGGCCTGCCACTGCCCGATAAGACACTGAGGCTGCTGTGACGTAACAAGCAAAGCCAGCAGCTGTGGGTCTGCCACTGGCCTACCAGGCTGTAGGAGTGTTGTGACCTGACAAGCACAGCCAGCAGCCAGGGGCCTGCCACTGGCCTGTGAAGCACTGAGGCTGCTATGACCTCACGAGCCCAGGCAGCAGCTATGGGCCTACCACTGCCCTATAGGGCAGGGAGGCTGCTGTGACCTGACAAGCACAGCGAGGAGGCAGAGGCCTGCCATTGCCCTATAAGGTACAGAGACAAATGTGACCTCAAAAGTCAGCCAGCAGACGGGGCCTTCCACGGGCCTATCAGGAAATAGGACTGCTGTGTCCTCACAAGCACAGCCAGCAGCTATGGGCCTGCCACTGCCCTATAGGGCAGGGAGGCTTCTCTGACCTCACAAGCACAGCGAGCAGCCAGGGGCCTCCCACTGCCCTATAGGGCAGGGAGGCTGCTGTGACCTGACAAGCACAGCGAGGAGCCAGAGGCCTGCCATTGCCCTATAAGGTACGGAGACAAATGTGACCTCAAAAGGCAGCCAGCAGACAGGGGCCTGCCATGGGTCTATCAGGAAATAGGACTGCTATGACCTTACAAGCACAGCCAGCAGCTACGGGCCTCCCACAGGCCTGTGAGGCACGGAGGCTGATTTGACCTCACAAGCCAAGCCAGCAGCTACGGGCCTCCCACAGGCCTGTGAGGCACGGAGGCTGATTTGACCTCACAAGCCAAGCCAGCAGCTATGGGCCTGCCACTGCCCTATAGGGCACTGAGGCTTCTCTGACCTCACAAGCACAGCCAGCAGCCAGCAGCCAGGGCATCCCACTGGCCTATGCGGCACTGGTACTTCTGTGACCTCACAAGCACAGACAGCAGCTATGGGCCTTCCACTGCCCTATATGGCACGGAGGCTTATGTGACCTTACAAGTACAGTCAGCAGCCATTGGCCTGCCACTGGCCTGTGAAGCACTGAGGCTGCTGTGATCTCACAAGGACAGCCAGCAGCCGGGGGCCTGCCACTGAGCTATCAGGAAAGGGTCCTTCTGTGACCTCAAAAGTACAGCCAGCAGCCATGGGCATCCCACTGGAGTATGAGGCACTGAGACAAAGCTGACCTCAAAATGCAGCCAGCAGCCATGGGCCTGCAACTGGCCTATGAGACACTGAGGCTGCTGAGACATCACAAGTACAGCCAGCAGCCAAACAAGACTAAGGAGAAAAACAGCTTGCCTCAGAAAGACGATGAGACCCAATGAGGAGCAGGAGACCCCAGACCAAAAAATTGCTATTGGTCTAACTATCGCGTGAAGGGTGGGAACTGGAAGTCGAAAAGACTATAATTACCCAGGATTTGTTTATGTTAGGGTCCCTCTTTGGAGGCACCCAGCTCGAGCTGTAATTACTGCACACGCGTGATTAAAATTATCTAATTTGTTTTGATTTGACTCTGAACTTTACTTGCGGGAACCTAGGGTCGAGCCCTGTTATGGTGGCCGACAAGCCTATTTTCCATAACAGTTTGGCACCCCAGATGGGACCCTAGGCGACCACTGTCGGGGCCTCTCATCTCCAAACAATCATCTGGCGCCATCGGGTGAGTTCACCTGGGATCTTTGGCAACGAGAGGCACCGAGAAGGTGAGTCTTAAACTCCCACCTAAATTCTAAAATCTAGTCTGGTAACAGTGCACTGAAGGGGTACGCGGGCTGATCACCGTAAGGCGTACCAGGTGTGTGTGTGGGGGGGGTGTACGCGGGCTGGCCACTGTAAGGCATACCAGGGGGACAGGTAGGAGTCCCATCCCCAGGGTTAGAGCGGGTTTTAAGTCCCAGCTCGGTTCGGCCGGAGGAGGGGTGTGCAGCCTGATCAGCATAAGGCGCACTGCAAAACTATAAGACCGAAATCTAGAGTCACTGTGACTGGTGTGAGTGTAAACAGTACTGTGTGTTTGCGTGTGTGTGTGTGAGTGCGTGTAGCCTGGGAACCGATTGGGGCACCCGTCGACTGAGAAGCCGCCCGCTGCGAAGGGACAGCAGTCCTAGCAGTTAAAGACTCAGGTGGTGTGAGTGTGGTTCCCAGGGAGCGAGAGAAAGAGAAAGAGAGAAATAGTGCGTGTGATCACACCAGCTACAGCATCTGGTGTTACCGGTAAGGAAGTGCACTGCCTGATTTGCTTAAGACGCACTTTTCAGGAACTCAATATGGGAAATAATTTCGGCATAGAAAAGGGGACGCCCTTAGCCGAAATTTTGGTAAACTGGAGTAAGATTGATGGTACCAAAACTTTAGGGAGAAAAAGGTTAGTCCAACTATGTCAGGAGGATTGGCCGTTCCTGACTAAGGAAGGTAATCTGGCAGAGCGATGGCCGCCCCAGGGGACCTTCGGTTACCAGGAACTAACTTTCCTGCGTCATCATTTGGAGAACAGGTTCCCCAGACAAATGGATTACTGGTATCTATGGGACAACTGGGCATTTGCTAGACGAAAAGAGGCGCCTAGGAAAGAGAGAATCTTTCCTCAGAATGCTGTAAGTACCGCAGCTGCTGAAACACTTGTGGAAACTATTCCACCCTATGCGCTACCCTCTGCTTCAGCTTCCCTATACCCCCGCTTGCCTTCCGCCCCCGCCTTTCAAGCTCCTCTGGAAGGCCTTCCTGTGCCAGGAGTGCCCCCACCCGATCTGGAAGGGGTACCTCGGGTCGCCACTACACGAGTTTACCGACCCTGGAGACCCCAAGATTTAATTATATGGAGTCAACGGCTCCCCAGACTTAGGGATGATCCAGAAAGAGTGTTACAAATCATAAGGGGAATTATGCGGGCGTATGGCCCTACCTGGGGAGATGTACAAACACGCCTTGAATCTGTGTTCACTCCAGATGAAAGGTGCTCAATTTTGGATGCAAACCGCCGTTGGGCAGCAGAGGGGGGTGTCGGGACTGCTCAAACAGCCTGGCCAGCTGTGGACCCCGGATGGAATCATAATGTAGATGCAGATTACAGGCAGTTGCAATTAGCCAGAGAGGACTTAGAAGAAGCTATACCTTTGGCAGGACAAAAGACTGCAAATTGGTCTAAAGTGAGGGAGTGTCAGCAACAGGCAGAGGAACACCCCTCGGCGGCTTACTTTGCTAGGCTAATTAAGCAAGTCAGAATGTATGGGGGAGGACTAGACCCAGAAGCTGAGGCTAACAGGCCGCTAATGATTTCCACATTTGTAGACCAAGCAGCCCCGGACATTAAAAAGTAGTTTTCCAAACATGTCCCTGACTGGCCAGGAAAGCGAATGGATGAAAGATTACATTTAGCCACATTTGTGTATAACAGTCGAGAGGAGGAGAGGGCAAAAGAAAAGAGACAGCAAAAAAGAGAGGAAGTTAGTGTGTTAGCAGCTGTGTTAAGAGATGGATTTAGAGGACCCAGGGGGAGGGGACGTGAAAGAGCCAGGAGAGATAGATGGAGTCAAAGTGAATGTGCTGTACAGTCAGGAGTTAATGATGTTTGTTATAATTGTGGGGAACAAGGACACTGGCAGCGGGAGTGCCCAGTGAGGCCCCATGTAGTTAGGCACAGAGGAACCGGCATGAGACAATCAAACACTAAAGAGGAGACCAGGCGATTCCCAGTCAATCCACAATGAGAGGAAACAGGAGACTCAGAAAATACTGTGGAAATTGGAGTAAATTTATGGGATGTAGATTTGGATTTTGAGGGTCACGTAATGGCAAATACAGAAGGTTTAGAAGTTCCCTTTCTAGTGGATACTGGAGCCACCCTTTCCCTTTTAAATTTTGAGCCTAAAGGATGCAAATCATCAGATAAAATAGTGATGCAAGGAGTGATGGGAAAGGGCAAACGAAGTTATCTAAGCCCTTATTACTCACTATTGGGGGTAAAACAGTGTGGGGACGTTTTATAATTTCCACAGACGCACCTATATGCCTTTTGGGGAGGGATCTCCTGCAAGCCTTGGATACTCAGATCTGCTTACAGCCGGAAGGGACAAAGCTAATAATTATGGGTTCGTGTGTTCTGGCTAAGACACCAGAACCAGAGTCAACTAGTCTGCAAATTCCAACAGGTTTAGGATCAGTTTCTAAAAAATTATGGAGCTCTTCAGGAATGGATGTGGGACTACTGAAATCAGCCAGTCTAGTCTCGATAAAAACAAAGGGGGGATTGCCTCCTGCAGTTAAACAATATCCTATCCCGAAGGAAGCAGAGAAGAGTATCCAAAAACAAATTGATCATTATCTGAAAATGGATATCCTTAGAGTCTGTGAATCCCCATATAACACCCCAATTCTGCCAGCTAAAAAGAACAGGCAAGATGCTGATGGTGATCCAGAGTATCGCTTTGTACAAGACTTAAGGGCTATAAACCAACATGTAGTTGCTCCACATCCAGTAGTCCCCGACCCATCAACCATTTTACTACAGATACCCCATTGGGCAACTTATTTTACTGTGATTGACCTAACAGCAGCCTTTTTTAGTATACCAATAGCTGAAGATAGCCAAGATCTCTTTGCTTTCACTTGGAAGGGACAACAATTAACTTGGACAAGGCTGCCACAGGGATTTACTGGGTCTCCGACTATTTTTTCGCGTATACTTAAAAATGACCTCTCAGATATCGAACTTCCAGGACATTCTGTATTAATACAATATGTAGATGATTTGTTATTAGCAAGTAAAGATTATGAGACATGTTTGAAAGATACTGTTTCTCTATGTAACGCTTTTGCAGAAAAAGGGCATCGAGCATCTCTGTCTAAACTCCAGCTGTGTCAAAGAGAGGTAAAATATTTGGGTTTTATCTTAAGAGAAGGACACAGGTTAGTTGATCCAGAATGAGTAAAGACAATTCTTGATATGCCTCGTCCTGTAACAAAAAAACAGCTTAGGGGATTTTTAGGAGCTGTAGGATTCTGCCAACCGTGGATTCCTGGGTTAGCAGAACTTACTAAGCCTCTGGTACAGGCAACAAAAAAGGAGGAGATAGAGCCTTTGGCCTGGGGCCCAAGGCCCCAGGGAAAGGGAGAAAGCTTTTACATCTGTGAAAAAAGCGTTGGTTTCAGCCCCTGCTCTCGGGTTACCAGATTATAGCAAACTATTTGAATTATTTGTCCATGAGCGACAGGGAGTAGCAAGTGGGGTACTCACCCAAAAACTAGGCCCTCACCGTAGACCAGTGGCCTGTTACTCCACGCAACTAGATGAGGTAGCTAAAGGCACTCCAGGATGCATCAGAGCAATAGCAGCTACTGCAGCTCTTATTGAAAAAAACATGACCTGTGGTTTTGGGTCATTCATTGACTGTGTATGTGCCACATGAAGTAGAACTGTTAATGAAGCAATATGCGACTCAAGCACTATCCCCACAGAGAGCTCACCGCTATGAACTGATAATACTGCATGCAGATAATGTGACTTTAAAAAGATGCAATATTTTGAATCCAGCAACGCTATTGCCTCAACCGGAGGACAGAGAGCCACATCATTCCTGTGAGCAGGTGGTGGTCAGCTCAAGCAAGCCCCGGGAGGACCTTAAAGAAGAACCTTTGGAGAACCCGGACTTAGTTCTGTTTACAGATGGGTCATCCTATTATTTGGACGGAAGACGTCACTCCAGCTATGCTGTCACTAACGTCTTTGAGGTGCTCGAGGCCAATCCTTTGTCTCCATCAGTAAGTGCTCAAGGAGCAGAATTAATAGCATTGCCCCAAGCAGCAAAATATAGGTAAGAGCTTGCGGGTAAATATCTATACCGACTCTAAATATGCATTTGGAGTGTGTCATGCAACAGGGATGTTACGGAAAGAACAAGGATTCTTTTCATCATCAGGAAAGAAATTAGCTAATGGAGAAGAAATATGTAATTTGCTGGAAGCAGTTCAACTGCCCAAAGAAATTGCGGTAATACACTGCCCAGCCCATACTAAAGACACTACAGAAATTAGCAGAGGAAATGCTCTAGCCAACGCTGCTGCGAGGGCTGCAGCTCGACAACCTCTGAGAGAATGTATGGGGGCAGTTCCAAGGATGGACCAGAGTGAGTGGCCAAACTTAATAGACCCCAAAACTATGTATGAAAAAGAGTGCTCAGTGGAAGAGAAAAAACAATGGGAACAGTGGGAAGCAAAACAAAATGATGATGGAATATGGACAATTGGGGAAAAACCAATTCTACCAAAAAAATATTTAATTACTATAGCTAGGTGGTTTCACGATAAAGCTCATGGGGGAGCCGAGGCAATAGCTAAACAGGTACAGAAAGTATGGGCTGCTCCAGGAATTTATGCAGCTGCTGCAAGAATAACGAATAGCTGCCCGACCTGCCTGAAGTTTTCAAATAACAAGCCAAGCTCAGATTTGGGGGGGGCGACCATGGGCTTTCTTCCCTTTCCAGAAGCTGCAAATAGATTATACAGATATGCCATCTGTCTATGGATACAAACACTTGTTAGTGATAGTAGATCAGTTATCAGGCTGGGTAGAAGCTTTCCCAACAAGAAAGGCTGACACAGGGGGAGTGGTAAAAGCCTTACTGAAGGAAATCATACCCAGGTATGGGGTCCCAGAAGCCATTGATTCAGACAGGGGTGCCCATTTTACAGCAAGCATAATCAATCAGTTATACAAATCGTTAGGAATAAAAAGAAACCTACATACTCCTTATCACCCACAATCTTCAGGACAAGTAGAAAGAATGAATAGAACATTAAAAGAGAAAACAGCAAGAATATGCACACATGCTAGCCTAAAATGGCCAGAGGCATTAAACTTAGCTCTATGGGATGTTTGAAATTCTCCACGGCAACCCATAGGACTAACACCAGCAGAAATTCTTTTTGGGAGACATTTAGCGATACCAGGGACTTATATCCCTGCTAAGACCAGCCTATTAGACGGAGATGAATGAGTGACACAATATGTACTAGCCTTACAAGAACAGTTTAAGGCCTTGCAAAATCAGGCTCAGTGGTTTCAGCCGGTGCCATCAGACATTCAGGCACATGATATACAGCCTGGAGATAAAGTGCTGAAAAAGGTATTCTCGCGAAAAACAAAACTAGAACCAAAATGGGAAGGACCCTATACTGTATTGTTAAGTTCTTACTACGCTGTTAAAATTCTAGGAAAAGAGAATTGGATTCACCACTCTCACGTGAAACGAGTGACAGTCCAAGAAGCAAACACAGCAGAGCTTGCAGCAGAACAATGAAGACAACCACGTAAAGCTCGATGGGATACACGACTTCCCCAGGGTAATCTGTTGGGACTCGCCTCACTAACACAAATCTCTTTGCCTTTACTGCACCCTGCAGGATGGCAGGCAGAAGTGCCGTGCTCATGTTGCTGTTTCAAACCCTGGCAATGCTACTTTCCCTAAGCTGTGGTCAAAGAACCTTAGAGTGGCCATGGTCCCAGGCCCGTGTTAAGTATACCGGAAGTATGGGATTAAATTCTGATAAAAACTTAAACCTCTCAACCCTGGTCATGCATGGAACTGAAGTATACTCAGAAAATGAATGGAGCTGGGATAATACTAACCAACTTCCCCAACTCCTGGGAGGGACAGGAAAGGAAATAAAGAGGGTGTCGAGTGATCAGCGGGTCCACCCATGAGAAGGTGACTCAAATCTCTCTCACTAAAATCAAATCAAATGAAAAAGAAAGGAAAATTTGTGCCAGTGAAAACCTGGATTGTTGGTACAATTTTACCTTAGAACAGCCTGTTTTAATAGTTTGTCTGTGGGACTATCATTTAAATTTAAAATAGACATTATTGAGCCCAGTACAGCAATACCTACCCTGACTACAATTATTTTCACCAATATAAATAACTCTGTTACCATGAAGAGTAAGAAAACCTTATCCCCACAAATCTTTGAAATTGGACCGTATGTGATTAGAAATACAGGCCAACAACGAGTGTTATTTAATCCATCATGGTCTCTCAATCGAGTAGAGCTGTTAATGCAAATTATATCTCTACAATCAAACCGACCTGTTCACCATTCTTAGGTACGTCCTATGTGGGATGGACGGCGTGGTTACATAGGCAAACCCTCACCTCTCCAAAACGAACAAGGAGAGATGTGACCGGTATCATAGGAACAGGATTGGGAGTCCTAAACAGTATAGATGCTGAAGTACTCGTAAATAAACTGAGCACAACAACAAGTGACTTATGCAGATTAAAACATCCATTGAGGGCTTCTTTATTAGCATTAGGAACTAACCAATGGCTTTCATCCGAGATATTACCTCAATGGGAAAAAATGAATGAAAAAGATCACCACTTGATAGTGGATGCACTTGGGGAAACCCAAATTAATATTTCCCTGGCCCTCAGTTGCATCCAAGCTCAACTGTGGATGCAATCTATGGTAGCAACGATTATAAGGGAAGGGGAAGAGGGCACTTTACCCACTGAAATTCGAAAGGTAATTTGGGATAATGCGACCGAATTTGAAAAGGAATTCCAATCCTGGTGGTATCTGGTCAATTTTACTTATGGTCCTATCAACACTAAGGCCACAGCCTTTGTTTCAACAATACGTAATGCTTCAACATATACAATATATCCAATCATTGCGTTAGGATTAAATCACAATGGAGCTATACTCTATCCATTGGAACATAGAGTATGGGCCCAACGAAATGGAAATAAATGGCAAACTGTGGACGTTAGCGCATGTATTGTACAGGAACAGCAAGGGTTTATTTGTGAAAGTAATACTATCAAAGCCCAAGACATTTGTCTTGACGCTGAGCAAAATGTTTGTCATTTTGAAATACACCCTGATGAAACACCTGAAACTATACTTGTATATATTGGGAGAGGATGCGTATGTATGAGAACCTTTTGTAGTCTTGTAGTTATAGATGGCATTGTAGTAGATATAAGTAATCATTGAAATATTTGTATTTGTAGCTTTACCAAAATCATGGGATGTGATTTTAATTATTCAGCTCCTATCACGTCTTATCAATTGTTACAATCTAATTATACATTAATTCAAAATTTACTACCTACCCCCATTGGGATGAATCTCACCCTGGTAAGGAAACTACTACAACATGATGATTTGCATCGACTGCTAGAGCGCATCCAGAACAGTGGACAGAAAACTCTAATCACTGTTCCCCATGATGCAAAAGAGATACATCATATCTTGGAAAGGGTAAAAAGGGACGGAGAACATCATGGCTGGGAAACTCTTGTAGGGTGGTCACCAACTGCAACAGGGATTTATAATCATGTATTGCACCCGGTAGTAGTCGTATTCAGTTTAACTGTGTTATGCCTATTGCTTACGATCATATTATACATAAGATTAGGGAAAGTGATAGTACGCCTCGAAAGGCTTCGAGAACTCTGTTTAAAATATTAGCAGGGATGCTTCATAAAAACAAAGGGGGGAAACTGTTAAAGAATAGTGAATTGAAACTGTCTAGAAATGGCTGCTTAGCACAACTTACATAAAACTTGCTTAGCATGAGTGGCTAGATTTGCTGAAGCCTTAGGCCGAGCGTGGGAAAAGTAACGAATCTTTACTTATTTTAATAAAAAATAGTGCCTCAGAGCTCGTTCAGGCTGGGAAGATAAGGGCGCCACACGCAGTCGGCGCACCTGTGTCACCGACTCCGAGAGGGAAGACGCCAAAACAACTGGGAAGATAAGACCTTGGGAGGCAACCGCCAGACCCAACAAAAATAGAGGTACAACCATCATCAGAGACTGCAAAAAAACAAGAATAAGGAGAAAAACAGCTTGCCTCAGAAAGACGATGAGACCCAATGAGGAGCAGGAGACCCCCCAGACCAAAAAATTACTATTGGTCTAACTATCGCGTGAGGGGTGGGAAGTGGAAGTCGAAAAGACTATAATTACCCAGGATTTGTTTATGTTAGGGTCCCTCTTTGGAGGCACCCAGCTCGAGCTGTAATTACGGCACGCGTGTGATTAAAATTTAGTTTGTTTTGATTTGGCTCTGAACTTTACTTGGGGGAACCTAGGGTCGAACTCTGTTATGGTGGCCGACAAGTTTAATTTCCATAACAGGCCGATGAGGCTGCAAAAAGGGCAGCATTATCTGTGTCAGTGGCAGCATTAGTTCCAGAGAGAATGTTAAAAATGGAAATTCCAGTATACACTGAAAAAGAAAATAAATTAGCAGAAATACTGAAATGCATAAAAACTCCTGAAGGATGGTGGGTGACATCTACTGGACAGTGTGTGGTAACTTTGCTGATAATGAAGAAGCTGATGAAGCAAATACATGATAGTACCCACATGGGAGCTGAGGCACTGGTTGAAACAGTTAAAAGATTTGCTGTAGGAGTTAGTATGTTAATAATTGCAAAGGGTATTACACAAAAATGTGAAATCTGTCTTAGAAATAATCCCAAGATTCAGAAGAAGCCCCCCAGGGGAAGTAAAAAGGGGCTTCATGCCTGGGGATTACTGGCAAATTGATTTTTCTGAATTACCAAGATGTAATGGATATAAATATTTGTTGGTAATTGTTGACACCTTTTCAGGATGGCCTGAGGCTTTCCCATGTCGTACCACTAAAGCAAGGGAGGTAGTGAAAATGTTATTAAAAGAAATCTACCAAGATTTAGGGTACCAGAAGGGTTTTCTTCAGATAGGGGACCTCATTTTATAGCAGAAATAGTACAGCAAATCTCAAAAATACTACAAATTAAATGGGACTTACATACCCCCTGGAGGCCACAATCCAGTGGAAAAGTGGAAAGAGTGAATCAAACAATTAAGAGACGAGACAGGTAGGAAAATTGTGTCAGGAGACTCAGATGAAATGGACTGATGTTTTACCTCTGGCATTATTAAGAACCAGAATAACCCCAAGGGTTAGGGAGAAAGTTAGTCCATTTGAGATTCTGTATGGTAAACCTTACACTGTAAATTTAACTGGAAATGAAATTCAAATGCACGTTAAGGGTGATCAAATTTTAAGTGATTATCTCTTGTCTATTGCAAAGGTTCTTCTCTCCGTAGGTACATCCAGTTATACTTTTAGGTTACACCCGAGTGAAAGCAGTATCTCGAGAGATGTGGAAAGCTGAACAAGTTCAACCTCTAAAGTTAAAAATATATAAAGCTATATGAGTTGTATTAGAAGCGAATCGGTTTTAAATTTAGATTGTATTCAGGGAAAAAAAAATGCTTTAATCTGTTTGTTAGGAATAGGGTTAATATTGTTGTTACGGTATCTGTGTAAAAATGATGTTCTCCTTAACAACCAGGGGAGAAATGTGGTGGTTAGTTTTTCTAGGTTACCTGAGCCAAACAATTAAAGGGAATCAGGAAGGATTTTGGAGTCACAATCTCCATTTGGAAGTAATTACGAAATCTATGAAGATAGTTAACCAGAGGGATTGCTGGGTGTGTACCCACTTCCCTGAACATTCCAACAAGGGCTTCCCGCTAATTGGAGTGCCTATGAAACAACCAAACAGGAATGGGAAGTCCAGAGTGTGACAGGAGATTATTATCAATGTATCCAAAGATGTAAGAATAGTAATAAATGGTGGGAGAAAACTATACTTTATGGAAAGCAATCGATCAACTGTACTGGAGCCATTAAGGTAGGAGGTTATAAAGATTGCTCTCGGATAGCTGAATAGGTTTATAAGTGGCCAAGTAAGGAACTAAATGGGTGGCGTGTTCCAAAAGGTAGTGGATGGTATTGGTTGTGTGGAAACAAGGCACGAAAAGTGCTACCTCCTAATTGGTCAGGGACATGTACTTTAGGGGCAATAATCCCTAATGTTACTCTAAGAAAAGAATTGAGTAATAAATACCAAAAATCCTGGCTAAGAACATTCATAAGGAGACAAAAGAGGGTCAATAATCCTTTAATAGATCGACCTACTAGGTTGCAGTCATTCGTAAGGTGGCTGTTTCCACAACTGGGAGTGAGTGAACTTGAAAAAGCAATAGTAAATATTTCAGCAGTTATTGAAAAAAATAGGGGAAAAATAGGAAAAAAATTGTGCTGTAGGGGCCTCCGAGTGCCTTTTTTTCAGTGTAGGGGCAGCCAAGTGCCTTTCTTTTGTGGTGTGGTCCTCCGAGTGCCTTTTTCTGTGGTGTGGAGGCCTCTGAGTGCTTTTTTTTTTTTCCGGTGCACTGGCCTCCAAGTGCCCTGTTTTTCAGTACACTGGCCTCCGAGTGCCTTTTTTTGCGGTGAAGGGCCCTCCGAGTGCCTTTCTTTGTGTTGCAGCATCCTCCGAGTGCCTTTCTTTTCGCATTGTAGCAGCCCTGAGTGCCTTTTTTTGTGGTGTAGGGGCCACCAAGTGCCTTTTTTTGCAATGTAGGGGCTTCCGAGTGCCTTTCTTGGTGGTGCCGGGCCCTCCGAGTGCCTTGTTTCACATTGCAGCAGCCCCCAAGTGCATTTGTTTGTGCTGTCGGGGCCACCCTGTACCTTTTTTTGTGGTGTCGTCCTCCAAGTGCCTTTTTTTTGTGGTGTAGCGGCCTCCGAGTGCCTTTTTTTGCAGTTCAGGGGGCTGTGATTGACTTTTTTGGCAGTGCAGGGGCCACCGAATGCCTTTTCTTGCGGTGCACTGGCCTCCGAGTACCTTTTTTTCCAGTGTAGGGGCCTCCGAGTACCTTTCTTTGTATTGTAGCTGCCTCCGAGTGCCTTTTTTTTGTGGTGTAGGGGCCTCCGAGTGCATTTTTTTCCGTTGCAGGTGCCTCCGAGTGCCTTTCTCTGCGATGTAGCGGCCTCCAAGTGCCTGTTTTTGTGGTGCGCTGGCCTCTGAATGCCTTTCTTTCCAGTGTAGGGGCCACCGAGTGCCTTTTTTTGCATTCTAGCAGCCCCTGAGTGCCTTTTTCTGTGTTGTACGGGCCTCCAAGTACCTTTTTTTTTTCCAGTGTAGGGGCAGCCGAGTGCCTTTTATTGTGGTGTAGAGGCCTCTGAATGCCTTTCTTTCCAGTGTAGGGGCCACCGAGTGCCTTTTTTAGCATTCTAGCAGCCCCTGAGTGCCTTTTTCTGTGTTGTACGGGCCTCCAAGTACCTTTTTTTTCCCAGTGTAGGGGCAGCCGAGTGCCTTTTTTTTGTGGTGTAGAGGCCACCGAGTGCCTTTTTTTGCTGTGCATGTGCCTCAGGGTGCCTTTTTTTGCTGTGCATGGGCCTCAGGGTGCCTTTTTTTGCAGTGTAGTAGTCTCCAAGTGCCTTTTTTTGCAATGTAGGGGCCTCCGAGTGCCTTCTTTTGTGCTGCAGGAGCCTCCGAGTGCGTTTTCTGGTGGTGCATGGCCCTCCGAGTGCCTTGTTTCACATTGTAGCAGCCCCCGAGTGCCTTTTCTTGTCGTTCGGGGCCACCGAGTGCCTTTTTTTGCGGTGCAGGGGCCTCCGAGTGCCTTTTTTTGCAGTGTACTAGCCTCCAAGTGCCTTTTTTTGTGCTGCAGGGCCCACTGAGTACATTTCTATCCGCTGTAGGGGCACTGGAGTGCCTGTTTTCGCATTGTAGCAGCCCCTGAGTGCCTTTTTTTGCGGTGTCGGGGCCACCGAGTGCCTTTTTTTGCGGTGCAGGGGCCTCAGGGTTCAATTTTTGCAGTGTAGTAGCCTCCACGTGCCATTTTTTGCAATGTAGGTGCTTCCGAGTGCCTTTCTTTGTAATGTAGGGGCCTCCAAGTGCCTTCTTTTGTGGTGCAGGAGCCTCCGAGGGCCTTTATTTGCAGTGTACAGGCCTGCAAGTGCCTCTTTTTCCAGTGCAGGGCCCTCCACGTGCCATGTTTCACATTATAGCAGCCCCCGAGTGCCTTTTTTTCAGTGTAGGTGCCACCGAGTGCCTTTGCTTGTGGTTCAGGGGCCTCCGAGTGCTGTTATTTTGGGGTAGTAGCCTCCATGTACCTTTTTCTTTGCAGTGTAGTGGCCCCGAGTGCCTTTTCTTGTGTTTCAGAGGCCACCAAGTGCCTTTTTTTGCGGTGAAGAGCCCTCCGAGTGCCTTTTTTTGCATTGTAGCAGACCCCGAGTGCCTTTTCTTGTGCTGTAGGGGCCACCGAGTGCCTTTTTTTGCGGTGCATGGTCCTCCGCGTGCTCTTTTTGCAGCGTAGAGGCCTCCAAGTGCCTTTTTTTGCAGTGTAGCGGCCTCCGAGTGCCTTTTCTTGTGGTTCACTCTTCTCCGGGTGCCTTTTTTTTGCAGTGCAGGGGCCTCCGAGTGCCTTTGTTTGAGGTGCACTGCTGTCTGAGTGCCTTTTTTTTGCAGTGAAGGGGCATCTAAGTGCCTTTTTTCCGGTCTAGCCACCTCCAAGTGCCTATTTTTGTGATGCAGACTCCCAAAGTGCCTTTTTTTCCAGTATAGTGTCCTCCATGTGCATATTTTTGCAGTGCATCGCCTCCTAGTGCCCTTTTTTCCCAGTGCTCATGCCTCCAAGTGCCTTTTTTTCTGTTATGGTCCTTCAGTGTTCTGTGATATCACTTTATCCTTTGCCTGAAATGATATTGTCAGGCCCACCACTGCTGGATGAGATAGTCATGTCACTTCTGCCTCACGGCCTGGTAGGCCAGTCAGGCCCATCAGTCCTCGCTCTGCTTGTGAGGTTGCTTCTGCCTCTGTGCTTGATAGGGCAGTGGCAGGGCCATGCCTCCTGACTGGGCTTGTGAGGATACTTGTGTCTGCATGCCAAAAAGGGCAGTGGCAGGCCCATGGTTGCTGGTCTGCTTGGGTGTTCCCTTCTTTCTCCGTGCTTGATGCGCCATGGCAGGCCCTTCACTGCTGGCTGTGCTTGTGAGGTCCCTTTGACCTCAGGGCCTGATGAGGCACTCAGAGCGCCATGAGTCCTGCCTGTGCTTCTGAGCTCACTTCTGCCTCAGTGCCTGATTGGCAAGTGGCAGGCCACTGGCTGCTTGCTGAGCTAGTGAGGTCATTTTTACCAGCAGCCCTAAACTTAGCACTACGGGAGGTTCAGAATCCTCCGTGACAGCCTCTAGGACTATTGCCAGTGGAAATTCTTTTGGGGAGACCTTTAGCCACAGTGGGCAACTCAGGCTAAAAGCAACCGCTTGGGTGGAGATGAACGAATTACACTTACAAAAGGCAGGGGAAAAGCTCAGTGGGCCCACTCAGTACCAGGTGGCGTGCAAGCACACGCTAGCCAGCCTGGACGTAAGGGGTTGGTACAGATAGTCACCTGAAAGTCCGAAGTGCAACCAAATCGCGGGAGGCCCCTACACTGTACTGTGGAGTTCTTATTTCACTGTTAAACTTCCAGGGAAAGAAAATTGGCTCCAATCAGTCAGATGTAAAGCGGCTGAGTGGACCGGAAGCTCTTGGAAGCACCACATGAGCTAAGCCGTCCGGGACATTAAATGTTACAAAGTGTGGCGTGTAACGCTTGTGCTGTTAGTTGTTGTCGTGACCTTTGTGCTTGCACTGGAGTATTGTTTAACCGCCCTAGCAAAAAACCAACCTGGGGGTAAAATGTGTTGTAGCCAAAATCGAGGAGAAGCAATTTGGGAAGCAAATGAGGAATGCTCTTTTTCCTACTTGTATCAAATAGCGCATCCACAGAGTTGACAGCATGTTGCAGTACTGGCCTGCCACGTTGAAGGTGAGGCAAAAGCCCTGGAGGAGCATCCCATACGGATGGAAATGGGACCAAGACATTACCCAAACTGAGAAGTCCAGTGTGTCACTAACTACAAATTGTAGTGACTCTCGCCTGGTGCCGGAGAGACGATTGCACTGAGAACTTCCGCCTTCCATTGCCCGGGTCCCGGCAGGCCCCGGTGATGTGTTCTAACGAATGCTCTTGTAATGGGAGTGTAACTTGTAAGTCTACTCCATTAGTTCTACCCTGCACTCTCAGGAACGAGCTTTCAACACTCTCTCCTGCTTTAACCACTTCCCCAATGCTCTCCATTTTAACTTTCCCTGCGGTCACTGCAGGAACAGCTCGACCATCTCCGCAGAGCTCCCACGCAGTTAAATCAACCGGAACACAAAAGTTACTGTTGAACCCTTTGTGGTCTCTAAAACTTGTAGCGTTACTCAGGCAAGAGAACATGTCTATGATTAAACTATCCTGTCTGCCATTTTTAAATATAGCTTACACCGCATGGCTGGAATGGTTACGCAAGCGGACCTGAAGCGCCAAATGGCGAGAAAGAAAGGATGTCAGTGGTGTTACAGGGCCAGGATTAGGAGTTCTAAATAGCATCGATGCTGAGGCATTAGTGAATAAGTAAGTGCCACAAACAGAGATGTGTCCAGATTAGACAAAGCAAAGCCATTACGATCATCTCTGTTACCTCTTGGAAGTAATCAACGGTGCTCCTCTCAGATTTCTACCTCAGTGGGAGCTCAAAGAAGGCAAGCTCATCAGCTTCCTTAGTTGCATCAGGAGGAGCTGAAACTAATGTTTCTTTGGCGGTCCATTGTATCCAAGCCAAATGGACACAATCGGGACCAGTTGCAACAACTCGGGCAGGTGAGAAAGGGCTCCTACCCAGTGAAATTCGCAAAGCAGGACTCCTTCCAAAGGAGTTCAGTGTTAAGGAATCTTGGACTGCCACCATCTAGAGTTAATCAGAGTCAGGCCCGGGCAGCCCCATGACATTGCCTCCCGTGCCTCACTTACACCACGTCCACTCACAGCTGCCTCCTAAGACTGCCCGCCTGCTCAGCTGCCTGTCTGAACAGCCCACGCTGACCGGCAAGAGCTGTTGCCAAGCAAGCTTGACCTGCATGCGTAGGGCAGCCCCACAGCACTTTCACAGCTGCCTTCCTCGCCGGTTGACACTTACAGCAGGGCTATTCCCTCCGAACGCCTAGGAGTGCCACACTGCTCCAACGCCTCCACTGACAGTCAGGGCTCACAGGCGGGAGCTAGTCCCAGCCAAGCTTGCCCTGCATGCCTAAGGCAGTCCCACAACAGGATAACGGCTTGCCTTCCCTTCCTGTCGACATTAATAGCACCGCTATTCCCTCCTTCCTCCTAGCAATGCCACGTTGCTCAAATGCCTGTCCAACGAGCAAGGGCCGCTAGGCAAGAGCTCTGGGCATGCCAAGCTTGCCTCGGGCAGCCCACAGCATATTCCCTGCTCTCTTTCTAGGTGAGGGCCTTTTGGCCTTTACCGCCGGCTACTCCCAACTTAGTCCTAAGAATGCCAAAATGCTCAGATGCCTTTGTGAGCAAGCAGGGCTCAAAAGCAAGAGCTCGTCCCCACCACACAAAACCTGCTAAGCCACAGCAGGCCCACTACACCTTCACAGTTGCCTTCCTCTCCTGGCCACACTTAAAGGCTGCGTACTCACGCCTTACTCCGAGGAGTGCCACATTGCGCAAACGCCTCTCTCTCTGCTGTCAGTCCTCACAGGCAAGAATTCTGGACACAAGTTGGAAAAGAGCTTCTGGCAGCCGCACAAGATACGCGCAGCTCACCGTTCACTTGTGTTGCCGATCACACCAGGCATATTCAGCGCTTCCTCCAATGAATGCCAGAATAGTCAGTGGCGCGTCCGAGCAGCCAGGGCTTACAGACAAGAGCCTTCATCCCTGAGGCCACCGCACAGTATGTTCCCGAGTGGCCATCCTCGCCTGGCAAAACAGAGGGGCTTGCTCGCTCTAAGTGTGGAGGGAAGAGGTGGGCAAGCTGCGAACCTGTTGTAGAGCTGCCTTAGCTATGCAGCTCAAGCCTGTGAGCGCTGGCTGTTCGGACAGCCGTCGGAGCAGTCTGTCGGGCTTAGGAAGAAGCTGTGAGTACGCCTGGTGTAACTGTCGACAAGGGAGGATGGTGAGCCCGGCTCGTTTTGTGGCCCTGCCAGAGACAAGCTTCTCCTGCCCAGATCTCTTGCCTATGAGTGCCGGCTCTCCGGAGAAGCCTCTGAGCAACCGAGCCCTCTTAAGAGTAAGCATGGTGTAATTGTTGATGGGGAGGATGGCGAAATGTGACTTCCAGAGACAAGCTTGTTGTGCCAAGAACGCTCGCCTGTGAGAAATGACAGGGGAGAAAGGCATTTGAGCAGTGTGCCACTCCTAGCAGTAGGTTGGAATCGGCGCGCTGTAACTGTCAGCAGGCGAAGAAGGCAAGTCAGGAACGTGTTGTGGAGCTGCCCTAAGCATGCAGTGCAAGCTTGCTGGGGCAACCCTTTTGCCTGTGAGCTCTGGCTGTTCGGACAGTCGTCTGAGCAGTCTGGCATTCTTAGGCAGAAGCTGTGAGTACGCCTGGTGTAATTGTCGATGGGAGGAGGATGGCGAGACGGGCTCATTTTGCTGTGCTCCCAGAGACAAGCTTGTCGTGCCCAGCGCTCTTGCCCGTGAGCTTTCTAAAGCGTAAGCCTGGTGTAATTGTCGACAGGTCTCACAGGCATGAGTGATGGACTCCCCCCGCCCCAGGATTGCTCTGCATGCTTAGGGCAGCCCGACAACACATTCACGGCTCGCCTTCTTTGCCGGTCGACTCTTACGAGCTTTCTTAAGAGTAAGCATGGTAGTCGGCAGGGGGCACAGGCAGGAAAGCTAGCCAACCAAGCTTCCTTTTCATGCTTAGGGCAGCCCCACAGCACTTTCACAGCTGCCTTCCTCGCCGGTTGACACTTATAGCAGGGCTATTCCCCCCGAACGCCTAGGAGTGCCACACTGCTCCAACGCCTCCACCGACAGTCAGGGCTCACAGGCGGGAGCTAGTCCCAGCCAAGCTTGCCCTGCATGCCTAAGGCAGTCCCACAACAGGATAATGGCTGGCCTTCCCTTCCTGTCAACATTAATAGCACCGCTACTCCCGCCTTCCTCCTAGCAATGCCACGTTGCTCAAATGCCTGCTCACAAAAAAATCCAGGGCTCGCTTTCCTTCCCTGTGGACACTTAACAGCTGGACTCTTCCCACCTCACTCCTGGGAGAGGCACAGGTATCACATGCCTCTCCCACTTGTCAGCACTCACAGGCAAGAGTTCTAGTCACACCAAACCGGCTTCCGACAGCCTCGCAAAAAGTCCCTCTCTCGCCATCCTCCTCCATCGATAAGAAGACCAGGCCAACTCAAAGCTTCCTCCTAAGAATGCCAGAAGACTCAGATACAGCCAAGGCTCACAGGCAAGAGCTCTTCCCAAGCAAGCTGGCCCTTCATTCCTAAGGCCACTGCACAGCACGTTCACAAGTGGCCTTCCTCTCCTGGCGCCACTTACAGCGGGGCTTGTTTGCTCTAAGTGTGGCGAGACGAGGTAGGCAAAGTGCGAACCTGTACACATCTGTTGTAGAGCCGCCTTAGATATGCAGCTTAGGGCTGTCAGCTCTGGCTAGTCGGGAAGGTGTCAGTGCAGTCTGGCATTCTTAGGAAGAAGTTGTGAGTATGCCCGTTGCAATTGTCCAAGGGGAGGAGGGCGAGATGAGGTTTCTTGTGAACTTCGAGAGACAAGCTTGTCACGTCTGGAGCGCTTGCCTGTGCGTACTGACGAGGAGAGAGCCGTTTGAGCAGTGTGGCACTCCTAGCAGTAAGGTGGAATAGGCCTGCTGTACGTGCCGACAGGCAAAGGAAGGGAGCCGGGAACGTGTTGTTGGGCTGCCCTGAGCATGCGGAGCAAGCTTGCTGGGGCAGTGCTCTTCCCTGTGAGCGCAGTCGACAATTACAGCAGGCTGAATCTTAAGAGAGCAAGCCTGCTCAGATGCCTCTCTGGACAGGCGGCAGTCACAGGCAAGCGCTCTGGACACAACAAGCTTCTTTCTGGCAGTCCCACTGGAAGTCCACATCTCGCCTTCCTCCCCGTCGGCAATTACACCAGGCATACTCAGAGCTTCCTCCTAAGAATGCCAGACTGCTCAGACACCTGTCCGAACAGCCTGGGCTCTGGCCACCGCATAGCACGTTCCCGAGTGGCCGTTCTCTCCTGGCAGCACGTAAAGCGGGGGCTTGCTTGTTCTAAGTGGGGAGAGAAGAGGTAGGCAAACTGCGAACCTGTCGGAGGGCCGCAGATCAACGTCGTGAGCTCTGGTTGTTCGGACAGCCGTCTGGCATTCTTAGGCGGAAGCTTTGAGTATGCCTGGTCTTCTTATCGATGGGGAGGATGGCGAGACGGCCTCGTCTTGTAGGGCTACCCGAGACGAGCTTGGCATGCCCAGAGCTCATGCCTGTGGGAAAAGACAAGGGAGAGACGTTTAAACAATGTGACACTCCTAGCAGTAAGGTGGGCATAGCCCACACAGGAGAACATTGCCAACACAGGAGAAAGGCGAGACGGGGAACTTTTTGCGAGACTGCTCGAAGCAAGCTGGCCGTGCCCAGAGCTCTTGCCTGTGAACTCCTGCTGGTCCAAGAGGCATCAGAGCAGCCTGGCATTCTTAGGCAGAAGCTGTGCGTGCACTGTTGCAATTGTCAACGGGCGAGATGGGGACTTCAAGAGACAACCTTTTCGTGCCTAGAGCGCTTGCCTGTGTGTACTGGTGAGGAGAGAGGTGTTTGAGCAGTGTGGCACTCCTAGCAGTAAGGCGGGAATATGCCTGCTGTATGTGTCTACGGGCAAAGAACGCGAGCCGGGAACGTGTTGTTGGGCTGGGCTAAGCATGAGGAGCAAGCTTGGTGGGGCAGCTCTCTTGCCTGTGAGTGCAGGCGACAACTACACCAGGCTGACTCCTAAGAAAGCCATCCTGCTCGGACACCTGTCCAGAGAGCCGCCACTCATGGGCAAGAGGTCTGGGCACGCCAAGTTTGTCTCTGGCAGCCCTGCGAGATGACCCGGCTCTCCGTCGACACTTACAGCAGGCGTATTCAAAGCCTCCTCCTAAGAATGCCAGACTTCTCAGACAACTGTCCGAACACCCAGGCCTCGCAGATGCTGTCGACACCGCAGTTGCATCGTACTGCTGGGAGTGCAACTCTGCTCAAACGTGTATCTCGCCCCTGTCAGTACTCACAGTCAAGCGCTCTGGACACGACAAGCTTGTCTCTCGAAGCTCTGCCCTTCTCACCATCCTCCCCGTGGACACTTACACCACATCCACTCACAGCTTCCTCCAAAGAATGCCCGCCTGCTCTGCTGCCTGTACGAACAGCCAGCGCTCACAGGCAAGACCTCTGGGCAGGACAAGCTTCCATCTGGAAGGGGTTCAGAGGCAAGAGCTCTGGGCAAGCCAATTGTGCTTCCGGCAGCCTTTCTCGCCATCCGAAAGGATGCCAAACACGACAGGCTTGTCTCTCGACGCTTTGCCCATCTCGCCATCCTCCCCTCGATTATAACACCAGGCCAACTCAAAGCTTCCTCCTATGAATGCCAAAATGCTCAGACGCCTGCCCGAACAGCCAGCGTTCACAGGCAAGAGCTCTTCCCAAGCACGCTTGACTTTTAGCCCTAAGGCAGCCGCACAGCCCTTCACGGGGGGGGGCCTTTCCTCTCCTGGCGACACTTACAGCGGGGCTTGCTTACGCTGTGTGGAGGTAGGCAAAGAGCGAAACTGTTGTAGAGCCGCCTTAGATATGCAACTCAAGCCTGTGAGCTCTGGCTGTTCAGACAGGCAGCTGAGCAGGCTGGCATTCTTAGGAGGCAGCTGTGAGATCGCCTGGTGCAATTGTCGACGAGGGAAGATGGAGAATCAGGCTTGCCCATGGGCCGTCCCGAGACAAGCTTGTTGTGTCCAGAGCTCTTGCCCATGAGTGCCGGCTCTCCGGACACGCGTCCGAGCAAGCTTACTTTCTTAGGCGTCAGCCTGGTGTAACTGTCGACTGCGCTCACAGGCAAAAGAGCTGCCCCCACCAAGCTTGCTCCGCATGCTCAGGGCAGCCCAACAACACGTTCCCGGCTCCCCTTCTTTGCCCGTCAACACATGCAGCAGCTTCTCTCCTCGTCAGTGCTCACAGGCGAGCGCTCTGGAAAGGACAAGCTTGTCTCGTGCCGCTCCACAAGACGAGCCCGTCTCGCCATCCTCCCCATCGACAATTACACCAGGTGTCCTCATAGCTTCCAACTTAGAATGCCAGACTGCTCATCTGCCTGTCCAAACAACCAGAGCGCACAGACCCGAGCTGCACATCTCAGCCAGCTCTCCAACAGTTTGCCTACCTCTTCTCCCAGCACAGAGCAAGCAAATCCCTCTGTAAGTGCCGCCAGGAGGGGACGGCCACTCCTGCTTGTGTTGTGCGGCTGCTTTAGGGATGAAAGTCAAGCGTGCTTGGGAAGAGCTCTTGCCTTGTGAGCCCTGGCTGCTGGGACAGGGGTCTGAGACCAGCAAGCTTTCATAGGAAAGAGCTCTGGGCATGCCAAGTTTTCCTCAGGCAGCCCCGCAGAATGTTCCCATGAGTGCCACCCCCACATCGACCTGGTCGACACCACTTCTGCTCGCACCTTATTCTGAAGAATGCTAAAATACTCAGACACCTGTCTGAAAAGCAAAGGCTCACAGGCAAGCGCTCTGGGCAAGGACAGCTTTCTTCGGGCATTGTCGCCAAAATTCCCAGTCTCGCCTTATTCGCCTGTCGACGATAACACAAGGCCTTTTCCCACCTTACGCCTATTTGTGCTACACTGCTTAAACGCCTCTCCACCTGTCAGAATGCACAGGCATGAGATCTGGGCACGCCAAGCTTGTCTTGCACAGCACCATCAGAGGAGCCCGTCTCGCCATCCTCCCCGTTGACAATTACACCAGGCGTACTCACAACTTCCTCCTGAGAGTGCCAGACTGCTCTGACACCTTTCCGAATAGCCAGAGCTCACAGACCTGATCTGCATATCTAAGGCGGCTCTACAACAGGTTCGCACTTTGCCTACCTCTTCTCTCCTCGCCACAGAGCAAGCAAACCCCGCTGTATGTGTCGCCAGGAAAGGAAGGCTCCCCCCGGCTCGTGAACATGCTGTGCAGTGGCCTTAGGGATGAAGGGCCAGCTTGCTTGGGAAGAGCTCTTGCCTGTGAGCCCTGGCTGTATCTGAGTCTTCTGGCATTCTTAGGAGGAAGCTTTGAGTTGGCCTGGTCTTCTTATCAAGGGGGAGGATGGCGAGAGGGGGGGGCTTTTTGCGAGACTGCGGGAAGCCAGTTTGGTGTGCCCAGAGCTCTTGCCTGTGAGTGCTGACTAGTGGGAGAGGCGGGTGATACTTGTGACATGCCTAGGAGGGAGGTGGGAAGAGTCCTGCTGTATGTGTCCACAGGGAGGGAAAGCGAGACCTGGATTTTTTCTGAGGCTGCCCGAAGCAAGCCTGTCGTGCCAGCACATTCGCCTCTGAACCCATTTCTGCTCTTTGGACAGGCGTCTGAGCAGGCTGGCATTCTTAGGAGAAAGCCTTGTGTAATTGTTGACTGGGGAGGATGGTGCGATGGTATGTCTTCTGGAGCTGCCAGAAGCTCTTTTCCAGCTGGTGTCCAGAATTCTTCCTTGTGCGTATTGACGCGGAGAGAAGCATTGGAGCAGTGTGGCACTCCGAGCAGTAAGGTGGGAGTAGGCCTGCTTTGTCAAGAGGCAAAGAAGGCGAGACGTGGACGCAGAAGAACTGAAGAACTCTTCCCTGTGAGTGCTGACAAGTGGGAGAAGCATGTGATACCTGTGCCTATCTCAGGAGTGAGGTGGGAAGAGTCCTGCTGTAATGTCCACAGGGAAGGAAAGCGAGACCTGGATTTTTTTGTGAGGCTGCCCGAGGCAAGCCTGTAGCGCCCAGAGCTCTCCCTCTGAATCCACTTCTGCCACGACGGGTGTCGGAGCCAGCCGGCATTCTCGGGAATAAGGCTTGTGAGTAGCCATGGTGTAAAGGGCCAAAAGGCGCGCACTTAGGAAGAGAGCAAGGGAATATTTTGTGGGCTGCCAAAGGGAAGCCTGGCATGCCCAGCAGCCCTTGCTCGTTGGACAGGCATTTGAGCAATGTGGCATTCCTAAGAGGAAGGTGGGAGCCGACGTGCTTTTAATGTCGACAGAAGAAGGCAAGCAGTTATCCTGTTGTGGGGCTGCCTTAGGCATGCAGGGCAAGCTAGGCTGGGACTAGCTCCCGCCTGTGAGCCCTGACTGTCGGTGGCGCTTGAGCTGTGTGGCACGCCTAGGCATTCAGGAGGAATAGCCCTGCTGTAAGTGTTGACCGGCGAGGAAGGCAGCTGTGAATGTGTTGCGGGGCTGCCCTAAGCATGAAAAGGAAGCTTGGTTGGCTAGCTTTCCTGCCTGTGCCCCCTGCCGACTACCATGCTTACTCTTAAGAAAGCTCGTAAGAGTCGACCGGCAAAGAAGGCGAGCCGTGAATGTGTTGTCGGGCTGCCCTAAGCATGCAGAGCAATCCTGGGGCGGGGGGAGTCCATCACTCATGCCTGTGAGACCTGTCGACAATTACACCAGGCTTACGCTTTAGAAAGCTCACGGGCAAGAGCGCTGGGCACGACAAGCTTGTCTCTGGGAGCACAGCAAAATGAGCCCGTCTCGCCATCCTCCTCCCATCGACAATTACACCAGGCGTACTCACAGCTTCTGCCTAAGAATGCCAGACTGCTCAGACGACTGTCCGAACAGCCAGAGCTCACAGGCAAAAGGGTTGCCCCAGCAAGCTTGCACTGCATGCTTAGGGCAGCTCCACAACACGTTCCTGACTTGCCTTCTTCGCCTGCTGACAGTTACAGCGCGCCGATTCCAACCTACTGCTAGGAGTGGCACACTGCTCAAATGCCTTTCTCCCCTGTCATTACTCACAGGCGAGCGTTCTTGGCACAACAAGCTTGTCTCTGGAAGTCACATTTCGCCATCCTCCCCATCAACAATTACACCATGCTTACTCTTAAGAGGGCTCGGTTGCTCAGAGGCTTCTCCGGAGAGCCGGCACTCATAGGCAAGAGATCTGGGCAGGAGAAGCTTGTCTCTGGCAGGGCCACAAAACGAGCCGGGCTCACCATCCTCCCTTGTCGACAGTTACACCAGGCGTACTCACAGCTTCTTCCTAAGCCCGACAGACTGCTCCGACGGCTGTCCGAACAGCCAGCGCTCACAGGCTTGAGCTGCATAGCTAAGGCAGCTCTACAACAGGTTCGCAGCTTGCCCACCTCTTCCCTCCACACTTAGAGCGAGCAAGCCCCTCTGTTTTGCCAGGCGAGGATGGCCACTCGGGAACATACTGTGCGGTGGCCTCAGGGATGAAGGCTCTTGTCTGTAAGCCCTGGCTGCTCGGACGCGCCACTGACTATTCTGGCATTCATTGGAGGAAGCGCTGAATATGCCTGGTGTGATCGGCAACACAAGTGAACGGTGAGCTGCGCGTATCTTGTGCGGCTGCCAGAAGCTCTTTTCCAACTTGTGTCCAGAATTCTTGCCTGTGAGGACTGACAGCAGAGAGAGAGGCGTTTGCGCAATGTGGCACTCCTCGGAGTAAGGCGTGAGTACGCAGCCTTTAAGTGTGGCCAGGAGAGGAAGGCAACTGTGAAGGTGTAGTGGGCCTGCTGTGGCTTAGCAGGTTTTGTGTGGTGGGGACGAGCTCTTGCTTTTGAGCCCTGCTTGCTCACAAAGGCATCTGAGCATTTTGGCATTCTTAGGACTAAGTTGGGAGTAGCCGGCGGTAAAGGCCAAAAGGCCCTCACCTAGAAAGAGAGCAGGGAATATGCTGTGGGCTGCCCGAGGCAAGCTTGGCATGCCCAGAGCTCTTGCCTAGCGGCCCTTGCTCGTTGGACAGGCATTTGAGCAACGTGGCATTGCTAGGAGGAAGGAGGGAATAGCGGTGCTATTAATGTCGACAGGAAGGGAAGGCAAGCCGTTATCCTGTTGTGGGACTGCCTTAGGCATGCAGGGCAAGCTTGGCTGGGACTAGCTCCCGCCTGTGAGCCCTGACTGTCAGTGGAGGCGTTGGAGCAGTGTGGCACTCCTAGGCGTTCGGAGGGAATAGCCCTGCTGTAAGTGTCAACCGGCGAGGAAGGCAGCTGTGAAAGTGCTGTGGGGCTGCCCTACGCATGCAGGTCAAGCTTGCTTGGCAACAGCTCTTGCCGGTCAGCGTGGGCTGTTCAGACAGGCAGCTGAGCAGGCGGGCAGTCTTAGGAGGCAGCTGTGAGTGGACGTGGTGTAAGTGAGGCAGGGGAGGCAATGTCATGGGGCTGCCCGGGCCTGACTCTGATTAACTCTAGATGGTGGCAGTCCAAGATTCCTTAATATTGAACTCCTTTGGAAGGAGTCCTGCTTTGCGAATTTCACTGGGTAGGAGCCCTTTCTCACCTGCCCGAGTTGTTGCAACTGGTCCCGATTGTGTCCATTTGGCTTGGATACAATGGACCGCCAAAGAAACATTAGTTTCAGCTCCTCCTGATGCAACTAAGGAAGCTGATGAGCTTGCCTTCTTTGAGCTCCCACTGAGGTAGAAATCTGAGAGGAGCACCGTTGATTACTTCCAAGAGGTAACAGAGATGATCGTAATGGCTTGGCTTTGCTAATGTAGCCACATCTCTGTTTGTGGCACTTATTCACTAATGCCTCAGCATCGATGCTATTTAGAACTCCTAATCCTGGCCCTGTAACACCACTGACATCCTTTCTTTCTCGCCATTTGGTGTGTCAGGTCCACTTGCGTAACCATTCCAGCCATGCGGTGTAAGCTATATTTAAAAATGGCAGACAGGATGGTTTAATCATAGACATGTTCTCTTGCCTGAGTAACGCTACAAGTTTTAGAGACCACAAAGGGTTCAACAGTAATTTTTGTGTTCTGGTTGATTTAACTCCGTGGGAGCTCTGCGGAGATGGTCGAGCTGTTCCTGCAGTGACTGCAGGGAAAGTTAAAATGGAGAGCATTGGGGAAGTGGTTAAAGCAGGAGAGAGTGTTGAAAGCCCCTTCCTGAGAGTGCAGGGTAGAACTAATGGCGTAGACTTGCAAGTTACACTCCCATTACAAGAGCGTTCGTTAGAACACATCACCGGGGTCTGCCGGGACCCGGGCAATGGAAGGCGGAAGTTCTCAGTGCAATCGTCTCTCCGGCACCAGGCGAGAGTCACTACAATTTGTAGTTAGTGACACACTGGACTTCTCAGTTTGGGTAATGTCTTGGTCCCATTTCTATCCGTATGGGATGCTCCTCCAGGGCTTTTGCCTCACCTTCAACGTGGCAGGCCAGTACTGCAACATGCTGTCAACTCTGTGGATGCGCTATTTGATACAAGTAGGAACAAGAGCATTCCTCATTTGCTTCCCAAATTGCTTCTCCTCGATTTTGGCTACAACACATTTTACCCCCAGGTTGGTTTTTTGCTAGGGCGGTTAAACAATACTCCAGTGCAAGCGCAAAGGTCACGACAACAACTAACAACACAAGCAAGTGTTACACGCCACACTTTGTAACATTTAATGTCCCGGATGGCTTAGCTCATGTGGTGCTTCCAAGAGCTTCCGGTCCACTCAGCCACTTTACATCTGACTGATTGGAGCCAATTTTCTTTCCCTGGAAGTTTAACAGTGAAATAAGAACTCCACAGTACAGTGTAGGGGCCTCCCGAGATTTGGTTGCACTTCAGACTTTCAGGTGACTATCTGTACCAACCCCTTATGTCCAGGCTGGATAGCGTGTGCTTGCACGTCACCTGGTACTGAGTGGGCCCACTGAGCTTTTCCCCTACCTTTTGTAAGTGTAATTCGCTCATCTCCACCCAAGCGGTTGCTTTTAGCCTGAGTTGCCCACTGTGGCTAAAGGTCTCCCCAAAAGAATTTCCACTGGCAATAGTCCTAGAGGCTGTCACGGAGGATTCTGAACATCCCATAGCGCTAAGTTTAGGGCTGCTGGTAAAAATGACCTCACTAGCTCAGCAAGCAGCCAGTGGCCTGCAACGTGCCAATCAGGCACTGAGGCAGAAGTGAGCTCAGAAGCACAGGCAGGACTCCTGGCGCTCTGAGTGCCTCATCAGGCACTGAGGTCAAAGGGACCTCACAAGCACAGCCAGCAGCTCTGGGCCTGCCATGGCGCATCAAGCACGGAGAAAGAAGGGAACACCCAAGCAGACCAGCAGCCATGGGCGTGGCAGTGCATGCCATGCATGCCATGCATGCAATGGCATGCAGGTCAAAGTGACATCATAAGACACAACCAGCAACCATGGGCCTGCCACTGCCCTTTTTGGCATGGAGACACAAGTATCCTCACAAGCCCAGCCAGGAGGCATGGCCCTGCCACTGGCCTATCAAGCACAGAGGCAGAAGCAACCTCACAAGCAGAGCGAGGACTGATGGGCCTGACTGGCCTACCAGGCCGTGAGGCAGAAGTGACATGACTATCTCATCCAGCAGTGGTGGACCTGACAATATCATTTCAGGCAGAGGGTAAAGTGATATCACAGAACGTTGAAGGACCATAACAGAAAAAAGGCACGAGCACTGGGAAAAAAGGGCACTAGGAGGCGATGCACTGCAAAAAATATGCCCACGGAGGACATTATACTGGAAAAAAGGCACTTTGGGAGCCTGCATCGCAAAAATAGGCACTTGGAGGCGGCTAGACCAGAAAAAAGGCACTTAGATGCCCCTTCACTGCAAAAAAAAGGCACTCAGACAGCAGTGCACCTCAAACAAAGGCACTCGGAGGCCACTGCACCACAAAAACAGGCACCCGGAGAACAGTGCACCACAAAAAAAGGCACTCAGAGGCCTCCACACCTCAAACAAAGGCACTCGGTGGCCCCTGAACCACAAGGAAAGGCACTCGGTGGCTCCTACAGCACAAAAAAAGGCACTCGGGGGCTGCTGCAATGTGAAAAAAGGCACTCAGAGGCCCCTGAACCACAAGAAAAGGCACTCGGTGGCCTCTGAACCACAAGAAAAGGCACTTGGTGGACCCTACAGCACAATAAAAGGCACTTGGGGGCTGCTACAATGTGAAACAGTGCACCGGAGGGCCCAGCACCACCAAAAAAGGCACTCGGAGGCTCCTGCACTGGAAATAAAGGCACTTGGAGGCCCCTGCACCACAAAAAAAGTCACTCGGAAGCCCCTACATTGCAAAAAAAGGCACTTGGAGGCTACTACACTGCAAAAAAATGCACCCTGAGGCCCCTGCACCGCAAAAAAAGGCACTTGGAGGCCCCTGCACCGCAAAAAAAGGCACTTGGAGGCCCCTGCACCACAAAAAAAAGGCACATGGAGGCCCCTACACCACAAAAAAAGGCACTCGGCTGCCCCTACAGTGGAAAAAAAGGCACTCGGAGGCCCCTACACCACAAAAAAAGGCACTTCGGGGCTGCTACACTGGAAAAAAGGCACTCGGAGGCCCCTTCACCAGAAACAAAGGCACTTGGAGGGCCCTGCACCACAAAAGAAGGCACTCGGAGGCCCCTACACCACAAGAAAAGGCACTTGGAGGCCGCTGCATCACAAAAAAAGGCACTTGGAGGCTAATACACTGCAAAAAAGGCACTCGGAGGGCCATGCACGGCAAAAAAAGGCACTCGGTGGCCCCGACACCACAAAAAAAGGTACTCGGGGGCTGCTACAATGCGAAAACAGGCACTCCGATGCCCCTACACCAGAAAGAAAGGCACTCAGAGGGCCCTGCAGCACAAAAAAAGGCACTCAGCTGCCCTTACACTGGAAAAACAGGCACTCCGAGGCCTCTACACCCCAGAAAAAGGCACTCAGTGGCCCCTACACTGCAAAAAAAGGCACTCGGGGGCTACTACAATGTGAAACAAGGCACTTGGAGGGCCCTGCACCACCAAAAGAAGCACTCAGAGGCCCCTACACCACAAGAAAAGGCACTCGGAGTCCGCTGCATCACAAAAAAAGGCACTTGGAGGCTAATACACTGCAAAAAAGGCACTCGGAGGACCATGCACGGCAAAAAAAGGCACTCGGTGGCCCCGACACCACAAAAAAAGGTACTCGGGGGCTGCTACAATGCGAAAACAGGCACTCCGATGCCCCTACACCAGAAAGAAAGGCACTCAGAGGGCCCTGCAGCACAAAAAAAGGCACTCAGCTGCCCTTACACTGGAAAAACAGGCACTCGGAGGCCTCTACACCCCAGAAAAAGGCACTCAGTGGCCCCTACACTGCAAAAAAAGGCACTCGGGGGCTACTACAATGTGAAACAAGGCACTCGGAGGGCCCTGCACCACCAAAAGAAGCACTCAGAGGCTCCTGCACTGGAAAAAGAGGCACTTGCAGGCCTGTACACCGGAAAAAAAGGCACTTGGAGGCCGCTACACCACAGAGAAAGGCACTCGGCGGCACCGGCAACGGAAAAAAATGCACTTGGAGGCCCCTACACCACAAAAAAAGGCACTTGGAGGCCCCTACACTGGAAAAAAAGGCACTCGGAGGCCCCTACACCACAAAAAAAGGCACTTGGGGGCTGCTACAATGCAAAAAAAGGCACTTGGAGGCCCCTGAACCACAAGAAAAGGCTCTCGGGGCCACTACACCGCAAAAGAAAGGTACATGGAGGACCACACACCCAAAAATAACAGCACTCGGTGGCCCCTGAACCACAAGGAAAGGCACTCGGTGGCTCCTACAGCACAAAAAAAGGCACTCGGGGGCTGCTACAATGTGAAAAAAGGCACTCAGAGGCCCCTGAACCACAAGAAAAGGCACTCGGTGGCCTCTGAACCACAAGAAAAGGCACTTGGTGGACCCTACAGTACAATAAAAGGCACTCGGGGGCTGCTACAACGTGAAACAAGGCACTCAGAGGGCCCAGCACCACCACAAAAAGCACTCGGAGGCTCCTGCACCACAAAAGAAGGCACTCAGAGGCCCCTACACCACCAAGAAAGGCACTCGGTGGCCCCCACATTGCAAAAAAAGGCACTTGGAGGCTACTACACTGCAAAAAAATGCACCCTGAGGCCCATGCTCAGCAAAAAAAGGCACTCAGTAGCCCCTGCATTGCAAAAAACGGCACTCAGAGGCCTCCACACCGCAAAAAAAGGCACTCGGAGGCCTCCACACCGCAAAAAAAGGCACTTGGAGGCCGCTACACTGCAAAAAAAAAATGCACCCAGAGGCCTCGACACCACAAAAGAAAGGCACTCGGAGGACCACACCACAAAAAAAGGCACTCGGCTGCCCCTACACTGGAAAAAAAGGCACTCGGCTGCCCCTACACCACAAGAAAAGGCACTCAGTGGCCCCTATAGCACAAAAAAAGGCACTTGGTGGATGCTAAAATGCAAAAAAAGGCACTCGGAGGCTGCTACAACGCGGAAAAAGGCACTCAGAGGGCCCTGCACCACAAAAAAAAGCACTCGGAGGCTCCTGCACTGGGAAAAGAGGCACTCGCAGGCCTGTACACCGGATATAAAGGCACTTGGAGGCCCCTGCACCACATAAGAAGGCACTCGGAGGCCCCTACACTGCAAAAAAAAGGCACTCGGAGGCCCCTACACCACAAAAAAAGGCACTCGGCTGCCCCTACACTGGAAAAAAAGGCACTCGGAGGCCCCTACACCACAAAAAAAGGCACTTGGAGGCTGCTACAATGCAAAAAATGGCACTTGGAGGCCCCTGCACCAGAAACAAAGGCACTTGGAGGGCCCTGCACCACAAAAGAAGGCACTCGGAGGCCCCTGACCCACAAGAAAAGGCACTCGGTGGCCCCTACAGCACAATAAAAGGCACTCGGGGGCTGCTACAATGTGAAACAAGGCATTCGGAGGGCCCAGCACCACCAAAAAAGGCACTCGGAGGCCCCTGCACTGGGAAAAGAGCCACTTGCAGGCCTGTACACTGGAAATAAAGGCACTTGGAGGCCCCAGCACCACAAAAAAGGCACTTGGAGGCCCCCACATTGCAAAAAAAGGCACTTGGAGGCTACTACACTGCAAAAAAATGCACCCTGAGGCCCCTGCACCGCGAAAAAAGGCACTCGGTGGCCCCCACATTGCAAAAAAAGGCACTCGGTGGCCCCCACATTGCAAAAAAAGGCACTCGGTGGCCCCTGCACCGCAAAAAAAGGCACTCGGTGGCCCCTGCACCGCAAAAAAAGGCACTCGGTGGCCCCTGCACCGCAAAAAAAGGCACTTGGAGGCCTCTACAACACCTTCCACTGCCCTATCAGACACAGAGGCTCATGTGACCTCACAAGGAAAGGAAGCCGCCAGGGGCCTGCCACTGGCCTGTCAGGCACTGGTACTTCTGTGAGCTCACAAGCAGAGTCAGCAGCCATGGGCATCCCACTGCCTGATGAGGCACTGAGACAAAGGTGACCTCAAAATGCAGCCAGCACGCAGAGGCCTGCCACTGGCCTATCAGGCAATAGGACTGCCATGACCTCAAAAGGACAGCCAGCAGCCAATGGCCTCGCACTGGCCTATCAGGCAATAGGACTGCTGTGACCTCACGAGCACAGCCAGCAGCTATGGGCCTCCCACTGGCTATCAGGCACTCAGACTGCTGTGACCTCACAAGCACAGCAAACAGCCAGGGGCCTGCCACTGCCCTATAGGGCACAGAGGCTGCTGTGACCTCACAAGCACAGCCAGCAGTGAAGGGCCTGCCACTGGCCTATAGGGAACGGAGGCTGATGTTACCTCACAAACACAGCCAGCAGCCATTGGCCTTCCACTGCCCAATGAGGCGCTGACACTGCTCTGACCTCACAAGCACAGCACACTGTCACGGGCCTGCCACTGCCATAAACGGCACGGAGGCTGCTGTGACCTCACAAACACAGCCAGCAGCCAGGGGCCTGACACTGGCCTGTGAAGCACTGAGGCTGCTGTGACCTCACAAGCACAGCCAGCAGCCAGGGGCCTGCCACTGCCCGATAAGACACTGAGGCTGCTGTGACGTAACAAGCAAAGCCAGCAGCTGTGGGTCTGCCACTGGCCTACCAGGCTGTAGGAGTGTTGTGACCTGACAAGCACAGCCAGCAGCTATGGGCCTGCCACTGCCCTCAAGGGCAGGGAGGCTTCTGTAACCTCACAAGCACAGCCAGCAGCCAGGGGCCTGCCACTGGCCTGTGAAGCACTGAGGCTGCTGTGACCTCACGAGCCCAGGCAGCAGCTATGGGCCTCCCACAGGCCTATCAGGCAACAGGACTGCTGTGACCTCACCAGCACAGCCAGCAGCCAGGGCATCGCACTGGCCTATGAGGCACTGAGGCTGCTGTCACCTCACAAAAACAGCCAGCACCCAGAGGCCTGCCACTTGCCTATCAGTAACTCATACTGCTGTGAACTCAAAAGGACAGCCAGCAGCCAGGGGCCTGCCACTGGCCTGTGAAGCACTGAGGCTGCTGTGACCTCACGAGCCCAGGCAGCAGCTACGGGCCTCCCACAGGCCTATGAGGCACGGAGGCTGCTGTGACCTCACAAGCACACCAAGCAGCCATTGGCCTCCCACGGGCCTATCAGGCACTGAGGCTGCTGTGACCTCACAAGCACAGCCAGCAGCCAAGGGCCTGCCACAGGCCTATCAGGCAATACGACTGCTGTGACCTCACAAGCACAGGCAGCAGCTATGGGCCTGCCACTGGCCTATAGGAAAAGGAGGCTGCTGTGACTTCACAAGCACAGGCAGCAGCTATGGGCCTGCCACTGGCCTATGAGGCCCCGAGACAAACGTGATCTCACAACGCAGCCAGCAGGCATGGGCCTGCCACTGGCCTATAGGGAACCAAGGCTTCTGTGACCTCGCAAGCACAGCCAGCAGCCATTGGTCTCCCACGGGCCTATCAGGTAATAAGGCTGCTGTGACCTCACAAGCACAGCCAGTAGACAAGGGCCTACCACTGGCCTATGAGGCAATTGGACTGCTGTGACCTCACAGGCACAGCCAGCAGCTATGGATCTGCCACTGGCCTATAGGAAACCCAGGCTGATGTAACCTGACAAACACAGCCAGCAGCCATTCGCCTACCACTGCCCGATGAGGCGCTGACGCTGCTGTCAACTGAGAAGCACAGTAACAGTCGATGCCTGCCACTGCACTAAAGGGCATAGAGGCTGCTGTGACCTCAGAAGCCCAGCGAGCAGCTATGGGCCTGCCACTGCCCTATAGGGCACTGAGGCTTCTCTGACCTCAGAAGCCCACCCAGCAGTGGAACTGGCCTCGAACTGGCCTATCAGGCACGGAGGCTGCTGTGACCTCACAAGTACAACCAGCAGCCATGGGCATCCCACTGGCCAATGAGGCACTAAGACAAAGGTGACCTCAAAATGCAGCCAGCAGCCATGGGCCTCCCACTGGCCTATCAGGCAACAGGACTGCTGTGACCTCACCAGCACAGCCAGCAGCCAGGGCATCGCACTGGCCTATGAGGCACTGAGGCTGCTGTCACCTCACAAAAACAGCCAGCACCCAGAGGCCTGCCACTTGCCTATCAGTAACTCAGACTGCTGTGAACTCAAAAGGACAGCCAGCAGCCAGGGGCCTGCCACTGACCTATCAGGCAATAGGACTGCTGTGACCTCACAAGCACAGCCAGCAGCCAGGGGCCTGCCACTGCCCTATGAGGTACAGAGACAAATGTGACCTCAAAATGCGGCCAGCAGCCAGGGCCCTGCCACTGCCCTACAAGATACTGAAGCTGATTTCACCTAACAAGTAAAGCCAGCAGCTGTGGGTATGCCACTGGCCTATGAGGCACGGAGGCTGCTGTGACCTCACAAGCACAGCAAGGAGCCACGGGCCTCCCACTGCCCTATAAGGTACAGAGACAAATGTGACCTCAAAAGGCAGCCAGCAGACAGGGGCCTGCCACAGGCCTATCAGGAAATACGACTGCTGTGACCTGAGAAGCACAGCCAGCAGCTACAGGCCTGCCCCTGGCCTATGAGGCACAGAGGCTGCTGTGACGTCACAAGCACAGCCAGCAGCTGTGGGTCTGCCACTGGCCTATGAGGCACGGAGGCTGCTGTGACCTAACAAGCACAGCCAGCAGCCATTGGCCTCCCACTGGCCTATGAGGCAATGAGGCTGCTGTGACCTAACAAGCAAAGCCAGCAGCCATTGGCCTCCCACTGGCCTATGAGGCACTGAGGCTGCTGTGACCTCACAAGCACAGCCAGCAGCCATTGGCCTCCCACTGGCCTATGAGGCACTGAGGCTGCTGTGACGTCACAAGCAAAGCCAGCAGCTGTGGGTCTGCCACTGGCCTATCAGGCTGTAGGAGTGTTGTGACCTGACAAGCACAGCCAGCAGCCATTGGGACTGCCACCACCCTCAAGGGCAGGGAGGCTTCTCTGACCTCACAAGCACAGCCAGCAGCCAGGGGCCTGCCACTGACCTATCAGGCAATAGGACTGCTCTGACCTCACAAGCACAGCCAGCAGCTATGGGCCTGCCACTGCCCTATGAGGTACAGAGACAAATGTGACCTCAAAACGCGGCCAGCAGCCAGGGGCCTGCCACTGCCCTGTAAGACACTGAGGCTTCTCTGACCTGACAAGCACAGCCAGCAGCTGTGGGTCTGCCACTGGCCTATGAGGCACGGAGGCTGCTGTGACCTCACAAGCACAGCCAGCAGCCATTGGCCTCCCACTGGCCTATCAGGTCCTGACGCTGCTGTGACCTCACAAGCACAGCCAAGCAGACAGGGGCCTGCCACTGGCCTATCAGGCACTGAGGCTGCTGTGACCTCACAAGCACAGCCAGCAGTGAAGGGCCTGCCATGGCGCGTCAAGCACGGAGAAAGAAGGGAACACCCAAGCAGACCAGCAGCCATGGGCGTGGCAGTGCATGCCATGCATGCCATGCATGCAATGGCATGCAGGTCAAAGTGACATCATAAGACACAACCAGCAACCATGGGCCTGCCACTGCCCTTTTTGGCATGGAGACACAAGTATCCTCACAAGCCCAGTCAGGAGGCATGGCCCTGCCACTGCCCTATCAAGCACAGAGGCAGAAGCAACCTCACAAGCAGAGCAAGGACTGATGGGCCTGACTGGCCTACCAGGCCGTGAGGCAGAAGTGACATGACTATCTCATCCAGCAGTGGTGGACCTGACAATATCATTTCAGGCAGAGGGTAAAGTGATATCACAGAACACTGAAGGACCATAACAGAAAAAAAGGCACTTGGAGGCATGAGCACTGGGAAAAAAGGGCACTAGGAGGCGATGCACTGCAAAAATATGCACATGGAGGACACTATACTGGAAAAAAGGGCACTTTGGGAGCCTGCATCACAAAAATAGGCACTTGGAGGCCGCTAGGCCGGAGAAAAAGGCACTTAGATGCCCCTTCACTGCAAAAAAAAGGCACTCAGACAGCAGTGCACCTCAAACAAAGGCACTCGGTGGCCCCTGAACCACAAGGAAAGGCACTCGGTGGCTCCTACAGCACAAAAAAAGGCACTCGGGGGCTGCTGCAATGTGAAAAAAGGCACTCAGAGGCCCCTGAACCACAAGAAAAGGCACTCGGTGGCCTCTGAACCACAAGAAAAGGCACTTGGTGGACCCTACAGCACAATAAAAGGCACTTGGGGGCTGCTACAATGTGAAACAGTGCACCGGAGGGCCCAGCACCACCAAAAAAGGCACTCGGAGGCTCCTGCACTGGAAATAAAGGCACTTGGAGGCCCCTGCACCACAAAAAAAGTCACTCGGAAGCCCCTACATTGCAAAAAAAGGCACTTGGAGGCTACTACACTGCAAAAAAATGCACCCTAAGGCCCCTGCACCGCAAAAAAAGGCACTTGGAGGCCCCTGCACCACAAAAAAAAGGCACATGGAGGCCCCTACACCACAAAAAAAGGCACTCGGCTGCCCCTACAGTGGAAAAAAAGGCACTCGGAGGCCCCTACACCACAAAAAAAGGCACTTCGGGGCTGCTACACTGGAAAAAAGGCACTCGGAGGCCCCTTCACCAGAAACAAAGGCACTTGGAGGGCCCTGCACCACAAAAGAAGGCACTCGGAGGCCCCTACACCACAAGAAAAGGCACTCGGAGGCCGCTGCATCACAAAAAAAGGCACTTGGAGGCTAATACACTGCAAAAAAGGCACTCGGAGGACCATGCACGGCAAAAAAAGGCACTCGGTGGCCCCGACACCACAAAAAAAGGTACTCGGGGGCTGCTACAATGCGAAAACAGGCACTCCGATGCCCCTACACCAGAAAGAAAGGCACTCAGAGGGCCCTGCAGCACAAAAAAAGGCACTCAGCTGCCCTTACACTGGAAAAACAGGCACTCGGAGGCCTCTACACCCCAGAAAAAGGCACTCAGTGGCCCCTACACTGCAAAAAAAGGCACTCGGGGGCTACTACAATGTGAAACAAGGCACTCGGAGGGCCCTGCACCACCAAAAGAAGCACTCAGAGGCTCCTGCACTGGAAAAAGAGGCACTTGCAGGCCTGTACACCGGAAAAAAAGGCACTTGGAGGCCGCTACACCACAGAGAAAGGCACTCGGCGGCACCGGCAACGGAAAAAAATGCACTCGGAGGCCCCTACACCACAAAAAAAGGCACTTGGAGGCCCCTACACTGGAAAAAAAGGCACTCGGAGGCCCCTACACCACAAAAAAAGGCACTTGGGGGCTGCTACAATGCAAAAAAAGGCACTTGGAGGCCCCTGAACCACAAGAAAAGGCTCTCGGGGCCACTACACCGCAAAAAAAAGGTACATGGAGGACCACACACCCAAAAATAACAGCACTCGGTGGCCCCTGAACCACAAGGAAAGGCACTCGGTGGCTCCTACAGCACAAAAAAAGGCACTCGGGGGCTGCTACAATGTGAAAAAAGGCACTCAGAGGCCCCTGAACCACAAGAAAAGGCACTCGGTGGCCTCTGAACCACAAGAAAAGGCACTTGGTGGACCCTACAGTACAATAAAAGGCACTCGGGGGCTGCTACAACGTGAAACAAGGCACTCAGAGGGCCCAGCACCACCACAAAAAGCACTCGGAGGCTCCTGCACCACAAAAGAAGGCACTCAGAGGCCCCTACACCACCAAGAAAGGCACTCGGTGGCCCCCACATTGCAAAAAAAGGCACTTGGAGGCTACTACACTGCAAAAAAATGCACCCTGAGGCCCATGCTCAGCAAAAAAAGGCACTCAGTAGCCCCTGCATTGCAAAAAACGGCACTCAGAGGCCTCCACACCGCAAAAAAAGGCACTCGGAGGCCTCCACACCGCAAAAAAAGGCACTTGGAGGCCGCTACACTGCAAAAAAAAAATGCACCCAGAGGCCTCGACACCACAAAAGAAAGGCACTCGGAGGACCACACCACAAAAAAAGGCACTCGGCTGCCCCTACACTGGAAAAAAAGGCACTCGGCTGCCCCTACACCACAAGAAAAGGCACTCAGTGGCCCCTACAGCACAAAAAAAGGCACTTGGTGGATGCTAAAATGCAAAAAAAGGCACTCGGAGGCTGCTACAACGCGGAAAAAGGCACTCAGAGGGCCCTGCACCACAAAAAAAAGCACTCGGAGGCTCCTGCACTGGGAAAAGAGGCACTCGCAGGCCTGTACACCGGATATAAAGGCACTTGGAGGCCCCTGCACCACATAGGAAGGCACTCGGAGGCCCCTACACTGCAAAAAAAAGGCACTCGGAGGCCCCTACACCACAAAAAAAGGCACTCGGCTGCCCCTACACTGGAAAAAAAGGCACTCGGAGGCCCCTACACCACAAAAAAAGGCACTTGGAGGCTGCTACAATGCAAAAAATGGCACTTGGAGGCCCCTGCACCAGAAACAAAGGCACTTGGAGGGCCCTGCACCACAAAAGAAGGCACTCGGAGGCCCCTGACCCACAAGAAAAGGCACTCGGTGGCCCCTACAGCACAATAAAAGGCACTCGGGGGCTGCTACAATGTGAAACAAGGCACTCGGAGGGCCCAGCACCACCAAAAAAGGCACTCGGAGGCCCCTGCACTGGGAAAAGAGCCACTTGCAGGCCTGTACACTGGAAATAAAGGCACTTGGAGGCCCCAGCACCACAAAAAAAGGCACTCGGAAGCCCCCACATTGCAAAAAAAGGCACTCGGTGGCGCCTGCACCGCAAAAAAAGGCACTCGGTGGCCCCTGCACCGCAAAAAAAGGCACTTGGAGGCCTCTACAACACCTTCCACTGCCCTATCAGACACAGAGGCTCATGTGACCTCACAAGGAAAGGAAGCCGCCAGGGGCCTGCCACTGGCCTGTCAGGCACTGGTACTTCTGTGAGCTCACAAGCAGAGTCAGCAGCCATGGGCATCCCACTGCCTGATGAGGCACTGAGACAAAGGTGACCTCAAAATGCAGCCAGCATGCAGAGGCCTGCCACTGGCCTATCAGGCAATAGGACTGCCATGACCTCAAAAGGACAGCCAGCAGCCAATGGCCTCGCACTGGCCTATCAGGCAATAGGACTGCTGTGACCTCACGAGCACAGCCAGCAGCTATGGGCCTCCCACTGGCTATCAGGCACTCAGACTGCTGTGACCTCACAAGCACAGCAAACAGCCAGGGGCCTGCCACTGCCCTATAGGGCACAGAGGCTGCTGTGACCTCACAAGCACAGCCAGCAGTGAAGGGCCTGCCACTGGCCTATAGGGAACGGAGGCTGATGTTACCTCACAAACACAGCCAGCAGCCATTGGCCTTCCACTGCCCAATGAGGCGCTGACACTGCTCTGACCTCACAAGCACAGCACACTGTCACGGGCCTGCCACTGCCATAAACGGCACGGAGGCTGCTGTGACCTCACAAGCACAGCCAGCAGCCAGGGGCCTGACACTGGCCTGTGAAGCACTGAGGCTGCTGTGACCTCACAAGCACAGCCAGCAGCCAGGGGCCTGACACTGGCCTGTGAAGCACTGAGGCTGCTGTGACCTCACAAGCACAGCCAGCAGCCAGGGGCCTGCCACTGCCCGATAAGACACTGAGGCTGCTGTGACGTAACAAGCAAAGCCAGCAGCTGTGGGTCTGCCACTGGCCTACCAGGCTGTAGGAGTGTTGTGACCTGACAAGCACAGCCAGCAGCTATGGGCCTGCCACTGCCCTCAAGGGCAGGGAGGCTTCTGTAACCTCACAAGCACAGCCAGCAGCCAGGGGCCTGCCACTGGCCTGTGAAGCACTTAGGCTGCTATGACCTCACGAGCCCAGGCAGCAGCTATGGGCCTACCACTGCCCTATAGGGCAGGGAGGCTGCTGTGACCTGACAAGCACAGCGAGGAGCCAGAGGCCTGCCATTGCCCTATAAGGTACAGAGACAAATGTGACCTCAAAAGGCAGCCAGCAGACGGGGCCTTCCACGGGCCTATCAGGAAATAGGACTGCTGTGACCTTACAAGCACAGCCAGCAGCTATGGGCCTGCCACTGCCCTATAGGGCACTGAGGCTTCTCTGACCTCAGAAGCCCACCCAGCAGTCATTGGCCTCAAGCTGGCCTATCAGGCACTGAGGCTTCTGTAACCTCACAAGCAGAGCCAGCAGCAAGGGGCCTGCCACTGGCCTGTGAAGCACTGAGGCTGCTGTGACCTCACGAGCCCAGGCAGCAGCTACGGGCCTCCCACAGGCCTATGAGGCACGGAGGCTGCTGTGACCTCACAAGCACACCAAGCAGCCATTGGCCTCCCACGGGCCTATCAGGCACTGAGGCTGCTGTGACCTCACAAGCACAGCCAGCAGCCAAGGGCCTGCCACAGGCCTATCAGGCAATACGACTGCTGTGACCTCACAAGCACAGGCAGCAGCTATGGGCCTGCCACTGGCCTATAGGAAAAGGAGGCTGCTGTGACTTCACAAGCACAGGCAGCAGCTATGGGCCTGCCACTGGCCTATGAGGCCCCGAGACAAACGTGATCTCACAACGCAGCCAGCAGGCATGGGCCTGCCACTGGCCTATAGGGAACCAAGGCTTCTGTGACCTCGCAAGCACAGCCAGCAGCCATTGGTCTCCCACGGGCCTATCAGGTAATAAGGCTGCTGTGACCTCACAAGCACAGCCAGTAGACAAGGGCCTACCACTGGCCTATGAGGCAATTGGACTGCTGTGACCTCACAGGCACAGCCAGCAGCTATGGATCTGCCACTGGCCTATAGGAAACCCAGGCTGATGTAACCTGACAAACACAGCCAGCAGCCATTCGCCTACCACTGCCCGATGAGGCGCTGACGCTGCTGTCAACTGAGAAGCACAGTAACAGTCGATGCCTGCCACTGCACTAAAGGGCATAGAGGCTGCTGTGACCTCAGAAGCCCAGCGAGCAGCTATGGGCCTGCCACTGCCCTATAGGGCACTGAGGCTTCTCTGACCTCAGAAGCCCACCCAGCAGTGGAACTGGCCTCGAACTGGCCTATCAGGCACGGAGGCTGCTGTGACCTCACAAGTACAACCAGCAGCCATGGGCATCCCACTGGCCAATGAGGCACTAAGACAAAGGTGACCTCAAAATGCAGCCAGCAGCCATGGGCCTCCCACTGGCCTATCAGGCAACAGGACTGCTGTGACCTCACCAGCACAGCCAGCAGCCAGGGCATCGCACTGGCCTATGAGGCACTGAGGCTGCTGTCACCTCACAAAAACAGCCAGCACCCAGAGGCCTGCCACTTGCCTATCAGTAACTCAGACTGCTGTGAACTCAAAAGGACAGCCAGCAGCCAGGGGCCTGCCACTGGCCTGTGAAGCACTGAGGCTGCTGTGACCTGACAAGCACAGCCAGCAGCTATGGGCCTGCCATTGTCCTACAGGGAATGGAGGCTGATGTGACCTCAGATGCACAGCCAGCAGCCAAGGGCCTGCCACTGTACGATCAAGCACTGCGGCTGCTGTGACCTCACCAGCACACCAAGCAGCCTTTGGCCTCCCTCTGGCCTACAGGAAAAGGAGGCTGCTGTGACCTCACAAGCAGAGCAAGGAGCCACGGGCCTCCCACTGCCCTATAAGGTACAGAGACAAATGTGACCTCAAAAGGCAGCCAGCAGACAGGGGCCTGCCACAGGCCTATCAGGAAATACGACTGCTGTGACCTGAGAAGCACAGCCAGCAGCTACAGGCCTGCCCCTGGCCTATGAGGCACAGAGGCTGCTGTGACGTCACAAGCACAGCCAGCAGCTGTGGGTCTGCCACTGGCCTATGAGGCACGGAGGCTGCTGTGACCTAACAAGCACAGCCAGCAGCCATTGGCCTCCCACTGGCCTATGAGGCAATGAGGCTGCTGTGACCTAACAAGCAAAGCCAGCAGCCATTGGCCTCCCACTGGCCTATGAGGCACTGAGGCTGCTGTGACCTCACAAGCACAGCCAGCAGCCATTGGCCTCCCACTGGCCTATGAGGCACTGAGGCTGCTGTGACGTCACAAGCAAAGCCAGCAGCTGTGGGTCTGCCACTGGCCTATCAGGCTGTAGGAGTGTTGTGACCTGACAAGCACAGCCAGCAGCCATTGGGACTGCCACCACCCTCAAGGGCAGGGAGGCTTCTCTGACCTCACAAGCACAGCCAGCAGCCAGGGGCCTGCCACTGACCTATCAGGCAATAGGACTGCTCTGACCTCACAAGCACAGCCAGCAGCTATGGGCCTGCCACTGCCCTATGAGGTACAGAGACAAATGTGACCTCAAAACGCGGCCAGCAGCCAGGGGCCTGCCACTGCCCTGTAAGACACTGAGGCTTCTCTGACCTGACAAGCACAGCCAGCAGCTGTGGGTCTGCCACTGGCCTATGAGGCACGGAGGCTGCTGTGACCTCACAAGCACAGCCAGCAGCCATTGGCCTCCCACTGGCCTATGAGGCAATGAGGCTGCTGTGACCTCACAAGCACAGCCAGCAGCCATTGGCCTCCCACTGGCCTATGAGGCACTGAGGCTGCTGTGACGTCACAAGCAAAGCCAGCAGCTGTGGGTCTGCCACTGGCCTATCAGGCTGTAGGAGTGTTGTGACCTGACAAGCACAGCCAGCAGCCATTGGGACTGCCACCACCCTCAAGGGCAGGGAGGCTTCTCTGACCTCACAAGCACAGCCAGCAGCCAGGGGCCTGCCACTGACCTATCAGGCAATAGGACTGCTCTGACCTCACAAGCACAGCCAGCAGCTATGGGCCTGCCACTGCCCTATGAGGTACAGAGACAAATGTGACCTCAAAACGCGGCCAGCAGCCAGGGGCCTGCCACTGCCCTGTAAGACACTGAGGCTTCTCTGACCTGACAAGCACAGCCAGCAGCTGTGGGTCTGCCACTGGCCTATGAGGCACGGAGGCTGCTGTGACCTCACAAGCACAGCCAGCAGCCATTGGCCTCCCACTGGCCTATCAGGTCCTGACGCTGCTGTGACCTCACAAGCACAGCCAAGCAGACAGGGGCCTGCCACTGGCCTATCAGGCACTGAGGCTGCTGTGACCTCACAAGCACAGCCAGCAGTGAAGGGCCTGCCATGGCGCGTCAAGCACGGAGAAAGAAGGGAACACCCAAGCAGACCAGCAGCCATGGGCGTGGCAGTGCATGCCATGCATGCCATGCATGCAATGGCATGCAGGTCAAAGTGACATCATAAGACACAACCAGCAACCATGGGCCTGCCACTGCCCTTTTTGGCATGGAGACACAAGTATCCTCACAAGCCCAGTCAGGAGGCATGGCCCTGCCACTGCCCTATCAAGCACAGAGGCAGAAGCAACCTCACAAGCAGAGCAAGGACTGATGGGCCTGACTGGCCTACCAGGCCGTGAGGCAGAAGTGACATGACTATCTCATCCAGCAGTGGTGGACCTGACAATATCATTTCAGGCAGAGGGTAAAGTGATATCACAGAACACTGAAGGACCATAACAGAAAAAAAGGCACTTGGAGGCATGAGCACTGGGAAAAAAGGGCACTAGGAGGCGATGCACTGCAAAAATATGCACATGGAGGACACTATACTGGAAAAAAGGGCACTTTGGGAGCCTGCATCACAAAAATAGGCACTTGGAGGCCGCTAGGCCGGAGAAAAAGGCACTTAGATGCCCCTTCACTGCAAAAATAAGGCACTCAGACAGCAGTGCACCTCAAACAAAGGCACTCGGTGGCCCCTGAACCACAAGGAAAGGCACTCGGTGGCTCCTACAGCACAAAAAAAGGCACTCGGGGGCTGCTGCAATGTGAAAAAAGGCACTCAGAGGCCCCTGAACCACAAGAAAAGGCACTCGGTGGCCTCTGAACCACAAGAAAAGGCACTTGGTGGACCCTACAGCACAATAAAAGGCACTTGGGGGCTGCTACAATGTGAAACAGTGCACCGGAGGGCCCAGCACCACCAAAAAAGGCACTCGGAGGCTCCTGCACTGGAAATAAAGGCACTTGGAGGCCCCTGCACCACAAAAAAAGTCACTCGGAAGCCCCTACATTGCAAAAAAAGGCACTTGGAGGCTACTACACTGCAAAAAAATGCACCCTAAGGCCCCTGCACCGCAAAAAAAGGCACTTGGAGGCCCCTGCACCACAAAAAAAAGGCACATGGAGGCCCCTACACCACAAAAAAAGGCACTCGGCTGCCCCTACAGTGGAAAAAAAGGCACTCGGAGGCCCCTACACCACAAAAAAAGGCACTTCGGGGCTGCTACACTGGAAAAAAGGCACTCGGAGGCCCCTTCACCAGAAACAAAGGCACTTGGAGGGCCCTGCACCACAAAAGAAGGCACTCGGAGGCCCCTACACCACAAGAAAAGGCACTCGGAGGCCGCTGCATCACAAAAAAAGGCACTTGGAGGCTAATACACTGCAAAAAAGGCACTCGGAGGACCATGCACGGCAAAAAAAGGCACTCGGTGGCCCCGACACCACAAAAAAAGGTACTCGGGGGCTGCTACAATGCGAAAACAGGCACTCCGATGCCCCTACACCAGAAAGAAAGGCACTCAGAGGGCCCTGCACCACCAAAAAAGGCACTCGGAGGCTCCTGCACTGGAAATAAAGGCACTTGGAGGCCCCTGCACCACAAAAAAAGTCACTCGGAAGCCCCTACATTGCAAAAAAAGGCACTTGGAGGCTACTACACTGCAAAAAAATGCACCCTGAGGCCCCTGCACTGCAAAAAAAGGCACTTGGAGGCCCCTGCACCACAAAAAAAAGGCACATGGAGGCCCCTACACCACAAAAAAAGGCACTCGGCTGCCCCTACAGTGGAAAAAAAGGCACTCGGAGGCCCCTACACCACAAAAAAAGGCACTTCGGGGCTGCTACACTGGAAAAAAGGCACTCGGAGGCCCCTTCACCAGAAACAAAGGCACTTGGAGGGCCCTGCACCACAAAAGAAGGCACTCGGAGGCCCCTACACCACAAGAAAAGGCACTCGGAGGCCGCTGCATCACAAAAAAAGGCACTTGGAGGCTAATACACTGCAAAAAAGGCACTCGGAGGACCATGCACGGCAAAAAAAGGCACTCGGTGGCCCCGACACCACAAAAAAAGGTACTCGGGGGCTGCTACAATGCGAAAACAGGCACTCCGATGCCCCTACACCAGAAAGAAAGGCACTCAGAGGGCCCTGCAGCACAAAAAAAGGCACTCAGCTGCCCTTACACTGGAAAAACAGGCACTCCGAGGCTTCTACACCCCAGAAAAAGGCACTCAGTGGCCCCTACACTGCAAAAAAAGGCACTCGGGGGCTACTACAATGTGAAACAAGGCACTCGGAGGGCCCTGCACCACCAAAAGAAGCACTCAGAGGCTCCTGCACTGGAAAAAGAGGCACTTGCAGGCCTGTACACAGGAAAAAAAGGCACTTGGAGGCCGCTACACCACAGAGAAAGGCACTCGGAGGCACCGGCAACGGAAAAAAATGCACTCGGAGGCCCCTACACCACAAAAAAAGGCACTTGGAGGCCCCTACACTGGAAAAAAAGGCACTCGGAGGCCCCTACACCACAAAAAAAGGCACTTGGGGGCTGCTACAATGCAAAAAAAGGCACTCAGAGGCCCCTGAACCACAAGAAAAGGCTCTCGGGGCCACTACACCGCAAAAAAAAGGTACATGGAGGACCACACACCCAAAAATAACAGCACTCGGTGGCCCCTGAACCACAAGGAAAGGCACTCGGTGGCTCCTACAGCACAAAAAAAGGCACTCGGGGGCTGCTACAATGTGAAAAAAGGCACTCAGAGGCCCCTGAACCACAAGAAAAGGCACTCGGTGGCCTCTGAACCACAAGAAAAGGCACTTGGTGGACCCTACAGTACAATAAAAGGCACTCGGGGGCTGCTACAACATGAAACAAGGCACTCGGAGGGCCCAGCACCACCAAAAAAAGCACTCGGAGGCTCCTGCACCACAAAAGAAGGCACTCAGAGGCCCCTACACCACCAAGAAAGGCACTCGGTGGCCCCCACATTGCAAAAAAAGGCACTTGGAGGCTACTACACTGCAAAAAAATGCACCCTGAGGCCCATGCTCAGCAAAAAAAGGCACTCAGTAGCCCCTGCATTGCAAAAAAAGGCACTCAGAGGCCTCCACACCGCAAAAAAAGGCACTCGGAGGCCTCCACACCGCAAAAAAAGGCACTTGGAGGCCGCTACACTGCAAAAAAAAAATGCACCCAGAGGCCTCGACACCACAAAAGAAAGGCACTCGGAGGACCACACCACAAAAAAAGGCACTCGGCTGCCCCTACACTGGAAAAAAAGGCACTCGGCTGCCCCTACACCACAAGAAAAGGCACTCAGTGGCCCCTACAGCACAAAAAAAGGCACTTGGTGGATGCTAAAATGCAAAAAAAGGCACTCGGAGGCTGCTACAATGCGGAAAAAGGCACTCAGAGGGCCCTGCACCACAAAAAAAAGCACTCGGAGGCTCCTGCACTGGGAAAAGAGGCACTCGCAGGCCTGTACACCGGATATAAAGGCACTTGGAGGCCCCTGCACCACATAAGAAGGCACTCGGAGGCCCCTACACTGCAAAAAAAAGGCACTCGGAGGCCCCTACACCACAAAAAAAGGCACTCGGCTGCCTCTACAGTGGAAAAAAAGGCACTCGGAGGCCCCTACACCACAAAAAAAGGCACTTGGAGGCTGCTACAATGCAAAAAATGGCACTTGGAGGCCCCTGCACCAGAAACAAAGGCACTTGGAGGGCCCTGCACCACAAAAGAAGGCACTCGGAGGCCCCTGACCCACAAGAAAAGGCACTCGGTGGCCCCTACAGCACAATAAAAGGCACTCGGGGGCTGCTACAATGTGAAACAAGGCACTCGGAGGGCCCAGCACCACCAAAAAAGGCACTCGGAGGCCCCTGCACTGGGAAAAGAGCCACTTGCAGGCCTGTACACTGGAAATAAAGGCACTTGGAGGCCCCAGCACCACAAAAAAAGGCACTCGGAAGCCCCCACATTGCAAAAAAAGGCACTCGGTGGCCCCTGCACCGCAAAAAAAGGCACTCGGTGGCCCCTGCACCGCAAAAAAAGGCACTTGGAGGCCTCTACAACACCTTCCACTGCCCTATCAGACACAGAGGCTCATGTGACCTCACAAGGAAAGGAAGCCGCCAGGGGCCTGCCAGTGGCCTGTCAGGCACTGGTACTTCTGTGAGCTCACAAGCAGAGTCAGCAGCCATGGGCATCCCACTGCCTGATGAGGCACTGAGACAAAGGTGACCTCAAAATGCAGCCAGCACGCAGAGGCCTGCCACTGGCCTATCAGGCAATAGGACTGCCATGACCTCAAAAGGACAGCCAGCAGCCAATGGCCTCGCACTGGCCTATCAGGCAATAGGACTGCTGTGACCTCACGAGCACAGCCAGCAGCTATGGGCCTCCCACTGGCTATCAGGCACTCAGACTGCTGTGACCTCACAAGCACAGCAAACAGCCAGGGGCCTGCCACTGCCCTATAGGGCACAGAGGCTGCTGTGACCTCACAAGCACAGCCAGCAGTGAAGGGCCTGCCACTGGCCTATAGGGAACGGAGGCTGATGTTACCTCACAAACACAGCCAGCAGCCATTGGCCTTCCACTGCCCAATGAGGCGCTGACACTGCTCTGACCTCACAAGCACAGCACACTGTCACGGGCCTGCCACTGCCATAAACGGCACGGAGGCTGCTGTGACCTCACAAGCACAGCCAGCAGCCAGGGGCCTGACACTGGCCTGTGAAGCACTGAGGCTGCTGTGACCTCACAAGCACAGCCAGCAGCCAGGGGCCTGCCACTGCCCGATAAGACACTGAGGCTGCTGTGACGTCACAAGCAAAGCCAGCAGCTGTGGGTCTGCCACTGGCCTACCAGGCTGTAGGAGTGTTGTGACCTGACAAGCACAGCCAGCAGCTATGGGCCTGCCACTGCCCTCAAGGGCAGGGAGGCTTCTGTAACCTCACAAGCACAGCCAGCAGCCAGGGGCCTGCCACTGGCCTGTGAAGCACTTAGGCTGCTATGACCTCACGAGCCCAGGCAGCAGCTATGGGCCTACCACTGCCCTATAGGGCAGGGAGGCTGCTGTGACCTGACAAGCACAGCGAGGAGCCAGAGGCCTGCCATTGCCCTATAAGGTACAGAGACAAATGTGACCTCAAAAGGCAGCCAGCAGACGGGGCCTTCCACGGGCCTATCAGGAAATAGGACTGCTGTGACCTTACAAGCACAGCCAGCAGCTATGGGCCTGCCACTGCCCTATAGGGCACTGAGGCTTCTCTGACCTCAGAAGCCCACCCAGCAGTCATTGGCCTCAAGCTGGCCTATCAGGCACTGAGGCTTCTGTAACCTCACAAGCAGAGCCAGCAGCAAGGGGCCTGCCACTGGCCTGTGAAGCACTGAGGCTGCTGTGACCTCACGAGCCCAGGCAGCAGCTACGGGCCTCCCACAGGCCTATGAGGCACGGAGGCTGCTGTGACCTCACAAGCACACCAAGCAGCCATTGGCCTCCCACGGGCCTATCAGGCACTGAGGCTGCTGTGACCTCACAAGCACAGCCAGCAGCCAAGGGCCTGCCACAGGCCTATCAGGCAATACGACTGCTGTGACCTCACAAGCACAGGCAGCAGCTATGGGCCTGCCACTGGCCTATAGGAAAAGGAGGCTGCTGTGACTTCACAAGCACAGGCAGCAGCTATGGGCCTGCCACTGGCCTATGAGGCCCCGAGACAAACGTGATCTCACAACGCAGCCAGCAGGCATGGGCCTGCCACTGGCCTATAGGGAACCAAGGCTTCTGTGACCTCGCAAGCACAGCCAGCAGCCATTGGTCTCCCACGGGCCTATCAGGTAATAAGGCTGCTGTGACCTCACAAGCACAGCCAGTAGACAAGGGCCTACCACTGGCCTATGAGGCAATTGGACTGCTGTGACCTCACAGGCACAGCCAGCAGCTATGGATCTGCCACTGGCCTATAGGAAACCCAGGCTGATGTAACCTGACAAACACAGCCAGCAGCCATTCGCCTACCACTGCCCGATGAGGCGCTGACGCTGCTGTCAACTGAGAAGCACAGTAACAGTCGATGCCTGCCACTGCACTAAAGGGCATAGAGGCTGCTGTGACCTCAGAAGCCCAGCGAGCAGCTATGGGCCTGCCACTGCCCTATAGGGCACTGAGGCTTCTCTGACCTCAGAAGCCCACCCAGCAGTGGAACTGGCCTCGAACTGGCCTATCAGGCACGGAGGCTGCTGTGACCTCACAAGTACAACCAGCAGCCATGGGCATCCCACTGGCCAATGAGGCACTAAGACAAAGGTGACCTCAAAATGCAGCCAGCAGCCATGGGCCTCCCACTGGCCTATCAGGCAACAGGACTGCTGTGACCTCACCAGCACAGCCAGCAGCCAGGGCATCGCACTGGCCTATGAGGCACTGAGGCTGCTGTCACCTCACAAAAACAGCCAGCACCCAGAGGCCTGCCACTTGCCTATCAGTAACTCAGACTGCTGTGAACTCAAAAGGACAGCCAGCAGCCAGGGGCCTGCCACTGGCCTGTGAAGCACTGAGGCTGCTGTGACCTGACAAGCACAGCAAGCAGCTATGGGCCTGCCATTGTCCTACAGGGAATGGAGGCTGATGTGACCTCAGATGCACAGCCAGCAGCCAAGGGCCTGCCACTGTACGATCAAGCACTGAGGCTGCTGTGACCTCACCAGCACACCAAGCAGCCTTTGGCCTCCCTCTGGCCTACAGGAAAAGGAGGCTGCTGTGACCTCACAAGCACAGCGAGGTGCCACGGGCCTCCCACTGCCCTATAAGGTACAGAGACAAATGTGACCTCAAAAGGCAGCCAGCAGACAGGGGCCTGCCACAGGCCTATCAGGAAATACGACTGCTGTGACCTGAGAAGCACAGCCAGCAGCTACAGGCCTGCCCCTGGCCTATGAGGCACAGAGGCTGCTGTGACGTCACAAGCACAGCCAGCAGCTGTGGGTCTGCCACTGGCCTATGAGGCACGGAGGCTGCTGTGACCTAACAAGCACAGCCAGCAGCCATTGGCCTCCCACTGGCCTATGAGGCAATGAGGCTGCTGTGACCTAACAAGCAAAGCCAGCAGCCATTGGCCTCCCACTGGCCTATGAGGCACTGAGGCTGCTGTGACCTCACAAGCACAGCCAGCAGCCATTGGCCTCCCACTGGCCTATGAGGCACTGAGGCTGCTGTGACGTCACAAGCAAAGCCAGCAGCTGTGGGTCTGCCACTGGCCTATCAGGCTGTAGGAGTGTTGTGACCTGACAAGCACAGCCAGCAGCCATTGGGACTGCCACCACCCTCAAGGGCAGGGAGGCTTCTCTGACCTCACAAGCACAGCCAGCAGCCAGGGGCCTGCCACTGACCTATCAGGCAATAGGACTGCTCTGACCTCACAAGCACAGCCAGCAGCTATGGGCCTGCCACTGCCCTATGAGGTACAGAGACAAATGTGACCTCAAAACGCGGCCAGCAGCCAGGGGCCTGCCACTGCCCTGTAAGACACTGAGGCTTCTCTGACCTGACAAGCACAGCCAGCAGCTGTGGGTCTGCCACTGGCCTATGAGGCACGGAGGCTGCTGTGACCTAACAAGCACAGCCAGCAGCCATTGGCCTCCCACTGGCCTATGAGGCACTGAGGCTGCTGTGACCTCACAAGCACAGCCAGCAGCCATTGGCCTCCCACTGGCCTATGAGGCACTGAGGCTGCTGTGACCTCACAAGCAAAGCCAGCAGCTGTGGGTCTGCCACTGGCCTATCAGGCTGTAGGAGTGTTGTGACCTGACAAGCACAGCCAGCAGCCATTGGGACTGCCACCACCCTCAAGGGCAGGGAGGCTTCTCTGACCTCACAAGCACAGCCAGCAGCCAGGGGCCTGCCACTGACCTATCAGGCAATAGGACTGCTCTGACCTCACAAGCACAGCCAGCAGCTATGGGCCTGCCACTGCCCTATGAGGTACAGAGACAAATGTGACCTCAAAACGCGGCCAGCAGCCAGGGGCCTGCCACTGCCCTGTAAGACACTGAGGCTTCTCTGACCTGACAAGCACAGCCAGCAGCTGTGGGTCTGCCACTGGCCTATGAGGCACGGAGGCTGCTGTGACCTCACAAGCACAGCCAGCAGCCATTGGCCTCCCACTGGCCTATCAGGTCCTGACGCTGCTGTGACCTCACAAGCACAGCCAAGCAGACAGGGGCCTGCCACTGGCCTATCAGGCACTGAGGCTGCTGTGACCTCACAAGCACAGCCAGCAGTGAAGGGCCTGCCATGGCGCGTCAAGCACGGAGAAAGAAGGGAACACCCAAGCAGACCAGCAGCCATGGGCGTGGCAGTGCATGCCATGCATGCCATGCATGCAATGGCATGCAGGTCAAAGTGACATCATAAGACACAACCAGCAACCATGGGCCTGCCACTGCCCTTTTTGGCATGGAGACACAAGTATCCTCACAAGCCCAGTCAGGAGGCATGGCCCTGCCACTGCCCTATCAAGCACAGAGGCAGAAGCAACCTCACAAGCAGAGCAAGGACTGATGGGCCTGACTGGCCTACCAGGCCGTGAGGCAGAAGTGACATGACTATCTCATCCAGCAGTGGTGGACCTGACAATATCATTTCAGGCAGAGGGTAAAGTGATATCACAGAACACTGAAGGACCATAACAGAAAAAAAGGCACTTGGAGGCATGAGCACTGGGAAAAAAGGGCACTAGGAGGCGATGCACTGCAAAAATATGCACATGGAGGACACTATACTGGGAAAAAGGGCACTTTGGGAGCCTGCATCACAAAAATAGGCACTTGGAGGCCGCTAGGCCGGAGAAAAAGGCACTTAGATGCCCCTTCACTGCAAAAAAAAGGCACTCAGACAGCAGTGCACCTCAAACAAAGGCACTCGGTGGCCCCTGAACCACAAGGAAAGGCACTCGGTGGCTCCTACAGCACAAAAAAAGGCACTCGGGGGCTGCTGCAATGTGAAAAAAGGCACTCAGAGGCCCCTGAACCACAAGAAAAGGCACTCGGTGGCCTCTGAACCACAAGAAAAGGCACTTGGTGGACCCTACAGCACAATAAAAGGCACTTGGGGGCTGCTACAATGTGAAACAGTGCACCGGAGGGCCCAGCACCACCAAAAAAGGCACTCGGAGGCTCCTGCACTGGAAATAAAGGCACTTGGAGGCCCCTGCACCACAAAAAAAGTCACTCGGAAGCCCCTACATTGCAAAAAAAGGCACTTGGAGGCTACTACACTGCAAAAAAATGCACCCTGAGGCCCCTGCACCGCAAAAAAAGGCACTTGGAGGCCCCTGCACCACAAAAAAAAGGCACATGGAGGCCCCTACACCACAAAAAAAGGCACTCGGCTGCCCCTACAGTGGAAAAAAAGGCACTCGGAGGCCCCTACACCACAAAAAAAGGCACTTCAGGGCTGCTACACTGGAAAAAAGGCACTCGGAGGCCCCTTCACCAGAAACAAAGGCACTTGGAGGGCCCTGCACCACAAAAGAAGGCACTCGGAGGCCCCTACACCACAAGAAAAGGCACTCGGAGGCCGCTGCATCACAAAAAAAGGCACTTGGAGGCTAATACACTGCAAAAAAGGCACTCGGAGGACCATGCACGGCAAAAAAAGGCACTCGGTGGCCCCGACACCACAAAAAAAGGTACTCGGGGGCTGCTACAATGCGAAAACAGGCACTCCGATGCCCCTACACCAGAAAGAAAGGCACTCAGAGGGCCCTGCAGCACAAAAAAAGGCACTCAGCTGCCCTTACACTGGAAAAACAGGCACTCCGAGGCCTCTACACCCCAGAAAAAGGCACTCAGTGGCCCCTACACTGCAAAAAAAGGCACTCGGGGGCTACTACAATGTGAAACAAGGCACTCGGAGGGCCCTGCACCACCAAAAGAAGCACTCAGAGGCTCCTGCACTGGAAAAAGAGGCACTTGCAGGCCTGTACACCGGAAAAAAAGGCACTTGGAGGCCGCTACACCACAGAGAAAGGCACTCGGCGGCACCGGCAACGGAAAAAAATGCACTCGGAGGCCCCTACACCACAAAAAAAGGCACTTGGAGGCCCCTACACTGGAAAAAAAGGCACTCGGAGGCCCCTACACCACAAAAAAAGGCACTTGGGGGCTGCTACAATGCAAAAAAAGGCACTTGGAGGCCCCTGAACCACAAGAAAAGGCTCTCGGGGCCACTACACCGCAAAAAAAAGGTACATGGAGGACCACACACCCAAAAATAACAGCACTCGGTGGCCCCTGAACCACAAGGAAAGGCACTCGGTGGCTCCTACAGCACAAAAAAAGGCACTCGGGGGCTGCTACAATGTGAAAAAAGGCACTCAGAGGCCCCTGAACCACAAGAAAAGGCACTCGGTGGCCTCTGAACCACAAGAAAAGGCACTTGGTGGACCCTACAGTACAATAAAAGGCACTCGGGGGCTGCTACAACATGAAACAAGGCACTCGGAGGGCCCAGCACCACCAAAAAAAGCACTCGGAGGCTCCTGCACCACAAAAGAAGGCACTCAGAGGCCCCTACACCACCAAGAAAGGCACTCGGTGGCCCCCACATTGCAAAAAAAGGCACTTGGAGGCTACTACACTGCAAAAAAATGCACCCTGAGGCCCATGCACAGCAAAAAAAGGCACTCAGTAGCCCCTGCATTGCAAAAAAAGGCACTCAGAGGCCTCCACACCGCAAAAAAAGGCACTCGGAGGCCTCCACACCGCAAAAAAAGGCACTCGGAGGCCGCTACACTGCAAAAAAAAAATGCACCCAGAGGCCTCGACACCACAAAAGAAAGGCACTCGGAGGACCACACCACAAAAAAAGGCACTCGGCTGCCCCTACACTGGAAAAAAAGGCACTCGGCTGCCCCTACACCACAAGAAAAGGCACTCAGTGGCCCCTACAGCACAAAAAAAGGCACTTGGTGGATGCTAAAATGCAAAAAAAGGCACTCGGAGGCTGCTACAATGCGGAAAAAGGCACTCAGAGGGCCCTGCACCACAAAAAAAAGCACTCGGAGGCTCCTGCACTGGGAAAAGAGGCACTCGCAGGCCTGTACACCGGATATAAAGGCACTTGGAGGCCCCTGCACCACATAAGAAGGCACTCGGAGGCCCCTACACTGCAAAAAAAAGGCACTCGGAGGCCCCTACACCACAAAAAAAGGCACTCGGCTGCCCCTACAGTGGAAAAAAAGGCACTCGGAGGCCCCTACACCACAAAAAAAGGCACTTGGAGGCTGCTACAATGCAAAAAATGGCACTTGGAGGCCCCTGCACCAGAAACAAAGGCACTTGGAGGGCCCTGCACCACAAAAGAAGGCACTCGGAGGCCCCTGACCCACAAGAAAAGGCACTCGGTGGCCCCTACAGCACAATAAAAGGCACTCGGGGGCTGCTACAATGTGAAACAAGGCACTCGGAGGGCCCAGCACCACCAAAAAAGGCACTCGGAGGCCCCTGCACTGGGAAAAGAGCCACTTGCAGGCCTGTACACTGGAAATAAAGGCACTTGGAGGCCCCAGCACCACAAAAAAAGGCACTCGGAAGCCCCCACATTGCAAAAAAAGGCACTCGGTGGCCCCTGCACCACAAAAAAAGGCACTCGGTGGCCACTGCACCGCAAAAAAAGGCACTCGGTGGCCCCTGCACCGCAAAAAAAGGCACTTGGAGGCCTCTACAACACCTTCCACTGCCCTATCAGACACAGAGGCTCATGTGACCTCACAAGGAAAGGAAGCCGCCAGGGGCCTGCCAGTGGCCTGTCAGGCACTGGTACTTCTGTGAGCTCACAAGCAGAGTCAGCAGCCATGGGCATCCCACTGCCTGATGAGGCACTGAGACAAAGGTGACCTCAAAATGCAGCCAGCACGCAGAGGCCTGCCACTGGCCTATCAGGCAATAGGACTGCCATGACCTCAAAAGGACAGCCAGCAGCCAATGGCCTCGCACTGGCCTATCAGGCAATAGGACTGCTGTGACCTCACGAGCACAGCCAGCAGCTATGGGCCTCCCACTGGCTATCAGGCACTCAGACTGCTGTGACCTCACAAGCACAGCAAACAGCCAGGGGCCTGCCACTGCCCTATAGGGCACAGAGGCTGCTGTGACCTCACAAGCACAGCCAGCAGTGAAGGGCCTGCCACTGGCCTATAGGGAACGGAGGCTGATGTTACCTCACAAACACAGCCAGCAGCCATTGGCCTTCCACTGCCCAATGAGGCGCTGACACTGCTCTGACCTCACAAGCACAGCACACTGTCACGGGCCTGCCACTGCCATAAACGGCACGGAGGCTGCTGTGACCTCACAAGCACAGCCAGCAGCCAGGGGCCTGACACTGGCCTGTGAAGCACTGAGGCTGCTGTGACCTCACAAGCACAGCCAGCAGCCAGGGGCCTGCCACTGCCCGATAAGACACTGAGGCTGCTGTGACGTAACAAGCAAAGCCAGCAGCTGTGGGTCTGCCACTGGCCTACCAGGCTGTAGGAGTGTTGTGACCTGACAAGCACAGCCAGCAGCTATGGGCCTGCCACTGCCCTCAAGGGCAGGGAGGCTTCTGTAACCTCACAAGCACAGCCAGCAGCCAGGGGCCTGCCACTGGCCTGTGAAGCACTTAGGCTGCTATGACCTCACGAGCCCAGGCAGCAGCTATGGGCCTACCACTGCCCTATAGGGCAGGGAGGCTGCTGTGACCTGACAAGCACAGCGAGGAGCCAGAGGCCTGCCATTGCCCTATAAGGTACAGAGACAAATGTGACCTCAAAAGGCAGCCAGCAGACGGGGCCTTCCACGGGCCTATCAGGAAATAGGACTGCTGTGACCTTACAAGCACAGCCAGCAGCTATGGGCCTGCCACTGCCCTATAGGGCACTGAGGCTTCTCTGACCTCAGAAGCCCACCCAGCAGTCATTGGCCTCAAGCTGGCCTATCAGGCACTGAGGCTTCTGTAACCTCACAAGCAGAGCCAGCAGCAAGGGGCCTGCCACTGGCCTGTGAAGCACTGAGGCTGCTGTGACCTCACGAGCCCAGGCAGCAGCTACGGGCCTCCCACAGGCCTATGAGGCACGGAGGCTGCTGTGACCTCACAAGCACACCAAGCAGCCATTGGCCTCCCACGGGCCTATCAGGCACTGAGGCTGCTGTGACCTCACAAGCACAGCCAGCAGCCAAGGGCCTGCCACAGGCCTATCAGGCAATACGACTGCTGTGACCTCACAAGCACAGGCAGCAGCTATGGGCCTGCCACTGGCCTATAGGAAAAGGAGGCTGCTGTGACTTCACAAGCACAGGCAGCAGCTATGGGCCTGCCACTGGCCTATGAGGCCCCGAGACAAACGTGATCTCACAACGCAGCCAGCAGGCATGGGCCTGCCACTGGCCTATAGGGAACCAAGGCTTCTGTGACCTCGCAAGCACAGCCAGCAGCCATTGGTCTCCCACGGGCCTATCAGGTAATAAGGCTGCTGTGACCTCACAAGCACAGCCAGTAGACAAGGGCCTACCACTGGCCTATGAGGCAATTGGACTGCTGTGACCTCACAGGCACAGCCAGCAGCTATGGATCTGCCACTGGCCTATAGGAAACCCAGGCTGATGTAACCTGACAAACACAGCCAGCAGCCATTCGCCTACCACTGCCCGATGAGGCGCTGACGCTGCTGTCAACTGAGAAGCACAGTAACAGTCGATGCCTGCCACTGCACTAAAGGGCATAGAGGCTGCTGTGACCTCAGAAGCCCAGCGAGCAGCTATGGGCCTGCCACTGCCCTATAGGGCACTGAGGCTTCTCTGACCTCAGAAGCCCACCCAGCAGTGGAACTGGCCTCGAACTGGCCTATCAGGCACGGAGGCTGCTGTGACCTCACAAGTACAACCAGCAGCCATGGGCATCCCACTGGCCAATGAGGCACTAAGACAAAGGTGACCTCAAAATGCAGCCAGCAGCCATGGGCCTCCCACTGGCCTATCAGGCAACAGGACTGCTGTGACCTCACCAGCACAGCCAGCAGCCAGGGCATCGCACTGGCCTATGAGGCACTGAGGCTGCTGTCACCTCACAAAAAACAGCCAGCACCCAGAGGCCTGCCACTTGCCTATCAGTAACTCAGACTGCTGTGAACTCAAAAGGACAGCCAGCAGCCAGGGGCCTGCCACTGACCTATGAGGTACAGAGACAAATGTGACCTCAAAATGCGGCCAGCAGCCAGGGCCCTGCCACTGCCCTACAAGATACTGAAGCTGATTTCACCTAACAAGTAAAGCCAGCAGCTGTGGGTATGCCACTGGCCTATGAGGCACGGAGGCTGCTGTGACCTAACAAGCACAGAAAGCAGCCAGTGGCCTGCCCTTGGCCTAGGAGGCACTGAGGCTGCTCTGACCTCACAAGCACAGCCAGCAGCCATGAGCCTGCCACTAGCCTAGGAGGCACTGAGACTGCTGTGACCGCACAAGCACGGCCAGCGGCCATTAGTCTGCCACTGGCCTAGGAGGCATGGAGGGTGCTATGACCTCACAAGCACAGCCAGCAGCCAGGAGCTTGCCACTGCCCTGTGTGGCACTGAGGCTGCTGTGACCTGACAAGCACAGCCAGCCGCTACGGGCCTCCACTGGCCTATGAGGCACGGAGGCTACTGTGACCTCACAAGCACAGTCAGCAGCCAAGGGCCTGCCACTGTCCTATGAGATACAGAGACAAATGTGACCTCAAAACGCGGCAAGCTGCCAGGGGCCTGCCACTGCCCTATAAGACACTGAGGCTGCTGTGACCTCACAAGCACAGCCAGCAGTGAAGGGCCTGCCACTGGCCTATGAGGCACGGAGGCTGCTGTGACCTGACAAGCACAGCCAGCAGCCATTGGCCTCCAACTTCCCGATCAGGTGCTGATGCTGCTGTCAACTCAGAAGCACAGTAAACAGTCAGGGGCCTGCCACTGCCCTAAAGGGCATGGAGGCTGCTGTGATATCACAAGCCCAGCCAGCAGCTATGGGCCTGCCACTGCCCTATAGGACACTGAGGCTTCTCTGACCTCACAAGCCCACCCAGCAGTCATTGGCCTCGAACTGGCCTATCAGGCAACAGGACTGCTGTGACCTCACAAGCATGGCCAGCAGGCATGGGCATCCAACTGCCCTATGAGGCCCCGAGACAAACATGACCTCATAACACAGCCAGCAGGCATGGAGCTGTCACTGGCCTATCAGGCAACAGGACTGCTGTGACCTCACAAGCACAGCCAGCAGCCAGCAGCCATGGCATCCAACCTGCCGATGAGCCACTGAGGCTGCTGTCACCTCACAAAAACAGCCAGCACCCAGAGGCCTGCCACTGGCCTATGAGGCAATGTGACTGCTGTGACCTCAGAAGGACAGCCAGCAGCCATTGGCCTGCCACTCACCTATCAGGGAATAGGACTGCTCTGACCTCACAAGCACAGCCAGCAGCCATTGGCCTCCCACTGGCCTATGAGGCACTGAGGCTGCTGTGACCTCACAAGCACAGCCAGCAGACAGGGGCCTGCCACCACCCTCAAGGGCAGGGAGGCTTCTGTAACATCACAAGCACAGCCAGCAGCCAGAGGCCTGCCACTGGCCTGTGAAGCACTGAGGCTGCTGTGACCTGACAAGCACAGCCAGCAGCTATGGGCCTGCCATTGTCCTACAGGGAATGGAGGCTGATGTGACCTCAGATGCACAGCCAGCAGCCAAGGGCCTGCCACTGTACGATCAAGCACTGAGGCTGCTGTGACCTCACCAGCACACCAAGCAGCCTTTGGCCTCCCTCTGGCCTACAGGAAAAGGAGGCTGCTGTGACCTCACAAGCAGAGCAAGGAGCCACGGGCCTCCCACTGCCCTATAAGGTACAGAGACAAATGTGACCTCAAAAGGCAGCCAGCAGACAGGGGCCTGCCACAGGCCTATCAGGAAATACGACTGCTGTGACCTGAGAAGCACAGCCAGCAGCTACAGGCCTGCCCCTGGCCTATGAGGCACAGAGGCTGCTGTGACGTCACAAGCACAGCCAGCAGCTGTGGGTCTGCCACTGGCCTATGAGGCACGGAGGCTGCTGTGACCTAACAAGCACAGCCAGCAGCCATTGGCCTCCCACTGGCCTATGAGGCAATGAGGCTGCTGTGACCTAACAAGCAAAGCCAGCAGCCATTGGCCTCCCACTGGCCTATGAGGCACTGAGGCTGCTGTGACCTCACAAGCACAGCCAGCAGCCATTGGCCTCCCACTGGCCTATGAGGCACTGAGGCTGCTGTGACGTCACAAGCAAAGCCAGCAGCTGTGGGTCTGCCACTGGCCTATCAGGCTGTAGGAGTGTTGTGACCTGACAAGCACAGCCAGCAGCCATTGGGACTGCCACCACCCTCAAGGGCAGGGAGGCTTCTCTGACCTCACAAGCACAGCCAGCAGCCAGGGGCCTGCCACTGACCTATCAGGCAATAGGACTGCTCTGACCTCACAAGCACAGCCAGCAGCTATGGGCCTGCCACTGCCCTATGAGGTACAGAGACAAATGTGACCTCAAAACGCGGCCAGCAGCCAGGGGCCTGCCACTGCCTTGTAAGACACTGAGGCTTCTCTGACCTGACAAGCACAGCCAGCGGCTGTGGGTCTGCCACTGGCCTATGAGGCACGGAGGCTGCTGTGACCTCACAAGCACAGCCAGCAGCCATTGGCCTCCCACTGGCCTATGAGGCAATGAGGCTGCTGTGACCTCACAAGCACAGCCAGCAGCCATTGGCCTCCCACTGGCCTATGAGGCACTGAGGCTGCTGTGACGTCACAAGCAAAGCCAGCAGCTGTGGGTCTGCCACTGGCCTATCAGGCTGTAGGAGTGTTGTGACCTGACAAGCACAGCCAGCAGCCATTGGGACTGCCACCACCCTCAAGGGCAGGGAGGCTTCTCTGACCTCACAAGCACAGCCAGCAGCCAGGGGCCTGCCACTGACCTATCAGGCAATAGGACTGCTCTGACCTCACAAGCACAGCCAGCAGCTATGGGCCTGCCACTGCCCTATGAGGTACAGAGACAAATGTGACCTCAAAACGCGGCCAGCAGCCAGGGGCCTGCCACTGCCCTGTAAGACACTGAGGCTTCTCTGACCTGACAAGCACAGCCAGCAGCTGTGGGTCTGCCACTGGCCTATGAGGCACGGAGGCTGCTGTGACCTCACAAGCACAGCCAGCAGCCATTGGCCTCCCACTGGCCTATCAGGTCCTGACGCTGCTGTGACCTCACAAGCACAGCCAAGCAGACAGGGGCCTGCCACTGGCCTATCAGGCACTGAGGCTGCTGTGACCTCACAAGCACAGCCAGCAGTGAAGGGCCTGCCATGGCGCGTCAAGCACGGAGAAAGAAGGGAACACCCAAGCAGACCAGCAGCCATGGGCGTGGCAGTGCATGCCATGCATGCCATGCATGCAATGGCATGCAGGTCAAAGTGACATCATAAGACACAACCAGCAACCATGGGCCTGCCACTGCCCTTTTTGGCATGGAGACACAAGTATCCTCACAAGCCCAGTCAGGAGGCATGGCCCTGCCACTGCCCTATCAAGCACAGAGGCAGAAGCAACCTCACAAGCAGAGCAAGGACTGATGGGCCTGACTGGCCTACCAGGCCGTGAGGCAGAAGTGACATGACTATCTCATCCAGCAGTGGTGGACCTGACAATATCATTTCAGGCAGAGGGTAAAGTGATATCACAGAACACTGAAGGACCATAACAGAAAAAAAGGCACTTGGAGGCATGAGCACTGGGAAAAAAGGGCACTAGGAGGCGATGCACTGCAAAAATATGCACATGGAGGACACTATACTGGAAAAAAGGGCACTTTGGGAGCCTGCATCACAAAAATAGGCACTTGGAGGCCGCTAGGCCGGAGAAAAAGGCACTTAGATGCCCCTTCACTGCAAAAAAAAGGCACTCAGACAGCAGTGCACCTCAAACAAAGGCACTCGGTGGCCCCTGAACCACAAGGAAAGGCACTCGGTGGCTCCTACAGCACAAAAAAAGGCACTCGGGGGCTGCTGCAATGTGAAAAAAGGCACTCAGAGGCCCCTGAACCACAAGAAAAGGCACTCGGTGGCCTCTGAACCACAAGAAAAGGCACTTGGTGGACCCTACAGCACAATAAAAGGCACTTGGGGGCTGCTACAATGTGAAACAGTGCACCGGAGGGCCCAGCACCACCAAAAAAGGCACTCGGAGGCTCCTGCACTGGAAATAAAGGCACTTGGAGGCCCCTGCACCACAAAAAAAGTCACTCGGAAGCCCCTACATTGCAAAAAAAGGCACTTGGAGGCTACTACACTGCAAAAAAATGCACCCTGAGGCCCCTGCACCGCAAAAAAAGGCACTTGGAGGCCCCTGCACCACAAAAAAAAGGCACATGGAGGCCCCTACACCACAAAAAAAGGCACTCGGCTGCCCCTACAGTGGAAAAAAAGGCACTCGGAGGCCCCTACACCACAAAAAAAGGCACTTCAGGGCTGCTACACTGGAAAAAAGGCACTCGGAGGCCCCTTCACCAGAAACAAAGGCACTTGGAGGGCCCTGCACCACAAAAGAAGGCACTCGGAGGCCCCTACACCACAAGAAAAGGCACTCGGAGGCCGCTGCATCACAAAAAAAGGCACTTGGAGGCTAATACACTGCAAAAAAGGCACTCGGAGGACCATGCACGGCAAAAAAAGGCACTCGGTGGCCCCGACACCACAAAAAAAGGTACTCGGGGGCTGCTACAATGCGAAAACAGGCACTCCGATGCCCCTACACCAGAAAGAAAGGCACTCAGAGGGCCCTGCAGCACAAAAAAAGGCACTCAGCTGCCCTTACACTGGAAAAACAGGCACTCGGAGGCCTCTACACCCCAGAAAAAGGCACTCAGTGGCCCCTACACTGCAAAAAAAGGCACTCGGGGGCTACTACAATGTGAAACAAGGCACTCGGAGGGCCCTGCACCACCAAAAGAAGCACTCAGAGGCTCCTGCACTGGAAAAAGAGGCACTTGCAGGCCTGTACACCGGAAAAAAAGGCACTTGGAGGCCGCTACACCACAGAGAAAGGCACTCGGCGGCACCGGCAACGGAAAAAAATGCACTCGGAGGCCCCTACACCACAAAAAAAGGCACTTGGAGGCCCCTACACTGGAAAAAAAGGCACTCGGAGGCCCCTACACCACAAAAAAAGGCACTTGGGGGCTGCTACAATGCAAAAAAAGGCACTTGGAGGCCCCTGAACCACAAGAAAAGGCTCTCGGGGCCACTACACCGCAAAAAAAAGGTACATGGAGGACCACACACCCAAAAATAACAGCACTCGGTGGCCCCTGAACCACAAGGAAAGGCACTCGGTGGCTCCTACAGCACAAAAAAAGGCACTCGGGGGCTGCTACAATGTGAAAAAAGGCACTCAGAGGCCCCTGAACCACAAGAAAAGGCACTCGGTGGCCTCTGAACCACAAGAAAAGGCACTTGGTGGACCCTACAGTACAATAAAAGGCACTCGGGGGCTGCTACAACATGAAACAAGGCACTCGGAGGGCCCAGCACCACCAAAAAAAGCACTCGGAGGCTCCTGCACCACAAAAGAAGGCACTCAGAGGCCCCTACACCACCAAGAAAGGCACTCGGTGGCCCCCACATTGCAAAAAAAGGCACTTGGAGGCTACTACACTGCAAAAAAATGCACCCTGAGGCCCATGCACAGCAAAAAAAGGCACTCAGTAGCCCCTGCATTGCAAAAAAAGGCACTCAGAGGCCTCCACACCGCAAAAAAAGGCACTCGGAGGCCTCCACACCGCAAAAAAAGGCACTCGGAGGCCGCTACACTGCAAAAAAAAAATGCACCCAGAGGCCTCGACACCACAAAAGAAAGGCACTCGGAGGACCACACCACAAAAAAAGGCACTCGGCTGCCCCTACACTGGAAAAAAAGGCACTCGGCTGCCCCTACACCACAAGAAAAGGCACTCAGTGGCCCCTACAGCACAAAAAAAGGCACTTGGTGGATGCTAAAATGCAAAAAAAGGCACTCGGAGGCTGCTACAATGCGGAAAAAGGCACTCAGAGGGCCCTGCACCACAAAAAAAAGCACTCGGAGGCTCCTGCACTGGGAAAAGAGGCACTCGCAGGCCTGTACACCGGATATAAAGGCACTTGGAGGCCCCTGCACCACATAAGAAGGCACTCGGAGGCCCCTACACTGCAAAAAAAAGGCACTCGGAGGCCCCTACACCACAAAAAAAGGCACTCGGCTGCCCCTACAGTGGAAAAAAAGGCACTCGGAGGCCCCTACACCACAAAAAAAGGCACTTGGAGGCTGCTACAATGCAAAAAATGGCACTTGGAGGCCCCTGCACCAGAAACAAAGGCACTTGGAGGGCCCTGCACCACAAAAGAAGGCACTCGGAGGCCCCTGACCCACAAGAAAAGGCACTCGGTGGCCCCTACAGCACAATAAAAGGCACTCGGGGGCTGCTACAATGTGAAACAAGGCACTCGGAGGGCCCAGCACCACCAAAAAAGGCACTCGGAGGCCCCTGCACTGGGAAAAGAGCCACTTGCAGGCCTGTACACTGGAAATAAAGGCACTTGGAGGCCCCAGCACCACAAAAAAAGGCACTCGGAAGCCCCCACATTGCAAAAAAAGGCACTCGGTGGCCCCTGCACCACAAAAAAAGGCACTCGGTGGCCACTGCACCGCAAAAAAAGGCACTCGGTGGCCCCTGCACCGCAAAAAAAGGCACTTGGAGGCCTCTACAACACCTTCCACTGCCCTATCAGACACAGAGGCTCATGTGACCTCACAAGGAAAGGAAGCCGCCAGGGGCCTGCCAGTGGCCTGTCAGGCACTGGTACTTCTGTGAGCTCACAAGCAGAGTCAGCAGCCATGGGCATCCCACTGCCTGATGAGGCACTGAGACAAAGGTGACCTCAAAATGCAGCCAGCACGCAGAGGCCTGCCACTGGCCTATCAGGCAATAGGACTGCCATGACCTCAAAAGGACAGCCAGCAGCCAATGGCCTCGCACTGGCCTATCAGGCAATAGGACTGCTGTGACCTCACGAGCACAGCCAGCAGCTATGGGCCTCCCACTGGCTATCAGGCACTCAGACTGCTGTGACCTCACAAGCACAGCAAACAGCCAGGGGCCTGCCACTGCCCTATAGGGCACAGAGGCTGCTGTGACCTCACAAGCACAGCCAGCAGTGAAGGGCCTGCCACTGGCCTATAGGGAACGGAGGCTGATGTTACCTCACAAACACAGCCAGCAGCCATTGGCCTTCCACTGCCCAATGAGGCGCTGACACTGCTCTGACCTCACAAGCACAGCACACTGTCACGGGCCTGCCACTGCCATAAACGGCACGGAGGCTGCTGTGACCTCACAAGCACAGCCAGCAGCCAGGGGCCTGACACTGGCCTGTGAAGCACTGAGGCTGCTGTGACCTCACAAGCACAGCCAGCAGCCAGGGGCCTGCCACTGCCCGATAAGACACTGAGGCTGCTGTGACGTAACAAGCAAAGCCAGCAGCTGTGGGTCTGCCACTGGCCTACCAGGCTGTAGGAGTGTTGTGACCTGACAAGCACAGCCAGCAGCTATGGGCCTGCCACTGCCCTCAAGGGCAGGGAGGCTTCTGTAACCTCACAAGCACAGCCAGCAGCCAGGGGCCTGCCACTGGCCTGTGAAGCACTTAGGCTGCTATGACCTCACGAGCCCAGGCAGCAGCTATGGGCCTACCACTGCCCTATAGGGCAGGGAGGCTGCTGTGACCTGACAAGCACAGCGAGGAGCCAGAGGCCTGCCATTGCCCTATAAGGTACAGAGACAAATGTGACCTCAAAAGGCAGCCAGCAGACGGGGCCTTCCACGGGCCTATCAGGAAATAGGACTGCTGTGACCTTACAAGCACAGCCAGCAGCTATGGGCCTGCCACTGCCCTATAGGGCACTGAGGCTTCTCTGACCTCAGAAGCCCACCCAGCAGTCATTGGCCTCAAGCTGGCCTATCAGGCACTGAGGCTTCTGTAACCTCACAAGCAGAGCCAGCAGCAAGGGGCCTGCCACTGGCCTGTGAAGCACTGAGGCTGCTGTGACCTCACGAGCCCAGGCAGCAGCTACGGGCCTCCCACAGGCCTATGAGGCACGGAGGCTGCTGTGACCTCACAAGCACACCAAGCAGCCATTGGCCTCCCACGGGCCTATCAGGCACTGAGGCTGCTGTGACCTCACAAGCACAGCCAGCAGCCAAGGGCCTGCCACAGGCCTATCAGGCAATACGACTGCTGTGACCTCACAAGCACAGGCAGCAGCTATGGGCCTGCCACTGGCCTATAGGAAAAGGAGGCTGCTGTGACTTCACAAGCACAGGCAGCAGCTATGGGCCTGCCACTGGCCTATGAGGCCCCGAGACAAACGTGATCTCACAACGCAGCCAGCAGGCATGGGCCTGCCACTGGCCTATAGGGAACCAAGGCTTCTGTGACCTCGCAAGCACAGCCAGCAGCCATTGGTCTCCCACGGGCCTATCAGGTAATAAGGCTGCTGTGACCTCACAAGCACAGCCAGTAGACAAGGGCCTACCACTGGCCTATGAGGCAATTGGACTGCTGTGACCTCACAGGCACAGCCAGCAGCTATGGATCTGCCACTGGCCTATAGGAAACCCAGGCTGATGTAACCTGACAAACACAGCCAGCAGCCATTCGCCTACCACTGCCCGATGAGGCGCTGACGCTGCTGTCAACTGAGAAGCACAGTAACAGTCGATGCCTGCCACTGCACTAAAGGGCATAGAGGCTGCTGTGACCTCAGAAGCCCAGCGAGCAGCTATGGGCCTGCCACTGCCCTATAGGGCACTGAGGCTTCTCTGACCTCAGAAGCCCACCCAGCAGTGGAACTGGCCTCGAACTGGCCTATCAGGCACGGAGGCTGCTGTGACCTCACAAGTACAACCAGCAGCCATGGGCATCCCACTGGCCAATGAGGCACTAAGACAAAGGTGACCTCAAAATGCAGCCAGCAGCCATGGGCCTCCCACTGGCCTATCAGGCAACAGGACTGCTGTGACCTCACCAGCACAGCCAGCAGCCAGGGCATCGCACTGGCCTATGAGGCACTGAGGCTGCTGTCACCTCACAAAAAACAGCCAGCACCCAGAGGCCTGCCACTTGCCTATCAGTAACTCAGACTGCTGTGAACTCAAAAGGACAGCCAGCAGCCAGGGGCCTGCCACTGACCTATGAGGTACAGAGACAAATGTGACCTCAAAATGCGGCCAGCAGCCAGGGCCCTGCCACTGCCCTACAAGATACTGAAGCTGATTTCACCTAACAAGTAAAGCCAGCAGCTGTGGGTATGCCACTGGCCTATGAGGCACGGAGGCTGCTGTGACCTAACAAGCACAGAAAGCAGCCAGTGGCCTGCCCTTGGCCTAGGAGGCACTGAGGCTGCTCTGACCTCACAAGCACAGCCAGCAGCCATGAGCCTGCCACTAGCCTAGGAGGCACTGAGACTGCTGTGACCGCACAAGCACGGCCAGCGGCCATTAGTCTGCCACTGGCCTAGGAGGCATGGAGGGTGCTATGACCTCACAAGCACAGCCAGCAGCCAGGAGCTTGCCACTGCCCTGTGTGGCACTGAGGCTGCTGTGACCTGACAAGCACAGCCAGCCGCTACGGGCCTCCACTGGCCTATGAGGCACGGAGGCTACTGTGACCTCACAAGCACAGTCAGCAGCCAAGGGCCTGCCACTGTCCTATGAGATACAGAGACAAATGTGACCTCAAAACGCGGCAAGCTGCCAGGGGCCTGCCACTGCCCTATAAGACACTGAGGCTGCTGTGACCTCACAAGCACAGCCAGCAGTGAAGGGCCTGCCACTGGCCTATGAGGCACGGAGGCTGCTGTGACCTGACAAGCACAGCCAGCAGCCATTGGCCTCCAACTTCCCGATCAGGTGCTGATGCTGCTGTCAACTCAGAAGCACAGTAAACAGTCAGGGGCCTGCCACTGCCCTAAAGGGCATGGAGGCTGCTGTGATATCACAAGCCCAGCCAGCAGCTATGGGCCTGCCACTGCCCTATAGGACACTGAGGCTTCTCTGACCTCACAAGCCCACCCAGCAGTCATTGGCCTCGAACTGGCCTATCAGGCAACAGGACTGCTGTGACCTCACAAGCATGGCCAGCAGGCATGGGCATCCAACTGCCCTATGAGGCCCCGAGACAAACATGACCTCATAACACAGCCAGCAGGCATGGAGCTGTCACTGGCCTATCAGGCAACAGGACTGCTGTGACCTCACAAGCACAGCCAGCAGCCAGCAGCCATGGCATCCAACCTGCCGATGAGCCACTGAGGCTGCTGTCACCTCACAAAAACAGCCAGCACCCAGAGGCCTGCCACTGGCCTATGAGGCAATGTGACTGCTGTGACCTCAGAAGGACAGCCAGCAGCCATTGGCCTGCCACTCACCTATCAGGGAATAGGACTGCTCTGACCTCACAAGCACAGCCAGCAGCCATTGGCCTCCCACTGGCCTATGAGGCACTGAGGCTGCTGTGACCTCACAAGCACAGCCAGCAGACAGGGGCCTGCCACCACCCTCAAGGGCAGGGAGGCTTCTGTAACATCACAAGCACAGCCAGCAGCCAGAGGCCTGCCACTGGCCTGTGAAGCACTGAGGCTGCTGTGACCTGACAAGCACAGCCAGCAGCTATGGGCCTGCCATTGTCCTACAGGGAATGGAGGCTGATGTGACCTCAGATGCACAGCCAGCAGCCAAGGGCCTGCCACTGTACGATCAAGCACTGAGGCTGCTGTGACCTCACCAGCACACCAAGCAGCCTTTGGCCTCCCTCTGGCCTACAGGAAAAGGAGGCTGCTGTGACCTCACAAGCAGAGCAAGGAGCCACGGGCCTCCCACTGCCCTATAAGGTACAGAGACAAATGTGACCTCAAAAGGCAGCCAGCAGACAGGGGCCTGCCACAGGCCTATCAGGAAATACGACTGCTGTGACCTGAGAAGCACAGCCAGCAGCTACAGGCCTGCCCCTGGCCTATGAGGCACAGAGGCTGCTGTGACGTCACAAGCACAGCCAGCAGCTGTGGGTCTGCCACTGGCCTATGAGGCACGGAGGCTGCTGTGACCTAACAAGCACAGCCAGCAGCCATTGGCCTCCCACTGGCCTATGAGGCAATGAGGCTGCTGTGACCTAACAAGCAAAGCCAGCAGCCATTGGCCTCCCACTGGCCTATGAGGCACTGAGGCTGCTGTGACCTCACAAGCACAGCCAGCAGCCATTGGCCTCCCACTGGCCTATGAGGCACTGAGGCTGCTGTGACGTCACAAGCAAAGCCAGCAGCTGTGGGTCTGCCACTGGCCTATCAGGCTGTAGGAGTGTTGTGACCTGACAAGCACAGCCAGCAGCCATTGGGACTGCCACCACCCTCAAGGGCAGGGAGGCTTCTCTGACCTCACAAGCACAGCCAGCAGCCAGGGGCCTGCCACTGACCTATCAGGCAATAGGACTGCTCTGACCTCACAAGCACAGCCAGCAGCTATGGGCCTGCCACTGCCCTATGAGGTACAGAGACAAATGTGACCTCAAAACGCGGCCAGCAGCCAGGGGCCTGCCACTGCCTTGTAAGACACTGAGGCTTCTCTGACCTGACAAGCACAGCCAGCGGCTGTGGGTCTGCCACTGGCCTATGAGGCACGGAGGCTGCTGTGACCTCACAAGCACAGCCAGCAGCCATTGGCCTCCCACTGGCCTATGAGGCAATGAGGCTGCTGTGACCTCACAAGCACAGCCAGCAGCCATTGGCCTCCCACTGGCCTATGAGGCACTGAGGCTGCTGTGACGTCACAAGCAAAGCCAGCAGCTGTGGGTCTGCCACTGGCCTATCAGGCTGTAGGAGTGTTGTGACCTGACAAGCACAGCCAGCAGCCATTGGGACTGCCACCACCCTCAAGGGCAGGGAGGCTTCTCTGACCTCACAAGCACAGCCAGCAGCCAGGGGCCTGCCACTGACCTATCAGGCAATAGGACTGCTCTGACCTCACAAGCACAGCCAGCAGCTATGGGCCTGCCACTGCCCTATGAGGTACAGAGACAAATGTGACCTCAAAACGCGGCCAGCAGCCAGGGGCCTGCCACTGCCCTGTAAGACACTGAGGCTTCTCTGACCTGACAAGCACAGCCAGCAGCTGTGGGTCTGCCACTGGCCTATGAGGCACGGAGGCTGCTGTGACCTCACAAGCACAGCCAGCAGCCATTGGCCTCCCACTGGCCTATCAGGTCCTGACGCTGCTGTGACCTCACAAGCACAGCCAAGCAGACAGGGGCCTGCCACTGGCCTATCAGGCACTGAGGCTGCTGTGACCTCACAAGCACAGCCAGCAGTGAAGGGCCTGCCATGGCGCGTCAAGCACGGAGAAAGAAGGGAACACCCAAGCAGACCAGCAGCCATGGGCGTGGCAGTGCATGCCATGCATGCCATGCATGCAATGGCATGCAGGTCAAAGTGACATCATAAGACACAACCAGCAACCATGGGCCTGCCACTGCCCTTTTTGGCATGGAGACACAAGTATCCTCACAAGCCCAGTCAGGAGGCATGGCCCTGCCACTGCCCTATCAAGCACAGAGGCAGAAGCAACCTCACAAGCAGAGCAAGGACTGATGGGCCTGACTGGCCTACCAGGCCGTGAGGCAGAAGTGACATGACTATCTCATCCAGCAGTGGTGGACCTGACAATATCATTTCAGGCAGAGGGTAAAGTGATATCACAGAACACTGAAGGACCATAACAGAAAAAAAGGCACTTGGAGGCATGAGCACTGGGAAAAAAGGGCACTAGGAGGCGATGCACTGCAAAAATATGCACATGGAGGACACTATACTGGAAAAAAGGGCACTTTGGGAGCCTGCATCACAAAAATAGGCACTTGGAGGCCGCTAGGCCGGAGAAAAAGGCACTTAGATGCCCCTTCACTGCAAAAAAAAGGCACTCAGACAGCAGTGCACCTCAAACAAAGGCACTCGGTGGCCCCTGAACCACAAGGAAAGGCACTCGGTGGCTCCTACAGCACAAAAAAAGGCACTCGGGGGCTGCTGCAATGTGAAAAAAGGCACTCAGAGGCCCCTGAACCACAAGAAAAGGCACTCGGTGGCCTCTGAACCACAAGAAAAGGCACTTGGTGGACCCTACAGCACAATAAAAGGCACTTGGGGGCTGCTACAATGTGAAACAGTGCACCGGAGGGCCCAGCACCACCAAAAAAGGCACTCGGAGGCTCCTGCACTGGAAATAAAGGCACTTGGAGGCCCCTGCACCACAAAAAAAGTCACTCGGAAGCCCCTACATTGCAAAAAAAGGCACTTGGAGGCTACTACACTGCAAAAAAATGCACCCTGAGGCCCCTGCACCGCAAAAAAAGGCACTTGGAGGCCCCTGCACCACAAAAAAAAGGCACATGGAGGCCCCTACACCACAAAAAAAGGCACTTCGGGGCTGCTACACTGGAAAAAAGGCACTCGGAGGCCCCTTCACCAGAAACAAAGGCACTTGGAGGGCCCTGCACCACAAAAGAAGGCACTCGGAGGCCCCTACACCACAAGAAAAGGCACTTGGAGGCCGCTGCATCACAAAAAAAGGCACTTGGAGGCTAATACACTGCAAAAAAGGCACTCGGAGGACCATGCACGGCAAAAAAAGGCACTCGGTGGCCCCGACACCACAAGAAAAGGCACTCGGGGCCACTACACCGCAAAAAAAAAGGTACATGGAGGACCACACACCCCAAAATAACAGCACTCGGAGGCCCCTGAACCACAGGGAAAGGCACTCGGTGGCTCCTACAGCACAGAAAAAGGCACTTGGGGGCTGCTACAATGTGAAACAAGGCACTTGGAGGGCCCGGCACCACCAAAAGAGGCACTTGGAGGCTCCTGCACTGGGAAAAGAGGCACTTGCAGGCCTGTACACCGGAAAAAAAGGCACTCGGAGGCTGCTACACTGCAGAGAAAGGCACTCGGAGGCACCTGCAACGGAAAATAAGGCACTCGGAGGCCCCTACACCACAAGAAAAGGCACTCGGGGGCTGCTACAATGCAAAGAAAGGCACTCGGAGGCCGCTGAACCACAAGAAAAGGCACTCGGGGCCACTACACCGCAAAAGAAAGATACATGGAGGACCACACACCCAAAAATAACAGCACTCGGAGGCCCCTGAACCACAGGGAAAGGCACTCGGTGGCTCCTACAGCACAAAAAAAGGCACTTGGGGGCTGATACAATGTGAAACAAGGCACTTGGAGGGCCCGGCACAACCAAAAGAGGCACTTGGAGGCCCCTGCACTGGAAAAAGAGGCACTTGCAGGCCTGTACACCAGAAAAAAAGGCACTCGGAGGCTCCTGCACCACAAAAGAAGGCACTCAGAGGCCACTACACCACCAAGAAAGGCACTTGGTGGCCCCCACATTGCAAAAAAAGGCACTTGGAGGCTACTACACTGCAAAAAAATGCACCCTGAGGCCCATGCTCAGCAAAAAAAGGCACTCAGTAGCCCCTGCATTGCAAAAAAAGGCACTCAGAGGCCTCCACACCGCAAAAAAAGGCACTCGGAGGCCTCCACACCGCAAAAAAAGGCACTCGGAGGCCGCTACACTGCAAAAAAAAAAATGCACCCAGAGGCCTCGACACCACAAAAGAAAGGCACTCGGAGGACCACACCACAAAAAAAGGCACTCGGCTGCCCCTACACTGGAAAAAAAGGCACTCGGCTGCCCCTACACCACAAGAAAAGGCACTCAGTGGCCCCTACAGCACAAAAAAAGGCACTTGGTGGATGCTAAAATGCAAAAAAGGCACTCGGAGGCTGCTACAACGCGGAAAAAGGCACTCAGAGGGCCCTGCACCACAAAAAAAAGCACTCGGAGGCTCCTGCACTGGGAAAAGAGGCACTAGCAGGCCTGTACACCGGATATAAAGGCACTTGGAGGCCCCTGCACCACATAAGAAGGCACTCGGAGGCCCCTACACTGCAAAAAAAAGGCACTCGGAGGCCCCTACACCACAAAAAAAGGCACTCGGCTGCCCCTACACTGGAAAAAAAGGCACTCGGAGGCCCCTACACCACAAAAAAAGGCACTTGGAGGCTGCTACAATGCAAAAAATGGCACTTGGAGGCCCCTGCACCAGAAACAAAGGCACTTGGAGGGCCCTGCACCACAAAAGAAGGCACTCGGAGGCCCCTGACCCACAAGAAAAGGCACTCGGTGGCCCCTACAGCACAATAAAAGGCACTCGGGGGCTGCTACAATGTGAAACAAGGCACTCGGAGGGCCCAGCACCACCAAAAAAGGCACTCGGAGGCCCCTGCACTGGGAAAAGAGCCACTTGCAGGCCTGTACACTGGAAATAAAGGCACTTGGAGGCCCCAGCACCACAAAAAAAGGCACTCGGAAGCCCCCACATTGCAAAAAAAGGCACTCGGTGGCCCCTGCACCGCAAAAAAAGGCACTCGGTGGCCCCTGCACCGCAAAAAAAGGCACTTGGAGGCCTCTACGACACCTTCCACTGCCCTATCAGACACAGAGGCTCATGTGACCTCACAAGGAAAGGAAGCCGCCAGGGGCCTGCCAGTGGCCTGTCAGGCACTGGTACTTCTGTGAGCTCACAAGCAGAGTCAGCAGCCATGGGCATCCCACTGCCTGATGAGGCACTGAGACAAAGGTGACCTCAAAATGCAGCCAGCACGCAGAGGCCTGCCACTGGCCTATCAGGCAATAGGACTGCCATGACCTCAAAAGGACAGCCAGCAGCCAATGGCCTCGCACTGGCCTATCAGGCAATAGGACTGCTGTGACCTCACGAGCACAGCCAGCAGCTATGGGCCTCCCACTGGCTATCAGGCACTCAGACTGCTGTGACCTCACAAGCACAGCAAACAGCCAGGGGCCTGCCACTGCCCTATAGGGCACAGAGGCTGCTGTGACCTCACAAGCACAGCCAGCAGTGAAGGGCCTGCCACTGGCCTATAGGGAACGGAGGCTGATGTTACCTCACAAACACAGCCAGCAGCCATTGGCCTTCCACTGCCCAATGAGGCGCTGACACTGCTCTGACCTCACAAGCACAGCACACTGTCACGGGCCTGCCACTGCCATAAACGGCACGGAGGCTGCTGTGACCTCACAAGCACAGCCAGCAGCCAGGGGCCTGACACTGGCCTGTGAAGCACTGAGGCTGCTGTGACCTCACAAGCACAGCCAGCAGCCAGGGGCCTGCCACTGCCCGATAAGACACTGAGGCTGCTGTGACGTAACAAGCAAAGCCAGCAGCTGTGGGTCTGCCACTGGCCTACCAGGCTGTAGGAGTGTTGTGACCTGACAAGCACAGCCAGCAGCTATGGGCCTGCCACTGCCCTCAAGGGCAGGGAGGCTTCTGTAACCTCACAAGCACAGCCAGCAGCCAGGGGCCTGCCACTGGCCTGTGAAGCACTGAGGCTGCTATGACCTCACGAGCCCAGGCAGCAGCTATGGGCCTACCACTGCCCTATAGGGCAGGGAGGCTGCTGTGACCTGACAAGCACAGCGAGGAGCCAGAGGCCTGCCATTGCCCTATAAGGTACAGAGACAAATGTGACCTCAAAAGGCAGCCAGCAGACGGGGCCTTCCACGGGCCTATCAGGAAATAGGACTGCTGTGACCTTACAAGCACAGCCAGCAGCTATGGGCCTGCCACTGCCCTATAGGGCACTGAGGCTTCTCTGACCTCAGAAGCCCACCCAGCAGTCATTGGCCTCAAGCTGGCCTATCAGGCACTGAGGCTTCTGTAACCTCACAAGCAGAGCCAGCAGCAAGGGGCCTGCCACTGGCCTGTGAAGCACTGAGGCTGCTGTGACCTCACGAGCCCAGGCAGCAGCTATGGGCCTCCCACTGGCCTATGAGGCACGGAGGCTGCTGTGACCTCACAAGCACACCAAGCAGCCATTGGTCTCCCACGGGCCTATCAGGTAATAAGGCTGCTGTGACCTCACAAGCACAGCCAGTAGACAAGGGCCTACCACTGGCCTATGAGGCAATTGGACTGCTGTGACCTCACAGGCACAGCCAGCAGCTATGGATCTGCCACTGGCCTATAGGAAACCCAGGCTGATGTAACCTGACAAACACAGCCAGCAGCCATTCGCCTACCACTGCCCGATGAGGCGCTGACGCTGCTGTCAACTGAGAAGCACAGTAACAGTCGATGCCTGCCACTGCACTAAAGGGCATAGAGGCTGCTGTGACCTCAGAAGCCCAGCGAGCAGCTATGGGCCTGCCACTGCCCTATAGGGCACTGAGGCTTCTCTGACCTCAGAAGCCCACCCAGCAGTGGAACTGGCCTCGAACTGGCCTATCAGGCACGGAGGCTGCTGTGACCTCACAAGTACAACCAGCAGCCATGGGCATCCCACTGGCCAATGAGGCACTAAGACAAAGGTGACCTCAAAATGCAGCCAGCAGCCATGGGCCTCCCACTGGCCTATCAGGCAACAGGACTGCTGTGACCTCACAAGCACAGCCAGCAGCCAGGGGCCTGCCACTAGCCTAGGAGGCACTGAGACTGCTGTGACCGCACAAGCACGGCCAGCGGCCATTAGTCTGCCACTGGCCTAGGAGGCATGGAGGGTGCTATGACCTCACAAGCACAGCCAGCAGCCAGAAGCCTCCCACTGCCCTTTGAGGCACTGAGGGTGCTGTGACCTCACAAGCACAGCCAGCAGCCATGAGCCTGCCACTGGCCTATGAGGCACGGTGGCTGCTGTTACTTCACAAGCACAGCCAGCAGCCAGGAGCCTGCCACTGCCCTGTGTGGCACTGAGGCTGCTGTGACCTGACAAGCACAGCCAGCCGCTACGGGCCTCCACTGGCCTATGAGGCACGGAGGCTACTGTGACCTCACAAGCACAGTCAGCAGCCAAGGGCCTGCCACTGTCCTATGAGATACAGAGACAAATGTGACCTCAAAACGCGGCAAGCTGCCAGGGGCCTGCCACTGCCCTATAAGACACTGAGGCTGCTGTGACCTCACAAGCACAGCCAGCAGTGAAGGGCCTGCCACTGGCCTATGAGGCACGGAGGCTGCTGTGACCTGACAAGCACAGCCAGCAGCCATTGGCCTCCAACTTCCCGATCAGGTGCTGATGCTGCTGTCAACTCAGAAGCACAGTAAACAGTCAGGGGCCTGCCACTGCCCTAAAGGGCATGGAGGCTGCTGTGATATCACAAGCCCAGCCAGCAGCTATGGGCCTGCCACTGGCCTATAGGACACTGAGGCTTCTCTGACCTCACAAGCCCACCCAGCAGTCATTGGCCTCGAACTGGCCTATCAGGCAACAGGACTGCTGTGACCTCACAAGCATGGCCAGCAGGCATGGGCATCCAACTGCCCTATGAGGCCCCGAGACAAACATGACCTCATAACACAGCCAGCAGGCATGGAGCTGTCACTGGCCTATCAGGCAACAGGACTGCTGTGACCTCACAAGCACAGCCAGCAGCCAGCAGCCATGGCATCCAACCTGCCGATGAGCCACTGAGGCTGCTGTCACCTCACAAAAACAGCCAGCACCCAGAGGCCTGCCACTGGCCTATGAGGCAATGTGACTGCTGTGACCTCAGAAGGACAGCCAGCAGCCATTGGCCTGCCACTCACCTATCAGGGAATAGGACTGCTCTGACCTCACAAGCACAGCCAGCAGCCATTGGCCTCCCACTGGCCTATGAGGCACTGAGGCTGCTGTGACCTCACAAGCACAGCCAGCAGACAGGGGCCTGCCACCACCCTCAAGGGCAGGGAGGCTTCTGTAACATCACAAGCACAGCCAGCAGCCAGAGGCCTGCCACTGGCCTGTGAAGCACTGAGGCTGCTGTGACCTGACAAGCACAGCCAGCAGCTATGGGCCTGCCATTGTCCTACAGGGAATGGAGGCTGATGTGACCTCAGATGCACAGCCAGCAGCCAAGGGCCTGCCACTGTACGATCAAGCACTGAGGCTGCTGTGACCTCACCAGCACACCAAGCAGCCTTTGGCCTCCCTCTGGCCTACAGGAAAAGGAGGCTGCTGTGACCTCACAAGCACAGCAAGGAGCCACGGGCCTCCCACTGCCCTATAAGGTACAGAGACAAATGTGACCTCAAAAGGCAGCCAGCAGACAGGGGCCTGCCACAGGCCTATCAGGAAATACGACTGCTGTGACCTGAGAAGCACAGCCAGCAGCTACAGGCCTGCCCCTGGCCTATGAGGCACAGAGGCTGCTGTGACGTCACAAGCACAGCCAGCAGCTGTGGGTCTGCCACTGGCCTATGAGGCATGGAGGCTGCTGTGACCTAACAAGCACAGCCAGCAGCCATTGGCCTCCCACTGGCCTATGAGGCAATGAGGCTGCTGTGACCTAACAAGCAAAGCCAGCAGCCATTGGCCTCCCACTGGCCTATGAGGCACTGAGGCTGCTGTGACCTCACAAGCACAGCCAGCAGCCATTGGCCTCCCACTGGCCTATGAGGCACTGAGGCTGCTGTGACCTCACAAGCAAAGCCAGCAGCTGTGGGTCTGCCACTGGCCTATCAGGCTGTAGGAGTGTTGTGACCTGACAAGCACAGCCAGCAGCCATTGGGACTGCCACCACCCTCAAGGGCAGGGAGGCTTCTCTGACCTCACAAGCACAGCCAGCAGCCAGGGGCCTGCCACTGACCTATCAGGCAATAGGACTGCTCTGACCTCACAAGCACAGCCAGCAGCTATGGGCCTGCCACTGCCCTATGAGGTACAGAGACAAATGTGACCTCAAAACGCGGCCAGCAGCCAGGGGCCTGCCACTGCCCTGTAAGACACTGAGGCTTCTCTGACCTGACAAGCACAGCCAGCAGCTGTGGGTCTGCCACTGGCCTATGAGGCACGGAGGCTGCTGTGACCTCACAAGCACAGCCAGCAGCCATTGGCCTCCCACTGGCCTATGAGGCAATGAGGCTGCTGTGACCTCACAAGCACAGCCAGCAGCCATTGGCCTCCCACTGGCCTATGAGGCACTGAGGCTGCTGTGACGTCACAAGCAAAGCCAGCAGCTGTGGGTCTGCCACTGGCCTATCAGGCTGTAGGAGTGTTGTGACCTGACAAGCACAGCCAGCAGCCATTGGGACTGCCACCACCCTCAAGGGCAGGGAGGCTTCTCTGACCTCACAAGCACAGCCAGCAGCCAGGGGCCTGCCACTGACCTATCAGGCAATAGGACTGCTCTGACCTCACGAGCCCAGGCAGCAGCTATGGGCCTGCCACTGCCCTATGAGGTACAGAGACAAATGTGACCTCAAAACGCGGCCAGCAGCCAGGGGCCTGCCACTGCCCTGTAAGACACTGAGGCTTCTCTGACCTGACAAGCACAGCCAGCAGCTGTGGGTCTGCCACTGGCCTATGAGGCACGGAGGCTGCTGTGACCTCACAAGCACAGCCAGCAGCCATTGGCCTCCCACTGGCCTATCAGGTCCTGACGCTGCTGTGACCTCACAAGCACAGCCAAGCAGACAGGGGCCTGCCACTGGCCTATCAGGCACTGAGGCTGCTGTGACCTCACAAGCACAGCCAGCAGTGAAGGGCCTGCCATGGCGCGTCAAGCACGGAGAAAGAAGGGAACACCCAAGCAGACCAGCAGCCATGGGCGTGGCAGTGCATGCCATGCATGCCATGCATGCAATGGCATGCAGGTCAAAGTGACATCATAAGACACAACCAGCAACCATGGGCCTGCCACTGCCCTTTTTGGCATGGAGACACAAGTATCCTCACAAGCCCAGTCAGGAGGCATGGCCCTGCCACTGCCCTATCAAGCACAGAGGCAGAAGCAACCTCACAAGCAGAGCAAGGACTGATGGGCCTGACTGGCCTACCAGGCCGTGAGGCAGAAGTGACATGACTATCTCATCCAGCAGTGGTGGACCTGACAATATCATTTCAGGCAGAGGGTAAAGTGATATCACAGAACACTGAAGGACCATAACAGAAAAAAAGGCACTTGGAGGCATGAGCACTGGGAAAAAAGGGCACTAGGAGGCGATGCACTGCAAAAATATGCACATGGAGGACACTATACTGGAAAAAAGGGCACTTTGGGAGCCTGCATCACAAAAATAGGCACTTGGAGGCCGCTAGGCCGGAGAAAAAGGCACTTAGATGCCCCTTCACTGCAAAAATAAGGCACTCAGACAGCAGTGCACCTCAAACAAAGGCACTCGGTGGCCCCTGAACCACAAGGAAAGGCACTCGGTGGCTCCTACAGCACAAAAAAAGGCACTCGGGGGCTGCTGCAATGTGAAAAAAGGCACTCAGAGGCCCCTGAACCACAAGAAAAGGCACTCGGTGGCCTCTGAACCACAAGAAAAGGCACTTGGTGGACCCTACAGCACAATAAAAGGCACTTGGGGGCTGCTACAATGTGAAACAGTGCACCGGAGGGCCCAGCACCACCAAAAAAGGCACTCGGAGGCTCCTGCACTGGAAATAAAGGCACTTGGAGGCCCCTGCACCACAAAAAAAGTCACTCGGAAGCCCCTACATTGCAAAAAAAGGCACTTGGAGGCTACTACACTGGAAAAAAAGGCACTCGGAGGCCCCTACACCACAAAAAAAGGCACTTGGGGGCTGCTACAATGCAAAAAAAGGCACTTGGAGGCCCCTGAACCACAAGAAAAGGCTCTCGGGGCCACTACACCGCAAAAAAAAGGTACATGGAGGACCACACACCCAAAAATAACAGCACTCGGTGGCCCCTGAACCACAAGGAAAGGCACTCGGTGGCTCCTACAGCACAAAAAAAGGCACTCGGGGGCTGCTACAATGTGAAAAAAGGCACTCAGAGGCCCCTGAACCACAAGAAAAGGCACTCAGAGGCCCCTGAACCACAAGAAAAGGCACTCGGTGGACCCTACAGTACAATAAAAGGCACTCGGGGGCTGCTACAACGTGAAACAAGGCACTCAGAGGGCCCAGCACCACCACAAAAAGCACTCGGAGGCTCCTGCACCACAAAAGAAGGCACTCAGAGGCCCCTACACCACCAAGAAAGGCACTCGGTGGCCCCCACATTGCAAAAAAAGGCACTTGGAGGCTACTACACTGCAAAAAAATGCACCCTGAGGCCCATGCTCAGCAAAAAAAGGCACTCAGTAGCCCCTGCATTGCAAAAAAAGGCACTCAGAGGCCTCCACACCGCAAAAAAAGGCACTCGGAGGCCTCCACACCGCAAAAAAAGGCACTCGGAGGCCGCTACACTGCAAAAAAAAAATGCACCCAGAGGCCTCGACACCACAAAAGAAAGGCACTCGGAGGACCACACCACAAAAAAAGGCACTCGGCTGCCCCTACACTGGAAAAAAAGGCACTCGGCTGCCCCTACACCACAAGAAAAGGCACTCAGTGGCCCCTACAGCACAAAAAAAGGCACTTGGTGGATGCTAAAATGCAAAAAAAGGCACTCGGAGGCTGCTACAACGCGGAAAAAGGCACTCAGAGGGCCCTGCACCACAAAAAAAAGCACTCGGAGGCTCCTGCACTGGGAAAAGAGGCACTCGCAGGCCTATACACCGGATATAAAGGCACTTGGAGGCCCCTGCACCACATAAGAAGGCACTCGGAGGCCCCTACACTGCAAAAAAAGGCACTCGGAGGCCCCTTCACCACAAAAAAAGGCACTCGGCTGCCCCTACAGTGGAAAAAAAGGCACTCGGAGGCCCCTACACCACAAAAAAAGGCACTTGGAGGCTGCTACAATGCAAAAAATGGCACTTGGAGGCCCCTGCACCAGAAACAAAGGCACTTGGAGGGCCCTGCACCACAAAAGAAGGCACTCGGAGGCCCCTGACCCACAAGAAAAGGCACTCGGTGGCCCCTACAGCACAATAAAAGGCACTCGGGGGCTGCTACAACGTGAAACAAGGCACTCGGAGGGCCCAGCACCACCAAAAAAGGCACTCGGAGGCCCCTGCACTGGGAAAAGAGCCACTTGCAGGCCTGTACACTGGAAATAAAGGCACTTGGAGGCCCCAGCACCACAAAAAAAGGCACTTGGAGGCCCCCACATTGCAAAAAAAGGCACTTGGAGGCTACTACACTGCAAAAAAATGCACCCTGAGGCCCCTGCACCGCGAAAAAAGGCACTCGGTGGCCCCTGCACCGCAAAAAAAGGCACTCGGTGGCCCCTGCACCGCAAAAAAAGGCACTTGGAGGCCTCTACAACACCTTCCACTGCCCTATCAGACACAGAGGCTCATGTGACCTCACAAGGAAAGGAAGCCGCCAGGGGCCTGCCACTGGCCTGTCAGGCACTGGTACTTCTGTGAGCTCACAAGCAGAGTCAGCAGCCATGGGCATCCCACTGCCTGATGAGGCACTGAGACAAAGGTGACCTCAAAATGCAGCCAGCACGCAGAGGCCTGCCACTGGCCTATCAGGCAATAGGACTGCCGTGACCTCAAAAGGACAGCCAGCAGCCAATGGCCTCGCACTGGCCTATCAGGCAATAGGACTGCTGTGACCTCACGAGCACAGCCAGCAGCTATGGGCCTCCCACTGGCTATCAGGCACTCAGACTGCTGTGACCTCACAAGCACAGCAAACAGCCAGGGGCCTGCCACTGCCCTATAGGGCACAGAGGCTGCTGTGACCTCACAAGCACAGCCAGCAGTGAAGGGCCTGCCACTGGCCTATAGGGAACGGAGGCTGATGTTACCTCACAAACACAGCCAGCAGCCATTGGCCTTCCACTGCCCAATGAGGCGCTGACACTGCTCTGACCTCACAAGCACAGCACACTGTCACGGGCCTGCCAATGCCATAAACGGCACGGAGGCTGCTGTGACCTCACAAGCACAGCCAGCAGCCAGGGGCCTGACACTGGCCTGTGAAGCACTGAGGCTGCTGTGACCTCACAAGCACAGCCAGCAGCCAGGGGCCTGCCACTGCCCGATAAGACACTGAGGCTGCTGTGACGTAACAAGCAAAGCCAGCAGCTGTGGGTCTGCCACTGGCCTACCAGGCTGTAGGAGTGTTGTGACCTGACAAGCACAGCCAGCAGCTATGGGCCTGCCACTGCCCTCAAGGGCAGGGAGGCTTCTGTAACCTCACAAGCACAGCCAGCAGCCAGGGGCCTGCCACTGGCCTGTGAAGCACTTAGGCTGCTATGACCTCACGAGCCCAGGCAGCAGCTATGGGCCTACCACTGCCCTATAGGGCAGGGAGGCTGCTGTGACCTGACAAGCACAGCGAGGAGCCAGAGGCCTGCCATTGCCCTATAAGGTACAGAGACAAATGTGACCTCAAAAGGCAGCCAGCAGACGGGGCCTTCCACGGGCCTATCAGGAAATAGGACTGCTGTGACCTTACAAGCACAGCCAGCAGCTATGGGCCTGCCATTGCCCTATAGGGCACTGAGGCTTCTCTGACCTCAGAAGCCCACCCAGCAGTCATTGGCCTCAAGCTGGCCTATCAGGCACTGAGGCTTCTGTAACCTCACAAGCAGAGCCAGCAGCAAGGGGCCTGCCACTGGCCTGTGAAGCACTGAGGCTGCTGTGACCTCACGAGCCCAGGCAGCAGCTACGGGCCTCCCACAGGCCTATGAGGCACGGAGGCTGCTGTGACCTCACAAGCACACCAAGCAGCCATTGGCCTCCCACGGGCCTATCAGGCACTGAGGCTGCTGTGACCTCACAAGCACAGCCAGCAGCCAAGGGCCTGCCACAGGCCTATCAGGCAATACGACTGCTGTGACCTCACAAGCACAGGCAGCAGCTATGGGCCTGCCACTGGCCTATAGGAAAAGGAGGCTGCTGTGACTTCACAAGCACAGGCAGCAGCTATGGGCCTGCCACTGGCCTATGAGGCCCCGAGACAAACGCGATCTCACAACGCAGCCAGCAGGCATGGGCCTGCCACTGGCCTATAGGGAACCAAGGCTTCTGTGACCTCGCAAGCACAGCCAGCAGCCATTGGTCTCCCATGGGCCTATCAGGTAATAAGGCTGCTGTGACCTCACAAGCACAGCCAGTAGACAAGGGCCTACCACTGGCCTATGAGGCAATTGGACTGCTGTGACCTCACAGGCACAGCCAGCAGCTATGGATCTGCCACTGGCCTATAGGAAACCCAGGCTGATGTAACCTGACAAACACAGCCAGCAGCCATTCGCCTACCACTGCCCGATGAGGCGCTGACGCTGCTGTCAACTGAGAAGCACAGTAACAGTCGATGCCTGCCACTGCACTAAAGGGCATAGAGGCTGCTGTGACCTCAGAAGCCCAGCGAGCAGCTATGGGCCTGCCACTGCCCTATAGGGCACTGAGGCTTCTCTGACCTCAGAAGCCCACCCAGCAGTGGAACTGGCCTCGAACTGGCCTATCAGGCACGGAGGCTGCTGTGACCTCACAAGTACAACCAGCAGCCATGGGCATCCCACTGGCCAATGAGGCACTAAGACAAAGGTGACCTCAAAATGCAGCCAGCAGCCATGGGCCTCCCACTGGCCTATCAGGCAACAGGACTGCTGTGACCTCACCAGCACAGCCAGCAGCCAGGGCATCGCACTGGCCTATGAGGCACTGAGGCTGCTGTCACCTCACAAAAACAGCCAGCACCCAGAGGCCTGCCACTTGCCTATCAGTAACTCAGACTGCTGTGAACTCAAAAGGACAGCCAGCAGCCAGGGGCCTGCCACTGGCCTGTGAAGCACTGAGGCTGCTGTGACCTGACAAGCACAGCAAGCAGCTATGGGCCTGCCATTGTCCTACAGGGAATGGAGGCTGATGTGACCTCAGATGCACAGCCAGCAGCCAAGGGCCTGCCACTGTACGATCAAGCACTGAGGCTGCTGTGACCTCACCAGCACACCAAGCAGCCTTTGGCCTCCCTCTGGCCTACAGGAAAAGGAGGCTGCTGTGACCTCACAAGCACAGCGAGGTGCCACGGGCCTCCCACTGCCCTATAAGGTACAGAGACAAATGTGACCTCAAAAGGCAGCCAGCAGACAGGGGCCTGCCACAGGCCTATCAGGAAATACGACTGCTGTGACCTGAGAAGCACAGCCAGCAGCTACAGGCCTGCCCCTGGCCTATGAGGCACAGAGGCTGCTGTGACGTCACAAGCACAGCCAGCAGCTGTGGGTCTGCCACTGGCCTATGAGGCACGGAGGCTGCTGTGACCTAACAAGCACAGCCAGCAGCCATTGGCCTCCCACTGGCCTATGAGGCAATGAGGCTGCTGTGACCTAACAAGCAAAGCCAGCAGCCATTGGCCTGCCACTGGCCTATGAGGCACTGAGGCTGCTGTGACCTCACAAGCACAGCCAGCAGCCATTGGCCTCCCACTGGCCTATGAGGCACTGAGGCTGCTGTGACGTCACAAGCAAAGCCAGCAGCTGTGGGTCTGCCACTGGCCTACCAGGCTGTAGGAGTGTTGTGACCTGACAAGCACAGCCAGCAGCTATGGGCCTGCCACTGCCCTCAAGGGCAGGGAGGCTTCTGTAACCTCACAAGCACAGCCAGCAGCCAGGGGCCTGCCACTGGCCTGTGAAGCACTTAGGCTGCTATGACCTCACGAGCCCAGGCAGCAGCTATGGGCCTACCACTGCCCTATAGGGCAGGGAGGCTGCTGTGACCTGACAAGCACAGCGAGGAGCCAGAGGCCTGCCATTGCCCTATAAGGTACAGAGACAAATGTGACCTCAAAAGGCAGCCAGCATACGGGGCCTTCCACGGGCCTATCAGGAAATAGGACTGCTGTGACCTTACAAGCACAGCCAGCAGCTATGGGCCTGCCACTGCCCTATAGGGCACTGAGGCTTCTCTGACCTCAGAAGCCCACCCAGCAGTCATTGGCCTCAAGCTGGCCTATCAGGCACTGAGGCTTCTGTAACCTCACAAGCAGAGCCAGCAGCAAGGGGCCTGCCACTGGCCTGTGAAGCACTGAGGCTGCTGTGACCTCACGAGCCCAGGCAGCAGCTACGGGCCTCCCACAGGCCTATGAGGCACGGAGGCTGCTGTGACCTCACAAGCACACCAAGCAGCCATTGGCCTCCCACGGGCCTATCAGGCACTGAGGCTGCTGTGACCTCACAAGCACAGCCAGCAGCCAAGGGCCTGCCACAGGCCTATCAGGCAATACGACTGCTGTGACCTCACAAGCACAGGCAGCAGCTATGGGCCTGCCACTGGCCTATAGGAAAAGGAGGCTGCTGTGACTTCACAAGCACAGGCAGCAGCTATGGGCCTGCCACTGGCCTATGAGGCCCCGAGACAAACGCGATCTCACAACGCAGCCAGCAGGCATGGGCCTGCCACTGGCCTATAGGGAACCAAGGCTTCTGTGACCTCGCAAGCACAGCCAGCAGCCATTGGTCTCCCATGGGCCTATCAGGTAATAAGGCTGCTGTGACCTCACAAGCACAGCCAGTAGACAAGGGCCTACCACTGGCCTATGAGGCAATTGGACTGCTGTGACCTCACAGGCACAGCCAGCAGCTATGGATCTGCCACTGGCCTATAGGAAACCCAGGCTGATGTAACCTGACAAACACAGCCAGCAGCCATTCGCCTACCACTGCCCGATGAGGCGCTGACGCTGCTGTCAACTGAGAAGCACAGTAACAGTCGATGCCTGCCACTGCACTAAAGGGCATAGAGGCTGCTGTGACCTCAGAAGCCCAGCGAGCAGCTATGGGCCTGCCACTGCCCTATAGGGCACTGAGGCTTCTCTGACCTCAGAAGCCCACCCAGCAGTGGAACTGGCCTCGAACTGGCCTATCAGGCACGGAGGCTGCTGTGACCTCACAAGTACAACCAGCAGCCATGGGCATCCCACTGGCCAATGAGGCACTAAGACAAAGGTGACCTCAAAATGCAGCCAGCAGCCATGGGCCTCCCACTGGCCTATCAGGCAACAGGACTGCTGTGACCTCACCAGCACAGCCAGCAGCCAGGGCATCGCACTGGCCTATGAGGCACTGAGGCTGCTGTCACCTCACAAAAACAGCCAGCACCCAGAGGCCTGCCACTTGCCTATCAGTAACTCAGACTGCTGTGAACTCAAAAGGACAGCCAGCAGCCAGGGGCCTGCCACTGACCTATGAGGTACAGAGACAAATGTGACCTCAAAATGCGGCCAGCAGCCAGGGCCCTGCCACTGCCCTACAAGATACTGAAGCTGATTTCACCTAACAAGTAAAGCCAGCAGCTGTGGGTATGCCACTGGCCTATGAGGCACGGAGGCTGCTGTGACCTAACAAGCACAGAAAGCAGCCAGTGGCCTGCCCTTGGCCTAGGAGGCACTGAGGCTGCTCTGACCTCACAAGCACAGCCAGCAGCCATGAGCCTGCCACTAGCCTAGGAGGCACTGAGACTGCTGTGACCGCACAAGCACGGCCAGCGGCCATTAGTCTGCCACTGGCCTAGGAGGCATGGAGGGTGCTATGACCTCACAAGCACAGCCAGCAGCCAGGAGCCTGCCACTGCCCTGTGTGGCACTGAGGCTGCTGTGACCTGACAAGCACAGCCAGCCGCTACGGGCCTCCACTGGCCTATGAGGCACGGAGGCTACTGTGACCTCACAAGCACAGTCAGCAGCCAAGGGCCTGCCACTGTCCTATGAGATACAGAGACAAATGTGACCTCAAAACGCGGCAAGCTGCCAGGGGCCTGCCACTGCCCTATAAGACACTGAGGCTGCTGTGACCTCACAAGCACAGCCAGCAGTGAAGGGCCTGCCACTGGCCTATGAGGCACGGAGGCTGCTGTGACCTGACAAGCACAGCCAGCAGCCATTGGCCTCCAACTTCCCGATCAGGTGCTGATGCTGCTGTCAACTCAGAAGCACAGTAAACAGTCAGGGGCCTGCCACTGCCCTAAAGGTCATGGAGGCTGCTGTGATATCACAAGCCCAGCCAGCAGCTATGGGCCTGCCACTGCCCTATAGGACACTGAGGCTTCTCTGACCTCACAAGCCCACCCAGCAGTCATTGGCCTCGAACTGGCCTATCAGGCAACAGGACTGCTGTGACCTCACAAGCATGGCCAGCAGGCATGGGCATCCAACTGCCCTATGAGGCCCCGAGACAAACATGACCTCATAACACAGCCAGCAGGCATGGAGCTGTCACTGGCCTATCAGGCAACAGGACTGCTGTGACTTCACAAGCACAGCCAGCAGCCAGCAGCCATGGCATCCAACCTGCCGATGAGCCACTGAGGCTGCTGTCACCTCACAAAAACAGCCAGCACCCAGAGGCCTGCCACTGGCCTATGAGGCAATGTGACTGCTGTGACCTCAGAAGGACAGCCAGCAGCCATTGGCCTGCCACTCACCTATCAGGGAATAGGACTGCTCTGACCTCACAAGCACAGCCAGCAGCCATTGGCCTCCCACTGGCCTATGAGGCACTGAGGCTGCTGTGACCTCACAAGCACAGCCAGCAGACAGGGGCCTGCCACCACCCTCAAGGGCAGGGAGGCTTCTGTAACATCACAAGCACAGCCAGCAGCCAGAGGCCTGCCACTGGCCTGTGAAGCACTGAGGCTGCTGTGACCTGACAAGCACAGCCAGCAGCTATGGGCCTGCCATTGTCCTACAGGGAATGGAGGCTGATGTGACCTCAGATGCACAGCCAGCAGCCAAGGGCCTGCCACTGTACGATCAAGCACTGAGGCTGCTGTGACCTCACCAGCACACCAAGCAGCCTTTGGCCTCCCTCTGGCCTACAGGAAAAGGAGGCTGCTGTGACCTCACAAGCACAGCGAGGTGCCACGGGCCTCCCACTGCCCTATAAGGTACAGAGACAAATGTGACCTCAAAAGGCAGCCAGCAGACAGGGGCCTGCCACAGGCCTATCAGGAAATACGACTGCTGTGACCTGAGAAGCACAGCCAGCAGCTACAGGCCTGCCCCTGGCCTATGAGGCACAGAGGCTGCTGTGACGTCACAAGCACAGCCAGCAGCTGTGGGTCTGCCACTGGCCTATGAGGCACGGAGGCTGCTGTGACCTAACAAGCACAGCCAGCAGCCATTGGCCTCCCACTGGCCTATGAGGCAATGAGGCTGCTGTGACCTAACAAGCAAAGCCAGCAGCCATTGGCCTCCCACTGGCCTATGAGGCACTGAGGCTGCTGTGACCTCACAAGCACAGCCAGCAGCCATTGGCCTCCCACTGGCCTATGAGGCACTGAGGCTGCTGTGACGTCACAAGCAAAGCCAGCAGCTGTGGGTCTGCCACTGGCCTATCAGGCTGTAGGAGTGTTGTGACCTGACAAGCACAGCCAGCAGCCATTGGGACTGCCACCACCCTCAAGGGCAGGGAGGCTTCTCTGACCTCACAAGCACAGCCAGCAGCCAGGGGCCTGCCACTGACCTATCAGGCAATAGGACTGCTCTGACCTCACAAGCACAGCCAGCAGCTATGGGCCTGCCACTGCCCTATGAGGTACAGAGACAAATGTGACCTCAAAACGCGGCCAGCAGCCAGGGGCCTGCCACTGCCTTGTAAGACACTGAGGCTTCTCTGACCTGACAAGCACAGCCAGCGGCTGTGGGTCTGCCACTGGCCTATGAGGCACGGAGGCTGCTGTGACCTAACAAGCGCAGCCAGCAGCCATTGGCCTCCCACTGGCCTATGAGGCAATGAGGCTGCTGTGACCTCACAAGCACAGCCAGCAGCCATTGGCCTCCCACTGGCCTATGAGGCACTGAGGCTGCTGTGACGTCACAAGCAAAGCCAGCAGCTGTGGGTCTGCCACTGGCCTATCAGGCTGTAGGAGTGTTGTGACCTGACAAGCACAGCCAGCAGCCATTGGGACTGCCACCACCCTCAAGGGCAGGGAGGCTTCTCTGACCTCACAAGCACAGCCAGCAGCCAGGGGCCTGCCACTGACCTATCAGGCAATAGGACTGCTCTGACCTCACAAGCACAGCCAGCAGCTATGGGCCTGCCACTGCCCTATGAGGTACAGAGACAAATGTGACCTCAAAACGCGGCCAGCAGCCAGGGGCCTGCCACTGCCCTGTAAGACACTGAGGCTTCTCTGACCTGACAAGCACAGCCAGCAGCTGTGGGTCTGCCACTGGCCTATGAGGCACGGAGGCTGCTGTGACCTCACAAGCACAGCCAGCAGCCATTGGCCTCCCACTGGCCTATCAGGTCCTGACGCTGCTGTGACCTCGCAAGCACAGCCAAGCAGACAGGGGCCTGCCACTGGCCTATCAGGCACTGAGGCTGCTGTGACCTCACAAGCACAGCCAGCAGTGAAGGGCCTGCCATGGCGCGTCAAGCACGGAGAAAGAAGGGAACACCCAAGCAGACCAGCAGCCATGGGCGTGGCAGTGCATGCCATGCATGCCATGCATGCAATGGCATGCAGGTCAAAGTGACATCATAAGACACAACCAGCAACCATGGGCCTGCCACTGCCCTTTTTGGCATGGAGACACAAGTATCCTCACAAGCCCAGTCAGGAGGCATGGCCCTGCCACTGCCCTATCAAGCACAGAGGCAGAAGCAACCTCACAAGCAGAGCAAGGACTGATGGGCCTGACTGGCCTACCAGGCCGTGAGGCAGAAGTGACATGACTATCTCATCCAGCAGTGGTGGACCTGACAATATCATTTCAGGCAGAGGGTAAAGTGATATCACAGAACACTGAAGGACCATAACAGAAAAAAAGGCACTTGGAGGCATGAGCACTGGGAAAAAAGGGCACTAGGAGGCGATGCACTGCAAAAATATGCACATGGAGGACACTATACTGGGAAAAAGGGCACTTTGGGAGCCTGCATCACAAAAATAGGCACTTGGAGGCCGCTAGGCCGGAGAAAAAGGCACTTAGATGCCCCTTCACTGCAAAAAAAAGGCACTCAGACAGCAGTGCACCTCAAACAAAGGCACTCGGTGGCCCCTGAACCACAAGGAAAGGCACTCGGTGGCTCCTACAGCACAAAAAAAGGCACTCGGGGGCTGCTGCAATGTGAAAAAAGGCACTCAGAGGCCCCTGAACCACAAGAAAAGGCACTCGGTGGCCTCTGAACCACAAGAAAAGGCACTTGGTGGACCCTACAGCACAATAAAAGGCACTTGGGGGCTGCTACAATGTGAAACAGTGCACCGGAGGGCCCAGCACCACCAAAAAGGCACTCGGAGGCTCCTGCACTGGAAATAAAGGCACTTGGAGGCCCCTGCACCACAAAAAAAGTCACTCGGAAGCCCCTACATTGCAAAAAAAGGCACTTGGAGGCTACTACACTGCAAAAAAATGCACCCTGAGGCCCCTGCACCGCAAAAAAAGGCACTTGGAGGCCCCTGCACCACAAAAAAAAAGGCACATGGAGGCCCCTACACCACAAAAAAAGGCACTTCGGGGCTGCTACACTGGAAAAAAGGCACTCGGAGGCCCCTTCACCAGAAACAAAGGCACTTGGAGGGCCCTGCACCACAAAAGAAGGCACTCGGAGGCCCCTACACCACAAGAAAAGGCACTCGGAGGCCGCTGCATCACAAAAAAAGGCACTTGGAGGCTAATACACTGCAAAAAAGGCACTCGGAGGACCATGCACGGCAAAAAAAGGCACTCGGTGGCCCCGACACCACAAGAAAAGGCACTCGGGGCCACTACACCGCAAAAAAAAAGGTACATGGAGGACCACACACCCCAAAATAACAGCACTCGGAGGCCCCTGAACCACAGGGAAAGGCACTCGGTGGCTCCTACAGCACAGAAAAAGGCACTTGGGGGCTGCTACAATGTGAAACAAGGCACTTGGAGGGCCCGGCACCACCAAAAGAGGCACTTGGAGGCTCCTGCACTGGGAAAAGAGGCACTTGCAGGCCTGTACACCGGAAAAAAAGGCACTCGGAGGCTGCTACACTGCAGAGAAAGGCACTCGGAGGCACCTGCAACAGAAAATAAGGCACTCGGAGGCCCCTACACCACAAGAAAAGGCACTCGGGGGCTGCTACAATGCAAAGAAAGGCACTCGGAGGCCGCTGAACCACAAGAAAAGGCACTCGGGGCCACTACACCGCAAAAGAAAGATACATGGAGGACCACACACCCAAAAATAACAGCACTCGGAGGCCCCTGAACCACAGGGAAAGGCACTCGGTGGCTCCTACAGCACAAAAAAAGGCACTTGGGGGCTGATACAATGTGAAACAAGGCACTTGGAGGGCCCGGCACAACCAAAAGAGGCACTTGGAGGCCCCTGCACTGGAAAAAGAGGCACTTGCAGGCCTGTACACCAGAAAAAAAGGCACTCGGAGGCTCCTGCACCACAAAAGAAGGCACTCAGAGGCCACTACACCACCAAGAAAGGCACTTGGTGGCCCCCACATTGCAAAAAAAGGCACTTGGAGGCTACTACACTGCAAAAAAATGCACCCTGAGGCCCATGCTCAGCAAAAAAAGGCACTCAGTAGCCCCTGCATTGCAAAAAAAGGCACTCAGAGGCCTCCACACCGCAAAAAAAGGCACTCGGAGGCCTCCACACTGCAAAAAAAGGCACTTGGAGGCCGCTACACTGCAAAAAAAAAAATGCACCCAGAGGCCTCGACACCACAAAAGAAAGGCACTCGGAGGACCACACCACAAAAAAAGGCACTCGGCTGCCCCTACACTGGAAAAAAAGGCACTCGGCTGCCCCTACACCACAAGAAAAGGCACTCAGTGGCCCCTACAGCACAAAAAAAGGCACTTGGTGGATGCTAAAATGCAAAAAAGGCACTCGGAGGCTGCTACAACGCGGAAAAAGGCACTCAGAGGGCCCTGCACCACAAAAAAAAGCACTCGGAGGCTCCTGCACTGGGAAAAGAGGCACTCGCAGGCCTGTACACCGGATATAAAGGCACTTGGAGGCCCCTGCACCACATAAGAAGGCACTCGGAGGCCCCTACACTGCAAAAAAAAGGCACTCGGAGGCCCCTACACCACAAAAAAAGGCACTCGGCTGCCCCTACACTGGAAAAAAAGGCACTCGGAGGCCCCTACACCACAAAAAAAGGCACTTGGAGGCTGCTACAATGCAAAAAATGGCACTTGGAGGCCCCTGCACCAGAAACAAAGGCACTTGGAGGGCCCTGCACCACAAAAGAAGGCACTCGGAGGCCCCTGACCCACAAGAAAAGGCACTCGGTGGCCCCTACAGCACAATAAAAGGCACTCGGGGGCTGCTACAATGTGAAACAAGGCACTCGGAGGGCCCAGCACCACCAAAAAAGGCACTCGGAGGCCCCTGCACTGGGAAAAGAGCCACTTGCAGGCCTGTACACTGGAAATAAAGGCACTTGGAGGCCCCAGCACCACAAAAAAAGGCACTCGGAAGCCCCCACATTGCAAAAAAAGGCACTCGGTGGCCCCTGCACCGCAAAAAAAGGCACTCGGTGGCCCCTGCACCGCAAAAAAAGGCACTTGGAGGCCTCTACAACACCTTCCACTGCCCTATCAGACACAGAGGCTCATGTGACCTCACAAGGAAAGGAAGCCGCCAGGGGCCTGCCACTGGCCTGTCAGGCACTGGTACTTCTGTGAGCTCACAAGCAGAGTCAGCAGCCATGGGCATCCCACTGCCTGATGAGGCACTAAGACAAAGGTGACCTCAAAATGCAGCCAGCACGCAGAGGCCTGCCACTGGCCTATCAGGCAATAGGACTGCCATGACCTCAAAAGGACAGCCAGCAGCCAATGGCCTCGCACTGGCCTATCAGGCAATAGGACTGCTGTGACCTCACGAGCACAGCCAGCAGCTATGGGCCTCCCACTGGCTATCAGGCACTCAGACTGCTGTGACCTCACAAGCACAGCAAACAGCCAGGGGCCTGCCACTGCCCTATAGGGCACAGAGGCTGCTGTGACCTCACAAGCACAGCCAGCAGTGAAGGGCCTGCCACTGGCCTATAGGGAACGGAGGCTGATGTTACCTCACAAACACAGCCAGCAGCCATTGGCCTTCCACTGCCCAATGAGGCGCTGACACTGCTCTGACCTCACAAGCACAGCACACTGTCACGGGCCTGCCAATGCCATAAACGGCACGGAGGCTGCTGTGACCTCACAAGCACAGCCAGCAGCCAGGGGCCTGACACTGGCCTGTGAAGCACTGAGGCTGCTGTGACCTCACAAGCACAGCCAGCAGCCAGGGGCCTGCCACTGCCTGATAAGACACTGAGGCTGCTGTGACGTAACAAGCAAAGCCAGCAGCTGTGGGTCTGCCACTGGCCTACCAGGCTGTAGGAGTGTTGTGACCTGACAAGCACAGCCAGCAGCTATGGGCCTGCCACTGCCCTCAAGGGCAGGGAGGCTTCTGTAACCTCACAAGCACAGCCAACAGCCAGGGGCCTGCCACTGGCCTGTGAAGCACTTAGGCTGCTATGACCTCACGAGCCCAGGCAGCAGCTATGGGCCTACCACTGCCCTATAGGGCAGGGAGGCTGCTGTGACCTGACAAGCACAGCGAGGAGCCAGAGGCCTGCCATTGCCCTATAAGGTACAGAGACAAATGTGACCTCAAAAGGCAGCCAGCAGACGGGGCCTTCCACGGGCCTATCAGGAAATAGGACTGCTGTGACCTTACAAGCACAGCCAGCAGCTATGGGCCTGCCACTGCCCTATAGGGCACTGAGGCTTCTCTGACCTCACAAGCAGAGCCAGCAGCAAGGGGCCTGCCACTGGCCTGTGAAGCACTGAGGCTGCTGTGACCTCACGAGCCCAGGCAGCAGCTAAGGGCCTCCCACAGGCCTATGAGGCACGGAGGCTGCTGTGACCTCACAAGCACACCAAGCAGCCATTGGTCTCCCACGGGCCTATCAGGTAATAAGGCTGCTGTGACCTCACAAGCACAGCCAGTAGACAAGGGCCTACCACTGGCCTATGAGGCAATTGGACTGCTGTGACCTCACAGGCACAGCCAGCAGCTATGGATCTGCCACTGGCCTATAGGAAACCCAGGCTGATGTAACCTGACAAACACAGCCAGCAGCCATTCGCCTACCACTGCCCGATGAGGCGCTGACGCTGCTGTCAACTGAGAAGCACAGTAACAGTCGATGCCTGCCACTGCACTAAAGGGCATGGAGGCTGCTGTGACCTCAGAAGCCCAGCGAGCAGCTATGGGCCTGCCACTGCCCTATAGGGCACTGAGGCTTCTCTGACCTCAGAAGCCCACCCAGCAGTGGAACTGGCCTCGAACTGGCCTATCAGGCACGGAGGCTGCTGTGACCTCACAAGTACAACCAGCAGCCATGGGCATCCCACTGGCCAATGAGGCACTAAGACAAAGGTGATCTCAAAATGCAGCCAGCAGCCATGGGCCTCCCACTGGCCTATCAGGCAACAGGACTGCTGTGACCTCACAAGCACAGCCAGCAGCCAGGGGCCTGCCACTGCCCTATGAGGTACATAGACAAATGTGACCTCAAAATGCGGCCAGCAGCCAGGGCCCTGCCACTGCCCTACAAGATACTGAAGCTGATTTCACCTAACAAGTAAAGCCAGCAGCTGTGGGTATGCCACTGGCCTATGAGGCACGGAGGCTGCTGTGACCTAACAAGCACAGAAAGCAGCCAGTGGCCTGCCCTTGGCCTAGGAGGCACTGAGGCTGCTGTGACCTCACAAGCACAGCCAGCAGCCATGAGCCTGCCACTAGCCTAGGAGGCACTGAGACTGCTGTGACCGCACAAGCACGGCCAGCGGCCATTAGTCTGCCACTGGCCTAGGAGGCATGGAGGGTGCTATGACCTCACAAGCACAGCCAGCAGCCAGAAGCCTCCCACTGCCCTTTGAGGCACTGAGGGTGCTGTGACCTCACAAGCACAGCCAGCAGCCATGAGCCTGCCACTGGCCTATGAGGCACGGTGGCTGCTGTTACTTCACAAGCACAGCCAGCAGCCAGGAGCCTGCCACTGCCCTGTGTGGCACTGAGGCTGCTGTGACCTGACAAGCACAGCCAGCCGCTACGGGCCTCCACTGGCCTATGAGGCACGGAGGCTACTGTGACCTCACAAGCACAGTCAGCAGCCAAGGGCCTGCCACTGTCCTATGAGATACAGAGACAAATGTGACCTCAAAACGCGGCAAGCTGCCAGGGGCCTGCCACTGCCCTATAAGACACTGAGGCTGCTGTGACCTCACAAGCACAGCCAGCAGTGAAGGGCCTGCCACTGGCCTATGAGGCACGGAGGCTGCTGTGACCTGACAAGCACAGCCAGCAGCCATTGGCCTCCAACTTCCCGATCAGGTGCTGATGCTGCTGTCAACTCAGAAGCACAGTAAACAGTCAGGGGCCTGCCACTGCCCTAAAGGGCATGGAGGCTGCTGTGATATCACAAGCCCAGCCAGCAGCTATGGGCCTGCCACTGCCCTATAGGACACTGAGGCTTCTCTGACCTCACAAGCCCACCCAGCAGTCATTGGCCTCGAACTGGCCTATCAGGCAACAGGACTGCTGTGACCTCACAAGCATGGCCAGCAGGCATGGGCATCCAACTGCCCTATGAGGCCCCGAGACAAACATGACCTCATAACACAGCCAGCAGGCATGGAGCTGTCACTGGCCTATCAGGCAACAGGACTGCTGTGACCTCACAAGCACAGCCAGCAGCCAGCAGCCATGGCATCCAACCTGCCGATGAGCCACTGAGGCTGCTGTCACCTCACAAAAACAGCCAGCACCCAGAGGCCTGCCACTGGCCTATGAGGCAATGTGACTGCTGTGACCTCAGAAGGACAGCCAGCAGCCATTGGCCTGCCACTCACCTATCAGGGAATAGGACTGCTCTGACCTCACAAGCACAGCCAGCAGCCATTGGCCTCCCACTGGCCTATGAGGCACTGAGGCTGCTGTGACCTCACAAGCACAGCCAGCAGACAGGGGCCTGCCACCACCCTCAAGGGCAGGGAGGCTTCTGTAACATCACAAGCACAGCCAGCAGCCAGAGGCCTGCCACTGGCCTGTGAAGCACTGAGGCTGCTGTGACCTGACAAGCACAGCCAGCAGCTATGGGCCTGCCATTGTCCTACAGGGAATGGAGGCTGATGTGACCTCAGATGCACAGCCAGCAGCCAAGGGCCTGCCACTGTACGATCAAGCACTGAGGCTGCTGTGACCTCACCAGCACACCAAGCAGCCTTTGGCCTCCCTCTGGCCTACAGGAAAAGGAGGCTGCTGTGACCTCACAAGCACAGCAAGGAGCCACGGGCCTCCCACTGCCCTATAAGGTACAGAGACAAATGTGACCTCAAAAGGCAGCCAGCAGACAGGGGCCTGCCACAGGCCTATCAGGAAATACGACTGCTGTGACCTGAGAAGCACAGCCAGCAGCTACAGGCCTGCCCCTGGCCTATGAGGCACAGAGGCTGCTGTGACGTCACAAGCACAGCCAGCAGCTGTGGGTCTGCCACTGGCCTATGAGGCACGGAGGCTGCTGTGACCTAACAAGCACAGCCAGCAGCCATTGGCCTCCCACTGGCCTATGAGGCAATGAGGCTGCTGTGACCTAACAAGCAAAGCCAGCAGCCATTGGCCTCCCACTGGCCTATGAGGCACTGAGGCTGCTGTGACCTCACAAGCACAGCCAGCAGCCATTGGCCTCCCACTGGCCTATGAGGCACTGAGGCTGCTGTGACGTCACAAGCAAAGCCAGCAGCTGTGGGTCTGCCACTGGCCTATCAGGCTGTAGGAGTGTTGTGACCTGACAAGCACAGCCAGCAGCCATTGGGACTGCCACCACCCTCAAGGGCAGGGAGGCTTCTCTGACCTCACAAGCACAGCCAGCAGCCAGGGGCCTGCCACTGACCTATCAGGCAATAGGACTGCTCTGACCTCACAAGCACAGCCAGCAGCTATGGGCCTGCCACTGCCCTATGAGGTACAGAGACAAATGTGACCTCAAAACGCGGCCAGCAGCCAGGGGCCTGCCACTGCCCTGTAAGACACTGAGGCTTCTCTGACCTGACAAGCACAGCCAGCAGCTGTGGGTCTGCCACTGGCCTATGAGGCACGGAGGCTGCTGTGACCTCACAAGCACAGCCAGCAGCCATTGGCCTCCCACTGGCCTATGAGGCAATGAGGCTGCTGTGACCTCACAAGCACAGCCAGCAGCCATTGGCCTCCCACTGGCCTATGAGGCACTGAGGCTGCTGTGACGTCACAAGCAAAGCCAGCAGCTGTGGGTCTGCCACTGGCCTATCAGGCTGTAGGAGTGTTGTGACCTGACAAGCACAGCCAGCAGCCATTGGGACTGCCACCACCCTCAAGGGCAGGGAGGCTTCTCTGACCTCACAAGCACAGCCAGCAGCCAGGGGCCTGCCACTGACCTATCAGGCAATAGGACTGCTCTGACCTCACAAGCACAGCCAGCAGCTATGGGCCTGCCACTGCCCTATGAGGTACAGAGACAAATGTGACCTCAAAACGCGGCCAGCAGCCAGGGGCCTGCCACTGCCCTGTAAGACACTGAGGCTTCTCTGACCTGACAAGCACAGCCAGCAGCTGTGGGTCTGCCACTGGCCTATGAGGCACGGAGGCTGCTGTGACCTCACAAGCACAGCCAGCAGCCATTGGCCTCCCACTGGCCTATCAGGTCCTGACGCTGCTGTGACCTCACAAGCACAGCCAAGCAGACAGGGGCCTGCCACTGGCCTATCAGGCACTGAGGCTGCTGTGACCTCACAAGCACAGCCAGCAGTGAAGGGCCTGCCATGGCGCGTCAAGCACGGAGAAAGAAGGGAACACCCAAGCAGACCAGCAGCCATGGGCGTGGCAGTGCATGCCATGCATGCCATGCATGCAATGGCATGCAGGTCAAAGTGACATCATAAGACACAACCAGCAACCATGGGCCTGCCACTGCCCTTTTTGGCATGGAGACACAAGTATCCTCACAAGCCCAGTCAGGAGGCATGGCCCTGCCACTGCCCTATCAAGCACAGAGGCAGAAGCAACCTCACAAGCAGAGCAAGGACTGATGGGCCTGACTGGCCTACCAGGCCGTGAGGCAGAAGTGACATGACTATCTCATCCAGCAGTGGTGGACCTGACAATATCATTTCAGGCAGAGGGTAAAGTGATATCACAGAACACTGAAGGACCATAACAGAAAAAAAGGCACTTGGAGGCATGAGCACTGGGAAAAAAGGGCACTAGGAGGCGATGCACTGCAAAAATATGCACATGGAGGACACTATACTGGAAAAAAGGGCACTTTGGGAGCCTGCATCACAAAAATAGGCACTTGGAGGCCGCTAGGCCGGAGAAAAAGGCACTTAGATGCCCCTTCACTGCAAAAATAAGGCACTCAGACAGCAGTGCACCTCAAACAAAGGCACTCGGTGGCCCCTGAACCACAAGGAAAGGCACTCGGTGGCTCCTACAGCACAAAAAAAGGCACTCGGGGGCTGCTGCAATGTGAAAAAAGGCACTCAGAGGCCCCTGAACCACAAGAAAAGGCACTCGGTGGCCTCTGAACCACAAGAAAAGGCACTTGGTGGACCCTACAGCACAATAAAAGGCACTTGGGGGCTGCTACAATGTGAAACAGTGCACCGGAGGGCCCAGCACCACCAAAAAAGGCACTCGGAGGCTCCTGCACTGGAAATAAAGGCACTTGGAGGCCCCTGCACCACAAAAAAAGTCACTCGGAAGCCCCTACATTGCAAAAAAAGGCACTTGGAGGCTACTACACTGCAAAAAAATGCACCCTGAGGCCCCTGCACCGCAAAAAAAGGCACTTGGAGGCCCCTGCACCACAAAAAAAAGGCACATGGAGGCCCCTACACCACAAAAAAAGGCACTCGGCTGCCCCTACAGTGGAAAAAAAGGCACTCGGAGGCCCCTACACCACAAAAAAAGGCACTTCGGGGCTGCTACACTGGAAAAAAGGCACTCGGAGGCCCCTTCACCAGAAACAAAGGCACTTGGAGGGCCCTGCACCACAAAAGAAGGCACTCGGAGGCCCCTACACCACAAGAAAAGGCACTCGGAGGCCGCTGCATCACAAAAAAAGGCACTTGGAGGCTAATACACTGCAAAAAAGGCACTCGGAGGACCATGCACGGCAAAAAAAGGCACTCGGTGGCCCCGACACCACAAAAAAAGGTACTCGGGGGCTGCTACAATGCGAAAACAGGCACTCCGATGCCCCTACACCAGAAAGAAAGGCACTCAGAGGGCCCTGCAGCACAAAAAAAGGCACTCAGCTGCCCTTACACTGGAAAAACAGGCACTCGGAGGCCTCTACACCCCAGAAAAAGGCACTCAGTGGCCCCTACACTGCAAAAAAAGGCACTCGGGGGCTACTACAATGTGAAACAAGGCACTCGGAGGGCCCTGCACCACCAAAAGAAGCACTCAGAGGCTCCTGCACTGGAAAAAGAGGCACTCGGAGGCCTGTACACCGGAAAAAAAGGCACTTGGAGGCCGCTACACCACAGAGAAAGGCACTCGGCGGCACCGGCAACGGAAAAAAATGCACTCGGAGGCCCCTACACCACAAAAAAAGGCACTTGGAGGCCCCTACACTGGAAAAAAAGGCACTCGGAGGCCCCTACACCACAAAAAAAGGCACTTGGGGGCTGCTACAATGCAAAAAAAGGCACTTGGAGGCCCCTGAACCACAAGAAAAGGCTCTCGGGGCCACTACACCGCAAAAAAAAGGTACATGGAGGACCACACACACAAAAATAACAGCACTCGGTGGCCCCTGAACCACAAGGAAAGGCACTCGGTGGCTCCTACAGCACAAAAAAAGGCACTCGGGGGCTGCTACAATGTGAAAAAAGGCACTCAGAGGCCCCTGAACCACAAGAAAAGGCACTCGGTGGCCTCTGAACCACAAGAAAAGGCACTTGGTGGACCCTACAGTACAATAAAAGGCACTCGGGGGCTGCTACAACGTGAAACAAGGCACTCAGAGGGCCCAGCACCACCACAAAAAGCACTCGGAGGCTCCTGCACCACAAAAGAAGGCACTCAGAGGCCCCTACACCACCAAGAAAGGCACTCGGTGGCCCCCACATTGCAAAAAAAGGCACTTGGAGGCTACTACACTGCAAAAAAATGCACCCTGAGGCCCATGCTCAGCAAAAAAAGGCACTCAGTAGCCCCTGCATTGCAAAAAAAGGCACTCAGAGGCCTCCACACCGCAAAAAAAGGCACTCGGAGGCCTCCACACCGCAAAAAAAGGCACTTGGAGGCCGCTACACTGCAAAAAAAAAATGCACCCAGAGGCCTCGACACCACAAAAGAAAGGCACTCGGAGGACCACACCACAAAAAAAGGCACTCGGCTGCCCCTACACTGGAAAAAAAGGCACTCGGCTGCCCCTACACCACAAGAAAAGGCACTCAGTGGCCCCTACAGCACAAAAAAAGGCACTTGGTGGATGCTAAAATGCAAAAAAAGGCACTCGGAGGCTGCTACAACGCGGAAAAAGGCACTCAGAGGGCCCTGCACCACAAAAAAAAGCACTCGGAGGCTCCTGCACTGGGAAAAGAGGCACTCGCAGGCCTGTACACCGGATATAAAGGCACTTGGAGGCCCCTGCACCACATAGGAAGGCACTCGGAGGCCCCTACACTGCAAAAAAAAGGCACTCGGAGGCCCCTACACCACAAAAAAAGGCACTCTGCTGCCCCTACAGTGGAAAAAAAGGCACTCGGAGGCCCCTACACCACAAAAAAAGGCACTTGGAGGCTGCTACAATGCAAAAAATGGCACTTGGAGGCCCCTGCACCAGAAACAAAGGCACTTGGAGGGCCCTGCACCACAAAAGAAGGCACTCGGAGGCCCCTGACCCACAAGAAAAGGCACTCGGTGGCCCCTACAGCACAATAAAAGGCACTCGGGGGCTGCTACAATGTGAAACAAGGCACTCGGAGGGCCCAGCACCACCAAAAAAGGCACTCGGAGGCCCCTGCACTGGGAAAAGAGCCACTTGCAGGCCTGTACACTGGAAATAAAGGCACTTGGAGGCCCCAGCACCACAAAAAAAGGCACTCGGAAGCCCCCACATTGCAAAAAAAGGCACTCGGTGGCCCCTGCACCGCAAAAAAAGGCACTCGGTGGCCCCTGCACCGCAAAAAAAGGCACTTGGAGGCCTCTACAACACCTTCCACTGCCCTATCAGACACAGAGGCTCATGTGACCTCACAAGGAAAGGAAGCCGCCAGGGGCCTGCCACTGGCCTGTCAGGCACTGGTACTTCTGTGAGCTCACAAGCAGAGTCAGCAGCCATGGGCATCCCACTGCCTGATGAGGCACTGAGACAAAGGTGACCTCAAAATGCAGCCAGCACGCAGAGGCCTGCCACTGGCCTATCAGGCAATAGGACTGCCATGACCTCAAAAGGACAGCCAGCAGCCAATGGCCTCGCACTGGCCTATCAGGCAATAGGACTGCTGTGACCTCACGAGCACAGCCAGCAGCTATGGGCCTCCCACTGGCTATCAGGCACTCAGACTGCTGTGACCTCACAAGCACAGCAAACAGCCAGGGGCCTGCCACTGCCCTATAGGGCACAGAGGCTGCTGTGACCTCACAAGCACAGCCAGCAGTGAAGGGCCTGCCACTGGCCTATAGGGAACGGAGGCTGATGTTACCTCACAAACACAGCCAGCAGCCATTGGCCTTCCACTGCCCAATGAGGCGCTGACACTGCTCTGACCTCACAAGCACAGCACACTGTCACGGGCCTGCCACTGCCATAAATGGCACGGAGGCTGCTGTGACCTCACAAGCACAGCCAGCAGCCAGGGGCCTGCCACTGCCCGATAAGACACTGAGGCTGCTGTGACGTAACAAGCAAAGCCAGCAGCTGTGGGTCTGCCACTGGCCTACCAGGCTGTAGGAGTGTTGTGACCTGACAAGCACAGCCAGCAGCCAGGGGCCTGCCACTGGCCTGTGAAGCACTGAGGCTGCTATGACCTCACGAGCCCAGGCAGCAGCTATGGGCCTACCACTGCCCTATAGGGCAGGGAGGTGCTGTGACCTGACAAGCACAGCAAGGAGCCAGAGGCCTGCCATTGCCCTATAAGGTACAGAGACAAATGTGACCTCAAAAGGCAGCCAGCAGACGGGGCCTTCCACGGGCCTATCAGGAAATAGGACTGCTGTGTCCTCACAAGCACAGCCAGCAGCTATGGGCCTGCCACTGCCCTACAGGAAAAGGAGGCTGCTGTGACCTGACAAGCACAGCGAGGAGCCAGAGGCCTGCCATTGCCCTATAAGGTACGGAGACAAATGTGACCTCAAAAGGCAGCCAGCAGACAGGGGCCTGCCATGGGTCTATCAGGAAATAGGACTGCTATGACCTTACAAGCACAGCCAGCAGCTACGGGCCTCCCACAGGCCTGTGAGGCACAGAGGCTGCTGTGACCTCACAAGCACAGCCAGCAGCCAAGGGCCTGCCACTAGCCTATACAGCACGGAGGCTGATTTGACCTCACAAGCCAAGCCAGCAGCTATGGGCCTGCCACTGCCCTATAGGGCACTGAGGCTTCTCTGACCTCACAAGCACAGCCAGCAGCCAGCAGCCAGGGCATCCCACTGGCCTATGCGGCACTGGTACTTCTGTGACCTCACAAGCACAGACAGCAGCTATGGGCCTTCCACTGCCCTATATGGCACGGAGGCTTATGTGACCTTACAAGTACAGTCAGCAGCCATTGGCCTGCCACTGGCCTGTGAAGCACTGAGGCTGCTGTGATCTCACAAGGACAGCCAGCAGCCGGGGGCCTGCCACTGAGCTATCAGGAAAGGGTCCTTCTGTGACCTCAAAAGTACAGCCAGCAGCCATGGGCATCCCACTGGAGTATGAGGCACTGAGACAAAGCTGACCTCAAAATGCAGCCAGCAGCCATGGGCCTGCAACTGGCCTATGAGACACTGAGGCTGCTGAGACATCACAAGTACAGCCAGCAGCCAAACAAGACTAAGGAGAAAAACAGCTTGCCTCAGAAAGACGATGAGACCCAATGAGGAGCAGGAGACCCCAGACCAAAAAATTGCTATTGGTCTAACTATCGCGTGAAGGGTGGGAACTGGAAGTCGAAAAGACTATAATTACCCAGGATTTGTTTATGTTAGGGTCCCTCTTTGGAGGCACCCAGCTCGAGCTGTAATTACTGCACACGCGTGATTAAAATTATCTAATTTGTTTTGATTTGACTCTGAACTTTACTTGCGGGAACCTAGGGTCGAGCCCTGTTATGGTGGCCGACAAGCCTATTTTCCATAACAGTTTGGCACCCCAGATGGGACCCTAGGCGACCACTGTCGGGGCCTCTCATCTCCAAACAATCATCTGGCGCCATCGGGTGAGTTCACCTGGGATCTTTGGCAACGAGAGGCACCGAGAAGGTGAGTCTTAAACTCCCACCTAAATTCTAAAATCTAGTCTGGTAACAGTGCACTGAAGGGGTACGCGGGCTGATCACCGTAAGGCGTACCAGGTGTGTGTGTGGGGGGGGTGTACGCGGGCTGGCCACTGTAAGGCATACCAGGGGGACAGGTAGGAGTCCCATCCCCAGGGTTAGAGTGGGTTTTAAGTCCCAGCTCGGTTCGGCCGGAGGAGGGGTGTGCAGCCTGATCAGCATAAGGCGCACTGCAAAACTATAAGACCGAAATCTAGAGTCACTGTGACTGGTGTGAGTGTAAACAGTACTGTGTGTTTGCGTGTGTGTGTGTGAGTGCGTGTAGCCTGGGAACCGATTGGGGCACCCGTCGACTGAGAAGCCGCCCGCTGCGAAGGGACAGCAGTCCTAGCAGTTAAAGACTCAGGTGGTGTGAGTGTGGTTCCCAGGGAGCGAGAGAAAGAGAAAGAGAGAAATAGTGCGTGTGATCACACCAGCTACAGCATCTGGTGTTACCGGTAAGGAAGTGCACTGCCTGATTTGCTTAAGACGCACTTTTCAGGAACTCAATATGGGAAATAATTTCGGCATAGAAAAGGGGACGCCCTTAGCCGAAATTTTGGTAAACTGGAGTAAGATTGATGGTACCAAAACTTTAGGGAGAAAAAGGTTAGTCCAACTATGTCAGGAGGATTGGCCGTTCCTGACTAAGGAAGGTAATCTGGCAGAGCGATGGCCGCCCCAGGGGACCTTCGGTTACCAGGAACTAACTTTCCTGCGTCATCATTTGGAGAACAGGTTCCCCAGACAAATGGATTACTGGTATCTATGGGACAACTGGGCATTTGCTAGACGAAAAGAGGCGCCTAGGAAAGAGAGAATCTTTCCTCAGAATGCTGTAAGTACCGCAGCTGCTGAAACACTTGTGGAAACTATTCCACCCTATGCGCTACCCTCTGCTTCAGCTTCCCTATACCCCCGCTTGCCTTCCGCCCCCGCCTTTCAAGCTCCTCTGGAAGGCCTTCCTGTGCCAGGAGTGCCCCCACCCGATCTGGAAGGGGTACCTCGGGTCGCCACTACACGAGTTTACCGACCCTGGAGACCCCAAGATTTAATTATATGGAGTCAACGGCTCCCCAGACTTAGGGATGATCCAGAAAGAGTGTTACAAATCATAAGGGGAATTATGCGGGCGTATGGCCCTACCTGGGGAGATGTACAAACACGCCTTGAATCTGTGTTCACTCCAGATGAAAGGTGCTCAATTTTGGATGCAAACCGCCGTTGGGCAGCAGAGGGGGGTGTCGGGACTGCTCAAACAGCCTGGCCAGCTGTGGACCCCGGATGGAATCATAATGTAGATGCAGATTACAGGCAGTTGCAATTAGCCAGAGAGGACTTAGAAGAAGCTATACCTTTGGCAGGACAAAAGACTGCAAATTGGTCTAAAGTGAGGGAGTGTCAGCAACAGGCAGAGGAACACCCCTCGGCGGCTTACTTTGCTAGGCTAATTAAGCAAGTCAGAATGTATGGGGGAGGACTAGACCCAGAAGCTGAGGCTAACAGGCCACTAATGATTTCCACATTTGTAGACCAAGCAGCCCCGGACATTAAAAAGTAGTTTTCCAAACATGTCCCTGACTGGCCAGGAAAGCGAATGGATGAAAGATTACATTTAGCCACATTTGTGTATAACAGTCGAGAGGAGGAGAGGGCAAAAGAAAAGAGACAGCAAAAAAGAGAGGAAGTTAGTGTGTTAGCAGCTGTGTTAAGAGATGGATTTAGAGGACCCAGGGGGAGGGGACGTGAAAGAGCCAGGAGAGATAGATGGAGTCAAAGTGAATGTGCTGTACAGTCAGGAGTTAATGATGTTTGTTATAATTGTGGGGAACAAGGACACTGGCAGCGGGAGTGCCCAGTGAGGCCCCATGTAGTTAGGCACAGAGGAACCGGCATGAGACAATCAAACACTAAGGAGGAGACCAGGCGATTCCCAGTCAATCCACAATGAGAGGAAACAGGAGACTCAGAAAATACTGTGGAAATTGGAGTAAATTTATGGGATGTAGATTTGGATTTTGAGGGTCACGTAATGGCAAATACAGAAGGTTTAGAAGTTCCCTTTCTAGTGGATACTGGAGCCACCCTTTCCCTTTTAAATTTTGAGCCTAAAGGATGCAAATCATCAGATAAAATAGTGATGCAAGGAGTGATGGGAAAGGGCAAACGAAGTTATCTAAGCCCTTATTACTCACTATTGGGGGTAAAACAGTGTGGGGACGTTTTATAATTTCCACAGACGCACCTATATGCCTTTTGGGGAGGGATCTCCTGCAAGCCTTGGATACTCAGATCTGCTTACAGCCGGAAGGGACAAAGCTAATAATTATGGGTTCGTGTGTTCTGGCTAAGACACCAGAACCAGAGTCAACTAGTCTGCAAATTCCAACAGGTTTAGGATCAGTTTCTAAAAAATTATGGAGCTCTTCAGGAATGGATGTGGGACTACTGAAATCAGCCAGTCTAGTCTCGATAAAAACAAAGGGGGGATTGCCTCCTGCAGTTAAACAATATCCTATCCCGAAGGAAGCAGAGAAGAGTATCCAAAAACAAATTGATCATTATCTGAAAATGGATATCCTTAGAGTCTGTGAATCCCCATATAACACCCCAATTCTGCCAGCTAAAAAGAACAGGCAAGATGCTGATGGTGATCCAGAGTATCGCTTTGTACAAGACTTAAGGGCTATAAACCAACATGTAGTTGCTCCACATCCAGTAGTCCCCGACCCATCAACCATTTTACTACAGATACCCCATTGGGCAACTTATTTTACTGTGATTGACCTAACAGCAGCCTTTTTTAGTATACCAATAGCTGAAGATAGCCAAGATCTCTTTGCTTTCACTTGGAAGGGACAACAATTAACTTGGACAAGGCTGCCACAGGGATTTACTGGGTCTCCGACTATTTTTTCGCGTATACTTAAAAATGACCTCTCAGATATCGAACTTCCAGGACATTCTGTATTAATACAATATGTAGATGATTTGTTATTAGCAAGTAAAGATTATGAGACATGTTTGAAAGATACTGTTTCTCTATGTAACGCTTTTGCAGAAAAAGGGCATCGAGCATCTCTGTCTAAACTCCAGCTGTGTCAAAGAGAGGTAAAATATTTGGGTTTTATCTTAAGAGAAGGACACAGGTTAGTTGATCCAGAATGAGTAAAGACAATTCTTGATATGCCTCGTCCTGTAACAAAAAAACAGCTTAGGGGATTTTTAGGAGCTGTAGGATTCTGCCAACCGTGGATTCCTGGGTTAGCAGAACTTACTAAGCCTCTGGTACAGGCAACAAAAAAGGAGGAGATAGAGCCTTTGGCCTGGGGCCCAAGGCCCCAGGGAAAGGGAGAAAGCTTTTACATCTGTGAAAAAAGCGTTGGTTTCAGCCCCTGCTCTCGGGTTACCAGATTATAGCAAACTATTTGAATTATTTGTCCATGAGCGACAGGGAGTAGCAAGTGGGGTACTCACCCAAAAACTAGGCCCTCACCGTAGACCAGTGGCCTGTTACTCCACGCAACTAGATGAGGTAGCTAAAGGCACTCCAGGATGCATCAGAGCAATAGCAGCTACTGCAGCTCTTATTGAAAAAAACATGACCTGTGGTTTTGGGTCATTCATTGACTGTGTATGTGCCACATGAAGTAGAACTGTTAATGAAGCAATATGCGACTCAAGCACTATCCCCACAGAGAGCTCACCGCTATGAACTGATAATACTGCATGCAGATAATGTGACTTTAAAAAGATGCAATATTTTGAATCCAGCAACGCTATTGCCTCAACCGGAGGACAGAGAGCCACATCATTCCTGTGAGCAGGTGGTGGTCAGCTCAAGCAAGCCCCGGGAGGACCTTAAAGAAGAACCTTTGGAGAACCCGGACTTAGTTCTGTTTACAGATGAGTCATCCTATTATTTGGACGGAAGACGTCACTCCAGCTATGCTGTCACTAACGTCTTTGAGGTGCTCGAGGCCAATCCTTTGTCTCCATCAGTAAGTGCTCAAGGAGCAGAATTAATAGCATTGCCCCAAGCAGCAAAATATAGGTAAGAGCTTGCGGGTAAATATCTATACCGACTCTAAATATGCATTTGGAGTGTGTCATGCAACAGGGATGTTACGGAAAGAACAAGGATTCTTTTCATCATCAGGAAAGAAATTAGCTAATGGAGAAGAAATATGTAATTTGCTGGAAGCAGTTCAACTGCCCAAAGAAATTGCGGTAATACACTGCCCAGCCCATACTAAAGACACTACAGAAATTAGCAGAGGAAATGCTCTAGCCAACGCTGCTGCGAGGGCTGCAGCTCGACAACCTCTGAGAGAATGTATGGGGGCAGTTCCAAGGATGGACCAGAGTGAGTGGCCAAACTTAATAGACCCCAAAACTATGTATGAAAAAGAGTGCTCAGTGGAAGAGAAAAAACAATGGGAACAGTGGGAAGCAAAACAAAATGATGATGGAATATGGACAATTGGGGAAAAACCAATTCTACCAAAAAAATATTTAATTACTATAGCTAGGTGGTTTCACGATAAAGCTCATGGGGGAGCCGAGGCAATAGCTAAACAGGTACAGAAAGTATGGGCTGCTCCAGGAATTTATGCAGCTGCTGCAAGAATAACGAATAGCTGCCCGACCTGCCTGAAGTTTTCAAATAACAAGCCAAGCTCAGATTTGGGGGGGGCGACCATGGGCTTTCTTCCCTTTCCAGAAGCTGCAAATAGATTATACAGATATGCCATCTGTCTATGGATACAAACACTTGTTAGTGATAGTAGATCAGTTATCAGGCTGGGTAGAAGCTTTCCCAACAAGAAAGGCTGACACAGGGGGAGTGGTAAAAGCCTTACTGAAGGAAATCATACCCAGGTATGGGGTCCCAGAAGCCATTGATTCAGACAGGGGTGCCCATTTTACAGCAAGCATAATCAATCAGTTATACAAATCGTTAGGAATAAAAAGAAACCTACATACTCCTTATCACCCACAATCTTCAGGACAAGTAGAAAGAATGAATAGAACATTAAAAGAGAAAATAGCAAGAATATGCACACATGCTAGCCTAAAATGGCCAGAGGCATTAAACTTAGCTCTATGGGATGTTTGAAATTCTCCACGGCAACCCATAGGACTAACACCAGCAGAAATTCTTTTTGGGAGACATTTAGCGATACCAGGGACTTATATCCCTGCTAAGACCAGCCTATTAGACGGAGATGAATGAGTGACACAGTATGTACTAGCCTTACAAGAACAGTTTAAGGCCTTGCAAAATCAGGCTCAGTGGTTTCAGCCGGTGCCATCAGACATTCAGGCACATGATATACAGCCTGGAGATAAAGTGCTGAAAAAGGTATTCTCGCGAAAAACAAAACTAGAACCAAAATGGGAAGGACCCTATACTGTATTGTTAAGTTCTTACTACGCTGTTAAAATTCTGGGAAAAGAGAACTGGATTCACCACTCTCACGTGAAACGAGTGACAGTCCAAGAAGCAAACACAGCAGAGCTTGCAGCAGAACAGTGAAGACAACCACGTAAAGCTCGATGGGATACACGACTTCCCCAGGGTAATCTGTTGGGACTCGCCTCACTAACACAAATCTCTTTGCCTTTACTGCACCCTGCAGGATGGCAGGCAGAAGTGCCGTGCTCATGTTGCTGTTTCAAACCCTGGCAATGCTACTTTCCCTAAGCTGTGGTCAAAGAACCTTAGAGTGGCCATGGTCCCAGGCCCGTGTTAAGTATACCGGAAGTATGGGATTAAATTCTGATAAAAACTTAAACCTCTCAACCCTGGTCATGCATGGAACTGAAGTATACTCAGAAAATGAATGGAGCTGGGATAATACTAACCAACTTCCCCAACTCCTGGGAGGGACAGGAAAGGAAATAAAGAGGGTGTCGAGTGATCAGCGGGTCCACCCATGAGAAGGCAACTCAAATCTCTCTCACTAAAATCAAATCAAATGAAAAAGAAAGGAAAATTTGTGCCAGTGAAAACCTGGATTGTTGGTACAAATTTACCTTAGAACAACCTGTTTTTATAGTTTGCCTGTGGTCTCACCACAATGTGGGACTATCATTTAAATTTAAATTTAACTGATTTAAATTTAACCACTGAGGCTGCTGTGACCTCACAAGCACAGCCAGCAGCCATTGGTCTCCCACTGCCCTATAAGGTACAGAGACAAATGTGACCTCAAAAGGCAGCCAGCAGACAGAGGCCTGCCACGGGCCTATCAGGAAATAGGACTGCTGTGACCTTACAAGCACAGCCAGCAGCTACAGGCCTGCCACTGGCCTATGAGGCACGGAGGCTGCTGTGACCTCACGAGCCCAGGCAGCACCAAGGGGCCTGCCACTGGCGTGTGAAGCACTGAGACTAATGTGACCTCACGAGCCCAGGCAGCAGCTATGGGCCTGCCACTGGCCTATGAGGCACGGAGGCTGCTGTGACCTCACAAGCACACCAAGCAGCCATTGGCCTTCCACAGGCCTATCAGGCACTGAGGCTGCTGTGACCTCACAAGCACAGCCAGCAGCCAAGGGCCTGCCACAGGCCTATCAGGCAATACGACTGCTGTGACCTCACAAGCACAGCCAGCAGCTGTGGGCCTCCCTCTGGCCTATAGGAAAAGGAGGCTGCTGTGACCTCACAAGCACACCCAGCAGCCAGGGGCCTGCCACTGCCCGATAAGACACTGAGGCTGCTGTGACGTAACAAGCAAAGCCAGCAGCTGTGGGTCTGCCACTGGCCTACCAGGCTGTAGGAGTGTTGTGACCTGACAAGCACAGCAGCAGGAGGTATGGGCCTGCCACTGCCCTCAAGGGCAGGGAGGCTTCTGTAACCTCACAAGCACAGCCAGCAGCCAGGGGCCTGCCACTGGCCTGTGAAGCACTGAGGCTGCTATGACCTCACGAGCCCAGGCAGCAGCTATGGGCCTACCACTGCCCTATAGGGCAGGGAGGCTGCTGTGACCTGACAAGCACAGCGAGGAGCCAGAGGCCTGCCATTGCCCTATAAGGTACAGAGACAAATGTGACCTCAAAAGGCAGCCAGCAGACGGGGCCTTCCACGGGCCTATCAGGAAATAGGACTGCTGTGACCTCACAAGCACACCAAGCAGCTATGGGTCTGCCACTGGCCTACAGCAAAAGGAGGCTGCTGTGACCTCACAAGCACAGCAAGCAGCCAGGGGCCTCCCACTGCCCTATAAGGTACAGAGACAAATGTGACCTCAAAAGGCAGCCAGCAGACAGGGGCCTGCCATGGGCCTATCAGGAAATAGGACTGCTATGACCTTACAAGCACAGCCAGCAGCTACGGGCCTCCCACAGGCCTGTGAGGCACTGAGGCTCCTGTGACCTCACAAGCACAGCCAGCAGCCAAGGGCCTGCCACTAGCCTATACAGCACGGAGGCTGATTTGACCTCACAAGCCGAGCCAGCAGCTATGGGCCTGCCACTGCCCTATAGGGCACTGAGTCTTCTCTGACCTCACAAGCACAGCCAGCAGCCAGCAGCCAGGGCATCCCACTGGCCTATGCGGCACTGAGGCTGCTGTGACCTCACAAAAACAGCCAGCACCCAGGGGCCTGCCCCTGGCCTATCATGCAATGGGACTGCTGTGACCTCACAAGCACAGCCAGCAGCCAGTGTCCTGCCACTGGCCTATAGGGAACGGAGGCTGCTGTGACCTAACAAGCACAGCCAGCACCCAGAGGCCTGCCACTGGCCTATGCGGCACTGGTACTTCTGTGACCTCACAAGCACAGACAGCAGCTATGGGCCTTCCACTGCCCTATATGGCACGGAGGCTTATGTGACCTTACAAGTACAGTCAGCAGCCATTGGCCTGCCACTGGCCTGTGAAGCACTGAGGCTGCTGTGATCTCACAAGGACAGCCAGCAGCCGGGGGCCTGCCACTGAGCTATCAGGAAAGGGTCCTTCTGTGACCTCAAAAGTACAGCCAGCAGCCATGGGCATCGCACTGGAGTATGAGGCACTGAGACAAAGCTGACCTCAAAATGCAGCCAGCAGCCATGGGCCTGCAACTGGCCTATGAGACACTGAGGCTGCTGAGACATCACAAGTACAGCCAGCAGCCAAACAAGACTAAGGAGAAAAACAGCTTGCCTCAGAAAGACGATGAGACCCAATGAGGAGCAGGAGACCCCAGACCAAAAAATTGCTATTGATCTAACTATCGCGTGAAGGGTGGGAACTGGAAGTCGAAAAGACTATAATTACCCAGGATTTGTTTATGTTAGGGTCCCTCTTCGGAGGCACCCAGCTCGAGCTGTAATTACTGCACGCGCGTGATTAAAATTATCATGGATAAAAATCATGCATGGAACTGAAGTATACTCAGAAAATGAATGGAGCTGGGATAATACTAACCAACTTCCCCAACTCCTGGGAGGGACAGGAAAGGAAATAAAGAGGGTGTCGAGTGATCAGCGGGTCCACCCATGAGAAGGCGACTCAAATCTCTCTCACTAAAATCAAATCAAATGAAAAAGAAAGGAAAATTTGTGCCAGTGAAAACCTGGATTGTTGGTACAATTTTACCTTAGAACAGCCTGTTTTAATAGTTTGTCTGTGGGCTCACCACAATGTGGGACTATCATTTAAATTTAAAATAGACATTATTGAGCCCAGTACAGCAATACCTACCCTGACTACAATTATTTTCACCAATATAAATAACTCTGTTACCATGAAGAGTAAGAAAACCTTATCCCCACAAATCTTTGAAATTGGACCGTATGTGATTAGAAATACAGGCCAACAACGAGTGTTATTTAATCCATCATGGTCTCTCAATCGAGTAGAGCTGTTAATGCAAATTATATCTCTACAATCAAACCGACCTGTTCACCATTCTTAGGTACGTCCTATGTGGGATGGACGGCGTGGTTACATAGGCAAACCCTCACCTCTCCAAAACGAACAAGGAGAGATGTGACCGGTATCATAGGAACAGGATTGGGAGTCCTAAACAGTATAGATGCTGAAGTACTCGTAAATAAACTGAGCACAACAACAAGTGACTTATGCAGATTAAAACATCCATTGAGGGCTTCTTTATTAGCATTAGGAACTAACCAATGGCTTTCATCCGAGATATTACCTCAATGGGAAAAAATGAATGAAAAAGATCACCACTTGATAGTGGATGCACTTGGGGAAACCCAAATTAATATTTCCCTGGCCCTCAGTTGCATCCAAGCTCAACTGTGGATGCAATCTATGGTAGCAACGATTATAAGGGAAGGGGAAGAGGGCACCTTACCCACTGAAATTCGAAAGGTAATTTGGGATAATGCGACCGAATTTGAAAAGGAATTCCAATCCTGGTGGTATCTGGTCAATTTTACTTATGATCCTATCAACACTAAGGCCACAGCCTTTGTTTCAACAATACGTAATGCTTCAACATATACAATATATCCAATCATTGCGTTAGGATTAAATCACAATGGAGCTATACTCTATCCATTGGAACATAGAGTATGGGCCCAACGAAATGGAAATAAATGGCAAACTGTGGACGTTAGCGCATGTATTGTACAGGAACAGCAAGGGTTTATTTGTGAAAGTAATACTATCAAAGCCCAAGACATTTGTCTTGACGCTGAGCAAAATGTTTGTCATTTTGAAATACACCCTGATGAAACACCTGAAACTATACTTGTATATATTGGGAGAGGATGCGTATGTATGAGAACCTTTTGTAGTCTTGTAGTTATAGATGGCATTGTAGTAGATATAAGTAATCATTGAAATATTTGTATTTGTAGCTTTACCAAAATCATGGGATGTGATTTTAATTATTCAGCTCCTATCACGTCTTATCAATTGTTACAATCTAATTATACATTAATTCAAAATTTACTACCTACCCCCATTGGGATGAATCTCACCCTGGTAAGGAAACTACTACAACATGATGATTTGCATCGACTGCTAGAGCGCATCCAGAACAGTGGACAGAAAACTCTAATCACTGTTCCCCATGATGCAAAAGAGATACATCATATCTTGGAAAGGGTAAAAAGGGACGGAGAACATCATGGCTGGGAAACTCTTGTAGGGTGGTCACCAACTGCAACAGGGATTTATAATCATGTATTGCACCCGGTAGTAGTCGTATTCAGTTTAACTGTGTTATGCCTATTGCTTACGATCATATTATACATAAGATTAGGGAAAGTGATAGTACGCCTCGAAAGGCTTCGAGAACTCTGTTTAAAATATTAGCAGGGATGCTTCATAAAAACAAAGGGGGGAAACTGTTAAAGAATAGTGAATTGAAACTGTCTAGAAATGGCTGCTTAGCACAACTTACATAAAACTTGCTTAGCATGAGTGGCTAGATTTGCTGAAGCCTTAGGCCGAGCGTGGGAAAAGTAACAAATCTTTACTTATTTTAATAAAAAATAGTGCCTCAGAGCTCGTTCAGGCTGGGAAGATAAGGGCGCCACACGCAGTCGGCGCACCTGTGTCACCGACTCCGAGAGGGAAGACGCCAAAACAACTGGGAAGATAAGACCTTGGGAGGCAACCGCCAGACCCAACAAAAACAGAGGTACAACCATCATCAGAGACTGCAAAAAAAACAAGAATAAGGAGAAAAACAGCTTGCCTCAGAAAGACGATGAGACCCAATGAGGAGCAGGAGACCCCCAGACCAAAAAATTACTATTGGTCTAACTATCGCGTGAGGGGTGGGAAGTGGAAGTCGAAAAGACTATAATTACCCAGGATTTGTTTATGTTAGGGTCCCTCTTTAGAGGCACCCAGCTCGAGCTGTAATTACGGCACGCGTGTGATTAAAATTTAGTTTGTTTTGATTTGGCTCTGAACTTTACTTGGGGGAACCTAGGGTCGAACTCTGTTATGGTGGCCGACAAGTTTAATTTCCATAACAGGCCGATGAGGCTGCAAAAAGGGCAGCATTATCTGTGTCAGTGGCAGCATTAGTTCCAGAGAGAATGTTAAAAATGGAAATTCCAGTATACACTGAAAAAGAAAATAAATTAGCAGAAATACTGAAATGCATAAAAACTCCTGAAGGATGGTGGGTGACATCTACTGGACAGTGTGTGGTAACTTTGCTGATAATGAAGAAGCTGATGAAGCAAATACATGATAGTACCCACATGGGAGCTGAGGCACTGGTTGAAACAGTTAAAAGATTTGCTGTGGGAGTTAGTATGTTAATAATTGCAAAGGGTATTACACAAAAATGTGAAATCTGTCTTAGAAATAATCCCAAGATTCAGAAGAAGCCCCCCAGGGGAAGTAAAAAGGGGCTTCATGCCTGGGGATTACTGGCAAATTGATTTTTCTGAATTACCAAGATGTAATGGATATAAATATTTGTTGGTAATTGTTGACACCTTTTCAGGATGGCCTGAGGCTTTCCTGTGTCGTACCACTAAAGCAAGGGAGGTAGTGAAAATGTTATTAAAAGAAATCTACCAAGATTTAGGGTACCAGAAGGGTTTTCTTCAGATAGGGGACCTCATTTTATAGCAGAAATAGTACAGCAAATCTCAAAAATACTACAAATTAAATGGGACTTACATACCCCCTGGAGGCCACAATCCAGTGGAAAAGTGGAAAGAGTGAATCAAACAATTAAGAGACGAGACAGGTAGGAAAATTGTGTCAGGAGACTCAGATGAAATGGACTGATGTTTTACCTCTGGCATTATTAAGAACCAGAATAACCCCAAGGGTTAGGGAGAAAGTTAGTCCATTTGAGATTCTGTATGGTAAACCTTACACTGTAAATTTAACTGGAAATGAAATTCAAATGCTCGTTAAGGGTGATCAAATTTTAAGTGATTATCTCTTGTCTATTGCAAAGGTTCTTCTCTCCGTAGGTACATCCAGTTATACTTTTAGGTTACACCCGAGTGAAAGCAGTATCTCGAGAGATGTGGAAAGCTGAACAAGTTCAACCTCTAAAGTTAAAAATATATAAAGATATATGAGTTGTATTAGAAGCGAATCGGTTTTAAATTTAGATTGTATTCAGGGAAAAAAAATGCTTTAATCTGTTTGTTAGGAATAGGGTTAATATTGTTGTTACGGTATCTGTGTAAAAATGATGTTCTCCTTAACAACCAGGGGAGAAATGTGGTGGTTAGTTTTTCTAGGTTACCTGAGCCAAACAATTAAAGGGAATCAGGAAGGATTTTGGAGTCACAATCTCCATTTGGAAGTAATTACGAAATCTATGAAGATAGTTAACCAGAGGGATTGCTGGGTGTGTACCCACTTCCCTGAACATTCCAACAAGGGCTTCCCGCTAATTGGAGTGCCTATGAAACAACCAAACAGGAATGGGAAGTCCAGAGTGTGACAGGAGATTATTATCAATGTATCCAAAGATGTAATAATAGTAATAAATGGTGGGAGAAAACTATACTTTATGGAAAGCAATCGATCAACTGTACTGGAGCCATTAAGGTAGGAGGTTATAAAGATTGCTCTCGGATAGCTGAATAGGTTTATAAGTGGCCAAGTAAGGAACTAAATGGGTGGCGTGTTCCAAAAGGTAGTGGATGGTATTGGTTGTGTGGAAACAAGGCACGAAAAGTGCTACCTCCTAATTGGTCAGGGACATGTACTTTAGGGGCAATAATCCCTAATGTTACTCTAAGAAAAGAATTGAGTAATAAATACCAAAAATCCTGGCTAAGAACATTCATAAGGAGACAAAAGAGGGTCAATAATCCTTTAATAGATCGACCTACTAGGTTGCAGTCATTCGTAAGGTGGCTGTTTCCACAACTGGGAGTGAGTGAACTTGAAAAAGCAATAGTAAATATTTCAGCAGTTATTGAAAAAAATAGGGGAAAAATAGGAAAAAAATTGTGCTGTAGGGGCCTCCGAGTGCCTTTTTTTCAGTGTAGGGGCAGCCAAGTGCCTTTCTTTTGTGGTGTGGTCCTCCGAGTGCCTTTTTCTGTGGTGTGGAGGCCTCTGAGTGCTTTTTTTTTTTTCCGGTGCACTGGCCTCCAAGTGCCCTGTTTTTCAGTACACTGGCCTCCGAGTGCCTTTTTTTGCGGTGAAGGGCCCTCCGAGTGCCTTTCTTTGTGTTGCAGCATCCTCCGAGTGCCTTTCTTTTCGCATTGTAGCAGCCCCTGAGTGCCTTTTTTTGTGGTGTAGGGGCCACCAAGTGCCTTTTTTTGCAATGTAGGGGCTTCCGAGTGCCTTTCTTGGTGGTGCCGGGCCCTCCGAGTGCCTTGTTTCACATTGCAGCAGCCCCCAAGTGCATTTGTTTGTGCTGTCGGGGCCACCCTGTACCTTTTTTTGTGGTGTCGTCCTCCAAGTGCCTTTTTTTTGTGGTGTAGCGGCCTCCGAGTGCCTTTTTTTGCAGTTCAGGGGGCTGTGATTGACCTTTTTGGCAGTGCAGGGGCCACCGAATGCCTTTTCTTGCGGTGCACTGGCCTCCGAGTACCTTTTTTTCCAGTGTAGGGGCCTCCGAGTACCTTTCTTTGTATTGTAGCTGCCTCCGAGTGCCTTTTTTTTGTGGTGTAGGGGCCTCCGAGTGCATTTTTTTCCGTTGCAGGTGCCTCCGAGTGCCTTTCTCTGCGATGTAGCGGCCTCCAAGTGCCTGTTTTTGTGGTGCGCTGGCCTCTGAATGCCTTTCTTTCCAGTGTAGGGGCCACCGAGTGCCTTTTTTTGCATTCTAGCAGCCCCTGAGTGCCTTTTTCTGTGTTGTACGGGCCTCCAAGTACCTTTTTTTTTTCCAGTGTAGGGGCAGCCGAGTGCCTTTTATTGTGGTGTAGAGGCCTCTGAATGCCTTTCTTTCCAGTGTAGGGGCCACCGAGTGCCTTTTTTAGCATTCTAGCAGCCCCTGAGTGCCTTTTTCTGTGTTGTACGGGCCTCCAAGTACCTTTTTTTTCCCAGTGTAGGGGCAGCCGAGTGCCTTTTTTTTTGTGGTGTAGAGGCCACCGAGTGCCTTTTTTTGCTGTGCATGTGCCTCAGGGTGCCTTTTTTTGCTGTGCATGGGCCTCAGGGTGCCTTTTTTTGCAGTGTAGTAGTCTCCAAGTGCCTTTTTTTGCAATGTAGGGGCCTCCGAGTGCCTTCTTTTGTGCTGCAGGAGCCTCCGAGTGCGTTTTCTGGTGGTGCATGGCCCTCCGAGTGCCTTGTTTCACATTGTAGCAGCCCCCGAGTGCCTTTTCTTGTCGTTCGGGGCCACCGAGTGCCTTTTTTTGCGGTGCAGGGGCCTCCGAGTGCCTTTTTTTGCAGTGTACTAGCCTCCAAGTGCCTTTTTTTGTGCTGCAGGGCCCACTGAGTACATTTCTATCCGCTGTAGGGGCACCGGAGTGCCTGTTTTCGCATTGTAGCAGCCCCTGAGTGCCTTTTTTTGCGGTGTCGGGGCCACCGAGTGCCTTTTTTTGCGGTGCAGGGGCCTCAGGGTTCAATTTTTGCAGTGTAGTAGCCTCCACGTGCCATTTTTTGCAATGTAGGTGCTTCCGAGTGCCTTTCTTTGTAATGTAGGGGCCTCCAAGTGCCTTCTTTTGTGGTGCAGGAGCCTCCGAGGGCCTTTATTTGCAGTGTACAGGCCTGCAAGTGCCTCTTTTTCCAGTGCAGGGCCCTCCACGTGCCATGTTTCACATTATAGCAGCCCCCGAGTGCCTTTTTTTCAGTGTAGGTGCCACCGAGTGCCTTTGCTTGTGGTTCAGGGGCCTCCGAGTGCTGTTATTTTGGGGTAGTAGCCTCCATGTACCTTTTTCTTTGCAGTGTAGTGGCCCCGAGTGCCTTTTCTTGTGTTTCAGAGGCCACCAAGTGCCTTTTTTTGCGGTGAAGAGCCCTCCGAGTGCCTTTTTTTGCATTGTAGCAGACCCCGAGTGCCTTTTCTTGTGCTGTAGGGGCCACCGAGTGCCTTTTTTTGCGGTGCATGGTCCTCCGCGTGCTCTTTTTGCAGCGTAGAGGCCTCCAAGTGCCTTTTTTTGCAGTGTAGCGGCCTCCGAGTGCCTTTTCTTGTGGTTCACTCTTCTCCGGGTGCCTTTTTTTTTGCAGTGCAGGGGCCTCCGAGTGCCTTTGTTTGAGGTGCACTGCTGTCTGAGTGCCTTTTTTTGCAGTGAAGGGGCATCTAAGTGCCTTTTTTCCGGTCTAGCCACCTCCAAGTGCCTATTTTTGTGATGCAGACTCCCAAAATGCCTTTTTTTCCAGTATAGTGTCCTCCATGTGCATATTTTTGCAGTGCATCGCCTCCTAGTGCCCTTTTTTCCCAGTGCTCATGCCTCCAAGTGCCTTTTTTTCTGTTATGGTCCTTCAGTGTTCTGTGATATCACTTTATCCTTTTCCTGAAATGATATTGTCAGGCCCACCACTGCTGGATGAGATAGTCATGTCACTTCTGCCTCACGGCCTGGTAGGCCAGTCAGGCCCATCAGTCCTCGCTCTGCTTGTGAGGTTGCTTCTGCCTCTGTGCTTGATAGGGCAGTGGCAGGGCCATGCCTCCTGACTGGGCTTGTGAGGATACTTGTGTCTGCATGCCAAAAAGGGCAGTGGCAGGCCCATGGTTGCTGGTCTGCTTGGGTGTTCCCTTCTTTCTCCGTGCTTGATGCGCCATGGCAGGCCCTTCACTGCTGGCTGTGCTTGTGAGGTCCCTTTGACCTAAGTGCCTGATGAGGCACTCAGAGCGCCATGAGTCCTGCCTGTGCTTCTGAGCTCACTTCTGCCTCAGTGCCTGATTGGCAAGTGGCAGGCCACTGGCTGCTTGCTGAGGTAGTGAGGTCATTTTTACCAGCAGCCCTAAACTTAGCACTACGGGAGGTTCAGAATCCTCCGTGACAGCCTCTAGGACTATTGCCAGTGGAAATTCTTTTGGGGAGACCTTTAGCCACAGTGGGCAACTCAGGCTAAAAGCAACCGCTTGGGTGGAGATGAACGAATTACACTTACAAAAGGCAGGGGAAAAGCTCAGTGGGCCCACTCAGTACCAGGTGGCGTGCAAGCACACGCTAGCCAGCCTGGACGTAAGGGGTTGGTACAGATAGTCACCTGAAAGTTCGAAGTGCAACCAAATCGCGGGAGGCCCCTACACTGTACTGTGGAGTTCTTATTTCACTGTTAAACTTCCAGGGAAAGAAAATTGGCTCCAATCAGTCAGATGTAAAGCGGCTGAGTGGACCGGAAGCTCTTGGAAGCACCACATGAGCTAAGCCGTCCGGGACATTAAATGATACAAAGTGTGGCGTGTAACACTTGTGCTGTTAGTTGTTGTCGTGACCTTTGTGCTTGCACTGGAGTATTGTTTAACCGCCCTAGCAAAAAACCAACCTGGGGGTAAAATGTGTTGTAGCCAAAATCGAGGAGAAGCAATTTGGGAAGCAAATGAGGAATGCTCTTGTTCCTACTTGTATCAAATAGCGCATCCACAGAGTTGACAGCATGTTGCAGTACTGGCCTGCCACGTTGAAGGTGAGGCAAAAGCCCTGGAGGAGCATCCCATACGGATGGAAATGGGACCAAGACATTACCCAAACTGAGAAGTCCAGTGTGTCACTAACTACAAATTGTAGTGACTCTCGCCTGGTGCCGGAGAGACGATTTCACTGAGAACTTCCGCCTTCCATTGCCCGGGTCCCGGCAGACCCCGGTGATGTGTTCTAACGAATGCTCTTGTAATGGGAGTGTAACTTGTAAGTCTACTCCATTAGTTCTACCCTGCACTCTCAGGAACGAGCTTTCAGGAGGCTTGTGACCTCACAAGCACACCCAGCAGCTAGGGGCCTGCCATTGGCCTATGAGGCACGGAGGCTGCTGTGACCTCAAAAGCACACCAAGCAGCCATTGGCCTCCCACGGGCCTATCAGGCACTGAGGCTGCTGTGACCTCACAAGCACAGCCAGCAGCCAAGGTCCTGCCACTAGGCTATCAGGCAATAGGACTGCTATGACCTGACAAGCACAGCCAGCAGCTAAGGGCCTGCCACTGGCTTATAGGGAAGAGAAGGCTGATGTGACCTCACAAGCACACCCAGCAGCTAGGGGCCTGCCAGTGGGCTATGAGGCACTGAGGCTTCTGTGACCTCACAAGCACAGTCAACAGCCAGGGGCCTGCTGCTGGCCTATCAGGCTCTAGGAGTGTTGTCACCTGACAAGCACAGCCAGCAGCTATGGGCCTGCCACTGGCCTACAGCAAAAGGAGCCTGAGGTGACCTCACAAGCACAGCGAGTAGCCAGGGGCTTCCCACTGCCCTATAAGGTACAGAGACAAATGTGACCTCCAAAGGCAGCCAGCAGACAGAGGCCTGCCACGGGCCTATCAGGAAATAGGAGTGCTGTGACCTTACAAGAACAAACAGCAGCTACGGGCCTGCCACTGGCCTATGAGGCACGGAGGCTTCTGTGACCTCAAAAGCACACCAAGCAGCCATTGGCCTCCCACGGGCCTGTCAGGCACTGAGGCTGCTGTGACCTCACAAGCACAGCCAGCAGCCAAGGGCCTGCCACAGGCCTATCAGGCAATAGGACTGCTGTGACCTGACAAGCACAGCCAGCAGCTATGGGCCTGCCTCTGGGTTATAGGGAACGGAGGCTTCTCTGACCTCACAAGTACAGCCAGCAGCTATGGGCCTGCCACTGGCCTATGAGGCACTGAGGCTGCTGTGACCTCACAAGCACAGTCAGCAACCATTGGCCTCCCACTGCCCGATGAGGCGCTGACGCTGCTGTCAACTCAGAAGCACAGTAAACAGTCAGGGGCCTGCCACTGCCCTCAAGGGCATGGAGGCTGCTGTGACCTCAGAAGCCCAGCCAGCAGCTATGGGCCTGCCACTGGCCTGTGAAGCACTGAGGCTGCTGTGACCTCACAAGCACAGACAGCAGCCATTGGCCTGCCACTGGCCTATACAGCACTGAGGCTGCTGTGACCTCACAAGCACAGCAAAGAGCCAGAGGCCTGCCATTGCCCTATAAGGTACAGAGGAAAATGTGACCTCAAAAGGCAGCCAGCAGACAGAGGCCTGCCACGGGCCTATCAGGAAATAGGAGTACTGTGAATTTACAAGAACAAACAGCAGCTACGAGCCGCCACTGGCCTATGAGGCACGGAGGCTGCTGTGACCTCACAAGCACACCAAGCAGCCCTTAACCTCCCACGGGCCTATCAGGAAATAGGACTGCTGTGTCCTCACAAGCACAGCCAGCAGCCAAGGTCCTGCCACAGGCCTATCAGGCAATAGGAGTGTTGTCACCTGACAAGCACAGCCAGCAGGTATGGGCCTGTCACTGGCTTATAGGGAACGGAGGCTGCTGTGCCGCGACAAGCACAGCCAGCAGCCAGGGACCTGCTGCTGGCCTATCAGGCTCTAGGTGTGTTGTCACCTGACAAGCACAGCCAGCAGATATGGGCCTGTCACTGGCTTATAGGGAACGGAGGCTGCTGTGCCCCGACAAGCACAGCCAGCAGCCAGGGACCTGCTGCTGGCCTATCAGGCTCTAGGAGTGTTGTCACCTGACAAGCACAGCCAGCAGCTATGGGCCTGCCACTGGCCTACAGCAAAAGGAGCCTGAGGTGACCTCACAAGCACAGCGAGGAGCCAGGGGCTTCCCACTGCCCTATAAGGTACAGAGACAAATGTGACCTCAAAAGGCAGCCAGCAGGCAGAGGCCTGCCATGGGCCTATCAGGAAATAGGACTGCTGTGACCTCACAAGAACAAACAGCAGCTACGGGCCTGCCACTGGCCTATGAGGCACGGAGGCTGCTGTGACCTCACAAGCACAGGCAGCAGCCATTAGCTTCCCACTGCCCGATGAGGCGCTGACGCTGCTGTCAACTCAGAAGCACAATAAACAGTCAGGGGCCTGCCAGTGCCCTCAAGGGCATGGAGGCTGCTATGACCTCAGAAGCCCAGCCAGCAGCTGTGGATCTGCCAATGCCCTATAGGGCACTGAGGCTTCTGTAACCTCACAAGCACAGCCAGCAGCCAGGGGCCTGCCACTGGCCCATACAGCACTGAGGCTGCTGTGACCTCACAAGCACAGCGAGGAGCCAGAGGCCTGCCATTGCCCTATAAGGTACAGAGACAAATGTGACCTCAAAAGGCAGCCAGCAGACAGAGGTCTGCCACGGGCCTATCAGGAAATAGGACTGCTGTGACCTTACGAGAACAAACAGCAGCTATGGGCCTCCACTGGCCTATGAGGCACGGAGGCTGCTGTGACCTCAAAAGCACAGTCAGCAGCCAGGGGCCTGCTGCTGGCCTATCAGGGTCTAGGACTGTTGTCACCTGACAAGCACAGCCAGCAACTATGGGCCTGCCACTGGCTTATAGGGAACGGAGGCTGCTGTGACCTCACAAGCACACCCAGCAGCTAGGGGCCTGCCATTGGCCTATGAGGCACGGAGGCTGCTGTGACCTCAAAAGCACACCAAGCAGCCATTGGCCTCCAACGGGCCTATCAGGCACTGAGGCTGCTGTGACCTCACAAGCACAGCCAGCAGCCAAGGGCCTGCCACTAGGCTATCAGGCAGTAGGACTGCTGTGACCTGACAAGCACAGCCAGCAGCTAAGGGCCTGCCACTGGCTTATAGGGAACGGAGGCTGCTGTGACCTCACAAGCACACCCAGCAGCTAGGGGCCTGTCAGTGGGCTATGAGGCACTGAGGCTTCTGTGACCTCAGAAGCACAGTCAGCAGCCAGGGGCCTGCTGCTGGCCTATCAGGCTCTAGGAGTGTTGTCACCTGACAAGCACAGCCAGCAGCTATGGGCCTGCCACTGGCCTACAGCAAATATGCCTGCCCTATAAGGTGCACCTCTGCCCTATAAGGTGCAGAGACAAATGTGACCTCAAAAGGCAGCCAGCAGACAGAGGCCTGCCACGGGCCTATCAGGAAATAGGACTGCTGTGACCTTACAAGAACAAACAGCAGCTACGGGCCTCCACTGGCCTATGAGACACGGAGGCTGCTGTGACCTCACAAGCACAGCCAGCAGCCAAGGGCCTTCCACAGGCCAATCAGGCAATAGGACTACTGTGACCTGACAAGCACAGCCAGTAGCTATGGGCCTGCCACTGTCCGAAGAGGCACGCAGGCTCCTCTGACATCACCAGCACACCAAGCAGCCATTGGCCTCCCTCTGGCCTACAGGAAAAGGAGGCTGATGTGACCTCACAAGCACAGCGAGTAGGCAGGGGCCTCCCACTGCCCCAGAAGGTACAGAGACAAATGTGACCTCAAAAGCCCAGCCAGCAGACGGGGCCTGCCATGGGCCTATCAGGCAATAGGACTGCTGTGAGCTCACAAGCACAGACAGCAGCCATTGGCCTGCCACTGGCCTATAGAGCACTGAGGCTGCTGTGACCTCACAAGCACAGCAAGGAGCCAGAGGCCTGCCATTGCCATATAAGGTACAGAGACAAATGTGACCTCAAAAGGCAGCCAGCAGACAGAGGCCTGCCACGGGCCTATCAGGAAATAGGACTGCTGTGACCTTACAAGCACAGCCAGCAGCTACGGGCCTGCCACTGGCCTATGAGTCACGGAGGCTGCTGTGACCTCAAAAGCACACCAAGCAGCCATCGGCCTCCCACGGGCCTATCAGGCACTGAGGCTGCTGTGACCTCACAAGCACAGCCAGCAGCCATTGGCCTCCCAATGCCTGATGAGGCGCTGACGCTGCTGTCAACTCAGAAGCACAGTAAACAGTCAGGGGCCTGCCACTGCCCTCAAGGGCATGGAGGCTGCTGTGACCTCAGAAGCCCAGCCAGCAGCTATGGGCCTGCCACTGCCCTATAGGGCACTGAGGCTTCTCTGACCTCACAAGCCCACCCAGCAGTCATTTGCCTTCAACTGGTGTAGGGAACGGCGATCGGAAGATCTCGCGATGGCACGGAAAGAGGAAGGAAGAGGAAGGATATGACGTAGAGATAGCAGTATGCTTGTAGGTATATAAGCGAATACATACGTACAATAAATGCCATTTGCAGCATCCTCATATTGGTGTCAGTGCTCATTGGTCCGGAGGCAGGGGGAGCCTCCATGCCGTCTCAGGCGAACGGGAGACTGTCGCATCAGAAGGCGACACTGGCCTATAAGGCACTGAGGCTTCTGTAACCTCACAAGCACAGCCAGCAGGCAGGGGCCTGCCACTGGCCTGTGGAGCACTGAGGCTGCTGTGACCTCACAAGCACAGCCAGCAGCCATTGGCCTGCCACTGGCCTATACAGCACTGAGGCTGATGTGACCTCACAAGCACAGCAAGGAGCCAGAGGCCTGCCATTGCCCTATAAGGTACAGAGACAAATGTGACCTCAAAAGGCAGCCAGCAGACAGAGGCCTGCCACGGGCCTATCAGGAAATAGGAGTGCTGTGACCTTACAAGAACAAACAGCAGCTACGGGACTCCACTGGCCTATGAGGCACGGAGGCTGCTGTGACCTCAAAAGCACACCAAGCAACCATTGGCCTCCCACGGGCCTATCAGGCACTGAGGCTGCTGTGACCTCACAAGCACAGCCAGCAGCCAAGGGCCTGCCACAGGCCTATCAGGCAATAGGACTACTGTGACCTGACAAGCACAGCCAGTAGCTATGGGCCTGCCACTGTCTGAAGAGGCATGCAGGCTCCTCTGACATCACCAGCACACCAAGCAGCCATTGGCCTCCCTCTGGCCTACAGGAAAAGGAGGCTGCTGTGACCTCACAAGCACAGCGAGGAGCCAGAGGCCTGCCATTGCCCTATAAGGTACAGAGACAAATGTGACCTCAAAAGGCAGCCAGCAGACAGAGGCCTGCCACGGGCCTATCAGGAAATAGGACTGCTGTGACCTCACAAGCACAGCCAGCAGCTATTGGCCTGCCACTGGCCTATGAGGCACGGAGGCTGCTGTGACCTCACAAGCACAGCAAGCAGCCATTGGCCTCCCACGGGCCTATCACACACTGAGGCTGCTGTGACCTCTCAAGCACAGCCAGCAGCCAAGGGCCTGCCACAGGCCTATGAGGCAATAGGACTGCTGTGACCTCAGAAGCACAGCCAGCAGCTATGGGCCTGCCTCTGGCTTATAGGGAACGGAGGCTGCTGTGACCTCACAAGCACACCCAGCAGCTAGGGGCCTGCCACTGGCCTATGAGGCACTGAGGCTTCTGTGACCTCAGAAGCACAGTCAGCAGCCAGGGGCCTGCTGCTGGCCTATCAGGCTCTGGGAGTGTTGTCACCTGACAAGCACAGCCAGCAGCCATTGGCCTGCCACTGTCCGAAGAGGCAAGCAGGCTCCTCTGACATCACCAGCACACCAAGCAGGCATTGGCCTCCCTCTGGCCTACAGGAAAAGGAGGCTGATGTGACCTCACAAGCAGAGCGAGTAGCCAGGGGCCTCCCACTGCCCTAGAAGGTACAGAGACAAATGTGACCTCAAAAGGCAGCCAGCAGACAGAGGCCTGCCACGGCCTATCAGGAAATAGGACTGCTGTGACCTTACGAGAACAAACAGCAGCTACGGGCCTGCCACTGGCCTATGAGGCACGGAGGCTGCTGTGACCTCAAAAGCACACCAAGCAGCCATTGGCCTCACACTGCCCGATGAGGCACTGACGCTGCTGTCAACTCAGAAGCACAGTAAACAGTCAGGGGCCTGCCACTGCCCTATAGGGCACTGAGGCTTCTCTGACCTCACAAGCCCAGCCAGCAGCTATGGGCCTGCTGCTGCCCTTTAGGGCACTGAGGCTTCTCTGACCTCACAAGCCCACCCAGCAGTCATTTGCCTTCAATTGGCCTATCAGGCACTGAGGCTTCTGTAACCTCACAAGCACAGCCAGCAGCCAGGGGCCTACCACTGGCCTGTGAAGCACTGAGGCTGCTGTGACCTCACGAGCACAGCCAGCAGCCAGGTGCCTGCCACTGGCCTATGAGGCACTGAGGCTGCTGTGACCTCACAAGCACAGCAAGGAGCCAGAGGCCTGCCATTGCCCTATAAGGTACAGAGACAAATGTGTCCTCAGAAGGCAGCCAGCAGACAGAGGCCTGCCACGGGCCTATCAGGAAATAGGACTGCTGTGACCTTACGAGAACAAACAGCAGCTATGGGCCTCCCACTGGCCTATGAGGCACTGAGGCTGCTGTGACCTCACAAGCCCAGGCAGCAGCAATGGGCCTGCCACTGGCCTATGAGGCACGGAGGCTGCTGTGACCTCACAAGCACACCAAGCAGCCATTGGCCTCCCACGGGCCTATGAGGCACTGAGGCTGCTGTGACCTCACAAGCACAGGCAGCAGCCATTGGCCTCCCACTGCCCGATGAGGCGCTGACACTGCTGTCAACTCAGAAGCACGGTAAACAGTCAGAGGCCTGCCACTGCCCTCAAGGGCATGGAGGCTGCTGTGACCTCAGAAGCCCAGCCAGCAGCTATGGGCCTGCCACTGCCCTATAGGGCACTGAGGCTTCTCTGACCTCACAAGCCCACCCAGCAGTCAGTTGCCTTCAACTGGCCTAAGAGGCACTGCGGCTTCTGTAACCTCACAAGCACAGCCAGCAGCCAGGGGCCTGCTGCTGGCCTATCAGGCTCTATGAGTGTTGTCACCTGACAAGCACAGCCAGCAGCTATGGGCCTGCCACTGGCCTACAGCAAAAGGAGCCTGAGGTGACCTCACAAGCACAGCGAGGAGCCAGGGGCTTCCCACTGCCCTATAAGGTACAGAGACAAATGTGACCTCCAAAGGCAGCCAGCAGACAGAGGCCTGCCACGGGCCTATCAGGAAATAGGACTGCTGTGACCTTACAAGCACAGCCAGCAGCTACGGGCCTGCCACTGGCCTATGAGGCAGGGAGGCTTCTGTGACCTCACAAGCACACCAAGCAGCCATTGGCCTCCCACGGGCCTATCAGGCACTGAGGCTGCTGTGACCTCACAAGCACAGGCAGCAGCCGTTAGCCTCCCAATGCCTGATGAGGCGCTGACGCTGCTGTCAGCTCAGAAGCACAGTAAACAGTCAGGGGCCTGCCACTGCCCTCAAGGGCATGGAGGCTGCTGTGACCTCAGAAGCCCAGCCAGCAGCTATGGGCCTGCCACTGCCCTATAGGGCACTGAGGCTTCTCTGACCTCACAAGCACAGCGAGGAGCCAGAGGCCTGCCATTGCCCTATAAGATACAGAGACAAATGTGACCTCAAAAGGCAGCCAGCAGACAGAGGCCTGCCACGGGCCTATCAGGAAATAGGACTGCTGTGACCTTACAAGCACAGCCAGCAGCTATTGGCCTGCCACTGGCCTATGAGACACGGAGGCTGCTGTGACCTCAAAAGCACACCAAGCAGCCATTGGCCTCCCACGGGCCTATCAGGCACTGAGGCTGCTGTGACCTCACAAGCACAGGCAGCAGCCATTGGCCTCCCACTGCCCGATGAGGCGCTGACACTGCTGTCAACTCAGAAGCACGGTAAACAGTCAGGGGCCTGCCACTGCCCTCAAGGGCATGGAGGCTGCTGTGACCTCAGAAGCCCAGCCAGCAGCTATGGGCCTGCCACTGCCCTATAGGGCACTGAGGCTTCTCTGACCTCACAAGCCCACCCAGCAGTCAGTTGCCTTCAACTGGCCTATGAGGCACTGAGGCTTCTGTAACCTCACAAGCACAGCCAGCAGCCAGGGGCCTGCCACTGGCCTGTGAAGCACTGAGGCTGCTGTGACCTCACGAGCCCAGGCAGCAGCTACGGGCCTGCCGCTGGCCTATGAGGCACTGAGGATGCTGTGACCTCACAAGCACACCAAGGAGCCAGAGGCCTGCCATTGCCCTATAAGGTACAGAGACAAATGTGACCTCCAAAGGCAGCCAGCAGACAGAGGCCTGCCACGGGCCTATCAGGAAATAGGACTGCTGTGACCTTACAAGCACAGCCAGCAGCTAAGGGACTGCCACTGGCCTATCACGCACTGAGGCTGCTGTGACCTCACAAGCACACCAAGCAGCCATTGGCCTCCCACGGGCCTATGAGGCACTGAGGCTGCTGTGACCTCACAAGCACAGCCAGCAGCCAAGGGCCTGCCACTAGCCTATCAGGCAATAGGACTGCTGTGACCTGACAAGCACAGCCAGCAGGTATGGGCAGCCACTGGCTTATAGGGAACTGAGGCTGCTGTGATCTCACAAGCACAGCCAGCAGCTAGGGGCCTTCCACTGGCTATCAGGCACGGAGGCTGCTGTGACCTCATAAGCACAGTCAGCAGCCAGGGGCCTGCTGCTGGCATATCAGGCTGTAGGAGTGCTGTAACCTGACAAGCACAGCCAGCAGCTATGGGCCTGCCCCTGGCCTATAGGGAACAGAGTCTGCTGTGACCTCACAAGCACAGCCAGCAGCCATTGGCCTGCCACTGTCCGAAGAGGCACGCAGGATCCTCTGACATCACCAGCACACCAAGCAGCCATTGGCCTCCCTCTGGCCTACAGGAAAGGAGGCTGATGTGACCTCACAAGCAGAGCGAGTAGCCAGGGGCTTCCCACTGCCCTATAAGGTACAGAGACAAATGTGACCTCAAAAGGCAGCCAGCAGACGGGGCCTGCCACGGGCCTCTCAGGCAATAGGATTGCTGTGACCTCACAAGCACAGACAGCAGCCATTGGCCTGCCACTGGCCTATGAGGCACGGAGGCTGCTGTGACCTCACAAGCACAGCGAGGAGCCAGAGGCCTGCCATTGCCCTATAAGATACAGAGACAAATGTGACCTCCAAAGGCAGCCAGCAGACAGAGGCCTGCCACGGGCCTATCAGGCAATAGGACTGCTGTGACCTTACAAGCACAGCCAGCAGCTATGGGCCTGCCACTGGCCTATGAGGCACGGAGGCTGCTGTGACCTCAAAAGCACACCAAGCAGCCATTGGATTCCCACGGGCCTATCAGGCACTGAGGCTGCTGTGACCTCACAAGCACAGGCAGCAGCCAAGGGCCTGCCACGGGCCTATCAGGAAATAGGACTGCTGTGACCTCACAAGCACAGCCAGCAGCTATGGGCCTGCCACTGGCGTATAGGAAAAGGAGGCTGCTGTGACCTCACAAGCACAGCGAGCAGCCATTAGCCTCCCACTGCCCGATGAGGCGCTGACGCTGCTGTCAGCTCAGAAGCAGAGTAAAGCACCACCAAAAGAGGCACTCGGAGGCTCCTGCCCTGGAAAAAGAGGCACTTGCAGGCCTGTACACCGGAAATAAAGGCACACAGAGGCACCTGCAATGGAAAAAAAGGCACTCGGAGGCGTCTACACCACAAAAAAAAGGCACTCGGAGGACCACACCACAAAAAAAGGTACTGGGTGGCCCCGACAGCACAAACAAATGCACTCGGGGGCTGCTACAATGTGAAACAAGGCATTTGGGGGGCCCGGCGTGACCAAAAAAGGCACTCGGAAGCCCATACATTGCAAAAAAAGGCACTTGGAAGCTACTACACTGCAAAAAAATGCACCCTGAGGCCCCTGCACCGCAAAAAAAGGCACTCGGTGGCCCCGACACCACAAAAAAAGGCACTCGGGGGCTGCTGCAATGCGAAAAGAGGCACTCCGATGCCCCTACACCGGAAAGAAAGGCACTCAGAGGGCCCTGCAGCACAAGAAAAGGCACTCAGCTGCCCTTACACTGGAAAAAAAGGCACTCAGAGGCTCCTGCACCACAGAAAAAGGCACTCAGTGGCCCCTACACTGCAAAGAAATGCACCCTGAGGCCCACGCATTGCAAAAAAGGCACTCAGAGGCCAGTGCACTGAAAAACAGGGCACTTGGAGGCCAGTGCACCACAAAAGAAAATGCACTCAGAGGCCCCGACACCACAAAAGAAAGGCACTTGGAGGACCACACCACAAAAAAAGGCACTCGGCTGCCCCTACACTGGAAAGAAAGGCACTCGGAGGCCCCTACAGCACAAAAAAAGGCACTTGGGGGCTGCTACAATGCAAAAAAAGGCACTCAGAGGCCCCTGAACCACAAGAAAAGGCACTCGGGGCCACTACACCGCAAAAAAAAGGTACATGGAGGACCACACACCCCAAAATAACAGCACTCGGAGGCCCCTGAACCACAAGGAAAGGCACTCAGTGGCTCCTACAGCACAAAAAAAGGCACTCGGGGTCTGCTACAATATGAAATAAGGCACTCGGTGGCCCCTACAGCACAAAAAAAGGCACTCGGAGGCTGCTACAATGCGAAAACAGGCACTTGGAGGCCCCTACATCGGAAATAAAGGCACTCAGAGGGCCCTGCACCACAAAAAAGGCACTCGGAGGCTGCTACACCATAGAGAAAGGCACTCGGAGGCCCCTGCACTGGAAAAAAAGGCACTTGGAGGGCCCTGCACCACAAAAAAGGCACTCAGAGGCTGCTACAATGGAAAAAAAGGCACTCGGAGGCCTCTACACTGCAAAAGAAGGCACTCAGTGGCCCCTTCAGCACAAAAAAGGCACTTGGGGGCTGCTACAATGCAAAAACGGCACTCAGAGGGCCCTGAACTACAAGAAAAGGCACTCAGTGGCCCCTACAGCACAATAAAAAGGCACTCGGGGGCTGCTACAATGTGAAACAAGGCACTTGGAAGGCCCTGCACCACCAAAAAAGGCACTCGGAGGCCCCTGCACTGGAAAAAGAGGCACTTGCAGGCCTGTACACCAGAAAAAAAGGCACTCGGAGGCTCCTGCACCACAAAAGAAGGCACTCAGAGGCCACTACACCACCAGGAAAGGCACTCGGTGGCCCCCACATTGCAAAAAAAGGCACTCGGAGGCCCCTACAGCACAAAAAATGGCACTTGGGGGCTGCTACAATGCAAAAAAAGGCACTCGGAGGCCCCTGCACCAGAAAAAAAGGCACTTGGAGGGCCCTGCACCACAAAAGAAGGCACTCGGAGGCCCCTGAACCACAAGAAAAGGCACTCGGGGCCACTACACCGCAAATAAAAGATACATGGAGGACCACACACCCCAAAATAACAGCACTTGGAGGCCCCGGAACCACAAGAAAAGGCACTCAGTGGCCCCTACAGCACAATAAAAGGCTTTCGGGGGCTGCTACAATGTGAAACAAGGCACTCGGAGGGCCCAGCACCACCAAAAAAAGGCACTCGGAGGCCCCTGCACTGGGAAAAGAGGCACTTGCAGGCCTGTACACTGGAAATAAAGGCACTTGGAGGCCTCAGCACCACAAAAAAAGGCACTCGGTGGCCCCTGCACCGCAAAAAAAGGCACTTGGAGGCTACTACATTGCAAAAAAAGGCACTCGGTGGCCCCTGCACCGCAAAAAAAGGCACTTGGAGGCCTCTACAACACCTTCCACTGCCCTATCAGACACAGAGGCTCATGTGACCTCACAAGGACAGGAAGCCACCAGGGGCCTGCCACTGGCCTGTCAGGCACTGGTACTTCTGTGAGCTCACAAGCAGAGTCAGCAGCCATGGGCATCCCACTGCCTGATGAGGCACTGAGACAAAGGTGACCTCAAAATGCAGCCAGCACGCAGAGGCCTGCCACTGGCCTATCAGGCAATAGGACAGCCGTGACCTTACAAGCACAGCCAGCAGCTACGGGCCTGCCACTGGCCTATGAGGCACGGAGGCTGCTGTGACCTCAAAAGCACACCAAGCAGCCATTGGCCTCCCACGGGCCTATCAGGCACTGAGGCTGCTGTGACCTCACAAGCACAGCCAGCAGCCAAGGGCCTGCCACTGGCCTGTGAAGCACTGAGGCTGCTGTGACCTCACGAGCCCAGGCAGCAGCCATTGGCCTGCCGCTGGCCTATGAGGCACTGAGGCTGCTGTGACCTCACAAGCACAGCAAGGAGCCAGAGGCCTGCCATTGCCCTATACGGTACAGAGACTAATGTGACCTCAAAAGGCAGCCAGCAGACAGAGGCCTGCCACGGGCCTATCAGGAAATAGGACAGTTGTGAGCCTATGAGAACAAACAGCAGCTATGGGCCTCCACTGGCCTATCACGCACTGAGGCTGCAGTGACCTCACAAGCACACAAAGCAGCCATTGGCCTTCCTCTGGCCTACAGGAAAAGGAGGCTGCTGTGACCTCACAAGCACAGTCAGCAGCCAAGGGCCTGCTGCTGGCCTATCAAGCTCTACGACTGCTGTGACCTCACAAGCACAGCCAGCAGCTATGGGCCTGCCACTAGCCTATAGGGAACAGAGGCTGCTGTGACCTCACAAGCACAGCCAGCAGCCATTGGCCTGCCACTGTCCGAAGAGGCACGCAGGATCCTCTGACATCACCGGCACACCAAGCAGCCATTGGCCTCCCTCTGGCCTACAGGAAAAGGAGGCTGATGTGACCTCACAAGCACAGCGAGCAGCCATTAGCCTCCCACTGCCCGATGAGGCGCTGACGCTGCTGTCAGCTCAGAAGCAGAGTAAACAGTCAGGGGCCTGCCAGTGCCGTAAAGGGCATGGAGGCTGCTATGACCTCAGAAGCCCAGCCAGCAGCTATGGGCCTGCCACTGCCCTATAGGGCACTGAGGCTTCTCTGACCTCACAAGCCCACCCAGCAGTCATTGGCCTCGAACTGGCCTATCAGGCACTGAGGCTTCTGTAACCTCACAAGCACAGCCAGCAGCCAGGGGCCTGCCACTGGCCTGTGAAGCACTGAGGCTGCTGTGACCTCACGAGCCCAGGCAGCAGCTATGGGCCTGCCACTGGCCTATGAGGCACTGAGGCTGCTGTGACCTCACAAGCACAGTCAGCAGCCAGGGGCCTGCTGCTGGCCTATCAGGCTCTAGGAGTGTTGTAACCTGACAAGCACAGCCAGCAGCTCTGGGGCTGCCATGGCGCATCAAGCACGGAGAAAGAAGGGAACACCCAAGCAGACCAGCAGCCATTGGCGTATCAGTGCATGCCCATGCATGCCATGCATGCAATGGCATGCAGGTCAAAGTGACATCATAAGACACAACCAGCAACCATGGGCCTGCCACTGCCCTTTTTGGCATGGAGACACAAGTATCCTCACAAGCCCAGCCAGGAGGCATGGCCCTGCCACTGGCCTATCAAGCACAGAGGCAGAAGCAACCTCACAAGCAGAGCGAGGACTGATGGGCCTGACTGGCCTACCAGGCCGTGAGGCAGAAGTGACATGACTATCTCATCCAGCAGTGGTGGGCCTGACAATATCATTTCAGGCAGAGGGTAAAGTGATATCACAGAACGTTGAAGGACCATAACAGAAAAAAGGCACTTGGAGGCATGAGTACTGGGGAAAAAAAGGGCACTAGGAGGCCATGCACTGCAAAAATATGCCCATGGAGGACACTATACTGGAAAAAAAGGCACTTTGGGAGCCTGCATCACAAAAATAGGCACTTGGAGGTGGCTAGACCGGAAAAAAGGCACTTAGATGCCCCTTCACTGCAAAAAAAGGCACTCAGACAGCAGTGCACCTCAAACAAAGGCACTTGGAGGCCCCTGCACCACAAAAAAAGGAACTCTGTGGCCGCAACACCACAAAAAAAGGCACTCGGGGGCTGCTACAATGTGAAAACAGGCACTCTGATGCCCCTACACCGGAAAGAAAGGCACTCAGAGGGCATGCAGCACAAAAAAAGGCACTCAGCTGCCCTTACACTGGAAAACAGGCACTTGGAGGCCTCTACACCCCAGAAAAAGGCACTCAGTGGCCCCTACACTGCAAAAAAAGGCACTCGGGGGCTGCTACAATGTGAAACAAGGCACTGGGAGGGCCCGGCACCACGAAAAGAGGCACTCGGAGGCTCCTGCACTCGGAAAAGAGGCACTTGCAGGCCTGTACACCGGAAAAAAAGGCACTTGGAGGCCACTACACCGCAGAGAAAGGCACTCGGAGGCACCTGCAACGGAAAATAAGGCACTCGGAGGCCGCTGAACCACAAGAAAAGGCACTCGGGGCCACTACACCGCAAAAAAAAGATACATGGAGGACCACACACCCCGAAATAACAGCACTCGGAGGCCCCTGAACCACAGGGAAAGGCACTCGGTGGCTCCTACAGCACAGAAAAAGGCACTCGGGGGCTGCTACAATGTGAAACAAGGCACTTGGAGGGCCCGGCACAACCAAAAGAGGCACTCGGAGGCCCCTGCACTGGAAAAAGAGGCACTTGCAGGCCTGTACACCAGAAAAAAAGGCACTCGGAGGCTCCTGCACCACAAAAGAAGGCACTCAGAGGCCACTACACCACCAAGAAAGGCACTTGGTGGCCCCCACATTGCAAAAAAAGGCACTTGGAGGCTACTACACTGCAAAGAAATGCACCCTGAGGCCCACGCACAGCAAAAAAAGGCACTTAGTAGCCCCTGCACTGCAATAAAAGGCACTCGGTGGCCCCGACACTGGAAAGAAAGGCACTCAGAGGGCCCTGCAGCACAAAAAGAGGCACTCGACTGCCCCTACACTGGGAAAAAAGGCACTCGGAGGCCTCTACACCCCAGAAAAAGGCACTCAGTGGCCCCTACACTGCAAAAAAAGGCACTCGGGGACTGCTACAAGGCGAAACAAAGCACTCGGAGGCCCCTGCACCACCAAAAGAGGCACTCGGAGGCTCCTGCCCTGGAAAAAGAGGCACTTGCAGGCCTGTACACCGGAAATAAAGGCACACAGAGGCACCTGCAATGGAAAAAAAGGCACTCGGAGGCGTCTACACCACAAAAAAAAGGCACTCGGAGGACCACACCACAAAAAAAGGTACTGGGTGGCCCCGACAGCACAAACAAATGCACTCGGGGGCTGCTACAATGTGAAACAAGGCATTTGGGGGGCCCGGCGTGACCAAAAAAGGCACTCGGAAGCCCATACATTGCAAAAAAAGGCACTTGGAAGCTACTACACTGCAAAAAAATGCACCCTGAGGCCCCTGCACCGCAAAAAAAGGCACTCGGTGGCCCCGACACCACAAAAAAAGGCACTCGGGGGCTGCTGCAATGCGAAAAGAGGCACTCCGATGCCCCTACACCGGAAAGAAAGGCACTCAGAGGGCCCTGCAGCACAAGAAAAGGCACTCAGCTGCCCTTACACTGGAAAAAAAGGCACTCAGAGGCTCCTGCACCACAGAAAAAGGCACTCAGTGGCCCCTACACTGCAAAGAAATGCACCCTGAGGCCCACGCATTGCAAAAAAGGCACTCAGAGGCCAGTGCACTGAAAAACAGGGCACTTGGAGGCCAGTGCACCACAAAAGAAAATGCACTCAGAGGCCCCGACACCACAAAAGAAAGGCACTTGGAGGACCACACCACAAAAAAAGGCACTCGGCTGCCCCTACACTGGAAAGAAAGGCACTCGGAGGCCCCTACAGCACAAAAAAAGGCACTTGGGGGCTGCTACAATGCAAAAAAAGGCACTCAGAGGCCCCTGAACCACAAGAAAAGGCACTCGGGGCCACTACACCGCAAAAAAAAGGTACATGGAGGACCACACACCCCAAAATAACAGCACTCGGAGGCCCCTGAACCACAAGGAAAGGCACTCAGTGGCTCCTACAGCACAAAAAAAGGCACTCGGGGTCTGCTACAATATGAAATAAGGCACTCGGTGGCCCCTACAGCACAAAAAAAGGCACTCGGAGGCTGCTACAATGCGAAAACAGGCACTTGGAGGCCCCTACATCGGAAATAAAGGCACTCAGAGGGCCCTGCACCACAAAAAAGGCACTCGGAGGCTGCTACACCATAGAGAAAGGCACTCGGAGGCCCCTGCACTGGAAAAAAAGGCACTTGGAGGGCCCTGCACCACAAAAAAGGCACTCAGAGGCTGCTACAATGGAAAAAAAGGCACTCGGAGGCCTCTACACTGCAAAAGAAGGCACTCAGTGGCCCCTTCAGCACAAAAAAGGCACTTGGGGGCTGCTACAATGCAAAAACGGCACTCAGAGGGCCCTGAACTACAAGAAAAGGCACTCAGTGGCCCCTACAGCACAATAAAAAGGCACTCGGGGGCTGATACAATGTGAAACAAGGCACTTGGAAGGCCCTGCACCACCAAAAAAGGCACTCGGAGGCCCCTGCACTGGAAAAAGAGGCACTTGCAGGCCTGTACACCAGAAAAAAAGGCACTCGGAGGCTCCTGCACCACAAAAGAAGGCACTCAGAGGCCACTACACCACCAGGAAAGGCACTCGGTGGCCCCCACATTGCAAAAAAAGGCACTCGGAGGCCCCTACAGCACAAAAAATGGCACTTGGGGGCTGCTACAATGCAAAAAAAGGCACTCGGAGGCCCCTGCACCAGAAAAAAAGGCACTTGGAGGGCCCTGCACCACAAAAGAAGGCACTCGGAGGCCCCTGAACCACAAGAAAAGGCACTCGGGGCCACTACACCGCAAATAAAAGATACATGGAGGACCACACACCCCAAAATAACAGCACTTGGAGGCCCCGGAACCACAAGAAAAGGCACTCAGTGGCCCCTACAGCACAATAAAAGGCTTTCGGGGGCTGCTACAATGTGAAACAAGGCACTCGGAGGGCCCAGCACCACCAAAAAAAGGCACTCGGAGGCCCCTGCACTGGGAAAAGAGGCACTTGCAGGCCTGTACACTGGAAATAAAGGCACTTGGAGGCCTCAGCACCACAAAAAAAGGCACTCGGTGGCCCCTGCACCGCAAAAAAAGGCACTTGGAGGCTACTACATTGCAAAAAAAGGCACTCGGTGGCCCCTGCACCGCAAAAAAAGGCACTTGGAGGCCTCTACAACACCTTCCACTGCCCTATCAGACACAGAGGCTCATGTGACCTCACAAGGACAGGAAGCCACCAGGGGCCTGCCACTGGCCTGTCAGGCACTGGTACTTCTGTGAGCTCACAAGCAGAGTCAGCAGCCATGGGCATCCCACTGCCTGATGAGGCACTGAGACAAAGGTGACCTCAAAATGCAGCCAGCACGCAGAGGCCTGCCACTGGCCTATCAGGCAATAGGACAGCCGTGACCTTACAAGCACAGCCAGCAGCTACGGGCCTGCCACTGGCCTATGAGGCACGGAGGCTGCTGTGACCTCAAAAGCACACCAAGCAGCCATTGGCCTCCCACGGGCCTATCAGGCACTGAGGCTGCTGTGACCTCACAAGCACAGCCAGCAGCCAAGGGCCTGCCACTGGCCTGTGAAGCACTGAGGCTGCTGTGACCTCACGAGCCCAGGCAGCAGCCATTGGCCTGCCGCTGGCCTATGAGGCACTGAGGCTGCTGTGACCTCACAAGCACAGCAAGGAGCCAGAGGCCTGCCATTGCCCTATACGGTACAGAGACTAATGTGACCTCAAAAGGCAGCCAGCAGACAGAGGCCTGCCACGGGCCTATCAGGAAATAGGACAGTTGTGAGCCTATGAGAACAAACAGCAGCTATGGGCCTCCACTGGCCTATCACGCACTGAGGCTGCAGTGACCTCACAAGCACACAAAGCAGCCATTGGCCTTCCTCTGGCCTACAGGAAAAGGAGGTTGCTGTGACCTCACAAGCACAGTCAGCAGCCAAGGGCCTGCTGCTGGCCTATCAAGCTCTACGACTGCTGTGACCTCACAAGCACAGCCAGCAGCTATGGGCCTGCCACTAGCCTATAGGGAACAGAGGCTGCTGTGACCTCACAAGCACAGCCAGCAGCCATTGGCCTGCCACTGTCCGAAGAGGCACGCAGGATCCTCTGACATCACCGGCACACCAAGCAGCCATTGGCCTCCCTCTGGCCTACAGGAAAAGGAGGCTGATGTGACCTCACAAGCACAGCGAGCAGCCATTAGCCTCCCACTGCCCGATGAGGCGCTGACGCTGCTGTCAGCTCAGAAGCAGAGTAAACAGTCAGGGGCCTGCCAGTGCCGTAAAGGGCATGGAGGCTGCTATGACCTCAGAAGCCCAGCCAGCAGCTATGGGCCTGCCACTGCCCTATAGGGCACTGAGGCTTCTCTGACCTCACAAGCCCACCCAGCAGTCATTGGCCTCGAACTGGCCTATCAGGCACTGAGGCTTCTGTAACCTCACAAGCACAGCCAGCAGCCAGGGGCCTGCCACTGGCCTGTGAAGCACTGAGGCTGCTGTGACCTCACGAGCCCAGCCAGCAGCTATGGGCCTGCCACTGGCCTATGAGGCACTGAGGCTGCTGTGACCTCACAAGCACAGTCAGCAGCCAGGGGCCTGCTGCTGGCCTATCAGGCTCTAGGAGTGTTGTAACCTGACAAGCACAGCCAGCAGCTCTGGGGCTGCCATGGCGCGTCAAGCACGGAGAAAGAAGGGAACACCCAAGCAGACCAGCAGCCATGGGCGTGGCAGTGCATGCCATGCATGCCATGCATGCAATGGCATGCAGGTCAAAGTGACATCATAAGACACAACCAGCAACCATGGGCCTGCCACTGCCCTTTTTGGCATGGAGACACAAGTATCCTCACAAGCCCAGTCAGGAGGCATGGCCCTGCCACTGGCCTATCAAGCACAGAGGCAGAAGCAACCTCACAAGCAGAGCGAGGACTGATGGGCCTGACTGGCCTACCAGGCCGTGAGGCAGAAGTGACATGACTATCTCATCCAGCAGTGGTGGGCCTGACAATATCATTTCAGGCAGAGGGTAAAGTGATATCACAGAACGTTGAAGGACCATAACAGAAAAAAGGCACTTGGAGGCATGAGTACTGGGGAAAAAAAGGGCACTAGGAGGCCATGCACTGCAAAAATATGCCCATGGAGGACACTATACTGGAAAAAAAGGCACTTTGGGAGCCTGCATCACAAAAATAGGCACTTGGAGGTGGCTAGACCGGAAAAAAGGCACTTAGATGCCCCTTCACTGCAAAAAAAGGCACTCAGACAGCAGTGCACCTCAAACAAAGGCACTTGGAGGCCCCTGCACCACAAAAAAAGGAACTCTGTGGCCGCAACACCACAAAAAAAGGCACTCGGGGGCTGCTACAATGTGAAAACAGGCACTCTGATGCCCCTACACCGGAAAGAAAGGCACTCAGAGGGCATGCAGCACAAAAAAAGGCACTCAGCTGCCCTTACACTGGAAAACAGGCACTTGGAGGCCTCTACACCCCAGAAAAAGGCACTCAGTGGCCCCTACACTGCAAAAAAAGGCACTCGGGGGCTGCTACAATGTGAAACAAGGCACTGGGAGGGCCCGGCACCACGAAAAGAGGCACTCGGAGGCTCCTGCACTCGGAAAAGAGGCACTTGCAGGCCTGTACACCGCAAAAAAAGGCACTTGGAGGCCACTACACCGCAGAGAAAGGCACTCGGAGGCACCTGCAACGGAAAATAAGGCACTCGGAGGCCTGCCACTAGCCTATAGGGAACAGAGGCTGCTGTGACCTCACAAGCACAGCCAGCAGCCATTGGCCTGCCACTGTCCGAAGAGGCACGCAGGATCCTCTGACATCACCGGCACACCAAGCAGCCATTGGCCTCCCTCTGGCCTACAGGAAAAGGAGGCTGATGTGACCTCACAAGCACAGCGAGTAGCCAGGGGCCTCCCACTGCCCTAGAAGGTACAGAGGCAAATGTGACCTCAAAAGGCAGCCAGCAGACAGAGGCCTGCCACGGGCCTATCAGGAAATAGGACTGCTGTGACCTTACAAGCACAGCCAGCAGCTACGGGCCTTCCACTGGCCTATCAGGCACTGAGGCTGCTGTGACCTCACAAGCACAGGCAGCAGCAAGGGGCATGCCACTGGCCTATAGGAAAAGGAGGCTGCTGTGACCTCACAAGCACAGCCAGCAGCTATTGGCCTGCCACTGGCCTATGAGGCACTGAGGCTGCTGTGACCTCACAAGCACAGCCAGCAGCCAAGGGCCTGCCACTGTCCGAAGAGGAACGCAGGCTCCTCTGACATCACCAGCGCACCGAGCAGCTTTGGGCCTGCCACTGGCCTATAGGAAAAGGAGGCTGCTGTGACCTCACAAGCACAGGCAGCAGCCATTAGCCTCCCACTGCCCGATGAGGCGCTGATGCTGCTGTCAACTGAGAAGCACAGTAAACAGTCAGGGGCCTGCCACTGCCCTCAAGGGCATGGAGGCTGCTGTAACCTCAGAAGCCCAGCCAGCAGCTATGGGCCTGCCACTGCCCTATAGGGCACTGAGGCTTCTCTGACCTCACAAGCCCACCCAGCAGTCATTGGCCTTCCACTGGCCTATCAGGCACTGAGGCTTCTGTAACGTCACAAGCACAGCCAGCAGCCAGGGGCCTGCCACTGGCCTGTGAAGCACTGAGGCTGCTGTGACCTCACGAGCCCAGGCAGCAGCTATGGGCCTGCCACTGGCCTATGAGGCACTGAGGCTGCTGTGACCACAAAAGCACACCAAGCGGCCATTGGCCTCCCACGGGACTATGAGGCACTGAGGCTGCTGTGACCTCACAAGCACAGCCAGCAGCCAAGGGCCTGCCACAGGCCTATCAGGCAATAGGACTGCTGTGACCTGACAAGCACAGTCAGCAGCTATGGGCCTCCCACTGGCCTATGAGGCACTGAGGCTGCTGTGACCTTACAAGCACAGGCAGCAGCTACGGGCCTGCCACTGGCCTATGAGGCACGGAGGCTGCTGTGACCTCAAAAGCACACCAAGCAGCCATTGGCCTCCCACGGGCCTATCAGGCACTGAGGCTGCTGTGACCTCACAAGCACAGCCAGCAGCCAAGGGCCTGCCACAGGCCTATCAGGCAATAGGACTGCTGTGACCTCACAAGCACAGCCAGCAGCTATGGGCCTGCCACTGGCTTATGGGGAACGGAAGCTGCTGTGACCTCACAAGCCCAGGCAGCAGCTATGGGCTTGCCACTGGCCTATGAGGCACTGAGGCTGCGGTGACCTCACAAGCACAGTCAGCAGCCAGGGGCCTGCTGCTGGCCTATCAGGCTGTAGGAGTGTTGTAACCTGACAAGCACAGCCAGCAGCTCTGGGGCTGCCATGGCGCATCAAGCACGGAGAAAGAAGGGAACACCCAAGCAGACCAGCAGCCATGGGCGTGGCAGTGCATGCCCATGCATGCCATGCAGGCAATGGCATGCCGGTCAAAATGACATCATAAGACACAACCAGCAACCATGGGCCTGCCACTGCCCTTTTTGGCATGGAGACACAAGTATCCTCACAAGCCCAGCCAGGAGGCATGGCCCTGCCACTGGCCTATCAAGCACAGAGGCAGAAGCAACCTCACAAGCAGAGCGAGGACTGATGGGCCTGACTGGCCTACCAGGCCGTGAGGCAGAAGTGACATGACTATCTCATCCAGCAGTGGTGGGCCTGACAATATCATTTCAGGCAGAGGGTAAAGTGATATCACAGAACGTTGAAGGACCATAACAGAAAAAAGGCACTTGGAGGCATGAGTACTGGGAAAAAAGGGCACTAGGAGGCCATGCACTGCAAAAATATGCCCATGGAGGACACTATACTGGAAAAAAAGGCACTTTGGGAGCCTGCATCGCAAAAATAGGCACTTGGAGGCCGCTAGACCGGAAAAAAGGCACTTAGATGCCCCTTCACTGCAAAAAAAGGCACTCAGACAGCAGTGCACCTCAAACAAAGGCACTTGGAGGCCCCTGCACCACAAAAAAAGGAAGTCGGCTGCCCCTACACTGGAAAAAAAAAGGTACTCGGAGGCCCCTACACTGCAAAAAAAGGCACTCGGGGGCTGCTACAATGTGGAACAAGGCACTGGGAGGGCCCGGCACCACCAAAAGAGGCACTTGGAGGCTCCTGCACTGGGAAAAGAGGCACTTGCAGGCCTGTACACCGGAAAAAAAGGCACTCGGAGGCTGCTACACCGCAGAGAAAGGCACTCGGAGGCACCTGCAATGGAAAATAAGGCACTCGGAGGCCGCTGAACCACAAGAAAAGGCACTCGGGGCCACTACACCGCAAAAAAAAAGGTACATGGAGGACCACACACCCCAAAATAACAGCACTCGGAGGCCCCGGAACCACAGGGAAAGGCACTCGGTGGCTCCTACAGCACAGAAAAAGGCACTTGGGGGCTGCTACAATGTGAAACAAGGCACTTGGAGGGCCCGGCACCACCAAAAGAGGCACTTGGAGGCTCCTGCACTGGGAAAAGAGGCACTTGCAGGCCTGTACACCGGAAAAAAAGGCACTCGGAGGCTGCTACACTGCAGAGAAAGGCACTCGGAGGCACCTGCAACGGAAAATAAGGCACTCGGTGGTCCCTACAGCACAAAAAAAGGCACTCGGGGGCTGCTACAATGCAAAGAAAGGCACTCGGAGGCCGCTGAACCACAAGAAAAGGCACTCGGGGCCACTACACCGCAAAAGAAAGATACATGGAGGACCACACACCCCAAAATAACAGCACTCGGAGGCCCCTGAACCACAGGGAAAGGCACTCGGTGGCTCCTACAGCACAAAAAAAGGCACTCAGAGGCCACTACACCACCAAGAAAGGCACTTGGTGGCCCCCACATTGCAAAAAAAGGCACTTGGAGGTCACTACACTGCAAAAAAATGCACCCTGAGGCCCATGCACAGCAAAAAAAGGCACTCAGTAGCCCCTACACTGCAAAGAAAGGCACTCGGAGGCCAGTGCACTGAAGAAGAGGGCACTTGGAGGCCAGTGCACCGAAAAAGAGGGCACTTGGAGGCCAGTGCACCACAAAAAAAAATGCACTCAGAGGCCCCGACACCACAAAAGAAAGGCACTTGGAGCACCACACCACAAAAAAAGGCACTCAGTGGCCCCTACACTGCAAAAAAAGGCACTTGGAGGCCCCTACAGCACAAAAAAAAGGCACTTGGGGGCTGCTACAATGCAAAAAAAGGCACTCGGAGGCCCCTGCACCAGAAACAAAGGCACTCGGAGGGCCCTGCACCACAAAAGAAGGCACTCGGAGGCCCCTGAACCACAAGAAAAGGCACTCGGGGCCACTACACCGCAAAAAAAAAGATACATGGAGGACCACACACCCCAAAATAACAGCACTTGGAGGCCCCGGAACCACAAGAAAAGGCACTCGGTGGCCCCTACAGCACAATAAAAGGCTTTCGGGGGCTGCTACAATGTGAAACAAGGCACTCGGAGGGCCCTGCACCACCAAAAAAGGCACTTGGAGGCTCCTGCACTGGAAAAAGAGGCACTTGCAGGCCTGTACACTGGAAAGAAAGGCACTTGGAGGCTACTACACTGCAAAAAAATGCACCCTGAGGCCTCTGCACCACCAAAAAAGGCACTCGGTGGTCCCTACAGCACAAAAAAAGGCACTCGGAGGCTGCTACAATGCGAAAACAGGCACTCGGATGCCCCTACACCGGAAATAAAGGCACTCAGAGGGCCCTGCACCACAAACAAAGGCACTCGGAGGCTGCTACAATGGAAAAAAAGGCACTCGGAGGCCAGTGCAGTGCAAAAACAGGGCACTTGGAGGCCTCTACACTGCAAAGGAAGGCACTCGGAGGAAACTACACTGGAACAAAAGGCACTCGGAGGCCAGTGCACCACAAGAAAAGGCACTCAGTGGCCCCGACACCACAAAAGAAAGGCACTTGGAGCACCACACCACAAAAAAAGGCACTCAGTGGCCCCTACACTGCAAAAAAAGGCACTTGGAGGCCCCTACAGCACAAAAAAAAGGCACTTGGGGGCTGCTACAATGCAAAAAAAGGCACTCGGAGGCCCCTGCACCAGAAACAAAGGCACTCGGAGGGCCCTGCACCACAAAAGAAGGCACTCGGAGGCCCCTGAACCACAAGAAAAGGCACTCGGGGCCACTACACCGCAAAAAAAAAGATACATGGAGGACCACACACCCCAAAATAACAGCACTTGGAGGCCCCGGAACCACAAGAAAAGGCACTCGGTGGCCCCTACAGCACAATAAAAGGCTTTCGGGGGCTGCTACAATGTGAAACAAGGCACTCGGAGGGCCCTGCACCACCAAAAAAGGCACTTGGAGGCTCCTGCACTGGAAAAAGAGGCACTTGCAGGCCTGTACACTGGAAAGAAAGGCACTTGGAGGCTACTACACTGCAAAAAAATGCACCCTGAGGCCTCTGCACCACCAAAAAAGGCACTCGGTGGTCCCTACAGCACAAAAAAAGGCACTCGGAGGCTGCTACAATGCGAAAACAGGCACTCGGATGCCCCTACACCGGAAATAAAGGCACTCAGAGGGCCCTGCACCACAAACAAAGGCACTCGGAGGCTGCTACACTGGAACAAAAGGCACTCGGAGGCCAGTGCACCACAAGAAAAGGCACTCAGTGGCCCCGACACCACAAAAGAAAGGCACTTGGAGGACCACACCACAGAAAAAGGCACTCGGCTGCCCCTACACTGGAAAGAAAGGCACTTGGAGGCCCCTACAGCACAAAAAAAGGCACTTGGGGGCTGCTACAATGTGAAACAAGGCACTTGGAGGGCCCGGCACAACCAAAAAAGGCACTCGGAGGCCCCTGCACTGGAAAAAGAGGCACTTGCAGGCCTGTACACCAGAAAAAAAGGCACTCGGAGGCTCCTGCACCACAAAAGAAGGCACTCAGAGGCCACTACACCACCAAGAAAGGCACTTGGTGGCCCCCACATTGCAAAAAAAGGCACTTGGAGGCTACTACACTGCAAAGAAATGCACCCTGAGGCCCACGCACAGCAAAAAAAGGCACTTAGTAGCCCCTGCACTGCAATAAAAGGCACTCGGTGGCCCTGACACTGGAAAGAAAGGCACTCAGAGGGCCCTGCGGCACAAAAAGAGGCACTCGACTGCCCCTACACTGGGAAAAAAGGCACTCGGAGGCCTCTACACCCCAGAAAAAGGCACTCAGTGGCCCCTACACTGCAAAAAAAGGCACTCGGGGACTGCTACAAGGCGAAACAAAGCACTCGGAGGCCCCTGCACCACCAAAAGAGGCACTCGGAGGCTCCTGCCCTGGAAAAAGAGGCACTTGCAGGCCTGTACACCGGAAATAAAGGCACACAGAGGCACCTGCAATGGAAAAAAAGGCACTCGGAGGCGTCTACACCACAAAAAAAAGGCACTCGGAGGACCACACCACAAAAAAAGGTACTGGGTGGCCCCGACAGCACAAACAAATGCACTCGGGGGCTGCTACAATGTGAAACAAGGCATTTGGGGGGCCCGGCGTGACCAAAAAAGGCACTCGGAAGCCCATACATTGCAAAAAAAGGCACTTGGAAGCTACTACACTGCAAAAAAATGCACCCTGAGGCCCCTGCACCGCAAAAAAAGGCACTCGGTGGCCCCGACACCACAAAAAAAGGCACTCGGGGGCTGCTGCAATGCGAAAAGAGGCACTCCGATGCCCCTACACCGGAAAGAAAGGCACTCAGAGGGCCCTGCAGCACAAGAAAAGGCACTCAGCTGCCCTTACACTGGAAAAAAAGGCACTCAGAGGCTCCTGCACCACAGAAAAAGGCACTCAGTGGCCCCTACACTGCAAAGAAATGCACCCTGAGGCCCACGCATTGCAAAAAAGGCACTCAGAGGCCAGTGCACTGAAAAACAGGGCACTTGGAGGCCAGTGCACCACAAAAGAAAATGCACTCAGAGGCCCCGACACCACAAAAGAAAGGCACTTGGAGGACCACACCACAAAAAAAGGCACTCGGCTGCCCCTACACTGGAAAGAAAGGCACTCGGAGGCCCCTACAGCACAAAAAAAGGCACTTGGGGGCTGCTACAATGCAAAAAAAGGCACTCAGAGGCCCCTGAACCACAAGAAAAGGCACTCGGGGCCACTACACCGCAAAAAAAAGGTACATGGAGGACCACACACCCCAAAATAACAGCACTCGGAGGCCCCTGAACCACAAGGAAAGGCACTCAGTGGCTCCTACAGCACAAAAAAAGGCACTCGGGGTCTGCTACAATATGAAATAAGGCACTCGGTGGCCCCTACAGCACAAAAAAAGGCACTCGGAGGCTGCTACAATGCGAAAACAGGCACTTGGAGGCCCCTACATCGGAAATAAAGGCACTCAGAGGGCCCTGCACCACAAAAAAGGCACTCGGAGGCTGCTACACCATAGAGAAAGGCACTCGGAGGCCCCTGCACTGGAAAAAAAGGCACTTGGAGGGCCCTGCACCACAAAAAAGGCACTCAGAGGCTGCTACAATGGAAAAAAAGGCACTCGGAGGCCTCTACACTGCAAAAGAAGGCACTCAGTGGCCCCTTCAGCACAAAAAAGGCACTTGGGGGCTGCTACAATGCAAAAACGGCACTCAGAGGGCCCTGAACTACAAGAAAAGGCACTCAGTGGCCCCTACAGCACAATAAAAAGGCACTCGGGGGCTGATACAATGTGAAACAAGGCACTTGGAAGGCCCTGCACCACCAAAAAAGGCACTCGGAGGCCCCTGCACTGGAAAAAGAGGCACTTGCAGGCCTGTACACCAGAAAAAAAGGCACTCGGAGGCTCCTGCACCACAAAAGAAGGCACTCAGAGGCCACTACACCACCAGGAAAGGCACTCGGTGGCCCCCACATTGCAAAAAAAGGCACTCGGAGGCCCCTACAGCACAAAAAATGGCACTTGGGGGCTGCTACAATGCAAAAAAAGGCACTCGGAGGCCCCTGCACCAGAAAAAAAGGCACTTGGAGGGCCCTGCACCACAAAAGAAGGCACTCGGAGGCCCCTGAATCACAAGAAAAGGCACTCGGGGCCACTACACCGCAAATAAAAGATACATGGAGGACCACACACCCCAAAATAACAGCACTTGGAGGCCCCGGAACCACAAGAAAAGGCACTCAGTGGCCCCTACAGCACAATAAAAGGCTTTCGGGGGCTGCTACAATGTGAAACAAGGCACTCGGAGGGCCCAGCACCACCAAAAAAAGGCACTCGGAGGCCCCTGCACTGGGAAAAGAGGCACTTGCAGGCCTGTACACTGGAAATAAAGGCACTTGGAGGCCTCAGCACCACAAAAAAAGGCACTCGGTGGCCCCTGCACCGCAAAAAAAGGCACTTGGAGGCTACTACATTGCAAAAAAAGGCACTCGGTGGCCCCTGCACCGCAAAAAAAGGCACTTGGAGGCCTCTACAACACCTTCCACTGCCCTATCAGACACAGAGGCTCATGTGACCTCACAAGGACAGGAAGCCACCAGGGGCCTGCCACTGGCCTGTCAGGCACTGGTACTTCTGTGAGCTCACAAGCAGAGTCAGCAGCCATGGGCATCCCACTGCCTGATGAGGCACTGAGACAAAGGTGACCTCAAAATGCAGCCAGCACGCAGAGGCCTGCCACTGGCCTATCAGGCAATAGGACAGCCGTGACCTTACAAGCACAGCCAGCAGCTACGGGCCTGCCACTGGCCTATGAGGCACGGAGGCTGCTGTGACCTCAAAAGCACACCAAGCAGCCATTGGCCTCCCACGGGCCTATCAGGCACTGAGGCTGCTGTGACCTCACAAGCACAGCCAGCAGCCAAGGGCCTGCCACTGGCCTGTGAAGCACTGAGGCTGCTGTGACCTCACGAGCCCAGGCAGCAGCCATTGGCCTGCCGCTGGCCTATGAGGCACTGAGGCTGCTGTGACCTCACAAGCACAGCAAGGAGCCAGAGGCCTGCCATTGCCCTATACGGTACAGAGACTAATGTGACCTCAAAAGGCAGCCAGCAGACAGAGGCCTGCCACGGGCCTATCAGGAAATAGGACAGTTGTGAGCCTATGAGAACAAACAGCAGCTATGGGCCTCCACTGGCCTATCACGCACTGAGGCTGCAGTGACCTCACAAGCACACAAAGCAGCCATTGGCCTTCCTCTGGCCTACAGGAAAAGGAGGCTGCTGTGACCTCACAAGCACAGTCAGCAGCCAAGGGCCTGCTGCTGGCCTATCAAGCTCTACGACTGCTGTGACCTCACAAGCACAGCCAGCAGCTATGGGCCTGCCACTAGCCTATAGGGAACAGAGGCTGCTGTGACCTCACAAGCACAGCCAGCAGCCATTGGCCTGCCACTGTCCGAAGAGGCACGCAGGATCCTCTGACATCACCGGCACACCAAGCAGCCATTGGCCTCCCTCTGGCCTACAGGAAAAGGAGGCTGATGTGACCTCACAAGCAGAGCGAGTAGCCAGGGGCCTCCCACTGCCCTAGAAGGTACAGAGGCAAATGTGACCTCAAAAGGCAGCCAGCAGACAGAGGCCTGCCACGGGCCTATCAGGAAATAGGACTGCTGTGACCTTACAAGCACAGCCAGCAGCTACGGGCCTTCCACTGGCCTATGAGGCACTGAGGCTGCTGTGACCTCACAAGCACAGCCAGCAGCTATTGGCCTGCCACTGGCCTATGAGGCACTGAGGCTGCTGTGACCTCACAAGCACAGCCAGCAGCCAAGGGCCTGCCACTGTCCGAAGAGGAACGCAGGCTCCTCTGACATCACCAGCGCACCGAGCAGCTTTGGGCCTGCCACTGGCCTATAGGAAAAGGAGGCTGCTGTGACCTCACAAGCACAGGCAGCAGCCATTAGCCTCCCACTGCCCGATGAGGCGCTGATGCTGCTATCAACTGAGAAGCACAGTAAACAGTCAGGGGCCTGCCACTGCCCTCAAGGGCATGGAGGCTGCTGTAACCTCAGAAGCCCAGCCAGCAGCTATGGGCCTGCCACTGCCCTATAGGGCACTGAGGCTTCTCTGACCTCACAAGCCCACCCAGCAGTCATTGGCCTCGAACTGGCCTATCAGGCACTGAGGCTTCTGTAACGTCACAAGCACAGCCAGCAGCCAGGGGCCTGCCACTGGCCTGTGAAGCACTGAGGCTGCTGTGACCTCACGAGCCCAGGCAGCAGCTATGGGCCTGCCACTGGCCTATGAGGCACTGAGGCTGCTGTGACCACAAAAGCACACCAAGCGGCCATTGGCCTCCCACGGGACTATGAGGCACTGAGGCTGCTGTGACCTCACAAGCACAGCCAGCAGCCAAGGGCCTGCCACAGGCCTATCAGGCAATAGGACTGCTGTGACCTGACAAGCACAGTCAGCAGCTATGGGCCTCCCACTGGCCTATGAGGCACTGAGGCTGCTGTGACCTTACAAGCACAGGCAGCAGCTACGGGCCTGCCACTGGCCTATGAGGCACGGAGGCTGCTGTGACCTCAAAAGCACACCAAGCAGCCATTGGCCTCCCACGGGCCTATCAGGCACTGAGGCTGCTGTGACCTCACAAGCACAGCCAGCAGCCAAGGGCCTGCCACAGGCCTATCAGGCAATAGGACTGCTGTGACCTCACAAGCACAGCCAGCAGCTATGGGCCTGCCACTGGCTTATGGGGAACGGAAGCTGCTGTGACCTCACAAGCCCAGGCAGCAGCTATGGGCTTGCCACTGGCCTATGAGGCACTGAGGCTGCGGTGACCTCACAAGCACAGTCAGCAGCCAGGGGCCTGCTGCTGGCCTATCAGGCTGTAGGAGTGTTGTAACCTGACAAGCACAGCCAGCAGCTCTGGGGCTGCCATGGCGCATCAAGCACGGAGAAAGAAGGGAACACCCAAGCAGACCAGCAGCCATGGGCGTGGCAGTGCATGCCCATGCATGCCATGCAGGCAATGGCATGCCGGTCAAAATGACATCATAAGACACAACCAGCAACCATGGGCCTGCCACTGCCCTTTTTGGCATGGAGACACAAGTATCCTCACAAGCCCAGCCAGGAGGCATGGCCCTGCCACTGGCCTATCAAGCACAGAGGCAGAAGCAACCTCACAAGCAGAGAGAGGACTGATGGGCCTGACTGGCCTACCAGGCCGTGAGGCAGAAGTGACATGACTATCTCATCCAGCAGTGGTGGGCCTGACAATATCATTTCAGGCAGAGGGTAAAGTGATATCACAGAACGTTGAAGGACCATAACAGAAAAAAGGCACTTGGAGGCATGAGTACTGGGAAAAAAGGGCACTAGGAGGCCATGCACTGCAAAAATATGCCCATGGAGGACACTATACTGGAAAAAAAGGCACTTTGGGAGCCTGCATCGCAAAAATAGGCACTTGGAGGCCGCTAGACCGGAAAAAAGGCACTTAGATGCCCCTTCACTGCAAAAAAAGGCACTCAGACAGCAGTGCACCTCAAACAAAGGCACTTGGAGGCCCCTGCACCACAAAAAAAGGAAGTCGGCTGCCCCTACACTGGAAAAAAAAAGGTACTCGGAGGCCCCTACACTGCAAAAAAAGGCACTCGGGGGCTGCTACAATGTGGAACAAGGCACTGGGAGGGCCCGGCACCACCAAAAGAGGCACTTGGAGGCTCCTGCACTGGGAAAAGAGGCACTTGCAGGCCTGTACACCGGAAAAAAAGGCACTCGGAGGCTGCTACACCGCAGAGAAAGGCACTCGGAGGCACCTGCAATGGAAAATAAGGCACTCGGAGGCCGCTGAACCACAAGAAAAGGCACTCGGGGCCACTACACCGCAAAAAAAAAGGTACATGGAGGACCACACACCCCAAAATAACAGCACTCGGAGGCCCCGGAACCACAGGGAAAGGCACTCGGTGGCTCCTACAGCACAGAAAAAGGCACTTGGGGGCTGCTACAATGTGAAACAAGGCACTTGGAGGGCCCGGCACCACCAAAAGAGGCACTTGGAGGCTCCTGCACTGGGAAAAGAGGCACTTGCAGGCCTGTACACCGGAAAAAAAGGCACTCGGAGGCTGCTACACTGCAGAGAAAGGCACTCGGAGGCACCTGCAACGGAAAATAAGGCACTCGGTGGTCCCTACAGCACAAAAAAAGGCACTCGGGGGCTGCTACAATGCAAAGAAAGGCACTCGGAGGCCGCTGAACCACAAGAAAAGGCACTCGGGGCCACTACACCGCAAAAGAAAGATACATGGAGGACCACACACCCCAAAATAACAGCACTCGGAGGCCCCTGAACCACAGGGAAAGGCACTCGGTGGCTCCTACAGCACAAAAAAAGGCACTCAGAGGCCACTACACCACCAAGAAAGGCACTTGGTGGCCCCCACATTGCAAAAAAAGGCACTTGGAGGTCACTACACTGCAAAAAAATGCACCCTGAGGCCCATGCACAGCAAAAAAAGGCACTCAGTAGCCCCTACACTGCAAAGAAAGGCACTCGGAGGCCAGTGCACTGAAGAAGAGGGCACTTGGAGGCCAGTGCACCGAAAAAGAGGGCACTTGGAGGCCAGTGCACCACAAAAAAAAATGCACTCAGAGGCCCCGACACCACAAAAGAAAGGCACTTGGAGCACCACACCACAAAAAAAGGCACTCAGTGGCCCCTACACTGCAAAAAAAGGCACTTGGAGGCCCCTACAGCACAAAAAAAAGGCACTTGGGGGCTGCTACAATGCAAAAAAAGGCACTCGGAGGCCCCTGCACCAGAAACAAAGGCACTCGGAGGGCCCTGCACCACAAAAGAAGGCACTCGGAGGCCCCTGAACCACAAGAAAAGGCACTCGGGGCCACTACACCGCAAAAAAAAAGATACATGGAGGACCACACACCCCAAAATAACAGCACTTGGAGGCCCCGGAACCACAAGAAAAGGCACTCGGTGGCCCCTACAGCACAATAAAAGGCTTTCGGGGGCTGCTACAATGTGAAACAAGGCACTCGGAGGGCCCTGCACCACCAAAAAAGGCACTTGGAGGCTCCTGCACTGGAAAAAGAGGCACTTGCAGGCCTGTACACTGGAAAGAAAGGCACTTGGAGGCTACTACACTGCAAAAAAATGCACCCTGAGGCCTCTGCACCACCAAAAAAGGCACTCGGTGGTCCCTACAGCACAAAAAAAGGCACTCGGAGGCTGCTACAATGCGAAAACAGGCACTCGGATGCCCCTACACCGGAAATAAAGGCACTCAGAGGGCCCTGCACCACAAACAAAGGCACTCGGAGGCTGCTACAATGGAAAAAAAGGCACTCGGAGGCCAGTGCAGTGCAAAAACAGGGCACTTGGAGGCCTCTACACTGCAAAGGAAGGCACTCGGAGGAAACTACACTGGAACAAAAGGCACTCGGAGGCCAGTGCACCACAAGAAAAGGCACTCAGTGGCCCCGACACCACAAAAGAAAGGCACTTGGAGCACCACACCACAAAAAAAGGCACTCAGTGGCCCCTACACTGCAAAAAAAGGCACTTGGAGGCCCCTACAGCACAAAAAAAAGGCACTTGGGGGCTGCTACAATGCAAAAAAAGGCACTCGGAGGCCCCTGCACCAGAAACAAAGGCACTCGGAGGGCCCTGCACCACAAAAGAAGGCACTCGGAGGCCCCTGAACCACAAGAAAAGGCACTCGGGGCCACTACACCGCAAAAAAAAAGATACATGGAGGACCACACACCCCAAAATAACAGCACTTGGAGGCCCCGGAACCACAAGAAAAGGCACTCGGTGGCCCCTACAGCACAATAAAAGGCTTTCGGGGGCTGCTACAATGTGAAACAAGGCACTCGGAGGGCCCTGCACCACCAAAAAAGGCACTTGGAGGCTCCTGCACTGGAAAAAGAGGCACTTGCAGGCCTGTACACTGGAAAGAAAGGCACTTGGAGGCTACTACACTGCAAAAAAATGCACCCTGAGGCCTCTGCACCACCAAAAAAGGCACTCGGTGGTCCCTACAGCACAAAAAAAGGCACTCGGAGGCTGCTACAATGCGAAAACAGGCACTCGGATGCCCCTACACCGGAAATAAAGGCACTCAGAGGGCCCTGCACCACAAACAAAGGCACTCGGAGGCTGCTACAATGGAAAAAAAGGCACTCGGAGGCCAGTGCAGTGCAAAAACAGGGCACTTGGAGGCCTCTACACTGCAAAGGAAGGCACTCGGAGGAAACTACACTGGAACAAAAGGCACTCGGAGGCCAGTGCACCACAAGAAAAGGCACTCAGTGGCCCCGACACCACAAAAGAAAGGCACTTGGAGGACCACACCACAGAAAAAGGCACTCGGCTGCCCCTACACTGGAAAGAAAGGCACTTGGAGGCCCCTACAGCACAAAAAAAGGCACTTGGGGGCTGCTACAATGTGAAACAAGGCACTTGGAGGGCCCGGCACAACCAAAAAAGGCACTCGGAGGCCCCTGCACTGGAAAAAGAGGCACTTGCAGGCCTGTACACCAGAAAAAAAGGCACTCGGAGGCTCCTGCACCACAAAAGAAGGCACTCAGAGGCCACTACACCACCAAGAAAGGCACTTGGTGGCCCCCACATTGCAAAAAAAGGCACTTGGAGGCTACTACACTGCAAAGAAATGCACCCTGAGGCCCACGCACAGCAAAAAAAGGCACTTAGTAGCCCCTGCACTGCAATAAAAGGCACTCGGTGGCCCTGACACTGGAAAGAAAGGCACTCAGAGGGCCCTGCGGCACAAAAAGAGGCACTCGACTGCCCCTACACTGGGAAAAAAGGCACTCGGAGGCCTCTACACCCCAGAAAAAGGCACTCAGTGGCCCCTACACTGCAAAAAAAGGCACTCGGGGACTGCTACAAGGCGAAACAAAGCACTCGGAGGCCCCTGCACCACCAAAAGAGGCACTCGGAGGCTCCTGCCCTGGAAAAAGAGGCACTTGCAGGCCTGTACACCGGAAATAAAGGCACACAGAGGCACCTGCAATGGAAAAAAAGGCACTCGGAGGCGTCTACACCGCAAAAAAAAGGCACTCGGAGGACCACACCACAAAAAAAGGTACTGGGTGGCCCCGACAGCACAAACAAATGCACTCGGGGGCTGCTACAATGTGAAACAAGGCATTTGGGGGGCCTGGCGTGACCAAAAAAGGCACTCGGAAGCCCATACATTGCAAAAAAAGGCACTTGGAAGCTACTACACTGCAAAAAAATGCACCCTGAGGCCCCTGCACCGCAAAAAAAGGCACTCGGTGGCCCCGACACCACAAAAAAAGGCACTCGGGGGCTGCTGCAATGCGAAAAGAGGCACTCCGATGCCCCTACACCGGAAAGAAAGGCACTCAGAGGGCCCTGCAGCACAAGAAAAGGCACTCAGCTGCCCTTACACTGGAAAAAAAGGTACTCAGAGGCTCCTGCACCACAGAAAAAGGCACTCAGTGGCCCCTACACTGCAAAGAAATGCACCCTGAGGCCCACGCATTGCAAAAAAAGGCACTCAGAGGCCAGTGCACTGAAAAACAGGGCACTTGGAGGCCAGTGCACCACAAAAGAAAATGCACTCAGAGGCCCCGACACCACAAAAGAAAGGCACTTGGAGGACCACACCACAAAAAAAGGCACTCGGCTGCCCCTACACTGGAAAGAAAGGCACTCGGAGGCCCCTACAGCACAAAAAAAGGCACTTGGGGGCTGCTACAATGCAAAAAAAGGCACTCAGAGGCCCCTGAACCACAAGAAAAGGCACTCGGGGCCACTACACCGCAAAAAAAAGGTACATGGAGGACCACACACCCCAAAATAACAGCACTCGGAGGCCCCTGAACCACAAGGAAAGGCACTCAGTGGCTCCTACAGCACAAAAAAAGGCACTCGGGGTCTGCTACAATATGAAATAAGGCACTCGGTGGCCCCTACAGCACAAAAAAAGGCACTCGGAGGCTGCTACAATGCGAAAACAGGCACTTGGAGGCCCCTACATCGGAAATAAAGGCACTCAGAGGGCCCTGCACCACAAAAAAGGCACTCGGAGGCTGCTACACCATAGAGAAAGGCACTCGGAGGCCCCTGCACTGGAAAAAAAGGCACTTGGAGGGCCCTGCACCACAAAAAAGGCACTCAGTGGCCCCTACAGCACAAAAAAGGCACTTGGGGGCTGCTACAATGCAAAAACGGCACTCAGAGGGCCCTGAACTACAAGAAAAGGCACTCAGTGGCCCCTACAGCACAATATAAAGGCACTCGGGGGCTGCTACAATGTGAAACAAGGCACTTGGAAGGCCCTGCACCACCAAAAAAGGCACTCGGAGGCCCCTGCACTGGAAAAAGAGGCACTTGCAGGCCAGTACACCACAAAAAAAGGCACTCGGAGGCTCCTGCACCACAAAAGAAGGCACTCAGAGGCCACTACACCACCAGGAAAGGCACTCGGTGGCCCCCACATTGCAAAAAAAGGCACTCGGTGGCCCCCACATTGCAAAAAAAGGCACTCGGAGGCCCCTACAGCACAAAAAAAAGGCACTTGAGGGCTGCTACAATGCAAAAAAAGGCACTCGGAGGCCCCTGCACCAGAAACAAAGGCACTTGGAGGGCCCTGCACCACAAAAGAAGGCACTCGGAGGCCCCTGAACCACAAGAAAAGGCACTCGGGGCCACTACACCGCAAATAAAAGATACATGGAGGACCACACACCCCAAAATAACAGCACTTGGAGGCCCCGGAACCACAAGAAAAGGCACTCAGTGGCCCCTACAGCACAATAAAACGCACTTGGGGGCTGCTACAATGTGAAACAAGGCACTCGGAGGGCCCAGCACCACCAAAAAAAGGCACTCGGAGGCCCCTGCACTGGGAAAAGAGCCACTTGCAGGCCTGTACACTGGAAATAAAGGCACTTGGAGGCCTCAGCACCACAAAAAAAGGCACTCGGTGGCCCCTGCACCGCAAAAAAAGGCACTTGGAGGCCTCTACAACACCTTCCACTGCCCTATCAGACACAGAGGCTCATGTGACCTCACAAGGACAGGAAGCCACCAGGGGCCTGCCAGTGGCCTGTCAGGCACTGGTACTTCTGTGAGCTCACAAGCAGAGTCAGCAGCCATGGGCATCCCACTGCCTGATGAGGCACTGAGACAAAGGTGACCTCAAAATGCAGCCAGCACACAGAGGCCTGCCACTGGCCTATCAGGCAATAGGACTGCTGTGACCTTACAAGCACAGCCAGCAGCTACGGGCCTGCCACTGGCCTATGAGGCACGGAGGCTGCTGTGACCTCAAAAGCACACCAAGCAGCCATTGGCCTCCCACGGGCCTATCAGGCACTGAGGCTGCTGTGACCTCACAAGCACAGCCAGCAGCCAAGGGCCTGCCACGGGCCTATGAGGCACTGAGGCTGCTGTGACCTCACAAGCAGAGTGAGGAGCCAGAGGCCTGCCTTTGCCCTATAAGGTGCAGAGACAAATGTGACCTCAAAAGGCAGCCAGCAGACAGAGGCCTGCCACGGGCCTATCAGGAAATAGGACTGCTGTGACCTTACAAGAACAAACAGCAGCTACAGGCCTGCCACTGGCCTATGAGGCACGGAGGCTGCTGTGACCTCACAAGCACACCAAGCAGCCATTGGCCTCCCACGGGCCTATCAGGCACTGAGGCTCCTGTAACCTCACAAGCACAGCCAGCAGCCAGGGGCCTGCCACTGGCCTGTGAAGCAGTGAGGCTGCTGTGACCTCACGAGCCCAGGCAGCAGCTATGGGCCTGCCACTGGCCTATGAGGCACTGAGGCTGCTGTGACCTCACAAGCACAGCCAGTAGCCAAGGGCCTGCCACTGGCCTGTGAAGCACTGAGGCTGCTGTGACCTCACAAGCACAGTCAGCAGCCAGGGGCCTGCTGCTGGCCTATGAGTCTCTAGGTACAGAGACAAATGTGACCTCAAAAGGCAGCCAGCAGACAGAGGCCTGCCATGGGCCTATCAGGCAATAGGACTGCTGTGACCTGACAAGCACAGCCAGCAGCTATGGGCCTGCCACTGGCCTATAGGAAAAGGAGGCTGCTGTGACCTCACAAGCACAGGCAGCAGCTACGGGCCTCCCACTGCCCGATGAGGCGCTGACGCTGCTGTCAGCTCAGAAGCACAGTAAACAGTCAGGGGCCTGCCACTGCCGTAAAGGGCATGGAGGCTGCTGTGACCTCACAAGCACAGCCAGCAGCTATGGGCCTGCCACTGCCCTATAGGGCACTGAGGCTTCTCTGACCTCACAAGCCCACCCAGCAGTCATTTGCCTTCCACTGGCATATCAGGCACTGAGGCTTCTGTAACCTCACAAGCACAGCCAGCAGCCAGGGGCCTGCCACTGGCCTGTGAAGCACTGAGGCTGCTGTGACCTCACGAGCACAGGCAGCAGCTATGGGCCTGCCACTGGCCTATGAGGCACTGAGGCTGAGGTGACCTCACAAGCACAGCAAGGAGCCAGAGGCCTGCCATTGCCCTATAAGGTACAGAGACAAATGTGACCTCAAAAGGCAGCCAGCAGACAGAGGCCTGCCACTTGCCTATCAGGAAATAGGACTGTTGGAAACTTGCACGGGAGGAGCCGACGGAGGGAAGACCCAGACGCTCAATATGAGTGATCAGTGTACTTCAACTTTATTAGGTGTGGTCTTTCTTTATATAGCATAGGACTAATCAGGCTCATACATATTGCAAAAGCTGAGCTCCTTATTGGTAACAGCAATTTGGTTTACCCAGCAACTTCTGCATTACATCACCCGCAAGTTCCCAGGACTAATCATTGATAACACCTTGGAGCCAAGGACAATGTGTCCTTGGCTCTAGCTGTTTTTACTCTCGTACGGGACTTGGCTCACATCAACTGTGTACGATATATACTTAGTTCTGCTTCCTTTAGTTGTTCAGTCTTCACATGACCTCTGCCCTCAAGCCAGTCCTCCACAATTCCCCCGTTTTTATTTTGTGCGAGAAAGACCTTTTCAGTTAATTGTTCAAGCTTTTGTGTTAAGCAGCCAAAAATTACTCTTACAGCAATTAAAATTAATACAATTATGAATAGAATACGTAGCCCTTCTTTGATCAAGCTCAAAATCCAGGTACTCACATTACCAAACATCTTTCTAAACAGATCATCAAACTAATTATACTGTAGGGTGATTCTCTGGGTGTGGTCCTTTAGCTATTTCAATTGCTCATGGATTGACTGTCCATGATCAGAAAGATTAAAACAACACATTCCTTCAAAATCCTCACACCCGCGTCCCTGTGCTAAAAGCAGAAAGTCTATAGCTGCTCTATTTTGCAACACTGCATGTCTCAGGCTATCCATATCCTGTGACATTTCAGAGAGAATTTGTGTAGTAACATTTGATTGCTTAACAGCCCAACAAGCAAGTTTATTTAGATTAGACATGGCATGCGCAACTGCAACGTTAGGAGCTAAAGCTGCGGAGAAAAACCTTTCCGCAGGCCCCCATAATTCTACATCATCAGCGCAATCTGAACCTAGTTTTTTCAATTCACACTTGCCTCGACGATTCTCACTTCTTCTATGTTTGATTGCTGCAGTCAGATTTGACCAACGCTGATCATGTAAGTCAGGGGCGAAGAGTGTCCTAATGAGTTCGGCCAGCGTTAAAATTTTTTCTTGAATAGTTCGTTTTGGTTGTAACGGTGGTGCTATCCATTCTAGTACAATGGGTTCCGCCAACCCTCTTTTTTTTCCCCGTTTTTATTTTGTGTTGTGTAATGGCTCCCATTAGGTATTGTGGGCCACATAAAATAGTAAGATCAAGTGGCTGATTTTCCAGGCGTCGGTGCGTAGCACGCGTAGTAATTAGCGATGCAATTTCCTGGAGTACCCGTTGCTGTTCCTCTGTGAGCGTGACGGCAGCCACTGGGTCTGTTCCCTTCAGCAGGGGGCGTAGCAGATTTAAAAGTTCATTAGGAATGCCGACAACCGGACGGATCCATTGGAGGTCTCCTAATAGTTTTTGAGCATCATTGAGTGTTCTTATGTCAGTCCTGATTGTCAATTTCTGTAGTCTGATGGCGGCATTCGAAATATGCCAACCTAGATACTGCCAGGGGCTGGATTCCTGTACCTTTTCCGGGGCCACCACAAGTTCCTTTTTCTTTAATTGTGTGATTAGATCAAATTTTTGTTCAGGAGAAAAAGGGGTTTTTTGTGCCAACAATATGTCGTCCATGTAGTGATATATCATGGTCTCTGGCCACTGTTGACGTAACGGTTGAAGTGCCGCATCGACATAGAGTTGACAGAGGGTTGGTGAGTTTCGCATACCCTGCGGTAGTACTGTCCATTCAAATCTTTGGTCTGGCCCCTCTCTATTGATAGCAGGGAGTGTAAATGCAAATCGCTGTTTATCATCTTCATGGAGGGCTATGGTAAAGAAACAGTCCTTTAAATCTACGATTAGCAGGTGCCAGCCTTCTGGGATCATTGCTGGGCTGGGTAACCCCGGTTGTAAAGCACCCATGTCATGCATCTGTCTGTTTACGGCACGTAGATCGTGTAAAAGTCTGTATTTGCCGGATTTTTTCTTGATCACAAATATTGGGGTATTCCAAGGGCTGGTAGATAGTCTTAGATGACCTTGTTTGTACTGTTCCTTTACTAGTTCATGTGCTTGAATGAGACTTTCCCGTTTAAGTGGCCATTGCTCTACCCACACAGGCTGATCAGTCCTCCAGCTGAGTGGGATTGGGAAAGTCCAGGCAATGGCCGGTGCTATAAAGGGTGTTCCGAGGTAAGCACCATACCCATCTGGGCAAGGATATCGCGCCCTATTAATGCTTGCACTCCTTCAGGTAGGGGTAAAATGGAAACGGAGCAATTAACCACCTTGTTCCCTATAGTCCATTGTAGCGTCGATGATTTTCGGGCGAGGGTGACCCCGCCTACTCCAGCTACCATAGAGCTGGTCTCTCGGGTTGGCCAATGTTGGGGCCAAATCTTAGTGCTAATTATTGATACATCCGCTCCAGTGTCCAATAAGGCATTAGTGCGTATAGATTCTTCTTTATACTTTACAGTCACGGTTTGTCGGGGCCTTTGATGCATTCCGACAGTCAGTAATGCTGCACTTCCAGTGGAACCAAAAGCACCATAGCCTCGTGGTTGCTCTTTCGCTGGTGCCACCCCTTCAGTCAGGTGGGGAAGCGGAATAAGTTGAGCTATTCTCGATCCTTGTGGTATGTGCATAGGTGGAAACATTGCTGAAACCACAATTTGTATTTCCCCGAAATAGTCCTTGTCGATCAATCCTGTCAAAACTTGTAATCCTTTCATTGTAGCGGATGATCTTCCAATCAGTAAGGCACCTATCGGCTCATGATTAATAGTTACTGGTCCATAAACATTCGTCCGGATTCTTGTTGGCTTTGTATCCAATAAGGTGGCGTCTACTGCTGTTGCCAAGTCCAGTCCGAGACTCCCTCTGGTGGCTGGTCGAAGACAAAGGGGTTCATGGCGTTCGGAGTGGAGCTGGGCGCCGGCTGAGGTGGTTGTGTTAACTGCGGGGGTTGCTGAGTTGTTGTGGTGAAGGCCGCCTTTTGTGTCGTCGCGGGGCGGCTCGTCCCGCTTCTTTGGGCGTTTCCCGAACCAGCCTTCCAGCAAGCCGCTCCATCATGTTTGTTGCTTTTGCAGTTGGTGCACCATACTCTACTAGCTTGGCATTCTCGTGCCGATCGTCGATCGGGGGGGTATTTCCGCCGGGGTTTTGCAAAGGAGCAAGGGCAGCGAATACCTGACTTTGATTCTGTTGCATATTATCCCGCAACGCCTGTGCTTGCTCTCTCATGCTCTCTCCTAATTGTTTCACCGCCTCTACTAGCATAGCTTGCGGTCCTACAGGTACCTGCGCCATTCTTTCTAGCCCCTCCTCAATAGTCCATGTTCCCGGGAGTGTGGCTAAAATACTACGCGTTGAAGGGTTACTATTCTGTATTGCACATTGTTTCAAGATAGTCCCTTTCAGGTAATCTGGTACCCCTGCTGCTTGTATAGCATTGGCTACTCTGTCAATAAATAAGCCGAAAGGCTCTTGTCGGCCCTGCTTTATTCCCATATAAGATGGGATACCCCCTTTTTTTTTTTTTTTTAACTTTTTTTTCTTTTTTTTTTTTACTTTTTTTTTCTTTTTTTTTTTTCCAAACTGCTTTTATTAGTGGTTTCTGACCATTAATATCATAGAGAAAAACTTATTTCACATTGATAGCCTGAGATGGGTGTCCTCAGATAACTGTGGCCAAAGGAAGAGGAGAAGGAGGAGAGGAGAAAAAAGGGGGGGGGGAGAGAGGGGGGGGGAGGGGGGGGGGAGAGGGGGGGGAGGGAGAGAGGGGGGGAGGGAGGGGGAGGGGGGGGGAGGGAGAGAGGGGGGAGGCGCTGAGGGAGGAGGGGGGATCTGCCGCATGGTCAATGTTGCTCCTTTTGGCAGGCCTGTGTTCCCAGACCCTCCCTGGGCAATAGTAAAGGTTCGAGGGGGGTGATGGGTATGGGGACACAGGGGACACCTCTGCATGCGGGGGTTCCTTGAACCCATCGGGGCTTCCCAAATGCTCCGCGGCGGCGGCAGCTACTTTCTTTCTTTTTTTTCTTTTTTTTCTTTTTTTTTCTTTTTTTTTTCTTTTTTTTTCTTTTTTTTCTTTTTTTTTCTTTTTTTTTCTTTTTTTCTTTTTTTTTCTTTTCTTTTTTTTTTTTTTTTGAGGTGCGAGAGCATTAGTAACTGCCCTCCACGGCTTCATCAGCTTTTTTGCTGTCTTGTTGTCACTTATTACTTCATCAAACAACTTGTCCCCAAATTTTTTCCATTCAGTTTGTTCGAACATGGTATCTGGGTTAACAAAACACCCCTTAGCCACTCCGTAAGCTAATAGCCCTGGGAGTTCCTTATCTGGGTTAACAAAACACCCCTTAGCCACTCCGTAAGCTAATAGCCCTGGGAGTTCCTTATGACATTCTATTCCTTAAGTACCTCGCTTTTCTAAAAAGCATCTTAATAAATAATAAGCCGCTTGTCGCTCCGTGGTTACTCACTTACCGTTGCAACCTTTGCAAGACCTGCGGCAAGACTTTCTGGCAGGACCCCGTCTCGTCCTGGGCACGGACCCCCTTTGTTTGTGTCCTCTCCACCTCCTCTGTAGCTCTGGCACGTAGACCCCCTTTTGTGTCTCGTCGCCTTTAGCACAGCAGGACCAGCTGTCTCTAGCACTCTGTCGACTCCTGAGTTTTTAATCACCGAGTCCCTGACCGGCAGGGTCCCTGTTCGGGCGCCATTTGTTGGAAACTTGCACGGGAGGAGCCGACTGAGGGAAGACCCAGACGCTCAATATGAGTGATCAGTGTACTTCAACTTTATTAGGTGTGGTCTTTCTTTATATAGCATAGGACTAATCAGGCTCATACATATTGCAAAAGCTGAGCTCCTTATTGGTAACAGCAATTTGGTTTACCCAGCAACTTCTGCATTACATCACCCGCAAGTTCCCAGGACTAATCATTGATAACACCTTGGAGCCAAGGACAATGTGTCCTTGGCTCTAGCTGTTTTTACTCTCGTACGGGACTTGGCTCACATCAACTGTGTGCGATATGCACTTAGTTCTGCTTCCTTTAGTTGTTCAATCTTCACATGACCTCTGCCCTCAAGCCAGTCCTCCACATAGGACTGCTGTGACCTTACAAGAACAAACAGCAGCTACGGGCCTCCACTGGCCTATGAGGCACGGAGGCTGCTGTGACCTCAAAAGCACACCCAGCAGCCATTGGCATCCCAAGTGGCTATCAGGCACTGAGGCTTCTGTAACCTCACAAGCACAGCCAGCAGCAAGGGGCCTGCCACTGGCCTGTGAAGCACTGAGGCTGCTGTGACCTCACAAGCACAGTCAGCAGCCAGGGGCCTGCTGCTGGCCTATGAGTCTCTAGGTACAGAGACAAATGTGACCTCAAAAGGCAGCCAGCAGACAGAGGCCTGCCACGGGCCTATCAGGCAATAGGACTGCTGTGACCTGACAAGCACAGCCAGCAGCTATGGGCCTGCCACTGGCCTGTAGGAAAAGGAGGCTGCTGTGACCTCACAAGCACAGGCAGCAGCCATTAGCCTCCCACTGCCCGATGAGGCGCTGACGCTGCTGTCAGCTCAGAAGCACAGTAAACAGTCAGGGGCCTGCCACTGCCGTAAAGGGCATGGAGGCTGCTGTGACCTCACAAGCACAGCCAGCAGCTATGGGCCTGCCACTGCCATATAGGGCACTGAGGCTTCTCTGACCTCACAAGCCCACCCAGCAGTCATTGGCCTTCCACTGGCCTATCAGGCACTGAGGCTTCTGTAACCTCACAAGCACAGCCAGCAGCTATGGGCCTGCCACTGGCCTGTGAAGCAATGAGGCTGCTGTGACCTCACGAGCCCAGGCAGCAGCTATGGGCCTGCCACTGGCCTATGAGGCACGGAGGCTGCTGTGACCTCAAAAGCACACCAAGCAGCCATTGGCCTCCCACGGGCCTATCAGGCACTGAGGCTGCTGTGACCTCACAAGCACAGCGAGGAGCCAGAGGCCTGCCACTGGCCTGTGAAGCACTGAGGCTGCTGTGACCTCACGAGCCCAGGCAGCAGCTATGGGACTCCCACTGCCCGATGAGGCACTGAGGCTGAGGTGACCTCACAAGCACAGCCAGCAGCAAGGGGCCTGCCACTGGCCTGTGAAGCACTGAGGCTGCTGTGACCTCATGAGCACAGGCAGCAGCTATGGGCCTGCCACTGGCCTATGAGGCACTGAGGCTGAGGTGACCTCACAAGCACAGCAAGGAGCCAGAGGCCTGCCATTGCCCTATAAGGTACAGAGACAAATGTGACCTCAAAAGGCAGCCAGCAGACAGAGGCCTGCCACGGGCCTATCAGGAAATAGGACTGCTGTGACCTTACAAAAACAAACAGCAGCTACGGGCCTCCACTGGCCTATGAGGCACGGAGGCTGCTGTGACCTCAAAAGCACACCCAGCAGCCATTGGCATCCCAAGTGGCTATCAGGCACTGAGGCTTCTGTAACCTCACAAGCACAGCCAGCAGCAAGGGGCCTGCCACTGGCCTGTGAAGCACTGAGGCTGCTGTGACCTCACAAGCACAGTCAGCAGCCAGGGGCCTGCTGCTGGCCTATGAGTCTCTAGGTACAGAGACAAATGTGACCTCAAAAGGCAGCCAGCAGACAGAGGCCTGCCACGGGCCTATCAGGCAATAGGACTGCTGTGACCTGACAAGCACAGCCAGCAGCTATGGGCCTGCCACTGGCCTGTAGGAAAAGGAGGCTGCTGTGACCTCACAAGCACAGGCAGCAGCCATTAGCCTCCCACTGCCTGATGAGGCGCTGACGCTGCTGTCAGCTCAGAAGCACAGTAAACAGTCAGGGGCCTGCCACTGCCGTAAAGGGCATGGAGGCTGCTGTGACCTCACAAGCACAGCCAGCAGCTATGGGCCTGCCACTGCCCTATAGGGCACTGAGGCTTCTCTGACCTCACAAGCCCACCCAGCAGTCATTGGCCTTCCACTGGCCTATCAGGCACTGAGGCTTCTGTAACCTCACAAGCACAGCCAGCAGCTATGGGCCTGCCACTGGCCTATGAAGCAATGAGGCTGCTGTGACCTCACGAGCCCAGGCAGCAGCTATGGGCCTGCCACTGGCCTATGAGGCACGGAGGCTGCTGTGACCTCAAAAGCACAGCCAGCAGCCATTGGCCTCCCACGGGCCTATCAGGCACTGAGGCTGCTGTGACCTCACAAGCACAGCGAGGAGCCAGAGGCCTGCCTTTGCCCTATAAGGTACAGAGACAAATGTGACCTCAAAAGGCAGCCAGCAGACAGAGGCCTGCCACGGGCCTATCAGGAGATAGGACTGCTGTGAGCTTACAAGAACAAACAGCAGCTACGGGCCTCCGCTGGCCTATGAGGCACTGAGGTTGCTGTGACCTCAAAAGCACACCAAGCAGCCATTAGCCTCCCACGGGCCTATGAGGCACTGAGGCTTCTGTAACCTCACAAGCACAGCCAGCAGCCAGGGGCCTGCCACTGGCCTGTGAAGCACTGAGGCTGCTGTGACCTCACGAGCCCAGGCAGCAGCTATGGGACTCCCACTGCCCGATGAGGCACTGAGGCTGAGGTGACCTCACAAGCACAGCCAGCAGCAAGGGGCCTGCCACTGGCCTGTGAAGCACTGAGGCTGCTGTGACCTCATGAGCACAGGCAGCAGCTATGGGCCTGCCACTGGCCTATCAGGCACTGAGGCTGCTGTGACCTCACAAGCACAGGCAGCAGCTACGGGCCTCCCACTGCCCGATGAGGCGCTGACGCTGCTGTCAGCTGGGATGCACAGTAAACAGTCAGGGGCCTGCCACTGCCCTCAAGGGCATGGAGGCTGCTGTGACCTCACAAGCACAGCCAGCAGCTATGGGCCTGCCACTGCCCTGTAGGGCACTGAGGCTTCTCTGACCTCACAAGCCCACGCAGCAGTCATTTGCCTTCCACTGGCATATCAGGCACTGAGGCTTCTGTAACCTCACAAGCACAGCCAGCAGCCAGGGGCCTGCCACTGGCCTGTGAAGCACTGAGGCTGCTGTGACCTCACGAGCACAGGCAGCAGCTATGGGCCTGCCACTGGCCTATGAGGCACTGAGGCTGAGGTGACCTCACAAGCACAGCAAGGAGCCAGAGGCCTGCCATTGCCCTATAAGGTACAGAGACAAATGTGACCTCAAAAGGCAGCCAGCAGACAGAGGCCTGCCACGGGCCTATCAGGAAATAGGACTGCTGTGACCTTACAAGAACAAACAGCAGCTACGGGCCTCCACTGGCCTATGAGGCACGGAGGCTGCTGTGACCTCAAAAGCACACCCAGCAGCCATTGGCATCCAAAGTGGCTATCAGGCACTGAGGCTTCTGTAACCTCACAAGCACAGCCAGCAGCAAGGGGCCTGCCACTGCCTGTGAAGCACTGAGGCTGCTGTGACCTCACAAGCACAGTCAGCAGCCAGGGGCCTGCTGCTGGCCTATGAGTCTCTAGGTACAGAGACAAATGTGACCTCAAAAGGCAGCCAGCAGACAGAGGCCTGCCACGGGCCTATCAGGAAATAGGACTGCTGTGACCTGACAAGCACAGCCAGCAGCTATGGGCCTGCCACTGGCCTATAGGAAAAGGAGGCTGCTGTGACCTCACAAGCACAGCCAGCAGCCATTAGCCTCCCACTGCCCGATGAGGCGCTGACGCTGCTGTCAGCTCAGAAGCACAGTAAACAGTCAGGGGCCTGCCACTGCCGTAAAGGGCATGGAGGCTGCTGTGACCTCACAAGCACAGCCAGCAGCTATGGGCCTGCCACTGCCCTATAGGGCACTGAGGCTTCTCTGACCTCACAAGCCCACCCAGCAGTCATTGGCCTTCCACTGGCCTATCAGGCACTGAGGCTTCTGTAACCTCACAAGCACAGCCAGCAGCCAGGTGCCTGCCACAGGCCTGTGAAGCACTGAGGCTGCTGTGACCTCACGAGCCCAGGCAGCAGCTGTGGGCCTGCCACTGGCCTATGAGGCACTGAGGCTGCTGTGACCTCACAAGCACAGCAAGGAGCCAGAGGCCTGCCATTGCCCTATAAGGTACAGAGACAAGTGTGACCTCAAAAGGCAGGCAGCAGACAGAGGCCTGCCATGGGCCTATCAGGAAATAGGACTGCTGTGACCTTGCAAGCACAGCCAGCAGCTACGGGCCTGTCACTGGCCTATGAGGCACTGAGGCTGCTGTGACCTCACAAGCACAGCCAGTAGCCATTGGCCTCCCACGGGCCTATCAGGCACTGAGGCTTCTGTAACCTCACAAGCACAGCCAGCAGCAAGGGGCCTGCCACCGGCCTGTGAAGCACTGAGGCTGCTGTGACCTCACAAGCACAGTCAGCAGCCAGGGGCCTGCTGCTGGCCTATGAGGCTCTAGGAGTGTTGTCACCTGACAAGCACAGCCAGCAGCTATGGGCCTGCCACTGGCCTATAGGGAAGAGAGGCTGCTGTGACCTCCGAAGCACAGCCAGCAGCCATTGGCCTCCCTCTGGCCTACAGGAAAAGGAGGCTGATGTGACCTCACAAGCACAGCGAGTACCCAGGGGCCACCCGCTGCCGTATAAGGCACAGAGACAAATGTGACCTGAAAAGGCAGCCAGCAGACAGAGGCCTGCCATGGGCCTATCAGGAAATAGGACTACTGTGACCTTACAAGCACAGCCAGCAGCTACTGGCCTTCCACTGGCCTATGAGGCACTGAGGCTGCTGTGACCTCAAAAGCACAGTCAGCAGCCAGGGGCCTGCTGCTGGCCTATCAGTCTCTAGGAGTGTTGTAACCTGCAAGCACAGCCAGCAGCTATGGGCCTGCCACTGGCCCATAGCAAAAGGAGGCTGCTGTGACCTGACAATCACAGCCAGCAGCTATGGGCCTGCCACTGGCCTATAGGAAAAGGAGGCTGCTGTGACCTCACAAGCACAGGCAGCAGCCATTAGCCTCCCACTGCCCGATGAGGCGCTGACGCTGCTGTCAACTGAGAAGCACAGTAAACAGTCAGGGGCCTGCCACTGCCCTCAAGGGCATGGAGGCTGCTGTGACCTCACGAGCCCAGGCAGCAGCTACGGGCCTGCCACTGGCCTATGAGGCACCGAGGCTGCTGTGACCTCAAAAGCACACCAAGCAGCCATTGGCCTCCCATGGGCCTCTCAGGCACTGAGGCTGCTGTGACCTCACGAGCCCAGGCAGCAGCTATGGGCCTCCCACTGGCCTATGAGGCACTGAGGCTGAGGTGACCTCACAAGCACAGCCAGCAGCAAGGGGCCTGCCACTGGCCTGTGAAGCACTGAGGCTGCTGTGACCTCACGAGCACAGGCAGCAGCTATGGGCCTGCCACTGGCCTATGAGGCACTAAGGCTGAGGTGACCTCACAAGCACAGCAAGGAGCCAGAGGCCTGCCATTGCCCTATAAGGTACAGAGACAAAAGTGACCTCAAAACGCAGCCAGCAGACAGAGGCCTGCCATGGGCCTATCAGGAAATAGGACTGCTGTGACCTTACAAGCACAGCCAGCAGTCAAGGGCCTGCCACTGCCCTATAGGGCAATGAGGCTGCTGAGACCTCACAAGCACAGCGAGGAGCCAGAGGCCTGCCATTGCCCTATAAGGTACAGAGACAAATGTGACCTCAAAAGGCAGCCAGCAGACAGAGGCCTGCCATGGGCCTATCAGGAAATAGGACTAATGTGACCTTACAAGCACAGCCAGCAGCTACGGGCCTCCACTGGCCTATGAGGCACGGAGGCTGCTGTGACCTCACAAGCACAGTCAGCAGCCAGGGGCCTGCTGCTGGCCTATCAGGCTCTAGGAGTGTTGTAACCTGACAAGCACAGCCAGCAGCCAAGGGCCTGCCACTGGCCTATAGGGAACAGAGGCTGATATGACCTCACAAGCACAGCCAGCAGCCATTGGCTTGCCACTGTCCAAACAGGCACTGAGGGTGCTTTGACCTCACCAGCACACCAAGCAGCCATTGGCCTCCCACGGGCCTACCAGGCACTGAGGCTGCTGTGACCTCACACGCACAGTCAGCAGCCAAGGGCCTGCCACAGGCCTATCAGGCAATAGGACTGCTGTGACCTCACAAGCACAGCCAGCAGCTATGGGCCTGCCACTGGCCTATAGGAAAAGGAGGCTGCTGTGACCTCACAAGCACAGCCAGCAGCCATTGGCCTCCCACTGCCCGATGAGGCACTGACGGTGCTGTCAACTCAGAAGCACAGTAAACAGTCAGGGGCCTGCCACTGCCCTCAAGGGCATGGAGGCTGCTCTGACCTCAGAAGCCCAGCCAGCAGCTATGGGCCTGCCACTGCCCTATAGGGCACTGAGGCTTCTCTGACCTCACAAGCCCACCCAGCAGTCATTGGCCTCGAACTGGCCTGTGAGGCACTGAGGCTGCTGTGACCTCACAAGCACAGTCAGCAGCCAGGGGCCTGCTGCTGGCCTATGAGGCTGTAGGAGTGTTGCAACCTGACAAGCACAGCCAGCAGCTATGGGCCTGCCACTGGCCTATAGGGAAGAGAGGCTGCTGTGACCTCCGAAGCACAGCCAGCAGCCATTGGCCTCCCTCTGGCCTACAGGAAAAGGAGGCTGATGTGACCTCACAAGCACAGCGAGTACCCAGGGGCCACCCACTGCCCTATAAGGCACAGAGACAAATGTGACCTGAAAAGGCAGCCAGCAGACAGAGGCCTGCCATGGGCCTATCAGGAAATAGGACTACTGTGACCTTACAAGCACAGCCAGCAGCTACGGGCCTTCCACTGGCCTATGAGGCAGGGAGGCTGCTGTGACCTCAAAAGCACACCAAGCAGCCATTGGCCTCCCACAGGCCTATCAGGCACTGAGGCTGCTGTGACCTCACAAGCACAGCCAGTAGCCAAGGGCCTGCCACAGGCCTATCAGGCAATAGCACTGCTGTGACCTGACAAGCACAGCCAGCAGCTATGGGCCTGCCACTGGCATATAGGGAACGGAGGCTGCTGTTACCTCACAAGCACACCCAGCAGCAAGGGGCCTGCCACTGGCCTATGAGGCACTGAGGCTGCTGTGACCTCACAAGCACAGCCAGCAGCCAAGGGCCTGCCACAGGCCTATTGGAAAAGGAGGCTGCTGTGACCTCACAAGCACAGCCAGCAGCCAAGGGCCTGCCACAGGCCTATAGGAAAAGGAGGCTGATGTGACCTCACAAGCGCAGCCAGCAGCCATTGGCCTCCCACTGCCCGATGAGGCGCTGACGCTGCTGTCAGCTCAGAAGCACAGTAAACAGTCAGGGGCCTGCCACTGCCCTCAAGGGCATGGAGGCTGCTGTGACCTCAAAAGCACAGCCAGCAGCTATTGGCCTCCCACGGGCCTATCAGGCACTGAGGCTTCTGTAACCTCACAAGCACAGCCAGCAGCAAGGGGCCTGCCACTGGCCTGTGAAGCACTGAGGCTGCTGTGACCTCACAAGCACAGTCAGCAGCCAGGGGCCTGCTGCTGGCCTATCAGGCTCTAGGAGTGTTGTCACCTGACAAGCACAGCCAGCAGCTATGGGCCTGCCACTGGCCTATAGGGAACAGAGGCTGATGTGAACTCACAAGCACAGCCAGCAGCCATTGGCCTGCCACTGTCCGAAGAGGCACGGAGGCTCCTCTGACCTCACCAGCACACCAAGCAGCCATTGGCCTCCCTCTGGCCTATAGGAAAAGGAGGCTGATGTGACCTCACAAGCACAGCGAGTACCCAGGGGCCACCCGCTGCCCTATAAGGCACAGAGACAAATGTGACCTGAAAAGGCAGCCAGCAGACAGAGGCCTGCCATGGGCCTATCAGGAAATAGGACTACTGTGACCTTACAAGCACAGCCAGCAGCTACTGGCCTTCCACTGGCCTATGAGGCACTGAGGCTGCTGTGACCTCAAAAGCACAGTCAGCAGCCAGGGGCCTGCTGCTGGCCTATCAGTCTCTAGGAGTGTTGTAACCTGCAAGCACAGCCAGCAGCTATGGGCCTGCCACTGGCCCATAGCAAAAGGAGGCTGCTGTGACCTGACAATCACAGCCAGCAGCTATGGGCCTGCCACTGGCCTATAGGAAAAGGAGGCTGCTGTGACCTCACAAGCACAGGCAGCAGCCATTAGCCTCCCACTGCCCGATGAGGCGCTGACGCTGCTGTCAACTGAGAAGCACAGTAAACAGTCAGGGGCCTGCCACTGCCCTCAAGGGCATGGAGGCTGCTGTGACCTCACGAGCCCAGGCAGCAGCTACGGGCCTGCCACTGGCCTATGAGGCACCGAGGCTGCTGTGACCTCAAAAGCACACCAAGCAGCCATTGGCCTCCCATGGGCCTCTCAGGCACTGAGGCTGCTGTGACCTCACGAGCCCAGGCAGCAGCTATGGGCCTCCCACTGGCCTATGAGGCACTGAGGCTGAGGTGACCTCACAAGCACAGCCAGCAGCAAGGGGCCTGCCACTGGCCTGTGAAGCACTGAGGCTGCTGTGACCTCACGAGCACAGGCAGCAGCTATGGGCCTGCCACTGGCCTATGAGGCACTAAGGCTGAGGTGACCTCACAAGCACAGCAAGGAGCCAGAGGCCTGCCATTGCCCTATAAGGTACAGAGACAAAAGTGACCTCAAAACGCAGCCAGCAGACAGAGGCCTGCCATGGGCCTATCAGGAAATAGGACTAATGTGACCTTACAAGCACAGCCAGCAGCTACGGGCCTCCACTGGCCTATGAGGCACGGAGGCTGCTGTGACCTCACAAGCACAGTCAGCAGCCAGGGGCCTGCTGCTGGCCTATCAGGCTCTAGGAGTGTTGTAACCTGACAAGCACAGCCAGCAGCCAAGGGCCTGCCACTGGCCTATAGGGAACAGAGGCTGATATGACCTCACAAGCACAGCCAGCAGCCATTGGCTTGCCAGTGTCCAAACAGGCACTGAGGGTGCTTTGACCTCACCAGCACACCAAGCAGCCATTGGCCTCCCACGGGCCTACCAGGCACTGAGGCTGCTGTGACCTCACAAGCACAGTCAGCAGCCAAGGGCCTGCCACAGGCCTATCAGGCAATAGGACTGCTGTGACCTCACAAGCACAGCCAGCAGCTATGGGCCTGCCACTGGCCTATAGGAAAAGGAGGCTGCTGTGACCTCAAAAGCACAGCCAGCAGCCATTGGCCTCCCACTGCCCGATGAGGCACTGACGGTGCTGTCAACTCAGAAGCACAGTAAACAGTCAGGGGCCTGCCACTGCCCTCAAGGGCATGGAGGCTGCTCTGACCTCAGAAGCCCAGCCAGCAGCTATGGGCCTGCCACTGCCCTATAGGGCACTGAGGCTTCTCTGACCTCACAAGCCCACCCAGCAGTCATTGGCCTCGAACTGGCCTGTGAGGCACTGAGGCTGCTGTGACCTCACAAGCACAGTCAGCAGCCAGGGGCCTGCTGCTGGCCTATGAGGCTGTAGGAGTGTTGCAACCTGACAAGCACAGCCAGCAGCTATGGGCCTGCCACTGGCCTATAGGGAAGAGAGGCTGCTGTGACCTCCGAAGCACAGCCAGCAGCCATTGGCCTCCCTCTGGCCTACAGGAAAAGGAGGCTGATGTGACCTCACAAGCACAGCGAGTACCCAGGGGCCACCCACTGCCCTATAAGGCACAGAGACAAATGTGACCTGAAAAGGCAGCCAGCAGACAGAGGCCTGCCATGGGCCTATCAGGAAATAGGACTACTGTGACCTTACAAGCACAGCCAGCAGCTACGGGCCTTCCACTGGCCTATGAGGCAGGGAGGCTGCTGTGACCTCAAAAGCACACCAAGCAGCCATTGGCCTCCCACAGGCCTATCAGGCACTGAGGCTGCTGTGACCTCACAAGCACAGCCAGTAGCCAAGGGCCTGCCACAGGCCTATCAGGCAATAGCACTGCTGTGACCTGACAAGCACAGCCAGCAGCTATGGGCCTGCCACTGGCATATAGGGAACGGAGGCTGCTGTTACCTCACAAGCACACCCAGCAGCAAGGGGCCTGCCACTGGCCTATGAGGCACTGAGGCTGCTGTGACCTCACAAGCACAGCCAGCAGCCAAGGGCCTGCCACAGGCCTATTGGAAAAGGAGGCTGCTGTGACCTCACAAGCACAGCCAGCAGCCAAGGGCCTGCCACAGGCCTATAGGAAAAGGAGGCTGATGTGACCTCACAAGCGCAGCCAGCAGCCATTGGCCTCCCACTGCCCGATGAGGCGCTGACGCTGCTGTCAGCTCAGAAGCACAGTAAACAGTCAGGGGCCTGCCACTGCCGTAAAGGGCATGGAGGCTGCTGTGACCTCAAAAGCACAGCCAGCAGCTATTGGCCTCCCACGGGCCTATCAGGCACTGAGGCTTCTGTAACCTCACAAGCACAGCCAGCAGCAAGGGGCCTGCCACTGGCCTGTGAAGCACTGAGGCTGCTGTGACCTCACAAGCACAGTCAGCAGCCAGGGGCCTGCTGCTGGCCTATCAGGCTCTAGGAGTGTTGTCACCTGACAAGCACAGCCAGCAGCTATGGGCCTGCCACTGGCCTATAGGGAACAGAGGCTGATGTGAACTCACAAGCACAGCCAGCAGCCATTGGCCTGCCACTGTCCGAAGAGGCACGGAGGCTCCTCTGACCTCACCAGCACACCAAGCAGCCATTGGCCTCCCTCTGGCCTATAGGAAAAGGAGGCTGATGTGACCTCACAAGCACAGCGAGTACCCAGGGGCCTCCCACTGCCCTATAAGGTACAGAGACAAATGTGACCTCAAAAGGCAGCCAGCAGACAGAGGCCTGCCACGGCCTATCAGGAAATAGGACTACTGTGACCTTGCAAGCACAGCCAGCAGCTACGGGCCTGTCACTGGCCTATGAGGCACTGAGGCTGCTGTGACCTCAAAAACACAGGCAGCAGCCAAGGGCCTGCCAAAGGCCTATCAGGCAGTAGGACTGCTGTGACCTCACAACCACAGCCAGCAGCTATGGGCCTGCCACTGGCCTATAGGAAAAGGAGGCTGCTGTGACCTCACAAGCACAGCCGGCAGCCATTGGCCTCCCACTGCCCGATGAGGCGCTGACGCTGCTGTCAACTGAGAAGCACAGTAAACAGTCAGGGGCCTGCCACTGCCCTCAAGGGCATGGAGGCTGCTGTGACCTCACGAGCCCAGGCAGCAGCTACGGGCCTGCCACTGGCCTATGAGGCACGGAGGCTGCTGTGACCTCAAAAGCACACCAAGCAGCCATTGGCCTCCCACGGGCCTCTCAGGCACTGAGGCTGCTGTGACCTCACGAGCCCAGGCAGCAGCTATGGGCCTGCCACTGGCCTATGAGGCACTGAGGCTGAGGTGACCTCACAAGCACAGCCAGCAGCAAGGGGCCTGCCACTGGCCTGTGAAGCACTGAGGCTGCTGTGACCTCACGAGCACAGGCAGCAGCTATGGGCCTGCCACTGGCCTATGAGGCACTAAGGCTGAGGTGACCTCACAAGCACAGCAAGGAGCCAGAGGCCTGCCATTGCCCTATAAGGTACAGAGACAAATGTGACCTCAAAAGGCAGCCGGCAGACAGAGGCCTGCCACGGGCCTATCAGGAAATAGGACTGCTGTGACCTTACAAGCACAAACAGCAGCTATGGGCCTGCCACTGCCCTATGAGGCACTGAGGCTGCTGTGACCTCACAAGCACAGCCAGCAGCCAAGGGCCTGCCACAGGCCTATTGGAAAAGGAGGCTGCTGTGACCTCACAAGCACAGCCAGCAGCCAAGGGCCTGCCACAGGCCTATCAGGCAATAGGACTGCTGTGACCTCACAACCACAGCTAGCAGCTATGGGCCTGCCACTGGCCTATAGGAAAAGGAGGCTGCTGTGACCTCACAAGCACAGCCAGCAGCCATTAGCCTCCCACTGCCGGATGAGGCGCTGACGCTGCTGTCAGCTCAGAAGCACAGTAAACAATCAGGGGCCTGCCACTGCCCTCAAGGGCATGGAGGCTGCTGTGACCTCAGAAGCCCAGCCAGCAGCTATGGGCCTGCCACTGGCCTATAGGAAAAGGAGGCTGCTGTGACCTCACAAGCACAGCCAGCAGCCATTAGCCTCCCACTGCCGGATGAGGCGCTGACGCTGCTGTCAGCTCAGAAGCACAGTAAACAGTCAGGGGCCTGCCACTGCCCTATAGGGCACTGAGGCTTCTCTGACCTCACAAGCCCAACCAGCAGTCATTGGCCTTCCACTGGCCTATCAGGCACTGAGGCTTCTGTAACCTCACAAGCTCAGCCAGCAGCCAGGGGCCTGCCACTGGCCTGTGAAGCACTGAGGCTGCTGTGACCTCATAAGCACAGTCAGCAGCCAGGGGCCTGCTGCTGGCCTATCAGTCTCTAGGAGTGTTGTAACCTCACAAGCACAGCCAGCAGCTATGGGCCTGCCACTGGCCCATAGCAAAAGGAGGCTGCTGTGACCTCACAAGCACAGTCAGCAGCTATGGGCCTGCCACTGGCCTATAGGAAAAGGAGGCTGCTGTGACCTCACAAGCACAGGCAGCAGCCATTAGCCTCCCACTGCCCGATGAGGCGCTGATGCTGCTGTCAACTGAGAAGCACAGTAAACAGTCAGGGGCCTGCCACTGCCCTCAAGGGCATGGAGGCTGCTGTGACCTCACGAGCCCAGGCAGCAGCTACGGGCCTGCCACTGGCCTATGAGGCACCGAGGCTGCTGTGACCTCAAAAGCACACCAAGCAGCCATTGGCCTCCCATGGGCCTCTCAGGCACTGAGGCTGCTGTGACCTCACGAGCCCAGGCAGCAGCTATGGGCCTCCCACTGGCCTATGAGGCACTGAGGCTGAGGTGACCTCACAAGCACAGCCAGCAGCAAGGGGCCTGCCACTGGCCTGTGAAGCACTGAGGCTGCTGTGACCTCACGAGCACAGGCAGCAGCTATGGGCCTGCCACTGGCCTATGAGGCACTAAGGCTGAGGTGACCTCACAAGCACAGCAAGGAGCCAGAGGCCTGCCATTGCCCTATAAGGTACAGAGACAAATGTGACCTCAAAAGGCAGCCGGCAGACAGAGGCCTGCCACGGGCCTATCAGGAAATAGGACTGCTGTGACCTTACAAGCACAAACAGCAGCTACGGGCCTCCACTGCCCTATGAGGCACGGAGGCTGCTGTGACCTCAAAAGCACACCAAGCAGCCATTGGCCTCCCACGGGCCTATCAGGCACTGAGGCTGCTGTGACCTCACAAGCACAGCCAGTAGCCAAGGGCCTGCCACAGGCCTATCAGGCAATAGCACTGCTGTGACCTGACAAGCACAGCCAGCAGCTATGGGCCTGCCACTGGCATATAGGGAACGGAGGCTGCTGTGACCTCAGAAGCCCAGCCAGCAGCCAAGGGCCTGCCACTGGCCTATGAGGCACTGAGGCTGCTGTGACCTCACAAGTACAGCCAGCAGCTATTGGCCTCCCACGGGCCTATCAGGCACTGAGGCTGCTGTGACCTCAGAAGCCCAGCCAGCAGCTATGGGCCTGCCACTGCCCTATAGGGCACTGAGGCTTCTCTGACCTCACAAGCCCACCCAGCAGTCATTGGCCTTCCACTGGCCTATCAGGCACTGAGGCTTCTGTAACCTCACAAGCACAGCCAGCAGCCAGGGGCCTGCCACAGGCCTGTGAAGCACTGAGGCTGCTGTGACCTCACAAGCCCAGGCAGCAGCTGTGGGCCTGCCACTGGCCTATGAGGCACTGAGGCTGCTGTGACCTCACAAGCACAGCGAGGAGCCAGAGGCCTGCCATTGCCCTATAAGGTACAGAGACAAGTGTTACCTCAAAAGGCAGCCAGCAGACAGAGGCCTGCCATGGGCCTATCAGGAAATAGGACTGCTGTGACCTTGCAAGCACAGCCAGCAGCTACGGGCCTGTCACTGGCCTATGAGGCACTGAGGCTGCTGTGACCTCACAAGCACAGCCAGCAGCCATTGGCCTCCCACAGGCCTATCAGGCACTGAGGCTTCTGTAACCTCACAAGCACAGCCAGCAGCAAGGGGCCTGCCACCGGCCTGTGAAGCACTGAGGCTGCTGTGACCTCACAAGCACAGTCAGCAGCCAGGGGCCTGCTGCTGGCCTATGACGCTCTAGGAGTGTTGTCACCTGACAAGCACAGCCAGCAGCTATGGGCCTGCCACTGGCCTATAGGGAAGAGAGGCTGCTGTGACCTCCGAAGCACAGCCAGCAGCCATTGGCCTGCCACTGTTCAAACAGGCACTGAGACTGCTGTGACCTCACCAGCACAGCCAGCAGCCATTGGCCTCCGTCTGGCCTACAGGGAAAGGAGGCTGATGTGACCTCACAAGCACAGCGAGTACCCAGGGGCCACCCACTGCCCTATAAGGCACAGAGACAAATGTGACCTGAAAAGGCAGCCAGCAGACAGAGGCCTGCCATGGGCCTATAGGAAAAGGAGGCTGCTGTGACCTCACAAGCACAGCCAGCAGCCAGGGGCCTGCTGCTGGCCTATCAGTCTCTAGGAGTGTTGTAACCTCACAAGCACAGCCAGCAGCTATGGGCCTGCCACTGGCCCATAGCAAAAGGAGGCTGCTGTGACCTGACAATCACAGCCAGCAGCTATGGGCCTGCCACTGGCCTATAGGAAAAGGAGGCTGCTGTGACCTCCAAAGCACAGCCAGCAGCCATTGGCCTGCCACTGTCCGAACAGGCACTGAGACTGCTGTGACCTCACCAGCACACCAAGCAGCCATTGGCCTCCCACGGGCCTACGAGGCACTGAGGCTGCTGTGACCTCACAAGCACAGTCAGCTGCCAAGGGCCTGCCACAGGCCTATCAGGCAATAGCACTGCTGTGACCTGACAAGCACAGCCAGCAGCTATGGGCCTGCCACTGGCATATAGGGAACGGAGGCTGCTGTTACCTCACAAGCACACCCAGCAGCAAGGGGCCTGCCACTGCCCTATGAGGCACTGAGGCTGCTGTGACCTCACAAGCACAGCCAGCAGCCAAGGGCCTGCCACAGGCCTATTGGAAAAGGAGGCTGCTGTGACCTCACAAGCACAGCCAGCAGCTATGGGCCTGCCACTGGCCTATAGGAAAAGGAGGCTGCTGTGACCTCACAAGCACAGCGAGTACCCAGGGGCCACCCACTGCCCTATAAGGCACAGAGACAAATGTGACCTGAAAAGGCAGCCAGCAGACAGAGGCCTGCCATGGGCCTATCAGGAAATAGGACTACTGTGACCTTACAAGCACAGCCAGCAGCTACTGGCCTTCTACTGGCCTATGAGGCACTGAGGCTGCTGTGACCTCAAAAGCACAGTCAGCAGCCAGGGGCCTGCTGCTGGCCTATCAGTCTCTAGGAGTGTTGTAACCTGCAAGCACAGCCAGCAGCTATGGGCCTGCCACTGGCCCATAGCAAAAGGAGGCTGCTGTGACCTGACAATCACAGCCAGCAGCTATGTGCCTGCCACTGGCCTATAGGAAAAGGAGGCTGCTGTGACCTCACAAGCACAGCCAGCAGCCATTAGCCTCCCACTGCCCGATGAGGCGCTGACGCTGCTGTCAACTGAGAAGCACAGTAAACAGTCAGGGGCCTGCCACTGCCCTCAAGGGCATGGAGGCTGCTGTGACCTCACGAGCCCAGGCAGCAGCTACGGGCCTGCCACTGGCCTATGAGGCACGGAGGCTGCTGTGACCTCAAAAGCACACCAAGCAGCCATTGGCCTCCCACGGGCCTCTCAGGCACTGAGGCTGCTGTGACCTCACGAGCCCAGGCAGCAGCTATGGGCCTGCCACTGGCCTATGAGGCACTAAGGCTGAGGTGACCTCACAAGCACAGCAAGGAGCCAGAGGCCTGCCATTGCCCTATAAGGTACAGAGACAAATGTGACCTCAAAAGGCAGCCGGCAGACAGAGGCCTGCCACGGGCCTATCAGGAAATAGGACTGCTGTGACCTTACAAGCACAAACAGCAGCTACAGGCCTCCACTGGCCTATGAGGCACTGAGGCTGCTGTGACCTCACAAGCACAGCGAGGAGCCAGAAGCCTGCCATTGCCCTATAAGGTACAGAGACAAAAGTGACCTCAAAACGCAGCCAGCAGACAGAGGCCTGCCATGGGCCTATCAGGAAATAGGACTGCTGTGACCTTACAAGCACAGCTAGCAGTCAAGGGCCTGCCACTGCCCTCAAGGGCAATGAGGCTGCTGAGACCTCACAAGCACAGCGAGGAGCCAGACGCCTGCCATTGCCCTATAAGGTACAGAGACAAATGTGACCTCAAAAGGCAGCCAGCAGACAGAGGCCTGCCACGGGCCTATCAGGAAATAGGACTAATGTGACCTTACAAGCACAGCCAGCAGCTACGGGCCTCCACTGGCCTATGAGGCACGGAGGCTGCTGTGACCTCACAAGCACAGTCAGCAGCCAGGGGCCTGCTGCTGGCCTATCAGGCTCTAGGAGTGTTGTAACCTGACAAGCAAAGCCAGGAGCTATGGGCCTGCCACTGGCCTATAGGGAACAGAGGCTGATATGACCTCACAAGCACAGCCAGCAGCCATTGGCTTGCCACTGTCCAAACAGGTACTGAGGCTGCTTTGACCTCACCAGCACACCAAGCAGCCATTGGCCTCCCACGGGCCTACCAGGCACTGAGGCTGCTGTGACCTCACAAGCACAGTCAGCTGCCAAGGGCCTGCCACAGGCCTATCAGGCAATAGGACTGCTGTGACCTCACAAGCACAGCCAGCAGCTATGGGCCTGCCACTGGCCTATAGGAAAAGGAGGCTGCTGTGACCTCACAAGCACAGCCAGCAGCCATTGGCCTCCCACTGCCCGATGAGGCACTGACGGTGCTGTCAACTCAGAAGCACAGTAAACAGTCAGGGGCCTGCCACTGCCCTCAAGGGCATGGAGGCTGCTCTGACCTCAGAAGCCCAGCCAGCAGCTATGGGCCTGCCACTGCCCTATAGGGCACTGAGGCTTCTCTGACCTCACAAGCCCACCCAGCAGTCATTGGCCTCGAACTGGCCTGTGAGGCACTGAGGCTGCTGTGACCTCACAAGCACAGTCAGCAGCCAGGGGCCTGCTGCTGGCCTATGAGGCTGTAGGAGTGTTGTAACCTGACAAGCACAGCCAGCAGCTATGGGCCTGCCACTGGCCTATAGGGAAGAGAGGCTGCTGTGACCTCCGAAGCACAGCCAGCAGCCATTGGCCTCCGTCTGGCCTACAGGAAAAGGAGGCTGATGTGACCTCACAAGCACAGCGAGTACCCAGGGGCCACCCACTGCCCTATAAGGCACAGAGACAAATGTGACCTGAAAAGGCAGCCAGCAGACAGAGGCCTGCCATGGGCCTATCAGGAAATAGGACTACTGTGACCTTACAAGCACAGCCAGCAGCTACGGGCCTGCCACTGGCCTATGAGGCAGGGAGGCTGCTGTGACCTCCAAAGCACACCAAGCAGCCATTGGCCTCCCACAGGCCTATCAGGCACTGAGGCTGCTGTGACCTCACAAGCACACCAAGCAGCCATTGGCCTCCCACAGGCCTATCAGGCAATAGCACTGCTGTGACCTGACAAGCACAGCCAGCAGCTATGGGCCTGCCACTGCCCTATGAGGCACTGAGGCTGCTGTGACCTCACAAGCACAGCCAGCAGCCAAGGGCCTGTCACAGGCCTATTGGAAAAGGAGGCTGCTGTGACCTCACAAGCACAGCCAGCAGCCAAGGGCCTGCCACAGGCCTATAGGAAAAGGAGGCTGATGTGACCTCACAAGCGCAGCCAGCAGCCATTGGCCTCCCACTGCCCGATGAGGCGCTGACGCTGCTGTCACCTCAGAAGCACAGTAAACAGTCAGGGGCCTGCCACTGCCCTCAAGGGCATGGAGACTGCTGTGACCTCAAAAGCACAGCCAGCAGCTATTGGCCTCCCACGGGCCTATCAGGCACTGAGGCTTCTGTAACCTCACAAGCACAGCCAGCAGCCAGGGGCCTGCCACAGGCCTGTGAAGCACTGAGGCTGCTGTGACCTCACGAGCACAGCCAGCAGCTACGGGCCTGTCACTGGCCTATGAGGCACTGAGGCTGCTGTGACCTCACAAGCACAGCCAGCAGCCATTGGCCTCCCACGGGCCTATCAGGCACTGAGGCTTCTGTAACCTCACAAGCACAGCCAGCAGCAAGGGGCCTGCCACTGGCCTGTGAAGCACTGAGGCTGCTGTGACCTCACAAGCACAGTCAGCAGCCAGGGGCCTGCTGCTGGCCTATGAGGCTCTAGGAGTGTTGTCACCTGACAAGCACAGCCAGCAGCTATGGGCCTGCCACTGGCCTATAGGGAACAGAGGCTGATGTGAACTCACAAGCACAGCCAGCAGCCATTGGCCTGCCACTGTCCGAAGAGGCACGGAGGCTCCTCTGACCTCCGAAGCACAGCCAGCAGCCATTGGCCTCCGTCTGGCCTACAGGAAAAGGAGGCTGATGTGACCTCACAAGCACAGCGAGTAGCCAGGGGCCACCCACTGCCCTAGAAGGTACAGAGACAAATGTGACCTCCAAAGGCAGCCAGCAGACAGAGGCCTGCCACGGCCTATCAGGAAATAGGACTACTGTGACCTTGCAAGCACAGCCAGCAGCTACGGGCCTGTCACTGGCCTATGAGGCACTGAGGCTGCTGTGACCTCAAAAACACAGGCAGCAGCCAAGGGCCTGCCAAAGGCCTATCAGGCAATAGGACTGCTGTGACCTCACAAGCACAGCCAGCAGCCAAGGGCCTGCCACAGGCCTATAGGAAAAGGAGGCTGCTGTGACCTCACAAGCACAGCCAGCAGCCATTGGCCTCCCACTGCCCGATGAGGCGCTGACGCTGCTGTCAGCTCAGAAGCACAGTAAACAGTCAGGGGCCTGCCACTGCCCTCAAGGGCATGGAGGCTGCTGTGACCTCAGAAGCCCAGCCAGCAGCTATGGGCCTGCCACTGCCCTATAGGGCACTGAGGCTTCTCTGACCTCACAAGCCCACCCAGCAGTCATTGGCCTTCCACTGGCATATCAGGCACTGAGGCTTCTGTAACCTCACAAGCACAGCCAGCAGCCAGGGGCCTGCCACAGGCCTGTGAAGCACTGAGGCTGCTGTGACCTCACGAGCACAGCCAGCAGCTACGGGCCTGTCACTGGCCTATGAGGCACTGAGGCTGCTGTGACCTCACAAGCACAGCCAGCAGCCATTGGCCTCCCACGGGCCTATCAGGCACTGAGGCTTCTGTAACCTCACAAGCACAGCCAGCAGCAAGGGGCCTGCCACTGGCCTGTGAAGCACTGAGGCTGCTGTGACCTCACAAGCACAGTCAGCAGCCAGGGGCCTGCTGCTGACCTATGAGGCTCTAGGAGTGTTGTCACCTGACAAGCACAGCCAGCAGCTATGGGCCTGCCACTGGCCTATAGGGAAGAGAGGCTGCTGTGACCTCCGAAGCACAGCCAGCAGCCATTGGCCTGCCACTGTCCAAACAGGCACTGAGGCTGCTGTGACCTCACCAGCACACCAAGCAGCCATTGGCCTCCCTCTGGCCTACAGGAAAAGGAGGCTGATGTGACCTCACAAGCACAGCGAGTACCCAGGGGCCACCCACTGCCCTATAAGGCACAGAGACAAATGTGACCTGAAAAGGCAGCCAGCAGACAGAGGCCTGCCATGGGCCTATCAGGAAATAGGACTACTGTGACCTTACAAGCACAGCCAGCAGCTACTGGCCTTCCACTGGCCTATGAGGCACTGAGGCTGCTGTGACTTCACAAGCACAGTCAGCAGCCAGGGGCCTGCTGCTGGCCTATCAGTCTCTAGGAGTGTTGTAACCTGCAAGCACAGCCAGCAGCTATGGGCCTGCCACTGGCCTATAGGAAAAGGAGGCTGCTGTGACCTCACAAGCACAGGCAGCAGCCATTAGCCTCCCACTGCCCGATGAGGCGCTGACGCTGCTGTCAACTGAGAAGCACAGTAAACAGTCAGGGGCCTGCCACTGCCCTCAAGGGCATGGAGGCTGCTGTGACCTCACGAGCCCAGGCAGCAGCTACGGGCCTGCCACTGGCCTATGAGGCACGGAGCCTGCTGTGAACTCAAAAAGCACACCAAGCAGCCATTGGCCTTCCACGGGCCTCTCAGGCACTGAGGCTGCTGTGACCTCACGAGCCCAGGCAGCAGCTATGGGCCTCCCACTGGCCTATGAGGCACTGAGGCTGAGGTGACCTCACAAGCACAGCCAGCAGCAAGGGGCCTGCCACTGGCCTGTGAAGCACTGAGGCTGTTGTGACCTCACGAGCACAGGCAGCAGCTATGGGCCTGCCACTGGCCTATGAGGCACTAAGGCTGAGGTGACCTCACAAGCACAGCAAGGAGCCAGAGGCCTGCCATTGCCCTATAAGGTACAGAGACAAATGTGACCTCAAAAGGCAGCCGGCAGACAGAGGCCTGCCACGGGCCTATCAGGAAATAGGACTGATGTGACCTGACAAGCACAGCCAGCAGCAAGGGGCCTGCCACTGGCCTGTGAAGCACTGAGGCTGCTGTGACTTCACAAGCACAGTCAGCAGCCGGGGGCCTGCTGCTGGCCTATGAGGCTCTAGGAGTGTTGTCACCTGACAAGCACAGCCAGCAGGAAGGGGCCTGCCACTGGCCTATAGGGAACAGAGTCTGCTGTGACCTCAGAAGCCCAGCCAGCAGCTATGGGCCTGCCACTGGCCTATGAGGCACTGAGGCTGCTGTGACCTCAACAGCACACCAAGCAGCCATTGGCCTCCCACGGGCCTATCAGGCACTGAGGCTGCTGTGACCTCACAAGCACAGCCAGCAGCCAAGGGCCTGCCACAGGCCTATAGGAAAAGGAGGCTGCTGTGACCTCACAAGCACAGCCAGCAGCTACGGGACTCCCACTGCCCGATGAGGCGCTGACGCTGCTGTCAGCTCAGAAGCACAGTAAACAGTCAGGGGCCTGCCACTGCCGTAAAGGGCATGGAGGCTGCTGTGACCTCAGAAGCCCAGCCAGCAGCTATGGGCCTGCCACTGCCCTGTAGGGCACTGAGGCTTCTCTGACCTCACAAGCCCACGCAGCAGTCATTTGCCTTCCACTGGCATAACAGGCACTGAGGCTTCTGTAACCTCACAAGCACAGCCAGCAGCCAGGGGCCTGCCACTGGCCTGTGAAGCACTGAGGCTGCTGTGACCTCACGAGCACAGGCAGCAGCTATGGGCCTGCCACTGGCCTATGAGGCACTGAGGCTGAGGTGACCTCACAAGCACAGCAAGGAGCCAGAGGCCTGCCATTGCCCTATAAGGTACAGAGACAAATGTGACCTCAAAAGGCAGCCAGCAGACAGAGGCCTGCCACGGGCCTATCAGGAAATAGGACTGCTGTGACCTTACAAGAACAAACAGCAGCTACGGGCCTCCACTGGCCTATGAGGCACGGAGGCTGCTGTGACCTCAAAAGCACACCTAGCAGCCATTGGCATCCAAAGTGGCTATCAGGCACTGAGGCTTCTGTAACCTCACAAGCACAGCCAGCAGCAAGGGGCCTGCCACTGGCCTGTGAAGCACTGAGGCTGCTGTGACCTCACAAGCACAGTCAGCAGCCAGGGGCCTGCTGCTGGCCTATGAGTCTCTAGGTACAGAGACAAATGTGACCTCAAAAGGCAGCCAGCAGACAGAGGCCTGCCACGGGCCTATCAGGAAATAGGACTGCTGTGACCTGACAAGCACAGCCAGCAGCTATGGGCCTGCCACTGGCCTATAGGAAAAGGAGGCTGCTGTGACCTTACAAGCACAGGCAGCAGCCATTAGCCTCCCACTGCCTGATGAGGCACTGACGCTGCTGTCAGCTCAGAAGCACAGTAAACAGTCAGGGGCCTGCCACTGCCGTAAAGGGCATGGAGGCTGCTGTGACCTCAGAAGCCCAGCCAGCAGTCATTGGCCTCGAACTGGCCTATCAGGCACTGAGGCTTCTGTAACCTCACAAGCACAGCCAGCAGCCAGGGGCCTGCCACTGGCCTGTGAAGCACTGAGGCTTCTGTAACCTCACAAGCACAGCCAGCAGGAAGGGGCCTGCCACTGGCCTGTGAAGCACTGAGGCTGCTGTGACCTCACGAGCCCAGGCAGCAGCTATGGGCCTGCCACTGGCCTATGAGGCACTGAGGCTGAGGTGACCTCACAAGCACAGCAAGGAGCCAGAGGCCTGCCATTGCCCTATAAGGTACAGAGACTAATGTGACCTCAAAAGGCAGCCAGCAGACAGAGGCCTGCCACGGGCCTATCAGGAAATAGGACTGCTGTGACCTTACAAGAACAAACAGCAGCTATGGGCCTGTCACTGGCCTATGAGGCACTGAGGCTGCTGTGACCTCAAAAGCACACCCAGCAGCCATTGGCATCCCACGGGCCTATCAGGCACTGAGGCTTCTGTAACCTCACAAGCACAGCCAGCAGCAAGGGGCCTGCCACTGGCCTGTGAAGCACGGAGGCTGCTGTGACTTCACAAGCACAGTCAGCAGCCAGGGGCCTGCTGCTGGCCTATCAGGCTGTAGGAGTGTTGTAACCTGACAAGCACAGCCAGCAGCTATGGGCCTGCCACTGGCCTATAGGGAACAGAGGCTGCTGTGACCTTGTCCCGATCCAATATCGGGAGGGTTTCGTTACGATCCCAAGGACGAGATTAAGACGCTAAAACCGGTCAAATATCGTACAACCTTTTACCTTTATTTTCCACGAAGTGGGGAGAAAAGGCGTGTGGCGGGCGGGGAGGCGAAGGGGAGGCGAAGGGAAAAGAGGGAACAAGGGTAAGGGGAAAAGATAGAGAAAAGTTGGAAAAGGAGAGAGGAAGCTAGCTACCACCACTCCGAGGCCGATGATGTTCCGCTGACTCCGCTCGAATCACAGCTCAAGCTGGGTGCCTCCGACGAGGGACGAGGAGTGAGGGCCGAGAGAGGGAGTGAGAAGGAGATGGGGGGGGGGGGGGCAAAGAAATCCCTCGGCAATTATAGCTTTTTCAAATTAAGTTTTCCCACCCCTCACGTGGTAGTTCAGACCAATAGTAATATTTGGGTCTGGGGTCTCCTGCTCCTTATTGGGTCTCATCACTGTCCCTAGGTAGGCCGTTTACTGTTGCCGTTTCTGCTGACAGGTGTGTCTCCATTCTTGGGTCCAGCCATTAGCTCTCAAGGTCCTGACAAAGAAGGTGATAACTTCAGCAATTAGCACTGTTTCAGCAGTGCACAGGAATGCAAATTGCTGGTAACGCCCTTATCATTCCCGCCTGCAGCAGCTCTGGGCCCTTTCTCACCGTACTAGGGAGTGCGGCCTAAGGCTTCAGCAAATTTAGCCACTCATGCCAAGCAGGTTTTATAGAAGTTGTGCTAAAAACGGACAATAATTTACAATCCAGATCCCAAAGTCTCTGCCCGATTGCGGTCTCGTTCAGTGCAGGCTCGGTGTGTCCCGGGTGGTCGCAGGGAGACCTTTTCAGGGGTCGCAGCAGCTCAGTCCTGTTTCCGCTGGGAACAGATGGCTTGTTCGGGGTTATGGTTCGCTTGCATCTTATGTACCAAGAAATGTTCAAGGCAAAAGTTCACTCATCTGTCCGCCACAGACCTCAGAAGCCCAGCCAGCAGCTATGGGCCTGCCACTGGCCTATGAGGCACGGAGGCTGCTGTGACCTCAACAGCACACCAAGCAGCCATTGGCCTCCCACGGGCCTATCAGGCACTGAGGCTGCTGTGACCTCACAAGCACAGCCAGCAGCCATTGGCCTGCCACAGGCCCATAGGAAAAGGAGGCTGCTGTGACCTCGCAAGCACAGGCAGCAGCTACGGGCCTCCCACTGCCCGATGAGGCGCTGACGCTGCTGTCAGCTCAGAAGCACAGTAAACAGTCAGGGGCCTGCCACTGCCCTCAAGGGCATGGAGGCTGCTGTGACCTCACGAGCCCAGGCAGCAGCTACGGGCCTGCCACTGGCCTATGAGGCACCGAGGCTGCTGTGACCTCAAAAGCACACCAAGCAGCCATTGGCCTCCCATGGGCCTCTCAGGCACTGAGGCTGCTGTGACCTCACGAGCCCAGGCAGCAGCTATGGGCCTCCCACTGGCCTATGAGGCACTGAGGCTGAGGTGACCTCACAAGCACAGCCAGCAGCAAGGGGCCTGCCACTGGCCTGTGAAGCACTGAGGCTGCTGTGACCTCACGAGCACAGGCAGCAGCTATGGGCCTGCCACTGGCCTATGAGGCACTAAGGCTGAGGTGACCTCACAAGCACAGCAAGGAGCCAGAGGCCTGCCATTGCCCTATAAGGTACAGAGACAAAAGTGACCTCAAAACGCAGCCAGCAGACAGAGGCCTGCCACGGGCCTATCAGGAGATAGGACTGCTGTGAGCTTACAAGAACAAACAGCAGCTACGGGCCTCCGCTGGCCTATGAGGCACTGAGGTTGCTGTGACCTCAAAAGCACACCAAGCAGCCATTAGCCTCCCACGGGCCTATGAGGCACTGAGGCTTCTGTAACCTCACAAGCACAGCCAGCAGCCAGGGGCCTGCCACTGGCCTGTGAAGCACTGAGGCTGCTGTGACCTCACGAGCCCAGGCAGCAGCTATGGGACTCCCACTGCCCGATGAGGCACTGAGGCTGAGGTGACCTCACAAGCACAGCCAGCAGCAAGGGGCCTGCCACTGGCCTGTGAAGCACTGAGGCTGCTGTGACCTCATGAGCACAGGCAGCAGCTATGGGCCTGCCACTGGCCTATGAGGCACTGAGGCTGCTGTGACCTCACAAGCACAGGCAGCAGCTACGGGCCTGCCACTGGCCTATGAGGCGCTGACGCTGCTGTCAGCTCAGAAGCACAGTAAACAGTCAGGGGCCTGCCACTGCCCTCAAGGGCATCGAGGCTGCTGTGACCTCAGAAGCCCAGCCAGCAGCTATGGGCCTGCCACTGCCCTATAGGGCACGGAGGCTGCTGTGACCTCAAAAGCACACCTAGCAGCCATTGGCATCCCAAGTGGCTATCAGGCACTGAGGCTTCTGTAACCTCACAAGCACAGCCAGCAGCAAGGGGCCTGCCACTGGCCTGTGAAGCACTGAGGCTGCTGTGACCTCACAAGCACAGTCAGCAGCCAGGGGCCTGCTGCTGGCCTATGAGTCTCTAGGTACAGAGACAAATGTGACCTCAAAAGGCAGCCAGCAGACAGAGGCCTGCCACGGGCCTATCAGGCAATAGGACTGCTGTGACCTGACAAGCACAGCCAGCAGCTATGGGCCTGCCACTGGCCTATAGGAAAAGGAGGCTGCTGTGACCTCACAAGCACAGGCAGCAGCTACGGGCCTCCCACTGCCCGATGAGGCGCTGACGCTGCTGTCAGCTCAGAAGCACAGTAAACAGTCAGGGGCCTGCCACTGCCGTAAAGGGCATGGAGGCTGCTGTGACCTCAAAAGCACAGCCAGCAGCTATGGGCCTGCCACTGCCCTATAGGGCACTGAGGCTTCTCTGACCTCACAAGCCCACGCAGCAGTCATTGGCCTTCCACTGGCCTATCAGGCACTGAGGCTTCTGTAACCTCACAAGCACAGCCAGCAGCTATGGGCCTGCCACTGGCCTGTGAAGCACTGAGGCTGCTGTGACCTCACGAGCCCAGGCAGCAGCTATGGGCCTGCCACTGGCCTATGAGGCACGGAGGCTGCTGTGACCTCAAAAGCACACCAAGCAGCCATTGGCCTCCCACGGGCCTATGAGGCACTGAGGCTGCTGTGACCTCACAAGCACAGCGAGGAGCCAGAGGCCTGCCTTTGCCCTATAAGGTACAGAGACAAATGTGACCTCAAAAGGCAGCCAGCAGACAGAGGCCTGCCACGGGCCTATCAGGAGATAGGACTGCTGTGAGCTTACAAGAACAAACAGCAGCTACGGGCCTCCGCTGGCCTATGAGGCACTGAGGTTGCTGTGACCTCAAAAGCACACCAAGCAGCCATTAGCCTCCCACGGGCCTATGAGGCACTGAGGCTTCTGTAACCTCACAAGCACAGCCAGCAGCCAGGGGCCTGCCACTGGCCTGTGAAGCACTGAGGCTGCTGTGACCTCACGAGCCCAGGCAGCAGCTATGGGACTCCCACTGCCCGATGAGGCACTGAGGCTGAGGTGACCTCACAAGCACAGCCAGCAGCAAGGGGCCTGCCACTGGCCTGTGAAGCACTGAGGCTGCTGTGACCTCATGAGCACAGGCAGCAGCTATGGGCCTGCCACTGGCCTATGAGGCACTGAGGCTGCTGTGACCTCACAAGCACAGGCAGCAGCTACGGGCCTGCCACTGGCCTATGAGGCGCTGACGCTGCTGTCAGCTCAGAAGCACAGTAAACAGTCAGGGGCCTGCCACTGCCGTAAAGGGCATGGAGGCTGCTGTGACCTCAGAAGCCCAGCCAGCAGCTATGGGCCTGCCACTGCCCTATAGGGCACGGAGGCTGCTGTGACCTCAAAAGCACACCTAGCAGCCATTGGCATCCCAAGTGGCTATCAGGCACTGAGGCTTCTGTAACCTCACAAGCACAGTCAGCAGCCAGGGGCCTGCTGCTGGCCTATGAGTCTCTAGGTACAGAGACAAATGTGACCTCAAAAGGCAGCCAGCAGACAGAGGCCTGCCACGGGCCTATCAGGCAATAGGACTGCTGTGACCTGACAAGCACAGCCAGCAGCTATGGGCCTGCCACTGGCCTATAGGAAAAGGAGGCTGCTGTGACCTCACAAGCACAGGCAGCAGCCATTAGCCTCCCACTGCCCGATGAGGCGCTGACGCTGCTGTCAGCTCAGAAGCACAGTAAACAGTCAGGGGCCTGCCACTGCCGTAAAGGGCATGGAGGCTGCTGTGACCTCAAAAGCACAGCCAGCAGCTATGGGCCTGCCACTGCCCTATAGGGCACTGAGGCTTCTCTGACCTCACAAGCCCACGCAGCAGTCATTGGCCTTCCACTGGCCTATCAGGCACTGAGGCTTCTGTAACCTCACAAGCACAGCCAGCAGCTATGGGCCTGCCACTGGCCTGTGAAGCAATGAGGCTGCTGTGACCTCACGAGCCCAGGCAGCAGCTATGGGCCTGCCACTGGCCTATGAGGCACGGAGGCTGCTGTGACCTCAAAAGCACACCAAGCAGCCATTGGCCTCCCACGGGCCTATGAGGCACTGAGGCTGCTGTGACCTCACAAGCACAGCGAGGAGCCAGAGGCCTGCCTTTGCCCTATAAGGTACAGAGACAAATGTGACCTCAAAAGGCAGCCAGCAGACAGAGGCCTGCCACGGGCCTATCAGGAGATAGGACTGCTGTGAGCTTACAAGAACAAACAGCAGCTACGGGCCTCCGCTGGCCTATGAGGCACTGAGGTTGCTGTGACCTCAAAAGCACACCAAGCAGCCATTAGCCTCCCACGGGCCTATGAGGCACTGAGGCTTCTGTAACCTCACAAGCACAGCCAGCAGCCAGGGGCCTGCCACTGGCCTGTGAAGCACTGAGGCTGCTGTGACCTCACGAGCCCAGGCAGCAGCTATGGGACTCCCACTGCCCGATGAGGCACTGAGGCTGAGGTGACCTCACAAGCACAGCCAGCAGCAAGGGGCCTGCCACTGGCCTGTGAAGCACTGAGGCTGCTGTGACCTCATGAGCACAGGCAGCAGCTATGGGCCTGCCACTGGCCTATGAGGCACTGAGGCTGCTGTGACCTCACAAGCACAGGCAGCAGCTACGGGCCTGCCACTGCCCGATGAGGCGCTGACGCTGCTGTCAGCTCAGAAGCACAGTAAACAGTCAGGGGCCTGCCACTGCCCTCAAGGGCATGGAGGCTGCTGTGACCTCAGAAGCCCAGCCAGCAGCTATGGGCCTGCCACTGCCCTATAGGGCACTGAGGCTTCTCTGACCTCACAAGCCCACCCAGCAGTCATTGGCCTTCCACTGGCATATCAGGCACTGAGGCTTCTGTAACCTCACAAGCACAGCCAGCAGCCAGGGGCCTGCCACTGGCCTGTGAAGCACTGAGGCTGCTGTGACCTCACGAGCACAGGCAGCAGCTATGGGCCTGCCACTGGCCTATGAGGCACTGAGGCTGCTGTGACCTCACAAGCACAGCCAGCAGCCATTGGCCTCCCACGGGCCTATCAGGCACTGAGGCTTCTGTAACCTCACAAGCACAGCCAGCAGCAAGGGGCCTGCCACTGGCCTGTGAAGCACTGAGGCTGCTGTGACCTCACAAGCACAGTCAGCAGCCAGGGGCCTGCTGCTGGCCTATGAGGCTCTAGGAGTGTTGTCACCTGACAAGCACAGCCAGCAGCTATGGGCCTGCCACTGGCCTATAGGGAACAGAGGCTGATGTGAACTCACAAGCACAGCCAGCAGCCATTGGCCTGCCACTGTCCGAAGAGGCACGGAGGCTCCTCTGACCTCCGAAGCACAGCCAGCAGCCATTGGCCTCCGTCTGGCCTACAGGAAAAGGAGGCTGATGTGACCTCACAAGCACAGCGAGTAGCCAGGGGCCACCCACTGCCCTAGAAGGTACAGAGACAAATGTGACCTCCAAAGGCAGCCAGCAGACAGAGGCCTGCCACGGCCTATCAGGAAATAGGACTACTGTGACCTTGCAAGCACAGCCAGCAGCTACGGGCCTGTCACTGGCCTATGAGGCACTGAGGCTGCTGTGACCTCAAAAACACAGGCAGCAGCCAAGGGCCTGCCAAAGGCCTATCAGGCAATAGGACTGCTGTGACCTCACAAGCACAGCCAGCAGCCAAGGGCCTGCCACAGGCCTATAGGAAAAGGAGGCTGCTGTGACCTCACAAGCACAGCCAGCAGCCATTGGCCTCCCACTGCCCGATGAGGCGCTGACGCTGCTGTCAGCTCAGAAGCACAGTAAACAGTCAGGGGCCTGCCACTGCCCTCAAGGGCATGGAGGCTGCTGTGACCTCAGAAGCCCAGCCAGCAGCTATGGGCCTGCCACTGCCCTATAGGGCACTGAGGCTTCTCTGACCTCACAAGCCCACCCAGCAGTCATTGGCCTTCCACTGGCATATCAGGCACTGAGGCTTCTGTAACCTCACAAGCACAGCCAGCAGCCAGGGGCCTGCCACAGGCCTGTGAAGCACTGAGGCTGCTGTGACCTCACGAGCACAGCCAGCAGCTACGGGCCTGTCACTGGCCTATGAGGCACTGAGGCTGCTGTGACCTCACAAGCACAGCCAGCAGCCATTGGCCTCCCACGGGCCTATCAGGCACTGAGGCTTCTGTAACCTCACAAGCACAGCCAGCAGCAAGGGGCCTGCCACTGGCCTGTGAAGCACTGAGGCTGCTGTGACCTCACAAGCACAGTCAGCAGCCAGGGGCCTGCTGCTGACCTATGAGGCTCTAGGAGTGTTGTCACCTGACAAGCACAGCCAGCAGCTATGGGCCTGCCACTGGCCTATAGGGAAGAGAGGCTGCTGTGACCTCCGAAGCACAGCCAGCAGCCATTGGCCTGCCACTGTCCAAACAGGCACTGAGGCTGCTGTGACCTCACCAGCACACCAAGCAGCCATTGGCCTCCCTCTGGCCTACAGGAAAAGGAGGCTGATGTGACCTCACAAGCACAGCGAGTACCCAGGGGCCACCCACTGCCCTATAAGGCACAGAGACAAATGTGACCTGAAAAGGCAGCCAGCAGACAGAGGCCTGCCATGGGCCTATCAGGAAATAGGACTACTGTGACCTTACAAGCACAGCCAGCAGCTACTGGCCTTCCACTGGCCTATGAGGCACTGAGGCTGCTGTGACTTCACAAGCACAGTCAGCAGCCAGGGGCCTGCTGCTGGCCTATCAGTCTCTAGGAGTGTTGTAACCTGCAAGCACAGCCAGCAGCTATGGGCCTGCCACTGGCCTATAGGAAAAGGAGGCTGCTGTGACCTCACAAGCACAGGCAGCAGCCATTAGCCTCCCACTGCCCGATGAGGCGCTGACGCTGCTGTCAACTGAGAAGCACAGTAAACAGTCAGGGGCCTGCCACTGCCCTCAAGGGCATGGAGGCTGCTGTGACCTCACGAGCCCAGGCAGCAGCTACGGGCCTGCCACTGGCCTATGAGGCACGGAGCCTGCTGTGAACTCAAAAAGCACACCAAGCAGCCATTGGCCTTCCACGGGCCTCTCAGGCACTGAGGCTGCTGTGACCTCACGAGCCCAGGCAGCAGCTATGGGCCTCCCACTGGCCTATGAGGCACTGAGGCTGAGGTGACCTCACAAGCACAGCCAGCAGCAAGGGGCCTGCCACTGGCCTGTGAAGCACTGAGGCTGTTGTGACCTCACGAGCACAGGCAGCAGCTATGGGCCTGCCACTGGCCTATGAGGCACTAAGGCTGAGGTGACCTCACAAGCACAGCAAGGAGCCAGAGGCCTGCCATTGCCCTATAAGGTACAGAGACAAATGTGACCTCAAAAGGCAGCCGGCAGACAGAGGCCTGCCACGGGCCTATCAGGAAATAGGACTGATGTGACCTGACAAGCACAGCCAGCAGCAAGGGGCCTGCCACTGGCCTGTGAAGCACTGAGGCTGCTGTGACTTCACAAGCACAGTCAGCAGCCGGGGGCCTGCTGCTGGCCTATGAGGCTCTAGGAGTGTTGTCACCTGACAAGCACAGCCAGCAGGAAGGGGCCTGCCACTGGCCTATAGGGAACAGAGTCTGCTGTGACCTCAGAAGCCCAGCCAGCAGCTATGGGCCTGCCACTGGCCTATGAGGCACTGAGGCTGCTGTGACCTCAACAGCACACCAAGCAGCCATTGGCCTCCCACGGGCCTATCAGGCACTGAGGCTGCTGTGACCTCACAAGCACAGCCAGCAGCCAAGGGCCTGCCACAGGCCTATAGGAAAAGGAGGCTGCTGTGACCTCACAAGCACAGCCAGCAGCTACGGGACTCCCACTGCCCGATGAGGCGCTGACGCTGCTGTCAGCTCAGAAGCACAGTAAACAGTCAGGGGCCTGCCACTGCCGTAAAGGGCATGGAGGCTGCTGTGACCTCAGAAGCCCAGCCAGCAGCTATGGGCCTGCCACTGCCCTGTAGGGCACTGAGGCTTCTCTGACCTCACAAGCCCACGCAGCAGTCATTTGCCTTCCACTGGCATAACAGGCACTGAGGCTTCTGTAACCTCACAAGCACAGCCAGCAGCCAGGGGCCTGCCACTGGCCTGTGAAGCACTGAGGCTGCTGTGACCTCACGAGCACAGGCAGCAGCTATGGGCCTGCCACTGGCCTATGAGGCACTGAGGCTGAGGTGACCTCACAAGCACAGCAAGGAGCCAGAGGCCTGCCATTGCCCTATAAGGTACAGAGACAAATGTGACCTCAAAAGGCAGCCAGCAGACAGAGGCCTGCCACGGGCCTATCAGGAAATAGGACTGCTGTGACCTTACAAGAACAAACAGCAGCTACGGGCCTCCACTGGCCTATGAGGCACGGAGGCTGCTGTGACCTCAAAAGCACACCTAGCAGCCATTGGCATCCAAAGTGGCTATCAGGCACTGAGGCTTCTGTAACCTCACAAGCACAGCCAGCAGCAAGGGGCCTGCCACTGGCCTGTGAAGCACTGAGGCTGCTGTGACCTCACAAGCACAGTCAGCAGCCAGGGGCCTGCTGCTGGCCTATGAGTCTCTAGGTACAGAGACAAATGTGACCTCAAAAGGCAGCCAGCAGACAGAGGCCTGCCACGGGCCTATCAGGAAATAGGACTGCTGTGACCTGACAAGCACAGCCAGCAGCTATGGGCCTGCCACTGGCCTATAGGAAAAGGAGGCTGCTGTGACCTTACAAGCACAGGCAGCAGCCATTAGCCTCCCACTGCCTGATGAGGCGCTGACGCTGCTGTCAGCTCAGAAGCACAGTAAACAGTCAGGGGCCTGCCACTGCCGTAAAGGGCATGGAGGCTGCTGTGACCTCAGAAGCCCAGCCAGCAGTCATTGGCCTCGAACTGGCCTATCAGGCACTGAGGCTTCTGTAACCTCACAAGCACAGCCAGCAGCCAGGGGCCTGCCACTGGCCTGTGAAGCACTGAGGCTTCTGTAACCTCACAAGCACAGCCAGCAGGAAGGGGCCTGCCACTGGCCTGTGAAGCACTGAGGCTGCTGTGACCTCACGAGCCCAGGCAGCAGCTATGGGCCTGCCACTGGCCTATGAGGCACTGAGGCTGAGGTGACCTCACAAGCACAGCAAGGAGCCAGAGGCCTGCCATTGCCCTATAAGGTACAGAGACTAATGTGACCTCAAAAGGCAGCCAGCAGACAGAGGCCTGCCACGGGCCTATCAGGAAATAGGACTGCTGTGACCTTACAAGAACAAACAGCAGCTATGGGCCTGTCACTGGCCTATGAGGCACTGAGGCTGCTGTGACCTCAAAAGCACACCCAGCAGCCATTGGCATCCCACGGGCCTATCAGGCACTGAGGCTTCTGTAACCTCACAAGCACAGCCAGCAGCAAGGGGCCTGCCACTGGCCTGTGAAGCACGGAGGCTGCTGTGACTTCACAAGCACAGTCAGCAGCCAGGGGCCTGCTGCTGGCCTATCAGGCTGTAGGAGTGTTGTAACCTGACAAGCACAGCCAGCAGCTATGGGCCTGCCACTGGCCTATAGGGAACAGAGGCTGCTGTGACCTTGTCCCGATCCAATATCGGGAGGGTTTCGTTACGATCCCAAGGACGAGATTAAGACGCTAAAACCGGTCAAATATCGTACAACCTTTTACCTTTATTTTCCACGAAGTGGGGAGAAAAGGCGTGTGGCGGGCGGGGAGGCGAAGGGGAGGCGAAGGGAAAAGAGGGAACAAGGGTAAGGGGAAAAGATAGAGAAAAGTTGGAAAAGGAGAGAGGAAGCTAGCTACCACCACTCCGAGGCCGATGATGTTCCGCTGACTCCGCTCGAATCACAGCTCAAGCTGGGTGCCTCCGACGAGGGACGAGGAGTGAGGGCCGAGAGAGGGAGTGAGAAGGAGATGGGGGGGGGGGGGGCAAAGAAATCCCTCGGCAATTATAGCTTTTTCAAATTAAGTTTTCCCACCCCTCACGTGGTAGTTCAGACCAATAGTAATATTTGGGTCTGGGGTCTCCTGCTCCTTATTGGGTCTCATCACTGTCCCTAGGTAGGCCGTTTACTGTTGCCGTTTCTGCTGACAGGTGTGTCTCCATTCTTGGGTCCAGCCATTAGCTCTCAAGGTCCTGACAAAGAAGGTGATAACTTCAGCAATTAGCACTGTTTCAGCAGTGCACAGGAATGCAAATTGCTGGTAACGCCCTTATCATTCCCGCCTGCAGCAGCTCTGGGCCCTTTCTCACCGTACTAGGGAGTGCGGCCTAAGGCTTCAGCAAATTTAGCCACTCATGCCAAGCAGGTTTTATAGAAGTTGTGCTAAAAACGGACAATAATTTACAATCCAGATCCCAAAGTCTCTGCCCGATTGCGGTCTCGTTCAGTGCAGGCTCGGTGTGTCCCGGGTGGTCGCAGGGAGACCTTTTCAGGGGTCGCAGCAGCTCAGTCCTGTTTCCGCTGGGAACAGATGGCTTGTTCGGGGTTATGGTTCGCTTGCATCTTATGTACCAAGAAATGTTCAAGGCAAAAGTTCACTCATCTGTCCGCCACAGACCTCAGAAGCCCAGCCAGCAGCTATGGGCCTGCCACTGGCCTATGAGGCACGGAGGCTGCTGTGACCTCAACAGCACACCAAGCAGCCATTGGCCTCCCACGGGCCTATCAGGCACTGAGGCTGCTGTGACCTCACAAGCACAGCCAGCAGCCATTGGCCTGCCACAGGCCCATAGGAAAAGGAGGCTGCTGTGACCTCGCAAGCACAGGCAGCAGCTACGGGCCTCCCACTGCCCGATGAGGCGCTGACGCTGCTGTCAGCTCAGAAGCACAGTAAACAGTCAGGGGCCTGCCACTGCCCTCAAGGGCATGGAGGCTGCTGTGACCTCACGAGCCCAGGCAGCAGCTACGGGCCTGCCACTGGCCTATGAGGCACCGAGGCTGCTGTGACCTCAAAAGCACACCAAGCAGCCATTGGCCTCCCATGGGCCTCTCAGGCACTGAGGCTGCTGTGACCTCACGAGCCCAGGCAGCAGCTATGGGCCTCCCACTGGCCTATGAGGCACTGAGGCTGAGGTGACCTCACAAGCACAGCCAGCAGCAAGGGGCCTGCCACTGGCCTGTGAAGCACTGAGGCTGCTGTGACCTCACGAGCACAGGCAGCAGCTATGGGCCTGCCACTGGCCTATGAGGCACTAAGGCTGAGGTGACCTCACAAGCACAGCAAGGAGCCAGAGGCCTGCCATTGCCCTATAAGGTACAGAGACAAAAGTGACCTCAAAACGCAGCCAGCAGACAGAGGCCTGCCACGGGCCTATCAGGAGATAGGACTGCTGTGAGCTTACAAGAACAAACAGCAGCTACGGGCCTCCGCTGGCCTATGAGGCACTGAGGTTGCTGTGACCTCAAAAGCACACCAAGCAGCCATTAGCCTCCCACGGGCCTATGAGGCACTGAGGCTTCTGTAACCTCACAAGCACAGCCAGCAGCCAGGGGCCTGCCACTGGCCTGTGAAGCACTGAGGCTGCTGTGACCTCACGAGCCCAGGCAGCAGCTATGGGACTCCCACTGCCCGATGAGGCACTGAGGCTGAGGTGACCTCACAAGCACAGCCAGCAGCAAGGGGCCTGCCACTGGCCTGTGAAGCACTGAGGCTGCTGTGACCTCATGAGCACAGGCAGCAGCTATGGGCCTGCCACTGGCCTATGAGGCACTGAGGCTGCTGTGACCTCACAAGCACAGGCAGCAGCTACGGGCCTGCCACTGGCCTATGAGGCGCTGACGCTGCTGTCAGCTCAGAAGCACAGTAAACAGTCAGGGGCCTGCCACTGCCCTCAAGGGCATCGAGGCTGCTGTGACCTCAGAAGCCCAGCCAGCAGCTATGGGCCTGCCACTGCCCTATAGGGCACGGAGGCTGCTGTGACCTCAAAAGCACACCTAGCAGCCATTGGCATCCCAAGTGGCTATCAGGCACTGAGGCTTCTGTAACCTCACAAGCACAGCCAGCAGCAAGGGGCCTGCCACTGGCCTGTGAAGCACTGAGGCTGCTGTGACCTCACAAGCACAGTCAGCAGCCAGGGGCCTGCTGCTGGCCTATGAGTCTCTAGGTACAGAGACAAATGTGACCTCAAAAGGCAGCCAGCAGACAGAGGCCTGCCACGGGCCTATCAGGCAATAGGACTGCTGTGACCTGACAAGCACAGCCAGCAGCTATGGGCCTGCCACTGGCCTATAGGAAAAGGAGGCTGCTGTGACCTCACAAGCACAGGCAGCAGCTACGGGCCTCCCACTGCCCGATGAGGCGCTGACGCTGCTGTCAGCTCAGAAGCACAGTAAACAGTCAGGGGCCTGCCACTGCCGTAAAGGGCATGGAGGCTGCTGTGACCTCAAAAGCACAGCCAGCAGCTATGGGCCTGCCACTGCCCTATAGGGCACTGAGGCTTCTCTGACCTCACAAGCCCACGCAGCAGTCATTGGCCTTCCACTGGCCTATCAGGCACTGAGGCTTCTGTAACCTCACAAGCACAGCCAGCAGCTATGGGCCTGCCACTGGCCTGTGAAGCACTGAGGCTGCTGTGACCTCACGAGCCCAGGCAGCAGCTATGGGCCTGCCACTGGCCTATGAGGCACGGAGGCTGCTGTGACCTCAAAAGCACACCAAGCAGCCATTGGCCTCCCACGGGCCTATGAGGCACTGAGGCTGCTGTGACCTCACAAGCACAGCGAGGAGCCAGAGGCCTGCCTTTGCCCTATAAGGTACAGAGACAAATGTGACCTCAAAAGGCAGCCAGCAGACAGAGGCCTGCCACGGGCCTATCAGGAGATAGGACTGCTGTGAGCTTACAAGAACAAACAGCAGCTACGGGCCTCCGCTGGCCTATGAGGCACTGAGGTTGCTGTGACCTCAAAAGCACACCAAGCAGCCATTAGCCTCCCACGGGCCTATGAGGCACTGAGGCTTCTGTAACCTCACAAGCACAGCCAGCAGCCAGGGGCCTGCCACTGGCCTGTGAAGCACTGAGGCTGCTGTGACCTCACGAGCCCAGGCAGCAGCTATGGGACTCCCACTGCCCGATGAGGCACTGAGGCTGAGGTGACCTCACAAGCACAGCCAGCAGCAAGGGGCCTGCCACTGGCCTGTGAAGCACTGAGGCTGCTGTGACCTCATGAGCACAGGCAGCAGCTATGGGCCTGCCACTGGCCTATGAGGCACTGAGGCTGCTGTGACCTCACAAGCACAGGCAGCAGCTACGGGCCTGCCACTGGCCTATGAGGCGCTGACGCTGCTGTCAGCTCAGAAGCACAGTAAACAGTCAGGGGCCTGCCACTGCCGTAAAGGGCATGGAGGCTGCTGTGACCTCAGAAGCCCAGCCAGCAGCTATGGGCCTGCCACTGCCCTATAGGGCACGGAGGCTGCTGTGACCTCAAAAGCACACCTAGCAGCCATTGGCATCCCAAGTGGCTATCAGGCACTGAGGCTTCTGTAACCTCACAAGCACAGTCAGCAGCCAGGGGCCTGCTGCTGGCCTATGAGTCTCTAGGTACAGAGACAAATGTGACCTCAAAAGGCAGCCAGCAGACAGAGGCCTGCCACGGGCCTATCAGGCAATAGGACTGCTGTGACCTGACAAGCACAGCCAGCAGCTATGGGCCTGCCACTGGCCTATAGGAAAAGGAGGCTGCTGTGACCTCACAAGCACAGGCAGCAGCCATTAGCCTCCCACTGCCCGATGAGGCGCTGACGCTGCTGTCAGCTCAGAAGCACAGTAAACAGTCAGGGGCCTGCCACTGCCGTAAAGGGCATGGAGGCTGCTGTGACCTCAAAAGCACAGCCAGCAGCTATGGGCCTGCCACTGCCCTATAGGGCACTGAGGCTTCTCTGACCTCACAAGCCCACGCAGCAGTCATTGGCCTTCCACTGGCCTATCAGGCACTGAGGCTTCTGTAACCTCACAAGCACAGCCAGCAGCTATGGGCCTGCCACTGGCCTGTGAAGCAATGAGGCTGCTGTGACCTCACGAGCCCAGGCAGCAGCTATGGGCCTGCCACTGGCCTATGAGGCACGGAGGCTGCTGTGACCTCAAAAGCACACCAAGCAGCCATTGGCCTCCCACGGGCCTATGAGGCACTGAGGCTGCTGTGACCTCACAAGCACAGCGAGGAGCCAGAGGCCTGCCTTTGCCCTATAAGGTACAGAGACAAATGTGACCTCAAAAGGCAGCCAGCAGACAGAGGCCTGCCACGGGCCTATCAGGAGATAGGACTGCTGTGAGCTTACAAGAACAAACAGCAGCTACGGGCCTCCGCTGGCCTATGAGGCACTGAGGTTGCTGTGACCTCAAAAGCACACCAAGCAGCCATTAGCCTCCCACGGGCCTATGAGGCACTGAGGCTTCTGTAACCTCACAAGCACAGCCAGCAGCCAGGGGCCTGCCACTGGCCTGTGAAGCACTGAGGCTGCTGTGACCTCACGAGCCCAGGCAGCAGCTATGGGACTCCCACTGCCCGATGAGGCACTGAGGCTGAGGTGACCTCACAAGCACAGCCAGCAGCAAGGGGCCTGCCACTGGCCTGTGAAGCACTGAGGCTGCTGTGACCTCATGAGCACAGGCAGCAGCTATGGGCCTGCCACTGGCCTATGAGGCACTGAGGCTGCTGTGACCTCACAAGCACAGGCAGCAGCTACGGGCCTGCCACTGCCCGATGAGGCGCTGACGCTGCTGTCAGCTCAGAAGCACAGTAAACAGTCAGGGGCCTGCCACTGCCCTCAAGGGCATGGAGGCTGCTGTGACCTCAGAAGCCCAGCCAGCAGCTATGGGCCTGCCACTGCCCTATAGGGCACTGAGGCTTCTCTGACCTCACAAGCCCACCCAGCAGTCATTGGCCTTCCACTGGCATATCAGGCACTGAGGCTTCTGTAACCTCACAAGCACAGCCAGCAGCCAGGGGCCTGCCACTGGCCTGTGAAGCACTGAGGCTGCTGTGACCTCACGAGCACAGGCAGCAGCTATGGGCCTGCCACTGGCCTATGAGGCACTGAGGCTGCTGTGACCTCACAAGCACAGCGAGGAGCCAGAGGCCTGCCATTGCCCTATAAGGTACAGAGACTAATGTGACCTCAAAAGGCAGCCAGCAGACAGAGGCCTGCCACGGGCCTATCAGGAAATAGGACTGCTCTGACCTTACAAGAACAAACAGCAGCTACGGGCCTCCACTGGCCTATGAGGCACGGAGGCTGCTGTGACCTCAAAAGCACACCAAGCAGCCATTGGCCTCCCACGGGCCTATGAGGCACTGAGGCTTCTGTAACCTCACAAGCACAGCCAGCAGCCAGGGGCCTGCCACTGGCCTGTGAAGCACTGAGGCTGCTGTGACCTCACGAGCCCAGGCAGCAGCTATGGGCCTGCCACTGGCCTATGAGGCACGGAGGCTGCTGTGACCTCAAAAGCACACCAAGCAGCCATTGGCCTCCCACGGGCCTATCAGGCACTGAGGCTGCTGTGACCTCACAAGCACAGCGAGGAGCCAGGGGCCTGCCACTGGCCTATGAGGCACTGAGGCTGCTGTGACCTCACAAGCACAGGCAGCAGCTACGGGCCTCCCACTGCCCGATGAGGCGCTGACGCTGCTGTCAGCTCAGAAGCACAGTAAACAGTCAGGGGCCTGCCACTGCCCTCAAGGGCATGGAGGCTGCTGTGACCTCAGAAGCCCAGCCAGCAGCTATGGGCCTGCCACTGCCCTGTAGGGCACTGAGGCTTCTCTGACCTCACAAGCCCACGCAGCAGTCATTTGCCTTCCACTGGCCTATCAGGCACTGAGGCTTCTGTAACCTCACAAGCACAGCCAGCAGCTATGGGCCTGCCACTGGCCTGTGAAGCACTGAGGCTGCTGTGACCTCACGAGCACAGGCAGCAGCTGTGGGCCTGCCACTGGCCTATGAGGCACTGAGGCTGCTGTGACCTCACAAGCACAGCGAGGAGCCAGAGGCCTGCCATTGCCCTATAAGGTACAGAGACTAATGTGACCTCAAAAGGCAGCCAGCAGACAGAGGCCTGCCACGGGCCTATCAGGAAATAGGACTGCTCTGACCTTACAAGAACAAACAGCAGCTACGGGCCTCCACTGGCCTATGAGGCACGGAGGCTGCTGTGACCTCAAAAGCACACCAAGCAGCCATTGGCCTCCCACGGGCCTATGAGGCACTGAGGCTTCTGTAACCTCACAAGCACAGCCAGCAGGAAGGGGCCTGCCACTGGCCTGTGAAGCACTGAGGCTGCTGTGACCTCACGAGCCCAGGCAGCAGCTATGGGCCTGCCACTGGCCTATGAGGCACGGAGGCTGCTGTGACCTCAAAAGCACACCAAGCAGCCATTGGCCTCCCACGGGCCTATCAGGCACTGAGGCTGCTCTTACCTCACAAGCACAGCGAGGAGCCAGGGGCCTGCCACTGGCCTATGAGGCACTGAGGCTGCTGTGACCTCACAAGCACAGGCAGCAGCTACGGGCCTCCCACTGCCCGATGAGGCGCTGACGCTGCTGTCAGCTCAGAAGCACAGTAAACAGTCAGGGGCCTGCCACTGCCCTCAAGGGCATGGAGGCTGCTGTGACCTCACAAGCACAGCCAGCAGCTATGGGCCTGCCACTGCCCTGTAGGGCACTGAGGCTTCTCTGACCTCACAAGCCCACGCAGCAGTCATTTGCCTTCCACTGGCATATCAGGCACTGAGGCTTCTGTAACCTCACAAGCACAGCCAGCAGCTATGGGCCTGCCACTGGCCTGTGAAGCACTGAGGCTGCTGTGACCTCACGAGCACAGGCAGCAGCTATGGGCCTGCCACTGGCCTATGAGGCACTGAGGCTGAGGTGACCTCACAAGCACAGCAAGGAGCCAGAGGCCTGCCATTGCCCTATAAGGTACAGAGACAAATGTGACCTCAAAAGGCAGCCAGCAGACAGAGGCCTGCCACGGGCCTATCAGGAAATAGGACTGCTGTGACCTTACAAGAACAAACAGCAGCTACGGGCCTCCACTGGCCTATGAGGCACGGAGGCTGCTGTGACCTCAAAAGCACACCCAGCAGCCATTGGCATCCCAAGTGGCTATCAGGCACTGAGGCTTCTGTAACCTCACAAGCACAGCCAGCAGCAAGGGGCCTGCCACTGGCCTGTGAAGCACTGAGGCTGCTGTGACCTCACAAGCACAGTCAGCAGCCAGGGGCCTGCTGCTGGCCTATGAGTCTCTAGGTACAGAGACAAATGTGACCTCAAAAGGCAGCCAGCAGACAGAGGCCTGCCACGGGCCTATCAGGCAATAGGACTGCTGTGACCTGACAAGCACAGCCAGCAGCTATGGGCCTGCCACTGGCCTATAGGAAAAGGAGGCTGCTGTGACCTCACAAGCACAGGCAGCAGCCATTAGCCTCCCACTGCCCGATGAGGCGCTGACGCTGCTGTCAGCTCAGAAGCACAGTAAACAGTCAGGGGCCTGCCACTGCCGTAAAGGGCATGGAGGCTGCTGTGACCTCACAAGCACAGCCAGCAGCTATGGGCCTGCCACTGCCCTATAGGGCACTGAGGCTTCTCTGACCTCACAAGCCCACCCAGCAGTCATTGGCCTTCCACTGGCCTATCAGGCACTGAGGCTTCTGTAACCTCACAAGCACAGCCAGCAGCTATGGGCCTGCCACTGGCCTGTGAAGCAATGAGGCTGCTGTGACCTCACGAGCCCAGGCAGCAGCTATGGGCCTGCCACTGGCCTATGAGGCACGGAGGCTGCTGTGACCTCAAAAGCACACCAAGCAGCCATTGGCCTCCCACGGGCCTATCAGGCACTGAGGCTGCTCTTACCTCACAAGCACAGCGAGGAGCCAGGGGCCTGCCACTGGCCTATGAGGCACTGAGGCTGCTGTGACCTCACAAGCACAGGCAGCAGCTACGGGCCTCCCACTGCCCGATGAGGCGCTGACGCTGCTGTCAGCTCAGAAGCACAGTAAACAGTCAGGGGCCTGCCACTGCCGTAAAGGGCATGGAGGCTGCTGTGACCTCAGAAGCACAGCCAGCAGCTATGGGCCTGCCACTGCCCTGTAGGGCACTGAGGCTTCTCTGACCTCACAAGCCCACGCAGCAGTCATTTGCCTTCCACTGGCATATCAGGCACTGAGGCTTCTGTAACCTCACAAGCACAGCCAGCAGCTATGGGCCTGCCACTGGCCTGTGAAGCACTGAGGCTGCTGTGACCTCACGAGCACAGGCAGCAGCTATGGGCCTGCCACTGGCCTATGAGGCACTGAGGCTGAGGTGACCTCACAAGCACAGCAAGGAGCCAGAGGCCTGCCATTGCCCTATAAGGTACAGAGACAAATGTGACCTCAAAAGGCAGCCAGCAGACAGAGGCCTGCCACGGGCCTATCAGGAAATAGGACTGCTGTGACCTTACAAGAACAAACAGCAGCTACGGGCCTCCACTGGCCTATGAGGCACGGAGGCTGCTGTGACCTCAAAAGCACACCCAGCAGCCATTGGCATCCCACGGGCCTATCAGGCACTGAGGCTGCTGTTACCTCACAAGCACAGCGAGGAGCCAGGGGCCTGCCACTGGCCTGTGAAGCACTGAGGCTTCTGTAACCTCACAAGCACAGCCAGCAGCAAGGGGCCTGCCACTGGCCTGTGAAGCACTGAGGCTGCTGTGACCTCACAAGCACAGTCAGCAGCCAGGGGCCTGCTGCTGGCCTATGAGTCTCTAGGTACAGAGACAAATGTGACCTCAAAAGGCAGCCAGCAGACAGAGGCCTGCCACGGGCCTATCAGGCAATAGGACTGCTGTGACCTGACAAGCACAGCCAGCAGCTATGGGCCTGCCACTGGCCTATAGGAAAAGGAGGCTGCTGTGACCTCACAAGCACAGGCAGCAGCCATTAGCCTCCCACTGCCCGATGAGGCGCTGACGCTGCTGTCAGCTCAGAAGCACAGTAAACAGTCAGGGGCCTGCCACTGCCGTAAAGGGCATGGAGGCTGCTGTGACCTCAAAAGCACAGCCAGCAGCTATGGGCCTGCCACTGCCCTATAGGGCACTGAGGCTTCTCTGACCTCACAAGCCCACGCAGCAGTCATTGGCCTTCCACTGGCCTATCAGGCACTGAGGCTTCTGTAACCTCACAAGCACAGCCAGCAGCTATGGGCCTGCCACTGGCCTGTGAAGCACTGAGGCTGCTGTGACCTCACGAGCCCAGGCAGCAGCTATGGGCCTGCCACTGGCCTATGAGGCACGGAGGCTGCTGTGACCTCAAAAGCACACCAAGCAGCCATTGGCCTCCCACGGGCCTATGAGGCACTGAGGCTGCTGTGACCTCACAAGCACAGCGAGGAGCCAGAGGCCTGCCTTTGCCCTATAAGGTACAGAGACAAATGTGACCTCAAAAGGCAGCCAGCAGACAGAGGCCTGCCACGGGCCTATCAGGAGATAGGACTGCTGTGAGCTTACAAGAACAAACAGCAGCTACGGGCCTCCGCTGGCCTATGAGGCACTGAGGTTGCTGTGACCTCAAAAGCACACCAAGCAGCCATTAGCCTCCCACGGGCCTATGAGGCACTGAGGCTTCTGTAACCTCACAAGCACAGCCAGCAGCCAGGGGCCTGCCACTGGCCTGTGAAGCACTGAGGCTGCTGTGACCTCACGAGCCCAGGCAGCAGCTATGGGACTCCCACTGCCCGATGAGGCACTGAGGCTGAGGTGACCTCACAAGCACAGCCAGCAGCAAGGGGCCTGCCACTGGCCTGTGAAGCACTGAGGCTGCTGTGACCTCATGAGCACAGGCAGCAGCTATGGGCCTGCCACTGGCCTATGAGGCACTGAGGCTGCTGTGACCTCACAAGCACAGGCAGCAGCTACGGGCCTGCCACTGGCCTATGAGGCGCTGACGCTGCTGTCAGCTCAGAAGCACAGTAAACAGTCAGGGGCCTGCCACTGCCGTAAAGGGCATGGAGGCTGCTGTGACCTCAGAAGCCCAGCCAGCAGCTATGGGCCTGCCACTGCCCTATAGGGCACGGAGGCTGCTGTGACCTCAAAAGCACACCTAGCAGCCATTGGCATCCCAAGTGGCTATCAGGCACTGAGGCTTCTGTAACCTCACAAGCACAGCCAGCAGCAAGGGGCCTGCCACTGGCCTGTGAAGCACTGAGGCTGCTGTGACCTCACAAGCACAGTCAGCAGCCAGGGGCCTGCTGCTGGCCTATGAGTCTCTAGGTACAGAGACAAATGTGACCTCAAAAGGCAGCCAGCAGACAGAGGCCTGCCACGGGCCTATCAGGCAATAGGACTGCTGTGACCTGACAAGCACAGCCAGCAGCTATGGGCCTGCCACTGGCCTATAGGAAAAGGAGGCTGCTGTGACCTCACAAGCACAGGCAGCAGCCATTAGCCTCCCACTGCCCGATGAGGCGCTGACGCTGCTGTCAGCTCAGAAGCACAGTAAACAGTCAGGGGCCTGCCACTGCCGTAAAGGGCATGGAGGCTGCTGTGACCTCAAAAGCACAGCCAGCAGCTATGGGCCTGCCACTGCCCTATAGGGCACTGAGGCTTCTCTGACCTCACAAGCCCACGCAGCAGTCATTGGCCTTCCACTGGCCTATCAGGCACTGAGGCTTCTGTAACCTCACAAGCACAGCCAGCAGCTATGGGCCTGCCACTGGCCTGTGAAGCAATGAGGCTGCTGTGACCTCACGAGCCCAGGCAGCAGCTATGGGCCTGCCACTGGCCTATGAGGCACGGAGGCTGCTGTGACCTCAAAAGCACAGCCAGCAGCCATTGGCCTCCCACGGGCCTATGAGGCACTGAGGCTGCTGTGACCTCACAAGCACAGCGAGGAGCCAGAGGCCTGCCTTTGCCCTATAAGGTACAGAGACAAATGTGACCTCAAAAGGCAGCCAGCAGACAGAGGCCTGCCACGGGCCTATCAGGAGATAGGACTGCTGTGAGCTTACAAGAACAAACAGCAGCTACGGGCCTCCGCTGGCCTATGAGGCACTGAGGTTGCTGTGACCTCAAAAGCACACCAAGCAGCCATTAGCCTCCCACGGGCCTATGAGGCACTGAGGCTTCTGTAACCTCACAAGCACAGCCAGCAGCCAGGGGCCTGCCACTGGCCTGTGAAGCACTGAGGCTGCTGTGACCTCACGAGCCCAGGCAGCAGCTATGGGACTCCCACTGCCCGATGAGGCACTGAGGCTGAGGTGACCTCACAAGCACAGCCAGCAGCAAGGGGCCTGCCACTGGCCTGTGAAGCACTGAGGCTGCTGTGACCTCATGAGCACAGGCAGCAGCTATGGGCCTGCCACTGGCCTATGAGGCACTGAGGCTGCTGTGACCTCACAAGCACAGGCAGCAGCCATTAGCCTCCCACTGCCCGATGAGGCGCTGACGCTGCTGTCAGCTCAGAAGCACAGTAAACAGTCAGGGGCCTGCCACTGCCGTAAAGGGCATGGAGGCTGCTGTGACCTCACAAGCACAGCCAGCAGCTATGGGCCTGCCACTGCCCTATAGGGCACTGAGGCTTCTCTGACCTCACAAGCCCACCCAGCAGTCATTGGCCTTCCACTGGCCTATCAGGCACTGAGGCTTCTGTAACCTTACAAGCACAGCCAGCAGCTATGGGCCTGCCACTGGCCTGTGAAGCAATGAGGCTGCTGTGACCTCACGAGTCCAGGCAGCAGCTACGGGCCTGCCACTGGCCTATGAGGCACGGAGGCTGCTGTGACCTCAAAAGCACACCAAGCAGCCATTGGCCTCCCACGGGCCTATCAGGCACTGAGGCTGCTGTTACCTCACAAGCACAGCGAGGAGCCAGGGGCCTGCCACTGGCCTATGAGGCACTGAGGCTGCTGTGACCTCACAAGCACAGGCAGCAGCTATGGGCCTCCCACTGGCCTATGAGGCACTGAGGCTGCTGTGACCTCACAAGCACAGCGAGGAGCCAGAGGCCTGCCACTGCCCTATAAGGTACAGAGACTAATGTGACCTCAAAAGGCAGCCAGCAGACAGAGGCCTGCCACGGGCCTATCAGGAAATAGGACTGCTCTGACCTTACAAGAACAAACAGCAGCTACGGGCCTCCACTGGCCTATGAGGCACGGAGGCTGCTGTGACCTCAAAAGCACACCAAGCAGCCATTGGCCTCCCACGGGCCTATGAGGCACTGAGGCTTCTGTAACCTCACAAGCACAGCCAGCAGGAAGGGGCCTGCCACTGGCCTGTGAAGCACTGAGGCTGCTGTGACCTCACGAGCCCAGGCAGCAGCTATGGGCCTGCCACTGGCCTATGAGGCACGGAGGCTGCTGTGACCTCAAAAGCACACCAAGCAGCCATTGGCCTCCCACGGGCCTATCAGGCACTGAGGCTGCTGTTACCTCACAAGCACAGCGAGGAGCCAGGGGCCTGCCACTGGCCTATGAGGCACTGAGGCTGCTGTGACCTCACAAGCACAGGCAGCAGCTACGGGCCTCCCACTGCCCGATGAGGCGCTGACGCTGCTGTCAGCTCAGAAGCACAGTAAACAGTCAGGGGCCTGCCACTGCCCTCAAGGGCATGGAGGCTGCTGTGACCTCACAAGCACAGCCAGCAGCTATGGGCCTGCCACTGCCCTGTAGGGCACTGAGGCTTCTCTGACCTCACAAGCCCACGCAGCAGTCATTTGCCTTCCACTGGCATATCAGGCACTGAGGCTTCTGTAACCTCACAAGCACAGCCAGCAGCTATGGGCCTGCCACTGGCCTGTGAAGCACTGAGGCTGCTGTGACCTCACGAGCACAGGCAGCAGCTATGGGCCTGCCACTGGCCTATGAGGCACTGAGGCTGAGGTGACCTCACAAGCACAGCAAGGAGCCAGAGGCCTGCCATTGCCCTATAAGGTACAGAGACAAATGTGACCTCAAAAGGCAGCCAGCAGACAGAGGCCTGCCACGGGCCTATCAGGAAATAGGACTGCTGTGACCTTACAAGAACAAACAGCAGCTACGGGCCTCCACTGGCCTATGAGGCACGGAGGCTGCTGTGACCTCAAAAGCACACCCAGCAGCCATTGGCATCCCAAGTGGCTATCAGGCACTGAGGCTTCTGTAACCTCACAAGCACAGCCAGCAGCAAGGGGCCTGCCACTGGCCTGTGAAGCACTGAGGCTGCTGTGACCTCACAAGCACAGTCAGCAGCCAGGGGCCTGCTGCTGGCCTATGAGTCTCTAGGTACAGAGACAAATGTGACCTCAAAAGGCAGCCAGCAGACAGAGGCCTGCCACGGGCCTATCAGGCAATAGGACTGCTGTGACCTGACAAGCACAGCCAGCAGCTATGGGCCTGCCACTGGCCTATAGGAAAAGGAGGCTGCTGTGACCTCACAAGCACAGGCAGCAGCCATTAGCCTCCCACTGCCCGATGAGGCGCTGACGCTGCTGTCAGCTCAGAAGCACAGTAAACAGTCAGGGGCCTGCCACTGCCGTAAAGGGCATGGAGGCTGCTGTGACCTCACAAGCACAGCCAGCAGCTATGGGCCTGCCACTGCCCTATAGGGCACTGAGGCTTCTCTGACCTCACAAGCCCACCCAGCAGTCATTGGCCTTCCACTGGCCTATCAGGCACTGAGGCTTCTGTAACCTCACAAGCACAGCCAGCAGCTATGGGCCTGCCACTGGCCTGTGAAGCACTGAGGCTGCTGTGACCTCACGAGCCCAGGCAGCAGCTATGGGCCTGCCACTGGCCTATGAGGCACGGAGGCTGCTGTGACCTCAAAAGCACACCAAGCAGCCATTGGCCTCCCACGGGCCTATCAGGCACTGAGGCTGCTGTTACCTCACAAGCACAGCGAGGAGCCAGGGGCCTGCCACTGGCCTATGAGGCACTGAGGCTGCTGTGACCTCACAAGCACAGGCAGCAGCTACGGGCCTCCCACTGCCCGATGAGGCGCTGACGCTGCTGTCAGCTCAGAAGCACAGTAAACAGTCAGGGGCCTGCCACTGCCCTCAAGGGCATGGAGGCTGCTGTGACCTCAGAAGCCCAGCCAGCAGCTATGGGCCTGCCACTGCCCTGTAGGGCACTGAGGCTTCTCTGACCTCACAAGCCCACGCAGCAGTCATTTGCCTTCCACTGGCATATCAGGCACTGAGGCTTCTGTAACCTCACAAGCACAGCCAGCAGCTATGGGCCTGCCACTGGCCTGTGAAGCACTGAGGCTGCTGTGACCTCACGAGCACAGGCAGCAGCTATGGGCCTGCCACTGGCCTATGAGGCACTGAGGCTGAGGTGACCTCACAAGCACAGCAAGGAGCCAGAGGCCTGCCATTGCCCTATAAGGTACAGAGACAAATGTGACCTCAAAAGGCAGCCAGCAGACAGAGGCCTGCCACGGGCCTATCAGGAAATAGGACTGCTGTGACCTTACAAGAACAAACAGCAGCTACGGGCCTCCACTGGCCTATGAGGCACGGAGGCTGCTGTGACCTCAAAAGCACACCCAGCAGCCATTGGCATCCCACGGGCCTATCAGGCACTGAGGCTGCTGTTACCTCACAAGCACAGCGAGGAGCCAGGGGCCTGCCACTGGCCTGTGAAGCACTGAGGCTTCTGTAACCTCACAAGCACAGCCAGCAGCAAGGGGCCTGCCACTGGCCTGTGAAGCACTGAGGCTGCTGTGACCTCACAAGCACAGTCAGCAGCCAGGGGCCTGCTGCTGGCCTATGAGTCTCTAGGTACAGAGACAAATGTGACCTCAAAAGGCAGCCAGCAGACAGAGGCCTGCCACGGGCCTATCAGGCAATAGGACTGCTGTGACCTGACAAGCACAGCCAGCAGCTATGGGCCTGCCACTGGCCTATAGGAAAAGGAGGCTGCTGTGACCTCACAAGCACAGGCAGCAGCCATTAGCCTCCCACTGCCGGTGAGGCGCTGACGCTGCTGTCAGCTCAGAAGCACAGTAAACAGTCAGGGGCCTGCCACTGCCGTAAAGGGCATGGAGGCTGCTGTGACCTCACAAGCACAGCCAGCAGCTATGGGCCTGCCACTGCCCTATAGGGCACTGAGGCTTCTCTGACCTCACAAGCCCACCCAGCAGTCATTGGCCTTCCACTGGCCTATCAGGCACTGAGGCTTCTGTAACCTCACAAGCACAGCCAGCAGCTATGGGCCTGCCACTGGCCTGTGAAGCAATGAGGCTGCTGTGACCTCACGAGCCCAGGCAGCAGCTATGGGCCTGCCACTGGCCTATGAGGCACGGAGGCTGCTGTGACCTCAAAAGCACACCAAGCAGCCATTGGCCTCCCACGGGCCTATCAGGCACTGAGGCTGCTGTTACCTCACAAGCACAGCGAGGAGCCAGGGGCCTGCCACTGGCCTATGAGGCACTGAGGCTGCTGTGACCTCACAAGCACAGGCAGCAGCTACGGGCCTCCCACTGCCCGATGAGGCGCTGACGCTGCTGTCAGCTCAGAAGCACAGTAAACAGTCAGGGGCCTGCCACTGCCCTCAAGGGCATGGAGGCTGCTGTGACCTCACAAGCACAGCCAGCAGCTATGGGCCTGCCACTGCCCTGTAGGGCACTGAGGCTTCTCTGACCTCACAAGCCCACGCAGCAGTCATTTGCCTTCCACTGGCATATCAGGCACTGAGGCTTCTGTAACCTCACAAGCACAGCCAGCAGCTATGGGCCTGCCACTGGCCTGTGAAGCACTGAGGCTGCTGTGACCTCACGAGCACAGGCAGCAGCTATGGGCCTGCCACTGGCCTATGAGGCACTGAGGCTGCTGTGACCTCACAAGCACAGCGAGGAGCCAGAGGCCTGCCATTGCCCTATAAGGTACAGAGACTAATGTGACCTCAAAAGGCAGCCAGCAGACAGAGGCCTGCCACGGGCCTATCAGGAAATAGGACTGCTCTGACCTTACAAGAACAAACAGCAGCTACGGGCCTCCACTGGCCTATGAGGCACGGAGGCTGCTGTGACCTCAAAAGCACACCAAGCAGCCATTGGCCTCCCACGGGCCTATGAGGCACTGAGGCTTCTGTAACCTCACAAGCACAGCCAGCAGGAAGGGGCCTGCCACTGGCCTGTGAAGCACTGAGGCTGCTGTGACCTCACGAGCCCAGGCAGCAGCTATGGGCCTGCCACTGGCCTATGAGGCACGGAGGCTGCTGTGACCTCAAAAGCACACCAAGCAGCCATTGGCCTCCCACGGGCCTATCAGGCACTGAGGCTGCTGTTACCTCACAAGCACAGCGAGGAGCCAGGGGCCTGCCACTGGCCTATGAGGCACGGAGGCTGCTGTGACCTCAAAAGCACACCCAGCAGCCATTGGCATCCCAAGTGGCTATCAGGCACTGAGGCTTCTGTAACCTCACAAGCACAGCCAGCAGCAAGGGGCCTGCCACTGGCCTGTGAAGCACTGAGGCTGCTGTGACCTCACAAGCACAGTCAGCAGCCAGGGGCCTGCTGCTGGCCTATGAGTCTCTAGGTACAGAGACAAATGTGACCTCAAAAGGCAGCCAGCAGACAGAGGCCTGCCACGGGCCTATCAGGCAATAGGACTGCTGTGACCTGACAAGCACAGCCAGCAGCTATGGGCCTGCCACTGGCCTGTAGGAAAAGGAGGCTGCTGTGACCTCACAAGCACAGGCAGCAGCCATTAGCCTCCCACTGCCCGATGAGGCGCTGACGCTGCTGTCAGCTCAGAAGCACAGTAAACAGTCAGGGGCCTGCCACTGCCGTAAAGGGCATGGAGGCTGCTGTGACCTCACAAGCACAGCCAGCAGCTATGGGCCTGCCACTGCCCTATAGGGCACTGAGGCTTCTCTGACCTCACAAGCCCACCCAGCAGTCATTGGCCTTCCACTGGCCTATCAGGCACTGAGGCTTCTGTAACCTCACAAGCACAGCCAGCAGCTATGGGCCTGCCACTGGCCTGTGAAGCAATGAGGCTGCTGTGACCTCACGAGCCCAGGCAGCAGCTACGGGCCTGCCACTGGCCTATGAGGCACGGAGGCTGCTGTGACCTCAAAAGCACACCAAGCAGCCATTGGCCTCCCACGGGCCTATCAGGCACTGAGGCTGCTGTGACCTCACAAGCACAGCGAGGAGCCAGAGGCCTGCCTTTGCCCTATAAGGTACAGAGACTAATGTGACCTCAAAAGGCAGCCAGCAGACAGAGGCCTGCCACGGGCTTATCAGGAAATAGGACTGTTCTGACCTTACAGGAACAAACAGCAGCTACGGGCCTCCACTGGCCTATGAGGCACGGAGGCTGCTGTGACCTCAAAAGCACACCAAGCAGCCATTGGCCTCCCACGGGCCTATGAGGCACTGAGGCTGCTGTGACCTCACAAGCACAGCGAGGAGCCAGAGGCCTGCCTTTGCCCTATAAGGTACAGAGACAAATGTGACCTCAAAAGGCAGCCAGCAGACAGAGGCCTGCCACGGGCCTATCAGGAGATAGGACTGCTGTGAGCTTACAAGAACAAACAGCAGCTACGGGCCTCCGCTGGCCTATGAGGCACTGAGGTTGCTGTGACCTCAAAAGCACACCAAGCAGCCATTAGCCTCCCACGGGCCTATGAGGCACTGAGGCTTCTGTAACCTCACAAGCACAGCCAGCAGCCAGGGGCCTGCCACTGGCCTGTGAAGCACTGAGGCTGCTGTGACCTCACGAGCCCAGGCAGCAGCTATGGGACTCCCACTGCCCGATGAGGCACTGAGGCTGAGGTGACCTCACAAGCACAGCCAGCAGCAAGGGGCCTGCCACTGGCCTGTGAAGCACTGAGGCTGCTGTGACCTCATGAGCACAGGCAGCAGCTATGGGCCTGCCACTGGCCTATGAGGCACTGAGGCTGCTGTGACCTCACAAGCACAGGCAGCAGCTACGGGCCTCCCACTGCCCGATGAGGCGCTGACGCTGCTGTCAGCTCAGAAGCACAGTAAACAGTCAGGGGCCTGCCACTGCCCTCAAGGGCATGGAGGCTGCTGTGACCTCAGAAGCCCAGCCAGCAGCTATGGGCCTGCCACTGCCCTGTAGGGCACTGAGGCTTCTCTGACCTCACAAGCCCACCCAGCAGTCATTTGCCTTCCACTGGCATATCAGGCACTGAGGCCTCTGTAACCTCACAAGCACAGCCAGCAGCCAGGGGCCTGCCACTGGCCTGTGAAGCACTGAGGCTGCTGTGACCTCACGAGCACAGGCAGCAGCTATGGGCCTGCCACTGGCCTATGAGGCACTGAGGCTGAGGTGACCTCACAAGCACAGCAAGGAGCCAGAGGCCTGCCATTGCCCTATAAGGTACAGAGACAAATGTGACCTCAAAAGGCAGCCAGCAGACAGAGGCCTGCCACGGGCCTATCAGGAAATAGGACTGCTGTGACCTTACAAGAACAAACAGCAGCTACGGGCCTCCACTGGCCTATGAGGCACGGAGGCTGCTGTGACCTCAAAAGCACACCAAGCAGCCATTGGCCTCCCACGGGCCTATGAGGCACTGAGGCTTCTGTAACCTCACAAGCACAGCCAGCAGGAAGCGGCCTGCCACTGGCCTGTGAAGCACTGAGGCTGCTGTGACCTCACGAGCCCAGGCAGCAGCTATGGGCCTGCCACTGGCCTATGAGGCACTGAGGCTGCTGTGACCTCACAAGCACAGCGAGGAGCCAGGGGCCTGCCACTGGCCTATGAGGCACTGAGGCTTCTGTAACCTCACAAGCACAGCCAGCAGCAAGGGGCATGCCACTGGCCTGTGAAGCACTGAGGCTGCTGTGACCTCACAAGCACAGTCAGCAGCCAGGGGCCTGCTGCTGGCCTATGAGTCTCTAGGTACAGGGACAAATGTGACCTCAAAAGGCAGCCAGCAGACAGAGGCCTGCCACGGGCCTATCAGGCAATAGGACTGCTGTGACCTGACAAGCACAGCCAGCAGCTATGGGCCTGCCACTGGCCTATAGGAAAAGGAGGCTGCTGTGACCTCACAAGCACAGGCAGCAGCCATTAGCCTCCCACTGCCCGATGAGGCGCTGACGCTGCTGTCAGCTCAGAAGCACAGTAAACAGTCAGGGGCCTGCCACTGCCGTAAAGGGCATGGAGGCTGCTGTGACCTCACAAGCACAGCCAGCAGCTATGGGCCTGCCACTGCCCTATAGGGCACTGAGGCTTCTCTGACCTCACAAGCCCACCCAGCAGTCATTGGCCTTCCACTGGCCTATCAGGCACTGAGGCTTCTGTAACCTCACAAGCACAGCCAGCAGCTATGGGCCTGCCACTGGCCTGTGAAGCAATGAGGCTGCTGTGACCTCACGAGCCCAGGCAGCAGCTATGGGCCTGCCACTGGCCTATGAGGCACGGAGGCTGCTGTGACCTCAAAAGCACACCAAGCAGCCATTGGCCTCCCACGGGCCTATCAGGCACTGAGGCTGCTGTGACCTCACAAGCACAGCGAGGAGCCAGAGGCCTGCCTTTGCCCTATAAGGTACAGAGACAAATGTGACCTCAAAAGGCAGCCAGCAGACAGAGGCCTGCCACGGGCCTATCAGGAGATAGGACTGCTGTGAGCTTACAAGAACAAACAGCAGCTACGGGCCTCCGCTGGCCTAGGAGGCACTGAGGTTGCTGTGACCTCAAAAGCACACCAAGCAGCCATTAGCCTCCCACGGGCCTATGAGGCACTGAGGCTTCTGTAACCTCACAAGCACAGCCAGCAGCCAGGGGCCTGCCACTGGCCTGTGAAGCACTGAGGCTGCTGTGACCTCACGAGCCCAGGCAGCAGCTATGGGACTCCAACTGCCCGATGAGGCACTGAGGCTGAGGTGACCTCACAAGCACAGCCAGCAGCAAGGGGCCTGCCACTGGCCTGTGAAGCACTGAGGCTGCTGTGACCTCATGAGCACAGGCAGCAGCTATGGGCCTGCCACTGGCCTATGAGGCACTGAGGCTGCTGTGACCTCACAAGCACAGGCAGCAGCTACGGGCCTGCCACTGCCCGATGAGGCGCTGACGCTGCTGTCAGCTCAGAAGCACAGTAAACAGTCAGGGGCCTGCCACTGCCCTCAAGGGCATGGAGGCTGCTGTGACCTCAGAAGCCCAGCCAGCAGCTATGGGCCTGCCACTGCCCTGTAGGGCACTGAGGCTTCTCTGACCTCACAAGCCCACGCAGCAGTCATTTGCCTTCCACTGGCATATCAGGCACTGAGGCTTCTGTAACCTCACAAGCACAGCCAGCAGGAAGGGGCCTGCCACTGGCCTGTGAAGCACTGAGGCTGCTGTGACCTCACGAGCACAGGCAGCAGCTATGGGCCTCCCACTGGCCTATGAGGCACTGAGGCTGAGGTGACCTCACAAGCACAGCAAGGAGCCAGAGGCCTGCCATTGCCCTATAAGGTACAGAGACAAATGTGACCTCAAAAGGCAGCCAGCAGACAGAGGCCTGCCACGGGCCTATCAGGAAATAGGACTGCTGTGACCTTACAAGAACAAACAGCAGCTACGGGCCTCCACTGGCCTATGAGGCACGGAGGCTGCTGTGACCTCAAAAGCACACCCAGCAGCCATTGGCATCCCAAGTGGCTATCAGGCACTGAGGCTTCTGTAACCTCACAAGCACAGCCAGCAGCCAGGGGCCTGCCACTGGCCTGTGAAGCACTGAGGCTGCTGTGACCTCACGAGCCCAGACAGCAGCTATGGGACTCCCACTGCCCGATGAGGCACTGAGGCTGAGGTGACCTCACAAGCACAGCCAGCAGCAAGGGGCCTGCCACTGGCCTGTGAAGCACTGAGGCTGCTGTGACCTCATGAGCACAGGCAGCAGCCAGGGGCCTGCTGCTGGCCTATGAGTCTCTAGGTACAGAGACAAATGTGACCTCAAAAGGCAGCCAGCAGACAGAGGCCTGCCACGGGCCTATCAGGCAATAGGACTGCTGTGACCTGACAAGCACAGCCAGCAGCTATGGGCCTGCCACTGGCCTATAGGAAAAGGAGGCTGCTGTGACCTCACAAGCACAGGCAGCAGCCATTAGCCTCCCACTGCCCGATGAGGCGCTGACGCTGCTGTCAGCTCAGAAGCACAGTAAACAGTCAGGGGCCTGCCACTGCCGTAAAGGGCATGGAGGCTGCTGTGACCTCACAAGCACAGCCAGCAGCTATGGGCCTGCCACTGCCCTATAGGGCACTGAGGCTTCTCTGACCTCACAAGCCCACCCAGCAGTCATTGGCCTTCCACTGGCCTATCAGGCACTGAGGCTTCTGTAACCTTACAAGCACAGCCAGCAGCTATGGGCCTGCCACTGGCCTGTGAAGCAATGAGGCTGCTGTGACCTCACGAGTCCAGGCAGCAGCTACGGGCCTGCCACTGGCCTATGAGGCACGGAGGCTGCTGTGACCTCAAAAGCACACCAAGCAGCCATTGGCCTCCCACGGGCCTATCAGGCACTGAGGCTGCTGTTACCTCACAAGCACAGCGAGGAGCCAGGGGCCTGCCACTGGCCTATGAGGCACTGAGGCTGCTGTGACCTCACAAGCACAGGCAGCAGCTATGGGCCTCCCACTGGCCTATGAGGCACTGAGGCTGCTGTGACCTCACAAGCACAGCGAGGAGCCAGAGGCCTGCCACTGCCCTATAAGGTACAGAGACTAATGTGACCTCAAAAGGCAGCCAGCAGACAGAGGCCTGCCACAGGCCTATCAGGAAATAGGACTGCTCTGACCTTACAAGAACAAACAGCAGCTACGGGCCTCCACTGGCCTATGAGGCACGGAGGCTGCTGTGACCTCAAAAGCACACCAAGCAGCCATTGGCCTCCCACAGGCCTATCAGGCACTGAGGCTTCTGTAACCTCACAAGCACAGCCAGCAGGAAGGGGCCTGCCACTGGCATGTGAAGCACTGAGGCTGCTATGACCTCATGAGCCCAGGCAGCAGCTATGGGGCCTGCCACTGGACTATGAGGCACTGAGGCTGCTGTGACCTCACAAGCACAGCCAGCAGCTCTGGGCCTGCCATGGCGTATCAAGCACGGAGAAAGAAGGGAACACCCAAGCAGACCAGCAGCCATGGGCGTGGCAGTGCATGCCCATGCATGCCATGCATGCAATGGCATGCAGGTCAAAGTGACATCGTAAGACACAACCAGCAACCATGGGCCTGCCACTGCCCTTTTTGGCATGGAGACACAAGTATCCTCACAAGCCCAGCCAGGAGGCATGGCCCTGCCACTGGCCTATCAAGCACAGAGGCAGAAGCAACCTCACAAGCAGAGCGAGGACTGATGGGCCTGACTGGCCTACCAGGCCGTGAGGCAGAAGTGACATGACTATCTCATCCAGCAGTGGTGGGCCTGACTATATCATTTCAGGCAGAGGGTAAAGTGATATCACAGAACGTTGAAGGACCATAACAGAAAAAAAGGCACTTGGAGGCATGAACACTGGGAAAAAAAAGGGCACTAGGAGGCCATGCACTGCAAAAATATGCCCATGGAGGACACTATACTGGAAAAAAAGGCACTCTGGGAGCCTGCATTGCAAAAATAGGCACTTGGAGGCTGCTAGACTGGAAAAAAAGGCACTTAGATGCCCCTTCACGGCAAAAAAAGGCACTCAGACAGCAGTGAACCTCAAACAAAGGCACTCGGAGGACCCTGCACCACAAAAAAAGGCACCCGGAGAACAGTGAATCACAAGAAAAGGCACTCGGAGGCCGCTACACCGCAAAAAAAGGCACTCGGAAGCCCCTACAGCACAAAAAAAGGCACTTGGAGGCTAGTTCACTGGAAAAAAAGTCACTCGGAGGACCATGCACCGCAAAAAAAGGCACTCGGTGGTCCCTACAGCACAAAAAAAAGGCACTCGGGGCCTGCTGCAATGTGAAACAAGGCACTGGGAGGGCCCGGCACCACCAAAAAAGGCACTTGGAGGCTCCTGCACTGGAAAAAGAGGCACTTGCAGGCCTGTGCACCGGAAATAAAGGCACTCGGCGTGCCCTGCACCACAAAAGAAGGCACTCGGAGGCCCCTACACTGCAAAAAAGGTCACTTGGGAGCCCTGCACCACAAAAAAAGGCACTCGGAGGCCAGTGCACTGAAAAACAGGGCGCTTGGAGTCCAGTGCACTGCAAAAAAAAATACACTCGGATGCCCCTACACCACAGAAAAAAGGCACTTGGAGGACCACACCACAAAAAAAGGCACTTGGCTGCCCCTACACTGGAAAAAAAGGCACTCGGAGGCCCGTACACCACAAAAAAAGGCACTCGGAGGTCCCTGAACCACAAGAAAAGGCATTCGGTGGCCCCTACAGCACAATAAAAGGCACTCGGGGGCTGCTACTGTGTGAAACAAGGCACTGGGAGGGCCCAGCACCACCAAAAAAGGCACTTGGAGGCTCCTGCACTGGAAAAAGAGGCACTTGCAGGCCTGTACACCAGAAATAAAGGCACTCAGAGGCCCCTACAGCACAAGAAAAGGCACTCAGAGGGCCCAGCACCACCAAAAAAGGCACTCGGAGGCTCCTACACTGGAAAAAGAGGCACTTGCAGGCCTGTACATCGGAAATAAAGGCACTCGGCGTGCCCTGCACCACAAAAGAAAGCACTCGGAGGCCCCTACACCACCAAGAAAGGCACTCGGAAGCCCCTACATTGCAAAAAAAGGCACTTGGAGGCTACTACACTGCAAAAAAAGGCACTCGGAGGCCGCTACAACTGCAAAAAAATGCACCCTGAGGCCCATGCACAGCAAAAAAAGGCTCTCGCAGATCTCTGCACCGCAAAAAAAGGCACTCGGTGGACCCTACAGCACAATAAAAGGCACTCGGGGGCTGCTACAGTGTGAAACAAGGCACTCGGCGTGCTCTGCACCACAAAAGAAGGCACTCGGAGGCTGCTACACCAAAAAAAAAGGCACCCTGAAGCCCCTGCACTGCAAAAAAGGCACTTGGTGGCCCCTACACCACAAAAGAAGGCACTAGGAGGCTACTACACTGCAAAAAAAATGCACCCTGAGGCCCATGCACTGCAAAAAGAAGGCACTTGGTGGCCCCTGCACCGAAAAAAAAAGGCACTCGGAAGCCCCTACACTGCAAAAAAAGGCACTCGGAGGCTAGTACACTGCAAAAAAAATGCACCCTGAGGACCATGCACCGCAAAAAAAGGCACTCAGAGGCCTCTACACCACAGAAAAAAGGCACTTGGAGGCCCCTGCAATGCAAAAAAAGGCACTTGGAGGCTAGTACACTGCAAAAAAAAGGCACTCGGAGGACCATGCACTGGAAAAAAAAGGCATTCAGTGGCCGCTACATCACAAAGAAAGGCACTCGGAGGCTGCTACAATGTGAAAAAAAAAGGCACTCGGAGGCTTCTGAACCACAAGAAAAGGCACTCGGTGGCCCCTACAGCACAATAAAAGGCTTTCGGGGGCTGCTACAATGTGAAACAAGGCACTCGGAGGGCCCTGCACCACCAAAAAAGGCACTCGGAGGCTCCTGCACTGGAAAAAGAGGCACTTGGAGGCCTGTACACTGGAAAAAAAGGCACTCGGAGGCCAGTGCACTGCAAAAACAGGGCACTTGGAGGCCTCTACCCTGCAAAAGAAGGCACTCGGAGGCCACTACACTGGAACAAAAGACACTCGGAGGCCAGCGCACCACAAGAAAAGGCACTCGGTGGCCCTTGCACTGCAAAACAAGTCAATCACAGGCCCCTGCACAGCAAAAAAAGGCACTCCGAGGCCTCTACACCACAAAAAAGAGGCACTTGGAGGACCACACCACAAAAAAAGGCACTGGGTGGCCCCTACAGCACAAACAAAGGCACTTGGGGGCTGCTACAATGTGAAACAAGGCACTCGGAGGGCCCTGAACCACAAGGAAAGGCACTCGGTGGCTCCTACAGCACAAAAAAAGGCACTGGGGGGCTGCTACAATGTGAAACAAGGCACTGGGAGGGCCCGGCACCACCAAAAAAGGCACTCAGAGGCTACTACATTGCAAAAAAAGGCACTTGGAGGCTACTACACTGCAAAAAAATGCACCGTGAGGCCCCTGCACAGCAAAAGAAGGCACTAAGAGGCCCCTGCACCGCAAAAAAAAAGGCACTTGGAGGACCACACCACAAAAAAAGGCACTCGGCTGCCCCTACACTGGAAAAAAAGGCACTCGGAGGCCCATACACCACAGAAAAAGGCACTCAGGGGCTGCTACAATGCGAAGAAAGGCACTCGGGGGCCCCTACACTGGAAAGAAAGGCACTCGGAGGCTCCTGCACCAAAAAAGAAGGCACATGGAGGCCGCTACACCACAGAGAAAGGCACTCGGAGGCTGCTACAATGCAAAAAAAGGCACTCGGAGGCCCCTACACTGGAAAAAAAGGTACTCGGGGGCCAGTGCACCACAAAAAAAGGCACTCGGTGGCCCTTGCACTGCAAAACAAGTCAATCACAGGCCCCTGCACAGCAAAAAAAAGGCACTCGGAGGCCTCTACACCACAAAAAAGAGGCACTTGGAGGACCACACCACAAAAAAAGGCACTGGGTGGCCCCTACAGCACAAAAAAAGTCACTTGGGGGCTGCGACAATGTGAAACAAGGCACTCGGAGGGCCCTGCACAGCAAAAAAAGGCACTCGGAGGCCCCTGCACCACAAAAGAAGGCACTTGGAGGCCTGTAGACCACAAAAAAAGGCACCCTGAGGCCCCTGCACCACAAAAAAAGGCACTCGGAAGCCCCTACACTGAAAAAAAGGCACTTGGAGGCTACTACACTGCAAAAATGTACCCTGAGGCCCCTGCACCGCAAAAAAAGGCACTCGGAGGGCCCCTGCACCGCAAAAAAAGGCATTTAGAGGCCTCCACACCACAAAAAAAGAGGCACTCGGAGGACCACACCACTAAAGAAGGCACTCAGCTGCCACTGCACCAGAAAGAAAGGCACTTGGTGGCCCCTGCACCGCAAAAAAAGGCACTCGGTGGCCCCTACAGCACAATAAAAGGCACTTGGGGGCTGCTACAATGTGAAACAAGGCACTTGGAGTGCCCTGCACCACAAAAGAAGGCACTTGGTGGCCCCTGCACTGCAAAAAAAGGCACTTGGAGGCCTCTACACCACAAAAAAAAGGCACTCGGAAGCCCCTACAACGAAAAACAAGGCACTCGGTGGCCTCCACTTTGCAAAAAAAGGGAGTTGGAGGATAGTACACTGCAAAATAAATGCACCCTGAGGCCTATGCACAGCAGAAAAAGGCACTTGCTTGTCCCTGCACCACCAAAGGAGGCACTCGGTGGGCCCTGCAACACCAAAAGAGGCATTCCGTGGCCCCTGCACTGCAAAAAAAGGCACTCGGAGGCCTCTACACCACAAAAAAAAGGCACTTGGAGGCCTCTACACTGCAAAAAATGTACCCTGAGGCCCATGCACCACAAAAAAAGGCACTTGGTGGACCCTGCACTGCAAAAAAAAGGCACTCGGAGGCTGCCACACCACAAAAGAGGGCACTCGGAACTGCTACAATGCCAAAAAAGGCACTCAGTAGCCCCTGCACCGCAAAAAAAGGCACTAGGAGGCCAGTGCACTGAAAAACAGGGCACTTGGAGGCCAGTGCACCACAAAAAAAATGCACTCAGAGGCCCCGACACCACAAAAGAAAGGCACTCGGAGCACCACACCACAAAAAAAGGCACTTGGCTGCCCCTACACTGGAAAAAAAGGCACTTGGGGGCTGCTACAATGCAAAAAAAGGCACTCGGAGGGCCCTGCACCAGAAAGAAAGGCACTTGGAGGGCCCTGCACCACAAAAGAAGGCACTCGGAGGCCCGTGAACCACAAGAAAAGGCACTTGGGGCCACTATACCGCAAAAAAAAACGTACATGGAGGACCACACACCCCAAAATAACAGCACTCGGAGGCCCCTGAACCACAAGAAAAGGCACTCGGAGGCTCCTGCACTGGAAAAAGAGGCACTTGCAGGCCTGTACACTGGAAATAAAGGCATTTGGAGGGCCCTGCACCACCAAAAAAGGCACTCGGAGGCTCCTGCACTGGAAAAAGAGGCACTTGCAGGCCTGCACACTGGAAATAAAGGCACTTGGAGGCCCCTGCACCACAAAAAAAGGCACTCGGAAGCCCCTACATTGCAAAAAAGGCACTTGGAGGCTACTACACTGCAAAAAAAATGCACCCTGAGGCCCCTGCACTGCAAAAAAAGGCACTCGGTGGCCCCTACACCACAAAAGAAGGCACTCGGAGGCCCCTACAATGCAAAAAAGGCACTCGGAGGCCCCTACACTGCAAAAAAATGCACCCTGAGGACCCTGCACCGCAAAAAAAGCACTGGGAGGCTACTACACCACAAAAAAATGCACTTGGAGGCTACTACACTGCAAAAAAATGCACCCTGAGGCCCCTACAGCACAATAAAAGGCACTTGGGGACTGCTACAATGTGAAACAAGGCACTCGGAGGCTGGTAAACTGCAAAAAAAAGGCACTTGCAGGCTACTACACTGCAAAAAAAATGCACCCTGAGGCCCCTGCACTGCAAAAAAAGGCACTTGGTGGCCCCTACACCGCAAAAAACAGGCACTCGGCTGCCCCTGCACTGCAAAAAAAGGCACTCAGAGGTCTGTACACCACAGAAAAAGGCACTCAGTGGCCCATACAGCACAAAAAAGGCACTTGGGGGCTGCTACAATGTGCAACAAGACACTCGGAGGCCCGTAAACCTCAAGAAAAGGCACTCGGAACCTCCTACACCACCAAGAAAGGCACTCGGAAGCCCCTACATTGCAAAAAAAGGCACTTGCAGGCTACTACACTGCAAAAAAAATGCACCCTGAGGCCCCTGCACCGCAGAAAAAGGCACTCGGAGACCTCTACAACTCCGTTCACTGCCGTATCAGACACAGAGCCTGCTGTGACCTCACAAGCACAGCCAGCACCTAAGGGCTTGCCACTGGTCTATCAATCACTCAGACTGCTGTGACCTCAAAAGCTAGCAGCCATTAGCCTGCCACCAGCCTATCAGGCACTGAGACTGATGTGACCGCACAAGCACAGCCAGCAGCCATGAGACTGTCCCTGGCCTATCAGGCAGTGAGGTTGCTGTGATGTCAGAAGCATAGCCTGCAGCCATGGGCCTGCCCCTGGTGTAGGAACTGGGACTCCTGTGCCTTCACAAGCACAGCCAGCACCTAAGGGCCTGCCACTGGTCTATCAGGCACTAAGGCTCCTTTAACCACACAAGAACAGGCAGCAGCCAGGGGCCTGCCACTGGCCTATCATGCAATAGGACTGATGTGACCTCACAAGCACAGCCAGCAGCCATTGGACTCCCACTGGCCTATCAGGTAGTAAAGCTGCTGTGACCTCACAAGCACAGCCAGCAGCCATTGGACTCCCACTGGCCTATCAGGTAGTAAAGCTGCTGTGACCTCACAAGCACAGCCAGCAGCCATTGGACTCCCACTGCCCTATAAGACACTGAGGCTGCTGTGACCTCACAAGCCAAGCCAGCAGCCAGGGGCCTGCCACTGGCCTATGAGGCTATAGGACTGCTGTGACCTCACAAGCACAGCCAGCAGCGATTGGCCTCCCACTGCCCGATGAGGCACTGAGGCTGTTGTGACCTCACAAGCACAGCCAGCAGCCATGAGCCTGCCACTGGCCTATGAGACACTGAGGCTGCTGTGACCTCACAAGCACAGCCAGAAGCTAAGGGCCTGCCACTGGTCTATCAGGCACTAAGGCTCCTTTGACCACACAAGCACAGCCAGCATCCATGGGCATCCCACTGGCCTATAGGAAACGGAGGCTGCCGTGACCTCACAAGCACAACCAGCATTCACTGGCCTGCCACTGACCTATCAGACACGGTGTCTGCTGTGATCTCCCAAGCACAGCCAGCAGTTATGGGCCTGCCACTGCCCTATGAGACATGGAGGTGTCACGAACACCGCTCGTGGCCAGCGGGGTGACTTGTATTTTTTTCTTTAAACGCTTCACTGACCAAACAGCCAGGCGGTTGTCAGGTTTCAGATATTTATTAAGTACACCAGTATCCTTAAGCAAGAGAGTTTAAACAATATAGCAAGTTCCATATTTAACAGGGTAAAAATAACACACTACACTACATACAGAGCAAGCGGGGTAATACGAGCAAGCAGGGGTAATACGACCTGTTCCACGTCGGGCGAGGGTCTCAAGTGTGCAGGACGCAATGGGGGGGGGTCCCAGACCAGCTGAGAGGGAGCTCCAAAGAGCTGTTGTTATTGTCACATTTTATATGCTTCTAAGGCGCATGTCTATTGTGATTAGGTTTCTTGACGTCCTTATCAGTAGCCAGGACCTATGTCACTCTGACACACTCCTCTGGGCTCAACCTGCTGACTGGGTTTTCAAAAGGGAAGGGAAATTAATGAAAACTTGTGACAAAGTTTTCCACCCTTCAGATTTAGAGAACTAAATAGTGGAGGCCCCCCATCATGGGTTCTCATGCCTGATCAACATGTAGTTGTAGATATTAATTCCCCTTTTCACTTGATTTATGAGGCAGCTTTGGTGTGGGTCAGGATCTTGACATTAGTTTAGGCCGCAAGTGGTTGGTAGCAGATAATAACGGAGGTGGTGACAAAGGCATTGTCATCATATCCTGCACAAGCTGGGGCGTGTGTCCACGGGCAGGGAGAGACTACCCGACCTACGCCCGGTCCCACTCCCCATCTGTGAACAGTAATACCTTCCCCTCTTCAGCAGGCCTTTGGAATAAACAGTGCCTTGTCTGTTCTCCACAAAGCCAAACATCATTCTTGAAATGAAAACCTAATAATCCCAGCTGATAGCTTACCAATATGCCTTTTAACTAGAGAGGTGCAAAAGAAAAGTATCTTCTATCATTCCACTTTAATGTCCAGAGCAGATATTATATCATCTACTATATTGGAAGTGCGCAGAATCTTCCAGATTGCCTACCCTGACTAATTTACTTAAGTCTTTAAAAATACTTCTGTGAGTAAGATTAACAACCACCCAGGGCATCTCTAATTTTCATAGTTTATTAATTTGCCATAATCCCCTGCAATTCAATACTGGAAGCTTTTGATTTAAGATATTACATGCTGATGAGACCACTATAATGAAATTGATTATACTACTTAAAGTGGTTTTAAGAATACTTTTAATTAGGACAAAACTAGAAAAAAAAAACTTTAATAATCAAATTAGACTATTCATAACTTAGAAACATCCACTTTTCAAATAACCTACAATTTAAGACAGTCTACAGTGGTGTAATGAATGGCAAATCCACAGTATAAGCACCATTCATCTTAAAAACAGATCTCAGAGGTAAGATTTGGAGCACACACACTCTCCCTGGTGGTCCTGCATCCCTCCTACTTGCTCAATGGAGGTAGGTAATTTAGCCTTTGATTTTATGTCCCATTGTTGTCCGAAAAGCGGATTCGTTGCCCGGTGTGGAATAAGCCAATAATTACACACTCAGGAGAGACATTTGTTTATTTATTTCAGAGTTGCGCAAGCCTGGGTGCTCGGTGGTTTCAGTTACTAAGGAGAAACTTGATCTCTGTCTATACGCATGCATATTGGAACAGAAATGGGATGACAGAAACTGTTGGTATAATACAGTAGATAAGGGAATAGCACCCAATGCTACTTGTGAGAGCAAGCAGAAAGCAGACTATTCAGTACAGAAATAACACCTGTTTTTATACTTGAATATGTTAGGTTATATGATTAAAAAGCTCACCCATGCACACACACACAAAGCAGCAGAGTAACAAGGGCAGGTGGGGGAACCTGAGTAATACCCTGCCCCAGCTGCTCCCAGGGCCACCGCAGGAGAGCCGTCAGCCCACAAAAAGCCAGACTGAACTGGCACCAGAGCAGACACAGTGCCTGCAGACACATTTCTAGTTAGACCGCACTTCTCAGACCCTTCTCATGTGCTTTTCTTTGCTATTCCTAACTATTCCCATGAATAAGATTTGCATTTTTGGCCAACATTCCAGGAAAATTGTTCTTAATCGCTTGGCATTCAAATGCAAACATAAGTACCAGTCTGTAATTGAGAGTGCTTTCTGTTGTTCTATTTTTGTACAGTTTTCAGTCCTCCACTCACGGTAAAAAGAACACAATGACTGAAACGAATAATCAACGAGAATACTAAACAGCAAGAACCAAAGTAATCACAGACACTAAAATCTGTTCTCACAAATTGTCTGCAGAACATGTAGATAAATATTTTGTCATTTATTACCCGCTTTAAAACTGACAAAAATGTTTAATTAAGCAAGTAACTTATTCGCTGTAAAATATGTATACTACATTTGCTTCCAGGCAGATCCCTAAACAGGACAGACATATTTTGGAAGCACCACCAATTATTACCTTCCAGAGTTACAAGTGGAGAGGAATTTGGATTTATTCAGAAAGAAGGGCTGCACTTGTCAGACTGAGTATCTGTCATCAACAGAAAAAAACTGTAGCGCAGGGTAAATTCTGAGAAACAGTTAATTTCTGAATTGATGGATGATTCTCTTTCCCATAAATCTAGGTGGTTTGCCTGGACTCCCAGGCCCCTGGCAAAAAGCGTCTTTCAATTATCCTAGTGAAAAGCTGTTCACACCTAAGGGCTGCCTCCACCAAGGCTGAGCCAAATGGACACTCAAGAACCCCCCAGGGGCAGGGGAAAAACAGCACAATCCCAGTGTTAGATACCCAAGAACCCTTTTTATATTGCAGTTGCATTTGACAGGCATTATTCAATGTAAGTAATTTACAGTGCAAACAAGACTTAACTGAAGTGAGTGAGACTGACCTTCATAAAGGCAGAACGCAGAACACGTATGCTTTATATTCATAAACGACAGCAGAGCACTACATTTACAGGTGTTATCTTTACGCTGGCAAGCTTTTGGACTTGTTGAGCAGATATCAAACACTCTAAGCATCTGTCCAGGAGCAGAGACATCAACCATATAGAAACAAGGGACAGCTTTCAGAAATATATTTTTCTCCTGTACTTTCCTGTCCATAAGATACAGAAATTCGATTAGCCACTATCACAAGAAGGAGACTGTTGTACCAAACCATTGTACACCCTCTGATATAAGAAATGGTTCTAGATTGCAAACTTGTCCGCACACAGCCCAGCCACAATGCAGCTGCAACCCACCAGAGGCATTCTGGATACTTGAACAAAGCAGCCTCGTCTGCTCGGCCTCGCTGCCCAGCGCTAGCACTATCATTACAGGAAAGTAAGAAACTACTGAAGCCCTGGGAGACACCCAGCAGGAGATGCTTTAAGAAGAAAAGTTAAAGTTTGGGAAGCACAAACAGTAAGGCAGCAGACCCATCTGCAGGAGAACGTCTGCTTTCCTGACAACGGCCAGAGACAGCTCTGCTGCCCACGAGCACAATTTCTGATGCCAGCAAGCAGCGGAAAAAGCAAATTCTCTTGAGTATCAGACGGGAATTCTAGATACAGAGACTGTCTACTGCTGAATCCAATAAAGTAATAGTAATGTTTTCCAAATGAAAAGAATAGTTATATTGACCAGTAAATTAAAACTTAAATGAAAGAATGTGAAATTGTTAGTCAGTCTTTGAGATTGGTAGTCCCTACTCATTATGTTAGCTTCTGTTAATGAGGTGGCAAAAAGTAAAACAACAACAAAATTTGTTCTCTACACTGAACTGAAGCCATATCAGTTACTTAACAGAATTTTATCATTAGTACCCTTGAACAATGCACCATGCAAAATGTTATTTTTACTAAGGTTTATTGTAATCTTTAGAGCAGCATGTTATAAAAATGCTTTAAATACTTTGCCTGAGGCCTATACCAACCATCTTAATTATTAAGTGATCCATTCATCATGTGTTCACCATGTTCATGACATGAACTATAAGTTAAATGGTAGAATTTACATTAAAGAATGAGTTTTAAAAGCAAATTCTAGTCACATATCAACTTCTGAGCCTAAGTCTCTTTCAAAACTTAACACATTTTCAAAGCTTAACACTCTTTCAAAGCAATTACATATTTCACATGTATTACAAGTAGCATATCACTACGGCAGTGTTAAGCCTGCTTCACTGAGTTATTTGAGAGACTGCCGGAGAAAAAATGTTTCATAAATACATTGAAATTTAAGGGACAGTTGCTCTTTGTTATAAAATTCCCTCCAGTTGTGCTTTTCAAAAGATAACTAATGTCAAAAGTGACCAGATTCCACTACTTTTAACTCACAAATACAATTATATTCGATTAAATAGTGCAAAAGCCATTGAATAGTGTAAAGCCTCCTGTAAAGTACCAAGTCAAAAATTCCTGGGCTCCCAAACACTCTGGCTGCAGGGACAACATTGGTCCTGCTGGTAAACCATAAAATTGGCTGCCGTTATCTCTAAATGTTTCCTCCTGCAAATGCTTCAGATATAAAAAGTTATACATCCTTCAACTGAATTACATTTCAGCACTCTGCTCTCCTGAGTAACAACGAAAACCTCAGATGAAGTGTCCATGCCAAACACGTCTGGGACAGGCAGCCCAGCTCAGCTCCGTGGCCTTCACCACCACGCAGAAGCAAGCCAAACCACGCCGTAACAGCGTCACCCAGCAGCCCAGGAAAAACAGTATTGCCACTGCTGGCAAGAGGCCACAGGACTCAGTGCTGACTTGCGAGGCCCCAGTCCTGGCCTACTGGACCTGTTGCCAACTTGTTAGGAGAACTTGCTGTGTGAATCAGAGCTTGGTATCAGGTGTCTCTTGTTATGATATGATCTTTAAGCCTGAAATAAAAGCAAAGCCCTTGAAAAAATGGGTGCAGGTTGAAGGCAGTGACCCCCAGGGCTATAAACAGCTCATTAATGGTCAATTCCTGGTCACAGAAGAAGCACAAGCTCAAGAGCAGGGAAAAAAAGCTGCTTTGAACATAACTAAGAAAAGAAGATGCTGAGTAAAGAAAAGACCCCCCCCCCCAAAAAAAAAAAACACCAAAAAAACAGCTGAGCAAAAGGACAAGGACTGATGTGGCCTGGGAAAGTAACACTCTCCAGCATCAGAAAGTACACATAATTCAGGGTTCAGAGGCCAAAGGCAAAGACTAGCTTAGAAGCACAAGTATCTTACAAAAGGACAAGATCTTAAATGTAGAGAGAGATGGTTGTTGTAGGATCATCATGGGATCTTACGGCTGTGAGTGGGCCACATCTTCCAATGACCCTGGCTCCTCAAGGACTTTTTGGCTGGCCAGGCAATCATCCAGGACCACGTACACCAGTACGGGTGGTCTGGGGTGGTGGTCTGGGGGCCCAATTCTGTGCAGAAGAGTGGTCCAGAGTGCACTAGAGGGGTGCTAAAGGGTCTAGATTGTCAGGAAATGCCTCTGGGGAAGCAGGAAGTAATCTGGAGGGGTTAGGAGAAGACTAGAGGGTGCCTAAGGGGACTGGGGGCCAGAAGAGAGCTGGGGGCCCAATTCTGTGGAAAAGAGGGGTCCAGAGTGCACTAGAGGGGTGCTTAGCGGTCTACATTATCAAGAATTGCCTCTGGGGAGCAAGAAGAAATCTGGAGGGGTTACAAGAAGAGCAGAGGGTGTCTAAGGGGTCTGGGGGGCCAGAAGAGTGCTGGGGGGGGGGCGAATTCTGTGGATAAGAGGGATTCAGAGTGCACTAGAGGGGTGCTTAGTGGTCTACATTATCAAGAATTGCCTCTGGTGAAGCAGGAAGAAAGCTGGAGGGATTGTGAGGAGACTAGAGGCGTCTAAGTGGTCCGGGGTCCAGAAGAGAGCTGGGGGCCCAATTCTGTGCAGAAGAGTGGTCCAGAGTGCACTAGAGGGGTGCTTAGCGGTCTACATTATCAAGAAATGGCTCTGGGGAAGCAGGAAGAAATCTGGAGTCGTTAGGAGAAGACTAGAGGGTGTCTAAGGGGTCTGGGGGCCAGAAGAGACCTGGGGGGCCCAATTCTGTGGAAAAGAGGGGTCCAGAGTGCACTAGAGGGGTGCTAACGTGTCTAGATGGTCAAGAAATGCCTCTGGGGAAGCAGAAAGAAATCTGGAGGGGTTGCGAGGAGACTAGAGGGTGTCTAAGGGGTCTGGGGGGCCAGAAGGCAGCTCTGGGGTACAGCAAGCACCCCAGGAGATTTGTTCTGAGCACACCAGGAGTCTAAAGGGGACTAGATGGCCAGAAACCCGACTATGGCAAACCAGGGTGATATCTGTAAGGCTTCTGAGGAGACTCGCTGTTCCCTAAGGGTGCTGGGGGGCCAGAGGCCAGCTCTGGGGCAGTACAAGCACCACAGGGTGGGTTCTGAGCAGAGCAGAGGGCTTCTAAGGGGCCTAGATGGCCAAAATACAAGACCTGGGTAACAAGGAAGACCTCAGGAGGTGCTCTGAGGGGACAGGAGGGGATGGATTTTGAGCCGACTAGAGGACACATGGAGGTATGTGAGGCACAACAAAGGAAGATAGAGGAGTCTTGAGGGGACTAGAAGGAAAGGGGAGCGGAAGGAAAGGGGATCTGATGGGATAGAGGGCACATGGAATGGTCATAGGGATAGGGCAGAGAGGATTCTACAGTGCAACCAATGGAAAAGAAGGGCTGTAGGTCACACTGAAAGGGTGTAATGAATGCATAGGGTTCTGGGGTACCCCGGAGGCAAACCAAGGCGTCCCGAGGGGAGCGTGTGGCATTCAGAGGGGTTCTGATGGGGCTAAAGGGCTGGGAGATGGACCCTAAGGGACTCAGAGGGCAAACAGGCATCCTGAGAGGACTAGAGGGCAAAAGCAAAGGCTCTGAGACGCACCAATGGCAAACGGAGAGGTTTTGAGGAGACTAGAGGGAAAAGAGGGGGGACTTAATAGGACAAGAGGACAAACACAGGAGTCTTGATGCTACCAGAGGGCCTACAGACACCAAACGGCAGAGTAATCTTGCAGGAAGTAGAAAGAAGCAAAGAATTTTGAAGGGACAAGAGAACAAATGGAGTGCCTTGGAGCACACCTAGAGGCAAATGGATTGGTCCTGAGGGAGCTAGGGAGCAAATGGGTGAGTCCTGGGGTGACACAGGGGAAAACTGAAGGTTCTGGGGCATTAGCTCACCTGCCATAATCTTCCCGCTTGGAGCCTGCCTCTTCCCTCTGAGAAGCTGGCCTTTGCTTTCATTGCACAGACAGCTGTCAGCTGTTGTGTAGTCTTGGCAGACAAGTTGAGGATTGCTGCCCAGGCAGTCGTGACCTGCAACACTGCATGCTCAGAACAGTTCTCAGGAAGTCATGCATATTCATAACCTGAAGAGCAAAAAGAAGTCTCTCTTAAGGTCAGTTTTTATTTCATGGTAGGAGCAATTTTTTCCTTCTTCTGCACTGTACTGCCCCTAACAGCACACCTTCCTCATCACCATTTTCCCCTGCTCCTTCCACTCCTCTCAGTTGCCCCTGCATCTTAGACCTCTAAAGCACCTGTTTCTCATCCACAGATACTTTCCTGTCCTGTCACCAATTCGCCCCCGTTTGTCCTATAGCAAGTAGCTGAGAGACCTTGGCCTAGTTCTTTGCTGCACACACCTTTTGATCTGGCAAGCAGCTCAGACAGAGCAGAGGGCAGCAAGAAAGGTGGATCTGAACATAGTAGGCTTGGGCACCGAGAAAGATGGAAGCAGCAGCAAGGCATCAAAGAGATGGCATCTTTGTAAAGAAAAGAGATATAGTTCCAGGCAACTGGGGATTCTCTGTACCTGTGGCCAGGTCTCAAAAGAGATATAGTTTCAGGCAACTGGGGATTCTCTGTACCTGTGGCCAGGTCTCCTGCAGGCTCTTTCCACACAGGTAAAGATAGCTGAACGCAGCGCCCTTGGGAGGCAGTGACATGGTGTCCCTGGTGCTGCTGTGGGGTGGCTGTTCCAGGGTCTCTCAGGCTGTATTAGGGTCCTTGGACAGAGACAGAGCTGTTCACATTTCCTTGAGGACTTTCCCTTGTGCTGCACAGCAGGACAGCTCTGCACCGTGCCCTCCCAGCACTGCTGCTCCTCATAGCTGCTGCCTAATTGGCCCCAATCCTGAGCAAAGCTACAACTCCCAGGAGCCTGAAGCACCCCTCCTACTCTCCCTGCCCTCCCCATTTCCAAGAGGGACAGCCCCAGCCCCTGGGGACAAGCCTGCCTGGTCACACCAGAGATGGAAAATGCTTCCTGCCCTGTACCAGGGAAAACCAGGGAAATTCCACTATCCCCAGTGACCTATGGGGACTCTTGTGTGAGCAGCACATGTCCAGTAAGGAACAGACACAGCAGGCCACTGCTGCAGGGCTGAGAAGGCACCAGCATCTGGAACTACAGCTCCTGGCCTGCCACAGAGCATAACATGGCTGGCTCGTGGGAGCCCTACTGGCAGAGAACTGCCCCTCCGGCCACCTCGAGAGGCGCAGCATAGTCTCCCAGAAGCCCAATACGGGAAGACTACATCTCCCGGCATGCCGTTCAAACAAAAATGGCCTCCCGGAAGCCCGGTGCCGGGAGACTACTGTTCCCGGCATGCCGCGCAAACAAAAATGGCCCGCTCGGAAGCCCAGTGCCGGAAGACTACCGCTCCCGGCATGCCAGCGGCACCGCCCCCCCCCGCCCGCAGCGCTAGGTGAGTTTTGACCCTCTGGAGATTCCGTTCCTTTCCGTCCCGCCCCCCTTCCCCTTCCCGCCCTGTCCCCCCGGAAACCACCGCAGAGCCCCGAGCGGGACCCCGCGAGTCCCAGCACCGGCCCGGGGCTCCCCCGACACCGCCGCGGCCGGCTCCGGGTCAACTCTGACGCTGCCCCTGCCCCCCCCCCCCCGACTCTCCCTGGGATCACTCCTTCCCCTCCCCGAGACGGTCCCGAGCGGACATAGGAGACCCCCCCCCCGCGCTCCTCCGACCGCGCAATAGACCGCACCACAGCCCCAGCGGATCGCCTGCCTTCCCCCCCCTCCCCCGTCCTGGCACACCCCCCTTCTTCCCCCCCAGCACCACTGCAGACCCACCGCACCTCCTTCCTCCCCACCCAAACCTCAACGCACCCCCTTACTTCCCCCCCCTCCCCATACCACCATAGCCTGGGCGCACCCCCTTCCTCCCTCCACCTCCATGGCCCCGGTGCACTGCTCTTTCCCAGCACGTCCTCAGCCCCCACCGCCCCAGCACACTGCCATCGCTGGCCCTGGTGCATCCTGGTTGCACTGTGCTGCACTGCCCAGGACACTCCCATCCACCACCTCCTCCATGGGGCAGCCGCCGTGCCGGTCCCAGGCAGCAGCACTCAGCAGCAGCTCCATCGTCCGGAACCAGCCCCAGGACAAGCTTCCCCCAAATGCAGCCGCAGCCGCAGCCGCAGCCCCGGCATGTGGCTGCCCTTGACATCAGCCCCACCTGTGGCTTGTCCTGCCTGTCCCAGCCACAGGGTCCCACCTGGGGCCTGTCCTGTCACCCAGCTCCACCTGGCATTCAGCCCAGCCCCAGGGCCTGCAGCTGCAGCCCTGCAGGAACTGGGGAGAGGGAATAGCCATCAGCCCCATCAGGGACAGCAGAGGCACCCCCACTCCTGAGAGCAGCTTGCTGAAAGCTGAAGGGAGAGCCCTGGGGTGTAGAGAGAGGAAAGGGGAGTATGCAGAGGACAAGAGAACAAAGGGAGAGCTCTGGGTGCAACAAAAGTAGAAAAAGGCAATGACAGAGCAAACAGAGTGACTCTGGGGGCACCACCAAGAAGCACCCAGAAAACTCTGGGACAGGAGAGAAAGCTAAACAGAGAACTTTGTGGCATGCTGCAGAACAACCACAGGGCCCACCAAAAGGCACGCAGAGGCCTTGGGGGCAACCCAAAATGTGAATTGAGGGGTCTTGAGGGCATCAGAGGGCAAATGCAGGGCTCTGGGGCAAAGCAAAATACAAATGAAGGGCCTTAGTGCACACCAGAGGGGTCATAAGGCATGTCACAGGGCTCAGTGCAGCTGACAGGATGGTGCCTGCGGGCTCCCCCCATCCCCATGGAAACTCTATCTCCCTACTCCTGGCACGCAGGCCCTGGCCCCAGACCCACAAGGGACACTGGGGAGTGATGAAAGCAAATCCAGAAGCAGTCTGGGGACCTCACACAGCCCTGCAGGGGCCCTGGCTGCCCCCACAATGATGGGAAACACCCCCAAGAGCCCAGGCAACGCAAGGGAAATTCCCCACAGCTCTGTGAACAGCACTGGATTCCCTGGGAAGCACAGACACTCCAAAGTACAAGGGACTCGGGGACCAGCTCCCAGCCCTGGACACAATGCATAACCTCCTCCCCTGGGCATCACCAACAGCAGGAACCACAGACATGAGTGCAAAGAATAAAGCAACTGTTTATTGCTTTACTGCGCAGAAACAATAGCTGGAAGCAAGTCTGCCATGGAGCTCAGTGTCAGCATGCTTCCCCTTACCTGCGATGCCTGAAGAGTCATCACCACACCAGCGTCCATCCGTCCGTCGGGGAAGGGTCAGCTCCTGCCACTGCCCTTGACGTGGCAGGTGTCTGAGTAGCTGACAGCCTACTCCTCTGCTTTTTCCTTCAGGGATAGGATTCATCTCAGAGATGAGAGGAAAATGCCTGATCCCACCTATCTGCACTTCTGCCCTACCCCAGACTAGAGCCCTGCAAGACACTTCCACAGCTCTCAGCTCACCTGTCACATTGCCAGTCTCAGTGTGATGGGCCTGCGCCATATCAAATCCAGAACTCAGGTCAGTGCGCAGAGCTGAACGCTGGGTACAGGGGAACGTTACAAACCCCATACAAGGGTTTGCAGCCTGCTGCTTAGGCTTCAGGGCTTACAGTGTATTATCTAAGGATTTAGCCCCTCTCATTTCTCAGCAAGTCATAAGCCCTGAATGCTAAGTGACAAACTGCAAGTCTTGGAACCCCAGTGGTTGCTGAGGCTTTAAAATTTATGGATGAGGTTGGATTTTTAATCCTGCGCCCTGATCACTACATGAGCAAACTGTAAACGCTGACTGATAAAGACTGAGCCCCACAAAAGAAAGTAATAAACTGTAACTCCAGAGTGAGAGACCCTCAACAACAAACTAAACAATAAACCTTAAGTGAAAAATTCCAAACCCTCAGCTTTAAGCAACAAGCATCAGAGCACCCAAAGCTCTTTCCAGAGCCTGGAAACAGTCAAGAGAAGTGAAGGAGTTTTGCCCACGGCTTAGGAAGTTTTCCCTTCCTTTAGAAGTACAGCAGAACAGGAAGACACGCACCAGAATCACGTTACAGTTGCTGTTTAGAGGCTTGGTTTTAGCCACCATTCAAATGTGAGCACGTGCAAGCGTCATTCCACGGGACTGCACTAAGCTGCACTTGCACTGGACCTACCTGAAAGCCTGCAAGCACTAATTCATCTCCAGGTCAGGCAATTAGTATGTTTGGTCCTCTCAGCTCCGTGGGCAAACATCCACAGCCAGCGACACCAATAACCACCTAGGGGACAACCACCTTGCACCTCCCAGCCCCGCTCACGTATGATGCAGCCCAAGACTTAGCTGTGTCCACGCTGCAAGTCAGAGCTCATCCTCCACGGCCAGCCGCGCATCTCCGCAGAGATCCCAGCTGTGACGAGGCTCCTTCGACTGCCCAACTGGGCTTCGGCACCTGCAAAGAGGCCACAGCGGTTACTGAGAGGCCAGGCAAATGCACAGCCCTCCTACTAGAACTGCTTCCTAGTGCAAGGCCCATGATTGTTCCCACAGTCGTGACCGACCCTCCGTGCTGCTTCTGTCACCCTCTCTGGCACTGTTTCATCGCAAAGATGTCAGAGCGGCTCTCACGGACAGGCAGGCTCGCTCAGGCACCCGGCCACCTCCAGCCTTCGCTAGATGATCCTCTGCAGGGAAACTCTGCCTCTGACAGACACTCTCAGAAAGCACTGTCCAGCCAAGGCAGGACAAAAACTGAGGCCTCCAAAACCTCCAAACTCCAGAGAGACGGAGCTAATGGATTATGGTAGGTTGTGGTTTTGCTGTGAACTCTGGCGCTGTTGCTCATACACACATAACCCCATTTCTCTGCTATAGCAAAACTACTTTTGTAGCTGGCTCCTAAAAGAAACCGTAACTTGTGACAGCAAAAATCCCATCTGAGGGCGGTGGTAACCGGTAGCTCTTCACGGCAGCATATAGTCATTCCCCGAGGTTCTGAACGCCTAGGATTAACAAAATTTATAAATACAAAAATACTGCCGCTACAGGGTGTAAAGCCAAGCTAAGATTTCTGCAACCGAAAAAGAAAAACCTCTTCGTGTCTGACAGAACGAGCCGTACGCACCAGCGCCTATAGCTCAAGCGACCCCTCCCGGGCAACATTCTTCTGGCAGGCTGCGGATCCGAACTCCTCCCGTCTTGCCTAAGAGTCTCCGTTGGGACACAACAACTTTGCCAGCCAGTGCTTGTTGATGGAGGCAGAGTAAAATCCATTGCCCTGCAAAAGTACAGAGCAAAGAAAGACAGAGAGGAAAAAAAAAAAAATCAAAGCTCTGCAGAAAACTGTAAGAATCCAAAGTTGTTTGTAAGCACAAAAGCGGACCTAATACGCACATGAGCAAGGTAAACGAGACTACGCAAGCCACGAATACCGCTTCCCCCAGCCCCTGGTTTGGAAGCTACGGCAACAGTCGGGCTTGCTGTGACAGGGAAGTTAGACTAAGCAGCCGCTAGAGATTAATCTTTCAGAAATCTTCTGCGTCCACATTTTTGGCACAACCGTGTTCTGCCCCTCCATCCATTCAGACGCACGCGAGAAGATCCACTGCTTGTAACACTTGCACAGTAACCACCCCTCTGCCCCCGCTTGTTAAGATTAGCACCCACTGTGCCACTTGGATAGATGACACTCTGCTGTCTCTTCATTTCCCTGATTTTACTACTTTAGAAGGAACTGAACAGATTGGATTGCCCCTGTGCGATCAAAGCTAAAAGTCTCAAAGACGGTTATCAGCCCAGATTGCTGCTAAACAGTCTTTCTCACAGCCGAAGAATTTTTGTTCCGGCCCCAAAGGGGACGTAAGGGTGAGGCTAGTGGCACTCACTTTCCTTTACCGCCATTTTCTAGTGGTGCTGCTCCCATGGAGTCAGCAGATGTGGAAAGCATTACTGAAAAAAGCTTTCCTTGTCCTGGGAATTAGAGGGCAGGAGGTTTTACAGCCACTTCTCCCAGTTTAGTGAAAGCAGCATCACGTTCCTCGTCCCAGCTCCATTCATGACTCCCTCCCAGTACTTTCCACCACCGTCTGCTGATACCGGCAAAGCCACGTTAATGCTGCTGGAGGAATTTAATCTTCCTAAAATTGCTCCAAGTTGGAACTGATGAGAAGAAGCCTTAATTCCACAAGGCTTTAACCTTTCTTCTATCCACCGTCTTCCTGTTTCCCCAAATACCATTGCCAAGTAACTAACCCGGGGCTCGCACTCATCGAGCATTCCTGAAATTGATCTCTTAGTTTTACACTTCAGACACCTCTCTCTCTCTCTCCTCTCTCTCGCTTCCTCTTCAGTAAATCTGGTCACTTGACTACCATTCCCCTAAGATAATAATTTGCTGTCTCGCAGCTCTTAGAAGTATGATGCTTCACAGACATGTAAAGTCAGACACAGAGATGAATGTACGCAGCACACGTCTTGTAACGTGTACAGACCTTCTGTTATATGTTGGTGATCTATTATTCGGATCACTATTAATGGCGATCCCTCCTCGCCAGGAGGAATGGGCTTTCCCTTTTTCTGGCAGAGGGAGACAGCTTTCACTTGGCTCCATTTGATTTTAATACTTCAGCTTGCTTATATTCATATATAGTCTCTTCAACTTCAGCCGTGGCAATTAATCTAAAAAAGTAAGCATTCTATCTTTCCCTTTCCATATATGCATGTACGGTAACAAAACAAAATAGAAACAACCAAAGCAAAACTAAGGGCAGATACAGTTAACAATAGCCACAGGGTAGGAACGGGTTACTCAGTCCTCAGCACTGCCTCTGGGAGGCCGAAATAACTACTAACAGTCATTAGCGATAGTTACCTTAGTTACCCGTGCCAGAACGCCTCCTCCTGTAGCAGTTCCTGGCGATATCGAGGGGCCGCTGCATTTTGGCTTGTTTCATCCCGTCCCTTAGGTATTAACCACAAGAAAACGCTTGTCCATCTCTTCTCTTCATCAGCATTTGCTGTCCTTGGTGCCATCTCTGTAAGAAAGCAATAAACTCACGTTTTACTTCCAGTGAAACACACAGAATTATGCACGTTTTTTTCTCTTTACCGTGCTCCTTTTTTTTTCCCCCCTCTTTTTTTTCTTTTCTTCTTCTTTTCCTTAAGGGAAAGGTCTTAATACAGCACTTTGCATCATACGTTACAGGGTAAACAGTCTGGAAACGTTACACACAGCAATTAGGGCTAGGTTATTGGGTAGGCGGGCATGTTGCCTAATACCCACCTAACGCCATCTTCCGTGAAACCTTATTTTTATTCTGCTTCAGTATTACTGTTATTGTTCTCAGACCCTTGTAGACGCGCACTTAACCGACAACTCTCTCTGTCTTTAACTATGTGGAAGAAAGATAGCCCTCGATTTGCCTGTCTCCGTTTCAAACCTATTACCTTTTCAATACAGCTCCTAGCTTCCTCTTATGCTCAGATGCTGGCCTCACAGGCGACAACCAAAATGAACCACCGGATCCCGAGGTCTTGCTGCTTCTCTTCGAGATGTCCCCCTTCGGTGGGCTACCCTGCCAAACAAACCAAAAAGACTGCCGAGGCCGCGAGGGTATCAGGTGTTTGGACCACTTCTCCGAGGCTTTCGGGGTGACTGACGTCACCACTTCGCTTCACGTTACTCACAGCTACCTTCATCTATTACTTAGGGCTAAACCTGTTCCTATTTGCAGAGGGGCTTGTTGCTTGTTTAAACTCACCATATAGTCCATAACCTGCTCTGCATGCTCCCTAGTCCCTTCTGCTTTCGCAACACTTGTGGTAATTCAAGGCGGTAATTAAGAGTCCCCATTGTCCCATAGGCTGGAGCAAGACATTGCTGCTGCTCTGAGGAGGTGCCTAAAAGCCACACTGTTTTCTCTAGCATCACTGGGGCTTCCCAGAGCCCATCGGTGTTCTCTTTGGCTTTTCCTGAGCCTTTTAGGTTTTTAAGGCTATTCCTTAGCCCGCCATTTCATGGCAATGTTCTCCTTAAGCACTGCGCACAGCACAATTATCCCAGATCAGCCACATCGTGCACATACAGAGGCTTCTGAGAGTCAGCTCAGAAGAAAAGAGAGAAAAATCTCTTTGTCATCTGCGCATCCACCCGTCAACACTCTTCACCAGGAAGTGCTGTAAGTTCCTGTTTCTCTAAAGCGGGACTGAGTCGAGGCGGAGACGCAGATCGCACCCCATCTTTGTTAGAACGCCTCACTGCTGCGGGGACTGGGTCTGGGAGCAGTTTGAGGAACGTCTGGGGCCCTGGACAGAGTGCAGGGGAAGGTCTGGAGTCAGTGACAACGTTGTGGCACGGCTCGGAGGCGTTTTGGGGCCTGTGGGGGCGTTGGGGCAGGATTTGTGGGTGGTTTAATGGCTTTGGGGGGGTGGTTGCAGGAAGGGTGGGACTCTGTGGGGCCCTCAGGGTGGGGGTGCCATCCCAGATGCGTAGTGAGTGCATAGAGGTGCCCCACGTGGCTGTCAGCTCGGCGGGAGGAGCCACCGGTCTCCCACACCACCAAGCAGGGGGGCGGCGTGGGGGGGGGGGAGGAGGTGGAGGGAACTATGAGCTCGCAGAGAACGCCAGAGGAGGCAGCAGGGAACTCACCAAGGGCCCCGCATCCCAGAAGAGCTGCGAAGGACCCCATGTCCAAGCCGAGAGGAGGCATCAGGCTGCCGTGCCGCTGCTGGAGACATCCAGACCCCCACGCAGACACCCCCCCCCCCACTCCTCCAGGCTGCGTCCGCAGGGGCGAGCACACGCCCCGGCCCGCGCTGGGGAGGAACTGGGGCCCTACAAGCGACACACGCAAAAGGGAGAGTCAGAGCCGTGCTCCGGCAGACCCGGCGCCGCGCAGAGCCAGCGCGGCGCGGCGCGGCGCCGGGCCCGCCCCGCCCAACCCCGCCCCGCCGCCTCCACGCAGCGACGGCCCCGGCTGGCAGGACACAGCCCAACACCCGCGGCCACCCGAAGGCACACGCTCGCCTCACCAGGGCCCCCACATGCTCGACTCCAGGCAGCCCCTGCCTTCGCCCGCCGCCGTCCAGCGAAAACACCCGCCCTGCTCGCCGCCATCTTGCGAGCCGCCGCACCGTGCATGCGCCGGCCGCCCAGGGCGCGCGCCGCCGCACCGCGCGTGCGCCGCCCAGGACCGCGCTGGGGGAGCCGGAGGGGCGGGGGAGCGGAGCGCGAGGCAGGCGAGACCCGCAATGGCGCCTCCGCGTGGTCGCAGCGCGGCGCTGCAGCCGGCCGGCTCCCGCGGGTGAACCGCAGCCCGCCGCGCCACCCCGGCGCTCAGGCCGAGCAGCGAGCGCCCCGAGGCTGCTCTGCCCGCTCCCGAGGGAGCGGCGGGGATCAGCGAGCAGGCGCTGGGGCTGCCCCGGGGAGAGAGTGCCGCGGAGCAGCTCCGAGACGGCACTGCCCGTCTCCGCGACCCCAGGAAGCACCGAGAAGGAAAAGCCCTCTCGGGAAAAGCGCTCCCGGTCCGTGAGCACCGGGCAGGGGGCACGAGCGCGGCCCCTTCGCTTACCCGTCCCCGAGAGAGCGCAGAGTAGCGGCGAACACGGCGACTGGCAGCGCGCACGTGTGCGCCGGCTGCCTGCAACGGTCTTCGTACGCAGCGGTGGCCGCCGGCGGCTGCAGTGCTGCCTTGTCGACACGCGAGGGCAGCCGTGAGCGCGCCGGAACGCAATGCGCATGTGCTTCCCCCCCCCCCCCCCCCCCCCCCGGTGTGCGGTACCGCTTTCCAGACACGCGATGGCAGCAAGGAGCAGGGCGCAGCGCTTTCATTTTCCCCTTGCAAAATACTCGCTAGACAAAAGTGGCTTGGGCTCCTCCCTGTCGCTTGCCTGGCTTGATTACTACAGCTATCAGGAACCGAAGTGCATAGCCTTCTAGAAAAGGGAACGACTCTCTTTTAAAAACTTCCCCTGATTCCCCAGAATTGTCACTGCTTTGGATCAGTAGCCAGCTTCTTCCAACCCAGCCGCAAGAAACATTTTGCCTTCCAGGCAGAACTTTCTGCTCCCTGGGGGGTCCAAAGGAAACCCGTCATTCACTACTGTCTGTCAAAACGTATCGGAAGCCCTCAAATACAGGACAAGACACCTTCTCTAAGGAAGCTGACTCCTAGGTCTGCTTCATGGCAGCTTTTCCCCAGTATCAAGGTCCACTCAATAAACAAAATAGTCCGAGAAATGTTTTAATCTGCTCCAAGTGCTTTCGTAGAAGAGAACAACATCAAAATGAGGTGGTATTGCATTTAGTCTCCACTACACGTGCTACCCCAACACCATGGACTTGCTTTAAAGGATCAGTGATGTACGCAGTCTGGCAGTAATTAATATTCACAGAATGAATACGCACTTGATCAAGTACGAGTGTTCATAAAAAGCTTTGCCAGTGCGTCGCTAGGTAACAAACCTAGACAAGCAGCTATTTGCCCTGATCCTTCGGCTTACATTTCTTCTGCCGGATGTAGTCAAACGTACCTGAACGCAGTGGCCTTGCGAGGCAGTGACACGGTGTCCGTGGGGTGGCTGTTCCAGGGTCTCTCCGGCTGTTCCAGGGTCCTCGGACAGCAACGGTGCTGGTCAACTTTCCCTTGTGCTGCACAGCAGGACAGCTCCACACCGTGCCCTCCCAGCACCGCTGCTCCTCCCGGCAGCTGCCTAACTGGCCCCAATCCTGAGCAAAGCTACGACTCCCAGGAGCCCGCAGCACCCCTCCTACTCTCCCTGCCCTCCCCGTTTCCAAGAGGGACAGCCCCAGCCCCTGGGGACAACCCCGCCTGGTGACGCTGCTGTCCGAAAAGCGGATTCGTTGCCCGCTGTGCACTAAGCCAATAATGACACGCTCAGGAGAGACATTTGCTTATTTATTTCAGAGTTGTGCAAGCCTGGCTGCTTGGTGTTTTCCCCATAAATCAAGTGCAACCCCCCCCCCCCCCAAGGCTTTCCGAGTAGCATTTATACAAGTTGCAAGGTCTGCAACTTTCCCTCTTACACCGGTTGGTTAGTGATTTACATACAATTATAATATTGCTTACACACCATTTTACGACTACGCATGCTCAGGGGAGGGGTCTTCACCCAGGCGCGGGTCTTTCTGACCTACGGGCGTGATTTTCTTGTATTATAATGAGGACAGTTCAGTTAGGGGATACCTTGAATTCCTTTGCTAAATTAGCAATGTCTACATAGAAAACAAAACATTTTGATTTACTGTTTCTTTAAGGCTTTAGCAGTTCTAGGATGGCCTTGATTAAAGAATTATTTCCTCCCAGGAAATTGAGAGAGAAAGAGAGAGAGGTTCTCCTCATCTGCCTAGTTTAAACAGCAGGAACACTCTTTCTGAGCTTCCAAGGTTGTCTTGCAACACCACCGGAGATGGAAAACGCTTCCTGCCCTGTACCGGGGAAAAACAGGGACGTTCCACTGTCCCCCGTGACCTGTGGAGACTCAGGCGTGAGTGACACACGTCCAGTAAGGAACAGACCCAGCGGGCCACTGCTGCAGGGCTGAGAAGGCACCGGCCCCTGGCACTACAGCTCCTGGCCTGCCACGCGGCCGGCTGGTGGGAACCCCGCTGGCAGGGACCTGCCGCCCCCCCTCCCCCCCGGGGCCACCTCGAGAGGCGCAGCACGGTCACCCAGTAGCCCCGTCTGAGAAGACTACACGTTTTGGATGGTCGCCATCATGGTGCCTCCCAGGTTTCCCCATTGGCCTGTCGTCCTGGTCGGCTTTGGCTTCTGGCAGCTCGCCATCAGGGACTGCAATGACATGCGGTTCCCCATGTTGAGCAAAGGGGGATGTGGGGAGGAGGGGGGGTAGGGGTCCCTCTGAGCAGGGCCCCACACCTGGGGTCACAGGACATGCTGCCTCAGGGGCAGTTGGTGGCCCTGGCACTGCCAGCAACCCTGCCATTCCCCATGTGGCACTGCACAGCTCTCGCCTCCCATGTGCTGCCCCATGGCAGCCCTGTTATGCTGCACGCTGCCCCATGAGAGCCCCGTTGCCCTGCATACTGCCCCATGGCGCCCCGTCACCCCACAAGGTGCCTCACAAGAGGCCTCGTCACCGTTGCCTCATCCCATCTGTGTAAGAGGAGCACGCTGGGGCCAGGCACAGCACCAGCATGTCCCACTGTGCTGAGGAAGGGCTGGGGAGTGGGGAGATGGGCAGCTTTGGGGGCATGGCAGAGCCCTGAGGGGAGAGTGGGGAACCCATGCTACCTAGCCACATGGGGTGGGAGCCACAGTGCCAGGGCCAGGCGCTGCAGAAAATGGGAGTAACTAGTGGGTCTCTACCCACTTCTGGAGCTAAGGTGAGGATTAAGTCAGAACATTCTACATCTGGAGCAAAGGAGTGGGCTAAATCAGAATGTTTTAGGGTAAACCCTGCCCAGCGCTTTGGGGCAGTGAGCAGGTTTATTTCCAGCCTTCCCCATGTGCCGAGACTGTAATTCTCTTTCTTCTCTGAAAGTGCCATAAAAGGCTCTTCTGAGCCACTGATGTGACAATTTCTAATTTTGCAGACTCTGGAGCCATGCAGGATGTGGCTCCCAGCCCACAAACCCAGCGTGAAGAACGTAAGCGCTGCTTGCGGGCCCCACGTCCTCACATCTGGCCTGCTCTCCTTCCAGGCAGAGCTTGGCCAGAGCTTGAGCTTGTCTCTGCAGTGACGGAGGCCCCTGTGGGGCACCGAGCTGCTGCTCCCCAAAGCAACATCCTGTCTGCGTAAGAGGAGTGGGCTGGGGCAAGGCATCGGGACAGCAGGTCCCCGCTGCAACTCCAAAAGGGCTCAGGGAGTGGAGGGAAGGGAGGCACTGGGGGCCCCACAACCCCTGGGGGGAGTCATGGACCTGTGAGCCCCAGCCATGTGGGGTGGGAGCCACGGTCCTGGGTGTTGCTGGAGGACGGGGGGTTGCTGATAGGTCTGGACCCACTCCTGGAGCAAAGGGTTGGGCTGGAGCAGGGTGTTTTCGGGGTGGTCCTCAACCCCACTGCCTTGGTTGGTGAGCAGATTTTTGTCCAGTCTTCCCTATGGGCAGAGGTCAATAGCCAATACAAAAGGAGGGTTTCACTCCCTTCTCCTCCACCCGCAAGCAGCACATCGGCACCCCAAGGATGACTGTCCCCATGCAAGTAGTTAGGAAAGCCAGGAGTAGAGGAGGTCCCCCCAGATGCTGTTGGGCAGGTGGATGTTACGTGCAAGGTGCTGGTCCCCTGCCTCGTGCCCATGCAGAGCAGGAGTAGGTAAAAGCCTTAATTTTGATGGGACCTGCCAGAGAGACACCAGGAAGACGAGGGACATGACCACGCACCCCAGGCCAGCTGCTGTGCCAAGTCCTGCCAGGAGCCCACCGCCCGTGCTGGAGGGGGCAAGGAGCCCTGAGCCACAGACCCGCTTGCCCCTGCCCATCGCCATCAACACCACACCACTGACAGCGCCCGCTTTGGACACCGTTGGCTGCTGGACCCAGGACATCACCCAGAGCCCGGAGGAGCCTTCAGCCTCGCGGCGGGTAAAGGGGGTTCCCTACCTCCATCGGGCAGGTGGGCGGGCGGCAATGCATGGAGGGGACTGGGACACAGTGGAACAGCCAGGCCGCAGCACCCCGAACCAGCAGAGCAAGCGGGGAGAGGAATGGGAGCAGTTTGGGGTGAGTCCTCACGGACTAGGGGGGTCTTGGGGCTGTTTGCTTGGGATTATTCCCTCGGGGTTTTACTTCCTTGGAGTTATTCCCTTCACGTGGGATAGGCATGTTGCCCCGGGAGCTCACTGCCAAGCTCCAAAACAGCCAAAGAAGGCTCCTTCTGACTCACTCTACTAAATATTTCTTCTTTTCCAGACCCTGCAGAGGATCACAAACCTCATCCCAGCCCCCAAAGCAAGCAACAACAATGTAAGCACCACTCAGAGCCCCCCACATCCTCACTCTTGTGCTGCTCGCTCTCTCTCCACGCGTAGCCTGGCCAGCCTCTGCAGACGAGTTGCTTTGTGCAGGTTTCCTAGCAGAACTGAAAAAACAGGCACATTCAAAACAGTGAGAAAAATCTGGGCTCTGCACGTGGTCTCCCTGTTAGACAGCAGGCAAGAGCCAACACTCCAGCCCACACTGGCAGAGTGTCCATACACGTGGGGAAGGGCTCTCTTTTGGGGTGATGTGGCCAGGCCCTTCCTGATAAGGGGGCTCAACCCTTTCCAGCGTCCAGCTAGAAGGGTGCAGCTGACAGTAGAGCCCTCTTGTGCTGGGTGCCCCCAAACCCGACCAGGAGCAATGCATGCTCCACACAACTGAGTTTTCGAGGGGATACAGCAAGACAAGGTTTCCTGCCAGTTCCTCCCACACCTCCTCTATGCCCAGAGAGCTGGGCATCCTGCTGAGCATACCAGGGCCGCTCCATTGTGTGGCCATGCTGGGACCCCACAGCATGACTAGCATCAGGTTTGGAGGGGACACACGTGCCCCCTGAGCAGGACCTGCATGTGCAGAACGTCCATCCCCTCTGCGGGCCTTGTCCTGTCCCCCCCACCCCATGCTGTTGGGGACACACCAGCACCTTCCCCTCGCTCCGCTGGTGATGCTCCATGACAATCTGCCCCTCCTGACTTTGCAGGCAGCGCACAGACAACCTGCCACCAGGGCGAGGGAGACCCCATGGAGGCTCCCCACAAAGCAGCGATGTGGATCGCCTTCTGCAGAGGACACACCAGAGCCAGTGAGGCCTTGGGACAGGGCAGCACAGGCCCCATGTGGCCCTGGGCATCCCCACAGGCAGAAAGTGCCCTGTGCCTCAGGGAGAGGGGATTCCTGGCAGAAATTAAAGGGGGATGCTTGGAAGCACAAAACTTCGTTGCAGCTGGTGACCATCCTAGAAGAGTTTCCCAGCCATGATGTTCTCCATCCCTTTTTACCCTTTCCGAGACGTGGTGTCTCTCTTCTGCATCATGATGAATGGTGATTAGAGTTTTCTGTCCGCTGTTTTGGGTGCGTTCTAGCAGGCAACACAAATCATCACATTGTAGTAGTTTCTTTACTAGTGTAAGATTCATTCCAATGGGAGTAGGTAGTAAATTTTGGCTCAATGTATAGTTAGATTTTAACAATTGATAAGATCTAATAGGAGCTGAATAATTAAAGTCGCATCCCATAATTTTGGTAAAGTTACAAACACAGATATTTGAGTGATTACTTGTATCTACAACAATGTTATCTCTGAATATAAGATTACTGCCCCATACATTCTCTCAGAGGTTGTTGAGCTGCACCCTTCACAGCAGTGTCAGCTAAAGCATTTCCTTTACTAATTTCTGTAGTGTCTTTAGTATGGGCTGGGCAGTGTATTACAGCAATTTCTTTGGGCAGTTGGACTGCTTCCAGCAAATTACGTATTTCTTCTCCATTAGCTATTTTCTTTCCTGACGATGTAAAAAAATCCTTGTTCTTTCCATAACATCCCTGTTGCATGACATACTCCAAAGGCATATCGAGAGTTGGTGTAGATGTTAACTCGCTTTCCTTTTCCTAGGTGTGCTGCACTTGTCAAGGCTACTAGTTCTGTTCCTTGTGCATTCATTCGTGTGGGAAGCAGTTCGGCCTCTATTACTCGTTTTTGGCTGATTACAGCATACCCAGTTTGTCGCTGTCCCTGCAGCTAGTAGGATGAGCTGTCTACAAATAGAATTAGATCCGGGTTTTGCAAAGGAACATCAATTAAATAGGTCCTTGGCTTACTTGAAATGTGCATTACTGGCTCACATTGGTGATGTTTTTCTCCATCATCAGGCAGAGGTATTAGGGTTGCTGGATTCAAGGTAGTGCATCTTTTTAGGATTACATTATCTGCCATTAGGAGGATCAGTTTGTAGCTGTGTGTCCGTTGTGGCGATAATGCTTGGACTGCATATTGTTTTAGCAGAATCTCCACTTCATGTGCGACATAGACTGTTACACGGTGTCCCAGAATGAGAGGGCGGCTTCTCTCTACTATTGCCGCTGCTGCCACCACAGATTTAATGCAGGCTGGTGCCCCTGCTGCAATCGAATTTAGCTGAGCAGCATAATATGCTCCTGGTTTCTGGTGGGGTCCTAATTTTTGCGTTATTACTCCGCTGGCAATCCTCTTACATTCGTACATACAAATCGAAGGGCTTTGTATCACCTGGGAGCCCGAGGAGCAGGTGCAGATGCCAAAGCTCCTTTTATAGTTCTAAAAGCTTGCTCTCTTTCAGGGCCCCATGCAATGGGTTCTGCTTTTTCATTTCTAGTTGCCTCTGTCAGGGGTTTTGTTCATGCTCCCAACCCAGGAATTCATGGTCTGCAAAATCCCACAGCTCCAAGGAATCCTTGTAATTGTTTCTGTGTTACTGGATGGGGGAGTTTTATTATAGTATCTACTCTTTCTGGATCTACTAGCTGTTACCCTTCTCTTAGAATGAACCCCAAGTATTTTACCTCTTTTTGACACAGCTGGAGTTTAGATGGAGATGCCCAGTAACCTTTTCTCTGCTAAAGTAGTACCTAGATGTACAGAGTCTATTATACAGGTATCTTCATTTTTACTTGCTATCAGTAAATCCTCTACATATTGCATGAGAGTTGACCCACCCAGTAATTCTACCTCTTTTAAATCATTCCTTAGTATTTGTGAGAAAATTGGGGGAGACCCTGCAAACCTTTGTGGGAGGCGTGTTCACGTCCTCCACTGCCTCTCCAGGGTCGCCGGGGTTCCCTTCTTCTTGTTATTCTGAGGGATTGTTTCCATGGGCTAACTCTTCACACTTGTAACTCCTCCCCGAGCTATCCCTTGCAGCTGAAAAGAACACACTCACCGCACATGTCCTAAGTTTTTACAGTAATAACATTCTCTCCCTTCACTTCCCTCCCCCCCCCCCCCCCCGTCTCCTTTCTTTCTTTTACTTGCTCAGCTTTCTGGTTTTCCTCTCGACCATCATAAACAAATACTGCTACAGTTAAAATCTTTTGTAAAGCTGCTCCTTGACAGCCTGGCATATGCTCTTTAAAATACTTTCGTGTATCAGGGGCTGCTTGATCTATAAAAACACTAATTGCGAGTGTATCATTGAAGTTTTGTGGGGTCATTCCTCCATATTTTAGCAGGGTTTGCCACAGCTACCCCCAGAAGTCACTGGGGTGTTAATCTAATCACTATCTGCATTCTTGCACTTTAGTCCAATTTACTCCTAACTCTCTGCATGCTCTAATTGCTTCTACTAAATTTCCAAGTCCTGTTTGACACACAGCTCTATCTCCTGCATTATTATAATCCCAACTTGGATCATTTGCTAGTCAGGGGTTTCTATTTCCCCCGGCTTGCTGCGCTACTTCCGCATCTTTGTTAATTATCTTATCCCGTTCATTTGGTCAAAATAGTTCCCTGAAAAGAATTTGGGTACCACTCCAGTTTGGGTTGTGCTCAGTGCGTATATTAGAAAATAACTGGACACATCGCTCTGCATCTTCTCTTAGTCTCGGCATTTTACCCCCCCCATAAGGCAAGATCACTCGGGTTCCAGGGTTGATTAGTAAGTACTTGCAACACGGGCCGGGGCGGGGGGGGGGGGGGGGGGTTGGCCCCTCCCTTTCCCCCTGGCTGTAAAGCAGCAGGGTTAGTCAGCACACTGGAGATCACAGCATAGAGTCCGGCAGCCGGCACAGTAGAGGGAGGAGGAGGAGGAGGAGAGGTAATGACAGATAGATCATCAGGCATATAAGGTGGAGCAGAACCTCCCAAGCATGCTGATGTAAAAAAGAAGAAAGGAAAAAGTCTGTTGTCTTCATTGTCCGAGGGATGGAGCTGTTATTGTAGACTTGGGTGGAAAAAGCAGGCCTTGGAGTTGAATGTTTTGCGATTGGCTGTGCAATGGGGAGATGCCTCCTGGGCTGTTGAGTGGTGTTTCCTCTGACCTCAGGTCCATCTGAAATGCCTTCTCTCTGTTTGCCTTGCACCATAGTTGCTGCTTGAGGCAGAAGAGTGTCAGAGAAAAATGGTGGCTTTCATCCGGAGAAGTTCAAAATGCAGAAAGAAATGATGCAAGACCGGCAGGCCAAAACTACGAGTTCTCTCTCCCTTCCCCGTGCAGAAAAGGAGAAGAAGTGACCCAGGGGCTGGAGATGCCATGACAAGAGTAAGTTTATGCCAGCTCCTGCCAAGGCCCAGGAGAGTGCAGCGGCATGGACTACTGTGCTGCAGGGTCATGGATCTTGAGGCCTGGGGTGGATGCGGCACCCTCTGCTTTCCCCTGCTTCGGGGATGCGCTGGGTTAGCCCCTGATGCCTGTGTCTCTGAGCAGCCCCAGGCAGTGTCCGATGCTGGTGCTGCGCTGAAGGGGGCGAAGGATGGCAGTGGGAGCGTGTGTGCAGAGTCTGTGGGCCGGCAGGGGCAGGCAGGGAGTCAGCCAGGGTGCGAGGGGGAATTTGTCCCTGCCATTGGAGCATCCTGTGAAGACAAGCAAGCCGGGCTCTGCAGAGGCTGGAGCCATCTGAGGCCAGCCCGGAAGAGTGGAGGAGGTTGGAGGCCAATGGATGGTGGAGAACGGGCCAGCAGCCGTTGCTCTGGTAAATGTCTCCAGATTTGAGTGGCGTTTCCCCTCTGGTGTCCAGCAGGGCCAGGGTGGCAGGGCCAGGCTGTCCCCGCCAGCAGGGCCAGGCTGGGCAGCGGCAGCCTCACAGCATGGGCCGGACACTGGGCCAAAGGTGCTTCGCGGGTTGGACACAGGTCCCATCCAGACTGGGCCTGCCCTGGGCACGGGGTCCCTGTTGCACCCTGGGGTGCTGCTCTTTACTGCTGTGACATCGCCCTGGGCATGACTTGCAGCGCACAGCCAGGGGGATGGAGAGAGCCACCAAACTGGTACAGCTTGGTGGGTGCCCGTCCCTGCCCGAGCTGGGGCTGGGTAGAGCCCTGGTCCAAAATCCAGCACAGGACACTGAAACGCTGCATCTCTCATGCCATGGCTGTTTTGTAAGTGACACCCTCCACCTCCCCAACTCCCCTGGCAGGTGAGGAATAAATATCAGAGTCCAGCAGCTCTTGCAGATATAAGTCACACACAGCTGGGGCCTCTTTGGCAGCTGCAGCCTGCTGTTTCGGAGGAAGCAAGCAAATGGGGACTTCCAGAGATGTTTAACACCTCAGGGAAGCCTCTAGGACTGAGCTGGCTGATGAGATAGCGGGTGGCCTAAACAGACCAGCCTGCAGTGATTCCCCCCCGCAAAAGCCTGAGCCAGGAAAAAGGGTCATGTTGCTCAGCAGACATGCACAAGGCTTTGCTTTGCTCATGGGTATGAGGTTCCCAATGGCAGCTGCTTTGCAGCCACCTGAAAGCAAGCAAAACCTTTGCAATGTGTAGGGCAGCTCAAACTTCCAGAGCAAGTCCTGGGCTGCAGGAAACTGTGAGCAAGTGTGGTGTTGTCCTTGAAGTAGCATGCAGTTACTGAAGGTCTAACTAGCTCCTGTTGCTTCCCAGTGTTACAGGAGGCCCCAGTTCTGAAAAGGAATTGCGTTTGGGATTTGGGCCAAGGCCGCCAGGGCCATGACAGGGCAGAGACCAAGGCCAGTGGGGCCAAAGGGAGATGGGGACAAAGCCCACTGGGGCTGTAGCAGTAAATAAATATACTGTGTGAAAAAGGAGTTGACATGCTTTGGCACGTGGTTGGGTGGTCCCAGGGAGGGAAGAGGAGGATGTGGGGACATGGGGGAGGTTCCAGAGGACATGGGGGATCCCAGAGGATTTGGGGGTGTCCCAGAAGACATGGCAGGGGAGGGACCCCCGGGGACATGGGACTCCCAGAGGTGCCCCATGGGGTTATGAGGTTCCCATGGTGTCCTGGAGGACATGGGGGAGAACAGGGGACTTAGGGGGTCCCAGGGCTGCCCTGCAAGATGTAGGGGGTGCCAGAGGATATGGGGGAGTCCCAGGGATGGGGAGAGGGGACCTGGGGACACAGAGGCGTCCCAAGAGATGTGGGGGAGGGGTTCCAGGAGTGGGGGCAGGAAATGTGGGGATTAGGGAGATTCTGGAGGCATGGGGGGGGCTAGTTGGTGACAGGGAACATGAGGACATGGTGAGGGTCCTAAGGGCTGCTAGGGGGTGCAGGGGGCATGGGAGCAGCAGAGGTGTCCCAGAAGACACAGGGGTGCCTGAGGGGACCTGGATGGGGTCCCAGAGGTGCCCTGGAGAATACTGGGGGAGTCGCAGGGCTGTCCCAGGGGACATGAGAGTGGGTCCCAGAGAGGACACAGAGATACTGGCAGTGTCCAAGGCCTTCATTATCCCGCACCGTGGCTCTGGGGCCACTCAAGGCTTTTCTTGCCCCAGAGGGAAGCCTGGTGGGCCCCAAGAGGGATCCTCGGCCCTGTGGCCTCTCCAGGGGCACCAGGAAAGCCTCGAGCTGGTCCTGACCAGACTGGATCCCCGTATCCACCTCCTGGCACAGCCCCTGAGCCACCTGGGCCAGCTCAGCCACTGCTACCTCCCACCCTGGGGACCCTGGGGGCAAGGGCACTCAGGTCACAGCATGGCACTAGGGAGGGGGGGAACAAGGGACAGGGGGAGGCAGGGCTCGGGGCCTGGCACCAGGGAGATAGGGGACACAGGGTCCTGGCTGGGGCCAAGGAGGGGATGGGAGGGAACAGAGCTCAGGGCCTGGAACTGGGGACCTGCAGAGGATACAGGGGGACAGAAGCCAGGGTTTAGGGCTTGGCTCCAGGGCTAGGGGAGATGCTGGGCACACAGGAAGATGTGAGGGGTAAAGCAGAGGCCTGGCACAGAGGCCAGGAGGGACAGGGTACACAGAGGACATGTGTCAGGGCCTGGCTCCAGGGACACAGTAGAGACAGGGGTTAGGACATAGCCCCTGGTGACAGGGAGGGATGTAGGGAAACCCTGGGGACAGGGGACCATGGGGTGGGGCAGAGCCTGCTCCTGGGGGTTCCCAGGGCCAGCCAGGGTCCCAGCCCCATGATCCCAGGGTGACCCCAGCCCTCCTCTGGGACGCCAGGCTGCCCTCCAGACCCCTTCCAACATCTCCTGACACCAAGGTGCTCCTTTGATTCCCACCAGACCACAAAGCATCCCCCATGACCCTCGCCACAACCCCAAGGTGCCCCTTTGACACCATCACACTACTGGGTGCCCACATGAACCCTGGGTGCCTCCCATGACCCTCCCCATGATTCCCCAGCCCTCCAAGACCCCAGGGTGCCCACCAGATCCCATAGTCTCCCCATCATTCCATGTTCCCCCCAGCCCTCTGAGACACCGGGGTGTCCCCCATGACCCTGAGCCAGGGAGATTCCACCGGTGTTGGGGTTCCTGGGGGTTTCCCCTCCCTCCTCCTGGGCAAGGGCAGGCTCAGGGCCTCACAGGTAAACCAGGGTCAGGTCAAGGCAGACCTGCGGACAAGGACAGAAGCCACGGGGGATGGGGTCAGGGCAGGCTTCACATCACACACCTCACTGCACACCTACCTCTGACAGGGCCAAGCTCACCTGGGGTGTGAGGGCGTAGGCATAGACCTTGGCATGCCAAAGGACTGTGTCGAGGACGTAGGCTGCCACACGGGCCACCTGGCTTGGCCCAAACACAGCCACACTGGCTGGGGGGCACTGCAGAGATGACACCATGGGCAGAGGCAGGCAGGGGCTGGGCAGTGGGCGGGGAACGTACAAGGGGAGGGGAGCATACAAGGTGCCTGCGGGCATAGGGGAGAACGGGAGCAGCATGCTGGTAGCATGCAGGGAAGAGTGCAGGGAGCATGTGGGGAGTGTTTGGGTCCTGGTAAGTGTGTGGGAGGCAGGCAGGGAGTGTGTGGGTGCACACAGCTGCATGGGGATAGTCTGAGGGCCATGTAGGCACCCATAAAGCCTGCAGGGAGTGCTGGGGCACTGAGAAGTGTGTGTGCAGCATGGAAAGAGTGTGCAGGGAGCATGTGAGGACCATGTGGGCTTTGATAAGCATGCAGAGAGCATGTGGGTTCCATATATATATATATATATATCCATATTATATATATATTATGTTATATATATTATATATATATATTTTATATATATTATATATATTGTTATATATATATTAGGGGAATGGTGGTCAAGTGAGCAGAGTTACTGTAGAGGAAGGGAGAGTTAGAGAGCGAGAGCGCAAAGTGTCCGAAGCGTAAAATGAAGCGATTGATTTCAGGAGGGCTCGATCGGTGCAACCCCCGGTTAGTTACCTGGCAATGGTATTTGGGGAAAGAGGAGGACAGTAGATAGAAGAAAGGTTAAAGCCTCGTGGAATTAAGGCTCCCTCTTGTCGGTTAGAGCAATTAAGTCTCCCAACTTAGAGCAATTTTAGGAGGATTTAATTTCCTCCAGCAGCATTAACATGGCTTTGCCGGTATCAATAGACCGTGGTGGAAATTACTGGAAGGGAGTCGGGAATGGAGCTGGAATGAGGAACGCAACGCTGCTTCTGCTGAACTGGGAGAAGTGGCTGTAACACCTCGTGCCCTCTAATTCCCAGGACGAGGCAAGCCTTTTTCGGTAACGCTTTCCACACCTGCCGACTCTGTGGGAGCGCACCATTAGAAAGCGGCGGTAAGGGAAAGTTGGGTGCCAGTAGCCTGATCCTTACATCCCCTTTGGGGCCGGAACAAAAATTCTCCGGCTGTGAGAAAGACTGTTCAGCAGCGATCTGGGCTGTAACCATCTTTGAGACTTTTACCCTTGATTGCACAGAGGCAATCCAATCTCCTCAGTTCCCTCTAAAGTAGGAACGTCGGGGAAATGAAGAGACAGCAGAGTGTCATCTATCCAAGTGGCACAGCGGGCGCTAACCTTAATGAGTAGGGCAGGGGTGGGGTTGCTGTGCAAGTGTTACAAGCAGTGGATCTTCTTGTACGTGTCTGAATGGACGGAGGGGCAGAGCATGATTGTGCCAAAAATGTGGATGCAGAAGGTTTCTGAAAGAATAATCTCTAGCGGCTACTGAGTTTAACTTCCCTTGCACGGCAAGCCCGACTCATCATAGCTTCCAAACCAGGGGCTGAGGGAAGTGGTATTCGTGGCTTGCGTAGTCTCATTTACCTTGCTCATGTGCGTATTAGATCTGCTTTTGTGCTTACAGACAACTTTGGATTCTTACAGTTTTCTGCAGAGCTTTGATTTTTTCTTTCTTTCTTTCTTTGCTCTGTACTTTTGCAGGGCAATGGATTTTACTCTGCCTCCATCAACAGGCGCTGGCTGGCAAAGTCGTCATGTCCCAACGGAGACTCTTAGGCAGGACGGGAGGAGTTTGGATCTGCAGCTTGCCAGAAGAACGTTGCCCGGGGGGGGTTGCTTGAGCTATAGGCGCTGGTGCGTATGGCTCGTTCTGTCAGACGCGAAGAGGTTTTTCTTTTTCGGTTGCAGAAATTTTAGCTTGGCTTTACACCTTACTACCCTAGCGGTAGTATTTTTTTGTATTTATAGATTGCGTTAATCGTAGGCGTTTGGAACCTTGGGGAACAGCTGTATGCTTCTGTGAAGAGCTACAGGCTACCGCCGCCCTCAGACCTTTGTAAGTTGTCACATGTCAAGAGTGGCTGGGAGAATCCAAATGCCGGTGGAAAGGTTCTCCGCCTGGTCCTGATGAGGAGCCTTCCGCCATAGGAAGGTTGGCCGCGTCCCTACTGGACTTGTGAGTAATAAGCCGCAATTCAGGGACCGGCAAAGGAGGGGGGGAATAGCGACCGGTAGCCCGGTCACTATGGTGTTGCTGTTGCTAGCAGGGCCACGAGGTCTGTGTGAAGCCTCACCTGCCTGTTTGGAGCTCTGTTTTGGTCTGTTTACCTGGAATAACCAGTGAGGTCTAAAATAGGAATTTTTGTGGCTAGATGGGTAAGCCGTGAGCCCACCTGTCTTTGCCTTGCTTTGCTGCTTAATGTCATAACGGCAACTTGGGACCGCAGAATAAAAACTGCTACAGCGCTTCAGGGAGGAGCTGCGTTTGCCCAGGTTAGGGAGCCATCATTAAAGCTTGGGGGGCGGAGGGGGGGGGGGGAGAGATGAGAGCTCTAAAACGAGAGTCTCCCCGTGACCTTGGTGGTTTGATTCATTTTCAGGATACTGTTCTGAGGGCCGGCAGCTCGAAGAGGAGCAGCTCAGCCCGTTTTGTTGGTTTCGGTGATGCTGTTTTGAGGAAGCATGTAAGTACAGAAGGGGTCTGGAAGGGTTTTTCAAACAAGATGGGAAAGAGCAAGGAAGATTTGAGGGTGCGGAAAAACTAGGTGCCACGCGTACTGAAGTTGTTAAGGGCATTTGAGGTTAAGCGTCTGAAAGGGGCTAATGTGCATGGAATAGTAAAATACCGTGACCGAACGCAGGGTTCCTCCCCGGCCTGGGCCTGTGCGCGCGCCCTTGCTCTTGCAGACGCAGACGCCCTGGAGCCACAAGGAAACGGGCAAGCAGGCCCACGAGCGGGCTTTGGGCACAGTGGCGTGCAGCGAGCTCTGTGTGCTCGGCAGGTGAGTGGGGTTGGAGCGTGGCGAGGGCTGTTGTGGGCTGTCTGGATCCATCCGGTTCCGCTCCCTGTCCCTCTGTCCAGCGCTCCATCTTTTCCTTTCTTTCCCCGTGGCTCCGTCCGGTGCCCCATCCCTTTATTTAGCCACTCCTTCCTCTGCCCGGCTCCCCATCCCGCTTTTACTCTTTCCATCCTTCTGTCGATATCTCCATCCCTCTAACTGGCTCTCTATCGCTCTATCCAGCTCTTCATCATCCTCTTTTTCTCCCTATCCCACTACCTGCCCGCTCTCCTTTTGTCCTGCTCTTCGTCCTTCTGCCGCTCTCGTCTGTCTCTCCATACTTCTCTTTGCCTTCCCAGCCCTCTGTCCACCCCTCCAGCCTTCTCTTTCTATTTCCATCCCTCTGTTCAGCTCCTAAACCCATCTATTTGCCTCCCTCTCCCTCTTTTCCCCTGTTCTATCCCATCTCTCTATCTGAATTCCCTTCCCTCTTTTTCTCTCTCCACCTTTCTGGCCAGCTCTTCATCATTCCCATTCTCTTCCCATCGCTCCGACCGGCTCCCTGTCGCTCTTTTCTCATCCCCATTCCTCTGCCTGGTTCTCCCCCCTTCTCTTTTGCTTCCTGTCCCTCTGCCCACCTCCCCTTCCCTCCTCGCCCCTCTCTATTCTTCTGCCCACCTCCCCTTCCCTCTTTTTCTCTCTTCTGCTCCCCGGTCCTCTGTGCAGCCCTCCCTCCATCTGTGTGGCCCTCTCTCCCTCTCTTTCTATTCCTTTGTCCAGTGCCCTGACCCTGGGGCCAGGTCTCTATCCTTCTCTTTCTTTCTCCATCCCTCTGCCAAGCTCTCTACCCCTCTTTTCTCCTGTTCTGCTCCCTGTCCCCGTGTCCAGCTGGAGGTCTGTCATTGCTGTGTGTTTTGGCTGGTGCGGCGGGTGTTGAGAGGCAGTTGGTGCTCAGCAGAGCTGGTGATCAGCAGCGCCCAGAGGGTGCCATCGATCGGCCATGTTTGGGTCACGTCAGACACCTCCGCAGTGACTCTGCCTGCGGAGGTACGGGGCTGCGGGTGTGCAGTGGGGGAGCACTAGTGGGCTAGAGATGCCATGGGGTATGTAGTCAACAGCGAAGAGGCTCCTGAGAAAGGTGTCGCAGAGGCAGAGAGCAGCAGAGGCTCCGAGTCCTCGGGCGTTAGGACAGGCGCTCACGGTAGGGCGGTCTGGAGCTGCTGCTGTCGTCTGTCCTACTCGTCAGCGCAGTCTGCAGTTACGGCCTCTTGTCTGCCCGCGCGCAGCCAGGGCTGCTGCACGGTGCAGCTTGACTCGTGATCGTGACTCTGGCATCGAGCCCACTTTTCTGTCAGGTCTGCCTTTATGCAAACTGGTGTCTTCCCTACGTCTACAGCTCAACCCGTGTCATTGATTTAGTGCTTCCTCAGGGGCCATGCTGTGCTGTCAACACCTCCGCCCCCCTCTCCACTGTCGCTTCCTGATGAAGGATGCTTTGAGTTTATCTTAGTAAGTGCAGTCATTTACGTAGCTTCTGGCTCATTTCTTTCCTTGGAACTCCTTGCTCTTTGTTGTTCTGGTCCCTCCAAACAATTTCTGCTTCTAGTATTATTAATGCTGGGCTGTAAATCTTCCAGAGCTTCCTCCTTTGAAGTCCAGGAGTTCAAGGGGTTCCAGTATTGTTTGTACTTTGAGAGTAAAGGTCTTTCACAACTGATGTCTTAAGTACGCAACTGTCTTACCTGGGATTTTTGTTTTTGCAAGTTACAGTTTCTTTCAGGAGCCAGCTACAACAGTAACTTTGCTATAGCAGAGAAATGGGGTTACGTGTGTACGAGCAACAGCGCCAGAGTACACAGCAAAACCATAGTCTACGGTGCCGGTAGCACGAGTCGGTTTCCCATCAGCTCCATCTCTCCGGAGTTTGGAGTTTTTGGAGGCCTTAGTTTTATCCTGCCTTGGCTGGACAGTGCTTTCTGAGAGTGTCCGTCAGAGGCAGAGTTTCCCTGCGGAGGACCATCTAGCGAAGGCTGGAGGTGGCCGGGTGCCTGAGCGAGCCTGCCTGTCCGTGAGAGCCGCTCTGACATCTTTGCGATGAAATGGTGCCAGAGAGGGTGACAGAAGCAGCACGGGAGGGTTGGTCACAACTGTGGGAACAATCATGGGCCTTGGACTAGGGAAGCAGTTCTAGCAGGAGGGCCGTGCAGTTGCTCGGCTTCTCAGTAACCACTGTGGCCTCTTTGCAGGTGCCGAAGCCCAGTTGGGCAGTCGAAGGAGCCTCGTCACAGCTGGGATCTCTGCGGAGATGCGCGGCTGGCCGTGGAGGATGAGCTCTGACTTGCAGCGTGGACACAGCTAAGTCTTGGGCTGCATCATACGTGAGCGGGGCTGGGAGGTGCAAGGTGGTTGTCCCCTAGGTGGTTATTGGTGTCGCTGGCTGTGGATGTTTGCCCACGGAGCTGAGAGGACCAAACATACTAATTGCCTGACCTGGAGATGAATTAGTGCTTGCAGGCTTTCAGGTAGGTCCAGTGCAAGTGCAGCTTAGTGCAGTCCCGTGGAATGACGCTTGCACGTGCTCACATTTGAAAGGTGGCTAAAACCAAGCCTCTAAACAGCAACTGTAACGTGATTCTGGTGCGTGTCTTCCTGTTCTGCTGTACTTCTAAAGGAAGGGAAAACTTCCTAAGCCGTGGGCAAAACTCCTTCACTTCTCTTGACTGTTTCCAGGCTCTGGAAAGAGCTTTGGGTGCTCTGATGCTTGTTGCTTAAAGCTGAGGGTTTGGAATTTTTCACTTAAGGTTTATTGTTTAGTTTGTTGTTGAGGGTCTCTCACTCTGGAGTTACAGTTTATTACTTTCTTTTGTGGGGCTCAGTCTTTATCAGTCAGCGTTTACAGTTTGCTCATGTAGTGATCAGGGCGCAGGATTAAAAATCCAACCTCATCCATAAATTTTAAAGCCTCAGCAACCACTGGGGTTCCAAGACTTGCAGTTTGTCACTTAGCATTCAGGGCTTATGACTTGCTGAGAAATGAGAGGGGCTAAATCCTTAGATAATAAACTGTAAGCCCTGAAGCCTAAGCGGCAGGCTGCAAACCCTTGTATGGGGTTTGTAACGTTCCCCTGTACCCAGCGTTCAGCTCTGTGCACTGACCTGAGTTCTGGATTTGATATGGCGCAGGCCCATCACACTGAGACTGGCAATGTGACAGGTGAGCTGAGAGCTGTGGAAGTGTCTTGCAGGGCTCTAGTCTGGGGTAGGGCGGAAGTGCAGACAGGTGGGATCAGGCATTTTCCTCTCATCTCTGAGATTGTTAAAGAATAGTGAACTGGAACTGTCTAGAAATAGCTGCTTAGCACAACTTATATAAAACTTCCTTAGCATGAGTAGCTAAATTTGCTGAAGCCTTAGGCCACACTTGGGAAAAGTAATAAACCTTTACCTAGTTTAGTTGAAAAATAGTGCCTCAGAGCTTGTTCAGGCTGGGAAAATAAGGAAGCCACAGGCAGTCTGCGTTCCTGTGTCACCCACTCTGAAAGGGAAGACGTCAAAACAATTGAAAAATAAGACCTTGGGAGACAACCGCCAGACCCAACAAAAACAGAGGTACAACCTTCATCAGAGACCGCAAAAAACAAGAATAAGGAGAAAAACAGCTTGCCTCAGAATGACGATGAGACCCAATGAGGAGCAGGAGACCCCAGACCAAAAAATTGCTATTGGTCTAACTACCACATGAGGGGCGGGAAATGTAATTTGAAAAAACTATAATTGCCCAGGATTTGTTTACGTTAGGGTCCCTCTTTGGAGGCACCCAGCTCAAGCTGTAATTACGGCATGCGTGTGATTACAATTTAATTTGTTTTGATTTGGCTCTGAACTTTACTTGCGGGAACCTAGGGTCGAGCCCTGTTATGGTGGCCGACAAGCCTAATTTCCGTAACAGAGATGAATCCTAGCCCTGAAGGAAAAAGCAGAGGAGTAGGCTGTCGGCTACTCAGACACCTGCCACGCCAAGGGCAGCGGCAGGAGCTGACCCTTCCCCGACGGACGGATGGACGCTGCTGTGGTGATGACTCTTCAGGCATCGCAGGTAAGGGGAAGCATGCTGACACTGAGCTCCATGGCGGACTCGCTTCCAGCTGTTGTTTCTGCGCAGTAAAACAATAAACAGTTGCTTTTTTCTTTGCACTCATCTCTGTGGTTCCTGCTGTTGGTTTGCCTGAAGATGATGCCCAGGGGAGGAGGTTACACATTGTGTCCGGGGCTGGGAGCTGGTCCCCGAGTCCCTTGTACTTTGGAGTGCCTGTGCTTCCCAGGGAACCCAGTGCTGTTCCCAGAGCTGCGGGGAATTTCCCTTGCGTTGCCTGGGCTCTTGGGGGTGTTTCCCATCATTGTGGGGGCAGCCAGGGCCCCTGCAGGGCTGTGTGAGGTCCCCAGACTGCTTCTGGATTTGCTTTCATCACTCCCCAGTGTCCCTTGTGGGTCTGGGGCCAGGGCCTGCGTGCCAGGAGTAGGGAGATAGAGTTTCCATGGGGATGGGGGGAGCCCGCAGGCACCATCCTGTCAGCTGCACTGAGCCCTGTGACATGCCTTATGACCCCTCTGGTGTGCACCAACACCCTTCATTTGTATTTTGCTTTGCCCCAGAGCCCTGCATTTGCCCTCTGATGCCCTCAGGACCCCTCAATTCACATTTTGTGCCCCCAAGGCCTCTGCGTGCCTTTTGGTGGGCCCTGTGGTTGTTCTGCAGCATGCCACAAAGTTCTCTGTTTAGCTTTCTCTCCTGTCCCAGAGTTTTCTGGGTGCTTCTTGGTGGTGCCCCCAGAGTCACTCTGTTTGTCATTGCCTTTTTCTACTTTTGTTGCACCCAGAGCTCTCCCTTTGTTCTCTTGTCCTCTGCATACTCCCCTTTCCTTTCTCTACACTCCAGGACTCTCCCTTCAGCTTTCAGCAAGCTGCTCTCAGGAGTGGGGGTGCCTCTGCTGCCCTGGTAGCCCCACCTGTCCCTGATGGGGCTGATGGCCATTCCCTCTCCCCAGTTCCTGATGAGCTGCAGCTGTGGACCCTGGGGCTGGGCTGAATGCCAGGTGGAGCTGGGTGACAGGACAGGCCCCAGGTGGGGCCCTGTGGCTGGGACAGGTGGGACAAGCCCCAGGTGGGGCTGATTGCAAGGGTGGGCACACACCAGGGCTGGGGCTGCATTTGGAGGAAGCTTGTCCTGGGGCTGGTTCCAGATGATGGAGCTGCTGCTGAGCACTGCTGGCTGGGACCGGCACGGCAGCTGCCCCGTGGAGAAGGTGAGTGGGGCCAGGGGAGGTGTGCTCCAAGCTGTGGGTCCCACGTGTGCTGGGGGTCCGGGTGGATGGGAGCATCCCAGGCAGCGCAATGCAACTGGGGTGCACCGGGGCCAGGGATGGTGGTGTACTGGGGCTGTGGGGGCCGAGGACATGGTGGGGAAGAGGGGTGCACTGGGACCATGGAGGCGGGGGGAGGTGGTGGTGGCATGGGCAGGGGGGGAAGTAAGGGGGTGCGTTGGGGTTCGGGTGGGGAGGAAGGAGGTGCGGTGGGTCTGCAGTGGTGCTGGGGGGGAAGAAGGAGGGTGCGCCAGGACGGGGGAGGGGGGAAGGCAGGCGGTCCACTGGGGCTGTGGTGTGGTTTATTGCGCGGTCGGAGGAGCGCGGGGGGGTGTCCTATGTCTGCTCGGGACGTGTTGGGGAGGGGAAGGAGGGATCCCAGGGGAAGCCCCAAGGAGCGTCGTGGGGTGGCAGGGGCAACATCAGAGTTGACCCAGAGCTGGCCGCGGCGGTGTCGGGGGAGCCCCGGGCCGGTGCTGGGGATCGCGGGGTCGCGCTCGGGGCTCTGCGGTGGTTTCCAGGGAGACAGGGCGGGAAGGGGAACGGGGGCGGGACGGAAAGGAACGGAATCTCCAGAGGGTCAAACCTCACCTAGCGCTGCGGGCGGGGGGGGGCGCCGCTGGCATGCGGGGAGCGGTAGTCTTCCGGCACCGGGCTTCCGAGCGGCCATTTTTGTTTGCACGGCATGCCAGGAGATGTAGTCTTCCCGTATTGGGCTTCTGGGAGACTATGCTGCGCCTCTCGAGGTGGCCGGAGGGGCAGTTCTCTGCCAGCAGGGCTCCCACGAGCCAGCCGTGTTTTGCTCTGTGGCAGGCCAGGAGCTGTAGTTCCAGATGCTGGTGCCTTCTCAGCCCTGCAGCAGTGGCCTGCTGTGTCTGTTCCTTACTGGACATGTGCTGCTCACACAAGAGTCCCCATAGGTCACTGGGGATAGTGGAATTTCCCTGGTACAGGGCAGGAAGCATTTTCCATCTCTGGTGTGACCAGGCAGGCTTGTCCCCAGGGGCTGGGGCTGTCCCTCTTGGAAATGGGGAGGGCAGGGAGAGTAGGAGGGGCAGTGCGGGCTCCTGGGAGTTGTAGCTTTGCTCAGGATTGGGGCCAATTAGGCAGCAGCTATGAGGAGCAGCAGTGCTGGGAGGGCACGGTGCAGAGCTGTCCTGCTGTGCAGCACAAGGGAAAGTCCTCAGGGAAATGTGAACAGCACTGTTTCTGTCCAAGGATCCTAAAACAGCCTGAGAGACCCTGGAACAGCCACCCTACAGCAGTACCGGGGACACCATGCCTCCTAAAGGCACTGCATTCAGCTGCCTTTAACTGTGTGGAAAGAGCCTGCAGGAGACCTGGCCACAGGTACAGAGAATCCCCAGTTGCCTGGATCTATATCTCTTTTCTTTACAAAGATGTCACCTCTTTGATGCCTTGCTGCTGCTTCCATCTTGCTTGGTGCCCAAGCCTGCTATGTTCAGATCCACCTTTCTTGCTGCCCTCTGCTCTGTCTGAGCTGCTTGCCAGATCAAAAGGTGTGTGCAGCAAAGAACTAGGCCAAGGTCTCTGCTGCTGCTTGCTATAGGACAAATGGGGATGAATTGGCAACAGGACAGGAAAGTACGTGTGGATGAGAAACAGCTGCTTTAGAGGTCTAAGACACAGGGGCAACTGAGAGGAGTGAAAGGAGCAGGGGAAAATGGTGATGAGGAAGGTGTGCTGTTAGGGGCAGTACAGTGCAGAAGAGGGAAAAAATTGCTCCTACCATGAAATAAAAACTGACCTTAAGAGAGATTTGGTTTTTGCTCTTCAGGTTATGAGTACGCGTGACTTCCTGAGAACTGTTCTGAGCATGCAGTGTTGCAGGTCATGACTGCCTGGGCAGCAATCCTCAGCTTGTCTGCCAAGGCTACACAACAGCTCACAGCTGCCTGTGCAATGAAAGCAAAGGCCAGCTTCTCAGAGGGAAGAGGCAGGCTCCAAGCAGGAAGATTATGGCAGGTGAGCTAATGCCCCAGAACCTTCAGTTTTCCCCTGTGTCCCCTCAGGACTCCCCCCAGGACTCCTCCATTTGCTCCCTAGTTCCCTCAGGACCAATCCATTTGCTTTTAGGTGTGCTCCAAGGCACTCCATTTGTTCTCTTGTCCCTTCAAAATTCTTTGCTTCTTTCTAGTTCCTGTGAGATTACTCTGCCGTTTGGTGTCTGTAGGCCCTCTGGTAGCATCAAGACTCCTGTGTTTGTCCTCTTGTCCTATTAAGTCCCCCCTCTTTTCCCTCTAGTCTCCTCAAAACCTCTCTGTTTCCTATTGGTGCATCTCAGAGCCTTTGCTTTTCCCTCTAGTCCTCTCAGGATGCCTGTTTGCCCTCTAAGCCCGTTAAGGTCCATCCCACTGCCCTTTAGCCCCATCAGAACCCCTCTGAGTGCCACACACTCCCCTCAGGATGACTTGGGGGTACCCCAGAATCTGATACATTCATTGCACCCTTTCAGTGTGCCCTACAGCCCTTCTTTTCCATTGGTTGCACTGTAGAATCCTCTCTCTGCCCTATCCCTACGACCATTCCATGTGCCCTCTATCCCATCAGATCCCCTTTCCTTCCGCTCCCCTTTCCTTCTAGTCCCCTCAAGACTCCTCTATCTTCCTTTTGTTGTGCCTCGCATACCTCCATGTGTCCTCTAGTCAGCTCAAAATCGATTCCCTTCTGCCCCTCAGAGCACCTCCCAAGGTCTTCCTTGTTACCCAGGTCTTGTATTTTGGCCATCTAGGCCCCTTAGAAGCCCTCTGCTCTGCTCAGAACCCACCCTGGGGTGCTTGTACTGCCCCAGAGCTGTCCTCTGGCCCCTCAGCCCCCTTAGGGAACAGCTAGTCTCCTCAGAAACCTTCCAGATTGCTTCCTGGTTGGCCGTAGTCAGGTTTCTGGCCATCTAGTACCCTTCGGACTCCTGGCCTGCTCAGAACAACTCTTCTGGGGTGCTTGCTGTGCCTCAGAGCTCTCTTCTGGCCCCCCAGACCCCTTAGGCACCATCTAGTCTCCTTGCAACCCCTCCAGATTTCTTCCTGCTTCCCCAGAGCCATTTCTTGACCATGCAGACACGTTAGCACCCCTCTAGTGCACTCTGGACCACTCTTTTCCACAGAATTGGGCCACCCAGCTCTCTTCTGCCTGCCCCCCCCCCCCCCGACCCTTAGACACCCTCTGGTCTTCTCGCAATCCCTCCAGATTTCCTCCTGCTTCCCTAGAGGCATTTCTTGACCGTGTAGACGCCTTAGCACCCCTCTAGTGTGCTCTGGACCCCTCTTTCCCACAGAATGGCCCCCCCCAGCTGTCTTCTGGCCCCCCCAGACCCCTTAGACACCCTCTAGTCTCCTTGGAACCCCTCATTTCTTCCTTGTTCCCCAGAGTGTTATTTTGCCCACACAAACCACTCAGAAGCCCTCTGGTGTGCTCTGGACTACTTTTTCAGCTTTCCTTGTTTCCCAGAGCTGTCTTCTATCCCCGTTAGGAATCGTCTGGTTTCTTTGCAACTTCTCCAAATTTCTTTCTTCTTTCCCAGAGTCATTTGTTGGCCTCGTAGACCCCTTAGCAGCCCTCTAGTGCACTCTGGAGTACTCTATCAGCCTTCTTTGTGGCCCAGAGCTGTGTTTTGGACATCTAGACCCCTTTAGGACCCTGGTAGAAGCCTCAGAATCCCTCTGGAGCCTTTCTTCATACTGTGGTGCCCTGTTTTGGCCCTGTACCACATTTAGCAGCCCTCTATTCTGCTTTGGCCTAATCTTTTGACCTTTTATTTTCCCCGCTACAGAGCTCTCTTGGCCCTCTAGACCACTCATCACCCCTCTAGTCCCCTCAGCACCCTTCTAAAAGCCTTTGTCGTGCTCCAAAGCTGTTTTTTGGATCTCGAGTTCCCTTAGGACACCTCTAGTGTACTCAGAACCCCTCTGGAGGCCTTCGTTGTGCCCAGAGTCCTCTTTTGGCCATCTGCATACCATAGGAGCCTTCCTGTCCCCTCAGAGCACCTCCTGAGGTCAGTCATGTTAGCCAGTTTTGTTTTTTTTGCCATTTAGTCCCCTTAGGAGCCCTCTGGTCTGCTCAGAACCTCTCCTGGGGTGGGGTGCTTGTTGTGCCCCAGAGCTGTCCTCTGGTTCCACAGCCCCCTTCAGAACCCTCTAGTCTCCTCAGAAGCCCTCCAGATTTCTTCCTTGTTCCCCAGAGTCATTCCTTGGCCATGCAGGCCCCTCAGCACCCCTCTAGTGCACTCTGGACCACTCTTTGGGCTTTCCTTGTTCCCTAGAGCTGTCTTTTGGCTCTCTAGCTCCTTTAGAACTTCTGCAGCGTTCTCGGAACTCTTCCTGAGCCCTCTCTTATGCCCTGGAGTGCTCTTTTCATCGTTCAGCTGCCTGAGTACCCCTGTTTTCCTCTGAACCCCTTCGGAGGCTTTGCTTGTTCTCTTCTGGCTTCTTTTAGTTGCTCTCTAGTCTCTGTAAGAGATGTCTAATCTGCTCTGGGTTCCTCTTTAGAGCTTTGTTGTGCTGCATAGACCTCTGTTGGTCCTGTAGAGCCCTGAGGAACCCCTTTATTTTACTCTGGACTACTCTGTCAGCCTTCCTTGTTGTGCCCCCAGAGCCCTGCGTAGGTTCTCCAGCCCTCTTAGCATCCCTCTTCCCTCCTTGTGCCAGTCCTCCATTTAGAAATACAGAGCTAGTACTCCCCTGGGGAACTACCCATTCCACCTACTGACCCCTTTTTCTGAGCACTCTAGGTACTATACAGGAAGTACACCTCTTCAGAAGTACTCACATTACAGAAGCAGCCTTGTTCCAGGAGTTTATTCTGATATCTTGGTTTGCCCTAGAGGAAATGCTGTCCTGCTACAACAGCTGTATTATATGCAGGTCTGAATCAATTAGAGCACTGTGGTGTAGTGTTCCCTTAACAGGTTATGTTGAATCTTGTAGCTTTCTTTCTAAGCATAAGCAGAACTGATTTTTAGTTTTTAGTGCAAAGGCTAGTGCTAGTTTGGGTAAAAAAAGCTTAATAACATACTTCCTGATATTATGGATACAGTATATGAAGTCTTAGTAACAAAGAAGATGGTCCATTTTATCACAGGTCTGTTTAGCCTTTCTGTGCTCTGTAGCCCAGCTACTGAGTGGAAGCAAAAGCCTTGCTCTTACCTAGCCCTATGTATTTATGGCTGCCAGTGGTTTGCCCCTCCCCTTCCAAGGGCTTGTGGGTAGGGCAGTGGGTGAGGCTAGGGTTACATAAACCCAGGGCATTCATACAGTCTCTGCTCTCTTTGGGGGTAGTGCTCTGGGACTGCCTTGGGAAATAACAGCATTTGTTGGAAGTGAAACTATCCAGAAAGACTTATTGCTGCATTTAGAGAAGCAAAGGCCATTCCTTAATGTTAGAGCAATGAGATGGCTGAAGGTGGAGTTGTGAGCATGCCAGAAAATTGCTTATAGCAGGCAGTTTTGGTTTTGTGTTGGTATCTTGGTGTGAGGTGTTCAGAGGTGGATGAGGGTTTCTGAGTGTGCAGTTGTATCCTCTGTTAATTGTCAGTATTGTTTTCTGGTGTTTGTGTGTTGTGGAAGGGGCCTAACTTCATCACTGGGCTCTTTGAGCATGCTGATGCTTGAGGCATTGTTTGTGCCTCTGCTGGACTGCAGACAAGAGAAGAGAGCAGGGGTCCTGGGAAAACATTTCCTTCTACACTTACACCCTAGGTGGTGGCTGTGTGTTTTATCTCCAGTAAGGTGGATCTGTGTGAGGTATTGCTCTCATCAGCTAGTCTGGTTTCTGGCTCGCTGGATGTTTTGCTGCTCCTCAGAAATACTGTCAGCCCTGTTCAGGGAGAAACTGTGGGGTTTTTCTGTAGTATGCAGACTTGTAGAAGAGTCTAGATTTTGTATGAAGAGGGAAGGAAGCCTTCTCCCTTCCTGTAACTGCAGTAGGATGAGAAAGGAAGTCACCTTGTCGGAAAGCAAAGCGGACTGTGAGTAAGCCCATGTGCCTGAAGAGCTCAAAAACCAACCTCCCCTCAGCTAATGAACTCACCTCTCTTCTTGGCTAAGCCTCAGTGCTGAGAGAGAAGAAATGGTTGTACTTCTCGGAACCACCAGGAACCAATTTGCAGTCTTGCCTGGCAGCTCCTTTCTTATATCCATGCCTGTGAACCTAGTGCCACCTGCCCTTTTGTGGCTCTGCTTCTGACCCCTACCCTGGCTTCTGGGGCTGCCTACTTTGCTTCTTCAGGTACTATGTTGGCCTTTTGCAGGCATGGCTGAGGATTTCAGGTGAGGTAGAATGGGTGATCAGAATGGTGTTTCAGTTGTTGTAGGGCTGGTCAGCGCTACCTGGCAGCATAGTAACTTTGTCTTGGTTTTCCAGGTGCCATGGGTGTCCCCACAGCAATGATGTTGGAGTCTGGAGTTGGTGCGGCACAGGTGAGCACAACATCAGTGGCGCTTTGGTGGAGGGTGCTCTTCAGCTGGAGCTGGCTGGCATGGGGGTGATCTCCTGTGCTCTGGTTTGGCAGGCAATGAAGGCGAATGTGGTGACCAAAGGAAGATCAGAGAGGATGTGGCTGCCATTGAGGATGCCTCTTGAGGACCAATGGTGTGACGCACAGCACTGCAAAAGCTAAGGTGAGGAGCAAAGTGTTGATGTGTCTTGGGTGTGTGTGCTGACATATAGTGTAGTATGGAGGACTCCTCTGGATGAGTGCTGTGTGTGAGGCAGAGGCAGTGGGGTGTGCATGGCAGAAAGTGAGGGTGTGGTAGGCAGAGCAGCTCCAGCCTGTGTCTGTGTTGTTGAGTAGTCTATGGGGTGTGTGTTGTAGCTGTGCTATCTTTTGCTCAGGTCTTGATGTTGCTCTTGTTTGCGCTCAAGGAGCGTGGCCCATGCTCTGCAGTGCTAGCGCGGCAGGCATCCATTGTCTTTTGCCTGGCCTGACTCATCAGCATTGTGCTAATGGATAGCATCTTGTTCTGTGCAGGCAGCTAAAAGGGGTGGCGTGTCACTCTGGCTTTGCATCGTGGCCATTTGCAGCCATCATTGAGGCCTCCTTGGCCGTTCCTCTTCTGAGGCCGCTCTTGTTTTGCATCTTCCTGGCGCCCTTTCAGGATTTTCTTCCCTGCATCGTCAGAGCCTCAGGTCTTCCTTGCTGGCCTCTTCTGCATCACTCTTCTCAGGTCTTCCTTGCTGGCCCCTTTCCATCACAGGCAGTAGCGTCTGACTCTTCTGTGGGCTCGTCCGGAGCATCAGAGCTGTGTGGTTGTGGCATTGTAGGGCTTTTTGGCTGGCAGCATCTTATGCATGGGAATAGTTCTTTTTGCATAGGGCTTTCCTTCATGTTTGTGTCTGTGTGTCTGTTCGGGGCTGGAGCTGCCTTGCCTGTGGGTGTTAGGAATGGTAGTGCGTGGAGTGTGGCAGTGATGGGCTGGAATAGTGATTGGTCAGCATCTGTGTGTTCCATTTTACATTGCTTTTTTGCAGATGCGGATTAGTGTTTGGATCTCTTGAGGGAGATGGAGGAAGGAAGGGGAATGCCGTAAGAAGGTGAGCTAGAGATTCCTTGTTGGAAGGAGTGTTGTGGTCAGTGGTTCCCTGGTTAATTTTTGCTTTGTGCTTGTAGGTGTGGAGCCTTGTGGAGAGCAAGTTGCTTGTGTCCGGGAGGAGCAGGGCAAGGTGAGTGTTGGTCTGAGAGAGGATGTAGAGCCCAGTGTAGGGCTGTTGTCTCGTTGGCACTGTTCTGGTTTTACAGGTGCCTGGTGGGCCTTGGCGTGGCGGCCAATGGCCCAGCAGTCAAGATGGGTGAGCAGAGCAGGCAAAGATGTTGTAGTGAGGTATTGTTGTGGTGGGGTGTGGTTTTGGCATCACCCCAAGGTGTGGTTGTCTCAGGTTTTGCAGGAAGTTGTGAAGAGGAGAAGTAGAGTGCTGAGAAGAGCCCGAGCAGGTAAGAGGGGGAGCTTTTTGGGTCAGAATTTTATTGTGTGGTAGGGTGATGCCGGGTTGCCTCTTGGTGATGTCTTTTGCTGTGCTTTTTCAGGTATGGTGTGGGCCTTTCCCAAGCATGGCTGAGGATTTCAGGTGAGTGGATTGGTGTTGGGCATTGTAGGGCTGGTGAGCGCTGCCTGCCAGAAGAGTCGCTTCATTATTTTGCTTTTTCCAGGTGCCATGGGCTTCCCTGCAGCCAGGATGCTGGTGTTTGGAATTGGCGCAGTTCAGGTGAGTGGAGCACCCATGGTGCTTTGGTGGAGAGTGCTCTTGCAGGTGAGGCTGGAGCCAACTGGCATGGGGGTGACTTCTTGTGCTCTGGTTTGGCAGGTGAAGGCAAATGTGGCAAGCAAAGGAAGATCGGAGAGGACAGGTCTGCCATTGAGGATGGCTCTTGAGGACCGATGGTGATGCAGAGCACTGGAAGAGCTAAGTTGATGGGCAAAGGGTGTTGGGGTGTCTTGACTGTGTGTGTGTGTGTGTGTGTGTGCAGGTGTGTGCTGATGTTCAGTGTAGAGTGGATGGTGGTTCTGGATGTGTGTGTGAGGCAGTGGGGTGTGCATGGCAGAAAGTGAGGGTATGCTAGGCAGAGCAGCTCCAGCCTGTGTCTGTGTTGTAGTGCAGTCTGTGGTGTGTGTTGTAGCTGTGCTATCTTTTGCTCAGGTCTTGATGTTGCTCTTGCTTGTTGTGCTCAAGGAGCACAGCCCATGCTCTGCAGCACTAGTGTGGCAGGCATCCACTGTCTTTTTGCCTGGCCTGACTCATCAGCATCGCTCCAATGGATTGTGTCTTGTTCTGTGCAGGCAGCTAAAAGGGGGTGGTCTGTTGCTCTGACTTCACATCATGGCTGTTTGCAGTCAGTCATCTTTGCAGCCATCATCGAGGCCTCATCGGCCAGACCTCTTCTGAGCCTGCTCTTGTTTTGTGTCTTCCTGGCGCCCTTTCAGGGTTTTCTCCCCGGTGTTGTCACAGCCTCAGGTCTTTCTTGCTGGCCTCTTCTGCATTGCTTTTCCCAGCTTTGCTGGCCCTTTTCCGTCACGGGTGGTGGCATCTAACTCTTTCGTGGGCTCATCCAGAGCATCAGAGCTGCACGGTTGTGGCATCATAGGTCTTTCTGGCTGGCAGTGTCTTCTGTGCTGCCATTTTTGTGTGTGTGTTTGGGGGGAGAGGGAGGGTTGAGAGGTGTGTAGTAATGGCAGTGGCCAGAGCAGAATAACTTATCCATGAAACTTCTTGGGGGGGTTTCAGTAAGAAGTAAAAGTATTCTTTTCTTTAAACTCTTTTTTGATTGGGTGGCCATTTGGGGGGATTCTTATTTATGCCAGTACAGTGTTACCTTTAAGAAAGGATGGAAGGAGATGGTTCTATTAGTAGGGGTGATGAATGGCTGGGATGGGAGTGAGTGGGCAGTTGTTTGGTTGTTGGGTGGGGTTGTTAGTGTGTCTAATCTTGTATGCATGTTCTTTTCTTTTTCCAGGCTCTAGTTAAAATTTCTTAGATGTTTAAAAAAAAAAAAAAACACACAGCTGGGGTTGTGCCCCCAGCTGGGTTTCTTTTCCCCCCCGTCAGTCCCCAATGCTCTGCAAGGTGGTGATCAATCACTGCCTGCGTGAGTGTGGAGCTTTGGCTTGGAGCTGGGTGTTTTCTAGGCAGGGTGGTTTTTGGAGGCACTTGGTCACCCTGTTATTGGGTTAGAGGGTTAGGGTCTGCCATTTAGGGTTGTGGTTAGGGCTGGTTGAGGTTAGGTTAGGGCCAGTTGGGGGTGGGGTTGGGGATTAGTTAACAGGCAAAAATATATTGGTGACGGCAATACAGAAAGAAAGACTAGTGTTTCACAGTGCTGTTGTTGTCTTTTAAATAAACTATCTCATCTTTCTGGGCTTTCTTATCTGACCTGAAAAATAGGAACAGTACTCCCTTGTATCACAGGTCATTTCAATGCATAATTAAAGAAGTCTGGTCAGAAGCTATGATGAAAATGCCCCATACTTGTGACTACTGAGAAAATAAATTGTGTGTTGCCATTTTCCCATTACTTCTAGGTGTTGAATCAGTTTCTTGTTGGGAGATAACATGAGTGTGCTACCAACATGCCTGAGAGGAATCACTATGTGGCCATTGAGGCTTATTCCCTCTGGACTAACAAAGCCAAGAGGTGAAGGTAACTTGCTTTTTTTTTTAAGCACATTAATAGGGAATCTTGGAATGATCACGTAGATCAAGGTTGATTCCCCCGGCTTCATACACGGTGTACCTTTTCCTCAGTAGCTTGGCTTTTGTGGATTTCTGTTACTGCTCAGCTATCTCCCCAAGGTTGCTGGTGAACTCTTCAGCAGTGAGGAGAGCCATTTCAATCAGTGCCTGTGTGGCACAGCTATTCACTTGTCTCCTCGTGGCTCGTGTTAAGTGTCTCCTGCTGGCAGTAATGGCATATGACTGCGCGTGGCTGTCTGTAACCTTCTACTTTATGCAACTGTCATGTCCTCAAAAGCCTATACACAGATGGTAATCATTTCCTATTTCATTGGCTTTGTCCATGCACTTGCACAAACTATCTCCACCTTCACATCCTCTTTCTGTAACTCCAGTGTTATCAGTCATTACTTCAGTGACTTTCCCTCTATGATCTAGCTTTCATGCTCTGAAACCTATAGCAATGAGATGGTACTTCATATTTTTGGTATATTTCATAGCATCTTTGCATCTCTGGCAATTCTAATCTCCTGTATGTATCTCATCTCCACCATCTTGAGGATCCACTCCTCCAAGGGCAGACACAAAGCCTTCTCCACATGTGCCACCCATCTGAGAGCTGTCTTGTTGTTTTATGGGACTACTGTTTTTATGTATGTTAGGTCAATGTCCAGCTACTCACTGGACTGAGATAAATGGGCCTCTCTGTTCTATACAGTGGTGACTCTGGTGCTGAATCCTATAATCTACAGCCTAAGGAATAAGGAGGTGAAGGATGCTCTGAGGAGAGTTTTAGGTCATAGTAGAGAAAATTCAGAAGAATTGATAGAAAGAGAACTTTGGGGAAAATTTATCAAAACCTTGATACAAAGAGTAGGACTTCCAAGGAAGACTTGATCAGCTTCTAAGGGTGAGATTTGGAAAGGTACTTAATTGTTAGAAGTGATTTTAGATAGACTTTTAACTGGTTGTATCTTCAATTTTTATCTTGAAAGATTGTGTTCCTCTGCTACTGAAACCTGGAGGAATCCTTACTTTTAACTTCCAAGTTCCAAGCGCAAACGGGACTCCTGGCTGAGGAGTGTGTGGCACAGCATTTCAGTTCTCTGTTCTATTAGGAACATTCGCCCTTATAGGAAAACCACCAGTCCATCAAGATGAGAAAAAGCTTTCAAAGATATTCAAGAGGAGAAAAATGTGATTTGAATTTTATGGCTGTTTCTGCTATGTTTTCAGTATATGAAAGGAGTATCCTCTTCCAGTGTGACACGAAGAACCTGAAGTTCTGGAAAGGAAATCTTAGAGAATAGACACCTGTGTTTTCACCCCCCAAACACTAGGGAAAGTAACTCTCCCTCTTCTGTCAAATCTCTCTCTTCTGTCAGTCATGACTACCTCCTTTTTTCCTATTCTGCCTGGAAACATGAAAAAATTACAGAAATTCAAGAAAGGTTTACTTCTAATTTTGCTACTATTGTAAAGTAACAAGAACTTATTCCTGCTTTTCACCTCTACATATCATCAGTTAACTTGAGGCAACTGAGTGAACTGGTAGTTATTTTAAGGACATTGGACATAATTTGAAATTTAAGCAAGCTGAAGTGTTCTTTCACTTATCTTATTTCAGTATTTTTTTTTTTTTTGACTTACCAACTACACATCTGTCATCAATGTGGTTTTGAGAATAAATGCAAATCATTTCTGGAAGTTGAGAAAGTTGGGAAAGGCTTTGGAATCCTTTTATCAATTCAACTAAGCTAGCTCTAGGGATAGGTGTTGTGTCACTAATAGATGTTCCATCCCTTCTGGCTGAGTTTTTGAATATTGTCCCTCAGTTGGCAGAAGGAGTTTAAGTCTTTATTGAGCTGAAAGTGACGGAATTAATCTCAGACAGGTGAGAGGTCCCTGCTTCTGCATGAGGCTTACAGTCAAAGTGAGATGGAAAGAGGTCTTGCAGATTCCCTTTGCGTTCCACTGCATGTCTGTTAGGGCTTTTATTTCCCCTGACTTTCTCTCCTTAAAGCTGTGCATAGAGATGGCAAAGATTGTGTCCCTGTGATCATCTGTGGCACACTAAAGAAGGATTTTACAAGTCTCTTTTTGTCAGACTGCTGCCAGCATATTTTACACTGAGAGGTAATGTGACTGAGAAACGTAATTATTTTTGCCCAAAGACACATGACTAAGGAGAAAACTTATCTTCAGTATGTTATAGTCTGAATTTTGATCAAGTAGTGATGATTAAAGGTCATTGCTATCTCAGAAGCCATTTATTTCAATATTGCTAAAATTAGAATATGCACAGGGTAGTAAAAACATTTGGACTATGTGCACTATTATCCCACTGGCCTGACAGTCCTAAAAAGTAGGAAAAAGTGTGTGACAGTATAACCTTTTGGTCCTGCTATTTGTCATCTTTCTGTTGCTGCAGAGGCTGAAGCTCAAGGTTTATCTCTTGTTTCTGATTATTAAGTATCATCAGATATGTGAAGTTCACAGTTTTCATACTTCTCTGTTCAAGATAAGGACAGTGCAACATTGATATGTGAGATTTTTTTAAGCCAGATTTCTGAGTTGTCCAAAATTGTCTTTTTCAGTGGACTGCCAGCTCAAAGGAAGGAAATAGCTTGAAAAGAAATCACAGACATCATTTTATTTTACTGTGTATATTTAAAGGTCTCCGGGAAGAGCAATGTACAATACTACTCTTCTAGAAAAAGACAGGTAGATGGTCATCAGAGAGCTTACCTCCACAGCAGTGAGTCATATCTGCACACCTTCTCTCCCTGTACTGGTGTTTAAGATATTCAAAGCCATCTAGCAGGTTCAGTTTCCTCCTCTGTGCTACTTTCATGGCCAAACCAGTGGCTTTTTGTTCTCTAAGAGCCAGCTCCCTGAGTCAGATGTGATGTGATCCAAAATCAGAACTCAGGGTAGGATTAAATTGCAGTAGTGTAGACTTGAAATAATTCCATAAATCTGAGCTGGTCACTCTACATTCTTACTGTAATTCATAGATATAAATATATACCTGATAATATATATCAGCAGCATTGGGGCAGTCATTGATATTTGTGGTGGAGGCTGATCTCCAAAGATCTCCCATCTTTGGGCAAATGATACTTCTATTCAGTGGTGAATTCCTACTTCTCTAACCTGCCTTCTGCATTAGAGAGAAATGTTGAAACACTGAAATGTCTTCCTGGTCAATTATGCTAAATTTCAATGGAGAAATCAAAATGCTTCATTTTGAATCATTAATTTCTTTATTGAAATTAAGATATTTTTCAATATGTATATCATAGACATTGTAATACAGTCATATAATATGTAATAATATAGTGTATTTTGAGTTAAATGAAACTAGACAAAGTTCATATGAAACATGCTTTTGAAACTGGAAGTGCTTCTCAATCTAAAATGTAACAGTGGATCAAAGTCAAACTATACCAGCTGACTAGCTGGGCAGTTGGTTTAAAAGGAAGTCCTAAAAACATGGGAATAGGAGCACTTACAGAGCTGTGTTTTTTTGTTTTTTTTCCTCTCTCCTTGGAATATGTGCTGGAAGAGGGAAGGGAACCCATGGGAAAATGGAGGCACTGTGGGATGTGTGGAGGAATACTGGGGCTATTAAGGTAGTGGTAATTCTGCATGTGTGTGTCCATCGCATGCATCTCTAAGCACACAAGATTTATCAACTGAAAATAATTGAGTATGTAATTACCTCCCAGGAACAGCTTTTGGGAAAGATGTCTTCAGATCTGCATGGGGGTGAGAGCAGACTGAAATTGCAGTGGTGGCTATGGCCTAAAACTGGGGGGGGCTCATCTAGACTTCAGGGAGAAATAACAGAATGGTGAAAACAGTGAATTTAGGAGCAGAGTTAGCCATCTACAAACCTGGGACATGTCTGCAGAGGATGTCTAAATGACTTTTTTGTAATTTCTGATCACCTCACAGCCTGTTATTGCTTGAAATAAGATAAAGCCTGGCCTCAGCTCAGTTCTGCCATTATGAGCATTCATTCATGTCATTACCTGTGGAGGCTAGGTTGAATGCCAGTCTGGACTTCCAGCTGTTTGAGTTTATCTAGGTAGCGCCCTAAACTGCACTTCTGATGCTCACTTTTGTCACTTGCTCCAATTATTCTTTTCTTCTCCTGCCACTAGGCTGAGTCACGTCTCCTTTTAGTCTCCTACTCCCTTTCTTTGCCTTCCCTCCATCCAGAGTCAGTGTTCTCATGCACAATCTAACCAGGCCACCACAGTGGGACTTTTTTTTTTTCTCCAAACAGCCTCTGGAGTCTTTCTCAGCTGAGTCCCTTGCTCCATGAGTTCAGCCAGATCTTGGCACTTACCTCACAGACCCCCTCGGTGTTGGCTGTAGCCTGTCTGGCCACCAACACATACAAGTTCCCCCACCTCCTGGACTATGCCTTCAGCCATAGCCTTGCAACAGCAGCCAGCTTATCCTCAGTCCTGAGTTTTTTTCCAATCTGAAAGGCAGTGCATCATAATAAAGTTAGAGCTCATATTCACTGGTGGGGGCAAGTGGTATCTCTGCGTGGTCTAACATTGTGTGAAAATAGTCTGGGATGCCAAAGGTCTTTCCAGGACAGGGGACTGAGCTCTGTATTTCCAAGTCTGTAGGTAGCAGCCTTCACTTGGGTCTGTCAGTTGATGCATATGGGGGAACTGGGATGGAGGTATTCTTGATCTTTGATATAGTAGGGAACATGGCAGTGGAAAATAGAATTTGGCATCCTTAATGGAACTGTGGGGTGCTTGTCGGGCAGGGTTTAGGATAAGAGTTGCACTGGCAGAGCTGAAGGGTTGGCTGACAGGCTTCTCAGCAGTTGAATTTTGTTGCCAAACCTGAAAGTAGGCCACAGAGTTGTGCAGGGACAGCCCTGAAGAGCTGGAATTTATTGCTCGCTACTAAGGATACGGAAAAACAAGGACACAATTGCCAATTTTTGGGAGGGGGCTGTTCTTCCCTGTCCTACTCCTTCAGTAACCACCTCCATTTATCCCCCACTGAAATTTTCCAGGATTCTGCTGTGTTGGGGTCTTGGCAATTTTGCTGCCATTAGTAATCTGTTGCCCAAGGCAACCCCTCTGCTCTGCCTAATAACCTGAGAGAGGTGGCAGGAGAGAGAACAAATTGGGCTGGATTATGTATACTGTCAGATTTCAACTATTTTATTTTAGAAGTTCTTTCTTCCAGAAAGGGAAACCTGTTTCATAACCTGTGGCAGTGATGGACTTCAACACTGGATTTCTCAACTGCCAGTTTGATTTCTCTCAGCATGAAGATGTGTCCCTCTAAGAAGACATTTTGTGCTGGTGAGGCAAAATGGAGAGACTGTGGAAAGCAGGCACATCAGGCTGATACTTATTAACTGATGACTAGTAATATTTGATGGATTCTAACATAGCCATAAGACCAAAAGTGTGGAATTTCAGATTTTTTTAAATTGCTTGATCTGTAATTGTGAAACTCTAATTTCCTGGTTTCTTTTTTTAAGCTCTACCTTTCCTCCAGGGGAAACGTCTGTGACTTTTTTGCTTTTCTATGAGGAAACACTATGCAGATTATTGCATGTATTGAATTGAAATAATCACTCCGACTATGACAGGGAAGCCAAATACAAATTCTGAGTAGGTTACAGTTTTAAAAGGAGCCTGTGTCTACAGACTCACAGCAAGCATTTTAATATAATTGGTTTGTCTTTCCAGGAAATTACTTAGGATGACTTTAATAAGGTCTCAGTAGGTACAGTTAAAAAACTTGTGCCTGACAAGTTGCAATGATGCAACTTGGCAAATGAGTTTGCAAGTGTGTTTAAATTGGCTCCAGTGTGCATCATTAAAATCTCAAGTTCTTTCACTCCTCGAAATTCGCAGCTCTCTCATTTTACAGTCAGATTGATTATTGCTCTAATCTAGGGATGGTGAGAGACTGCCTTAAAGGAGAAGCATCCTGTGAAAACTGGCAGGATTTCTACAATGCTTTTGTTGTATCTCAAGAAAACCAGAGAGACCCTGGTCTAATCTATTTCATTTAAAGATGATGGGTCAAACAGAGCTGGCTGCATTGCACTATTGAGGGTGCAGTTTTAAAACTGCCTGGACTAAGCTGGTTTTGAACTATTCTGTTTTTTGCTGGGATGACACACAGCTGACTGAAGAATCTGGTCTACATAGCAAAGGGAGTAAACTCAGGAATGGTTCCTGGCAAAGATAAGGCCAAGTCACAAGTTTCACTGTTTTCTTCTGTTGTCCCAGGCATCCTACTCTGCAGATTTCTTCTTGCTACTCCATCTTCTTTGCAGAACCTGGAAAATATGGGACAAAGGTTTGATTAGAAACCTAATTTTTAATTTAATTTTAGAATAAGCAACATTTTGAGGGAGCCTAGCAGTGAGTATGGAGCCCACCTGCAATGTGAGTTGCAATGAGGGATTATTCCCTTCCAACAGAACTATCTCAGAGCATCTTATCTCTATGAAACACAAATGGCCATGAAAGGGAAAAGGATTGTTTTCAGCCTCATGTCTAAAGTCAGCAGCTAAGTCTGTAATTGGCCTGGAGTATAAGGAGCATCCTTAGCTGGCAAGCTCAAGACCTGACAAAGCTCAGTAATCCCACTATTAGTCAATATCAGATTGCTTTGATTGCATTACACTAGGAACATAGTTCTGGTGTGGCATGAGGGGGGTGAACAAAGTCCTTCTCCAGGCAAACAGTTGCCCCTGCTGCCTGTGTAAACCCCATAGTGACAGATCCTCAGGTATAAGGCTAACGATCCTCAGTGGAAGCACCAGTCTGCAGGGTTACATAATGCAATAGCATTCACAGTGAGGAAAAAAAGAGGCCTAAATGAATCTTAACAGCAGTATTGCATGCATAAAAAGACTTTTCCTTTCCTTCTGAGCTTTCTATTTGCTTTGAGATCCAAAGCTAAGATTCAAAATCTAGGAAAAAAAAAAAACAGCCAGGAAATTGCAATAATAATGAATGTATAGATTTAAAAATGTGTGGCTGTGCACCAGGGGGGATGGCTGCTTATTTGTTCTGTCCTGCTTCCTGCACTGTGGATCAAGATGAAACTCCAGATTTCGGTTCCCTCAAACATCCTGAACTTAGAGACCCTTTTGGAGAGTAGGTGCCTTTGGCAGGGCAGGAGTTTGGTAGGGAATCTGCAACGTGAATGCAGATTAGACACAATTGAGAGCTGCAGGGTGCGCAGTCTTGGCCACAGCCAGGCCTCTGAACTGGCAGAGGGAGAGAGACTCTCCCAGTGGGCCAAGAGGGCCAGGGCTAAGTTTTTTGCAACCAAAAAAGCCCCAGAGAGGTGTTGACCTGGAAAGTAGGGCTCAAAGGAAGAACTGTTTTTCCAAGGACTCACTGAATTCAGAGGTGTGTGTTTAAAAACTTTCGATTTAAATTGCTCCCCCAGCAGGCCTGGGATTATTTGGGCCCAGTATATCATCTACTAGTGCACGCATATATAGACTCCTAAGATTTTTTTTTTTTAATTACCATTTCATCATAAAACAGAATGGAAGAACTGCAACTTTAAAGTGCACATCCTCAATTAGAAATTTCCTGTGGCGGCCATAACAAAATAAGCAGGTTGAGTAGTAGCAGATGGCTTTGGATGATAGAGCCCTTTGGATTAATAAGATCTGAAACAAGGAGTTTACACTGTACTACATATATCCAGCAAGTTAGGGGTCTGAAATAGTAACATTTGAAGGAGTTGCACCACCGAAGTACCTCTAAACTACTTTGAAGTACTCATAGGTGAAGAGCACTACTTGTGAAATGGGATTTTTACCCAGAGGCAGAATACCCTTTTTACAAGCAATATGTAACATCTACTTGCAATTGGGTTAAAGGCCTCATTTTTTTTCCTGAGTAATACTTCACAAGTATTGAAATTATTGCGTATGGACTGAATATTTCAGTACCTAGAATACACAGAGGCTAGTAATGCTATTCTTATGAAATATTTCTCTACTTATGTAAAATTCACTAGGCCTTGGTAACCATATGACAAAACTGATAAAAAGAACAGCATAATACAGACACAGCTGAGGGAGCTTTTGGTAATTGCTGATATTTTCCTGAGGGCTTGAAGACTGCACTTGCATTTGGTACATAATAGTGGCACAGAGTTCACAAGCATCTTGGGAGTCAGTAACATTGTATTCACAAACCTAGACCTTTTTAGTCTTGGGCTAACAACATCACAACCAGCCTGGTTAATTGGAAGGCCTGATTAGATTTGGCTAAGACCATATCTCAGATATTGTCCTGTGTTTCTACTTTTAATTAACCAATACAACTAAGAATATGCCTACAATGACACATCTGAAAACTAGATGCGGCATTGAGAGCCAGCAGCCCAAAACTCTCTATAGTCACGGGAGAATCTCACCTTGATGGAGCAATGTGTCCCAACCTAAAAGAGGTTCCTGAGATACATGACGTGAACCGCTCATTGAACTTGTTTATACTTTCACATATAACTACACCACTACCTTTTATAAGTGTACATTTTGATGAGATAGTTAGCTATACCACATACTTCATGCTGATGGCTAGCAATGTATGGTTTGGCAGAATGTCAGACATTGCATTGTAACAGGATTGGATTATCTGCACTGGGATCTAGCTGTAAGGTCTCCGATTAAAAGTACCAGAAAGGGAATATCTCACAGGCAGGAGGTCCATTCGTTTGGCTAGTGTTAGCACATCATCGCTTGACTATCCGTACAGCAATGGATTTTGGAGCCTTGTATCACATAGAGATTTTCATGAAGTATCGCCCTCTTGTGGCTGTCCAACAAAAGATGGGTAACTCAGGAAGTTTTCAGTTAGTGGAGATCCCATTAAGCCAGTTTGGGAAGATGGAAGGGCACAGCCCTAGTTCTGCTCCTAGGTGTACATGAGATTTATCTGTTCACTGTCTATTTCTGGCATCTGTTGGGTTTATTGCATACTGATTACCTCCATTCTCTGTTTCGAAACTTCATGGGATATGTGATTTCTGATGGTCCTAGGGCTTACTGCAGTACACAGAAAGAGAACTGGACCTCATGAATTTATTCCAGCTGAAGGTCTATGCAAGCATTCCAGGGGAGACCTGTGTTTGGTAATCCCTAGAGAATCCCAGCATATCTTCTAACACATACGTGGGAGTCTTAATTTTATGAGTCACACACTGCAAACATAGAGAACAGACTTTAGGAGTGATTGATAAACAATATTATCCATGTTAACACTGCAAAAGTTATTGGTTGGTAGTGTTGGAACAGCAACATATACACCATCCTGTGCATCCAGTTCTGGAACAAGAGTGGGATTTTTTGATTGTTCTCCCAAGTAGTGCTGGTAATTTGTGTTCATTCTTATGCCTGGGTACACATCCACTTCAAGTAGTGCATAGATTTCACAAGTGGTTTACCTGTTGTCTTTTCAGGAGGAGCTGTACAAAATTAAAAGGTTGCTCCTGTGAAAGAATTGGATATTGTTCATAAAATCAACACAGAAGGAGTTTAGAGGATGCTGTGCTAGCTGTCCTTGCAAAGCCATTACAGCACTTCCACAGCAGTCATTCAGGATCTGTTCTTTAGTCTGCAAAGACTTGGAATGTATGTGTTACCACTGCCCTTTCCTAAGGTATGTTCTTTTGCTGGGGAGCTGTTGCCACATTTATTTTGGCCTAATCTGTGTAAGAGGTTGATTTCAAACTTCACACTAAGACAAACTGGCTTAAAAAACCATTTGTGAACAAGTCTTCTTAAGGCTGTAGTTTACTGTAAAGAAGTCACTTAAAACTGTGGACTCTCTTGAGATATAAAACTTCAGTAACCTGGAAGGGCCCATGAGGTAGAGTTGTAGGACCTAAAGAGAAAGACACCATCTATTTCCTTTTCCCGAGAGTAGACTTAAGTTCCAAACCACCTATAGAAAGGTCCTAGAACATGAAAGACATAGGAACGAAAGGATTCAGGATGATGAAATACTTCTATCGTATGTCTAGCTTCCCTTGACCTTTTGATAATATTCTGAAAAAGCCTCCCACACCCAATAAAGATAGCATCCAAGAAAGCCTCAGAGACAGTCCTCTCCAGATACTACCCTCAACACATATTTATGAAACCTCATTAAAAAAAAAAAGACATTTGCTCTTGCAATGAAGCAGCGATTTTGCCAATGTTTGTGGATGTTTGCATAACTATTCCTATGTTGCCAAATTTGGTTTGATCACTTGCTTAACAGATTGGTGTTTCCTAAGTCAACAGTGAAATAATTTTTCTGTTATGTGAAGATATTCTTATTAGATATGGAAAGAGAAAAAAGGACAGTTAAATTTCCTGGAGATACAGATCAGTGTATATTACCAGCAATGAATTCCTTGTAGCAGTGAGTATTTCTGTGTTCATTTTCCATTGTATTTCACCTGAATGACTTCCCCATTTTAAGAATACATGATGCTGTGATTTAAACCACCATGTGTTCCTGCTGACTAAAACATTTCTTATGCTATTTTAAGGTCTGACCTTAGTCCTTTTCAAGCTGGAAATAAGCTTCTGTGAGAATGAGAGGCAAGAGATGATCCTGCTTTAAATTGGGTACCATAGTTACCTATTTTATGTTGTTTCTTTGTATCTCTTACAAGTGACAATATATTATGTTATTTACACCATGTCATCATTGTGATCCAGGTTTCAAAATAAGGATGTGAATAAGACTTTCTTTTTTCCCCTGTGTTCCTTGGCGTTGCCTGCAGAGTGCATACGACTTGGCTGATCATGGTAATGAATTGCTCTAATGGTTATCAGTAAAGAATTTCCTGCATAAGATTCAGCTAGAATAGTCTTGCTGGCTCTCACTATAGAACCAGTGCATAAGTCATTCTTGCAAGTACTGATTTACTGTTTAATATAGTAATGCAAAGTATATGGAAAGATCCTTCAATGCCAAGTCTGCCTAGACTTCTATGCACTGGGAGAGGGGAAAAAATTAAATGTCCGAGTAGATCCTAAAAGTGATGATACTGTTGTTATGAAAGTCTACAGGGCAAAATTTGTAGAAAGAAGTGAAGTCTTTTATCAGATACTGGATTATATTCAGTTTTTTATCCCACTAGATAAAGCTGAAAGAACAAAATGCATTCCGAGTACACCATCCCTTTCAGTGATTACTGGGGGTGGGATTCCTCTGTGCTAGCGTTACTTCACCTAAAAATTAGGTCTCTAGTTTCAGCTAGTCATCTAAACTCCTTTCATGATATTAGCATCATGACATAATTTAAGCTGAAAGGACTTCTAGAGGTCTGTATTCCGACCCCTCTGTTCAGAGTAGGGCTACCTTCAAAGCTATATTGGGTTGCTCAGGGTCTTGTCTAACTGAGTTTGGAACAGCTCCAAGGATGAAGAGGCCACCACCTCTCTGGGCGCTGCTTCCAATGTTGTAGCACTCTTGTGAATTTCTTGTTTCTTATTTCTAGCTGAAATTTCCCTTGCTGCAGTTTGTTCCTGTTGCCTCTTGTCCTTTCTCTATGCATCTCTAAGAGTCTGTTTTCATCTTTATAACCTCCCATTGAGTAGCTGAAGTTTGCAAATAGGTCTCCCCTTCAATTTCTCTTCTAAAGGCTGAAGTTGAATCCTTTGATAAATTGACTTGACCTCTACCTTCATCATACCCACCTGAATTGAGGCAAGATTAACCCTGTCTCTGACTACTCCTAACATCCTTACTGGGCACCACTGGGCTAGGACAGACATTTGACACAAACAGAAAGAATGGCTCTCTGTAAATGCCTTAGAGAGAGATGGTGGATAGAGATGAACTTAAATTGTTATCTTTGTCTTCAGCTCTTCAGCTCTCCAGAGTCAGAGAAGATGAATTGCACACAATGAAGTAAACATTCTTGATTAATCACTGTATGCTTGATGCCTATTTTTTGCCTTTTACATTAGGTATATGGGAGTAAAGTTCAGATTTTTGAGTGAGGTGAGGCAAACTTGCAAGTGTTTTTGAACTGCTAAACAGACCAAAAAAACCCCCACTCTTTCAAAGAGGGATGCAATTTTGACAAAGTTCCTACTTCTTTGTTCCAGGTATATCTCTGAAATCATTTCCACAACGAAAGGTAAAATGGAGAGGGCCAACGTGTCAAGAGTATCTGAATTTATTCTTGTAGGTCTTTCTGATGCTCCAGAGGTATGTTTTCTTCTCTTTGTGCTGTTTTTGTTCATCTATTTGGCCACGCTGGCAAGCAACATCACAACCCTTATTGCCATTAGCACAGATACTCGCCTGCACAACCCCATGTACTTTTTTCTCTGCAGCCTATCTTTCCTGGATGTCTTGTGCCCCACTATAACTGTACCGAAGATGCTGGAGGCCTTGCTGTTTGAGAACAAGGTAATTTCATTCACTGGCTGCATGCTCCAGCTGTTCTTCTTCATTGATATTGTAGGCACAGAGATTTTCCTCCTGGCTGTGGTGGCATATGACCATTACATTGCAATATGTCATCCGCTGCAGCACATGAATATCTTGAATATGAAACTGTGTGCTCACCTAGCCATTGGCACCTGGATAGCAGGATTTTTGAATTCTCTGTTGCACACATCTTTCATTTTTACACTCTTTTTCTGTGATTCTAATAAAGTTGACCAATATTACTGTGATATTCCCCCGTGCTGGCCCTCTCCTGCTCTCCTACTTACACCAGGGAACTGGTAATTCTCACAGTTGCTGGCATCCTCGGAAGCAGTGCCTTTCTGGTCACGCTGATCTCATATGTCTATATCCTCTTGACTATCCTGTGCACAAACTCTGCTGAGGGCAGGCATAAAGCTTTCGCCACTCGTGGTTCTCACTTGACAGTAGTATGCCTTTTCTATGGAACCACCATTTACACATATGTACGGACTTCCTCCAGCTACTCACTCAATCAGGACAGGATCGTTTCCATGCTTTGTGGGATCTTCACCCCCCTGCTAAAGCCCCTAATCTACAGTCTGAGGAATAAAGAAGTTAAATGTACCCTAAGAAGAGTGACCAGCCAGGTAAGAACTGCTTTAACAAGATGAGAACCTCTCTCCCAGGCCCTGGCCTCCTCTGGAGCCCAAGCAACTGGGTAGGTACTACAATTTATGATTTCTCTCAGTCAGGTGAAGGACTCATCTCCTCTAACTTCAGCCATCTAAAATTTAGATGCCAGGATCAAAACTCCTTGCCTGCACTTCCTTTACAGTTAAAAGGTGTACACCTCTAGAAGGTCAACTGGATAGCATGGCTTAGCCCATTATCATAGGAGGAGGTGACCTACAGTTTGCTGACAGGCTGATAGTTTTTTTTCTCCACTGAGCACAGAGGAAGCTTGGATACATAGACCTTATGGAGTGTGAATGGCAGGAAGGGATACTGTAGGCACACTTAAAGATACACATCCTTCTGTACTAAGGCAGTTTATATGGCTGGGGCACCTTTTTTGTCCATATTACTCCTGTGAAAGAGAACGTGAGCACATCTTTTGTGGAAAATTCACTGGAAGGAAAGCTCCTTTGCCATCACTTAAGGTCAGAAATCTGGGTGTGTTTTCACCAGGCATGCCAAGAATCCAGCTGCAATACCTGCGGTGTGAATAGGTACACCAGGCCACAGTTTGCACCATGCATCTCAAAATCGGTCTGCCAGGGTGGAAATCAGCTCCCCTAAACTGAGATGTGAACAGTGCTGAAGTCTACACACAAGCTAGTTTTCTAAGACTGCTTTTCTGGCCTGTGCAGAGGCAAGAAGGCCTTGCAATCACAAGGATTCTGTGAACATTCCACTGCTATGCCTGAGCCGTTCTCAGTGTTGGCAGTACTGAAGGTAGGTTTACAGAGTCTGTTTTAGGTCTGTGCGAGTCCCTGACGAGAAACAGTGTTTCCTTCCAGGCAGAAGTGAAAAATGTGGCTGACAAAAAAATGGAACTGGATGCACAAAGAATCACAGAATCATAGAACGGTTGAGGCTGGAAGGGACCCCCGTCTGGTCCAACCTCCCTGCTCAAGCAGGGTCAGCTAGGGCAGGATGCCCAGGACCATGTCCAGTTGGGTTTTAAATATCTCCAAGGACAGAGACTCCACAACCTCTCTGGACAACCTGTTCTAGTGTTCAATCCCCTGTCAGAGAAGAAGTGTTTTCTTAAGTTCAAATGGAATTCCCTGAGTTTCAGTTTGTGTCTATTGCCTGTTTTCCTGTCACTGGGCACCACTGAGAAGAGCCTGGCTCCATCTTTCTTACACCTTCCCATCAGATATTTATAAACATCGATAAGATACACCGCCACGAGCCTTCTCTTCTCTAGGCTAAACAGTTCTCTGCCTCCCTTTGTAAGAGAGATGCTCCAGTGCCTTAATCATTTCATGGCCCTTTGCTGGAGTCGCTCCAGTAGAGGGAGGGTGCTGTGCAGACTCCTATGTGTGTGTGTTGTGGCTATAAATCTGGGTGCATCTTAACTACGCCTCTGTGCTGGGATGATAAACACTTATGGCTGGGGGTGGACCTCAGGCTTGTAAAAGCACTATGGCATGGCATTCCAGCTGTGGTGCCTGGTGCAAAATAATTCATATGACTTTGTTGTTTGCACACTGCTCTGTACTGAAACCAAATGTCAAGGATGTATTTCTTAGTGGGCTTTTAGTGTGGTTGCTGCCTTTGTGTAAAGGCTAAGCAAATGACTATTTCCTGCTGGAACTCAGCTCTCAGTGGTAATGAATCTTCATTCTTAATAGTAAATCAGTGAAAGTATGAAAGTATGTTAAGTTTTGTTCACCCTCAGCTGTGGGTTGTGCTGACAATGGGTTCATAATGCATTTTCTGATTTTTTTAAAATATATTTCAACAACTTTAAAAATAGCATGATTGTCTGTTACTATCCAAAACCATTTAAATTCCAAAGTCAAGCTTTAAGAAGTTGGTAAATACCTCCATGAATTTTCCATGAAGCTTTTTTTGGGGGGGAGGGGGGGTGCCTCTGTTCTCATGTTGACATCACAGCAGAGTTGTCATGGATGGGACTGATGTGAAGAGGTATCTGTACCAGGGCTTTCTGTGCAGTTCCCTGTGCAGCAGGTGAACAGAAATCAAGAAATCAGCATTCATCCCATCCCAAAGTAAGTATTTCTCATACGCCAGATGAACTGCACCATCATAGTGCCTTTTCTCTCAGCTGAAAAAGAGCCTTGGAACCATGCATGGATGTGTAATTTCAGTGTCCAAACTAGGCAATTCTTACATATACAGTTAAATAAAAACCAGCAGGGCATTGTCTTCAGAACTGGTTTGGTCTGACTACTACTATTTCAGTAATACAGAGCCTATCACAGTGTTGGCATGCGCCAAATCTATGTCTGTCTATCTCTTTTTTTCTTCCCTTGTCTACCCCCAAGACAATTACAGGACACAGTTTGAGGTGACTCCTCATTAATAGTTTGCACATGGCTAACCCATTTTGAAGTGGTAAATGGGAGAAAAGAACTGATCCAGTTGGATGTGAGCCATGCTATACTCTCATAGTTTTTGGAAATGATAGTCTGTGTTGACAGCTGGAATACCCTTTCTTACCCTTTTCAGTAAGGTCATACCAATGTAGTATTCACTAACAAACTGAGGCAACTAGATCATTGCTTCTGGTACCATCAGACTGCGGTCATCAACAACGTTTACTACCTATATAAATGGAAGGAATCTCTTACTAATTGCGGACTAAACTATCACTGTCTGAATAATATGGAAATGTTTTCTGTAGTTACACCATCAAAAAACAGAGTTCAAGTCTTTCCAAAAGCTACAGGTAAGTTAATGACCATGAATTTCCAAACATTTGCTTCTGGTTTGAGAAACGAAGCAGACAGGTGGGGACTGGACAAACATATCTTTTCTCATTAATCAAGATTTTCAAAATGAGTATTAACCCAAGTGGATGACCAGCATAAGGCACTTCAAAAGAAAGAGAGTTTTAGGAAGTATAAAGAATATTCTGAAAAGAAGTTTCTTTAAAGCATCTAAGACTGAGCTTTTGTGAAAGGTCTGGAACTAGGTTTAATAATATTTTTAAATGATATGTGTGTCATTGTTTTGGCCACAAACTATTTCACAGCAAATAAAAGCTTCAGAAAACATTAGCTGTCTTTCTAATCAGCCTCTTTCTAATCAAAATGATATGCAAATGACTTTGAACTGCATATCAAACAGTTGTCTAAGAGTGGGAATGGGCAGCACTGTCAAGGAAATCCTGATGTCACGGGTTAAAAAAAAAAAGTGTGACAATAGTATAATGATCTCTGCTGGGAACAGAGGCCAAGGCTCTTAGAAGCTGTAGGGTTAGCTTCTTTCTGCTTGAGGTAGGTAGGGTGGTCGTTGCTGCTTGTGTTGGATTTAGCATGGATATCTGTCTGTTTGAATACTTGATCTGGAAGATTTTTCTTTTTTGAAGGAGATGATTATTTTCTGTAGAAATAATAGCCCAACTAAGAGCAGCATGCAGAGTTGCTACCAGACTGCAGGACCTTGAAAAACCTTGTGGGATTATACAGGAAAATGTGAAATACAGATGCAAGAAACTTTTCTTAGAACTCTTCCTCTCTGCCTCATATATAGTTGTTTAAAGAGTGAGTGGACTAAGGAAAGAAGTCTTTTCTTGAACCTTTTGCAACTAAATCATAGGTGGAAAAGACAAAAGGGGCATGTTCTAGAATGTGATGTAGTATACCACTGTTTTCTTCTCTTCTTTGCTGTAGGATATTAGACCAATCACTTGGAAATCCCTATGGATTTCCTATCTATGGAATGAAAGGTCAATGATACAAAGGACTTTGAAACTTTTTCTATTACGTATATACTTTCTTGTAGTTCTACTCATTTTATTTATATCCACCCTATTTAATAAATATTGTCTGCATATTAAGATAATTATCCAAGAATGAAATGACTCACCATCTAAAGGTACTTCTATCTCTCTAGTTTAGACTGAAACATCCAAATCAGAGTTGATGTATTCCACTCCTCAGGTTGACAGTGCAAACAAAATGCATAACTTGAAAAATACTGAAAATCTTCAATGGCAGCTAAGCACACTGTAGGGGGCTTTCAAAACATCCTGAGGATGCTATCAACCCACAGTAAAAAAGAAAAATTCCATTTGTGCCTCCCACCTGATAGCAGTCAGTGTGCTATATGCAAGTCAGTTGCATTTATGTTCTACCTCAGTGCAACAGCTCACAATGGCAAGGCACAAGTGGAGCAGTATTTTATATGATGGTGATCCCCGTGCTGAATGTCTTGATCTACAGCCTGAGAAACAAAGGTGTAAAGGATGCCCTGATATCAGCTATCGCTGTCCACCTATCTAGCATGTACTTCATCAGTTTGTCTAGGAGGATGTCATGAGAGACTGTGTCGGAAGCCTTGTTACAACTGAGATGAACAAGTACCTCTCCTCTCCCCTCACCTGCTAAGCCAATCATCTCATCATAGCAGGCTGTCAGGTTTGTTAGGCATAATTTTCCCTTCATAAAGCCATTCTGTCTACTCCCAACCTATCACCTATCCTTCACATGTCTGGAAACAGTGTCCAGGATTAGTTGCTCCATCACCTTCCTAGGTGAGGTGAGGCTGACCAGCTTGTAGTTCCCTGACTCCTCCTTCTTGCCCTTCTTGAAGGTAGGGGTGACATTTGCTCTCTTGCAGTCCTTGGGAATCTTTCCTGTACACTTCCTTTTTAGGTTTGAATTCAGTCAGGAGCTCCTTGTTCATCCACATAGGCTTCTTGCTACCTTTGCTTGATTTCCTGCTTGTTGGAATGGACCATTCTTGAGTTTGGAGGAGGTGATCCTTGAATACCAACCAGCTCTCTTGGACCCCTCTTTCCTCCAGGACCATATCACATGGGAGCCTTCCTGAGCAGGCCAAATTCTGCTGTCCTGAAGTCCAGGGTTATGATCCTGCTTTTTGCCCTGCTCCCTCCTCACAGGATCCTGAGCTCCACTGTTTTGTGGTCACTGCAGCCAAGATTGCCCCTGACTTCCACATTTCCAACCAGTCCTTCCTTGTTTGTATGTATGAGGTCCAGAGTACTGCTCCTCCTCAGCTCCTTGATCACCTGTGTTAGGAAGTTGTCATCAAGCACTCCAGCTCCCTGGATTTCTTGTGCTCTACTCTGTTGTCCATCCAACCAATATCAGGGTGGTCAAAGTTCATAGGACCAGGGCCTATGAACATAAAGTTTATTCCAGTTCTCTGAAGAATGCCTCATCTATTTCTTCTTCCTGAAGAGATGGCCTACAGCAGACACCCATTACATGGTCACCCATGCTGGTCTGCCCACCAGTCCCCACCCATGAGCGCTCAGCTGGTCCCTCACCTGTCCCCAGGCAGAGCTCCATGCATTCCAGCTGATCATTCAAGTATTCCTCTTCTCTTCACACTTGAAACAGATTGCATTTTAAACAAGAGCCTAAATTTTGTCAAATTTAACTTGATGGCTTTAAGGAAATACTTCAGCTGCTGCCTTTTAGATCATATCCATTTAATGTCATCTGCAACTAGAGAGTGGCACACTATTTCTGTGCTCATCCTGCACCACAGGTGTCTGCCTCCTGACAATATAGAGAAAGAAGATTGAAATCAATATTCAGTCATATTACATCCCTGCTGTTGAAGGGACCATGTCTGTACTTACCAACAGTTTGGGCCATTAGGGACAAATTCAGAAGACTATTTTATCCTTCCCATGAGTCTGAACAATAGTGAGTGTACTAAGCTGTCACAGCAGAAAAGTCTGGCAGGTGACTGTTCTACGTCAGTTGGTGACCACTGTTCAAATAACCTACATAAAACTTTCTGCAGGAAAGCAATGGTTCTTCCATGTCAAAACTATGATGCTACAGAGCCTCCCACAGAGTTCAGTGACCTACAGTAAGAGTGGGACTCAGTTCCCTAAATGCAAGTTTTAATGGCATATAAGATGACCCAAGGTATCTATTCTGGTCCCTAGCTTCTGCTCCAGAAAAGGTATAGACAACTCATGTTAAACTCAACATGTTTAATTTCTGGCAACTGGCCAAAAAGACCAGACATCTTATACTGCTAAATAGGAAAAGAATTGTCCATTAAGAGCAGAACAGGTAGATGTTTCCATAGTACTTCCTGTGATTCTTCAACTATGACAGTAGAAACTACTTTCCAAAAATAGTCATTTATTTCAAAGTCATCTGAAAAATCAGAAGATATACATCAACACAGACAAAGTGCCAGTTAGTCTGGATTGTAAAAATGCACACACAAACAACAACATAGACTGGAGCACCCTTCTAGGGTTTGTTAACTGCTTTACAAGGTTCCAGTGAATACTAGAGATTATGGGGGACTGTGGAGGTCTAACATGGGGAGAAGCAGGCATACCTAGTTTCCTTGTAAATCCAGGGATTCTGGTTGCTGAAAATGGGACTCTAAGACCAGAGGCTTGCTCAGGAAGCATTTCCCTTTTGACACCCCATCAGCTTTTTGTATATTGGATATTGTATCTGTTACCAGAGTAGCAATAAACCAGTACCAGTCTGAGGGCTGACATATACTCTGTCGTGGCCTGAAAGGAGTTGTTTAGGATGACCTCCCTCCCCTTGGGACCAACGACCAAGTTCGTGATGCTCTTGGACTGAATTAAGGTGAAACGACACCAGCCAACCAGTTTTATGATTTATTAATACAAAAGACAAGGCATGTGGCTAAATACAATAACTCGATGGCGATTACTTTAATTAGATAAACAAGTCTGTGCTGTACGATTTGAACAGATCTTATAAACATAAACTCAAAAGGGCGGGGGGGGGGGGGAGAGAGAGAAAGAGATATCACCACCCGTGGATCCAGCAGCGTCCCGTTGGTCCTCTTCACCCTGGGTGTCTTGGAAAAGTTCGGAGCCAAATCAAAGCAAATTAAACAAATAGATTGTAAAGACGCACATGCAGTAATTACGACTCGAGCAGGGTGCCTCCGAAGAGGGACCCCAAACAAAGAAACCCCTGGGCAATTATAGCTTTCCAATCTAAGCTGTCCACCCCTCACGCGGTAATTCAGACCAATAGTAATATTCAGGTCTGGGGTCTCCTGCTCCCTGTTGGGTGTCATCGCTGTCCCTAGGCAGGCTGTTTATCTTTACTGTTGCGGTTTCTGCTGACAGATGTGTCTTCATTCCTCAGGTCCAACTGTTGTCTCTTTACTGTTGCGGTTTCTGCTGACAGATGTGTCTTCATTCCTCGGGTCCAACTGTTGTCTCTCAAGGTCCTGACAAGGAGGTGGTAATTCCTGCAATTAACAATTAGCACTGCCCCAGCAGTGACAGTAGGTGTTATCTCCCAAGGTCCTGACAAAGGGGATATAGTCCAGACACCCCCCCCCCACACACCAATTAACACTGTTTCAGCAGCGAGAGGAGGCCCTGCTCCCCAGGGTCCTGGCGCCCAAGCAGGCCTCACTTCAATGCCTTGACATCCTTCCTCCCGGAGTGTGAAGCATGGGAATGCAAACTGCTGGTAACCCCCTTGTCTTTCCCACCTGCACCAGCTCTGGGGCCCTTTCTGACTGAACTAGGAGTGCGGCCTAAGGCTTCAGCAAATTTAGCTACTCATGCTAAGCAAGTTTTATAGAAGTTGTGCTAAGCGGCAATAATTTACAGTCCAGGTCCAAAAGTGTCCGCCCAATTGTGGTCTGGTTTGGCGCAGGCTCAGTGTGTCCCGAGTGGTCGCAGGGAGAGCGTTTCAGGGGTCGCAGCAGCTCCGTCCTGTTTCCACTGGGAACAGATGGCTTGTTCAGGGTTATGGTTTCCTGCAAAATCTGCAACGTGCACAGCAAGGCTCGCACCTTATGTACCAAGAAATGTTTAAGGCAAAAGTTCACTCATCTTGTCTGCCACATGCTCAGTGGGTCAACATTAATATGACCCATGCATATGCCCGGATAGAAGAAGGGACAGACAGACTCAGCTAAGATGACATGAAAAGTGTAGATATGAGAATGTTTAGTCATGTTATAAAAGGAGACTTTTCCAGCTTCATAGTCAAAGAAGACCCCAACCCACTTGGGTTTGACACTAAACAGCAGTGGGGTGGAAGGGGTGGTCGTGGCCACATATTTTTCATTACATAGATGCATCCTCCAATAGCCCCTCTCCTAACTGGGCTCATTAATCATGAGCGTGCAGGTAGCTGCGGTCTGACCTCTTGACATGGATGGCACCGCCATGACCTTTTAGAGGCAGTACAGCATGTACGTGCTAAAGCACCATCAATTATGCTTCGTTAAGAGTAATAGTGTGTGCAGAAAGTTCTAGTTCTTTGGCTCTGATATGCATTCAGTATCTCCCCAGCCACAGAGTCATGGGATACTGACAGCTGGGTGCAATGCTTTTGTTATCCCATGGGATCATGCAGCTAGAGTGAGTCCTCATTTTGCCTATAGGCTCAGGTCCCTGAGATGTTGCAGATCTGATCTGGCTCCTGCAGGCCTGGGTAGTGCTCTTTGGTAGTCCTTTCTGCAAGCAGGTCTATGTTGATTGTCAAGTGACACTGCAATGTAGAAAGCCAGACCAAGGCCACTTCTTGATTATCAAAGGTCAGTTTCAGTTCAATGCAGTGTCATGTCAGCTGGTGTTAAGTATTTATTTCTAAGTCCTCGGGCAATTAGTGTTCTATTTTTTCAGACAATGCCTGTTCCCAGAACACCAAACCATTTAGAGTAAATCACTGTCTGGGCCTGACTCTGACGTTCTATGCTGAAGTGAGGTATATATTTTCCCTCCATAAGTTTCCTAAACTTCCTCTTCTCTTTTCCTCCTTTAATTAATTCCAGACCAGAGATAGGGATCTGATATGCACTCGCGCTCACCCAGATGGGCTGGATGCAATTTGGGTAAACAGATCAACACAACCACTAGGTGAATCTAAGCGTGATTCTGAAATCTACTGAGGTGGCATTCAGTACCACTGAGGCCTCTGAGTGTGTTTGCCACCGCCATTTCACTTTTTCCCATTTTTTTTCTGTTTGCTACCTGATAACGTTCTCCAAAGATATCTATGGTGAAGATGAATGATTTCCCCTGGTGATGCCCACACCATTACAACTGAAAATTAGTTGACCTGGGTCTACTCCTTTGTATTCCCAGTGGCTGCCACTAGACTTTGCACCTCCCAGGTTTGTAGGACCCCTTTTATGGTATCATTAAGAAGTATGCAGAGTCTAGATATTGCTATGGCAGTGATGTTGAGTAAAAGCCAATCATCTTTTCTGTACCAAACCCAGTTGTGTTGGTCTTCTGCTGCTAGGTACTTTCCCCAGTTTGTTGTAAGGCTTCTGTTTTAAACCAGGTGTGGCGGACAGATGAGTGAACTTTTGCCTTAAACATTTCTTGGTACCTAAGGTGCAAGCAAACCAAAACCCCAAACAAGCCATCTGTTCCCAGCGGAAACAGGACTGAGCTGCTGCGACCCCTGAAATGGTCTCCCTGCGACCATTCGGGACACACTGAGCCTGCACTGAACCGGACCACGATCGGACAGAGACTTTGGGACCTGGACTGCAAATTACTGCCGCTTAACACAACTTTTATAAAACTTGCTTAGCCGCACTCCCTAGTTCAGTGAGAAAGGGCCCCAGAGCTGGTGCAGACTGGAAAGATAAGGGAGTTACAAGCAGTCTGCATTCCTATGCGTCACACTCCAGGAGGGAGGATGTCAAGGCTTTGAAATAAGGCCTGCTTGGGCGCCAGGACCCTGGGAAACAAAGCCTCCCCTCACTGCTGAAACAGTGTTAATTAGGGGGGGGTCTGGATTATATCCTCCTCGTCAGGACCTTGGAAGATAACACCTATTGTCACTGCTGGGGCAGTGCTAATTGCTGGAACAACACCTGTTTGTCAGGGCCCTGAGAAAGAAGGGCAGAACCCGAGGAATCAACACATTTGTCAGCAGAAACTGCAACAGTAAAGATAAGGGAGAAAAGCAGCCTGCCTGGGAACAATGATGAGACCCAATAGGGAGCAGGAGACCCCAGACCCAAAAATTACTATTGGTCTGAACTACCGCGTGAGGGGCGGGAAACTTAATTTGAAAAAAGCTATAATTGCCCAGGGATTTCTTTGTTCAGGGTCCCTCTTCGGAGGCACCCAACTCGAGCTGTAACTACTGCACGCGTGTCATTACAATTTATTTGTTTAATTTGCCTTGATTTGGCTCCAAACTTTTCAGCGGGAACCTAGGGTCGGACCCTGCTCGAGTTGTAATTATTGCACACACATCGCTAAAATTTACACCCAGGGTGAAGAGGACCAACGGGACGCCGCTGGATCCACGGGTGGTGATATCTCTTTCTCTCTCCCCCGTTTCTCTCTCTTTCTTTCTCTCTTTCCTCCCCTTCGCCTTCTCCCCCCACCTTTTCTCCCCACTCTGTGGAAAATAAAGTTAAAAGGTTGTACGATATTTGACCGGTTTTAGCGTCTTAATCTCGTCCTTGGGATCATAACGAACCCCCCCCCCCCCCCCGATATTGGATCGGGACACCAGGCTATTGTTGAAACCTGTATTTCATTATCTATTGTTTCCCACACTACCTCCTGAATTTGCCCGGGGAGGGTGGGGGGGGTGGGGGTGGGGTGGGGAGAGCAGCATAGGAATCTCTTCCTAGAATTGGACTATCCTAATGAGATCTGTGGGGAGCTTGGTAGCGGTTGGGTGGGGCCCAGTTGCCATTCCCGGTTGGCTTGTTGGGGAGCCCTGAGCACAGGGATGTGCAGTGATCCAATCTCCCCAGGTACACATCCTCTTACATAAAGGATGAAGCCTGAAAAAAGACTCATTCTCACCCACCAGCTAACCATGAACCCCCCATGCCACCAAGCTACTAATCTCTGTTTTTATCATGGCCTGTTCTTGACTACTTGGTTCCATATGCTGGGTCTGTTGCCTTGTTTGGTTTTCTTCTTCCTGAGGTTCATCCTGCAGGACTCCCTATGCCATGTCATTAATGAGGCAGATTCCCACCACAAGAACAGCAAGCACCTCCTTTGCTACATGTCCTGCTGTAAATAAGGATTTACTTCCCACATCATAATTATGCATTCAGCTGATTTCTTTGGGTAAGATTTTATTCGAGAGAAGTGCTCGGCAAGTGGTCTGACCATCAGTCACAATGTAGATTGGCCCAGTTTCACCCACTACCATGAAGGACCTTCTCATCATATCTGGGAGAAGGACCAATACCCCAGGGCATAGCTTTTGTGTTGGTCTCTTACATTAAACTTAGTATCAGGATTTCACTTTATGAAATCCTAGTGGGAAGAGATGAAAGGATGGGAGGTGATCTGCTCTTTCCTGGCAGCTGATCTCTTCCTTCACCCACCACTGCAGGTATTACCTGGGCAACTGAAATGCAGGAGCTGCTAGAGCGTATGTAGAAATCAGCAGCACATAACCATCACATAGGGTCATCCTGCATGGAAGTGTGGTATGATGTAACATAAGAGCTTGGTGGAGCTGCCACTAAAACTTAGACTCAACTGGCACCCAGAAAGGGTGCCACCTCAACAAGGAACCCAGAAAGCCTAACTCATTTTTAGACTTCTATACAGCAAATATCTTAAGATACATCCTAATATCTTTGGCTTCCAAATAAATAAACAAGCAAACAAGAATGCGTATAATTATTCCCAGTGAATTTGTCTGACAGCGTCTGTAGTTGCAGAGGTCACAGCATGAGATCAGGCATGAGGCACTGCTACATTATGGAGTAATGCTACATCACATCTGAAAAGTTAGTTCCTGAGGACTGCTGACGACACATCCCTCTCTTAGGGGTGAGGGAAAAGAGGGAGCCCTGCAATAGGAAGGGTGTTTGCTTAGCAACGCTCTTTCACAAAAAACAGATGTGGCAACAGGCAGTCTTGGATATTGCTCCCTTTTCCTTTCTCTTTGGCAGGGGGGAACTCACCTTCCTGCGTATTTAATTCACCTGTTTCAACAATAAGGACACATCATTGTCTCTCAGTTCTGCTTGGAGTCCTGAATCTGTTGTTTTCTTGGAGAACAATACAGCCTTGCTATTGTCCTTTGAAGGGCTTCTTTGACCTCCTTGTTCCTCAGGTCAGGCTGTAAATCATAGGGTTCAGCATGGGAATTACCAGGGTATAAAATACAGAGATGATCTTGTCATGCTCCACAGTGTATTTTGAACTGGACCTTAAGTACATGAAGGAGCCTGTCCCATAGAACATGGTAACACCAGTCATATGGGAAGCACAGGTGGAGAAAGCTTGGCATCTGCCTTTGGCAGATTTAATCTTGTAGATGGTGACACCGATGCATATGTAGGAGATGACAATGAGGAGAACAGTGGCGGTGATAAGCATAGTATCACAGACAAAATGGACAAGATCAATGATGTGTCAGAGCAAGAGTTTCAGGATGTGGGGGCCAGGTCACAGAAGAAATGGTTGATGATGTTGGACTTGCAGAAGGACAAGCGGAATATAAATGTCGTCTGAACAGTTGCATTCACACAGCTCATGAAGTAGGAGCCGCACACAAGGAGCATGCAGAACTTCCTGGACATAATGACAGGGTAAAGCAAGGGGTTGCAGATGGCTATGAACCAGTCATATGCCATCACGGCCAGGAGGTAGCATTCTCCCGTCACTGCAATGCAGAACAGGAAGAGCTGAGATGCACATGCTGTGTACGATATGACTTTTGTCTCTGCCACAAAGGTCATCAGAGTGCTGGGTATAATGATGGTGGAGTAGCTGACATCTAAGAAGGAAAGGCTGCTGATGAAGAAGTACATGGGGGTGTGGAGCCTTGAGCTGATCCAGATGAGCACAATCATCCCTAGATTTCCCACTAGGGTGAACAGATAGATCAGTAGAAACACCATGAAGAGGAGGACCTGCAACCTCAGGTTGTCTGTGAAGTCCAACAAGATAAATTCTGTCACCACAGAGTGATTCCCTTCTGCCATCTATCATGGGTGAGAAAGCCAGGGTTACACTGAAGAAAACAAGACAAATGCAAGGTGACTGTCAGGTTGCCAACATGGCTGTAGTCAAGCTGACTGAGGATGAAGGCTTAATTTTGCATATCTCTTCCTATTCATATTTTTCAAGTTTTGAACTTAGATTATCTCAGAGACATTTCCTGCCTTTTAAAAATGTATTTTCTTTCTGTGCACTTTGAAGGAGCACAGGTTAACAAATTGCACCTGTTCCTGCAAACTTCACTGCTTTTCCCTCCCCAAATGCTTAATTTAACTTCTACAGCAGTCAACTGCACTGCAGGCATTAGCTCCATAGTATTTGTTTTACCTCACCTATATTAGATGTTCACTCAAAGATAACTTGGATCATACTCTAGAAATGCTTTTTTCACATGTTTTGATAGACATAGTCTAGGTAATTAACATTGTACATTGCTGAGATATAAACACATGCTAAACTAGGAAAATCTCTCAAACCAAAAAAAAGGGGCCAAAGAAGTCTGTAGCTTACCACTATGCCAAAAATGGTATTTTGGAGCAACTATGGTAAGCAGCAGGCAAAAGCTGGTTGCTTGGAAAAGCTGACCTATAAGCATTAATGGCATTTCAGCTTGAAAAAGCAGAGCTTATGGTCTGCTATTGCTTCTGTAAATCTGAAACTAATGTGAAAATTATAATCAGCTGACTTCTCAAGCATGTTCTGTTTTAGCAGTCTGGAGATAAGCTTTCTGTGCCCAGGAATACAAAATTATGAAGAGACTTTGGAATAACTGATCTTGTCCATTTTTATTTTTCCAAGGAAGAATGCACTCCACCAATGTGATTCCCAGAAACCCTTGCCTACTTTGTTCTTTAAACTCTCTAGTAGCATAGTTTTCACACAATCCCTAGCCATTTATGTTTGTTCTTAAAAAGTTAGTGATTATTAAGTTTTCTCCTAAATTTTAACTCAAATTTTCCCATTGCAATTTAACTGAAAAACCTTCTGTCCCACTCTTTGTGGCATAAGAAACAATTTTTCCCCTTTCACTTTTCAGACATTTTTCCACCACCAGTTTTAACACAGTTTTAATGCTTTTTAGAGCTCATAGATTTTCCTAGACTGTGTCCAGTAAGGTGTTAGCTCATTTGGAAATTATTACCTTCAATCAAAGAGTTTGTTCTCATGGTAATTATGCCAAATGGAATCCCAGCAAAATGAGAAAGCTACTGCTTTTAAAGCTCCTAAAGCGAGCTCTCACAGTCTGAAGAAAAAAAATCAGAGATTATTCTCAAGAATACCTGTATTGATAGATGGGGGGGAGGAGGAGGAAGGGAATTCCCACTTCCCTCATGATATAAAGCAAAGGTATGAAATAGCTTATCTTCTGCATTCAGGCTTATCAAAAGAATTTGTATTTGCAACTCACTATTCTTACCTTACCACTCACGTCTTAGCATTCTGGGTGTGTCAGTGTTGCTTCTCTTGTCAATGAACTCTCCTGTAAAAGAAGCAGAGGAAGAGGAAGAAAATAACGCAGCTCTGACTGCAAGGTGCATATTCTCTGTTGTCTCCAAATAAGAAGGAATTTCTGTTCTCTAAAACCAGAAGGGAAGACACAGTGCATCTTTAGCTGAATCAGGGACACAGCTTATTTGTGGGAGAGGAAAATCTCCTGCTCCTTGTCAGAAAGGAGATATTTTAGCAAGTAACACGTTTTTCAAATACTTGTGCTCCATTTGGGTGTAGAATTCCTGGTTGGCCACAGCATCTGAACACAAGGCAAGACACAGCGGGACAATTAAAATGTCCTTTGTGCTCCCTGTGGAGATAATCTGTCCTCTCTTCTTGTGCAGTTATACAAATGGACTTTCTTCCTCAGATTTTTAAAAAGATTTTTCTTCTTTTTTTTTTCCCCTCTGTGTTATTTTTCTTGTTTTCTTCTGCTGCGTAGTAACTTAGGTCATCATGGACCAAAAAAAAAATCATTTTCCACACTGGGGAGGGAAACACAGGGAATGAGAAAAAGATGCTTCTGTTCAGTAGAGAAGGCCTTTTCCCCAGACTGCTCTGAAGCAGACTGGTAATTTCAGCCATATCAACCTGTCTTGGTTTTCTGAGCCTCTAGGATATGTAGGGGTGAATTAAACCCCTGCAGAAGAGTGAAACTTAGGCCTTGTTTTGCATTCTGGGAAGCTGTCCTGATCCAATATCGGGGGGGTTTTGTTACGATCCCAAGGACGAGATTAAGACGCTAAAACTGGTCAAATATTGTACAACCTTTTAACTTTATTTTCCACGGAGTGAGGAGAAAAGGTGGGGAAAGGCGAAGGGGAGGAGAGAGAGAAAGAGGGAGAGAGAGGGAGATAAAAAGGGGGAGAGAGAAAGAGGTATCACCACCCGTGGATCCAGCGGCGTCCTGTTGGTCCTCTTCACCCTGGGTGTAAATTTTAGCGAAGCGCGTGCAGTAATTACAACTCGAGCAGGGTCCGACCCTAGGTTCCCGCTGAAAAGTTCAGAGCCAAATCAAGGCAAATTAAACAAATAAATTGTAATGACACACGTGCAGTAGTTACAGCTCGAGTTGGGTGCCTCCGAAGAGGGACCCCGAACAAAGAAATCCCTGGGCAATTATACTTTCCAATCTAAGCTCTCCACCCTTCACGCAGTAGTTTGGACCAATAGTAATATTTAGGTCTGGGGTCTCCTGCTCCTTATTGGGTCCCTAGGTAGGTTGTTTACTGTTGTGGTTTCTGCTGACAGATGTGTTTTCATTCTTTGGGTCCTGCCCTTATCTCTCAAAGCCCTGACAAATTATTACTTCCCCAGCAGTGCTAGTAGGTGTTATTTCCCAAGGTCCAGACAAAGGGAATATAATCTGGACCCCGAGATAGCCCAGACCCCCCCTAATCAGCATTGTTTCAGCAGCGAGAGGAGGCCCTGCTCCCCAGGGTCCTGGCGCCCAAGCAGGCCTCACTTCAAAGCCTTGACATCCTTCCTCCCGGAGTGTGAAGCATGGGAATGCAAACGGCTGGTAACTCCCTTGTCTTTCCAGCCTGCACCGGCTCTGGGGCCCTTTCTCACTGAACTAGGGAGTGCAGCCTAAGGCTTCAGCAAATTTAGCTACTCATGCTAAGCAAGTTTTATAGAAGTTGTGCTAAGCGGCAATAATTTACAGTCCAGGTCCCAAAGTCTCTGCCCGATCATGGTCTGGTTTGGCGCAGGCTCGGTGTGTCCTGAATGGTCGCAGGGAGACCATTTCGGGGGTCACAGCAGCTCAGTCCTGTTCCCGCCGGGAACAGATGGCTTGTTTGGGGTTATGGTTTGCTTGCACCTTATGTACCAAGAAATGTTTAAGGCAAAAGTTCACTCATCTGTCCGCCACAGAAGCCCCTTTCTCAAGCTGTGTGTTGACATCAGATGTGCTTCAGCCTATTCTGAAACATGTTACAGACATAAGAAGCACAGATATGAGTTGCTCCTTCAAACGCTTTCTCTACACTTCTAACCTCTACACTGGGACTCCCAACATGTGAAATATGGCAGTAAATTAATTCAAGGCACAAACTAATGTTCTTCTAAGATGCTTCAGTTAAAACAACTACATATTTGCCAAGGTCTTTTCTTATTCACCAAGGGATATGTTTATGTGTAACCAAATCAAACACCTTGGCTAGAAAAGTCAGTGTTCAAGAAATGATATTCATACATTCGGTCCAAGAGAAATAAGTCCCCAGCTCTTTCTGTTTTTTAATTTCTCTGGGTCATTCAAATTAATGGAACATTCGCCCAGCTAAAGCTGTTCAAACTTTGAGAGGAGGAGAAATTATTGACACTTGAGATGAAAAGATCAAGTTTCTCATGGTTAAATAGGTTCATAGATTCTGTGAGGGGAAAATTAATCAACATAGATGACAGAAAGGAACAAAGTGTGTATTTCTCTGAAACACAAAGTCCGTAGACTACACAGTGAACCTACATAGTCTACTGTGACGGTCACAGGATTAATATGCTGTCATTATATATATGAGGACTAATGGCATAGGGGAAAGCAGGAGTGAAGTTCTGGAGGAAAAGTTTAGGTTCATGGAAAGGCAGATGAAGACCTGGAATTGTTTGGTGACATTTTCTGAAATGCCCTTAGCATTGTATGGCATATTAAGGAGAGAGTGGAGAAACATCTATTTAAACAGCTAAGATTATTGTGTGAGGAAAGCTTTAGCTTCATTAAGGACTCAGGACAATTCTGTAATAAAGGTATACTATGCAAGAGGAGGAGACTCCATCTGAACTAGTAGGAAATCAAGCTGCTGGCAAATGAAAAAGATGTTAAATGAGCTTTAAAAGTAAGGGAAAAACTAACAAATATGGAATGTTACATGGCTCCAAGGTAATGTTTCTAAGACCGAATACATGAAAATTCTGTATCATGAAGTGAAGGCTAAGTCAGAAAATGGAAAATGAATGGAAAGCACTGAAGAAGGTTCCAACTAATACAAGAGATTTAAGAAATAAAGTTTCCCCAGACTTGAATTTTGGGCCTAAAATGATGGCATTGTTATACAAGGTGTATTGGAAACTTGGTGGAAGGAGGACAGCCAGCAGGTCATTTTAATGCCAGGATACAGAATAGTTAAGTAGTTAGGGGAAACTCTGCTGGTGGCAGAGCAGTGTTGTGTGTTAAAGCGGAAGACAAATGTCATAAACTATCCATCTCAACAAGTAGCACAGAACCTGCATGGACTGAAATCCCAGGCCCAAGTGGGAAGAGCACAATATTGAAGCTTTTCTTTTGCTACTGGGTAATGTCTGTAGCAACTGTTCAAAACTGCACCATAGAAGCACCACTCTGACAGTGACTCTAATATCCTTAGCTTAGCTATGCCCCTGCAGGAACAATAAAAATGAAAATAATCTCTGATACTTGTGCTAAAATTAATGAGGGGACCTTTGGAAACTGATCTCTTTTGGCTTGTGCTTGTACAGCAGTGATTACTGTAGTGCCTGCTGCATAAGAATAGGGCCTGAATGTATCCCATTAAAATTAGGGTGTGTTTCCAGAAGAGACAATCTAATAGCTTCCCACCACCGTGTACACCTCTTTCTTCCCAGATGCATACTTTTGCCACTTACTTGCAGGAGATGAGGAGCGGCGGAGGTTGTGACAGGGAATGAGATAGTTGGGGATAACCCTTAAAAGGCCCCTAAAATTAAGAGAGGAATTTTAAGTTTGAAACTGGGCAGGAGGAAAAGGGCAGGGAGAGGTAATGAAAGAGGAAAAGTGTCCTGTTGCCAAGATTATATAGTGCTTTGTTTTATATCCTTTTGAAAGCTTTTGACTGGCCATCTACCCAAAACAAGCAGTCCCCAGATACCTTTCCCCAGCTATTTCCTTGTTCATTCTTTGCATTCTCTCCCAGCCACTATTGTCACATGTCACTTCTAGAGGCATCTTCTTTTGGCATGTGTATTTTCCAGGCTATGGAAGGGTTGGTGGCCTCTTGTGAGGCGGATTTCTTCAGCTTCCTGTTCATTAAGACTTGGAAATTCCAGATGAATTCCAGAGTTCCAAAACCGTGATTATTTCTTATATTGAAAAAAAGCATGAGCACCAAAGAGACAAAAGCTTAGAGGTAACCTAGAAATGTCTGAAAAAAGGAAGGCAAATGAGTGTTTGAGTTAGCCTGCTGTTTCAAATACCAGAAGACCTCCTTGTTGGAGAAAATGGATACAGACACTGTATTTACTGAGAAAGCTCTTGCAAACGAGAGAGAAAAAAAAAAAGGCATATCACTTCACACAGTTTAAACCAAAATCAGGATTGAAAATATTTATTAATTTCTTAACAACATGTCATTAACTGGTAATCATCGAACTCTGTGTTCAGGATCCATATCAGCAATACAACAGATAAACTGCAATAATAAATTTTTACAAAGCATTTGTAAATGCCTACCATACCTAATCCCAAGATGTTCTAACCCTGTGCACACTCATGTACGCATGTAGCTGAATGTATATACCAGTTTGCAAAGGATGTGTGGGTTACAAGCCCCCCAACTCTTCTTGAAGTGTGGATGCCCCTACTTGTCCCCCCCGTCTGTGGAGAGCTGGGTGCTCTTGTTTTATGTGGACCTAATATCACATGGAAGCCCAACAGAAGTTTTACACAATGCAGGAGAAAAAAAAAAAAAAAAAAAAAGAAAAGGTAATTTTCTGTTGTTCTGCTGGAACAGCTTGGAGAACTGTTGATGTGTGAGAGTTTGCTCTAATGGATGGGAAGGGATGCATCTGGAAGCCAAGGATGGGAGGCAAAAGAAAAGATAGGGGAAAAACAAAATCTCTTTCCTCAGGCAGTGAGCTGATGTAATTACAACCTTGGGAGATGCGGCTCAGTGCCTAATAGCAGGTGAAATGGGTCCAACATGGGACATTACTTCTAGCATATTAGCAATGGTACTAGCAGTAGGAGGGGGTGGTACTTACTAGTCTACGGTATATATACCAACATAAACTAAATAAAAGTTGTTTTGATTAGTTTACTGTGACTCAGAATGCTTAAATGAAATACTGAGGAATTCTTTAAAATATATATATTTATATATTTTAATTAAATACAACAATCTTTTAATTTTTTTTGTGTTGTCCTGATACAGTAAAATAATTGAAACTTTTGAAATAATGGAATTTCCTTTGAGGTCAAATTTTGCAGCCATATTTTTCACTTGCTACGAGGGACATTACAAAAGTTTACCTCTCTTAACAGAATATTACTATTATTTCTACTGGTGAGGAGATATATGGGGAACACACAAAGGTGAAATGATCATATGGACACAAGTGAAACTGGTTAAGCATAAAATGGAAATGATGAGGAAAATGAATGTTGCCTTATTTTTGTTTGGAAACCTAGAGTTAGGGGACATGAATCTTACCCCAGATTTATTAATTTACAAAGCCACCCACATTCTGTGGTCAATGGATGCAGGTAGAAAATGCTGGAGAGGCATATGTCCTGTCCTAAGAGAGGTGGCTAAGGAAAGAGGAATGAATTACCTTCTCAGGATGCCTCTACCTCTTTCCATTTCCTACCAGGAAAGCTAGACAGTCTGACCTGGGCATCCAACTGGATGAAGTAGTATAGATCAGAAGACAATTTCGCCTATGAAAGTTAGGTAGGGATTAATTTATTTAAACCAGTGGTGCAACTTCTTGATGATAATTCGGTGTACCATCCTTCTTACAGTCTTCAGAGTTCGTATTCCTAACAGGGCAAGTCATGACGGTTGGGGTTACACTCTCATGTTAAGACCAGGCTCCTGCCTCACCCCTGCAGCTGGCTGGCAATTTTTTGTTGAACAGTTCCCCACAAAAATATCCTATACACAAGACTGACTCTTCCAGCACAAAATTCTCTGTTAGTTTGACATTTCCTTTTCCAGCTTGAGTGACCTCAGAAAGATGTAAAGTTTCCAGCCCTTAACCTCAAAGACACTTAGTAATATCAGCTATCACTTCATCTAGTTTGAACTGAGCTAACAGGAAGGTGTTCACCTAGGGTCTTTATTTCTCCTGCTGTATATTTCCTCCACAGCATAGCTGGATGTTCAGCAGCTGGTTAGAAGGTTAGCTGGGGCCATAGAGATCTGGGACAACTCTGCGGGAAGCAACCTGGAAACCATTTCTCACTTCACTGACTGGTATCTTTTGTAAAAGGCAAGTGGCATGTGAAAATAATCTGTTCTGATTTTCCCTCTACTGACTTCCAAAAAAGTTATATCCCAAGAAAAATAAAAAAAGCAGCATCCCATCTTATTGAGGTTCCTAGCTGCTGACTCAGAAACATGGATATCTTCCACAGGAGACAAATTATACTCTCTGAATTTTTCTCCCACTTTTAGACACTTCCAGATTTGTCCCATAAGATGATTTTACTTAGTAATAGTTGTGTTTGCTATTGTCCTCCTCAGAACATCCTTCATCTCCTTGTTCCTCGGGCTGTAGATCAGGGGGTTCATCGTACAGACTATCAGTGTGTAAAACACAGCCACCACTTTGTATTGATCATGTGAGCTGCTGGACATGGGTCTTAAGCAGATAAAGAAGAGTCTCATAGAATAGGGTGAGAGCTGATAGATGGGAGGCACAGGTGGAAAAGGTTTTCCATCCGTCTCAGGCACGATGAATCTGTAGAATGGAAACGATGATATACAGCTAAGAGATGGGGATGACTAAAATGGTGCTCAACCCTGCTACTGCAGAAAAGGCCACGTGCACCATGTGAGCAAAGTGTGTATCAGAGCAGGAGAGTTTCTGCAAGGGAGGAATGTCACAAAAGAAGTGATTGATGACATTGGGGGCCACAGAAGGACAGGCTTAACAAAGAAGCCGTGTGGGCAACTGCATTAATGCAACTGCGTAAGTGTGATGCAGAAACCAACTGAACACAGAGTTTTCTGGATATAAGGACTGTGTACTGCATAAGGGTACACTGAAGTTTGAGTCTGTTAATTATTCCCATGTTTTTGGGGTGGAATTCATGTGACCAGATAAAGATATCTACAGCTGAATAGTCCTCTACATTTACTCTGTTATCAAGGGAAATGAATGAGCACTTTCAGAAAGCAGTTAATTTCATCCAATAAAAGAGGTCAGAAGATTCCTATTGTTAATTGCCTAAGACTTTTATAAGGTCTTATAAGACGTCTTTATAAGATGTTTATAAAGTATGCATACGGTGAGAGCTCAGAATGAAATGATTATAAAGTAGGTACTTAAATCTGGAAAGAAAGATTATCTGACATAATCAAGTATAAACCAGAAGATCAGTTCTTAACAGCCTCTACGGGTTTGTTTTCATGAAGGAATCTCACAAGCACAACTGAGAATTACTGAGGAGTCAGGATATAGTAACAACTGTTTCTTGTCCCGATCCAATATCGGGAGGTTTCCTTACGATCCCAAGGATGAGATTAAGACCCTAAAACCGGTCAAATACCACACAACCTTTTAACTTTATTTTCAATGGAGTGGGGAGAAAAGGTGGGGAAAAGCGAAGGGGAGAGGGAAAAAGGGTAAGGGGAAAAGATAGAGAAAGTTGGAAAAGGAGAAAAGAAACTAGCTACCGCCACTCCGAGTCCGATGATATTCCATTGACTCTGTCTGAAATCGCCAGTCCTCACAAACAAGCCCCCCCCCTCAATTAACCCAGTCTGCAGTTTTTATAGGTTCTTGCCCCGCCTCTGGGAGGTGCTTCCTCACTTCCCATGCAGATTAGCTGTCATGCACAGTCCGCCCTCTCGGAACCTTCCAGAAACAGGATAGGGGCATCTGGGGGGGTGGGGGTGGGGGTCTCCTGCTCATGCGCAGATGGCAAATGTGTATGTGCAGTTTGTGCCAGACGTGCTGTTCCCCTAGAAGCCGCCTTCTGCCCTTTTTGTGCCTTTTTTCCCCTGAGCAGGTGCATGAGGTTGCTTACCTGGCGGACGGCTCCTGGGGGTGCCGGCGTGGCATTGCCTGACGCACCTTGGCGGTGGCAGCTCTGCAGCAGCGACAGCAATGTCGAGACAAAACCGCATTTAGTACCGGTTCTCTACATTTCTAAATAAAAATGGCTATCTACAGAGGACAGGAAAAAAGGTATGCAGATCAGCAAATTGAAATGACTGCAGATTTAGAAGATGATGACCTTGTAAAAACAGGATGATTAATAAATGGTGATATTTTGGGGCATTATCAAAACCTTGTTCAGAGCTGGAAGCTATATGGCCTTGCTGAAATTCTCCCAGAACTCTAGCGCTTTCCTAAGCAGTATTTTTCTTAAGAACTGGGCGTGTTTATAATTAAAACTCCACTCAAATATCACCTTTGATTACAATTTCTAGTTTAACCAAACAACATCATTCTCATTTCTGAAGAACCATAAAGGCGAATTTGTTTACATAACTAGGGGCTCTGTACTAAAAATACATTATTCAGAAGAAAACAGCCCTGAAGATATGGTTGAGAAGGTCAAGGTTGATGTGGGCCTTTCCACAATCAAAAGATAGCATTCATACTGTGTTTGGGATTTTTTTAGATTTACTGACTACTATCTCATTTATTTCACTTTTTTCATTTCATCTGAGAACGATCGAGCAAAAATTAAAGTGAAATCACCACTTTCTTGTTACATGATTTTCACCTCAGAAATAGCTAGGTGTTTTAGTTCTCCTTGCTCTGTTAATTCCTCATGCTTACCTTCCCTAAGTGGTGAAAGTAGAGGAAATTATTTGCTCATCAGAGACAAACCATTGCAGGAATGTTCCTGTAGAGGTGGCAACAAGCAAATTCCCGCTAACAGTTTATGGTCAGCAATGAAATGCTTTGATAGTAGCAAGTGTAGCTCCAACATGACTGGTAAGTCATTTCCTTGGAACCAGGTGGCTCTTCCACTTCAAACTGCAGGCATGTTCTCAAATATGAGTGGCATTTATCTGTATCACATTGCCAATGCATATTGGCACTGGACTCTTGAGACCTTCCATGAAGCTGACTGTGGTGTACTGTTGAAAATTACATCCTACCTTCTTTCTGCATAAGCAAGCCTTTTCTCTCCAGGGCTTTATACTGGGAATAGCTCTCTAATACAAAATCTGCTTTTTAATATTTAAAATAAATTACACTGAAATGAAGGTACTGTCTTCATGCATAATAAGCCTTCATGTTTGTAAACAGTGTTACTGCTTAATTTCTTCTCCTTCTTGCTCTTTTTCCTTTTCACATTATAAGAAAACATACAGTAGTCTAGGTTATTGATGAACAGTGAGCCAAATTCTCTGTCAGTGTCATCTTGCATATTTCGGCTGGTTTGGTGGACCTGTTCTAAATGACAGCTCCTATGGATGTAATCTGGTAGCCTTCACAGTGACTTGAACCCTGGGAAGCTGTGGTTTGGCTTTGGTCTTTAGTAGTTTCTCTCTTTTCTGTGTAAAATAACTTTACAAGGATATGAACCAAACAAATAAAAGAAGAGGGGAAATTGTGGATGTCACTAAATACACATTTTGAAACAGATTTGTTTCTTCTGGTAGAGGGATTTGGGAACCTTTATTTCAAGGATTAGTGCTGAATGAGATGCTTCACTCATTTCAGTCTTTGCTGCATGGTGGGAAACTTGGCCATAGTAAGAGTTCTCTATTTTGAAATGAGTTAATGTGAGATTAAAAATCAAAGATGAGTGTGTACATTTTTGTCTGACGGTGCTTTGGAGAAGATTCTTTATGAACTCCGAATTCAAGGACTATCCGTAAGATGTGCTTCAGTTGTGGGAATACTGAGGCATGAATGGAAGCTGTGTTTTGGGGCCCTTGCAGTGGTGTTCCCCTTAGCAAGCTAGGCTTTTAGACGGGACTGCCTTCTATTTTTCTAATCCATGATGGCACTTCCGTATGTTTCTGTGCACAGCATTTTTCAAGGTAACCAAGAACATGCTCAGTGGTATAAGTGAAGAGATAACAAATGAATGGACTGTATGGCCAAAAAAAGCCATTGTTCTCATACAGACCCTGGTCTGGAAACCAAAAGGATGACCAGGCTTTCTGTTTAAGATGAAGTTTTGAAAGTTTTGCTTGGAAAGTTTTGAAAATGGTTATCCACCTTGGGGCGTTCCCAGGCAGACACTTCCTGGACCTTATGGAGTTCATGATCAAGGTAGCTGTCAAAATTTGAGCAAGAGATTCCTGGAATATATTTGGTAGGAAAAAAGGAAGTGTGTGTAATAAGATCACTGAGTCTTATGAAAGGGTTTGCTTCTCTGCTCTGCTACATAACTGAAGCTTAGAATTTGGTTCTGATCATTCTCCGGGAAATCTTGGGTAACTTCACGCACATCTCGGTGGCATATCACACCTTGTGCTTCTGGAGAAGGAAAAAGAAAAAAAAGGGGTTTGTATTTGGGATTAATCTAACTGAATTTTAGGAGAGTCAAATTCAGCTTCTTTAAATTCAGAGGTGGGATTCAGCTCCAGATTCATACACATAATTCCCTGTATCAGCAATATAAATGCCTGTATGTGTTTCGGGTATCAACGTTCCCATTGTATTTCATGGACATTCAGCCAACAGTATTACTGAATTCAATAGCACAAATTATCTCACCCTAAAGTAGACATTTACATGTGCTCATCAGAACATCCTGAACTCCATGGACTGTTCTTCTTAGGTTCCCACAGGATCTAGATGTCGTAATCCCTAAGCCCCAGGTCAGATATCTACATGTGGAATTGTGTGCCACTGCAGGTGTCTATGTCACAGAGAGCCACACATCAACCAGTTGTCTGGGATTCATTTGGGTAATGTTTCATCTTACTCTAGAGGAGACACTCATATTTTTAGATGAATTACTATATTTTCTTGACTACACCTCTACTGACTACACCTTGGAATTGGCATTCTAGTCTCTCTTTAGATGCCTGTGAAGTTCAGAGGGATGAATCCTACACCACATGTGTTTCTAACGGGGTCAGTAGTCACTTAAAATGGAGGTGTATTCAGATGATTCATTCTCATGATAAAACGTGTGTGAGATAGGTAATACAACTTGTCCTCTGGCAGTGTCTATTTTTACTGTTGACTCCAAGAGGACCCCCAACTTTTTTTTTTTTTTTTTAATAGTTACATGCCTTTGCCTGTAGCCTTCCTCTTTGCTGCAAAAGTCAGCAACATCCTTGGGGCAATAACAGCAGAGTAGCTGACATCTAAGATGGGCAGGTTACTAAGAAGGAAATACATGGGAGCATGCAGCTGAGACTCAGTCTTGATTAACATCACCATCTCAAAGTTTCCCACCAGAATCAGTAAGTAAATGAAAGAAAACCCCACAATTAGCATAACCAGTGTGTTAAAGGATGTTATAGAGTCACTGTCCTGGCAGGCGCTGGGAACCAGGGATCCCTCCTACCTGGCCACTGGAGCCCAGCCTAGTGAGGCTGGGGATCTGGAAGGCTTTCTGTCCCAGGCTGATGGAGGCAGTTGCTGCTCTTCCATTTGCAGGTTCAGTCAATAGCAAGGCTGAGCCCTCTGTCCCTCTAATATCCCTACCCAGACTCTGGGCCTCTTGCTCAACGGCTAGTCCAGCCTGGAGTTTGCTGGAGAATCCCACCCCAACGCACACCAGGTTAGGGAAAAACACCGTGGCCCCCTCAGCAGCTGGTGCCCAAGCACATGGGTGCTATGAAATGTGGTCCAGCACCAGCCACTAACACTGAGACCCTCACTCTACTCACCCCCCCCTCCACCCCCAGCTGGCCTGCACAATACATGGGCAATACGAGTCCTGAGCACCTGAGACCCTCTCTCACCTCAGTTACTGGCATCACAATCATGGGGGCCACTGCTGTCTCAGCTCTGACTCCAGTTGCTGGCCCCAAATTTGCTCACTCAGATCTCTCCAGTTGCTGGCACCTAGACCTTACAGCACTCACACACAGGGGCAGAGTGAAGTTACATGGAAAGATAGTTGAGAGGATTTAACAGGAAGATAGGATAGACTGCGGTGATGAGCCGCAGGGCTCTGTCACACAAGCATAATGACTGGCAACTGCTTACATATGACCAGTCCCTTTTACACACCACTTCCCTATTCCCCTTCTGTGTTCCTCCCTCATCCCCTGCCCTACATATTGCTTTGTCAGTTCTGCATGGTTCCACAACACTCCATGAACAACTTGAAATCCTCAATTACAAAGTCCAGGTTATCCCTCTCCAAAACTATGCCTATGGTTTCTTAATGGCCAATTCATTAGAGACTGGAGACTTTTGGTCTTTGTCATTGTCTGTTATTCCTTGCCTATCAGGTTCAGCTCTGTGGGTTTTTTTTAATCACTTCCCCCTTTGTCCTTGATCAGATATCCTTAATGAAGCAGATGCTCTGAAAATTCACAAACCCTTACATTGTCTACTGTGAGCTGCTGCCTATTCCATTGTCTATTAGGCAAGGGCTTTCAAACAGATCAGATTTGGATACAGGCAAAGGAACTCCTTCAGAAACCTTGCAATGCAGCTCAGAGGGTATTTTATTCTTGGGATTTCCTGGCCTTGCTCGTGTCACGCTGCACACTCCCTGCCCGGGCTCTTCACAGAGGCCGGGGTGGCAATGCAATAGACAATGTGGGCATGTCTGAAAATCAAGGGGTGTCTCTCCTTTCACTTCCCACCCCCGGGCTGGAGCCTGCCATTCCCCAGCGAGGATGAAACCTGAGCACTGTGCCATAGCATCCAACCCCCAACCAACCGTGTCACCACGACTCACCAGCAAGTGTCAACACACATGCTGGTGGGCCAGAGGAGGATGAGGGAATCTTGCTTTTGGTGCACAATTCCTCCTCTGCCATCTTCTTCATGCCCAGACCCCTTCTTGCCACTGCAGAGCATCTGCAGCTCACAGGGCCCCAGCCAGTGCTTCAGGCAGAAGGTCCTGCCTCCTCTGCAGAGAGGAACAGCAGGGGCTGACTTGGAGGCTGCTTCCTTGGGCCATGCTGGGAATCCCCCTGGCAGAGTCTCGGGAACGGAGGCCAGAGTCCACAGTGGTAGAAATCTGCCACAGTCACTGCCCCCGCGGGCACCTGCTGTGGAGGTCGGAGCTGGGGCCATGGGGCAGGAGGTCAGAGTTGGGCTCTGTGGGGCACTGGGACAGAGCTGTGGCCTTGGGGCAGTGAGTGGCAGCTGGGTCTGTGGAGCAGGAGGTCCGGGCCGGGGCTGTGGGGCAGGGGGAAAGAGCTGTCTGGGGCCCCATAGAGGGCAGGGGCCAAGTCTGCCCGAGCTGAGCCTCAGTGCCCCACACACTCCCACTGGCCCAGGCCTGGTGTGGCAGTGCCGAGGTGCCGGTGCCTTGAGGGAGCTGCCTTCCTGGAATCTTAAAGCCATGGGCTCAGTGTGCCCTTCGTGTATCTGTCTGCTCTCCTGGGGTGTGCAGTTGTGTGCCTTGCAACTGCCTTGATTGCTCCCTTGGCATACTCCAGGCTCCTTTGCACAACCTTAGATCCCTTCTCCATGCATGCTCTGGTCCCCTCATGCATGCTAAAGTCTCCTCCACTCCTCTCCCTGCATCCTCAGGTACCTTCCATTTCCCTCCGTGAGCACCCTGAGTCCCCTGCTTCCCCCTCCCTCAGCACTCTCCTCCCTTCCATCTCCCCTGAGGCATGCTCTGATCCCCACCGTTGCTCACCACGCACACTCAGCCCCTCCGTTCCCTTCCCTCTGTGCTCCCATTCCCTCCATTCACCTCCCAGCATGCTCACATCCCCTCCCTTTTCCCCCACTCACACTCACTTCCCCTCTGCAGCTTCTCTCCTCTGCAGTCAGTGAATGAAAACAGGTTTCGGGGTTCCAGTGATAATCCCAGCCTGGCCCCACCCTTCACTTTGTTTTGCCCTGTTAGGATCACATCTTTAAACCCCCCCAAATTAGAACCCACCCCAAGACCAGGATTCCCAGAGGCTGTCTCTAACGCAGAGAGAATTTAGTGCCGAGGGGAAGAAATGACCTTTCCGATAAGCTTTTTTTTTTTTTTCTTCTTGATTTTCCCAGGCTCTTACACTGTTGGGAGTCATTCATGGTGGATTTGCCTTAACACAGTTTTCAGGGTGAGAGAGCAAACCCCTCTGCTCCTCCACTAGGCCATGGCATCTCCGTTCCTGAGGCCTAGTGAAGCAACAGCTGGGACTTGGCCCTTCCTCCCCAGAGGCTGAGTGAGTGCAATCACAGTCTTCCTCTCTATTCATTCAGGTGCTTATTTAGGCCTTCCTTCCTCAGCAGAGCATCTCCTTGCCAGCAGTTACAGCCCCGCAACCCTGATTTGGGGACATCTCAGGAGCGGCATGCCTGAGATGAGCCCCAGCCTGGGGAACCCCTCCTGTTGCTCCCTGTGCCCCCTGGCATCCTTGGGGAGTGGGCAGTGAGGTGGGGGCAGCTCCCTAAAGTGCCCCAGGCAGCTCCCCTTACCCTTGCAGGGCCAACCTTGGCAGTGCCTTGGGGGGTAAAGGGGTCCCTGCGCCCCTCTGTGACATGGGCTGGGGCATCATGCAGTGCATCGCAGCAACGGCTGCCCCCTCCCCATATGGCCCTGGGAGCCTGAGCTGAGCCCAGGCACTTGGGGGCTGCTCTCACCACGGCTCTGCCCTGCCCTGCTGTGCTCTGCGCTGTTCTGGAGGAGCTGCTGTGCTGTGAGCAGGAGAAGGCGAGAGGAGGTGGTGAGACAGCAAAAGACGCTGTTTGGTTACCTTCCCAGGAGGACGTTGGAGAGGAGCGGTTTGTCCTGGCTGCAAGAGCTATTTGGACTAAGTCGGTAGGCTGGTTATTCCCTCTGTGCCCCTAAGGAAGTCCGCAGTGCTGCTGGGAATTGCTGCCTGTGGAAGCCCTCCATAATATGGCGCTGTCAGGGCTGCAGAACTTGTGCATTTAGAATCTTTGTTCCCCAGCAGCATGTCCAGCCCTGTGTCACTATTCCCTTGTCGGCTGCGGCCACAGGACCTTTGGTCCTCGCTCCAATAACTGTCCCCTCCTTTGCTGCTGTCACACTTGTGGTCCTTGGTATTGTGGAACCAACCTGGTTTGACAGGAGTGTTTTGGAGGTAGACGGTCATGGCTACTGAAGTCTCAGAGGAGTGAGAAGGTGCGTGAGAGGAGGAATTGTAAAGGTGCTTCCTGTCTCAAGAATTTGCAGACAGCTCCTGTGTAATTCCCTGTTGCTGCTGTCTTTGGTTTTGGATTATCATTCCACCCAGACCTTCGGACTACTGGCACTCGTGTCTATGGGCTCAGTAATTTCCGTATTGTCTTGTGGACCAAACGCTTGCTTCACTCTCAGGACGTTTACCTTGTCCTCTTCAGCAATTTTCTTTGCCTGAGAAACTTCTTCAAAAGTAAAGAACTTTTCTTCCATGCTTACAAAAGTTGATATGGGCTTCATATTGCTGTTTGAGTTCAGATTCTGAGGAAGAATGGACCTCAGGCAGACTGAGGGAGTCCTTACAGAAGTCAAAATGTCTTTACCTTGCTCCTTTTCGGTAAGTAATGTATTTCACACAGCACGATGCCACTGCTGAAAGAACTTCCTCCAAAGTGTACCCCAGTCTAAAAGAGCCTGTACCTTTGCTCCCTATAGGCACGCTATAGTGTGAGAGAAAGGAAACTTGTTGAATGCTATCAAGCTCCGCTGGAAAGTAGGTTATAGGCAGTTTCTCGGAAGGGCTAATTTCTCATGTATAAGGGGGATAGAAGATGTTAAATGAAAACATAGGTATGCACAGCGCAATCAGAAATTATAGCTAGGCTCTGTAATTTTAGGGCCATCAAAGGCTGGTGGACACCAAGAAGGGGAAGATGGCCAAGATGCTCACAAGGAGTATAACCTTCAGCCCAGGAGTAGTTGTCCAGTATGAAGAGCCTTTGGAAGGTGGGTTATGTGCACAGTTTGTCAGAAGGGCTGATTCCTTGTGCTTAAGGGTGGGAGGAATAAGTCATTGAATGACAATGTGCATATGCAGAGACAAACAAGAAATTATGTCTTGGTACTATAATTACAGGGTCCTCAGAAGACGATGAAGAGCAGGAAGAGGCTGATGGCGAAGATACTCCAAAGCCATCTAACCTTAGGCAAACTGCTGAAGAGGCTCAAGCCCCGCTGAAAGGTAGGCTATATGCAGAGCCTCTCTGAAGGGCTAATTTCTTGTGTATAAGTGGGATACAGGTTGTTGAATGAAAATCTATACGTGTACAGACAAATAAGAAGTTCTCTCTAGGTTCTACAGTCACAGGGGCAACACAAGAAGGTGAAGGCCGAGAAGGGGAAGATGGCAAAGATCCCTGCAAGGAGTATAACCTTCGACCCAGGAAGACTGTCCTGTGCTTCCAGGATCCATTGGAAAGTAGGTTACATGCACAGTTTCTCAGAAGAGCTGATTTCTTGTGTACAGTGGGCTAGAAGTTGCTAGATGAAAAGACATATACCTCCCCCCCCCCCCCCACAACTTTCATTTCAATTCCTTGCCTTCATTCTGCAGGTAAAACTCTCTCTTTGTGATTGAGAGGCATGTATCCTGTGCACATTGCAGTTCTTGGCCAGTGCGCATGCTCACTGCTGCTTTCCATTTCTTCAGGCCCATCTTCTCCTGTCAGGCAAAGGGCTGCATCTGCCCATGCTCGGTCACGAAGCCCGTGCTGCAAAAGAACAAACAGGTTGGTGTATGGATACTGATAGTTCTCAGGGAGCCACAGTGGTGCCACTGCCATCACTGAGTAATGCTTGAAAAGATTTTTCCGATTGATGGTCATGATGGGAAAAGCGCAGCACTGTAGCTGTGGCAGCTGGAGGGTCTAGAGGAAGCAAGGCTTTTTCTTTGGGAAAGAAGATAACTTTCATTAGCTAACAGCTTTTAAAAAGGCAGGATTTGGGGGCCAGCGATGAGATGATTGCGGATGTCCTGGCTGAGAATGGGTATCTGCAATTCTTCTGTTCTACACTTGAAGCTAGAATCCCCTTCCACACATTGTCATTCAACGATTTCATCGTGTTATATAAAAATGTCCACCTGCTTTTCTTCATGCTTGGATAGTGAATGCCAATCAATTCTAGGGAATTTTTAACAGTTTGGGAAGTTTATGTCAGTGTATAAGTGCTTCTACACTCACTTTCAATTATGAAAACCACAGCAATCTCGCTAACTGCATGTTCAGTTAGAGAGCCCCTTTCCCTTTCACCTTCATTCACATCAGGTGCCTACCCCTAAACTCTGGGAAAGACGAATTCAAGGGAAAGCATGTGGATGGAAGGAAAACCGGAACCACCTTGCCGGAAGTTGATCCAGTGCAAATTGAGAGTTCGGTAAGGAGCGGTAACTCATTGTGTCAGTGGGGACTTTTCTAGGGGTCATGAAAAACCTTCCCTACTGTGCTGTTGACAGCTCCCAGGCTTTACAGTTTTCTCTCAGGGAACTTCAAGATCGTCCTGAACCTTGCCTTTGTGCTGGCATAGGAAGCACTAAGGAAGTTTGGAGGAAGCCTTTTTTTCTAGGATGCAGCTTTCTCTGACCTCTGACATGTCTTCTGTTGCATGTCTCTTTAGGTATGCTTTGATGGTGTGGGCAGTCTCTCTCACCACATTTCAGCCTTAAAGGAGATGGTCCTGTTCCCACTGCTTTACCCAGAATTCTTTGAGAGATTCCAAATCCAACCCCCCAGGTAACAGGCGATGCATTAGAACTACAGAGCTAAATGTTGTGATATGCTTTTTAACATGAAAAGTATTCTTCTTCTTTTTTTTTTTTTTTGGAGGGGCAATATCTCAAGACTTAAAGGCTAGCTTTATATATTCTTGGCCAACAAAGCTTAACTCACTGGATGTTGAAACATGACTTTAAATCCTCCCCTTTCTATACCTTTAAAAGTATTGCAGATCTTCAGATGTTTTGCTGCTTTGTTCATAGGAATTCTTTTTTCCAGTTGATGTTTTAAGTAGGGTGTGGAAACAGGGAAGACCTTTTTCGGTCTCCCAGCTTAAGGCTTCCTCCCCAGCAGTTGCCAACAAATTCTGGAAGGCACAGTCCAAGAGCTTTGAATTTTGCAGGGAGAAAGACAGTCTTTGCTCTCAAATCTTGCCTCTTAGCAACACTTGCACCTCTTTGGACTTTCCTCGCACTGCAGCTCTGCCTGCTTTCAAATATTGGAAATGTTTTGATGAGGAGGGAAGGCTGCTTTGCTTTCACAATGGGGGTTGTCATAGGCACTTTTCCATGTTTTTGCTGAAGCTACATAAATCTCTCTTTTTCATGTTGCAGAGGCTGTCTGTTTTATGGCCCACCAGGCACTGGAAAGACACTGGTGGCTCGAGCGCTCACGAATGAATGTAGGCAGGGAGACAGGAGAATAGCGTTCTTCATGAGAAAAGGTGCCGACTGCCTCAGCCAGTGGGTGGGAGAATCCGAGTGACAGCTGCGCTCATTATTTCAGCAGGTAAGGAGGGAATGAGCTACAGGTTCGGTCAGAGTTGGACCTCTACTTTTTCATGGTGGATGTCTTCCAGGAGAATTTGGCCTCATGGGCAGCTGGGCAGTGTCTCCTGTTGAAAAGGGAACACCAGTGTTTCCTTTTTCCCTGCTGTCCTGCTTTGCCTGAGGGGCTGGAAATCTTGCAGATGTTGGCTCCAGCACAGTGTCAGTGCCTTTGCAGCCATAATGTTTCTCCTGCATGGTCTTGCTGAGTAGTGCTTTGTTCTACATACATCAATATGACTGCCTCTGTACTTCCTTTCCAGGCCTATGAGATGCAGCCTTCGATTATTTTCTTTGATGAGATCGATGGTCTTGCTCCTGTGTGCTCCAGTTGCCAAGACCAGATTCATAGGTACTTCCTTTTTCTTCCATTTCCATGTAATCTGCTTCACCTCTAGGAAAAGAAGACCCACCTGCTTCCCTTTATACGACACACACGCTTATTCTGAACTCCTCGAGTACAATGACACAGCGCTTCATAGGATTTTGAAGACAAGAGTTGAAATTAGGTCACTAAGCTTGGTGTCCAGACAAGGTCGCTCTCGAGACCTTGCCTCATTTTTTCTGTCTTACAATGAGGCCTTTTGCTAATCAACAGCTCATCCACAAAAGCTTGTCCTTTTTGAGTGACGTGACTTTGGAGAAAGTCATGCTGGAGGTAACAACAGCTACTAAACCAGGGAATCCAAATAATTTTTTTTTGTCAGTTCTATTGTCACAACGCTCCTGGCACTTATGGATGGCTCACACAGCAGAGGAGAGATCATAGTCATTGGAGCCACCAACAGGCCAGACTCCCTGGATCCTGCTTTACGAAGGTCTGGACGCTTTGACAGGGAGTTCCTTTTCACCTTGCCAAACAAGGAGGTAAGGCTGTTCAGTCAGCCTTCCTGCTGCTGGGGCAAAGCCTTGCTTGGCAAGAAAACCAGGCTGCTGCACAGCATCTCCGAGAGTGAGGAAGGAAAGAAGTGGTGTATGTGCTGCACACCTCCCTGTTCCCAAACAGAACCAGCAGGAAGGCTGCAAGCAGGAGTTTCACTCCGGCTGGAGCACATGGACAATCTTCCTTCCCCACGTGCTTTCTCTTTGCTTAGTTAGTGAGTCCACCTAGGCACTTGCCTTCTGAAGTTGCCGCCTTGCTCTCAGTTTGCCATTTGGGAAAGCCTCGGAGGAAAAGTTGGGCTGGAGTGTGGCCGGGGGGGCAGGGGTTGTGCACTGTTTATTTTGTTTTGAGAAAAAGGTTTAAGACAAACCAAAATGTAACCATCTGGTTTGTAGGCTCGAAAAGAGATTTTCAAGATCCACACGAGAGACTGGAGCCCCAAGCCACTGGACGCATTGCTTGACGAGCTTGCTGAAAAGTGCGTCGGTAAGATGAAAAAGCACCCCCAGTTCCTGCCTGTGCCTGGGGCGTGACAGCGTCTGAGCTTGTGCCAGGCAGTCCCCAAGCTCCCATGCCTTCCCTCAGAATTCCACGCCCACGAGCCAGGTGGCATGACTTGGTTGCTGTCAGAGTGGGATGCTTCTGTCTACTTCCCTTCCCTCCCCCCTCAGAACATGGAAGGGTCTGTGGGGCATCTTCCTCAGGAGCTAAGTTTGGCTCAGAGGGCTACTTCCAAAGCACAGGCTATAGGGTGCTGTGCCTCCCGTAATGCAAGTTCCCCATCATGGAACTCCTCTGCAGTGCAGGAACTCTTTTTCCATTGTCCATGAAACTCTTCTCCCATTGGGCCACATGCAAAGACTGAGAATGTCCCTTTGCAAAGCCCATCCTTGACTCCTTTGTGGTGCCTGAGGCTGACATACCTTTTGATTCTGCTCTTGCTGGTTAGGATACTGTGGGGCTGCTATCCAATCCCTCTGTGCTGAAGCTGCCCTCTGTGCTTTGCATCGATGCTATCCCCAGATCTACACAAGCAGTCAGAAGTTGCAGATTGATGTTGCTGCCATTGAAATCACAGCAACAGATTTTCTTGTGGCTATGCAGAAGACTGCACCAGCTTCACAGAGGGCTGTGGCTTCCTCTGGACAACCACTGTCACCAGTTTCCAAGCCACTGCTTCAGAACACGCTAGAGAGACTCCTCAAAGGCGTGCAGAGGGTATTTCCCCACGCAGCACTTGCACTTAAGAAGGACCAACAGCCAGGTAAGGCCATAGCATTCACTGTCATAAAACTCTCCCAAAGCGAACACTGCTAGTTTGTGCAATGCACAGAAACAAAGCTTTCAGTCAGGATGAGGTGAAGTTGAATGGTAGAGAGGGAAGAGCTGGGAACTCCTCCCACTTCACAGTAGAGAACAGTAGTGTGTTCTCCACTCAAGCATCCAGTTTCTGAAGGCTGTCAGCATCATCTTTGCTGTTTCCAAGGAGAAAAGGAGCTTTCGCCGCTAGCAACACATAGCTCGCACAAATCCAGACACTTGGGAGAGCTTTGTAGAGACTGAGGGCTTTGGAAATGGCATTCAGTGTATGCCCCTCAGGTGAAGAAATGCAAGGCCCTGGGTTTCAGCTCTCAGTTAGAAGCTGTCTTAGTGCAAGAGAAGGTTGCAGACTCTGTGGGAAAGTTAACAAGCCTCTCTTGCCTTCTCATGGTACCACTCCTCTCTTAGAAAACGACTGCGTGCACAGTGATGAGGAGTCACCTTCTGGTCCTGAAGATAAGCCGTTTCATCCCAGGCCTGGCCAGCAAAAGCAAACCTTCCTTAACTGTAACAGGTAACTGTCCATGTCCTTTGATTGAAATTCTGATTGCTGGGGCTTTCCAAACTGTCTTGGCTGTTGCAAGTGGGAGGGGTGTTAGATGAGGGAGGAAGGAAGAGTTAGTCCAGGGTGTTTTGGCATCAAAAACTGCAAGAAGGAAGCAGGGAGATATAAATAGGAGATACAGTTGTAAGAAAGCAAGTAGCTCCAGTCAATCATACTGAAGGAGCCAGCCTCCTTTTCTTCCACCTGAGACATCCACAGACAATCAGGGCACATGGATTTCATGCATGCTATTCTTTAAGGATTCAAGACCAAAGAAATGCATTGTCTCTCCTCTTAGCTAAAAAAAATGCAACGTGGGTTTGTGGAGTCATCTAGCTTCCCAGATTGGGAATGCAGTAGTGACTCACATCATAGGAAGAAAACTGAGGAATGGTCCGCTAAAAGAGCTTAATAAAAACCCTGCAAAGAATGTCTTCATTTGCTATCTTTAAGCCACTATGCTTACATTCGTATTTTGCCATTGCAATGTGAAAGTAATTCACTCCCACAGTGGAGCTATTAGCTTATGAGGTCCCAGCTGGGTCAATAATTTTTATCAGTTTCTCTTACTGTGCTGCTCAGGAAAGCGTCTGACCCACAGAACTTGGTTCAGTCTCTAGGCTCCTTGACCCGAGCCAGAAAAGGTCCTGCAGTACTGGGATGGCAAAAAAAAAAAGGTGCTATTCACAGATGTATTCCATGATAACAGTGAAAAAATCACAAGAAAGTTGTATTTGCAATCTAGGAGACAGCACACAAGGAAAGATGAAACCATTTCAATGAAGGAATCAAATAAATATCCTCCAGTTCTGTGGACTCACAGGAATGTTTTGCACTTCCTTAGATACAGCTAAGGCCTTTCAGAGCCCACGGCATTTGTTTTCTCAGAAGGGTTGTTCTGCTCCTTCCTGACCACCTTCTGCATTTCCAGTTGACCACCTGCACCTAAACCTGACCAGTGCAGAGACCTCAAGGCTGCTCAGTCAGGACATCCTGAACATAAGTGCGTCATGTTGGGGGGGGGGGGGGGGGGAGGAAGAGAGCCTGGCTGGTGTGTGCTGGACAAAGAAAGACACTTTTAACATCTGTGTCTTGATTGATCGTTTTCTTTGTAAACTTCTTGTTTTGCAGTTACGCTCCTAGCAGTGCTTGTTGCCAGCCACCATGTCACAGGCCCAGGTTCTTAATCACTGGAGAGCCTGGATACGGGCAAAGTTCTCACTTGGCACCTGCGCTAATACACGCGCTGGAGAGGTTTGCAGTTCATGTGCTGGACCTGCCAGCTCTCTTTGCTAGCAGCACCTCACCCAAAGAAAGATGTGCGCAGGTACCTCTTCTCTCTGCAATCTCACAGGATGAAGAGACTCAGGGGAAGTAGGCAGACTTCACGGTGTTAATGGCCATGGCCTGGCTTTCCTCTGCTTTCTGTGGTGTTTATTTCACACCAAAAGAACACTTTTCTTGTACACTGAACAATGGAGAAGAAGGATGTGCACAAGCATCTTTTCCATTCCAAGTTAAACAGTAAGGATGTTGCTAGCAGCTCAGGGAGCTCCAAGATGCTCTTGATAAACCCCTCTTCATGGCAAGAGCTGCTGCTGATGACAGTGGGCTCTCCAGAGTTGTTTCCTTTGCCTCTTCAGACTCTGTTGCTCCCAGGAGGCACCTCTGCATCAGCCTGACTGCATGTCATGCCCTTTCTCTAGCCTCCTCCTTTGTAATACTGAAATGCAACCCAGGTTTGGGGGGAAAGAAAAGCGATTCTTTTCTCTCATCATACCACAGGGAAGAGGCAAGAATACACTTGTTGATAATTATGAGCATTCTTTGTAGCTGGGTAATTACTGACAGTACAGCGCAAGTAATCTTCTCTGAAGGATCCTCTGGAAATGAGATGGTCAGCTGTGAGCGAGAGAGCCTTTCAGACTGGCTGAAGGTTGTTCACCTCTTATGCACTGAACCTTGAAATTTGGAATGATAGGCAGGCTTCTTTCTCGGGCTCTGCTCTCACCCTTTCACCTAGGCCTGTGTTTGTTCAGCCTCTGCTCCACACCCACTTGCATACAAGCCCTCCCTCAGCTGGAAACTGAGTGGTGTAGCAGTGGCCCCAGGCTCATGTGGGACCCTGCTGAAGGGCTGGGCCTGCTTTTCAAGCACACTGCTACTTGCACCCAGGGGCGAAGCTCTGGGGGAGTTAGCTGACATCTAAGCAATTTGGAAATCAGGCAGAGATTCAGGTCTGCCTCTCTCTGTGTAGCTATGTCCAAGGAGCTGGGTCCAAGCAGAAATGTTACCTTATTCTTGGTGGTTTGTTTGGACACTTGGTCTTTGTGCCATCTGGTTTTGGAGGCAACTCTGATTGATACATTGTTGCTCATTAGCAGCTTCTGCTACCTGGTTCAATAGTCTTCTCCCAACTTCCTTTTTACCAGTTGATCCGAGAAGCCCAGAGGACAGCACCGAGCATCATTTGTATTCCACGTATCCATGCCTGGTGGGAGGCTGCTGGAGTCACCTTGAGAGCTACGCTCACAACATTACTCGAGCGCATTCCGGCATATGCTCCAGTGCTGTTGCTCGCTACCTCAGATGTTTGCCATGCAGATCTCCCGCAAGAGGTATTTCTCTCACTGCTTTTCTGGCTTTTTTCAGTCTCATGTTAATTCATCACTCCATTCAACACCAGTATCACTAGGGCACCCTGCTGGCATCTCTTCCCTCTGCAGTTGCCACAAGGCTTCAAACTGAAGGGCAGCAAGGCAAGTAAATCCAAAACAGGCAACCTAGGAGATGGTCAGTGTCCTCCCTGGGAGCACTGGAACCTAGGGTCGCTTCACGGAGCTTTAATCCTAGAGGGGTTCCTTAAAGAAGATGCCCTAAATTGCTGGGCTGACCCACTATAATCTCGCCTTTAAGGCCAGGAAGCAAACTTGTTCTAGTCTCTCCCTTATTCAAAGCATTCCTCAGCTTCATGGAAAAAGGTATTCATCTTTTTGGAGTAGAACACAAATTTGGCGGGGGGCCTTATGGCTGCACTGTCTTTTCTCCTCCCACCCCAGGTACAAGTGTTGTTTTCTGAGCTTTATGGAGAAGTTTTCAATGTCCAGTCACCTGGCAAGGAGGAAGGGAGAAAGTTTTTTGAGGACTTGCTTGTTCACCAAGCTGCTAAACCTGCTGCACCACAAAAAAAAGCAGGTGAGGCTATTCTACAAACACAGCTTTGCTATCTGTAGCTTAGCAGCCATTCGGCATTTGCTTTGGTAATAGATTTCCTGGCATGAATGTTTACTCTGCTGGTATCTGAGTACCATCACTTGGCTAACCTTTTCTGGTTGACTGAAGCTTGTCAGGCACTGGAAGTCCTGCCTGTGGCATCACCACCTGAGCCTCGACTGCTGACAGGAGGAAGAGAGGCAGCTTGAGGAGCAAGGGGATGAGACATGGCCAGTGGTGCCTGGAGCTTCCAGTACACCCCTCTCTAGTGGCAAGTTCCTTTTCTTTTCTCTTTCCCTTCCCTTCCCTTCCCTTCCCTTCCCTTTCCCTTTCCCTTTCCCTTTCCTTTCTTTTCTTCTTTCTCCTTCTTTGGATAAGGTGACAATGACGTTGATATCTTCCCCCTTGTCATGGCATACCTGGTTTTGGTGATGCCAGTGGCTTTACACCAAAGGCATTCCATCTCTGAATTAGGTTCAGCATGTGAGGTCAGTCCCCAGGACATTCACTCAACATGCTTATGAAATAAAGCCCAGTGACAGAGCTTGGTTCACACTGTAAAACACTGGCCTCAATGGCCCCAGAACAGCTAACTCCTCAAATGTAACATGTTGTTTAGAGTGGTTGCTGGACACTCCACAAGTTCTTACTGTAATAGGAAACAGTCAGGATGTTTCCTTTGCTTTTGGTTCCCTTTTCTCTTCCTCTCCCTCTTGCCTTCCTGCCTGCCAGCCCCATGCCAAGTAATTGCCATCTGTCTGTGAGGCTTTGGTAACCTCTGCTTTTGGAACAGAGAGGAAGGCGAGCTTGTCTCCAAAGGCTTTTCTGCTTCCCATCTCTTTTAGTTCCTGTGATAAGAGAGGAAGCCACCTGAGCTTATGACCTTGCTTTGTGCTCATGCCTTTGATCTACAGTCTGCTTGTCTCCAAAGGCTTTTCTGCTTCCCATCTCTTTTAGTTCCTGTGATAAGAGAGGAAGCCACCTGAGCTTATGACCTTGCTTTGTGCTCATGCCTTTGATCTACAGTCTGCTCTGTGCACAAAAACTTGAGGAGGATTCTTTTGTGCTTGATATCACCTAACCAGTTCTTGTGCTTTTCAATTCTAATAACAAATTGACCCCCTTCACTTGCTGCCCTCTCTCCCTCAACACATCTATATAGTGAGCCAGCACAATGGTACTCCAGTCCCTCTCACAATGCTAGATTTTGCAGACAGAACTGCTTAGGTAATGCTTTGACTTGCTTTTTCTCCTACCTCTGTGCAGCTGTCTGCAGATGAAAGCGAAGGAGGAACACGTCACCCTCAGAGAGCCTAGCAGAGAAGAGGAGGAAATGTTCACCCCGTGCTGAGAAGGAAACCAGCATGTGTCTCAGGGTGGGTTGGAGCTCATTGATCTACCTTTGCTTCCTGCTCTGCTGTCAACTCTTGAGCTATCCGTTCTGCCAGCGGAGCTGCAGGCATGGGCAATGTCCAGCTAACAGGGAGACAGAAACACCTGAGGAGGCTCCCATTACCAGCCGGCAGCCCTCTTTCTAGAGGCTCTGTGGCCTCTCTTCAAAAGGTGCATTTCACAGAGCCCTGCATTGCAACCACAGAAACTCATCCAAGGCAAGAGGGGTTTTGCTGTGGCAGCCGCTGTCCTTTACTGCAAAATGGGCCATGGCAGTTCCCGCTGTCCTCAGAGGAGTTCACCTGCAGTTAGGATTGTGGAGGTGATGGCCTGAGAAGCAACACAATGCTAGCTGAAACTGAAGCCTTGCTTTTTCTTGCAAGTAGGACAAAGGAGCTCATTTCCTCCATGGAAATATGCGATATTTGGTCTGTTCTTGGATGTTTCACTCCTTTTTTATTTGGTGATAGAAGAAAAGAGGATGCGAGTTGTGTTGGACTGTTTTCTTTTGTGTCTGAACACATCGAGAGCCTATTCAAAAGATCTCATGCTATTGTAAACTTGTACTGTCTCCCTTTTTCTTCAGCAACTGCTGAATGTCATTGGTGAGGCAATGAAGGACTGCAACATCCACCACCTCGAAAAACTACATCTGGTGCTCAGCCAGTGTGTTTACCGCCATTGGCAAGATGATGACAAAACACAGTTAATAGAGGTACTTTGTTTACACAGCACTTCCTGTCACTGTTCTGCACTTCTTCCATGTGCACTGTAGATATTCTGCTTAGTCACTATCCATCCCTTTCCTGCTTAGTAGTCTGTGTTACATATGAGTTGCTGACTTGCATCTGGAAGGCATTGGGCCAGACTGCAAAGCCCTCGTTCAGTTTGGAATGACTCCTGGCACTTTCAGGGGGGCAAAAGGGAGCTTGACAATGACAAGACAAGACAATGGTGCCACCCACACAGCCCTTTCAAAGCTGTGAACCTTCGAGTCTGTGAATAGCTTTCCTTGGGAACCTCTTTTGCAACAGCAGGGGGATGCCAAAGAAGGGGGCTGGTTTCAGTGTTTTCCCTTTCCCTTCCCCTTCTCCCCCCACAGGCACTCCAACATGGTAAGGCTTAGTGGTCCTGCCCTTTTGGAACACTTCTAAAGGAAGGGCCCAGCCTAACAGGAGCGGAAGAGGTCTCTCTAGTGCCACCACAATCTCTTGTAGACAAGCATGCTTGAGCAGCTTCAGTTTCATGTGGAGGGAGACTGCTGCCTCGGCAGGCTTTCCCCTGATTCTTCAGAGTCTCAGATGCCTTCTTGTCAAAGAGGATGTATGAGCTACTAGAATTCAGCAGAAATCTTGCAGAGGCCACCATGGCCCAAGTCAGGCATGCCCAGCCTTGAGGCAGCTGAGATAGGCCACACATTCAGTCTTGAAATTCAAGAGCCACAACCCCATTTCTCTTTGAGATGCTTGTGCATGGGAGGAGGCAAACTTCTTTGTCCCTCTGTGGTTTGCCTTCAAAAGAGGAGGTCTCTTCTCCCAAGCCTGGCTCGTCTTGATCTCTTCTTCCACACTGCAAAAAGAGCGAGAACAGGTGCTCTGTTCTGACTGTGCATTCTGTGTCCTACTCTGTTTTGCACACCTAAGGGTAACTTTAAAGCTAGAGCTGATAAAAGACATTGCAATGGATGGAGCATGTGTACTTTCTAAATAGCGCCAGCCAACACTTGTATGCACTTTTGTTTTATATAAAGCAGCCGACTACAGGATTTTTATGTTTCTATTCCAGCTTATATCAAGTTTGCCTTTGTTTAGTTGGTGATTATTCTTTTTTATCTTTTTTAGGAAATGAAGGGAGAAATTGAAAACTTCTCCCATGCTCAGTAACAGGGAACGTGCTTCTACTCCCCCATTCTTTTTCTTTATTTGCTGTTTTGTCATCAGTGCATAATTCAGTAAAGAGAGCTTGTAGATATAATATAAATAGAGCTGTGCGTATATGTATACATATATATCTAGAATAGATTAATAAATCTCATATAAATCCTTTTAAGCTTTCTTACTGGCTATCTGTTGTTGTTGTTGTTCCATACATATTGTGTATACATACATGATCTGTTGAGATCAGTGTGTTCGGCCTTCCTTTCCCATGTGCATTGCCTGAAAGTCTCGTGCCTGGCATTTTTAGGAGACCAATGGTTGTCAGTGCCTTTGGACCTACACACATCTGGACGTCTTCCAAGTAACCTCAGTGCCTCTCTCAAAAGAAAATAATGGAAAACTTGACCATCTTTGGCCAAATGGTGACAGGCGGTTTTTCTGACGTCACCTGTGCTACTGCCTATTCCATGGTCTATTAGGCAACAGAGGTTATTATTCTTCGGCTCTGCTTGTGCCTCTAGGGATTCTCAGAGAATGAAAACAAACCTCCAGGAAGTGTTGGGGAGGAAAACTGTTTCCCCAGACAGCGGCATTTTTGCTGTGCTTGGGGCGCCCTGTGCCCGGGAACATCTCAGCCCGCAGTGCTGCCCGCTGCCCGCCACCCCCAGCAGCTCTCTTCCGCCCACAAGACGGCAACTGGTGCTCACGCTCTCTTGGCTCCTCGCCTTGGCCCTGGCCCCCCTTCTTGGCCAGCAGTGCCACGAGCAGCCCCTCCGCCACTGGCCACGGCTCTCCTGGCACAGCTTTCCTCCCAGGCGGCCGAGCCAAGCCGAACTGCGCCAGCCCTGGCTCCCCCGGCGCTCACTCCTGCCTGCCCGCCCGCTCGCAGCACCCACCTGGTCCTGACCCTCCCCAACCTGCTCCGACACAACCTGCACTGTCGCTGGCAGCCATGCTCTGCACTGGGAGCCACCCTCGTGGTGGGAAGCACCCCCAAGCCCCGTCGAGGCTGCGAGCCTGCCTGGGGCTGTAGTGCCCACGGTGCCGGCTGCCCCCGCACCCTCACCCTCGCCACGCCTGCTAGTGCTCTCGGCTCTGCGCAGCAGCCCTGCGCCCCGACATCTCACCACCCAGCGCCAGCGCTCTCCCCCGCCACTGCCCTGGCCCCCCTCGCCCAGCCGCAGCCTGTGCTAACGCACCCGGCAGCCGTGACACTCCAGCCCGGGGGGCTGCTGTTCCCCAGTGCCCTCCTGCTCGCCCCCCCCCCCACCACCGAGGCTCAGCACCTTTGCCACAAATTCACCCCTATGCACGTGCACATGAGCAGCGCACACACCCCATCGCTATCCTGAACTGCTCACACCCCTGCGGGTCCTGTGCACCCACCACAGCACTTGCAACCCACAGTCCCGGTGCCCTGCCTGCCCCCAGTGCCCCCGTTCTTCTTGTTCCACACATATTGTGTATATGTACATATGTAGATAATCTCTTGAGCTCAGTGTGTTCGTTGCATTGCTTTAAAGTCTTGTATCTGGCATTGTAACACAAGAAATTCGCTTGCAGCAATGGTAACTCCCTTGCCAGGCTTGCTCACCTGGATGGGCAGCGGTAACGTGCCTTCTTCCCAAATGGAGAGCTGCCAGAGGTTGGTCACAGCCTGCCTTTCTGAGCCCAGATCCAAAAGCTGCCCTGCTAGATGGCCATTGGCAGATGGTGATCGCAGAGCAGACGACCATGGTATCATCACCTTTCTTTTCCTGGTTCCGCCCACCGCAAACAGAAATCAAGCAAAAGTAGGCAAGAAAATCAGGAGGAGGCAGCACTCCTGCCCTTCCCCTTCGTGCAGTGCAGTGGTGTGCGATGCAGCAGGAAGAGCTGAGAGCGAACAGCTGAAGCCGCCACGCAGACTTTACCTCAGACTTTGAAGAAACTCCAAGGCAGCTAAGCACTTACGAAGGCAATGGCCACCTGAGCTGTAAAACTGTGAGCATCCCTCAAGGGGCACAACCTTTGCTGATTTGGTTTTACATTCCACTCACTGTGTCCTCTCAGAGAGGGTTGCTGCCCAGGTGCTCCTGCTCCTCTGCATCTTCTACCCTTTCATTTGAAAACCCCTCCCTCCTGCACTCTCACCTTGCTGATAGCACTGGTGTCTAATGGTAGTGCTCTGGGCAGGGCTGCTGCTTGCCCAGCACCCCCTGGCTGGGTAGCACTACCCAATGCAACGCACTTGCCCCAGATGATGGGAGCATCATTGCAGCCCTCTTTGGCTTCAAGAGGTTTGGAAACCTCTTAGCCTGGGATTTGCACCTTCATTGTAGGGAGAAGAGTGTGCTGGGAACTGACAAGTATCGACTTGATGGTGTGGCTGCCTGTTTCCTTCCCCTTCAGAATGAGCAACAGATGAATATTCTTGCTGGAAGGCCTTCAAAAGCAGCTGCCTCCTCCACAGAAAGCATCCACGACCACCCCAGAATGAAATTGTCCCACACCAAGAAGAAGCTCTTGGGACCTCTATTTGTGGCTCAGCACAGGTCCTTGAGAGAGAAGGGTTCCAACCCATGTCTCTGGAAAATAATTTTTCTTTTCCTGCTTCTGATGCTCTGGAAGTGAGTATGCCACTCCAGCTTTTTCCACATCTGGTCCTGCCTTGCTGACTGTCTCCTCCAAGTTGCCAGCTGTAGCAGAGACTTGGCACGTCCAGAGAAGAAAAGCCTTGCTGCTGCTGCTGCTGCTGCTGCTGCTGCTGCTGCTGCTGCTGCGAGAGTTTCCTTGCTCTGGGTTCCATCTTCACTGTGCAGAGGGACCAAGGGAAGGCATTTCCACCTGCCAGACTGCAAGAAACCTGGCATGCTTACAGTGCAGCCTCTCAGGAGTAAGGGCTACCAGCAAGTGGCATCAGCAACTCAGAAATCTGGGAGGGGCTCCAGGAAATAAACAGAGAGAGACAAACATGCTGGAGAGACTCTTGGGTCCAGGAAGGAAGATGTGGCCCTATATCCTGCAGGGAGGTTTGTCCCAAGGGGTTGTGCTTCATCCAGCAACCTGGCACCTGCCCAGCAGGCCATCACTCCAGGGCTGTCTTAGGCTGCTGCTCTGATCCAGTGAAGCAACAGCCAGGCACAAGCAATCTGACCGAGGAAGAGGTGGGACATGCTGCCTGCCTGGCCTCTCTGCCTCTGCACATGGGATTTCCTCCCAGGCTCCTCCAGGGAGCAAGTGGCATCTGTCTCCATGCATTCAGATCCCTTCTTCCATCTTCCCTAGCAAAACTGCCCTGCAGCTTTGGGATGTGTTTGCTACTCACACAAAGTCCACCTCATTTTCGACTTGGCTGTCCAGATCCCCCTTTGATGGGCGCTATCCATTGCAGTGCTCCTGCAGGCAGTGGGCAGTGCCACGGGTCCTGCGCTGTTGCCCACCAGCTGGCTCCACTGAGCTCCCCCAGGCAAGGCCAAGTTACTCTCCCACAGGAGCTGACTGCAATTTGCTAAGATCCTGCGCAGCAGTACACTGCAGGAATCTGCTGGAACACATGGACTGCTCACCTTTGCCTGGCACGCAGGCAAAGTCTCCGTGGTCCTGGCATTTCCTATCATTGACTAGGCAAGAGAACAAAGACTGCATGTGGGAAATGCATGCGATGCTTCATTTTAGAAATCACTGCTTTCCAAAGTCACTCTGCTGGTGCAGAGGGAACTGTAAAGGCACACCATTCTAGTGGCTTACCTCCAACACAAGGAGCTTAACTGAGGGAAGTCCTGTCACTCTGGTTGCTGCAGCTCCTTTTGTGTGCCTAGGCACAGGCAATGAACAAAGCAGGAACTGCAGTACCAAGCCCTTCTTTTCCCTCTCTCCTGCAAGTCACAGAGACAGGACAAAGTACCATGGGGCAGGACAGAGATGCTGCACAAGGTGGGCTCCCTCTTTCCCTCTAGGCAAGTGCCTTTTTTCTCTCTCCCATGCCCTGGAGAAAAAAAAGCCCCTGGAGCACTTACGTGTGGAAAAGATGAGGCATCTACCAGGTGATGTTTCCAGATGGAGACAAGTACAAGGAATACTGCAGTGTGGGATGTTTCCAAGTGAAAAAAAAAAAAAAAATCTCTTTCCTGAGTAGTTCTTCCTGCTTTCACTGAGGACACCAATTTCCACTCTGCCAACCAGAGAGAGTTTGGAATCTCAGAGCCTTTCCCCTGGTTTGGTACAGCTTTGCACCACACACACCCAAGCAAGCTCTTCTTTGGCCCACTTCAGTGGCACTTGGGTGAGCAGAGGTACAGGTATAGGATAGCAACAGAAGGCTTGCATAAACATGGACCTGTCTTTGCAGGACATTCTCCTCCTGAACTATGTAAATGTGCTCTCCTTCTGAGACATGAGCATGCTTACACAAATCCCGGGGGCTGGAAGAGGGTGTGGGCTTAGGCAGATCTTGTGGGACCAGCTCTCCATTGCTCTTGGGACTTCCTAACAAGAGGCTGCCGTTGCCCCGAGGAGCTTATGGCCTGAAAGAGGCAAATGAGGTGGGGTGGAAGAAAGCAAGAGTTCCTCTTCTCATTTGACAGGTGAAGAACTGAGGAGCATCAAACGAGGCAGGGGCTGCCTGACACAAAGTTTCATTAAGCCAAGAGGCACCCTCCCAGGACTCCCTTTGGCTCCTTCATCTCCAGAGGTTTGGGGATACTCATGAATGGACAAGCTCTGCTGTGAACACTGGGGCTCTCCAGATTTCATATGGGCAGCCTCCTTCACCCACAACAGTCCTTGCCTGCCATTCAGGAGCAATGCACTGCTAACAGGAACAGTGCTGGCTGGTGCTGAAATGGGTGCAAAGGCCACCTGGTGAAAGACAATCTGCTGCTTTTGGAGACCAGAAGTCATTACTTTGACCCAGGGCTGAAGGACACAGAAGTGCCCCCCTGCACACCAGTGCCATCTGGTCCCAGCTGTCTACACGCTCACCTCTCAGCCCCACTCCCCCCCCTGCAAACCTGGCCTTGCTTGTGTCACGCTGCACACTCTCTGCCCAGGCTCTTCACAGAGGCCGGGGTGGCAATGCAATAGACAATGTGAGCATGTCTGAAAATCAAGGGGTGTCTCTCCTTTCACTTCCCACCCCCGGGCTGGAGCCTGCCATTCTCCGGTGAGGATGAAGCCTGAGCACTGTACCATAGCATCCAACCCCGCCAAGTGACGTGTCACCACAACTCACCAGCAAGTGTCAACACACGTGCTGGTGGGCCAGAGGAGGATGAGGCAATCCTGCTTTTGGTGCACAGTTCCTCCTCTGCCATCTTCTTCATGCCCAGGCACCTCCTTCCCACCGCAGAGCAGTAGGTGCCTCCGAGTGCCCTTTGGAGTAGGCCGGGCATCTCCAAGTGCCTTTTGAGTTGGGCCCAGATCCTCGGAGTTCCTTTTAGAGAGTCCCATGGGCCTGAGTGCGTTATGGAGCAGTGTAGGCACCTCCAAGTGCCTTTTGAAGCAGGCTGGGCGCCTTTTGGTGCAGTGCGGGAGCCTCCGAGTGCATTTTGGAGTGGTGGAGGGGCCTCCACACACCTTTTGGAGTGGTGTAGGGGCCACCAAGTGTGTTTTAGAGTGGTGCAGGAACCTCTGAGTGCATTTTGTTGAGGTGTAGGGGCCTCCGAGTGGATTTTGGAGTGGTGTAGGGGCATCTGAGTGTCCTTTGGTGTGGTGCAGGGGCCTTCAAGCGCCTTTTGTAGTGATGGAGGTGCCTCTGAGTGCCTTTTGGAGTGTGCCAGATGCCTCCGAGTGCCTTCTGGAGCAGTACAGGGTCTTCCAAATGCATTTTAGAGCAGTGTAGGGGACTCTGAGAGCCTTTTTAAGTGGGCCGGTGCCTCTGAGTGCCTTTTGGAACAGTACAGGTACCTCCAAGTGCCTTTTGGAGCAGCCTAGGTGTCTCCGAGCGCTTTTTGGTGTGGTCTAGGTGCCTCTGAGTGTCTTTTGGAGTGGTGTTGGGGCCTCTGAGTACCTTTTGGAGCAATGTAGGGTCCTCCAAGGGCCTCTTGGAATTGGCCAGGGGCCTCCAAGTGCATTTTTGAATGGTGTAAGGGTCCCAGAGTGCCTTTTGGAGTGGTGTAGGGGCCACCAAGTGCCTTTTGGAGTGGGCTGGTGGCCTCCAAGTGCCGTTTGGAGCAGTGTAGGGGCCTCCGAGTGCCTTTTGGAGCAGTACAGGTACCTCTGAGTGCCTTTTGGAGCGGTCTAGGTGCCTCTGAGTGCCTTTTGGAGCGGTCTAGGTGCCTCTCAGTGCTTTTTGGTGTGGTCTAGGTGCCTCTGAGTGCCTTTTGGAGTGGTGTTGAGGCCTCCAAGTGCCTTTTGGAGTGGTGCAGGGGCATCTGAGGGCCTTTCTGAGGGTTCCAGGTGCCCCCGAGTGCCTTTCTGAGGGTTCCAGGTGCCTCCGAGTGCCTTCTGGAGTGGTGCAGGGCCCTCCAAATGCATTTTGGAGCAGTACAGGGGACTCTGAGAGCCTTTTAAAGTGGGCTGGGTGCCTCTGAGTGCCTTTTGGAGTGGGCTGAGGGCCACTGAGTGCCTTTTGGTGCGGCATAGGGGCCTCCGAGTACCTTTCAGTGTGGTGCAGGGGCCTCCGAGTGCCTTTTGGAGCAGTGTAGGGGCCCCAAGTGCCTTTTGGAGTGGGCTGGTGACCTCTGAGTGCCTTTTGGTGCAGTCTAAGTGCCTCCGAATGTTGTTTGGAGCAGTGTAGGGGCCTCTGAGTGCCTTTTGGTGTGGCAAAGATGCCTCCAAGTGCCTTCTGGAGTTGTAAAGGAGCCTCCGAGTGATTTTTGGTATGGTCTAGGTTAGCGTGAGGGTGAGGGTTAGGATAAGGGTTAGGGTTAGGGTTGAGAGAGAGACAGAGCGTAGAGCTGTGGCTGCAGTGCCCATGAAAAGGGGCCTCCACGGGAAGGAAAACCCTGCCACAACAATTGTCCTGGGACAGCCTTTTCCAGGAAACCACTTAGGGGGCATCCTCAACTTGGCTGAGTGCCAACGAGGCTTAGGGTTAGGGTTGAGAGAGAGACAGAGCGTAGAGGTGTGGCTGGACTGCCCCTTAAAAGGGGCCTCAAGGGAAGGAAAACCCTGACACAACAATTGTCCTGGTACCGCCTTTTCTAAGCAGCCACGTATGACTGTCCTTGAGTTGGCTGAGCGCCAGTGAGGGTTAGGGTTAGCCTTAAGGTAAGGGTCGAGAGAGGGACAGAGCGTAGAGCTGTGGCTGTACTGCCCCTGAAAAGGGGCCTCCAAGGGAAGGAGAACCCTGCCAGAACAAGTTTCCTGGCACCACCTTTTCCAAGGGACCACGTATGACTGTCCTTGACTTGCCTCAGCCTACAAGAGGTTTAGGGTTAGGGTTGAGAGAGAGACAGAGCGTAGAGCTGTGGCTGGACTGCCCCTGAAAAGGGGCCTGAAAGGCAAAGAAATCCCGCCCACAACCATTGTGCTGGGACAACTGTTCCCAAGGGACCATGTATGCCTGTCCTCATATTGATTGAACATGAACGAGGGTTAGGGATAGGGTTCAAAGAGAGACAGAGCGTAGAGCTGCGACTGGAGTGCCCCTGAAAAGGAGCCTCCAATGGAAGGAAAACCCTGCCAGAACACTTGTCTTGGGACCACCTTTTCTAAGGGACCACTCATGGCTGTCCTTGACTTGCCTCCACCCATACAAGAGTTAGGGTTACGATTAAGGTTAGGGTTAGAGTTAGAGTTAGGCTTAGTGTTAGGGTTAGGGTTCAAAAAGAGGCAGAGTGTAGAGCTGTGGTTGGACTGCCTCTGAAAAGGGGCCTCCAAGGGAAGGAAAACCCCGACACAACAATTGTCCTGGGATGGCCTTTTCCAGGGCAGCACTTAGGGCCATCCTCAACTTGGCTGAGTGCCAACGAGGGTTAGGGTTAGCGTTCAGAGAGAGAGACAGAGCGTAGACCTGTGGCTGGACTACCCCTGAAAAGGGGCCTCCAAGGGAAGGAAATAACTGCCAGAAAAATTGTCCTTTGCCAGGGCACCACTTATTTGCATCCTCGAGTTGGGTGAGCGCCAACGAGGGTTAGGATTAGGTTTAGGGGTAGGGCTTAGAAAGAGACAGAACGTAGAAGTGCAGCTGGACTGCCCCTGAAAAAGGGGCCTCCACAGGAAGGAAAACCCTGCCACAACAACTATCCTGGGACCGCCTTTTCTAAGGGACCACTCATGGCTGTCCATGACTTGCCTCCACCCATACAAGAGTTAGGGTTAGGGTTAAGGTTAGGCTTAGGGTTAGGGTTGAGAGAGAGACAGAATGTAGAGCTGCAGCTGGAGTGCCTCCGAAAAGGAGCCTCCAAGGGAAGGAAAACCCTGACACAACAATTGTCCTGGGACCACCTTTTCTAAGGGACCACTCCTGGCTGTCCTTGACTTGCCTCCGCCCATATGAAAGTTAGAGTTAGGGTTAGGGTTACGGTTGAGAGAGAGACAGAGCATAGAGCTGTGGCTGGACTGCCCCTGAAAAGGGGCCTCAAGGGAAGGAAAACCCTACCAGAACAATTGTCCAAGGACTGCCTTTGCCAGGGCACCACTAAGGGGCATCCTCGAGTTGGCTGAGCTCCAAGGAGTATTAGGGATAGGGTTAGGGTTAGGGTTGAGAGGGAGACAGAGTGTAGAGCTGTGGCTGGACTGCCCCTGAAAAGGGATCTCCAAGGGAAGGTAAATCCTGCCAGAATAATTGTTCTGAGACAACCTTTTCCAAGGGACCTCAACTTGCCTCAGTGTACATGAGGGTTAGGGTTAGGCTTAGGGTTAGGGTTGAGAGAAAGACAGAGCGTAGAGGTGTGGCTGGAGTGCTCCTGAAAAGGGGCCTCCATGGGAAGGAAAACCCTGCTACAACTTTGGTCCTGGGACTGCCTTATCTAAAGGACCACGTATGGACATCCTCGAGTTGGCTGAGCGCCATCGAGGGTTAGAGGTAGGGTTGAGAGAGATACAGAGTGTAGAAATGTGGGTGGAGTGCCCCTGAAAAGGGGCCTCCAAGGGAAGGAAAACCCTGACACAACAATTCTCCTGGGACCATCTTTTGTAAGAGACCACTCCTGGCTGTCCTTGACTTGCCTCCGCCCATATGAGAGTTAGGGTTAGGGTTAGGGTTAGTGTTAGGGATAGGGTTAGGGTTGAGAGAGAGAGACAGAGCATAGAGCTGTGGCTGGACTGCCCTTTAAAAAGGGCCTCCAAGGGAAGGAAAACCCTGCCAGAACAATTGCTCTGGGATTTCCTTTTCAACAGCACCAGTTACGTGTATCCTCGAGTTGGCCGAGTGCCAATGAGTGTTAGGGTTAGGCTTAGGGTTAGGGTTGAGAGAGAGACAGAGTGTAGAGCTGTGTTTGGACTGCCCCTGAAAAGGGTCCTCCAAGGCAAGGAAAACCCTGACACAACAATTGTCCTGGGACCACCTTTTCTAAGGGTCCACTCATGGCTGTCCTTGACTTGCCTCCGCCCATACGAGAGTTTGGGTTCAGGTGAGGGTTAGGCTTAGGCTTTGGGTTAAGGTTCAGAGAGAGAGACAGAGCATAGAGCTGTGGCTAGAGTGCCCCTGAAAAGGGGCCTCCAAGGGAAGGAAAACCCTGCCACAACAATTGTCCTGAGATAGCTTTTTCCAAGGGACTACCTATGGGCATCCCTGACTTGCCTCAGCCTACACAATAGTTAGGGTTAGGGTTAAGGTTCAGAGGGAGATAGTGTGTAGAGCTGCGGCAGGACTACCCCTGAAAAGGGGCCTCCAAGGGAAGGAAAACCCTCCCAGAACAATTGTTCTGGGAATGCCTTTTCCAGGGCACCATATGTGGCCGTCCTCAACTTGGATGAGCGCCAGTGAGGGTTAGGGTTAGGTTTAGGGTCAAGGGTCAAAGAGAGACAGAGCAGAGGCATGGGCAGGCAGCAGGGATGGGACCCACACGGACAGCATGAGCATGGTGGGGAAGGGGAGCTGGGGCAAGACAGCCAGGCACGAGCTCCTCCAGCGAGGGGGCGTTTATTCCTGGCCCTGGGCATTTTCTCTCAGACAAAGCACACTGACCTGGATGCTTCAAGGCTCACACGCACCCCGTGAGCTTTGCCCTGAGGGGGTAGAGAGCAGCTCTGGGCCAAGTGCAGCCAGGCTGCGTGCAGCCATGAGCTTCCCTTGGACACAGGGTTGGGGTTTCCTGTGCTTCAAGAACCGCTTGTACCAATGCAACCGCCTCCATCATGCATCTCCTTCTCCCCACAGGTGGGCCAGCAGGAGCTGCACGCAGCAATGCAGCACAGCCGGACCCCGGCTCCGTCCCACCAAAGGGACAGGCTGCCTTTGCTGCCCGGCCCACAGAGTTCACGAGCCTCAGAACATGGCATCAAAGGTACAGAGCTGAGCAGAGAAGGTGGCAAAGCCTCTGCCTGACTCCCTGCAGCTGCTGAGAAGCAGGCGGGAAGTGCTGGCCGAGACCAGGCAGTCTCCGCCCCTCGGCAGGCTGACTGGCTGCTCTGCATGGCAGCCTGCAAGCACAGGCCTCGGGGCGTCCCAGGGAGCTGCCTTTGCCCATCTCTTGCCCCATGGTGAGGACCCTTCTCCCCACCCAGCCTTTGGGAGCAGGGCAGCAGCCACCTGTGTGGGAGAGTGCTGCCATCATCGAGGGCATCAGGGGCTGCAGGAAGTTTCCATGATGGAAGGATGCAGGGCAGGGGGGGAGGATGGCAGTAACTTGGCCTTTCTTGTGGGTTTGAATTGCAGATGGTGGAGGACACTAGCAGGGATGTCACAGTGCAAGCTCTGCATGCCTCCACCGGCCTTCTCAAGAAGGCTCCTTTGAGGCACGGGGAGACACTGCCTGGCAGGACTTATGCGGGAGCAGAGACACCACATCTGCCTGGCTTACCACCGCTCCCAGCCAAGGCAGCTAGGCAGGCACAGGGAGGCCCGGAGGCCTCTGCAGGTAAAAGAGCAGGAGCTACAAGTCAAACCAAGCTGCCTGCTCTGGAAACATCCAGCAGATCTTCTCCCCAAGGCAGGGCCACTGCCATGGATACAGAAGCTGTGAGCAGGAGAGTCCTGGAGAGAATGACCAAGGCATTAGAGAGGCTGGCTACAAATTCCAGTGAAGCTGCTGCCAGGGAACACTTCCCGCTTGTTAGTGGGGCTGGGATGGCTCTGGACTCAGGGAGGCGCCTGGAAGAGGAGGAACTAAAGCCATCCCAGCTTTCCTTGCCTCCCCTTCAAAAACCCAAGTGGGAAATTCGCACTCTTACGCCCACAATTCAGGAGCATGTCCGCTCCTTGCCTGAGTTCCAGCCTGGGTCTTCCCCATTAGTGCTGGGAAAAGCAAGGATGTTGCAGGACGACGGTACCAGAACACCTCTTGCCCTGAAATGCCAACAGCTCTCAGGAAGCTCCTCCTTTGGCGCAGGAGCACAGACCGTTCCTGAAAGGGAGCTGCGAGGCACACCAGTGTGCAAGGAGAGGCACGAGGCCTGGTCAAGCTACCTGACAGTGCCAAGGCTGCCACAGTCCCCGTCAGCGGTGGGTTTTGCCAGCACTGGCCAAGAAATGCACCAGGAGCTAGTCAGCAAGCTGCCCCCGGCTCCCAGAGATGCCTGTGCCCAGGAGGTCAAGGCACAATGCTTGGACGCAGTGGTGCAGAGGCAGGACTTGGTGCTAAGCAAGTCCTCAGCATCCCAAGGGGCAGACCTGCAGCCTCCCCACCTGCAAGTGCCCCCAGCTGAGATGCCCCCGGAAGAAACAGCCTCTTCTCCCCTGCAGTGTGCGACGGCAGCCAAAGCTGTTTCGGACATGGCTAGACTCACCAGCCGCCCTTTGCAGAGCTACCACCCGGCTCTGCAGAAGACATCGCTGCCAGGTGCCACAGTGAAATGGCCCCACCTGAGACCCCATCGCCTTCCCTGCCGGAGCCTGCTGGCCTTGTTGAGAGCATCATTGCAGAAGCTGGCAGGCAATTGAGGGCTGAGAGCCAGGGGCCTGCCCCACATGGCCCCGCACCGCCTGCCGTGGCTCTGGAGGACGCGGGCCTGGGCCTCGAGGCACACACCATCGATGCAGCAACACTGGCAAGGCCAGACCAGCACCAGAGCACAGAGCGTGGCAAAAGCACAGCCCCTGCAGCTCAGCAAAGGCCTGATCCCCACGCTCGTGGGGGCAAAAGGCAGGTCAGCGGGGCTGGTGCACCAGCTTCCCCAGGCAAGGGTGCGGGGACGGGGACACCACAACCAGCGCCGGCAGGGCAGCGCCCAAAACAGCAGCCTTTGGGCATCATCTGCCACGTTGGAGGAGAGCCGCTGCGCATTCACCCGGACAACACCTCGCAGTACCTGGCAGTGCTGTCGATCAAAACAGAGACGCTGGAGGAGCTCGACAGCAGCTGCCTGGCCCGCACTGGGCAGAGCTTGGCCCAGCTGCGGGAAGCCTGTTTGCAGAGGAGGGAGCAGAGCCTGAAGGAGAGCGAGGGCAAGCAAGAGCAGGGCAAGGGGAAACGTTTCTCCCTGACAGCCTCAGGATCCCTCAACATCAAACCCAAGGAGGTGAGTGCAAGGGCTGGGCCGGGGCAGTGGGGGGCTAACCCTCCCAGTGCTGGGGTCAGCCGTTGCACCGTGCCACGACAGCCTGCTTGTGCCAGTGCTGGCGGGGCCCCACGAGGCCTTTCCTGGTGGGAAAAGGAGCTGCCTTCACAAATCTCCCTCTCTCCTTTCAGCTCCTCGCCAGAAACTCCTTCTACAACTTGTGGAAACCGGAGGTGACGCGAGTGGAGCTCCTCAAGGACGCAAGGTGCAAGTGAGAGGTGCTGGAGCGGCTGTATGCCCATGCCCCCAGGAGGGAGCAGGAGGTGGGAAGAGGCAAGAGAGTCCCAGGAGCGCTGCAGGAGGAGCAAGCGGACTGGCCCAGTGTGGCGGACAGATGAGTGAACTTTTGCCTTAAACATTTCTTGGTACATAAGGTGCAAGCAAACCATAACCCCAAACAAGCCATCTGTTCCCGGCGGGAACAGGACTGAGCTGCTGCGACCCCCGAAATGGTCTCCCTGCGGCCACCCGGGACACACCGAGCCTGCGCTGAACCAGACCACGATCGGGCAGAGACTTTGGGACCTGGACTGCAAATTACTGCTGCTTAGCACAACTTCTATAAAACTTGCTTAGCATGAGTAGCTAAATTTGCTGAAGCCTTAGGCTGCACTCCCTAGTTCAGTGAGAAAGGGCCCCAGAGCTGGTGCAGGCAGGAAAGACAAGGGGGTTACCAACAGTTTGCATTCCCATGCTTCACGCTCCGGGAGGAAGGATGTCAAGGCATTGAAGTGAGGCCTGCTTGGGCACCGGGACCCTGGGGAGCAGGGCCTCCTCTCGCTGTGGAAACAATGCTGATTGGGGGGGTCTGGGCTGTCTCGGGGTCCAGATCATATTCCCTTTGTCTGGACCTTGGGAAATAACACCTACCATCACTGCTGGGGAAGTAATAAATTGTCAGGGCTTTGAGAGATAAGGGCAAGACCCGAAGAATGAAAACGCATCTGTCAGCAGAAACCACAACAGTAAACAACCTACCTAGAGACCCAATAAGGAGCAGGAGACCCCAGACCTAAATATTACTACTGGTCCAAACTACTGCGTGAAGGGCGGAGAGCTTAAGATTGGAAAGTATAATTGCCCAGGGATTTCTTTGTTCGGGGTCCCTCTTCGGAGGCACCCAACTCGAGCTGTAACTACTGCACGCATGTCATTACAATTTATTTATTTAATTTGCCTTGATTTGGCTCTGAACTTTTCAGCAGGAACCTAGGGTCGGACCCTGCTCGAGTTGTAATTACTGCACGCGCTTCACTAAAATTTACACCCAGGGTGAAGAGGACCAACAGGACGCCGCTGGATCCACGGGTGGTGATATCCCTTTCTCTCTCCCTCTCTCCCTCTCTTTTTCTCTCTCTCCTCCCCTTCACCTTTCCCCACCTTTTCTCCCCACTCCGTGGAAAATAAAGTTAAAAGGTTGTACGATATTTGACTGGTTTTAGCGTCTTAATCTCATCCTTGGGGTCGTAACGAACCCCCCCCCAATATTGGATCAGGACATCTAATTGGTGTCACGGGCAGGATCCCTTGAGATGAGAGTGTCGTACAACCTTATGGTGTGCTGAGCGATTGTGTGTGAACGAGACGTACGAACAAGTACAAAGCGAGTGCGGAGTTCCGATCCGCGGGTCCGCTCTCCCGCGAGGGACGCGGCCAGAGACGAACGAAGCGTGAGGAAGGCGTGAATGGTGAGATCTTTAGTATACTAGTTTACGGTTTGGCCTCCTGAGGGTGTATAGGGGAAACCTGGATTTTAAGGTGTGACCCCCTCAGGATGATATCCCCTTTGTAGGACACTTCTTGTAGTAGTTTACGGTTTGGCCTCCTGAGGGTGTATAGGGGAAACTTGGATTTTAAGGTGTGACCCCCTCAGGATGAAATCCCCTTTGTAGGACACTTTTTGTAGTAGTTTACGGTTTGGCCTCCTGGGAGCGTATAGGGGAAACTTGGACTCCTTTAAGGTTTGGCCTTCCCAGGACGAAATCCGCTTTGTAGGATATGGCTGCTCAGAAGGCAGGCGATTTTTGTGAGGAAATCGAGAAATTATATGACCTTTCGGAAGCACACCATTCTCGTCCCTCACCCCCGGGACGAGACTGGGCACGGGACCATTGGTTCCAATTGCAAAGTGTAGTGGACCGAATAGCGGTCTTGCGAAAAGAAGCCAAAGTTAAGAGAGGAAAAGGAAAAGCTATTGTTTGTGCTGTGCTAGGAGCGTGCCTAGCAGCTGCGGTGGAGGACAGGAAGCAGGCACCTTGTCAGGCGGAGGCTGTGGCTGCCGCGCTGCAAGCGGCGGTAAGAGCCCTGCAAGAACAATTACGGGAAACCAAGCAGGCGCTGGAGGAGGAGAAGCGCCAAAATCTGATACTGAAAGAGGAGCTAAGAAACCAGCTCCTGAGGGAGGCAGACACCCTCACCGAAACTGAGATGCTGCTCAAGGAGAAAGGGGTATGCCAAATTTACCCCCCAAAAGACCTAAAAAGATTAAAGGAGGCCGTAGACGCCCCCCCCCCCCGTATGTGCCCACTAGTCAAAACGGAATATATATACGAGGACGACAGTGACAGCCGCCCTCAGGTTGTTACCAAAGAAATCCCTTTCACAGCTACCGAATTGGCCAAGCTGCGAAAAGATTTTGCTAGAACGGCTAGGGAATCCGAAAATGAATACGTGTGGAGGGTATCCCTGTCGGGGGGGTGGGGGTGGGGACGGAATCCTGCTATCGGAAAAGGAGGCAGAGGGATATTGGGGCCCAGGCGTGTTCCTGAAGATGGGCGATCGCCGAGCCCCGTGGTCCCTGACTCAGAGGGCTGCATATTGGGCGGGGGTCTGAACCCTTTGGAGAGGGGGGATCCCCTAGCTATAACAGGTTCCATCGATCAATTGCTGGAAAGCGTACAAATGCAGCTTGTCTGCAAATGATGCACGATTGGGAACTCAAGCCGAACCTGAGCTCTCCGATGTTATTGCCGGTAGATCCCGAGCGGATGACGCCCCTAATACGGGGACTTCCTGATTCCCTGAAACCTATTGGGATTCAATTGCAGGGGAGAATCCAAAATGTGCCCCGCGAGGAAAGAATCGCGGCTGCCCTGGAGGGGATGGTAACCCCCACACATCAGCGGCTGGGGGAAAAGGTGTGGACCTGGGGGGAGGTAGCCCAGGAATTGATCAATTATGGGAGGAAATACGGGCCAGTCGGCCGGACTTACCAAAGGGTGGAAACTAGGGCCGTGCGGGCGGCAGAGCCAGCAAACAAGCCGCTGGCATTTTCTGGGAGGAGCCCAGACTTAGCCAGAAGAGAAAGATCCCTGACCCGGCAGGGACTATGGCAACTGGGGCTGCAAAAAGGCGTGCCCCGAGACGTGATGGATGGGCTCCCGATCAAAAAACTAGAGCTCCTGGTACGGAGGTGGTCCGGACAGGAAACCCCCCCCCCCCCCCCAGACCGAAACCACCTTCCGCACCGGTGTTAAAGGTGGGGGAGGAGTTTGAGGGGGATGAAAGGGAGGCAGAAAACTAGCTCCTCCGTCCCCTTAGGGGGAGGGGGGAGGCAGAGGGTGGATGTTTACAAGACAACTCGCCTGCAATAACAAAGGAGATTTATTAATCACCGTAGCGGTGGGGCTGAAGAAAAGGCCCATAACCTTTTTAATCAATACAGGGACCTCGCCCCCTGACGGGGTGGCTCAGAGAGCCTCCGTACTTCCGTAACGGAAGGAGCTGCTAAAGTATCAAATATACTTGGAGAGCAAAAGATGCTAGTGGGAAAACCCACTAGATTCACATAAAATGGATTATCCCCTCCTTCTGACCCGAGGAGCGAGTTTGTTTTTATTTCTGTTTTCAAGGGCAGCGATCTGACCAAGATGCACCTACTGCTCTGGACCATCCTGACTCAAGGACGCATCCACGAGGGTGATGAACGACCACTTCCCCTACCTTCCCTCAACCCATTTAATCCATTCAAGAACAACGAATTTGTGTTGCTGGTGAAAGCGGTAAGCCAAACTTTCAATTTAAGCCACTGCTGGGTTTGCAGAGGACCGCTAGGGTTATCAAGCTGGCCGTGGACGTCCACATCCCTCATCCCAGACCAGACCGGATGGATGGGCCATTTGCTCAGGGCGTTGGAGCAAAGAAGGGGCATTATTGGATCTGCGGACACACAGCATATAAATCTTTACCCGTGGGGTGGTCGGGAATTTGTTATATAGGGATTATCAGACCTTTGTTTTTCCTTTTACCAGAAACAGGCGGACGTCAGTTAGGCGTAAAGGTATATGACAACCTCGGAGACAGAAGGGTTGCCCGTAAGACGCGATCCATTAAGGTAGATTTGGGTGGGACGCAAAAATGGGGGAATAATGAGTGGCCTCCTGAACGAATAATTCAACATTACGGGCCTGCAAGCTGGAACCCCAATGAACCAATATCGGGGGCGAGGGAACCAATTTATAACCTAAATCGAATAATCAGACTACAAGCGGCTTTGGAAATTATTACCAACAAAACTGCGGATGCAATAGATCTTTTGACTTGGCAGTCCCAACAGATGCGCATGGCAATCCTTCAGCACCGCATGGTCTTAGACTATCTGTTAGCTGAAGAGGGAGGGGTGTGTGGAAAATTGAATATTTCCAACTGTTGTTTAGAGATAGATGACATAGGTGAAGTAGTTCCCCAGTTAACCAAAGATATCAGAAAAATAGCCTATGTCCCCATCCAAACCTGGAATGGCTGGAGTGGCGATTTGTGGTCCTGGTTACCGGGGGCACTGTGGGTGAAACAGTTAATATTCTATTTGTTATGTGTGGTTGCCGCTTTAATGTTCTTACCCTGTATAATTCCTTGCTTTGTTCAATTAATCCGACATATTGTGTCAAATATGCAATTTGTTCCTACCACCTCACCCGATGGCATTAAGAAAATCCGTGCCATCCATCGGCCACAGCCAAACACAGTGCTCATCATTTAAGCCCATTCCCGGTTTATCCTGAAGGAGGAAATTGCATATTAACATCCACAACGCGTTTGCCAGCTGTTTTATACCTGTTGTAACAATCACTTACCTTGTTAACTCAGTTTTGATGTTTGTTCTGTGAAGTTAAATGTTGTTAAAGTTGTTAAAGAATAAGCTTGCATTGAGCAAGACCTCTGTTTAATCATTGTTAAGCACCTCCTTTTTCTTTTCCCCCTTTTATTCTTCCCGCGACTTGTTAAAAAATTGTTCATAGCTACCGTGTGCGCTTCTACCTTTTCTATACTTCCTTCTGATCTCTCTCTCTATCTCCTATCACCACCGTGGACGAAGGCTATGAAGACTTCAGGAAGGAGACGTACCAATCAATGTTTAAGTCACGGGGTGGTGTGGCGGAGAGATGAGTGAACTTTTGCCTTAAACATTTCTTGGTACATAAGGTGCAAGCAAACCATAACCCCAAACAAGCCACCTGTTCCCAGCGGAAACAGGACTGAGCTGCTGCGACCCCCGAAATGGTCTCCCTGCAACCATTCAGGACACACCGAGCCTGCGCTGAACCAGACCACGATCAGGCAGAGACTTTGGGACCTGGACTGTAAATTACTGCTGCTTAGCACAACTTCTATAAAACTTGCTTAGCATGAGTAGCTAAATTTGCTGAAGCCTTAGGCTGCACTCCCTAGTTCAGTGAGAAAGGGCCCCAGAGCTGGTGCAGGCAGGAAAGACAAGGGGGTTACCAACAGTTTGCATTCCCATGCTTCACGCTCCGGGAGGAAGGATGTCAAGGCATTGAAGTGAGGCCTGCTTGGGCACCGGGACCCTGGGGAGCAGGGCCTCCTCTCGCTGTGGAAACAATGCTGATTGGGGGGGTCTGGGCTGTCTCGGGGTCCAGATCATATTCCCTTTGTCTGGACCTTGGGAAATAACACCTACCATCACTGCTGGGGAAGTAATAAATTGTCAGGGCTTTGAGAGATAAGGGCAAGACCCGAAGAATGAAAACGCATCTGTCAGCAGAAACCACAACAGTAAACAACCTACCTAGAGACCCAATAAGGAGCAGGAGACCCCAGACCTAAATATTACTACTGGTCCAAACTACTGCGTGAAGGGCGGAGAGCTTAAGATTGGAAAGTATAATTGCCCAGGGATTTCTTTGTTCGGGGTCCCTCTTCGGAGGCACCCAACTCGAGCTGTAACTACTGCACGCATGTCATTACAATTTATTTATTTAATTTGCCTTGATTTGGCTCTGAACTTTTCAGCGGGAACCTAGGGTCGGACCCTGCTCGAGTTGTAATTACTGCACGCGCTTCACTAAAATTTACACCCAGGGTGAAGAGGACCAACAGGACGCCGCTGGATCCACGGGTGGTGATATCCCTTTCTCTCTCCCTCTCTTTTTCTCTCTCTCCTCCCCTTCGCCTTTCCCCACCTTTTCTCCCCACTCCGTGGAAAATAAAGTTAAAAGGTTGTACGATATTTGACTGGTTTTAGCGTCTTAATCTCATCCTTGGGGTCGTAACGAACCCCCCCCAATATTGGATTGGGACAGACCCACATCACGTTCGAAACACCCACGTCACGTTCGAAGCCCCCACGAAACGCCCACGTCAGGTTCGAAGACCCCACGTGACTCCAAAGTCACAATCGATGCCCCCACGTCACACACACATCAGGTTTGAATAACCCACGTCACGCCCACGTCCAGTTCGATGCCCCCACGTCACAACCACGTCACGTTTGAAGCACCCAGCTCACGACCACGTCACGTTCCAAGCCCCCACCTCACGCCCATGTCATGTTCGTCGCCCCCACGTCACGCCCACACCACATTCGAATCACCCACGTCACGCCCACGTCACGTTTGAAACCTTCATTTCACGCCCACATCACGTTCGAAGCCCCCACGTCACGCCCACGTCACGTTCGAAGACCCCACGTCACGCCAACATCAAGTTCGAAACACCCACATTAGGCCTACGTCACGTTCAAAGCCCCCACATCACAGCCACGTCACGTTCGAAGCCCCAACGTCACGCCCGCGTCACGTTCAAAGCACACACGTCACGCCCACATCACGTTCCAAACACCCACGTCATGTTCGAATCACCCACGTCACGTTGCAAGCCCCTACATCATGCCCACGTCACGTTCCAAACACCCAACTCACGTTTGAATCACCCACGTCACGCCCACGTCACGATCGAAGCACCTACGTCCCGCCCACGTCACTTTCGAATGACCCAGGTCACACCCACGTCAAATTCAAAGTACCGACGTCACATCCACATCACGTTCGAAGCCCCCACGTCACGCAGACGTCATGTTCGATGCCCCACGTTACACCCACGACAAGTTCGATGCCGCCACGTCACACCCACGTCACGTTCGAAGACCCGACGTCACACCCACGTCACGTTCGAATCCCCCACGTCACTCCCACATCACTTTCGAAGCCCCCACGACACGCCCACGTCACGTTCGAAGCCCCCACGTTACGTCCATGTCACGTTCGAAACACCCACGTCACGTTCGAAGCCCTCACGTCACACCCATGTCACTCTCGCATCACCTACGTCACGCTCACGTCACGTTCGATGCCCCCACGTCACACCCATGTCACGTTCGAAGCCACCACGTCACGCCCACGTCACGTTCGAAACACCCACATCACGTTCGAAGCCCACACGAGGAGCCCACGTCACGTTCGAATCCCCCACGTCACTCCCACATCACTTTCGAAGCCCCCACGACACGCCCACGTCACGTTCGAAGCCCCCACGTTACGTCCATGTCACGTTCGAAACACCCACGTCACGTTCGAAGCCCTCACGTCACACCCATGTCACTCTCGCATCACCTACGTCACGCTCACGTCACGTTCGATGCCCCCACGTCACACCCATGTCACGTTCGAAGCCACCACGTCACGCCCACGTCACGTTCGAAACACCCACATCACGTTCGAAGCCCGCACGAGGAGCCCACGTCACGTTCGAAACACCCACGACACGCACACGTCATGTTCGAAGCACCCACGTAACGCTAACGTCACCCTCAAAGACCCCGCGTCACGGCCACGTCACATTCGAAACCCCCGCATCACACCCACATCACATTCAAAGACACCACGTCACGCCCACGTCACATTCGAAACATCCACGTCACGTTCGAAACATCCACGTCACGTTCGAAGCATCCACATCCCGCCCACGTCACGTTCGAAGCCCCCACGTCACACCCACATCACATTTAGAACACCCACCTCACGTTCGAATCACACGTCACACCCACGTCACGTTCGAATCCCCCATGTAATGCCCACGTCACTTTCGAAGCACCCACGACACGCCCACGTCACGATCGAAACACCCACGTCACGTTCGAAGCCCCCACGTCACGCCCATGTCACTCTCGCATCACCCACGTCACGCCCACGTCACGTTCAATGCCCCAACGCCACGCAGACGTCACATTCGATGCCCCCATGTCACACCCACGTAACGTTCGAAGCCCCACGTAACGCCCAGCTCACATTTAGAACACCCACATCACGTTTGAATCCCCCACGTCACTCCCACGTCACTTTCGAAGCCCCCACGACACACCCACGTCACGTTCGAAGCCCGCACGTTTCGCCCATGTCACGTTCGAAACACCCACGTCACGTTCGAAGCCCTCACGTCACGCCCATGTCACTCTCGCATCACCTATGTCACACCCACATTAAGTTCGAAGCACACACGTTACGCCCACGTCACGTTCAAAACACCAACGTCACGTTCGAATCACCCACGTCACGTTCCAAGGCCCTACATCATGCCCACGTCACGTTCCAAACACCCAAGTCACTTTCGAGTCACCCACGTCACGCCCACGTCACGTTCGAAGCACCTACATCACACCCATGTCACCTTTGAAGGATAGTGTCACGCCCACGTCACTTTCGAGGCATTCACGTCACGCCCACGTCACGATCGAAGCCCCAAAGTCATGGCCACGTCACGATCGAAGCACCTACGTCACGTCCACGTCACATTCGAAGTCCACACGTCACGCAGACGTGATGTTCGATACCCCATATCACGCCCACGTCACGTTCCAATCACCCACATCACGCCCACCTGACCTTTGAAACACCCACGTCACTGTCGAATCACCAACGTCACGTGCACGTCACGTTCGAAGCACCCACGTCACCCCTACGTCACTTTTGAATCACCCACGTCACGCCCACGTCACGTTCGAGGCATCCACGTCATGCCCGCCTCACTTTCGAAGCCCCCACGTCACGCCCACGTCACGATCGAAGCACCCACGTCATGCCCACGTCACATTCGAATGACCCAGGTCACACCCACGTAAAATTCAAAGTACCGACGTCACGTCCACGTCACGTTTGAAGCCCCCACGTCATGCCCACGTCACGTTCGAATCCCTTGGTTACACCCACTTCACGTTCAAAGCCCCCACGTCACGCCCACATCACATTCGAAACACCCAGGTCACACCCATGTCACGTTCGAAACACCAACATCACATTCGGAGCATCCACGTCACGTCCAGGTCACGTTCGAAGCCCCCACTTCACACCTACGTCACATTCAAAGTGCCGATGTCACGCCCACGTCACGTTCGGAGTACCCACGTCACACCCAGGTCACGTTCGAAGCACACACCTCACACCCACGTCCCGTTCGAAGCCCCCACGTCACGCCCACGTCACGTTCGCATCCCCCACGTCACACGTACATCACGTTCGAATGACCCAGGTCACACCCACATCAAATGTAAAGTACCGACGTCACGTCCACGTCACGTTTGAAGCCCCCACGTCACACCCACGTCCTGTTCGAAGGACCCACGTCACACCCACGTCACATTCGAAGCCCCCACGTCACACCGACGTCACGTTCGAAGCATCCACGTCACGCCCACGTCACGATCGAAGACCACACGTCACACCCAGCTCACATTTAAAACACCCACGTCACGTTCGAATCACCCACGTCACACCCACGTCAGGCTGAAACCACACATGTCACGCCCACGTCACGTTTGAAGCCCCAAGTGACACCCACGTCACGTTCCAATCACCCACGTCACACCCACGTCACGTTCGAAGCCCCCACGTCACACCTACGTCACGTTCGAATGACCCAGGTCACACCAACCTCAAATTGAAAGTACCGACGTCACGTCCACGTCACGTTCGATACCCCCACGTCACACCCACGTTAGTTTTGAAACACCCAAGTCACGTTGGAAGCCCACACGTCACACGTGCATCACGTTCACATGACCCACGTCACACCCACGTCACATTCAAACTACCGACGTCACGCCCACGTCACGTTCGGAGTACCCACGTCACACCCAGGTCACGTTCGAAGCACACACGTCACACCCACGTCACCTTCGATGCCCCCACGTCACAACCACGTCACGTTCGAATCACCCACGTCATGCCCAGGTCACGTTCGAAGCCCCCACGTCACAGCCACGTCACGTTCGAATGACCCAGCTCACACCCACGTCAACTGTAAAGTACCGACGTCACGTCCACGTCACGATCGAAGCCCCCACGTCACGCCCAGGTCACTTTTAAACACCGACGTTATGCCTACGTCACGTTCGAAGCCCCCACGTGACACCTACGTCACGTTCGAATGACCCAGGTCACACCAACCTCAACTTGAAAGTACCGACGTCACGTCCACGTCACGTTCGAAACTCCCACGTGACGCCCACGTCACGTTGGAACCACACACGGCACGCCCACCACATGTTCGATGCCCCACGTGACACCCACGTCACGTTGAAACCACACAAGTCAAGCCCACGTCATGTTCGAAGCACCCACGTCACACCCACGTCACCTTCGAAACACCAATGTCACGTTCGAAGCATCCACGTCACACCCACGTCACGTTCGAAGCCCCCACGTCACACCCACGTTAGTTTTGAAACACCCACATCACGTTCGAAGTCCCCACGTCACACCTACATCACGTTCGAATGACCCAGGTCACACCAACCTCAACTTGAAAGTACCGACGTCACGCCCACGTCACGTTGAAACGACACAGGTCACGCCCACGTCACGATCGAAACACCAATGTCACGTTCGAAGCATCCACGTCACGCCCACGTCACGTTGAAATAACCCACGTCACGCCCACATCACATTTGAAGCCCCCACGTCACACCCACGTCAGGTTCCAAACACCGAGGTCACGCCCACGTCTACTCTGATGCCCCCACGTGACGCACACGTCACGTTCGAAGCACCCATTTGACGCCCGGCTCACATTTAAAACACCCACGTCACGTTCAAATCATGCACGTCACACCCACATCACATTCAAAGTACCGACGTCACGCCCAAGTCAAGTTCGAAACAGCCACGTCACACCCACGTCACGTTCGAAGCCCCCACATCACACCCACGTCATGTTCCATGCCCCCACGTCACACCCATGTCACGTTCGAATCACCCACGTCATGCCCACGTCACTTTCGAAGCCCCCACGTGACGCCCACGTCACGTTCGAAGCTCCCACGTCACGCCCACGTCACGTTCAAATGACCCAGGTCACACCCACGTCACATTCAAAGTACCGACGTCACGCCCACATCACGATCGATGCCCCCACGTTACGCCCACGTCACCTTCAAATCACCCACTTGTTGCCCACGTCACTTTCGAAGCCCCCACATCACGCCCAAGTCACGTTCGCATCCCCCACGTCACACGTACGTCACTTTCGAATGACCCAGGTCACACCAACCTCAAATTGAAAGTACCGACGTCACGTCCACGTCACGTTCGAATCTGCCACGTGACGCCCACGTCACATTGGAACCACACACGGCACGCCCATGGCACGTTCGATGCCCCACGTCACACCCACGTCACGTTGAAACCACACACGTCACGCCCACGTCACGATCGAAGCACCCACGTCACACCCACGTCACCTTCGAAGCCCCCACGTCACACCGACGTCACTTTCGAATCACCCACGTCACGCCCACGTCACATTGAAAGTACCGACGTCACACCCACGTCACGTTCGATGCCCCCACGTCACGTCCACATCACGTTCGAATGACCCAGCTCACACCCACGTCAGATATAAAGTACCGACGTCATGCCCACGTAACGATCGAAGCCCCCACGTCACGCCCAGGTCACTTGTAAACACCCACGTTTCGCCTACGTCACGTTCGAAGCACCCACGTCACACCCACGTTAGTTTTGAAACAACCACATCACGTTCGAAGCCCCCACGTCACACGTACGTCACGTTCGAATGACCCAGGTCACACCAACCTCAACTTGAAAGTACCGACGTCACGCCCACGTCACGTTGAAAAGACACAGGTCACGCCCACGTCACGATCGAAACACCAATGTCACGTTCGAAGCATCCACGTCACGCCCACGTCACGTTGAAATAACCCACGTCACGCCCACATCACATTTGAAGCCCCCACGTCACACCCACGTCAGGTTCCAAACACCGAGGTCACGCCCACGTCTACTCTGATGCCCCCACGTGACGCACACGTCACGTTCGAAGCACCCATTTGACGCCCGGCTCACATTTAAAACACCCACGTCACGTTCAAATCATGCACGTCACACCCACATCACATTCAAAGTACCGACGTCACGCCCAAGTCAAGTTCGAAACAGCCACGTCACACCCACGTCACGTTCGAAGCCCCCACATCACACCCACGTCATGTTCCATGCCCCCACGTCACACCCATGTCACGTTCGAATCACCCACGTCATGCCCACGTCACTTTCGAAGCCCCCACGTGACGCCCACGTCACGTTCGAAGCTCCCACGTCACGCCCACGTCACGTTCTAAGCACCCATGTCACACCCACGTCACGTTCGAAGCACCCGCGTTACACCCACGTAACGTTCGAAACCCTCACGTTACGCCCACGTCACGTCCGAATCACCCACGTCACGCCCACATTACGTTCGAAGCACACACGTGACGTTCGAAACACTCACGTCACGTTCGACGCACCCACATCATGCCTACGTCACCTTCAACGCACCCACGTCACGCTCACGTCACGTTCGAAGCCCCGACGTAGGTGTTTCGGACGTGACGTGGGCATCACGTAGGGGCTTCGAACGTGACGTGGGTGTTTCAAACGTGACGTGGGCGTGACGTGGGTGATTCGAACGTGACGTGGGTGTGATGTGGGGGCATCGAACGTGACGTGGGTGTGACGTGGGTGCTTCGAACGTGACGTGGGCGTCACGTGGGGGCATCGAAAGTGATGTGGGCATGATGTGCGTGATTCGAACGTGACGTGGGTGTGATGTGGGGGCATCGAACGTGACGTTGACGTGACGTCGGTACTTCCAATTTGAGGTGGGTGACATGGGTCATTTGAACGTGACTTGGGCGTGACGTAGGCGCTTCGATCGTGACGTGGGCGTGACGTGGGTGATTCGAATGTGACGTGGGAGTGACGTGCGTGAATCGAAAGTGAGGTAGGGGTGACGTGGATGCTTTGAACGTGACGTGGGTGTGACGTGGGTGTTTGAACGTGACGTGGGCATGACGTAGGTGCTTCGATCCTGATGTGGGTGTGACGTGGGGGCTTCTAAAGTGACGTGGGCGTGATGTGGATGCCTCGAACGTGATGTGGGCGTGACGTGGGGGGTTCGAACGTGATGTGGGTGCTTCAAAGGTCAGGTGGGCGTGACTTGGTGATTCGAACGTGATGTGGGCGTGACGTGGGGGCTTCGAATGTGACGTGGGTGTGACCTGGGTCATTTGATCGTGATGTACGTGTGACGTGGGTGCTTCGAATGTGACGTGGGCGTGACGTGGGTGATACCAACGTGACGTGGGCGTGACGTGGGGGCTTCGAACGTCACGTGGGTGCCACGTGGGGGCATCGAAGTTGACGTGGGCGTGACCTGGGTGATTGGAACGTGACGTCGGTGTGACGTGGGGGCATCGAACGTGACGTGGGAGTGACGTGGGGGCTTCGAGAGTGACGTGGGCGTCACGTGGGTGATTCGAAGGTGACTTGGGTGTGACGTGGGGGCTTCGAACATGACGTGGGCGTAACGTGGGTGCTTCGAACGTGACCTGGGCTTGACGTGGGGGCTTCGATCGTGACGTGGACGTGACGTCGGTAGTTTATATCTGACGTGGGTGTGACCTGCGTCATACGAACGTGACGTGGGTGTGACGTGGGGGCTTCGAACGTGACATGGGCATGACGTGGGTGATTCGAACGTGACGTGGGCGTGACGTGGGTACTTTACATTTGACGTGGGCATGACGTGGGTGATTTGAACGTGACGTGGGCGTGACGTGGGGGCTTCAAACGTTACGTGGGCATGATGTGCATGATTCGAAGGTGCTGTGGGTGTGACGTGGGGGCTTCGAACGTGACGTGGGCGTGACGTGGGTGATTTGAACGTGACGTGGGCATGACGTGGGAGTTTTGAACGTGACGTGGGTGTGACGTGGGTACTTTACATTTGACGTGGGCATGACGTGGGTGATTCGAAGGTGACGTGGGTGTGATGTGGGGGCTTCGAACGTGACGTGGGCATGACGTGGGAGTTTTGAACGTGACGTGGGTGTGACGTGGGTACTTTACATTTGACGTGGGCATGACGTGGGTGATTCGAAGGTGACGTGGGTGTGATGTGGGGGCTTCGAACGTGACGTGGGCATGACGTGCATGATTCGAAGGTGATGTGGGTGTGACGTGGGGGCTTCGAACGTGACGTGGGCGTCACCTCGGTACTTTGAATGTGACGTGGGTGTGACCTGGGTCATTTGAACGTGACGTGGGAGTGACGTGGGGGCTTCGAACGTGACGCGGGGGTGAAATGGGTGCTTAGAACGTGACGTGGGCGTGACCTGGGTGATTCCAACATGACGTGGGTCTTCGAACGTGACGTGGGCGTGACGTGGGAGTTTCGAACGTGACATGGACGTGACGTGGGTACTTTACATTTGACGTGGGCATGACGTGGGTGATTTGAACGTGACGTGGGTGTGACGTGGGGGCTTCAAACGTTACGTGGGCATGATGTGCATGATTCGAAGGTGACATGGGTGTGACGAAGGGGGCTTCGAACGTGACGTGGGCGTGACGTCGGTACTTTGAATGTGACGTGGGTGTGACTTGGGTCATTTGAACGTAACGTGGGAGTGATGTGGGGGCTTCAAACGTGATGTAAGGGTGACATGGGTGCTTAGAACGTGACGTGGGCGTGACGTGGGCGATTCCAATGTGTCGTGGGGCTTCGAACGTCACGTGGGCGTGACGTGGGGGCTTCGAACGTCACGTGGGTGCCACGTGGGGGCATCGAACGTGACGTGGGCGTGACGTGGGGGCTTCGAACGTGACGTGGGTGTGAGGTGGGTGTTTCGAACGTGACGTTGGTGTTTCGAACGTGACGTGGGTGTGACCTGGGTGCTTCGGACGTGATGTAAGGGTGACATGGGTGCTTCGAACGTGACGTGGGCGTGACGTGGGTGATTCGAAAGTGACGTCGGTGTGACGTGGGTGTTTCGGACGTCACGTGGGCGTGACGTGGGTGCTTAGAACGTGACATGGTCGTGACATAGGCGCTTTGATCGTGACTTGGGCGTGACGTGTGTGGTTCCAACGTGACGTGGGCGTCACGTGGGAGTTTCGAACGTGACGTGGGCGTCACATCGGTACTTTCAATTTGAGGTTGGTGTGACCTGGGTCATTCGAACGTGACGTACGTGTGACGTGGGGGCTTCGAACGTGATGTGGGTGTTTCAAAACTAACGTGGGTGTGACGTGGGGGCTTCGAACATGACGTGGGTGTGACGTGGGGGCATCGAACGTGACGTGGGTGTGACGTGAGGGCTTCGAACATGACGTGGGTGTGACGTGGGGGCATCGAACGTGACGTGGGCGTGACGTCGGTACTCTATATCTGACGTGGGTGTGACCTGGGTCATTCGAACGTGACGTGGCTGTGACGTGGGGGCTTCGAACGTGACGTGGGCGTGACGTGGGGGCTTCGAACGTGACGTGGGCGTGACGTGGGGGCTTCGAACGTGACGTGGGCATGACGTGGGTGATTCGAAAGTGGCGTGGGCATGACGTGGGTGATTCGAAGGTGACGTGGGTGTGACGTGGGGGTTTCGAACGTGACGTGTGTGTGAGGTGGGTGCTTCGAACGTGACGTGGGTGTGATGTGGGTGTTTCGAACGTGACGTTGGTGTTTCGAACGTGACGTAGGTGTGACGTGGGTGCTTCGGACGTGACGTGGGCGTAACGTGGGGGCTTCGAACATGACGCGGGAGTGACGTGGATGCTTCGAATGTGACGTTGGTGTTTCGAACGTGACATGGGTGTGACATGGGTGCTTCGAACGTGACGTGGGCGTGACATAGGCGCTTCGATCGTGACTTGGGTGTGACGTGTGTGGTTCCAACGTGACGTGGGCGTCACGTGGGAGCTTCAAACGTGACGTGGGCGTCACGTCGGTACTTTCAATTTGAGGTTGGTGTGACCTGGGTCATTCGAACGTGACGTACGTGTGACCTTGGGGCTTCGAACGTTATGTGGGTGTCTCAAAAATAACGTGGGTGTGACGTGGGGGCTTCGAACGTGACGTGGGCATGACGTGGGTGATTCGAACGTGACGTGGGCGTGACGTGGGGGCTTCGAACGTGACGTGGGCATGACGTGGGTGATTCGAAAGTGGCGTGGGCATGATGTGGGTGATTCGAAGGTGACGTGGGTGTGACGTGGGGGCTTCGAACGTCACGTGGGCGCCACGTGGGGGCATCGAAGTTGACGTGGGCGTGACCTGGGTGATTGGAACGTGACGTGGGTGTGAGGTGGGGGCTTCGAACGTGACGTGGGTGTGACGTGGGTGCTTCGGACGTGAATGGGCGTAACGTGGGGGCTTCGAACCTGACGCGGGAGTGACGTGGATGCTTCGAATTTGACGTTGGTGTTTCGAACGTGACATGGGTGTGACGTGGGTGCTTCGAAGGTGACGTAAGGGTGAGATGGGTGCTTAGAACGTGACGTGGGCGTGACGTGGGTGATTCCAATGTGACGTGGGGCTTCGAACGTGACGTGGGCGTGACGTGGCTGATTCGAAAGTGACGTCGGTGTGACGTGGGTGTTTCGGACGTCACGTGGGCGTGACATAGGCGCTTCGATCGTGACGTGGGCGTGACGTGTGTGGTTTCAACGTGACGTGGTTGTCACGTGGGGCATCGAACGTGACGTGGGCGTGACGTGCGTGGTTTCAACGTGACGTGGGTGTGACGTGGGTGCTTCGAACATGATGTGGGCGTGATGTGGGTGATTCGAACGTGACGTGGGCGTGACGTGGGAGTTTCGAACGTGACGTGGACGTGACGTCGGTACTTTATATCTGACATGGGTGTGACCTGGCTCATTTGAACGTGACGTGGGCGTGACGTCGGTACTTTGAATGTGACGTGGGTGTGACCTGGGTCATTTGAACGTAACGTGGGAGTGATGTGGGGGCTTCAAACGTGACGTAAGGGTGTCATGGGTGCTTAGAACGTGACGTGGGCGTGACGTGGGTGATTCAAAAGTGACGTCGGTGTGACGTGGGGGCTTAGAACGTGACGTTGGTGTTTCGAAGGTGACGTGGGCGTGACGTGTGGTCTTTGAACATGACGTGGGCGTGACGTGGATGCTTCGAACATGACGTTGGTGTTTCGAAGGTGACGTGGGTGTGACGTGGGTGCTTTGAACGTGACGTGGGCGTGACATAGGCGCTTCGAACATGACGTGGGCGTGACGTGGGTGTTTAGGACGTGACGTGGGCGTGACGTGGATGCTTCGAACGTGACGTGGACGTGACGTCGGTACTTTCAATTTGAGGTTGGTGTGACCTGGGTCATTCGAACGTGACGTACGTGTGACGTGGGTGATTCGAATGTGACGTTGGTGTTTCGAACGTGACGTAGGCGTGACGTGGGTGATTCGAATGTGACGTGGGTGTGACGTGGGGGCTTCGAACGTGACGTGGGCGCCACGTGGGGGCATCGAAGTTGACGTGGGCGTGACCTGGGTGATTGGAACGTGACGTGGGCGTGACGTGGGGGCTTCGAACGTGACGTGGGTGTGACGTTGGTGTTTCGAACGTGACGTTGGTGTTTCGAACGTGACGTGGGTGTGACATGGTTGCTTCGAACGTGACGTGGGCGTGACGTGGGGGCATCGAACGTGACGTGGGCGTGACGTGGGGGCTTCAAATGTGACCTGGGTGTGACGTGGTGTTTCGAAGGTGACGTGGGCGTGACGTCGGTATTTTGAATGTGACGTGGGTGTGACCTGGGTGATGCGAACGTGACGTGGGCGTTACGTGGGGGCATCAAACGTGACGTGGGCGTCACGTGGGGGCTTCGAAAGTGACGTGGGCGCGAGGTGGGTGATTCGAAGGTGATGTGGGTGTGACGTGGGGGCATAGAACGTGACGTGGGTGTGAGGTGGGTGTTTCGAACGTGACGTGGGCTTGATGTCGGTACTTTCAATGTGACGTGGGTGTGACCTGGGTCATTTGAGCGTGACGTAAGGGTGACATGGGTGCTTAGAACGTCACGTGGGCGTCACGTGGGTGATTCCAACGTGACGTGGGGCTTCGAACGTGACGTCGGCGTGACGTGGGTGATTCGAACGTGACGTGGGCGTGACGTCGGTACTTTCAATGTGACGTGGGTGTGACCTGGGTCATTTGAACGTGACGTGGGAGTGACGTGGGGCTTCGAACGTGACGTGGGCGTGACGTGGGTGATTCGAAAGTGACGTCGGTGTGACGTGGGTGTTTCGGACGTCACGTGGGTGTGACATAGGCGCTTTGATCGTGACGTGGGCGTGACGTGTGTGGTTTCAACGTGACGTGGGTGTCACGTGGGGCATCGAACGTGACGTGGGCGTGACGTGGGTGATTCGAACGTGACGTGGGCGTGACGTGGGAGTTTCGAACGTGACGTGGATGTGACGTCGGTACTTTATATCTGACGTGGGTGTGAGCTGTCTCATTTGAACGTGACGTGTGCGTGATGTCGGTACTTTGAATGTGACGTGGGTGTGACTTGGGTCATTTGAATGTAACGTGGGAGTGATGTGGGGGCTTCAAACGTGACGTAAGGGTGTCATGGGTGCTTAGAACGTGACGTGGGCATGACGTGGATGCTTCGAGCGTGACGTTGGTGTTTCGAATGTGACGTGGGTGTGACGTGGGCGCTTCGAACGTGACGTGGGCGTGACATAGGCGCTTCGAATATGACGTGGGCGTGACGTGTGTGGTTTCAACGTGACGTGGGTGTGACGTGGGGCATCGAACGTGACGTGGGCGTGCCGTGTGTGGTTCCAACATGACGTGGGCGTCACGTGGGAGTTTCGAACGTGACGTGGACGTGACGTCGGTACTTTCAATTTGAGGTTGGTGTGACCTGGGTCATTCGAACGTGACGTACGTGTGACGCGGGGGCTTCCAACGTGACGTGGGGCTTCGAACGTGACGTGGGCGTGACGTGGGTGATTCGAACGTGACGTTGGTGTTTCGAACGTGACGTAGGTGTGACGTGGGTGCTTCGGACGTGACGTGGGCGTAACGTGGGGGATTCGAACATGACGCGGGAGTGACGTGGATGCTTCGATCGTGACGTTGGTGTTTCGAACGTGACATGGGTGTGACGTGGGTGCTTCGAACGTGACGTGGGCGTGACGTGGGGGCTTCGAACATGATGTGGGTGTGATGTGGGGGCATCGAACGTGACGTGGGCGTGACGTGGGAGTTTCGATCGTGACGTGGACGTGACGTGGGTACTTTACATTTGACGTGGGTGTGACCTGGGTGAATCGAACGTGACGTGGGCGTGCCGTGGGTGATTCGAAAGTGATGTCGGTGTGACGTGGGTGTTTCGGACGTCACGTGGGCGTGACGTGGGGGCTTAGAACGTGACATGGGCGTGACATAGGTGCTTCGATCGTGACGTGGGCGTGACGTGTGTGGTTCCAACGTGACGTGGGCGTCACGTGGGAGCTTCAAACGTGACGTGGGCGTCACGTCGGTACTTTCAATTTGAGGTTGGTGTGACCTGGGTCATTCGAACGTGACGTACGTGTGACGTGGGGGCTTCGAATGTGATGTGGGTGTTTCAAAACTAACGTGGGTGTGATGTGGGGGCTTCGAACGTGACGTGGGCATGACGTGGGGGCTTCGAACATGACGTGGGTGTGACGTGGGGGCATCGAACGTGACGTGGGCGTGACGTGGGGGCTTCGAACATGACGTGGGTGTGACGTGGGGGCATCGAACGTGACGTGGGCGTGACGTCGGTACTTTATATCTGACGTGGGTGTGACCTGGGTCATTCGAACGTGACGTGGGTGTGACGTGGGGGCTTCGAACGTGACGTGGGCATGACCTTGCTGATTGGAACGTGACGAGGGTGTGACGTGGGGGTATCGAACGTGACGTGGGCGTGACGTGGGGGCATGGAACGTGACGTGGCCGTGATGTCGGTACTTTGAATGTGACGTGGGTGTGACGTGGGTCATGTGAACGTGATGCACGTGTGACGTGTGGGCTTCCAACGTGACTTGGGTGTTTCAAAACTAACGTGGGTGTGACGTGGGGGTATCGAACGTGACGTAGGTGTTTCCAAAGTGACGTGGGTGTGACGTCGGTACGTTGAATGTGACGTGGGTGTGACGTGCATGATTCGAACGTGAGGTGGGCGATTCGAAAGTGACGTGGGCGTGACGTGGGTGCTTCGAATGTGACGTGGGCGTGACGTCGGTACTTTCAATGTGACGTGGGTGTGACCTGGGTCATTTGAACGTGACGTGGGAGTGACGTGGGGCTTCGAACGTGACGTGGGCGTGACGTGGGTGATTCGAAAGTGACGTCGGTGTGACGTGGGTGATTCAAAAGTGACGCCGGTGTGACGTGGATGCTTCGAACGTGACGTTGGTGATTCGAACGTGACGTGGGTGTGACGTGGATGCTTCAAATGTGACGTTGGTGTTTCGATCGTGACATGGGTGTGATGTGGGTGCTTCGGACGTGACGTGGGCGTAACGTGGGGGCATCGAAAGGGACGTGGACGTGGTGTCAGCACTTTATATCTGACGTGGGTGTGACCTGGGTCATTCGAACGTGACGTGGGCGTGACGTGGGCACTTTCCTTTTGACGTGGGTGTGACCTGGGTGATGTGAACTTGACGTGGGCGTAATGTGGGGGCTTCGAAAGTGACGTGGGCATGACGTGGGTGATTCGAAGGTGACGTGGGGGCTTCGAAAGTGACGTGGGCGTGACGTGGGTGATTCGAAGGTGACGTGGGTGTGACATGGGGGCTTCGAACGTGACGTGGGTGTTTCGAACGTGACGTGGGCGTGAGGTCGGTACTTTGAATGTGATGTGGGTGTGACCTGGGTGATTGGAACCTGACGTGGGTGTGACGTGGGGGCTTCGAACGTGACGTGGGCGTGACGTGGGTGCTTCGAATGTGACGTTGGTGTTTCGAACGTGACATGGGTGTGACGTGTGTGCTTGGAACGTGACGTGGGCATGACGTTGGGGCTTCGAACATGATGTGGGCGTCACGTGGGTGCTTCGGACGTGACGTGGGCGTGACGTGGGGGCTTCGAATATGACGTGGGCGTGACGTCGGTACTTTATATCTGACGTGGGTGTGACCTGGGTCATTCGAACGTGACGTGGGTGTGACTTGGGTGATTCAAACGTGACGTGGGCGTGACGTGGCTACTTTACATATGACGTGGGTGTGACCTGGGTGATGCGAACGTGACGTGGGCGTAACGTGGCGGCATCGAACGTGACGTGGGCGTCACGTGGGGGCTTCGAAAGTGACGTGGACGTCACGTGGGTGATTCGAACGTGACGTGGGCGTGACATCGGTACTTTGAATGTGACTTGTGTGTGACTTGGGTCATTTGAACGTGACGTGGGAGTGACGTGGGGGCTTCAAACGTGAGGTAAGGTTGACATGGGTGCTTAGAACGTGACGTGGGCGTGACGTGGGTGATTGGAACGTCACGTGGGTGTGACGTGGATGCTTCGAACGTGACGTGGGCGTTACGTGGGGGCTGCGAACATGACACGGTTGTGACGTGGATGCTTCGGATGTGACGTTGGTGTTTCGAACGTTACATGGGTGTGACGTGGGCGCTTCGAAGGTGTGACGTGGGCGTGACGTGGGTGATTCGAACGTGACGTGGTCGTGACGTCGGTACTTTGAAAGTGACGTGGGAGTGACGTGGGCTCTTCGAATGTGACGTAAAGATGACATGGGTGCTTCGAACGTGACGTGGGCATGACGTGGGTGATTGCAACGTGACGTGGGTGACGCAAACGTGACGTGGGCGTGACGTGGGTGATTCGAACGTAACGTGGGTGTCACAAGGGGCATCGAACGTAACGTGGGCGTGACGTGCGCTGTTTCAACGTGACGTGGGCGTAACGTGGGGGCTTCAAACGTGACCTGGGTGTGACGTGGGTGTTTCGAACGTGACGTGGGCGTGACGTCGGTACTTTGAATGTGACGTGGGCGTGACCTGGGTCATTTGAACGTAACGTGGGAGTGATGTGGGGGCTTCAAACGTGATGTAAGGGTGACATGGGTGCTTCGAACGTGACGTGGGCATGACGTGGGTGATTCTAATGTGACGTGGCCGTGAAGTGGGTGATTCGAAAGTGATGTCGGTGTGATGTGGGTGTTTCGGACGTGACGTGGGCGTGACGTGGGTGCTTAGAACGTGACATGGGCGTGACATAGGTGCTTCGATCGTGACGTGGGCGTGACGTGTGTGGTTTCAACGTGACGTGGGCGTCACGTGGGGCATCGAACGTGACGTGGGCGTGACGTGTGTGGTTTCAACGTGACGTGGGCGTCACGTGGGAGCTTCGAACGTGACGTGGACGTGACGTCGGTACTTTCAATTTGAGGTTGGTGTGACCTGGGTCATTCGAACGTGACGTACGTGTGACGTGGGGGCTTCGAACATGATGTGGGTGTGACGTGGGTGCTTAGAACGTGACGTGGGCGTCATGTGGGTGATTCCAAGGTGATGTGGGGCTTCGAAGCTAACGTGGGTGTGACGTAGGTGATTCGAATGTGACCTGGCCGTGACGTGGGTGATTCGAAAGTGACGTTGGTGTATCGAAAGTGACATGGGTGTGACGGGGGTGCTTCGAACATGATGTGGGCGTGACATAGGCGCTTCGATCGTGACTTGGGCGTGACGTGTGTGGTTTCAACGTGACGTGGGTGTCACGTGGGGCATCGAACGTGACCTGGGCGTGACGTGGGTGTTTCGAACGTGACGTGGGCGTGACATCGGTACTTTGAAAGTGACGTGGGTGTGACCTGGGTCATTCAAACGTGACGTATGTGTTACGTGGGGGCTTCAAACGTGACGTAAGGGTGACATGGGTGCTTAGAACGTGACGTGGGCGTGACGTGGGTGATTCCAACGTGACGTGGGTGATTCGGACGTCACGTGGGCGTGACGTGTGTGGTTTCAATGTGACGTGGGTGTCACGTGGGGGCATCGAACGTGACGTGGGCGTGCCGTGTGGGGTTCCAACGTGACGTGGGCGTCACGTGGGGGCTTCGAACTTGACGTAAGGGTGACATGGGTACTTAGAACGTGACGTGGGCGTCACGTGGGTGATTCGAAAGTGACGTGGGAGTGACGTGGGTGATTCGGACGTCACGTGGGCGTGACGTGTGTGGTTTCAATGTGACGTGGGTGTCACGTGGGGGCATCGAACGTGACGTGGGCGTGCCGTGTGTGGTTCCAACGTGACGTGGGCGTGATGTGGGGGCTTCAAACGTCACGTGGGCGTCACGTGGGGGCATCGAAGTTGACGTGGGCGTGACCTGGGTGATTGGAACGTGACGTGGGCGTGACGTGGGGGCTTCGAACGTGATGTTGGTGTTTCGAAGGTGACGTGGGTGTGACGTGGGTGCTTCGGACGTGACGTGGGCGTGACGTGGATGCTTCGAACGTGACGTGGACGTGACGTCGGTACTTTCAATTTGAGGTTGGTGTGACCTGGGTCATTCGAACGTGACGTACGTGTGACGTGGGTGATTCGAATGTGACGTTGGTGTTTCGAACGTGACGTGGGCGTGACGTGGGTGATTCGAATGTGACGTGGGTGTGACGTGGGGGCTTCGAACGTGACGTGGGCGCCACGTGGGGGCATCGAAGTTGACGTGGGCGTGACCTGGGTGATTGGACCGTGACGTGGGCGTGACGTGGGGGCTTCGAACGTGACGTGGGTGTGACGTGGGTGTTTCGAACGTGACGTTGGTGTTTCGAACGTGACGTGGGTGTGACGTGGGTGCTTCGGACGTGACGTGGGCGTAACGTGGGGGCTTCGAACATGACGCGGGAGTGACGTGGATGCTTCGAATGTGACGTTGGTGTTTCGAACGTGACATGGGTGTGACGTGGGTGCTGCGAACGTGACGTGGGCATCACGTGGGGGCTTCGAACATGACGTGGATGTGAGGTGGGTGCTTCGGACGTGACGTGGGCGTGACATGGGGGCTTCGAACATGATGTGGGTGTGACGTGGGGGCGTCGAACGTGACGTGGACGTGACGTGGGTACTTTACATTTGACGTGGGTGTGACCTGGGTCAATCGAACGTGACGTGGGCGTCACGTGGAGGCTTCGAAAGTGACGTGGGCGTGATGTGGGTGATTCGAAGGTGAGGTGGGTGTGACGTGGGGGCTTCGAATGTGACGTGGGCGTGACGTCGGTACTTTCAATGTGACGTGGGTGTGACCTGGGTCATTTGAACGTGACGTGGGAGTGACGTGGGTGCTTGCAACGTGATGTAAGGGTGACATGGGTGCTTAGAACGTGACGTGGGCGTCACGTGGGTGCTTCCAACTTGACGTGGGGCTTCGAACGTGACGTGGGCGTGACGTGGGTGATTGGAACGTGACGTGGGCGTGACGTCGGTACTTTGAATGTGACGTGGTTGTGGCCTGGGTCATTTGAACGTGACGTGAGAGTGACGTGGGGGCTTCGAATGTGACGTAAGGGTGACATGGGTGCTTAAAACCTCACGTGGACGTGACGTGGGTGATTCCAACGTGACGTGGGGCTTCGAACGTGATGTGGGCGTGACGTGGGTGATTGGAACGTGACTTGGGCGTGACGTGGGGGCTTCGAATGTCACGTGGGCGTCACGTGGGGGCATAGAAGTTGATGTGGGTGTGACCTGGGTGATTGGAACGTGACGTGGGTGTGAGGTGGGGGCTTCGGACGTGACGTGGGTGTGACGTGGGTGATTCGAACGTGACCCTTGTGTTTCGAAGGTGACGTGGGTGTGACCTGGGTCATTCGAACGTGATGTACGTGTGATGTGGGGGATGCGATCGTGACGTGGGCGTGACCTGGGGGCTTTGAAAGTGACGTGGGCGTCAAGTGGGTGATTCGAACGTGACGTGGGTGTGACGTGGCGGCTTCGAATGTGACGTGGGCATGACGTGGGTGATTCGAAAGTGACGTGGGTGTGGCGTGGGGGCTTCGAACGTGACGTGGACGTGACGTGGGTACTTTACATTTGACGTGGGTGTGACCTGGGTGATGCGAACGTGACGTGGGTGTATCGTGGGGGCATCGAAAGTGATGTGGGCGTGACGTCGGTACTTTGAATGTGACGTGTGCATGACCTGGGTCATTTGAACGTGACGTGGGAGTGATGTGGGGGCTTCAAACGTGATGTAAGGGTGACATGGGTGCTTAGAACGTGACGTGGGCGTCACGTGGGTGATTCGAACGTGACGTGGGGCTTCGAACGTGACGTGGGCGTGACGTGGATGCTTCGAACGTGACGTTGGTGTTTCGAAGGTGACATGGGCGTGACGTGGGTGCTTCGAATGTGATGTGGGCGTGACATAGGCGCTTCGATCGTGACGTGGGCGCGACGTGTGTGGTTTCAACGTGACGTGGGTGTCACGTGGGGCATCGAACATGTGGTGGGCGTGCCGTGTGTGGTTCCAACGTGACGTGGGCGTCACGTGGGAGTTTCGAACGTGACGTGGACGTGACGTCGGTACTTTCAATTTGAGGTTGGTGTGACCTGGGTCATTCGAACGTGACGTACGTGTGACGTGGGTGATGCCAACGTGACGTGGGGTTCGAACGTGACGTGGGCGTGACGTGGGTGATTCGAATGTGACGTGGGCGTGACGTGGGGGCTTCAAACGTCACGTGGGCGCCACGTGGGGGCATCGAAGTTGACGTGGGCGTGACCTGGGTGATTGGAACGTGACGTGGGCGTGACGTGGGGGCTTCGAACGTGACGTTGGTGTTTCGAACGTGACGTGGGTGTGACGTGGGTGCTTCGGACGTGACGTGGGCGTAACGTGGGGGCTTCGAACGTGACGTGGATGCTTCGAATGTGACGTTGGTGTTTCGAACGTGACATGGGTGTGACGTGGGTGCTGCGAACGTGACGTGGGCATCACGTGGGGGCTTCGAACATGACGTGGGTGTGACGTGGGGGCGTCGAACGTGACGTGGGCATGACGTGGGAGTTTCGAACGTGACGTTGGTATTTCGAACGTGACGTGGGTGTGAGGTGGATGTTTCGAACGTGACGAGGGCGTGACATGGGCGCTTCGATCGTGACGTGGGCGTGACGTGTGTGTTTTCAACGTGACGTTGGTGTCACGTGGGGCATCGAACGTGACGTGGGCGTGACGTGTGTGGTTTCAACGTGACGTGGGCGTCACGTGGGGGCTTCGATCGTGACGTGGACGTGGCGTCGGTACCTTATATCTGACGTGGGTGTGACCTGGCTCATTCGAACGTGACGTGGCTGTGACGTGGGGGCTTCGAACGTTACGTGGGCATGACGTGGGTGATTCGAACGTGACGTGGGCGTGACGTGGGGTCATCGGACGTGACGTGGGCGTGACGTGGGGGCTTCAAATGTGACCTGGGTGTGACGTGGTGTTTCGAAGGTGACGTGGGCGTGACGTCGGTATTTTGAATGTGACGTGGGTGTGACCTGGGTGATGCGAACGTGACGTGGGCGTTACGTGGGGGCATCAAACGTGACGTGGGCGTCACGTGGGGGCTTCGAAAGTGACGTGGGCGCGAGGTGGGTGATTCGAAGGTGATGTGGGTGTGACGTGGGGGCATAGAACGTGACGTGGGTGTGAGGTGGGTGTTTCGAACGTGACGTGGGCTTGATGTCGGTACTTTCAATGTGACGTGGGTGTGACCTGGGTCATTTGAGCGTGACGTAAGGGTGACATGGGTGCTTAGAACGTCACGTGGGCGTCACGTGGGTGATTCCAACGTGACGTGGGGCTTCGAACGTGACGTGGGCGTGACGTGGGTGATTCGAACGTGACGTGGGCGTGACGTCGGTACTTTCAATGTGACGTGGGTGTGACCTGGGTCATTTGAACGTGACGTGGGTGTCACGTGGGGCATCGATCGTGACGTGGGCGTGACGTGGGTGATTCGAACGTGACGTGGGCGTGACGTGGGAGTTTCGAACGTGACGTGGACGTGACGTCGGTACTTTATATCTGACGTGGGTGTGAGCTGTCTCATTTGAACGTGACGTAGGCGTGATGTCGGTACTTTGAATGTGACGTGGGTGTGACTTGGGTCATTTGAATGTAACGTGGGAGTGATGTGGGGGCTTCAAACGTGACGTAAGGGTGTCATGGGTGCTTAGAACGTGACATGGGCGTGACGTGGATGCTTCGAGCGTGACGTTGGTGTTTCGAATGTGACGTGGGTGTGACGTGGGCGCTTCGAACGTGACGTGGGCGTGACATAGGCGCTTCGAATATGACGTGGGCGTGACGTGTGTGGTTTCAACGTGACGTGGGTGTGACGTGGGGCATCGAACGTGACGTGGGCGTGCCGTGTGTGGTTCCAACATGACGTGGGCGTCACGTGGGAGTTTCGAACGTGACGTGGACGTGACGTCGGTACTTTCAATTTGAGGTTGGTGTGACCTGGGTCATTCGAACGTGATGTACGTGTGACGTGGGGGCTTCCAACGTGACGTGGGGCTTCGAACGTGGCGTGGGCGTGACGTGGGTGATTCGAACGTGACGTTGGTGTTTCGAACGTGACGTAGGTGTGACGTGGGTGCTTCGGACGTGACGTGGGCGTAACGTGGGGGATTCGAACATGACGCGGGAGTGACGTGGATGCTTCGATCGTGACGTTGGTGTTTCGAACGTGACATGGGTGTGACGTGGGTGCTTCGAACGTGACGTGGGCGTGACGTGGGGGCTTCGAACATGATGTGGGTGTGATGTGGGGGCATCGAACGTGACGTGGGCGTGACGTGGGAGTTTCGAACGTGACGTGGACGTGACGTGGTTACTTTACATTTGACGTGGGTGTGACCTGGGTGAATCGAACGTGACGTGGGCGTGCCGTGGGTGATTCGAAAGTGACGTCGGTGTGACAAGGGTGTTTCGGACGTCACGTGGGCGTGACGTGGGGGCTTAGAACGTGACATGGGCGTGACATAGGCGCTTCGATCGTGACGTGGGCGTGCCGTGTGTGGTTCCAACGTGACGTGGGCGTCACGTGGGAGCTTCAAACGTGACGTGGGCGTCACGTCGGTACTTTCAATTTGAGGTTGGTGTGACCTGGGTCATTCGAACGTGACGTACGTGTGACGTGGGGGCTTCGAATGTGATGTGGGTGTTTCAAAACTAATGTGGGTGTGATGTGGGGGCTTCGAACGTGACGTGGGCATGACGTGGGGGCTTCGAACATGACGTGGGTGTGACGTGGGGGCATCGAACGTGACGTGGGCGTGACGTGGGGGCTTCGAACATGACGTGGGTGTGACGTGGGGGCATCGAACGTGACGTGGGCGTGACGTCGGTACTTTATATCTGACGTGGGTGTGACCTGGGTCATTCGAACGTGACGTGGGTGTGACGTGGGGGCTTCGAACGTGACGTGGGCATGACCTTGCTGATTGGAACGTGACGAGGGTGTGACGTGGGGGTATCGAACGTGACGTGGGCGTGACGTGGGGGCATGGAACGTGACGTGGCCGTGATGTCGGTACTTTGAATGTGACGTGGGTGTGACGTGGGTCATGTGAACGTGATGCACGTGTGACGTGTGGGCTTCCAACGTGACTTGGGTGTTTCAAAACTAACGTGGGTGTGACGTGGGGGTATCGAACGTGACGTAGGTGTTTCCAAAGTGACCTGGGTGTGACGTCGGTACGTTGAATGTGACGTGGGTGTGACGTGCATGATTCGAACGTGAGGTGGGCGATTCGAATGTGACGTGGGCGTGACGTGGGTGCTTCGAATGTGACGTGGGCGTGACGTGGGCGATTCAAAAGTGACGCCGGTGTGACTTGGGTGATTCAAAAGTGACGCCGGTGTGACGTGGATGCTTCGAACGTGATGTTGGTGATTCGAACGTGACGTGGGTGTGACGTGGATGCTTCAAATGTGACGTTGGTGTTTCGATCGTGACATGGGTGTGATGTGGGTGCTTCGGACGTGACGTGGGCGTAACGTGGGGGCATCGAAAGGGACGTGGACGTGGTGTCAGCACTTTATATCTGACGTGGGTGTGACCTGGGTCATTCGAACGTGACGTGGGCGTGACGTGGGCACTTTCCATTTGACGTGGGTGTGACCTGGGTGATGTGAACTTGACGTGGGCGTAATGTGGGGGCATCGAACGTGACGTGGGCGTCACGTGGGGGCTTCGAAAGTGACGTGGGCATGACGTGGGTGATTCGAAGGTGATGTGGGGGCTTCGAAAGTGACGTGGGCGTGACGTGGGTGATTCGAAGGTGACGTGGGTGTGACATGGGGGCTTCGAACGTGACGTGGGTGTTTCGAACGTGACGTGGGCGTGAGGTCGGTACTTTGAATGTGACGTGGGTGTGACCTGGGTGATTGGAACGTGACTTGGGAGTGACGTGGGGGCTTCGAACGTGAGGTAAGGTTGACATGGGTGCTTAGAACGTGACGTGGGCGTGACGTGGGTGATTCCAACATGACGTGGGGCTTCGAATGTGACGTGGGCGTGACATGGGTGATTCGAATGTGACGTGGGCGTGACGTGGATTATTGGAACGTGACGTCGGTGTGACGTGGGTGTTTCGATAGTGACGTGGGCGTCACGTCGGTACTTTATATCTGACGTGGGTGTGACCTGGGTCATTCGAATGTGACGTGGGTGTGACGTGGGGGCTTCGAACGTGACGTGGGCGTGACGTGGGTGATTCGAACGTGACGTGGGCGTGACGTGGGGGCTTCAAACGTGACCTGGGTGTGACAGAGGTGTTTCAATCGTGACGTGGACGTGACGTCGGTAGTTTATATCTGACGTGGGTGTGACCTGGGTCATTCGAACGTGACGTGGGTGTGACGTGCATGATTTGAATGTGAGGTGGGTGTTTTAAATGTGAGCTGGGCGTATCGTGGGTCATTCGAATGTGACATAGGTGTGACATGGGGGCATCGAAGGTGACGTGGGTGTGACGTCGGTACTTTGAATGTGACGTGGGTGTGACCTGGGTCATTTGAACGTGACGTGGGCGTGACGTGGGGGCTTCGAACGTGACGTAAGGGTGACATGGGTGCTTCGAACGTGACGTGGGAGTGACGTGGGTGATTCCAACGTGACGTGGGGGCTTCGAATGAGACGTGGGCGTGACGTCGGTACTTTGAATGTGACGTGGGTGTGACCTGGGTCATTTGAACGTGAAATGGGAGTGACGTGGGGGCTTTGAACGTGACGTAAGGGTGACATGGGTGATTGGAACGTGACGTGGGCGTGACGTGGGTGATTCCAACGTGACGTGGGGCTTCGAACGTGACGTGGTCGTGACCTGGGTGATTCGAATGTGACGTGGACGTGACGTGAGGGCTTCGAACGTGACGTAGGTGTGACGTGGGTGATTCGAACGTGCTGTTTGTGTTGCGAAGGTGACGTGGGTGTGAGCTAGGTCATTCGATCGTGATGTACGTGTGACGTGGGTGATTCGAACGTCACGTGGGCGTCACGTGGGAATTTCGAACGTGACGTGGACGTGACGTCGGTACTTTACATTTGATGTGGGTGTGACCTGGGTGATGCGAACGTGACGTGGGCGTCACGTGGGAGTTTCGAACGTGATGTGGACGTGACGTGGGTACCTTACATTTGACGTGGGTGTGACCTGGATGATGCGAATGTTACCTGGGCGTGACGTGGGGGCATCGAATGTGACGTGGGTGTGATGTTGGTGTTTCGAACGTGACGTTGGTGTTTCGAACGTGTCGTGGGTGTGGCGTGGGTGCTTTGAACGTGACGTGGGCGTCACGTGGGTGCTTCGAACGTGACGTGGGCGTGACGTGGGTGATTCGAGCGTGACTTGGGCGTGACGTGGGAGTTTCGAACGTGACGTGGACGTGACGTCGGTACTTTATATCTGACGTGGGTGTGACCTGGGTCATTTGAACGTGACGTGGGTGTGACGTGGGTGATTCGAACGTTACGTGGGCATGACGTGGGAGTTTCGAACGTGACGTGGACGTGACGTGGGTACTTTAAAATTGATGTGGGTGTGACCTGAGTGATGCGAACGTGACATGGGCGTGACGTGGGGGCATCGAACGTGACGTGGGCATGACGTGGGTGATTCGAAGGTGACGTGGGTGTGACGTGGGTCATGCGAACGTGACGTGGGTGTGAGGTGGGTGTTTCGAACGTGACGTGGGCGTGACGTCGGTACTTTGAATGTGACGTGGGTGTGACCTCGGTCTTTTGAACGTGACGTGGGAGTGACGTGGGTGCTTCGAACGTGACCTAAGGGTGACATGGGTGCTTAGAACGTGACGTGGGCGTGACGTGGGTGACTCCAACGTGACGTGGGGCTTCAAACGTGACGTGGGAGTGACGTGAGTGAGTCAAATATGACGTGGGCGTGACGTGGGTGTTTCGGACGTCACGTGGGCGTCACGTGGGGGCCTGCAAGTTGTTGGGGGCGTGACCTGCGTGATTGGAACGTGACGTGGGTGTGAGCTGGGTCATTGGAACGTGACGTGGGCGTGACGTGGGGGCTTCGAACGTGACCTAAGGGTGACATGGGTGCTTAGAACGTGACGTGGGCGTGACGTGGGTGATTCCAACGTGACGTGGGGGCTTCGAACGTGACGTGGGCGTGACGTGGGAGTTTCGAACGTGACGTGGACGTGACGTGGGTACTTTACATTTGACGTGGGTGTGACCTGGGTGCTGCGAACGTGACATGGGCGTAACGTGGGGGCATCGAACGTGACGTGGGCGTCACGTGGCGGCTTCGAAAGTGACGCGGGCATGACCTGAGTGATGCGAACGTGACGTGGGCGTGACGTCGGTACTTTGAATGTGACGTGGGTGTGACGTGCGTGCTTCGGACGTGACGTGGGTGTGACGTGGGTACCTCGATCGGGACGTGGTTGTGACCTGGGTGATCCGAAGGTGACGTGGGCGTGACGTGGGGACATCGAAAGTGACGTAAGGGTGACATGGGTGCTTAGAACGTGACGTGAGTGTGACGTGGGTGGTTTCAACGTGACGTGGGGCTTCGAATGTCACGTGGGCGTGACGTGGGGGCTTCGAAGTTGACGTGGGCGTGACCTGGGTGATTGGAACGTGACGTGGACGTGACGAGGGTGGTTTCAACGTGACGTGGGCGTGACGTGGGGGCTTCGGATGTGACATGGGCGTGACGTGGGGGCTTCGATAGTGACGTGGGCATGACGTAGGTGAATCGAAGGTGACGTGGGTGTGATGTGGGGGCTTCGAACGTGACGTGGGAGTGACGTCGGTGATTCGAACGTGACGTGGGCGTGACGTCGGTACTTTGAAAGTGACGTGGGTGTGACGTGGGTGCTTGGAACGTGACGTGGGTGTGATGTGGGTGATTCCAACGTGCCGTGGGCATGACGTGGATGCTTCGAACGTGACGTTGGTGTTTCGAACGTGACGTGGGTGTGACATGGTTGCTTCGAACGTGACGTGGGTGTCACGTGGGGGCTTCGAAGTTGACGTGGGCGTGACCTGGGTGATTGGAACGTGACGTGGACGTGACGTGGGTGGTTTCAACGTGACGTGGGCGTGACGTGGGGGCTTCGGACGTGACGTGGGCGTCACGTGGGTGATTCGAAACTAACGTGGGCATGACGTGGGTGATCTGAACGTGACGTGGGCGTGACGTCGGTAGTTTGAATGTGACGTGGGTGTGGGCTGGGTGCTTCGAACGTAACGTGGGAGTGACGTGGGGTCTTCGAACGTGACATAAGGGTGACATGGGTGCTTAGAACGTGACGTGGGCGTGACGTGGGTGATTCCAACGTGACGTGGGGCTTCGAACGTGACGTGGGCCTGACGTGTGTGGTTTCAACGTGACGTGGGTGTGACGTGGGGCATCGAACGTGATGTGGGCGTGACGTGGGTGGTTTCAACGTGACGTGGGCGTCACGTGGGAGTTTCGAAGGTGACGTGGACGTAACGTTGGTACTTTCAATTTGACGTTGGTGTGACCTGGGTCATTCGAACGTGACGTACGTGTGACCTGGGGGCTTCGAACGTGACGTGGGCATGACGTGGGTGATTCGAACGTGACGTGGGCGTGACGTGCATGATTCGAAGGTGACGTGGGTGTGACGTGGGGGCTTCGAACGTGACGTGTGTGTCACGTGGGTGTTTCAAATGTGACGTGGGCGTGACGTCGGTACTTTGAATGTGACGTGGGTGTGACCTGGGTCATGCGAACATGACGTGGGTGTGATGTGGGTGTTTCGAACATTACGTGGGCATGACGTGGGTGATTCGAAGTTGACGTGGGCGTGACGTGGGGGCTTCGAACGTGACCTAAGGGTGACATGGGTGCTTAGAACGTGACGTGGGCGTGACGTGGGTGATTCCAACGTGACGTGGGGCTTCGAACGTGACGTGGGCGTGACGTGGGAGTTTCGAACGTGACGTGGACGTGACGTGGGTACTTTACATTTGACGTGGGTGTGACCTGGGTGCTGCGAACGTGACATGGGCGTAACGTGGGGGCATCGAACGTGACGTGGGCGTCACGTGGCGGCTTCGAAAGTGACGCGGGCATGACCTGAGTGATGCGAACGTGACGTGGGCGTGACGTCGGTACTTTGAATGTGACGTGGGTGTGACGTGGGTGCTTCGGACGTGACGTGGGTGTGACGTGGGTACCTCGATCGGGACGTGGTTGTGACCTGGGTGATCCGAAGGTGACGTGGGCGTGACGTGGGGACATCGAAAGTGACGTAAGGGTGACATGGGTGCTTAGAACGTGACGTGAGTGTGACGTGGGTGGTTTCAACGTGACGTGGGGCTTCGAATGTCACGTGGGCGTGACGTGGGGGCTTCGAAGTTGACGTGGGCGTGACCTGGGTGATTGGAACGTGACGTGGACGTGACGAGGGTGGTTTCAACGTGACGTGGGCGTGACGTGGGGGCTTCGGATGTGACATGGGCGTGACGTGGGGGCTTCGATAGTGACGTGGGCATGACGTAGGTGAATCGAAGGTGACGTGGGTGTGATGTGGGGGCTTCGAACGTGACGTGGGAGTGACGTCGGTGATTCGAACGTGACGTGGGCGTGACGTCGGTACTTTGAAAGTGACGTGGGTGTGACGTGGGTGCTTCGAACGTGACGTGGGTGTGATGTGGGTGATTCCAACGTGCCGTGGGCATGACGTGGATGCTTCGAACGTGACGTTGGTGTTTCGAACGTGACGTGGGTGTGACATGGTTGCTTCGAACGTGACGTGGGTGTCACGTGGGGGCTTCGAAGTTGACGTGGGCATGACCTGGGTGATTGGAACGTGACGTGGACGTGACGTGGGTGGTTTCAACGTGACGTGGGCGTGACGTGGGGGCTTCGGACGTGACGTGGGCGTCACGTGGGTGATTCGAAACTAACGTGGGCATGACGTGGGTGATCTGAACGTGACGTGGGCGTGACGTCGGTAGTTTGAATGTGACGTGGGTGTGGGCTGGGTGCTTCGAACGTAACGTGGGAGTGACGTGGGGTCTTCGAACGTGACATAAGGGTGACATGGGTGCTTAGAACGTGACGTGGGCGTGGCGTGGGTGATTCCAACGTGACGTGGGGCTTCGAACGTGACGTGGGCCTGACGTGTGTGGTTTCAACGTGACGTGGGTGTGACGTGGGGCATCGAACGTGACGTGGGCGTGACGTGGGTGGTTTCAACGTGACGTGGGCGTCACGTGGGAGTTTCGAAGGTGACGTGGACGTAACGTTGGTACTTTCAATTTGACGTTGGTGTGACCTGGGTCATTCGAACGTGACGTACGTGTGACCTGGGGGCTTCGAACGTGACGTGGGCATGACGTGGGTGATTCGAACGTGACGTGGGCGTGACGTGCATGATTCGAAGGTGACGTGGGTGTGACGTGGGGGCTTCGAACGTGACGTGTGTGTCACGTGGGTGTTTCAAATGTGACGTGGGCGTGACGTCGGTACTTTGAATGTGACGTGGGTGTGACCTGGGTCATGCGAACATGACGTGGGTGTGAGGTGGGTGTTTCGAACGTGACCTAAGGGTGACATGGGTGCTTAGAACGTGACGTGGGCGTGACGTGGGTGATTCCAACGTGACGTGGGTGCTTCGGACGTGACGTGGGCATAACGTGGGGGCTTCGAACATGACGCGGGTGTGACGTGGATGCTTCGAACGTGACGTTGGTGTTTCGAACGTGACGTGGGTGTGACGTGTGTGCTTGGAACGTGACGTGGGCATCACGTGGGGGCTTCGAACAGGACGTGGGTGTCACGTGGGGCATCGAACGTGACGTGGGCGTGCTGTGTGTGTTTTCAACGTGACGTGGGTGTCACGTGGGGCATGGAACGTGACGTGGGTGTGACGTGGGCGCAACGTGGCTGCTTCAAACGTGACCTGGGTGTGACATGGGTGTTTCGAACGTGACGTGGGTGTGACGTCGGTAGTTTGAATGTGACGTGGGTGTGACGTGGGTCATTCGAACGTGATGTACGTGTGACGTGTGGGCTTCGAATGTGACGTGGGTGTTTCAAAACTAACGTGGGTGTGACGTGGGGGTATCGAACGTGACGTAGGTGTTCCAAACTGACCTGGGTGTGACGTCGGTACGTTGAATGTGACGTGGGTGTGACGTGCATGATTTGAACGTGAGTTGGGTGGTTTAAATGTGAGCTGGGCGTGATGTGCGTCATTCGAATGTGACGTAGGTGTGACGTCGGTGCTTTGAATGTGACGTGGGTGTGACGTGGGTCATTCGAACCTGCCATATGTGTGATGTGGGGGCATTGAACGTGACGTAGGTGTTTCCAAACTGACGTGGGCGTGACGTCGGTACTTTGAATGTGACGTGGGTGTGACGTGGGTGATTCGAAGGTGCCGTGGGGCTGACGTGGGGGCATCGAACGTGACGTGGGCGTGACGTGGGGGCTTCGAAAGTGACGTGGGCGTCACGAGGGTGATTCGAAGGTGACGTGGGTGTGACATGGGGGCTTCGAACGTGACGCCGGTGTGACGTGGGTGTTTGGGACGTCACGTGGGCGTGACGTGGGTGCTTTGATCGTGACGTGGGCGTGACATAGGCGCTTCGAGTGTGACGTGGGCGTGCCGTGTGTGGTTTCAACGTGACGTGGACGTCACGTGGGAGCTTCGAACGTGACGTCGGTACTTTCAATTTGAGGTTGGTGTGACTGGGTCATTCGAACGTGACGTAGGTGTGACGTGGGGGCTTCGTAGGAGATGTGGGTGTTTAAAAGTGACCTGGGCGTGACGTGGGGGCTTCGAAAGTGACGTGGACGTGACGTCGGTACTGTATATCTCACATGGGTGTGACCTGGGTCATTCGAACCTGACATGGGTGTGACGTGGGGGCTTCGAACGTGACGTAAGGGTGACATGGGTGCTTAGATCGTAACGTGGGCGTGACGTGGGTGATTCCAACGTGACGTGGGCTTCGAACGTGACGTGGGCGTGACGTGGGTGATTCGAATGTGACGTGGGCGTGACGTGGATGATTCGAAAGTGACGTCGGTGTGACGTGGGTGTTTCGGACGTGACAGGGCGTGACGTGGGTGCTTCGAACGTGACGTGGGTGTGACATAGGCGCTTCGATCGTGACGTGGGCGTGACGTGTGTGGTTTCAACGTGACGTGGGTGTCACGTGGGGCATCAAACGTGATGTGGGCGTGCCGTGTGTGGTTTCAACGTGACGTGGGCGTGACGTGGGAGCTTCCAACGTGACGTGGACGTGACGTCAGTACTTTCAATTTGAGGTTGGTGTGACCTGGGTCATTCGAACGTGACGTAAGTGTGACGTGGGTGATTCGAGGGTTACGTGGGCGTGACGTGGGTGATTGGAACGTGACGTGGGCGTGACGTCGGTACTTTGAATGTGACGTGGGTGTGACCTGGGGGCTTCGAACGTAACGTCGGAATGACGTGGGGGCTTCGAAGGTGACGTAAGGGCGACATGGGTGCTTAGAAAGTGACGTGGGCATGACTGGGTGATTCGAAGGTGACGTGGGTGGGACGTGGGGGCTTCAAACGTGACGTGGGCGTGACGTGGGGGCTTCGAACGTGACGTGGGCGTGACGTCGGTACTTTGAAAGTGACGTGGGTGTGACCTGGGTCATTTGAACGTAACATGGGAGTGACGTGGGGGCTTCGAAGGTGACGTAAGGGTGACATGGGTGCTTAGAACGTGAAGTGGGCGTGACGTGGCTGACTCCAACGTGACGTGGGGCTCCGAACGTGACGTGGGCGTGACGTGTGTGGTTTCAACATGACGTGGGCGTCACGTGGGGGCTTCGAACGTGTCGTGGGCATGACAGGGTGATTCGAAGGTGACGTGGGCGTGATGTGGGTGTTTCGAACGTGACGTGGGTGTGAGGTGGGTGATTCGAACGTGATGTGGGCATGACGTCGGTACTTTGAATGTGACGTGGGTGTGACGTGGGTCATTTGAACGTGACGTGGTAGTGATGTGGGGGCTTCGACGTGACATAAGGGTGACATGGGTGCTTAGAACGTGACGTGGGCGTGCCGTGGGTGAGTTGAACGTGACGTGGGTGATTGGAACGTGACGTGGACGTGACGTGGGGGCTTTGAACGTGACGTACGTGTGACGTGGGTGATTCGAACGTGACGTTTGTGTTTCGAAGGTGACGTGGGTGTGACCTAGGTCATTTGATCGTGATGTACGTGTGACGTGGGGGCATCGAACGTGACGTGGACGTGACGTGGGTACTTTACATTTGACGTGGGTGTGACCTGGGTGATGCGATCGTGACGTGGGCGTAACGTGGGGACATCGAACGTGACGTGGGCGTCAGGTGGGTGCTTCGAAAGTGAGGTGTGCATGATGTGGGTGATTCGAGGGTGACGTGGGTGTGACGTGGGGGCTTCGAACGTGACGTGGGTGTGGCGTGGGAGTTTCGAGCGTGACGTGCGCGTGATATCGGTACTTTGAAAGTGACGTGGGTGTGACCTGGGTCATTTGAACATGACGTGTGAGTGATGTGGGGGCTTCGAACGTGACGTAAGGGTGACATGGGTGCTTAGAACATGACGTGGGCGTGACGTGGGAGCTTCGAACATGATGTGGACGTGACGTCGGTACTTTCAAGTTGAGGTTGGTGTGACCTGGGTCATTCGAACGTGACGTATGTGATACGTGGGGGCTTCGAATGTGATGTGGGTGTTTCAAAACCATCGTGGGTGTGACGTGGGTGCTTCGAACGTGACGTAGGCGTAACGTGGGTGTTTAAAAGTGACCTGGACGTGACGTGGGGGCTTCGATCGTGACGTGGACATGACGTCGGTACTTTATATCTGACGTGGGTGTGACCTGGCTCATTCGAACGTGACGTGGCTGTGACGAGGGGGCTTCGAAAGTGAAATGGGCATGACATGGGTGATTCGAACGTGACGTGGGCGTGACGTGGGGGCATCGAACACGACGTGGGCGTGACGTGGGGGCTTCAAACGTGACCTGGGTGTGACGTGGGTGTTTCGCAGGTGACGTGGGCGTGACGTCGGTATTTTGAATGTGACGTGGGTGTGACCTGGGTGATGCGAACGTGACGTGGGCGTTACGTGGCGGCATTGAGTGTGACGTGGGTGTCACGTGACGGCTTCGATAGTGATGTGGGCATGACGAGGGTGATTCGAAGGTGATGTGGGTGTGACATGGGGTCATGGAACGTGACGTGGGTGTGAGGTGGGTGTTTCGAACGTGATGTGGGCGTGATGTCGGTACTTTGAATGCGACGTGGGTGTGACCTGGGTCATTTGAGCGAGACGTAAGGGTGACATGGGTGCTTAGAATGTCACGTGGGCGTCACGTGGGTGATTCCAACGTGACGTGGGGGCTTCGAACGTGACGTGGGCGTGACGTGGGTGATTCGAACGTGACGTGGGCGTGACGTGGGTACTTTGAAAGTGACGTGGGTGTGACCTGGGTCATTTGAACGTGACGTGGGAGAGACGTGGGGGCTTCAAACATGACGTAAGGGCGACATGGGTGCTTAGAACGTGACGTGGGCGTGACGTCGGTGCTTCCAACGTGTCGTGGGTGCTTCGAACGTGACGTGGGTGTGACGTGGGTGCTTGGAACGTGACGTGGGTGTGATGTGGGTGATTCCAACGTGCCGTGGGCATGACGTGGATGCTTCGAACGTGACGTTGGTGTTTCGAACGTGACGTGGGTGTGACATGGTTGCTTCGAACGTGACGTGGGTGTCACGTGGGGGCTTCGAAGTTGACGTGGGCGTGACCTGGGTGATTGGAACGTGACGTGGACGTGACGTGGGTGGTTTCAACGTGACGTGGGCGTGACGTGGGGGCTTCGGACGTGACGTGGGCGTCACGTGGGTGATTCGAAACTAACGTGGGCATGACGTGGGTGATCTGAACGTGACGTGGGCGTGACGTCGGTAGTTTGAATGTGACGTGGGTGTGGGCTGGGTGCTTCGAACGTAACGTGGGAGTGACATGGGGTCTTCGAACGTGACATAAGGGTGACATGGGTGCTTCGAACGTGACGTGGGCGTGACGTGTGTGGTTTCAACGTGACGTGGGGCTTCGAACGTGACGTGGGCCTGACGTGTGTGGTTTCAACGTGACGTGGGTGTGACGTGGGGCATCGAACGTGACGTGGGCGTGACGTGGGTGGTTTCAACGTGACGTGGGCGTCACGTGGGAGTTTCGAAGGTGACATGGACGTAACGTTGGTACTTTCAATTTGAGGTTGGTGTGACCTGGGTCATTCGAACGTGACGTACGTGTGACCTGGGGGCTTCGAACGTCACGTGGGCATGACGTGGGTGATTCGAACGTGACGTGGGCGTGACGTGCATGATTCGAAGGTGACGTGGGTGTGACGTGGGGGCTTCGAACGTGACGTGTGTGTCACGTGGGTGTTTCAAATGTGACGTGGGCGTGACGTCGGTACTTTGAATGTGACGTGGGTGTGACCTGGGTCATGCGAACATGACGTGGGTGTGATGTGGGTGTTTCGAACATTACGTGGGCATGACGTGGGTGATTCGAAGTTGACGTGGGCGTGACGTGGGGGCTTCGAACGTGACCTAAGGGTGACATGGGTGCTTAGAACGTGACGTGGGCGTGACGTGGGTGATTCCAACGTGACGTGGGGCTTCGAACGTGACGTGGGCGTGACGTGGGAGTTTCGAACGTGACGTGGACGTGACGTGGGTACTTTACATTTGACGTGGGTGTGACCTGGGTGCTGCGAACGTGACATGGGCGTAACGTGGGGGCATCGAACGTGACGTGGGCGTCACGTGGCGGCTTCGAAAGTGACGCGGGCATGACCTGAGTGATGCGAACGTGACGTGGGCGTGACGTCGGTACTTTGAATGTGACGTGGGTGTGACGTGGGTGCTTCGGACGTGACGTGGGTGTGACGTGGGTACCTCGATCGGGACGTGGTTGTGACCTGGGTGATCCGAAGGTGACGTGGGCGTGACGTGGGGACATCGAAAGTGACGTAAGGGTGACATGGGTGCTTAGAACGTGACGTGAGTGTGACGTGGGTGGTTTCAACGTGACGTGGGGCTTCGAATGTCACGTGGGCGTGACGTGGGGGCTTCGAAGTTGACGTGGGCGTGACCTGGGTGATTGGAACGTGACGTGGACGTGACGAGGGTGGTTTCAATGTGACGTGGGCGTGACGTCGGTGATTCGAATGTGACGTGGACGTCACGTGGGGGCTTCGAAAGTGACGTGGGCGTGACGTGGGTGATTCGAAGGTGACGTGGGTGTGACGTGGGGGCTTCGAACTTGACGTAAGGATGACATGGGTGCTTAGAACGTGACGTGAGTGTGACGTGGGGGCTTCGAACTTGACGTGGGTGTGAGGTCGGTACTTTGAATGTGACGTACGTGTGACCTGGGTGATTGGAACGTGACTTGGGAGTGACGTGGGGGCTTCGAACGTGAGGTAAGGTTGACATGGGTGCTTAGAACGTGACGTGGGCGTGACGTGGGTGATTCCAACATGACGTGGGGCTTCGAATGTGACGTGGGCGTGACGTGGGTGATTCGAATGTGACGTGGGCGTGACGTGGATTATTGGAACGTGACGTCGGTGTGACGTGGGTGTTTCGATAGTGACGTGGGCGTCACGTCGGTACTTTATATCTGACGTGGGTGTGACCTGGGTCATTCGAATGTGACGTGGGTGTGACGTGGGGGCCTCGAACGTGACGTGGGCATGACGTGGGTGATTCGAACGTGACGTGGGTGTGACGCGGGTCATTCGAACGTGATGTACGTGTGACGTGTGGGCTTCCAACGTGACGTGGGTGTTTCAAAACTAACGTGGGTGTGACGTGGGGGTATCGAACGTGACGTAGGTGTTTCCAAACTGACGTGGGTGTGATGTCGGTACGTTGAATGTGACGTGGGTGTGACGTGCATGATTCGAACGTGAGGTGGGTGTTTTAAATGTGAGCTGGGCGTATCGTGGGTCATTCGAATGTGACATAGGTGTGACATGGGGGCATCGAAGGTGACGTGGGCGTGACGTCGGTACTTTGAATGTGACGTGGGTGTGACCTGGGTCATTTGAACGTGACGTGGGAGTGACGTGGGGGCTTCGAACGTGACGTGGGCGTCACGGGGGGGATTCGAACGTGACGTGGGCGTCACGTGGGAGTTTCGAACGTGACGTGGACGTGACGTGGGTACTTTACATTTGACGTGGGTGTGACCTGGGTGATGCGAACGTGACGTGGGTGTGACGTGGGGGCATCGAATGTGACGTGGGCGTCACGTGGGGGCTTCGAAAGTGACGTGGGCATGGCGTGGGTTATTCGAAGGTGATGTGGGTGTGACGTGGGGGCTTCGAACGTGACGTAAGGGTGACATGGGTGCTTAGAACGTGACGTGGGCGTGACGTGGGTGATTCCAACGTGATGTGGGGCATCGAACGTGACATGGGTGTGACGTGGGTGTTTCGAACGTGACGTGGGCATGGCGTGGGTGATTCGAATGTGACGTGAGCGTGACGTGGGGGCTTCGATCGTGACTTGGGCGTGACGTGTGTGGTTTCAACGTGACGTGGGTGTCACGTGGGGCATCGAACGTGACGTGGGCGTGCCGTGTGTGGTTCCAAAGTGACGTGGGCGTCACGTGGGAGTTTCGAACGTGACGTGGACGTGACGTCGGTACTTTATATCTGACGTGGGTGTGACCTGGGTCATTCGAACGTGACGTGGGTGTGACTTGGGGGTTCGAACGTGACGTGGGCATGACATGGGTGATTCGAACGTGACGTGGGCGTGACGTGGGTGCTTCGAACGTGACGTGGGTGTGACGTGGGGGCTTCAAACGTGACCTGGATGTGACGTGGGTGTTTCGAAGGTGACGTGGGTGTGACGTCGGTACTTTGAGTGTGCCGTCGGTGTGACGTGGGTCATGCGAACGTGACGTGGGAGTTACGTGGGTGCTTCAAACGTGACGTAAGGGTGACATGGGTGCTTCGAACGTGACGTGGGCGTGACGTGGCTGATTCGAAAGTGACGTCGGTGTGACGTGGGTGTTTCGGACGTCACTTGGGCGTGACATAGGCGCTTCGATCGTGACGTGGGTGTGACGTGGGTACTTTCAACGTGACGTGGGTGTCACGTCGGGCCTCTTACGTGACGTGGGCGTGACGTGCGTTGTTTCAACGTGACGTGGGCGTCACGTGGGGGCTTCGAACGTGACGTGGGTGTGACATGGGTGTTTCGAACGTGACGTGGGCGTGACGTCGGTACTTTGAATGTGACGTGGGTGTGACCTGGGTCATTTGAACGTGACGTGTGAGTGACGTGGGGGCTTCGAACGTGATGTAAGGGTGACATGGGTGCTTAGAACGTGACTTGGGCGTCACGTGGGTGCTTCCAACGTGACGTGGTGCTTCGAACGTGACGTGGGCGTGACATGGGTGATTGGAACGTGACGTGGGCGTGACGTGGGTGATGCGAAAGTGACGTGGGCGTGACGTGGGTGCTTCGAACGTGGCGTGGGCGTGACGTGGGTGATTCGAATGTGACGTGGGCGTGACGTGGGTGATTCGAAAGCCACGTCGGTGTGACGTGGGTGTTTCGGACGTGACGTGGGCGTGACGTGCGTTGTTTCAACGTGACGTGAGCGCCACGTGGGGGCATCGAAGTTGACGTGGGCGTGACGTGGGTGATTGGAACGCGACGTGGGTGTGACGTGGGGGCTTCGAAAGTGACGTGGGTGTGACGTGGGTGTTTCGAACGTGACGTTGGTGTTTTGAAGGTGACGTGGGTGTGACCTGGGGGCTTCAAACGTGATGTACGTGTGACGTGGGGGATGCGAACGTGACGTGGGCGTCAAGTGGGTGATTCGAAGGTGACGTGGGTGTGACGTGGGGGCTTCGAACGTGACGTGGGTGTGACGTGGGTGTTTCGAACGTGACGTTGGTGTTTCGAACGTGACGAGGGTGTGACGTGGGGGCTTCGAACGTGACGTGGGTGTTATGTGGGGGCATCGAACGTCACGTGGGCGTGACGTGGGAGTTTCGAACGTGACGTGAACGTGACGTGGGTACTTTACATTTGACGTGGGTGTGACCTGGGTGATGCGAACGTGACGTACGTGTGACGTGGGGGCTTCGAACGTGATGTGGGTGTTTCAAAACTAACGTGGGTGTGTCTTGGGTTCCTCGAAGGTGTGACGTGGGCGTCACGTGGCGGCTTCGAACATGACGTGGTTGTGACGTGGGTGCTTCGAACGTGACGTGGGTGTGACGTGGGGGCATCGAACGTGACGTGGGCGTGACGTGGGTACTTTATATCTGACGTGGGTGTGACCTGGGTGATTGGAACATGACGTGGACGTGACGTGGGGGCTTCGAACGTTACGTGGGCATGACGTGGGTGACTCAAACATGACTTGGGCGTGACGTGGGAGTTTCGATTCTGACGTGGACGTGACGTGGGGACTTTACATTTGACGTGGGCATGACCTGGGTGATGCGAACGTGACGTGGGCGTAACCTGGGGGCTTCGAACGTGACTTGGGCGTGACATCGGTACTTTGAATGTGACGTGGTGTGGCGGACAGATGAGTGAACTTTTGCCTTAAACATTTCTTGGTACCTAAGGTGCAAGCAAACCAAAACCCCAAACAACCCATCTGTTCCCAGCGGAAACAGGACTGAGCTGCTGCGACCCCTGAAATGGTCTCCCTGCGACCATTCGGGACACACCGAGCCTGCGCTGAACTGGACCACGATCGGACAGAGACTTTGGGACCTGGACTGCAAATTACTGCCGCTTAACACAACTTTTATAAAACTTGCTTAGCCGCACTCCCTAGTTCAGTGAGAAAGGGCCCCAGAGCTGGTGCAGACTGGAAAGATAAGGGAGTTACAAGCAGTTTGCATTCCTATGCGTCACACTCCAGGAGGGAGGATGTCAAGGCTTTGAAATAAGGCCTGCTTGGGCGCCAGGACACTGGGAAACAAAGCCTCCCCTCACTGCTGAAACAGTGTTAATTAGGGGGGGTCTGGATTATATCCTCCTCGTCAGGACCTTGGAAGATAACACCTATTGTCACTGCTGGGGCAGTGCTAATTGCTGGAACAACACCTGTTTGTCAGGGCCCTGAGAAAGAAGGGCAGAACCCGAGGAATCAACACATTTGTCAGCAGAAACCGCAACAGTAAAGGTAAGGGAGAAAAGCAGCCTGCCTGGGAACAATGATGAGACCCAATAGGGAGCAGGAGACCCCAGACCCAAAAATTACTATTGGTCTGAACTACCGCGTGAGGGGCGGGAAACTTAATTTGAAAAAAGCTATAATTGCCCAGGGATTTCTTTGTTCGGGGTCCCTCTTCGGAGGCACCCAACTCGAGCTGTAACTACTGCACGCGTGTCATTACAATTTATTTATTTAATTTGCCTTGATTTGGCTCCAAACTTTTCAGCGGGAACCTAGGGTCGGACCCTGCTCGAGTTGTAATTACTGCACGCGCATCGCTAAAATTTACACCCAGGGTGAAGAGGACCAACGGGACGCCGCTGGATCCACGGGTGGTGATATCTCTTTCTCCCCCCTCCTTTTCTCTCTCTCTCTTTCTCTCTCTCTCTCCTCCCCTTTGCCTTTCCCCACCTTTATTCCCCACTCTGTGGAAAATAAAGTTAAAAGGTTGTATGATATTTGACCGGTTTTAGCGTCTTAATCTCGTCCTTGGGATCATAACGAAATCCTCCCGATATTGGATCGGGACACGTGGGTGTGACCTGGGTCATTTGAACGTGAAATGGGAGTGACGTGGGGGCTTCGAACGTGATGTAAGGGTGACATGGGTGCTTAGAACGTGACGTGGGCGATTCCAACGTGACGTGGGGCTTCGAACGTGACGTGGGCGTGACGTGGGTGATTCGAATGTGACGTGGACGTGACGTGGGTGATTGTAACGTGACGTCGCTGTGACGTGGGTGGTTTGGACGTGACGTGGGCGTGACGTGGATGCTTCGAACGTGACATTGGTGTTTCGAACGTGACGTGGGAGTGACGTGGGTGCATCGAACGTGACATGGGGCTTCGAAAGTGGCGTGGGCGTGAAGTGGGGGATTCGAACGCCACGTGGGCGTTCACGTGGGGGCATCGAAGTTGACGTGGGCATGACCGGGGGATTGGAACGTCACGTGGACGTGACGTGATGCATCGAACGTGACGTGGGTGTGGCGTGGGTGTTTCGAACGTGACGTTGGCATTTCGAACGTGACGTGGGTGTGACGCGGGTGCTTCGAACGTGACATGGGTGTGACGTGGGGGCTTCGAACGTGACGTGGGCCTCACGTGGGGGCTTCGAACATGACGTGGGTGTGACCTGGGTCATTCGGTCGTGACGTGCGTGTGACGTGGGTGTTTCAAAACTAACATGATGTGGGCGTGACGTGGGAGTTTCGATCGTGACGTGGACGTGACGTGGGTAGTTTACATTTGACGTGGGTGTGACCTGGGTGATGCGAACGTGACGTGGGCGTAACGTGGGGGCATCGAACGTGACGTGGGCGTCACGTGGGGGCTTCGAAAGTGACATGGGCGTGAAGTGGATGAATCGAAGGTGACGTGGGTGTGACGTGGGGGCTTCGAACGTGACCTGGGTGTGACGTGGGTGTTTCGAACGTGACGTGGGCCTGACGTCGGTACTTTGAATGTGACGTGGGTGTGACCTGGGTCATTTGAACGTGACGTGGGCGTGACGTGGGGGCTTCGAACGTGACGTAAGGGTGACATGGGTGCTTCGAACGTGACGTGGGAGTGACGTGGGTGATTCCAACGTGACGTGGGGGCTTCGAATGAGACGTGGGCGTGACGTCGGTACTTTGAATGTGACGTGGGTGTGACCTGGGTCATTTGAACGTGAAATGGGAGTGACGTGGGGGCTTTGAACGTGACGTAAGGGTGACATGGGTGATTGGAACGTGACGTGGGCGTGACGTGGGTGATTCCAACGTGACGTGGGGCTTCGAACGTGACGTGGTCGTGACCTGGGTGATTCGAATGTGACGTGGACGTGACGTGAGGGCTTCGAACGTGACGTAGGTGTGACGTGGGTGATTCGAACGTGCTGTTTGTGTTGCGAAGGTGACGTGGGTGTGAGCTAGGTCATTCGATCGTGATGTACGTGTGACGTGGGTGATTCGAACGTCACGTGGGCGTCACGTGGGAATTTCGAACGTGACGTGGACGTGACGTCGGTACTTTACATTTGATGTGGGTGTGACCTGGGTGATGCGAACGTGACGTGGGCGTCACGTGGGAGTTTCGAACGTGATGTGGACGTGACGTGGGTACCTTACATTTGACGTGGGTGTGACCTGGATGATGCGAATGTTACCTGGGCGTGACGTGGGGGCATCGAATGTGACGTGGGTGTGATGTTGGTGTTTCGAACGTGACGTTGGTGTTTCGAACGTGTCGTGGGTGTGGCGTGGGTGCTTTGAACGTGACGTGGGCGTCACGTGGGTGCTTCGAACGTGACGTGGGCGTGACGTGGGTGATTCGAGCGTGACTTGGGCGTGACGTGGGAGTTTCGAACGTGACGTGGACGTGACGTCGGTACTTTATATCTGACGTGGGTGTGACCTGGGTCATTTGAACGTGACGTGGGTGTGACGTGGGTGATTCGAACGTTACGTGGGCATGACGTGGGAGTTTCGAACGTGACGTGGACGTGACGTGGGTACTTTAAAATTGACGTGGGTGTGACCTGAGTGATGCGAACGTGACATGGGCGTGACGTGGGGGCATCGAACGTGACGTGGGCATGACGTGGGTGATTCGAAGGTGACGTGGGTGTGACGTGGGTCATGCGAACGTGACGTGGGTGTGAGGTGGGTGTTTCGAACGTGACGTGGGCGTGACGTCGGTACTTTGAATGTGACGTGGGTGTGACCTCGGTCTTTTGAACGTGACGTGGGAGTGATGTGGGTGCTTCGAACGTGACCTAAGGGTGACATGGGTGCTTAGAACGTGACGTGGGCGTGACGTGGGTGACTCCAACGTGACGTGGGGCTTCAAACGTGACGTGGGAGTGACGTGAGTGAGTCAAATATGACGTGGGCGTGACGTGGGTGTTTCGGACGTCACGTGGGCGTCACGTGGGGGCCTGCAAGTTGTTGGGGGCGTGACCTGCGTGATTGGAACGTGACGTGGGTGTGAGCTGGGTCATTGGAACGTGACGTGGGCGTGACGTGGGGGCTTCGAACGTGACCTAAGGGTGACATGGGTGCTTAGAACGTGACGTGGGCGTGACGTGGGTGATTCCAACGTGACGTGGGGGCTTCGAACGTGACGTGGGCGTGACGTGGGAGTTTCGAACGTGACGTGGACGTGACGTGGGTACTTTACATTTGACGTGGGTGTGACCTGGGTGCTGCGAACGTGACATGGGCGTAACGTGGGGGCATCGAACGTGACGTGGGCGTCACGTGGCGGCTTCGAAAGTGACGCGGGCATGACCTGAGTGATGCGAACGTGACGTGGGCGTGACGTCGGTACTTTGAATGTGACGTGGGTGTGACGTGGGTGCTTCGGACGTGACGTGGGTGTGACGTGGGTACCTCGATCGGGACGTGGTTGTGACCTGGGTGATCCGAAGGTGACGTGGGCGTGACGTGGGGACATCGAAAGTGACGTAAGGGTGACATGGGTGCTTAGAACGTGACGTGAGTGTGACGTGGGTGGTTTCAACGTGACGTGGGGCTTCGAATGTCACGTGGGCGTGACGTGGGGGCTTCGAAGTTGACGTGGGCGTGACCTGGGTGATTGGAACGTGACGTGGACGTGACGAGGGTGGTTTCAACGTGACGTGGGCGTGACGTGGGGGCTTCGGATGTGACATGGGCGTGACGTGGGGGCTTCGATAGTGACGTGGGCATGACGTAGGTGAATCGAAGGTGACGTGGGTGTGATGTGGGGGCTTCGAACGTGACGTGGGAGTGACGTCGGTGATTCGAACGTGACGTGGGCGTGACGTCGGTACTTTGAAAGTGACGTGGGTGTGACGTGGGTGCTTGGAACGTGACGTGGGTGTGATGTGGGTGATTCCAACGTGCCGTGGGCATGACGTGGATGCTTCGAACGTGACGTTGGTGTTTCGAACGTGACGTGGGTGTGACATGGTTGCTTCGAACGTGACGTGGGTGTCACGTGGGGGCTTCGAAGTTGACGTGGGCGTGACCTGGGTGATTGGAACGTGACGTGGACGTGACGTGGGTGGTTTCAACGTGACGTGGGCGTGACGTGGGGGCTTCGGACGTGACGTGGGCGTCACGTGGGTGATTCGAAACTAACGTGGGCATGACGTGGGTGATCTGAACGTGACGTGGGCGTGACGTCGGTAGTTTGAATGTGACGTGGGTGTGGGCTGGGTGCTTCGAACGTAACGTGGGAGTGACGTGGGGTCTTCGAACGTGACATAAGGGTGACATGGGTGCTTAGAACGTGACGTGGGCGTGACGTGGGTGATTCCAACGTGACGTGGGGCTTCGAACGTGACGTGGGCCTGACGTGTGTGGTTTCAACGTGACGTGGGTGTGACGTGGGGCATCGAACGTGATGTGGGCGTGACGTGGGTGGTTTCAACGTGACGTGGGCGTCACGTGGGAGTTTCGAAGGTGACGTGGACGTAACGTTGGTACTTTCAATTTGAGGTTGGTGTGACCTGGGTCATTCGAACGTGACGTACGTGTGACCTGGGGGCTTCGAACGTGACGTGGGCATGACGTGGGTGATTCGAACGTGACGTGGGCGTGACGTGCATGATTCGAAGGTGACGTGGGTGTGACGTGGGGGCTTCGAACGTGACGTGTGTGTCACGTGGGTGTTTCAAATGTGACGTGGGCGTGACGTCGGTACTTTGAATGTGACGTGGGTGTGACCTGGGTCATGCGAACATGACGTGGTTGTGATGTGGGTGTTTCGAACATTACGTGGGCATGACGTGGGTGATTCGAAGTTGACGTGGGCGTGACGTGGGGGCTTCGAACGTGACCTAAGGGTGACATGGGTGCTTAGAACGTGATGTGGGCGTGACGTGGGTGATTCCAACGTGACGTGGGGCTTCGAACGTGACGTGGGCGTGACGTGGGAGTTTCGAACGTGACGTGGACGTGACGTGGGTACTTTACATTTGACGTGGGTGTGACCTGGGTGCTGCGAACGTGACATGGGCGTAACGTGGGGGCATCGAACGTGACGTGGGCGTCACGTGGCGGCTTCGAAAGTGACGCGGGCATGACCTGAGTGATGCGAACGTGACGTGGGCGTGACGTCGGTACTTTGAATGTGACGTGGGTGTGACGTGGGTGCTTCGGACGTGACGTGGGTGTGACGTGGGTACCTCGATCGGGACGTGGTTGTGACCTGGGTGATCCGAAGGTGACGTGGGCGTGACGTGGGGACATCGAAAGTGACGTAAGGGTGACATGGGTGCTTAGAACGTGACGTGAGTGTGACGTGGGTGGTTTCAACGTGACGTGGGGCTTCGAATGTCACGTGGGCGTGACGTGGGGGCTTCGAAGTTGACGTGGGTGTGACCTGGGTGATTGGAACGTGACGTGGACGTGACGAGGGTGGTTTCAACGTGACGTGGGCGTGACGTGGGGGCTTCGGATGTGACATGGGCGTGACGTGGGGGCTTCGATAGTGACGTGGGCATGACGTAGGTGAATCGAAGGTGACGTGGGTGTGATGTGGGGGCTTCGAACGTGACGTGGGAGTGACGTCGGTGATTCGAACGTGACGTGGGCGTGACGTCGGTACTTTGAAAGTGACGTGGGTGTGACGTGGGTGCTTCGAACGTGACGTGGGTGTGATGTGGGTGATTCCAACGTGCCGTGGGCATGACGTGGATGCTTCGAACGTGACGTTGGTGTTTCGAACGTGACGTGGGTGTGACATGGTTGCTTCGAACGTGACGTGGGTGTCACGTGGGGGCTTCGAAGTTGACGTGGGCATGACCTGGGTGATTGGAACGTGACGTGGACGTGACGTGGGTGGTTTCAACGTGACGTGGGCGTGACGTGGGGGCTTCGGACGTGACGTGGGCGTCACGTGGGTGATTCGAAACTAACGTGGGCATGACGTGGGTGATCTGAACGTGACGTGGGCGTGACGTCGGTAGTTTGAATGTGACGTGGGTGTGGGCTGGGTGCTTCGAACGTAACGTGGGAGTGACGTGGGGTCTTCGAACGTGACATAAGGGTGACATGGGTGCTTAGAACGTGACGTGGGCGTGACGTGGGTGATTCCAACGTGACGTGGGGCTTCGAACGTGACGTGGGCCTGACGTGTGTGGTTTCAACGTGACGTGGGTGTGACGTGGGGCATCGAACGTGACGTGGGCGTGACGTGGGTGGTTTCAACGTGACGTGGGCGTCACGTGGGAGTTTCGAAGGTGACGTGGACGTAACGTTGGTACTTTCAATTTGACGTTGGTGTGACCTGGGTCATTCGAACGTGACGTACGTGTGACCTGGGGGCTTCGAACGTGACGTGGGCATGACGTGGGTGATTCGAACGTGACGTGGGCGTGACGTGCATGATTCGAAGGTGACGTGGGTGTGACGTGGGGGCTTCGAACGTGACGTGTGTGTCACGTGGGTGTTTCAAATGTGACGTGGGCGTGACGTCGGTACTTTGAATGTGACGTGGGTGTGACCTGGGTCATGCGAACATGACGTGGGTGTGAGGTGGGTGTTTCGAACATTACGTGGGCATGACGTGGGTGATTCGAAGTTGACGTGGGCGTGACGTGGGGGCTTCGAACGTGACCTAAGGGTGACATGGGTGCTTAGAACGTGACGTGGGCGTGACGTGGGTGATTCCAACGTGACGTGGGGCTTCGAACGTGACGTGGGCGTGACGTGGGAGTTTCGAACGTGACGTGGACGTGACGTGGGTACTTTACATTTGACGTGGGTGTGACCTGGGTGCTGCGAACGTGACATGGGCGTAACGTGGGGGCATCGAACGTGACGTGGGCGTCACGTGGCGGCTTCGAAAGTGACGCGGGCATGACCTGAGTGATGCGAACGTGACGTGGGCGTGACGTCGGTACTTTGAATGTGACGTGGGTGTGACGTGGGTGCTTCGGACGTGACGTGGGTGTGACGTGGGTACCTCGATCGGGACGTGGTTGTGACCTGGGTGATCCGAAGGTGACGTGGGCGTGACGTGGGGACATCGAAAGTGACGTAAGGGTGACATGGGTGCTTAGAACGTGACGTGAGTGTGACGTGGGTGGTTTCAACGTGACGTGGGGCTTCGAATGTCACGTGGGCGTGACGTGGGGGCTTCGAAGTTGACGTGGGCGTGACCTGGGTGATTGGAACGTGACGTGGACGTGACGAGGGTGGTTTCAACGTGACGTGGGCGTGACGTGGGGGCTTCGGATGTGACATGGGCGTGACGTGGGGGCTTCGATAGTGACGTGGGCATGACGTAGGTGAATCGAAGGTGACGTGGGTGTGATGTGGGGGCTTCGAACGTGACGTGGGAGTGACGTCGGTGATTCGAACGTGACGTGGGCGTGACGTCGGTACTTTGAAAGTGACGTGGGTGTGACGTGGGTGCTTCGAACGTGACGTGGGTGTGATGTGGGTGATTCCAACGTGCCGTGGGCATGACGTGGATGCTTCGAACGTGACGTTGGTGTTTCGAACGTGACGTGGGTGTGACATGGTTGCTTCGAACGTGACGTGGGTGTCACGTGGGGGCTTCGAAGTTGACGTGGGCGTGACCTGGGTGATTGGAACGTGACGTGGACGTGACGTGGGTGGTTTCAACGTGACGTGGGCGTGACGTGGGGGCTTCGGACGTGACGTGGGCGTCACGTGGGTGATTCGAAACTAACGTGGGCATGACGTGGGTGATCTGAACGTGACGTGGGCGTGACGTCGGTAGTTTGAATGTGACGTGGGTGTGGGCTGGGTGCTTCGAACGTAACGTGGGAGTGACGTGGGGTCTTCGAACGTGACATAAGGGTGACATGGGTGCTTAGAACGTGACGTGGGCGTGGCGTGGGTGATTCCAACGTGACGTGGGGCTTCGAACGTGACGTGGGCCTGACGTGTGTGGTTTCAACGTGACGTGGGTGTGACGTGGGGCATCGAACGTGACGTGGGCATGACGTGGGTGGTTTCAACGTGACGTGGGCGTCACGTGGGAGTTTCGAAGGTGACGTGGACGTAACGTTGGTACTTTCAATTTGAGGTTGGTGTGACCTGGGTCATTCGAACGTGACGTACGTGTGACCTGGGGGCTTCGAACGTGACGTGGGCATGACGTGGGTGATTCGAACGTGACGTGGGCGTGACGTGCATGATTCGAAGGTGACGTGGGTGTGACGTGGGGGCTTCGAACGTGACGTGTGTGTCACGTGGGTGTTTCAAATGTGACGTGGGCGTGACGTCGGTACTTTGAATGTGACGTGGGTGTGACCTGGGTCATGCGAACATGACGTGGGTGTGATGTGGGTGTTTCGAACGTGACCTAAGGGTGACATGGGTGCTTAGAACGTGACGTGGGCGTGACGTGGGTGATTCCAACGTGACGTGGGTGCTTCGGACGTGACGTGGGCATAACGTGGGGGCTTCGAACATGACGCGGGTGTGACGTGGATGCTTCGAACGTGACGTTGGTGTTTCGAACGTGACGTGGGTGTGACGTGTGTGCTTGGAACGTGACGTGGGCATCACGTGGGGGCTTCGAACAGGACGTGGGTGTCACGTGGGGCATCGAACGTGACGTGGGCGTGCTGTGTGTGTTTTCAACGTGACGTGGGTGTCATGTGGGGCATGGAACGTGACGTGGGTGTGACGTGGGCGCAACGTGGCTGCTTCAAACGTGACCTGGGTGTGACATGGGTGTTTCGAACGTGACGTGGGTGTGACGTCGGTAGTTTGAATGTGACGTGGGTGTGACGTGGGTCATTCGAACGTGATGTACGTGTGACGTGTGGGCTTCGAATGTGACGTGGGTGTTTCAAAACTAACGTGGGTGTGACGTGGGGGTATCGAACGTGACGTAGGTGTTCCAAACTGACCTGGGTGTGACGTCGGTACGTTGAATGTGACGTGCGTGTGACGTGCATGATTTGAACGTGAGTTGGGTGGTTTAAATGTGAGCTGGGCGTGATGTGCGTCATTCGAATGTGACGTAGGTGTGACGTCGGTGCTTTGAATGTGACGTGGGTGTGACGTGGGTCATTCGAACCTGCCATATGTGTGATGTGGGGGCATTGAACGTGACGTAGGTGTTTCCAAACTGACGTGGGCGTGACGTCGGTACTTTGAATGTGACGTGGGTGTGACGTGGGTGATTCGAAGGTGCCGTGGGGCTGACGTGGGGGCATCGAACGTGACGTGGGCGTGACGTGGGGGCTTCGAAAGTGACGTGGGCGTCACGAGGGTGATTCGAAGGTGACGTGGGTGTGACATGGGGGCTTCGAACGTGACGCCGGTGTGACGTGGGTGTTTGGGACGTCACGTGGGCGTGACGTGGGTGCTTTGATCGTGACGTGGGCGTGACATAGGCGCTTCGAGTGTGACGTGGGCGTGCCGTGTGTGGTTTCAACGTGACGTGGACGTCACGTGGGAGCTTCGAACGTGACGTCGGTACTTTCAATTTGAGGTTGGTGTGACTGGGTCATTCGAACGTGACGTAGGTGTGACGTGGGGGCTTCGTAGGAGATGTGGGTGTTTAAAAGTGACCTGGGCGTGACGTGGGGGCTTCGAAAGTGACGTGGACGTGACGTCGGTACTGTATATCTCACATGGGTGTGACCTGGGTCATTCGAACCTGACATGGGTGTGACGTGGGGGCTTCGAACGTGACGTAAGGGTGACATGGGTGCTTAGATCGTAACGTGGGCGTGACGTGGGTGATTCCAACGTGACGTGGGCTTCGAACGTGACGTGGGCGTGACGTGGGTGATTCGAATGTGACGTGGGCGTGACGTGGATGATTCGAAAGTGACGTCGGTGTGACGTGGGTGTTTCGGACGTGACAGGGCGTGACGTGGGTGCTTCGAACGTGACGTGGGTGTGACATAGGCGCTTCGATCGTGACGTGGGCGTGACGTGTGTGGTTTCAACGTGACGTGGGTGTCACGTGGGGCATCAAACGTGATGTGGGCGTGCCGTGTGTGGTTTCAACGTGACGTGGGCGTGACGTGGGAGCTTCCAACGTGACGTGGACGTGACGTCAGTACTTTCAATTTGAGGTTGGTGTGACCTGGGTCATTCGAACGTGACGTAAGTGTGACGTGGGTGATTCGAGGGTTACGTGGGCGTGACGTGGGTGATTGGAACGTGACGTGGGCGTGACGTCGGTACTTTGAATGTGACGTGGGTGTGACCTGGGGGCTTCGAACGTAACGTCGGAATGACGTGGGGGCTTCGAAGGTGACGTAAGGGCGACATGGGTGCTTAGAAAGTGACGTGGGCATGACTGGGTGATTCGAAGGTGACGTGGGTGGGACGTGGGGGCTTCAAACGTGACGTGGGCGTGACGTGGGGGCTTCGAACGTGACGTGGGCGTGACGTCGGTACTTTGAAAGTGACGTGGGTGTGACCTGGGTCATTTGAACGTAACATGGGAGTGACGTGGGGGCTTCGAAGGTGACGTAAGGGTGACATGGGTGCTTAGAACGTGAAGTGGGCGTGACGTGGCTGACTCCAACGTGACGTGGGGCTCCGAACGTGACGTGGGCGTGACGTGTGTGGTTTCAACATGACGTGGGCGTCACGTTGGGGCTTCGAACGTGTCGTGGGCATGACAGGGTGATTCGAAGGTGACGTGGGCGTGATGTGGGTGTTTCGAACGTGACGTGGGTGTGAGGTGGGTGATTCGAACGTGATGTGGGCATGACGTCGGTACTTTGAATGTGACGTGGGTGTGACGTGGGTCATTTGAACGTGACGTGGTAGTGATGTGGGGGCTTCGACGTGACATAAGGGTGACATGGGTGCTTAGAACGTGACGTGGGCGTGCCGTGGGTGAGTTGAACGTGACGTGGGTGATTGGAACGTGACGTGGACGTGACGTGGGGGCTTTGAACGTGACGTACGTGTGACGTGGGTGATTCGAACGTGACGTTTGTGTTTCGAAGGTGACGTGGGTGTGACCTAGGTCATTTGATCGTGATGTACGTGTGACGTGGGGGCATCGAACGTGACGTGGACGTGACGTGGGTACTTTACATTTGACGTGGGTGTGACCTGGGTGATGCGATCGTGACGTGGGCGTAACGTGGGGACATCGAACGTGACGTGGGCGTCAGGTGGGTGCTTCGAAAGTGAGGTGTGCATGATGTGGGTGATTCGAGGGTGACGTGGGTGTGACGTGGGGGCTTCGAACGTGACGTGGGTGTGGCGTGGGAGTTTCGAGCGTGACGTGCGCGTGATATCGGTACTTTGAAAGTGACGTGGGTGTGACCTGGGTCATTTGAACATGACGTGTGAGTGATGTGGGGGCTTCGAACGTGACGTAAGGGTGACATGGGTGCTTAGAACATGACGTGGGCGTGACGTGGGAGCTTCGAACATGATGTGGACGTGACGTCGGTACTTTCAAGTTGAGGTTGGTGTGACCTGGGTCATTCGAACGTGACGTATGTGATACGTGGGGGCTTCGAATGTGATGTGGGTGTTTCAAAACCATCGTGGGTGTGACGTGGGTGCTTCGAACGTGACGTAGGCGTAACGTGGGTGTTTAAAAGTGACCTGGACGTGACGTGGGGGCTTCGATCGTGACGTGGACATGACGTCGGTACTTTATATCTGACGTGGGTGTGACCTGGCTCATTCGAACGTGACGTGGCTGTGACGAGGGGGCTTCGAAAGTGAAATGGGCATGACATGGGTGATTCGAACGTGACGTGGGCGTGACGTGGGGGCATCGAACACGACGTGGGCGTGACGTGGGGGCTTCAAACGTGACCTGGGTGTGACGTGGGTGTTTCGCAGGTGACGTGGGCGTGACGTCGGTATTTTGAATGTGACGTGGGTGTGACCTGGGTGATGCGAACGTGACGTGGGCGTTACGTGGCGGCATTGAGTGTGACGTGGGTGTCACGTGACGGCTTCGATAGTGATGTGGGCATGACGAGGGTGATTCGAAGGTGATGTGGGTGTGACATGGGGTCATGGAACGTGACGTGGGTGTGAGGTGGGTGTTTCGAACGTGATGTGGGCGTGATGTCGGTACTTTGAATGCGACGTGGGTGTGACCTGGGTCATTTGAGCGAGACGTAAGGGTGACATGGGTGCTTAGAATGTCACGTGGGCGTCACGTGGGTGATTCCAACGTGACGTGGGGGCTTCGAACGTGACGTGGGCGTGACGTGGGTGATTCGAACGTGACGTGGGCGTGACGTGGGTACTTTGAAAGTGACGTGGGTGTGACCTGGGTCATTTGAACGTGACGTGGGAGAGACGTGGGGGCTTCAAACATGACGTAAGGGCGACATGGGTGCTTAGAACGTGACGTGGGCGTGACGTCGGTGCTTCCAACGTGTCGTGGGTGCTTCGAACGTGACGTGGGTGTGACATGGTTGCTTCGAACGTGACGTGGGTGTGACATGGGGGCTTCAAACGTGACGTGGGTGTGACGTGGGGGCTTCGAAGTTAACGTGGGCGTGACCTGGGTGATTGGAACGTGACGTGGACGTGACGTGGGTGGTTTCAACGTGACGTGGGCGTGACGTGGGGGCTTCGGACGTGACGTGGGCGTCACGTGGGTGATTCGAAACTAACGTGGGCATGACGTGGGTGATCTGAACGTGACGTGGGCGTGACGTCGGTAGTTTGAATGTGACGTGGGTGTGGGCTGGGTGCTTCGAACGTAACGTGGGAGTGACATGGGGTCTTCGAACGTGACATAAGGGTGACATGGGTGCTTAGAACGAGACGTGGGCGTGACGTGTGTGGTTTCAACGTGACGTGGGGCTTCGAACGTGACGTGGGCCTGACGTGTGTGGTTTCAACGTGACGTGGGTGTGACGTGGGGCATCGAACGTGACGTGGGCGTGACGTGGGTGGTTTCAACGTGACGTGGGCGTCACGTGGGAGTTTCGAAGGTGACGTGGACGTAACGTTGGTACTTTCAATTTGAGGTTGGTGTGACCTGGGTCATTCGAACGTGACGTACGTGTGACCTGGGGGCTTCGAACGTGACGTGGGCATGACGTGGGTGATTCGAACGTGACGTGGGCGTGACGTGCATGATTCGAAGGTGACGTGGGTGTGACGTGGGGGCTTCGAACGTGACGTGTGTGTCACGTGGGTGTTTCGAATGTGACGTGGGCGTGACGTCGGTACTTTGAATGTGACGTGGGTGTGACCTGGGTCATGCGAACATGACGTGGGTGTGATGTGGGTGTTTCGAACATTACGTGGGCATGACGTGGGTGATTCGAAGTTGACGTGGGCGTGACGTGGGGGCTTCGAACGTGACCTAAGGGTGACATGGGTGCTTAGAACATGACGTGGGCGTGACGTGGGTGATTCCAACGTGATGTCGGTGCTTCGGACGTGACGTGGGCGTAACGTGGGGGCTTCGAACATGACGCGGGTGTGACGTGGATGCTTCGAACGTGACGTTGGTGTTTCGAACGTGACGTGGGTGTGACGTGTGTGCTTGGAACGTGACGTGGGCATCACGTGGGGGCTTCGAACAGGACGTGGGTGTCACGTGGGGCATCGAACGTGACGTGGGCGTGCTGTGTGTGTTTTCAACGTGACGTGGGTGTCACGTGGGGCATGGAACGTGACGTGGGTGTGACGTGGGCGCAACGTGGCTGCTTCAAACGTGACCTGGGTGTGACATGGGTGTTTCGAACGTGACGTGGGTGTGACGTCGGTAGTTTGAATGTGACGTGGGTGTGACGTGGGTCATTCGAACGTGATGTACGTGTGACGTGTGGGCTTCGAATGTGACGTGGGTGTTTCAAAACTAACGTGGGTGTGACGTGGGGGTATCGAACGTGACGTAGGTGTTCCAAACTGACCTGGGTGTGACGTCGGTACGTTGAATGTGACGTGGGTGTGACGTGCATGATTTGAACGTGAGTTGGGTGGTTTAAATGTGAGCTGGGCGTGATGTGCGTCATTCGAATGTGACGTAGGTGTGACGTCGGTGCTTTGAATGTGACGTGGGTGTGACGTGGGTCATTCGAACCTGCCATATGTGTGATGTGGGGGCATTGAACGTGACGTAGGTGTTTCCAAACTGACGTGGGCGTGACGTCGGTACTTTGAATGTGACGTGGGTGTGACGTGGGTGATTCGAAGGTGCCGTGGGGCTGACGTGGGGGCATCGAACGTGACGTGGGCGTGACGTGGGGGCTTCGAAAGTGACGTGGGCGTCACGAGGGTGATTCGAAGGTGACGTGGGTGTGACATGGGGGCTTCGAACGTGACGCCGGTGTGACGTGGGTGTTTGGGACGTCACGTGGGCGTGACGTGGGTGCTTTGATCGTGACGTGGGCGTGACATAGGCGCTTCGAGTGTGACGTGGGCGTGCCGTGTGTGGTTTCAACGTGACGTGGACGTCACGTGGGAGCTTCGAACGTGACGTCGGTACTTTCAATTTGAGGTTGGTGTGACTGGGTCATTCGAACGTGACGTAGGTGTGACGTGGGGGCTTCGTAGGAGATGTGGGTGTTTAAAAGTGACCTGGGCGTGACGTGGGGGCTTCGAAAGTGACGTGGACGTGACGTCGGTACTGTATATCTCACATGGGTGTGACCTGGGTCATTCGAACCTGACATGGGTGTGACGTGGGGGCTTCGAACGTGACGTAAGGGTGACATGGGTGCTTAGATCGTAACGTGGGCGTGACGTGGGTGATTCCAACGTGACGTGGGCTTCGAACGTGACGTGGGCGTGACGTGGGTGATTCGAATGTGACGTGGGCGTGACGTGGATGATTCGAAAGTGACGTCGGTGTGACGTGGGTGTTTCGGACGTGACGTGGGTGTGACATAGGCGCTTCGATCGTGACGTGGGCGTGACGTGTGTGGTTTCAACGTGACGTGGGTGTCACGTGGGGCATCAAACGTGATGTGGGCGTGCCGTGTGTGGTTTCAACGTGACGTGGGCGTGACGTGGGAGCTTCCAACGTGACGTGGACGTGACGTCAGTACTTTCAATTTGAGGTTGGTGTGACCTGGGTCATTCGAACGTGACGTAAGTGTGACGTGGGTGATTCGAGGGTTACGTGGGCGTGACGTGGGTGATTGGAACGTGACGTAGGCGTGACGTCGGTACTTTGAAAGTGATGTGGGTGTGACCTGGGGGCTTCGAACGTAACGTCGGAATGACGTGGGGGCTTCGAAGGTGACGTAAGGGCGACATGGGTGCTTAGAAAGTGACGTGGGCATGACTGGGTGATTCGAAGGTGACGTGGGTGGGACGTGGGGGCTTCAAACGTGACGTGGGCGTGACGTGGGGGCTTCGAACGTGACGTGGGCGTGACGTCGGTACTTTGAAAGTGACGTGGGTGTGACCTGGGTCATTTGAACGTAACATGGGAGTGACGTGGGGGCTTCGAAGGTGACGTAAGGGTGACATGGGTGCTTAGAACGTGAAGTGGGCGTGACGTGGCTGACTCCAACGTGACGTGGGGCTCCGAACATGACGTGGGCGTGACGTGTGTGGTTTCAACGTGACGTGGGCGTCACGTGGGGGCTTCGAACGTGTCGTGGGCATGACAGGGTGATTCGAAGGTGACGTGGGCGTGATGTGGGTGTTTCGAACGTGACGTGGGTGTGAGGTGGGTGATTCGAACGTGATGTGGGCATGACGTCGGTACTTTGAATGTGACGTGGGTGTGACCTGGGTCATTTGAACGTGACGTGGTAGTGATGTGGGGGCTTCGACGTGACATAAGGGTGACATGGGTGCTTAGAACGTGACGTGGGCGTGCCGTGGGTGAGTTGAACGTGACGTGGGTGATTGGAACGTGACGTGGACGTGACGTGGGGGCTTTGAACGTGACGTACGTGTGACGTGGGTGATTCGAACGTGACGTTTGTGTTTCGAAGGTGACGTGGGTGTGACCTAGGTCATTTGATCGTGATGTACGTGTGACGTGGGGGCATCGAACGTGACGTGGACGTGACGTGGGTACTTTACATCTGACGTGGGTGTGACCTGGGTGATGCGATCGTGACGTGGGCGTAACGTGGGGACATCGAACGTGACGTGGGCGTCAGGTGGGGGCTTCGAAAGTGAGGTGTGCATGATGTGGGTGATTCGAGGGTGACGTGGGTGTGACGTGGGGGCTTCGAACGTGACGTGGGTGTGGCGTGGGTGTTTCGAGCGTGACGTGCGCGTGATATCGGTACTTTGAAAGTGACGTGGGTGTGACCTGGGTCATTTGAACATGACGTGTGAGTGATGTGGGGGCTTCGAACGTGACGTAAGGGTGACATGGGTGCTTAGAACATGACGTGGGCGTGACGTGGGAGTTTCGAACATGATGTGGACGTGACGGCGGTACTTTCAATTTGAGGTTGGTGTGACCTGGGTCATTTGAACGTGACGTACGTGTGACGTGGGTGCTTCGAACGTGATGGGGGCGTGACGCCGGTACTTTGAAAGTGACGTGGGTGTGAAAAGGGTGATTGGAACGTGACGTGGGAGTGACGTGGGGGCTTGAAACGTGACGTAAGGGTGACATGGGTGCTTAGAACCTGACGTGGGCGTGACGTGGGCGATTCCAACGTGACGTGGGGCTGCGAATGTGACGTGGGCGTGACGTGGGTGATTGGAACATGACGTGGGCGTGACGTGGGTGATACGAAAGTGACGTCGCAGTGACGTGGGTGATTCGAACGTGACGTGGACGTGACGTGGGTACTTTACATTTGACGTGGGTGTGCCCTGGGTCATGCAAACGTGACGTGGGTGTGACGTTGGTGTTTCGGACGTCACGTGGGCGTCACGTGCGTGCTTCGAACGTGACGTGGGCGTGACATAGGCGCTTCGATCGTGACGTGGGCGTGACGTGTGTGGTTTCGAACGTGACGTGGGCGTCACGTGGGGGCTTCGAACGTGACGTGGGCATAATGTGGGTCATTTGAAGGTGACGTGGGTGTGACGTGGGGGCATGGAACGTGACGTGGGTGTGAGGTGGGTGTTTCGAACGTGACGTGGGCGTGTCGTCGGTACTTTGAATGTGACGTGGGTGTGACCTGGGTCATTTGAACGTGACGTGGGCGTGACGTGGGGGCTTCAAACGTGACGTAAGGGTGACATGGGTGCTTAGAACGTGACGTGGGCGTCACGTGGGTGATTCCAACGTGACGTGGGGCTTCGAATCTGACGTGGGCGTCACGTGGGTGATTCGAAGGTGACGTGGGTGTGACGTGGGTGATTCGAAAGTGACGTGTGCGTGAACTGTGAGTTTCGAACGTGACGTGGACGTGACGTGGGTACTTTACATTTGACGTGGGTGTGACCTGGGTGATGCGAACGTGACGTGGGCGTCACGTGGGGCATCGAACATGATGTGGGCGTGACGTCGGTACTTTGAATGTGACGTGGGTGTGACCTGGGTCATTTGAACGTGATGTGGGAGTGACGTGGGTGCTTCGAATGTGACGTAAGGGTGACATGTGTGCTTAGAACGTGACGTGGGCGTGACGTGGGTGACTCCAACGTGACGTGGGGCTTCGAACGTGACGTGGGAGTGACGTGGGTGATTGGAACGTGACGTGGGCGTGACGTGGGTGATTCGAAAGTGACGTGGGTGTGACGTGGGTGTTTCGGACGTGACGTGGGTGTCACGTGGGTCATCGAACATGACGTGGGCGTGCCGTGTGTGGTTCCAACGTGACGTGGGCGTCACGTGGGAGTTTCGAACGTGACGTGGACGTGACGTCGGTACTTTCAATTTGAGGTTGGTGTGACCTGGGTCATTGGAACGTGACGTACGTGTGACGTGGGGGCTTCGAATGTGATGTGGGTGTTTCAAAACCTTCGTGGGTGTGACGTGGGTGCTTCGAACGTGACGTAGGCGTAACGTGGGTGTTTAAAAGTGACCTGGACGTGACGTGGGGGCTTCGATCGTGACGTGGACATGACGTCGGTACTTTATATCTGACGTGGGTGTGACCTGGCTCATTCGAACGTGACGTGGCTGTGACGAGGGGGCTTCGAAAGTGAAATGGGCATGACATGGGTGATTCGAACGTGATGTGGGCGTGACGTGGGGGCATCGAACACGACGTGGGCGTGACGTGGGGGCTTCAAACGTGACCTGGGTGTGACGTGGGTGTTTCGCAGGTGACGTGGGCGTGACGTCGGTATTTTGAATGTGACGTGGGTGTGACCTGGGTGATGCGAACGTGACGTGGGCGTTACGTGGCGGCATTGAGTGTGACGTGGGTGTCACGTGACGGCTTCGATAGTGATGTGGGCATGACGAGGGTGATTCGAAGGTGATGTGGGTGTGACATGGGGTCATGGAACGTGACGTGGGTGTGAGGTGGGTGTTTCGAACGTGACGTGGGCGTGATGTCGGTACTTTGAATGCGACGTGGGTGTGACCTGGGTCATTTGAGCGAGACGTAAGGGTGACATGGGTGCTTAGAATGTCACGTGGGCGTCACGTGGGTGATTCCAACGTGACGTGGGGCTTCGAACGTGACGTGGGAGTGACGTGGGTGATTCGAACGTGACGTGGGCGTGACGTGGGTACTTTGAAAGTGACGTGGGTGTGACCTGGGTCATTTGAACGTGACGTGGGAGAGACGTGGGGGCTTCAAACATGACGTAAGGGCGACATGGGTGCTTAGAACGTGACGTGGGTGTGACGTGGGTGCTTGGAACGTGACGTGGGTGTGATGTGGGTGATTCCAACGTGCCGTGGGCATGACGTGGATGCTTCGAACGTGACGTGGGTGCTTGGAACGTGACGTGGGTGTGATGTGGGTGATTCCAACGTGCCGTGGGCATGACGTGGATGCTTCGAACGTGACGTTGGTGTTTCGAACGTGACGTGGGTGTGATGTGGGTGATTCCAACGTGCCGTGGGCATGACGTGGATGCTTCGAACGTGACGTTGGTGTTTCGAACGTGACGTGGGTGTGACATGGTTGCTTCGAACGTGACGTGGGTGTCACGTGGGGGCTTCGAAGTTGACGTGGGCGTGACCTGGGTGATTGGAACGTGACGTGGACGTGACGTGGGTGGTTTCAACGTGACGTGGGCGTGACGTGGGGGCTTCGGACGTGACGTGGGCGTCACGTGGGTGATTCGAAACTAACGTGGGCATGACGTGGGTGATCTGAACGTGACGTGGGCGTGACGTCGGTAGTTTGAATGTGACGTGGGTGTGGGCTGGGTGCTTCGAACGTAACGTGGGAGTGACGTGGGGTCTTCGAACGTGACATAAGGGTGACATGGGTGCTTAGAACGAGACGTGGGCGTGACGTGGGTGATTCTAACGTGACGTGGGGCTTCGAACGTGACGTGGGCGTGACGTGGGTACTTTGAAAGTGACGTGGGTGTGACCTGGGTCATTTGAACGTGACGTGGGAGAGACGTGGGGGCTTCAAACATGACGTAAGGGTGACATGGGTGCTTAAAACCTCACGTGGACGTGACGTGGGTGATTCTAACGTGACGTGGGGCTTCGAACGTGACGTGGGCGTGACGTGGGGGCATCGAACGTGACGTGGGCCTAACGTGGGTGATTCGAAAGTGACGTCGGTGTGATGTGGGGGCTTCTAACATGACGTGGGTGTGACGTGGGTGCTTCGAACGTGACGTGGGCGTGACATAGGCGCTTCGAACGTGACGTGGGCGTGACGTGTGTGGTTCCAACGTGACGTGGGCGTCACGTGGGAGTTTCGAACGTGACGTGGACGTGACGTCGGTACTTTCAATTTGAGGTTGGTGTGACCTGGGCCATTCGAACGTGACGTAAGGGTGACGTGGGTGATTCCAACGTGACGTGGGGCTTCGAACATGACGTGGGTCTGACGTGGGTGCATCGATCGTGACGTGGGCGTGACGTCGGTACTTTATATCCAACGTGGGTGTGACCCGGGTCATTTGAACGTGACGTGGGCGCCACGTGGGGGCAGCGAAGTTGACGTGGGCGTGACCTGGGTGATTGGAACGTGACGTGGGCGTAACGTGGGGGCTTCGAACATGACGCGGGAGTGACGTGGATGCTTCGAATGTGACGTTGGTGTTTCGAACGTGACATGGGTGTGAGGTGGGTGCTTCGGACGTGACGTGGGCGTGACGTGGGGGCTTCGAACATGATGTGGGTGTGACGTGGGGGCGTCGATCGTGACGTGGGCGTGACGTGGGAGTTTCGAACGTAACGTGGACGTGACGTGGGTACTTTACATTTGACGTGGGTGTGACCTGGGTCAATCGAACGTGACGTGGACGTCACGTGGGGGCTTTGAAAGTGACTCGGACGTCACGTGCGTGATTCGAAGGTGACGTGGGTGTGACGTAGGGGCTTCGAACGTGACGTGGGTGTGACGTGGGGGCTTCGAACGTGACGTAAGGGTGACATGGGGGCTTACAACGTGACGTGGGCGTGACGTGGGTGATTCCAACGTGACGTGGGGCGTCGAACATGACATGGGTGTGACGTGGGGGCTTCGATCGTGATGTACGTGTGACATGGGTGCTTCGAATGTGACGTGGGCGCCACGTGGGTGATTCGAAGGTGACGTGGGTGTGACGTGGGAGTTTCGAGCGTGACGTGGACGTGACGTGGGTACTTTACATTTGATGTGGGTGTGACGTGGGTGATGTGAACGTGACGTGGGCGTCAAGTGGAGGCTTCGAATGCGATGTGGGCATGACGTGCATGATTCGAAGGTGACGTGGGTGTGACGTGGGGGCTTCGAACGTGACGTGGGTGTGACGTGGCTGATTCCAACGTGACGTGGGCGTGACGTCGGTACTTTGAATGTGACGTGGGTGTGACCTGGGTCATTTGAACGTGACGTGGGAGTGACGTGGGGGCTTCGAACGTGACATAAGGGTGACATGGGTGCTTAGAACGTGACATGAGTGTGACGTCGGTACTTTCAATTTGAGGTTGGTGTGACCTGGGTCATTCGAACGTGACGTATGTGTGACATGGGTGATTCCAACGTGACGTGGGGCTTCGAACATGACGTAGGCGTGAAGTGGGAGATTCGAATGTGACGTGGGCGTGACGTGGTGGCTTCGAAGGTGACGTAAGGGTTACATGGGTGCTTAGAACGTGACGTGGGCGTCACGTGGGTGATTCCAACGTGACGTGGGGCTTCGAACATGACGTGGGTGTGACGTGGGGACATCGATCGTGACTTGGGCGTGACGTCGGTACTTTGAATGTGACGTGGGTGTGACCTGGGTCATTCGAACGTGACGTGGGTGTGACCTGGGTCCTTCGATCGTGATGTACGTGTGACCTGGGGGCGTCGAACGTGACGTGGGCATGACGTGGGTGATTCGAAAGTGACGTGGTCGTGACGTGGGGGCTTCGAATATTACGTGGGTGTGACGTGGGGACATCAAACGTGACGTGGGCTTGACGTCGGTACTTTATATCTGACGTGGGTGTGACCTGGGTCGTTCGAACGTGACGTGGGAGTGACGTGGGGGCTTCGAACGTTACGTGGGCATGACCTTGCTGATTGGAACGTGGCGAGGGTGTGACGTGGGGGCATCGAACGTGACGTGAGCGTGACGTGGGGGCATGGCACGTGACGTGGACGTGACGTCGGTACTTTGAATGTGACCTGGGTGTGACGTGGGTCATTTGAACGTGATGTACGTGTGACGTGTGGGCTTCGAACGTGACGTGGATGTTTCAAAACTAACGTGGGTGTGACGTGGGGGTATCGAACGTGACGTAGGTGTTTCCAAAGTGACCTGGGTGTGACGTCGGTACGTTGAATGTGACATCGGTGTGACGTGCATGATTCGAACGTGAGGTGGGTGTTTTAATTGTGAGCTGGGCGTGACGTGGGCGATTCGAATGTGACGTGGGCGAGAAGTGGGTGATTCAAAAGTGACGCCGGTGTGACGTGGATGCTTCGAACGTGACGTTGGTGTTTTGAACGTGACGTGGGTGTGACGTGGATGCTTCAAATGTGACGTTGGTGTTTCGATCGTGACATGGGTGTGACGTGGGTGCTTCGGACGTGACGTGGGCGTAACGTGGGGGCATCGAAAGGGACGTGGATGTGGCTTCAGCACTTTATATCTGACATGGGTGTGACCTGGGTCATTCGAACGTGACGTGGGCGTGACGTGGGTACTTTCCATTTGACGTGGGTGTGACCTGGGCGATGCGAACTTGACGTGGGCATAATGTGGGGCATCGAACGTGACGTGGGCGTGACGTGGGTTATTCGAATGTGACGTGGGCGTGACCTGGGTGATGCGAACTTGACGTGGGCATAATGTGGGGCATCGAAAGTGACGTGGGCGTGACGTGGGTTATTCGAATGTGACGTGGGCGTGACGTGGGTGATTCGAAGGTGACGTCGGTGTGACGTGGGTGATTCGAAAGTGACGTTGGTGTTTCGAACGTGACGTGGGTGTGACGTGGGTGCTTCGAACGTGACGTGGGCCTCACGTGGGGGCTTCGAAAGTGACGTGGACGTCACGTGGGTGATTCGAAGGTGACGTGGGTGTGACGTGGGGGCTTCGAACGTGACGTGGGTGTGACGTCGGTTCTTTGAATGTGACGTTGGTGTGACCTGGGTCATTTGAACGTGACGTTGGAGTGACGTGGGGGCTTCGAACGTGACGTAAGGGTGACATGGGTGCTTAGAACGTGATGTGGGCGTGACGTGGGTGATTCCAACGTGACGTGGGGCTTCGAACGTGACGTGGGCGTGACGTGGGTGATTGGAACGTGACGTGGGCGTCACGTCGGTACTTTGAAAGTGACCTGGGTGTGACCTGAGGGATTCAAAAGTGACGTAAGGGCGACATGGGTGCTTAGATCGTAACGTGGGCGTGACGTGGGTGATTCCAACGTGACGTGGGGCTTCGAACGTGACGTGGGCGTGACGTGGGTGATTGGAACGTGACTTGGGCGTGACGTGGGTGATTCGAAAGTGACGTCGGTGTGACGTGGGTGTTTCGGACGTGACGTGGGCGTGTCGTGGTGGCTTCTATCGTGACGTGGACATGACGTCGGAACTTTATATCTCACGTGGCTGTGACCTGGGTCATTCGAACGCGACGTGGGCATGACGTGGGTGATTCGAACGTGACGTGGATGTGACGTGTGTACTTTACATTTGACGTGGGCATGACCTGGGTGATGCGAACGTGACTTGGGCGTCACGTGGCGGCTTTGAAAGTGACGTGGGCGTGACGTGGGTGTTTCGAACGTGACGTCGGTGTGAGGTGGGTGATTCGAACGTGACGTGGGCGTGACGTCGGTTCTTTGAATGTGACGTGGGTGTGACCTGGGTCATTTGAACGTGACGTGGGAGTGACGTGGGAGCTTCGAACGTGACGTAGGGGTGACATGGGTGCTTAGATCGTGACGTGGGCGTGTCGTGGGTGATTGGAACGTGACGTGGGCATGACGTGGGTGATTCGAACATGACGTCGGTGTGACGTGGGTGTTTCGTACGTCACGTGGGCGTGACATAGGCGTTTCGATCGTGACGTGGGCGTGACGTGTGTGGTTTCAATATGACGTGGGCGTAACGTGGGGGCTTCGATCGTGACGTGGGTGTGACATGGGACATCGAACGTGACGGGGGCGTGACGTGGATGCTTCGAATGGGACGTTGGTGTTTCGAACGTGACATGGGTGTGACGTGGGTGCATCGAACGTGACGTGGGCGTGACGTGGGGGCATCGAACGTGACGTGGGCGTGACGTTGGTACTTTGAATGTGACGTGGGTGTAACCTGGGTCACTCGAACGTGACGTGGGTGTGACGTGGGGGCATCGATCGTGACGTGGGCGTGACGTGGGGGCTTCAAACGTGACCTGGGTGTGACGTGGGCGTTTCGACGGTGACGTGGGCGTGACGTCGGTACTTTGAATGTGACGTGGGTGTGACCTGGGTCATTTGAACGTGAAGTGGGAGTGACGTGGGGGTTTCGAACGTGACGTGTGTGTGACGTGGGTGTTTCGAACGTGACGTGGGCATGACGTGGGTCCTTCGAACGTGACGTGGGCGTGACGTGGGTGTTTCGAAGGTGACGTGGGCGTGACGTCGGTACTTTGAATGTGACGTGGGTGTGACCTGGGTCATGCGAACGTGACGTGGGTTTGACGTGGGGGCTTCAAACGTGACCTGGGTGTGACGTGGGTGTTTCGAAGGTGACGTGGGCGTGACGTTGGTACTTTGAATGTGACGTGGGTGTGACGTCGGTGATTCGAAGGTGACGTGGGTGTGACGTGGGGGCATGGAACGTGACGTGGGTGTGACGTGGGTGTTTCGAACGTGACGTGGGTGTGACGTCGGTACTTTGAATGTGACGGAATGTGACCTGGGTCATGTGAACGTGACGTGGGCGTGACGTGGGAGTTTCGAAAGCGACGTGGACGTGACGTGGGTCTTCGAAAGTGACGTGGGCATGACGTGGGCGATTCGAAGGTGACGTGGGTATGACGTGGGGGCTTCGAACGTGACGTGGGCATGACGTGGGATTTCGAACGTCACTTGGGCGTGACGTGCGTACTTTACATTTGGCGTGGGTTGGACCTGGGTGATGCGAACGTGACGTGGGTGTGACCTGGGGGATGCGAACGTGACGTGGGCGTCACGTGGGGGCTTCGAAGGTGACGTGGGCATGACGTGGGTGATTCGAAGGTGATGTGGGTGTGACGTGGGGGCATGGAACGTGACGTGGGTGTGAGGTGGGTGTTTCGAACGTGACGTGGGCGTGACGTCGGTACTTTCAATGTGACGTGGGTGTGACCTGGGTCTTTTGAACGTGACGTGGGAGTGACGTGGGGGCTTCGAACGTGACGTAAGGGTGACATGGGTTCCTAGAACGTGACGTGGGCGTGACGTGGGCGATTCCAACGTGACGTGGGGTTTCGAACGTGACGTGGGCGTGATGTGGGTGATTCGACTGTTACGTGGGCGTGACGTGGGGGCTTCGAGGTTGACGTGGGTGTGACCTGGGTGATTGGAACGTGTCGTGGACGTGACGTGGGTGGCTTCAACGTGACGTGGGCGTCACGTGGGGTGTTCGAACGTGACGTGGGCGTGACGTCGGTACTTTGAATGTGATGTGGGTGCGACCTGGGTCATTTGAATGTGACGTGGGAGTGACGTGGGGGTTTCGAACGTGACGTAAGTGTGACATGGGTGATTGGAACGTGACGTGGGCGTGACGTGGGTGATTCCAACGTGACGTGGGGCTTCGAACGTGACGTGGGCGTGACATGGGTGCTTCTAACATGACGTGGTCTTGACGTGGGGGCTTCGATCGTGACGTGGGTGTGACGTCGGTACTTCATATCTGACATGGGTGTGACCTGGGTCATTCGATCGTGACGTGGGTGTGACGTGGGTGCTTCGAACGTGACGTGGGCATGACGTGGGAGTTTCGAACGTGACGTGGACGTGACGTGGGCACTTTACATTTGACGTGGGTGTGACCTGGGGGCTTCGAACGTGACGTGGGCGTCACGTGGGGGCTTTGAAAGTGACGTGGGCATGATGTGGGTGATTCGAATGTGACGTGGGTGTGACGTGGGGGCTTTGAACGTGACGTGGGTGTGAGGTGGGTGATTCGAACGTGACGTGGTCGTGACGTCGGTACTTTGAATGTGACGTGGGTGTGACCTGGGTCATTTGAACGTGACGTGGGAGTGACGTGGGGGCTTCAAACGTGTCGTAAGGGTGACATGGGTGCATCGAACGCGACGTGGGCGTGACGTGGGTGATTCCAACGTGACGTGGGGCTTCGAACGTCACGTGGGCGTCACGTGGGGGCTTCGAAAGTGACGTCAGTGTGACGTGGGTGTTTCGGACGTGACGTGGGCGTGACGTGGATGCTTCGAACGTGACGTTGGTGTTTCGAAGGTGACGTGGGCGTGACGTCGGTACTTTGATTGTGACGTGGGTGTGACTTGGGTCATTTGAACGTGACGTGGGAGTGACGTGGGGGCTTCAAACGTGACGTAAGGGTGACATGGCTGCGTAGAACGTGAGGTGGGCGTCACGTGGGTGCTTCCAACGTGACGTGGGGCTTCGAACGGGACGTGGGCGTGGCGTGGGTGATTCGAAAGTGACGTGGGCGTGACGTGGGGGCTTCGAACGTGACGTGGGTGTCACGTGGGGGCATCGCAGTTGACGTGGGCGTGACCTGGGTGATTGGAACGTGACGTGGACGTGACGTGGGGGCTTCGAACGTGACGTGGGTGTGACGTGGGGGCTTCGAAAGTGACGTTTGTGTTTCGAAGGTGACGTGGGTGTGACCTAGGTCATTCGATCGTGATGTACGTGTGACATGGGGGCATCGAACGTGACGTGGACGTGACGTGGGTACTTTACATTTGACGTTGATGTGACCTGGGTCACGCGAACGTGACGTGGGCATCACGTGGGGCATCGAACGTGACGTGGGCGTCACGTGGGGGCGTCGAAAGTGAGGTGTGCATGATGTGGGTGATTCGAGGGTGACGTGGGTGTGACGTGGGGGCTTCGAAGGTGACGTGGGTGTGACCTAGGTGCTTCGATCGTGACGTGCGCATGACATAGGCGCTTCGATCGTGACGTGGGCGTCACGTGTGTGGTTTCAACGTGACGTGGGTGTCACGTGGGGCACCGAACGTGACGTGGGCGTGCCGTGTGTGGTTCCAACGTGACGTGGGCGTCACTTGGAATTTTCGAACGTTACGTGGACGTGACAGCGGTACTTTCAATTTGAGGTTGGTGTGACCTGGGTCAATCGAACGTGACGTACGTGTGACGTGGGGGCTTCGAACGTGACGTGGGTGTGACGTGGGTGTTTCGAACGTGACGTGGGCGTCACGTGGGGGCATCGAAGTTGACGTGGGCGTGACGTGGGTCATTCGAACGTGATGTACGTGTGACGTGTGGGCTTTGAACGTGACGTGGGTGTTTCAAAACTAACGTGGGTGTGACGTGGGGGTATCGAACGTGACGTAGGTGTTTCCAAAGTGACCTGGGTGTGACGTCGGTATGTTGAATGTGACATGGGTGTGACGTGCATGGTTCGAACGTGAGGTGGGTGTTTCAAAACTAACGTGGGCGTGACGTGGGGGCTTCGAACGTGACGTGGGCGTCACGTGGGGGCTTCGAAAGTGACATGGGCGTGAAGTGGATGAATCGAAGGTGACGTGGGTGTGACGTGGGGGCTTCGAACGTGACCTGGGTGTGACGTGGGTGTTTCGACGGTGACGTGGGTGTGACGTCGGTACTTTGAATGTGACGTGGATGTGACCTGGGTCATTCAAACGTGATGTACGTGTGACGTGTGGGCTTCCAACGTGACGTGGGTGTTTCAAAACAAACGTGGGTATGACGTGGGGGTATCGAACGTGATGTAGGTGTTTCCAAACTGACGTGGGTGTGACGTCGGTATGTTGAATGTGACGTGGGTGTGACGTGCATGGTTCGAACGTGAGGTGGGAGTTTTATATGTGAGCTGGGCGTGACGTGGGTCATTCGAACATGACGTAGGTGTGACGTGGGGGCTTCGAACGTGACGTGGGCGTGACGCGGGTGATTCAAAAGTGACGCCGGTGCGACGTGGGTGTTTCGGACGTGACGTGGGCGTGACGTGGATGCTTCGAATGTGACGTTGGTGTTTCGAACGTGACGTGGGTGTGAGGTGGGTGTTTCGAACGTGACGTGGGCGTGACATAGGCGCTTCGACCGTGACGTGGGCGTGCCGTGTGTGGTTTCAACGTGACGTGGGCGTCACGTGGGGGCTTCGAATGTGACGTGGGCATGACGTGGGTGCTTCCAACATGACGTGGGGCTTCGAACGTGACGTGGGCGTCACGTGTGGGCATCGAAGTTGACGTGGGCGTGACCTGGGTGATTGGAACGTGACGTGGGTGTGACGTGGGGGCTTCGAACGTGACGTGGGTGTGACGTGGGTGTTTCGGACGTGACGTGGGCGTAAGTTGGGGGCTTCGAACGTGACGCGGGAATGACTTGGATACTTGGAATGTGACGTTGGTGTTTCGAACGTGACATGGGTGTGACGTGGGTGCTTTGAACATGACGTGGGCGTCACGTGGGGGCTTCGAAAGTGACGTGGACGTCACGTGGGTGATTCGAAGGTGACGTGGGTGTGACGTGGGGGCTTCGAACGTGACCTGGGTGTGAGACGGGTGTTTCGAACGTGACGTGGGCGTGACGTCGGTACTTTGAATGTGACGTGGGTGTGACCTCGGTCATTTGAACGTGACGTGGGAGTGACGCGGGTGCTTCGAACGTGACGTGGGCGTGTCGTCGGGGCTTCGAACGTGACGTGGGTGTGACGTGGGGGCATCGAACTTGACGTGGGTGTGACTTCGGTACTTTATATCTGACGTGGGTGTGACCTGGGTCATTCGAACGTGACGTGGGCGTGACGTGGGGACTTTGAACGTGACGTGAACGTGACGTGGGTACTTCACATTTAACGTGGGTGTGACCTGGGGGATGCGAACGTGACGTGGGCGTAACGTGGGGGCATCGAACGTGACGTGGGCGTCACGTGGGGACTTGGAAAGTGATGTGGACGTCACGTGGGTGATTCGAAGGTGACGTGGGTGTGACGTGGGTGCTTCGAACGTGACGTGGGCGTGACGTCGGTACATTGAATGTGACGTGGGTGTGACCTGGGTCATTTGAATGTGACGTGGGAGTGACGTGGGGGCTTCGAACGTGACGTAAGGGTGACATGGGTGCTTAGAACGTGACGTGGGCGTGACGTGGGTGATTGCAACGTGACGTGGGGCTTCGAACGTGACGTGGGCGTGACGTGGGTGTTTCGAATGTGACGTGGGCGTTACGTGGGGGCTTCGAACGTGACACGCTTGTGACGTGGATGCTTCGGATGTGACATTGGTGTTTCGAACGTGACATGGGTGTGACGTGGGTGCTTCGAAGGTGCGACGTGGGAGTCACGTGGGGGCTTCGAACGTGACGTGGGTGTCACGTGGGGGCTTCGAAAGTGACGTGGGCATGACGTGGGTGATTCGAAGGTGACGTGGGTGTGATGTGGGGGCTTCGAACGTGACCTGGGTGTGACGTGGGTGTTTCGAACGTGACGTGGGCGTGACGTGGGCGATTCCAACGTGACGTGGGCATGACGTTGGTGATTCGAAGGTGACGTGGGCTTGATGTGGGAGTTTCGAACGCGACGTGGACGTGACGTGGGTACTTTACATTTGACGTGGGTGTGACCTGGGTGATGCGATCGTGACGTGGGCGTGACGTGGGGGAGTCGAACGTGACGTGGGCGTCACGTGGGTCTTCGAAAGTGTCGTGGGCATGACGTGGGTGATTCGAAGCTGACGTGGGTGTGACGTGGGGGCATCGAATTTGACGTGGGCGTGACCTGGGTGATTGGAGCGTGACGTGGGCGTGACGTGGGGCATCGAACGTGACGTGGGTGTGACGTGGGAGTTTCCAATGTGACGTTGGTGTTTTGAAGGTGACGTGGGTGTGACCTAGGTCATTCGATCGTGCTGTGCGTGTGACGTGGGGGCATCGAACGTGACGTGGGCGTCACGTGGGGGCTTCGAAAGCGACGTGGGAGTCACGTGGGTGATTCGAAGGCGACGTGGGTATGACGTGGGGGCTTCGAAAATGACGTGGGCACGACGTCGGTGATTCGAACGTGACTTGGTCGTCACGTGGGAGTTTCGAACGTGACGTGGACGTGACCTGGGTACTTTACGTTTGACGTGGGTGTGACCTGGGTGATGCGAACGTGACGTGGGTGTGACGTGGGGGCTTCGAACGTGACGTGGGTGTGACGTGGGGGCTTCGAACGTGACGTGGGTGTGAGGTGGGTGATTGGTACGTGACGTGGGCGTGACCTCGGTACTTTGAATGTGACGTGGTGTGACCTGTGTCATTTGAACGTGACGTGGGAGTGATGTGGGGGCTTCAAACGTGATGTAAGGGTGACATGGGTGCTTAGAACGTGACGTGGGAGTGACGTGGGTGATTCGAATATGACGTGGGCGTGACGTGGGGGCTTCGAAAGTGACGGCGGTGTGACGTGGGTGTTTCGGACGTGACGTTGGAGTTTTGCTCGTGACGTGGGTGTGACGTGTGCTTGGAACGTGACGTGGGCGTCACGTGGGGGCTTCGAACATGACGTGGGCATGACGTCGGTACTTTATATCTCACGTAGCTGTGACCTGGGTCATTCTAACGTGACGTGGGCGTGACGTGGGTACTTAACATTTGACGTGGGTGTTACCTGGGTGATGCGAACGTGACGTGGGCGTGACGTGGGTGTTTCGAACGTGACGTGGGCGTGTTGTAGGGGCTTCGAACGTCACGTGGGCGTCACGTGGGGGCATCGAAGTTGACGTGGGCGTGACCTGGGTGATTGGAACGTGACGTGGGCGTGACGTGGGGGCTTTGAACCTGATGCTTGTGTTTCAAAGGTGACGTGGGTGTGACCTGGGTCATTCGAACGTGATGTACGTGTGACGTGGGGAATGCGAACGTGACGTGGGCGTGACGTGGGTGATTCCAACGTGACGTGGGGCTTCGAACCTAACGTGGGCGTGACGTGGGTGATTCGAATGTGACGTGGGCGTCACGTGGGGGCTTCGAACGTGACGTGGGTGTGACGTGGGTATTTCGAACGTGACGTTGGTATTTCGAACGTGACGGGGGTGTGAGGTGGGTCATTCGAACGTGACGTGGGTGTAACGTGGGGGCTACAAACATGAGGCGGGTGTGACGTGGGGGCTTCGCAAGTGACGTGGGCGTAACGTGGGAGTTTCGAATGTGCCGTGGGTGTGACCTGGGTCATTTGTACGTGACGTGGGCGTAACGTGGGGGCTTCGAACGTGATGTGGGTGTTGCAAAACTAACGTGGGTGTGACAGGGGGGCTTCGAACGTGACATGGTTGTGACGTGGGTGATGCGAACGTGACGTTGGAGTTTCGCTCGTGACGTGGGTGTGACGTGTGTGCTTGGAACGTGACGTGGGCGCGACGTGGGGGTTTCGATCATGACGCGGGTGTGGCGTGGATGCTTCAAATGTGACGTTGGAGTTTTGCTCGTGACGTGGGTGTGACGTGTGTGCTTGGAACGTGACGTGGGCGTCACGTGGGGGCTTCGAACATGACGTGGGCGTGACGTCGGTACTTTATATCTCACATATATGTGATCTGGGTCATTCGGTCGTGACGTGGGTGTGACGTGGGTGATTCGAACATGATGTGGGCGTGACGTGGGAGTTTCGAACGTGACGTGGACGTGACGTGGGTACTTTACATTTGACGTGGGTGTGAGCTGGGTCAATCGAACGTGACGTGAGCGTCACGTGGCGGCTTCGAAAGTGACGTGGGCATGACGTGCATGATTCGAAGTTGACGTGGGTATGACGTGGGGGCTTCGAACATGACGTGGGCGTGACATGGGTGATTCCAACGTGACGTGGGGCTTCGAACGTGACGTGGGCGTGACGTGGGTGATTGGAACGTGACGTGGGCGTGACGTGGGTGATTCGAAAGTGACGTCGGTGTGACGTGGGTGTTTCGGATGTGACGTGGGCGTGACATAGGCGCTTCGATCGTGACTTGGGCATGACGTGTGTGGTTTCAAGGTGACGTGGGTGTCACGTGGGGCATCGAACGTGACATGGGAGTGACGTGCGTGGTTTCAACGTGACGTGGGGGTCACGTGGGGTCTTCGAACGTGACCTGGGTGTGACGTGGGTGCTTCGAACGTGACGTGGGCCTGACGTCGGTACTTTGAATGTGACGTGGGTGTGACCTGGGTCATTTGAACGTAACGTGGGAGTGATGTGGGGGCTTCAAACGTGATGTAAGTGTGACATGGGTGCTTAGAACGTGACGTGGGCGTGACGTGGGTGATTCCAACGTGACGTGGGGCTTCGAACGTGACGTGGGCGTGACGTGGGTGATTCGAATATGACGTGGGCGTGACGTGGATGCTGCGAACGTGACGTTGGTGTTTCGAAGGTGACGTGGGCGTGACTTGGGTGCTTCGGACGTGACGTGGGCGTAGCGTGGGGGCTTCGAACATGACGCGGGAGTGACGTGGATGCTTCGAATGTGACGTTGGTGTTTCGAACTTGACATGGGTGTGACGTGGGTGCTTCAAACGTGACGTGGGTGTGACGTGGTGATTCGAGCATGATGTGGGCGTCACGTGGGAGTTTCGAACGTGACGTGGACGTGACGTGGGTACTTTACATTTGACGTGGGTGTGACCTGGGTGATGCGAACGTGATGTGGGCGTAACGTGGGGGGCATTGAACGTGACGTCGGCGTCACGTGGGGGCTCCGAAAGTGTCGTGGGCATGATGTGGGTGATTCCAAGGTGACGTGGGTGTGACGTGGGGGCTTCGAACGTGACGTGGGCGTGACGTCGGTACTTTGAAAGTGACGTGGGTGTGACCTGGGTCATTTGAACGTGAAATGGGAGTGACGTGGGGGCTTCGAAGGTGACGTAAGGGTGACATGGGTGCTTAGAACGTGACGTGGTCGTGACGTGGATGATTGGAAGGTGACGTGGGCGTGACGTGGGTCATTCGAACGTGACGTGGGTGTGACGTGGGGGCTTCGAACGTGACGTGGGCGTGACGTCGGTACATTGAATGTAACGTGGGTGTGATCTGGGTGATTGGAACGTGACGTGGGTGTGACGTGGGTGTTTCGAACGTTACGTGGGTGTGACGTGGGTGATTCGAACGTGACGTGGGTGTCACGTGGCGGCTTCGAAAGTGACGTGGGCGTGACGTGGGTGATTTGAAGGTGACGTGGGGGTGACGTGGGGGCACGGAACGTGACCTGGGTGTGAGGTGGGTGCTTCGAACGTGACGTGGGCGTGACGTCGGTACTTTGAAAGTGACATGGGTGTGACCTGGGTGATTGGAACGTGACGTGGGAGTGACGTGGGTTATTCCAACGTGACGTGGGGCTTCGATCGTGTCGTGGGCGTGACGTGTGTGGTTTCAATGTGACGTGGGTGTCACGTAGGGCATCGAACGTGACGTGGGCGTCACGTGTGTGGTTTCAACGTGACGTGTGCGTCACGTGGGGTCTTCGAACGTGACGTGGGCATGACGTGGGTGATTCGAAGGTGAAATGGGGGTGACGTGGGGGCTTCAAACGTGACGTGGGCGTGACGTGGGTGTTTCAAACGTGACGTGGGCCTGACGTCGGTACTTTGAATGTGACGTGGGGGTGACCTGGGTCATTTGAACGTGACGTAAGGGTGACGTGGGGGCTTCGAACGTGACGTAAGGGTGACATGGGTACTTAGAACATGACGTGGGCGTGACGTGGGTGATTACAACGTGACGTGGGTGATCGAACGTGACGTGGGCGTGACGTGGGTGATTCGAAAGGGACGTCGGTGTGACGTGGGTGCTTCGGACGTCACGTGGGCGTGACGTGTGTGGTTTCAACGTGACGTGGGTGTCACGTGGGGCATCGAACGTGACGTGGGCGTGCCGTGTGTGGTTCCAACGTGACGTGGGTGTGACGTGGGGGCTTCGAACGTGACGTGGGTGTGACGTGGGGGCATCGAACGTGACGTCGGTGTGACGTGGGTGCTTCGAATATGATGTGGGTGTGACCTGGGTTATTTGAACGTGACGTGGGAGTGACGTGGGTGCTTCGAACGTGACGTGGGTGTGACGTGGGTGATTCCAAAGAGACGTGGGCCTGACGTCAGTACTTTGAATGTGACCTGGGTGTGACCTGCGTCATTTGAACGTGACGTGGGAGTGACGTGGGGGTTTCGAACGTGACGTAAGGGTGACATGGGTGCTTAGAACGTGTCGTGGGCGTGACGTGGGTGATTCCAACGTGACGTGGGAGTGACGTGGGGGCTTCGAATGTGACGTCGGCGTGACGTGGGTGATTGGAACGTGACGTGGGCGTGACGTGGGTGATTCGAATGTGACGTGGGCGTGACGTGGGTGATTGTAACGTGACGTCGCTGTGACGTGGGTATTTCGGACGTGACGTGGGCGTGACGTGGGGGCTTCGAACGTGACGTGGGCGTGACGTGGGGGCTTCGAACGTGACGTAGGTGTTTCCAAACTGACGTGGGTGTGACGTCGGTACGTTGAATGTGACGTGGGCGTGACGTGGGGGCATGGAACGTGACGTGGGCGTCACGTGGCGGCTTCGAAAGTGACGTGGGCATGACGTGGGTGATTCGAAGGTAACGAGGGTGTGACGTGGGGGCTTCGAACATCACGTGGGCGTCACGTGGGGGCATCGATGTTGACATGAGCGTGACCTGCGTGATTGGAACGTGACGTGGGCGTGACGTGGGGGCATCGAACGTGATGTAAGGGTGACATCGGTGCTTAGAACGTGACGTGGGCGTGACGTGGGCGATTCCAACGTGGCTTGGGGCTTCGAACGTGATGTGGGTGTGACGTGGGTGATTCGAATGTGACGTGGGCGTGACGTGGGGGCTTCCAACGTCACGTGGGCGTCACGTGGGGGCATCGAAGATGACATGCGCGTGACCTGGGTGATTGGAAGGTGACGTGGGTGTGACGTGGGGGCTTCGAACGTGACGTGGGCGTGACGTGGGTGATTGCAACGTGACGTGGGGCTTGGAACGTGACGTGGGCGTGACGTGGGTGATTCGAACGTGACGTGGGCATGACGTGGGGGCTTCGAAAGTGACGGCGGTGTGACGTGGGTGTTTCGGACGTGACGTTGGAGTTTTGCTCGTGACGTGGGTGTGACGTGTGCTTGGAACGTGACGTGGGCGTCACGTGGGGGCTTCGAACATGACGTGGGCATGACGTCGGTACTTTATATCTCACGTAGCTGTGACCTGGGTCATTCTAACGTGACGTGGGCGTGACGTGGGTACTTAACATTTGACGTGGGTGTTACCTGGGTGATGCGAACGTGACGTGGGCGCGACGTGGGTGTTTCGAACGTGACGTGGGCGTGTTGTAGGGGCTTCGAACGTCACGTGGGCGTCACGTGGGGGCATCGAAGTTGACGTGGGCGTGACCTGGGTGATTGGAACGTGACGTGGGCGTGACGTGGGGGCTTTGAACCTGATGCTTGTGTTTCAAAGGTGACGTGGGTGTGACCTGGGTCATTCGAACGTGATGTACGTGTGACGTGGGGAATGCGAACGTGACGTGGGCGTGACGTGGGTGATTCCAACGTGACGTGGGGCTTCGAACCTAACGTGGGCGTGACGTGGGTGATTCGAATGTGACGTGGGCGTCACGTGGGGGCTTCGAACGTGACGTGGGTGTGACGTGGGTATTTCGAACGTGACGTTGGTATTTCGAACGTGACGGGGGTGTGAGGTGGGTCATTCGAACGTGACGTGGGTGTAACGTGGGGGCTACAAACATGAGGCGGGTGTGACGTGGGGGCTTCGCAAGTGACGTGGGCGTAACGTGGGAGTTTCGAATGTGCCGTGGGTGTGACCTGGGTCATTTGTACGTGACGTGGGCGTAACGTGGGGGCTTCGAACGTGATGTGGGTGTTGCAAAACTAACGTGGGTGTGACAGGGGGGCTTCGAACGTGACATGGTTGTGACGTGGGTGATGCGAACGTGACGTTGGAGTTTCGCTCGTGACGTGGGTGTGACGTGTGTGCTTGGAACGTGACGTGGGCGCGACGTGGGGGTTTCGATCATGACGCGGGTGTGGCGTGGATGCTTCAAATGTGACGTTGGAGTTTTGCTCGTGACGTGGGTGTGACGTGTGTGCTTGGAACGTGACGTGGGCGTCACGTGGGGGCTTCGAACATGACGTGGGCGTGACGTCGGTACTTTATATCTCACATATATGTGATCTGGGTCATTCGGTCGTGACGTGGGTGTGACGTGGGTGATTCGAACATGATGTGGGCGTGACGTGGGAGTTTCGAACGTGACGTGGACGTGACGTGGGTACTTTACATTTGACGTGGGTGTGAGCTGGGTCAATCGAACGTGACGTGAGCGTCACGTGGCGGCTTCGAAAGTGACGTGGGCATGACGTGCATGATTCGAAGTTGACGTGGGTATGACGTGGGGGCTTCGAACATGACGTGGGCGTGACGTGGGTGATTCCAACGTGACGTGGGGCTTCGAACGTGACGTGGGCGTGACGTGGGTGATTGGAACGTGACGTGGGCGTGACGTGGGTGATTCGAAAGTGACGTCGGTGTGACGTGGGTGTTTCGGATGTGACGTGGGCGTGACATAGGCGCTTCGATCGTGACTTGGGCATGACGTGTGTGGTTTCAAGGTGACGTGGGTGTCACGTGGGGCATCGAACGTGACATGGGAGTGACGTGCGTGGTTTCAACGTGACGTGGGGGTCACGTGGGGTCTTCGAACGTGACCTGGGTGTGACGTGGGTGCTTCGAACGTGACGTGGGCCTGACGTCGGTACTTTGAATGTGACGTGGGTGTGACCTGGGTCATTTGAACGTAACGTGGGAGTGATGTGGGGGCTTCAAACGTGATGTAAGTGTGACATGGGTGCTTAGAACGTGACGTGGGCGTGACGTGGGTGATTCCAACGTGACGTGGGGCTTCGAACGTGACGTGGGCGTGACGTGGGTGATTCGAATATGACGTGGGCGTGACGTGGATGCTGCGAACGTGACGTTGGTGTTTCGAAGGTGATGTGGGCGTGACTTGGGTGCTTCGGACGTGACGTGGGCGTAGCGTGGGGGCTTCGAACATGACGCGGGAGTGACGTGGATGCTTCGAATGTGACGTTGGTGTTTCGAACTTGACATGGGTGTGACGTGGGTGCTTCAAACGTGACGTGGGTGTGACGTGGTGATTCGAGCATGATGTGGGCGTCACGTGGGAGTTTCGAACGTGACGTGGACGTGACGTGGGTACTTTACATTTGACGTGGGTGTGACCTGGGTGATGCGAACGTGATGTGGGCGTAACGTGGGGGGCATTGAACGTGACGTCGGCGTCACGTGGGGGCTCCGAAAGTGTCGTGGGCATGATGTGGGTGATTCCAAGGTGACGTGGGTGTGACGTGGGGGCTTCGAGCGTGACGTGGGCGTGACGTCGGTACTTTGAAAGTGACGTGGGTGTGACCTGGGTCATTTGAACGTGAAATGGGAGTGACGTGGGGGCTTCGAAGGTGACGTAAGGGTGACATGGGTGCTTAGAACGTGACGTGGTCGTGACGTGGATGATTGGAAGGTGACGTGGGCGTGACGTGGGTCATTCGAACGTGACGTGGGTGTGACGTGGGGGCTTCGAACGTGACGTGGGCGTGACGTCGGTACATTGAATGTAACGTGGGTGTGATCTGGGTGATTGGAACGTGACGTGGGTGTGACGTGGGTGTTTCGAACGTTACGTGGGTGTGACGTGGGTGATTCGAACGTGACGTGGGTGTCACGTGGCGGCTTCGAAAGTGACGTGGGCGTGACGTGGGTGATTTGAAGGTGACGTGGGGGTGACGTGGGGGCACGGAACGTGACCTGGGTGTGAGGTGGGTGCTTCGAACGTGACGTGGGCGTGACGTCGGTACTTTGAAAGTGACATGGGTGTGACCTGGGTGATTGGAACGTGACGTGGGAGTGACGTGGGTTATTCCAACGTGACGTGGGGCTTCGATCGTGTCGTGGGCGTGACGTGTGTGGTTTCAATGTGACGTGGGTGTCACGTAGGGCATCGAACGTGACGTGGGCGTCACGTGTGTGGTTTCAACGTGACGTGTGCGTCACGTGGGGTCTTCGAACGTGACGTGGGCATGACGTGGGTGATTCGAAGGTGAAATGGGGGTGACGTGGGGGCTTCAAACGTGACGTGGGCGTGACGTGGGTGTTTCAAACGTGACGTGGGCCTGACGTCGGTACTTTGAATGTGACGTGGGGGTGACCTGGGTCATTTGAACGTGACGTAAGGGTGACGTGGGGGCTTCGAACGTGACGTAAGGGTGACATGGGTACTTAGAACATGATGTGGGCGTGACGTGGGTGATTACAACGTGACGTGGGTGATCGAACGTGACGTGGGCGTGACGTGGGTGATTCGAAAGGGACGTCGGTGTGACGTGGGTGCTTCGGACGTCACGTGGGCGTGACGTGTGTGGTTTCAACGTGACGTGGGTGTCACGTGGGGCATCGAACGTGACGTGGGCGTGCCGTGTGTGGTTCCAACGTGACGTGGGTGTGACGTGGGGGCTTCGAACGTGACGTGGGTGTGACGTGGGGGCATCGAACGTGACGTCGGTGTGACGTGGGTGCTTCGAATATGATGTGGGTGTGACCTGGGTTATTTGAACGTGACGTGGGAGTGACGTGGGTGCTTCGAACGTGACGTGGGTGTGACGTGGGTGATTCCAAAGAGACGTGGGCCTGACGTCGGTACTTTGAATGTGACCTGGGTGTGACCTGCGTCATTTGAACGTGACGTGGGAGTGACGTGGGGGTTTCGAACGTGTCGTAAGGGTGACATGGGTGCTTAGAACGTGTCGTGGGCGTGACGTGGGTGATTCCAACGTGACGTGGGAGTGACGTGGGGGCTTCGAATGTGACGTCGGCGTGACGTGGGTGATTGGAACGTGACGTGGGCGTGACGTGGGTGATTCGAATGTGACGTGGGCGTGACGTGGGTGATTGTAACGTGACGTCGCTGTGACGTGGGTATTTCGGACGTGACGTGGGCGTGACGTGGGGGCTTCGAACGTGACGTGGGCGTGACGTGGGGGCTTCGAACGTGACGTAGGTGTTTCCAAACTGACGTGGGTGTGACGTCGGTACGTTGAATGTGACGTGGGCGTGACGTGGGGGCATGGAACGTGACGTGGGCGTCACGTGGCGGCTTCGAAAGTGACGTGGGCATGACGTGGGTGATTCGAAGGTAACGAGGGTGTGACGTGGGGGCTTCGAACATCACGTGGGCGTCACGTGGGGGCATCGATGTTGACATGAGCGTGACCTGCGTGATTGGAACGTGACGTGGGCGTGACGTGGGGGCATCGAACGTGATGTAAGGGTGACATCGGTGCTTAGAACGTGACGTGGGCGTGACGTGGGCGATTCCAACGTGGCTTGGGGCTTCGAACGTGATGTGGGTGTGACGTGGGTGATTCGAATGTGACGTGGGCGTGACGTGGGGGCTTCCAACGTCACGTGGGCGTCACGTGGGGGCATCGAAGATGACATGCGCGTGACCTGGGTGATTGGAAGGTGACGTGGGTGTGACGTGGGGGCTTCGAACGTGACGTGGGCGTGACGTGGGTGATTGCAACGTGACGTGGGGCTTGGAACGTGACGTGGGCGTGACGTGGGTGATTCGAACGTGACGTGGGCATGACGTGGGGGCATCGAAGTTGACGTGGGCGTGACCTGGGTGATTGCAACGTCACGTGTATGTGACGTGGGGGCTTCGAACGTGACGTGGGTGTGTCGTGGGGGCCTCGAACGTGACGTGGGCGTGACGTCGGTACTTTGAATGTGACGTGGGTGTGACCTGGGTCATTTGAACGTGACGTGGGAGTGACGTGGGGGCTTCGAACGTGACGCAACGGTGACATGGGTGCTGAGAACGTCACGTGGGCGTGACGTGGGCGATTCCAACGTGACGTGGGGCATTTGAACGTGACGTGGGCGTGATGTGGGTGATTCGAGTGTGACTTGGGCGTGACGTGGGGGCTTCGAAGGTCACGTGGGCGTGACCTGGGTGATTGGAACGTGACGTGGACGTGACGTGGGTGGTTTCAACATGACGTGGGCGTTACGTGGGTGCTTCGGTCGGGACGTGGGTGTGACGTGGGTGATTGGACGTGACCTGGGCGTGAAGTGGGTCATTCGAAGGTGACTTGGGCGTGACGTGGGGGCTTCGAACGTGACGTGGGTGTGACCTGGGTGATTGGAACGTGACGTGGGTGTGACCTGGGTCATTTGAACGTGACGTGGGAGTGACGTGGGGGCTTCGAACGTGACGTAAGGGTGACATGGGTGCCTAGAACGTGACGTGGGCGTGACGTGGGTGATTCAAACATGACGTGGGGCTTCGATCGTGACGTGGGCGTCACGTAGGTGATTGGAACGTGACCTGGGCATGACGTGGGTCATTCGAAGGTGACTTGGGCGTGACGTGGGGGCTTCGAACGTGACGTGGGCATGACGTGGGTGATTCGAAGGTGACGTACGTGTGACGTGGGGGCTTCGAATGTGACGTGGGTGTGACGTGGGTGATTCGAAAGTGACGTGGACGTGACGTGGGTACTTTACATGTGACGTGGGTGTGACCTGGGTGATGCGAACGTGACGTGGGCGTAACGTGGGGGCCTCGAACGTGACGTGGGCGTGACGTCGGTACTTTGAATGTGACGTGGGTGTGACCTGGGTCATTTGAACGTGACGTGGGAGTGACGTGGGGGCTTCGAACGTGACGCAAGGGTGACATGGGTGCTTAAAACGTCACGTGGGTGTCACGTGGGTGATACCACCGTGACGTGGGGCTTCGAACGTGACGTGGGCGTGACGTGGGTGATTCGAATGTGACGTTGGCGTGACGTGGGTGGTTCGAACGTGACGTGGGCGTGACGTGAGTGGATTCAACGTGACGTGGGCGTCACGTGGAAGTTTCGAACGTGACGTGGACGTGACGGCGGTACTTTCAATTTGAGGTTGGTGTGACCTGGGTCATTCGAACGTGACGTGGGAGTGACGTGGGGGCTTCGAACGTGACGTGGGTGTGACGTGGGTCATTCGAACGTGACGTTTGTGTTTCGAAGGTGACGTGGGTATGAGCTAGGTCATTTGATCGTGATGTACGTGTGACGTGGGGGCTTCGAACGTCACGTGGGCGTCACGTGGGGGCATCGAAGTTGACGTGGGGGTGACCTGGGGGATTGGAAAGTCACGTGGACGTGACGTGGATGCATCGAACGTGAAGTGGGTGTGACGTGGGTGTTTCGATCGTGACGTTGGTGTTTCGAACGTGACGTGGGTGTGACGTGGGTGCTTCGGACGTGACGTGGGCGTAACGTGGGGGCTTCGAAGATGACGTGGGAGTGACGTGGATGCTTCGAATGTGACGTTGGTGTTTCGAACGTGACATGGGTGTGACATGGGTGCTTCGAATGTGACGTGGGCGTAACGTGGGGGCTTCGAAGTTACGCGGGCGTGACGTGGGTGATTGGAACGTGACGTGGGCGTGACGTTGGTACTTTGAATGTGACGTGGGTGTGACCTGGGTCATTTGAACGTGACGTGGGTGTGACGTGGGTGATTCGAACGTTACGTGGGCATGACGTGGTGATTCGAACGTGACCTGGGTGTGACGTGGGTGCATCGAACGTGACGTGGGCGAGACGTTGGTACTTTGAATGTGACGTGGGTGTGACCTGGGTCATTCGAACGTGACGTGGGTGTGACGTGGTGGCTTCAAATGTGACCGGGGTGTGACGTGGGTGTTTCGAAGGTGACGTGGGCGTGACGTTGGTACTTTGAATGTGGCGTGGGTGTGACCTGGGTGATGCGAACGTGACGTGGGTGTTTCAAAAGTGACGTGGGCATGACGTGGGTGATTCGAAGGTAACGAGGGTGTGACGTGGGGGCATGGAACGTGACGTGGGTGTGAGGTGGGTGATTCGAACGTGACGTGGGCGTGACGTCGGTACTTTGAATGTGACGTGGGTGTGACCTGGGTCATTTGAACATGATGTGGCAGTGACGTGGGGGCTTCAAACGTGACGTAAGGGCGACATGGGTGCTTAGAACGTGACGTGGGTGTGACGTGGGTGATTCCAATGTGACGTGGGGCTTCGAACGTGACGTGGGCGTCATGTGGGTGATTGGAACGTCACGTGGGCGTGATGTGGGGGCTTCGATGTTGACGTGGGCGTGACCTGGGTGTTTGGAACGTGACGTGGGCATGACGTGGGTGATTCGAAGGTGACATGGGTGTGACGTGAGGGCTTCGAACGTGACGTGGGTGTGACGTGGGTACTTTGCATTTGACGTGGGTATGACCTCGGTGATGCGAACGTGACGTGGGCGTAACGTGGGGGGTTCGAAAGTGACGTGGGTGTGACCTGGGTGATTCAAAGGTGACGTGGGTGTGACGTGGGGTCTTCGAACGTGACGTGGGCGTGACGTCGCCACTTTCAATGTGACGTGGGTGTGACCTGGGTGATTGGAACGTGACGTGGGTGTGACGTGGGGGTTTCGAACGTGACGTGGGTGTGACGTGGGTGTTTCGAACCTGACGTTGGTATTTCGAACGTGACGTGGGTGTGACGTGGGTGCATCGGACGTGACGTGGGCATCACGTGGGGGCTTCGAACGTGACGTAAGGGTGACATGGGTGTTTCGAACGTGACATGGGCGTGACGTCGGTACTTTGAATGTGACGTGGGTGTGACCTGGGTCATTGGAACGTGACGTGGGAGTGACGTGGGTGCTTCGAAGTTGACGTAAGGGTGACATGGGTTCCTAGAACGTGACGTGGGCGTGACGTGGGCGATTCCAACGTGACGTGGGGCTTCGAACGTGACGTGGGCGTGAGGTGCGTGATTCGAATATCACTTGGGCGTGATGTGGGGGCTTCGATGTTGACGTGGGCGTGACCTGGGTGATTGGAACGTGACGTGGACGTGACGTGGGTGGTTTCAACGTGACGTGAGCGTCACGTGGGGTCCTCGAACGTGACTTGGGCGTCACGTGGGGTCTTCAAAAGTGACGTGGGCATGACGTGGGTGATTCGAAGGTGACGTGGGTGTGACGTGGGGGCTTCGAACGTGACGTGGGTGTGACGTCGGTACTTTGAATGTGACGTGGGTGTGACCTGGGTCATTTGAACGTGACGTGGGAGTGACGTGGGGGCATCGAACGTGACATAAGGGTGACATGAGTGCTTAGAACGTGACGTGGGCGTGATGCGGGTGATTCCAACGTGACGTGGGGCTTCGAATGTGACGTGGGAGTGACGTGGGTGATTGGAACGTGACGTGGGCGTGACGTCGGTACTTTGAAAGTGACGTGGGTGTGACCTGGGGGCTTCGAACGTGACGTAAGGGCGACATGTGTGCATAGAACGTGACGTGGGCGTGACGTGGGTGATTCCAATGTGACGTGGGGGCTTCGAACGTGACATGGGCGTGACGTGGGTGTTTCGAACGTGACGTTGGTGTTTCCAACGTGACGTGGGTGTGACGTGGGTGCTTCGGACGTGACATGGGCGTCATGAGGGGGCTTCAAACGTGACCTGGGTGTGACGTGGTTGATTCGAAGGTGACGTGGGGGTGACATGGGGGCATGGAACGTGACGTGGGTGTGAGGTGGTTGTTTCGAATGTGACGTGGGCGTGACGTCGGTACTTTCAATGTGACGTGGGTGTGACCTGGGTCATTTGAACGTGACGTGGGAGTGACGTGGGGGCTTTGAATGTGACGTAAGGGTGTGACCTGGGGGCTTCGAACGTGACGTAAGGGCGACATGGGTGCTTAGAACGTGTCGTGGGCGTGACGTGGGTGATTCCAATGTGACGTGGGGGCTTCGAACGTGACATGGGCGTGACGTGGGTGTTTCGAACGTGACGTTGGTGTTTCCAACGTGACGTGGGTGTGACGTGGGTGCTTCGGACGTGACATGGGCGTCATGAGGGGGCTTCAAACGTGACCTGGGTGTGACGTGGTTGATTCGAAGGTGACGTGGGGGTGACATGGGGGCATGGAACGTGACGTGGGTGTGAGGTGGTTGTTTCGAATGTGACGTGGGCGTGACGTCGGTACTTTCAATGTGACGTGGGTGTGACCTCGGTCATTTGAACGTGACGTGGGAGTGTCGCGGGGGCTTTGAATGTGACGTAAGGCTGTGACCTGGGGGCTTCGAACGTGACGTAAGGGCGACATGGGTGCTTAGAACGTGACGTGGGCGTGACGTGGGTGATTCCAACGTGACCTGGGTGTGACGTGGTTGATTCGAAGGTGACGTGGGCATGACGTCAGTACTTTGAATGTGACGTGGGTGTGACCTCGGTGATGCGAACGTGACGTGGGTGTGACGTGGGTGATTCGAACGTGACGTGGGTGTGACCTGGGTCAGTTGAACGTGACGTGGGAGTGACGTGGGGGCTTCAAACATGACGTAAGGGTGACATGGGTGCTTCGAACGTGACGTGGGCGTCACGTGGGTGATTGCATCGTGACGTGGGTGTGACGTGGGGGCTTCGAACGTGACGTGGGTGTGACGTCGGTACTTTGAATGTGACGTGGGTGTGACCTGGGCCATTTGAACGTGACGTGGGCGTGACGTGGGTGATTCGAAAGTGACGTGGGTGTGACGTGGGTGCTTCGAACGTGACGTGGGCGTGACATAGGCGCTTCGATCATGACGTGGGCGTGACGTGTGTGGTTTCAACGTGACGTGGGTGTCACGTGGGGCATCGAACGTGACGTGGACGTGACGTCGGTACTTTCAATTTGAGGTTGGTGTGACCTGGGTCATTGGAACGTGACGTACGTGTGACGTGGGTGATTCCAACGTGACGTGGGCCTTCGAACGTGACGTGGGTGTGACCTGGGTGATTGGAACGTGACGTGGGTGTGACGTGGGGGCTTCGAACGTGACGTGGGTGTGACGTGGGTGTTTCGAACGTGACGTTGGTGTTTCGAACTTGACGTGGGTGTGACGTGGATGCTTCGGACCTGACGTGGGCGTAACGTGGGGGCTTCGAGCATGACGCAGGAGTGACGTGGATGCTTCGAATGTGACGTTGGTGTTTCGAACGTGACAGGGGTGTGACGTGGGTGCTTCGAACGTGACGTGGGCGTCACGTGGGGGCTTCGAACATGACGTGGATGTGAGGTGGGTGCTTCGGACGTGACGTGGGCGTGACGTCGGGGCTTCGAAAATGATGTGGGTGTGACGTGGGTGTTTCGAACGTGACGTGGACGTGACGTGGTACTTTACATTTGACGTGGGTGTGACCTGGGTCAATCGAACGTGACGTGGGTGTGACGTGGGGGCTTCGAATGTGACGTGGGCGTGACGTGGGTGATTCGAATGTGACGTGGGCGTGACGTGGGGGCTTCGAACGTGACGTGGGTGTGACGTGGGGGCATCGAACGTCACGTGGGCGTGACTGGGTGATTGGAACGTGACGTGGGTGTGACGTGGGGGCTTCGAACGTGACGTGGGTGTGACGTGGGTGTTTCGAACCTGACGTTGGTATTTCGAACGTGACGTGGGCGTCACGTGGGGGCTTCGAACATGACGGGGGTGTGACGTGGGGGCATCGATCGTGACGTGGACGTGACGTCGGTACTTTATACCTGATGGGGGTGTGACGTGGGTCATTCGAACGTGACGTGGGTGTGACGTGGGGGTTTCGAACGTGACGTGGGCATGACGTGGGAGATTCGAACGTGACGTGGGCGTGACGTCGGTGATTCGACCGTGACGTTGGCATAAAATCGATGATTCGAACGTGACGTGGGCGTGACGTGGGGGCATCGAACGTGACGTGGGCGTGACGTGGGGGCTTCGAACGTGACCTGGGTGTGACGTGGGTGTTTCGAACGTGACGTGGGCGTGACGTGGGGGCATCGAACGTGACGTGGGCGTGACGTCGGTACTTTGAATGTGACGTGGGTGTGACGTGGGTCATTCGAACGTGATGTACGTTTGACGTGGGGGCTTCGAACGTGACGTGGGTGTTTCAAAACTAACGTGGGTGTGACGTAGGGGTATCGAACGTGACGTAGGTGTTTCCAAACTGACGTGGGTGTGACGTCGGTATGTTGAATGTGACGTGGGTGTGACGTGCATGGTTCGAACGTGAGGTGGGTGTTTTAAATGTGAGCTGGGCGTGACGTGGGTCATTCGAACATGACGTAGGTGTGACGTGGGGGCTTCGAACGTGACGTGGGTGTGACGTGGATGCTTCGAATGTGACGTTGGTGTTTCGAACGTGACATGGGTGTGACATGGGTGCTTCGAATGTGACGTGGGCGTAACGTGGGGGCTTCGAACCTGACGTGGGTGTGACGTGGGGGCTTCGAAAGTGACGTGGGTGTGACGTGGGTCATTTGAACGTGACGTGGGTGTGACGTGGGTGATTCCAACGTGACGTGGGGCTTCGAACGTGACGTGGGAGTGACGTGGGTGATTCGAACGTGACGTGGGCGTGACGTCGGAACTTTGAATGTGACGTGGGTGTGACCTGGGCCAATCGAACGTGACGTGGGTGTGACGTGGGGGCTTCGAATGTGACGTGGGCATGACTTGGGTGATTCGAATGTGACGTGGGCGTGACGTGGGGGCTTCGAACGTGACGTGGGTGTGACGTGGGTGTTTCGAACCTGACGTTGGTATTTCGAACGTGACGTGGGTGTGACGTGGGTGCATGGGACGTGACGTGGGCATAACGTGGGGGCTACGAACATTACGCGGGTGTGACGTGGATGCTTCGAATGCGACGTTGGTGTTTCGAACGTGACATGGGTGTGACGTGGGTGCTTGGAACGTGACGTGGGCGTCACGTGGGGGCTTCGAACATGACGTGGGTGTGACGTGGGGGCATCGATCGTGACGTGGACGTGACGTCGGTACTTTATACCTGATGGGGGTGTGACGTGGGTCATTCGAACGTGACGTGGGTGTGACGTGGGGTCTTCGAACGTGACGTGGGCATGACGTGGGTGATTGGAACGTGACGTGGGCGTGACGTGGGGGCTTTGAACGTGACGTGGGTGTGACGTGGGGGCTTTGAACGTGACGTGGGCATGACGTCGGTGATGCGAACGTGACGTGGGCGTGACGTGGGGGCTTCGAACGTGACGTAGGCGTAACGTGGGTCTTTACAAGTGACCTGGGCGTGACGTGGGGGCTTCGATCGTGACGTGGACGTGACGTCGGTACTTTATATCTGACGTGGGTGTGACCTGGCTCATTTGAACGTGACGTGGCTGTGACGTGGGGGCTTCGAACGTGACGTGGGCATGACGTGGGTGATTGGAACGTGACGTGGGCGTGACGTGGGGGCATCGAACGTGACGTGGGCGTGACGTGGGGATTTCAAGCATGACCTGGGTGTGACGTGGGTGTTTCGAAGGTGACGTGGGCATGACGTCAGTACTTTGAATGTGACGTGGGTGTGACCTGGGTCATGCGAACGTGACGTGGGTATGACGTGGGTGTTTCGAACGTTACGTGGGCATTTCGTGAGTGATTCAAACGTGACGTGGGCGTGACGTGGGTACTTTACATTTGACGTGGGTGTGACCTGGGTGATGCGAACGTGACGTGGGCGTCACGTGGGGGCTTCGAAAGTGACGTGGACGTCACGTGGTTGATTCGAAGGTGACGTGGGTGTGACGTGGGTGATTCGAAGGTGACGTTGGTGTTTTGAACGTGACATGGGTGTGACATGGGTGCTTCGAATGTGACGTGGGCGTAACGTGGGGGCTTCGAACCTGACGTGGGTGTGACGTGGGGGCTTCGAAAGTGACGTGGGTGTGACCTGGGTCATTTGATCGTGACGTGGGCGTGACGTGGGTGATTCCAACGTGACGTGGGGCTTTGAACGTGACGTGGGCGTGACGTGGGTGATTCGAATGTGACGTGGGCGTGACGTGGGTACTTTACATTTGACGTGGGTGTGACCTGGGTGATGCGAACGTGACGTGGGCGTCACGTGGGGGCATCGAACGTGACGTGGGCGTCACGTAGGGGTTTCGAAAGTGACGTGGACGTCACGTGGGTGATTCGAAGGTGACGTGGGCGTGACGTGGGGGCTTCGAACGTGACGTTGGTGTTTCGAACGTGACCTGGGTGTGAGGTGGGTGTTTCGAACGTGACGTGGGCGTCACGTCGGAACTTTGAATGTGACGTGGGTGTGACCTGGGTCATTGGAACGTGACGTGGGAGTGATGCGGGGGCTTCGAACATGACGTAAGGGTGACATGGGTGCTTAGAACGTGACGTGGGAGTGACGTGGGTGATTCCAACGTGACGTGGGGGCTTCGAACGTGACGTGGGCGTGATGGGGGTGATTCGAATATCACTTGGGCGTGACGTGGGGGCTTGGATGTTGACGTGGGCGTGACCTGGGTGATTGGAACGTGACGTGGACGTGACATGGGTGGTTTCAACGTGACGTGGGCGTGATGCGGGTGATTCCAACGTGACGTGGGGCTTCGAATGTGACGTGGGCGTGACGTGGGTGATTGGAACGTGACGTGGGCGTGATGTCGGTACTTTGAAAGTGACGTGGGTGTGACCTGGGGGCTTCGAATGTGACGTAAGGGCGACATGTGTGCATAGAACGTGACGTGGGCGTGACGTGGGTGATTCCAACGTGACGTGGGGGCTTCGAACGTGACATGGGCGTGACGTGGGTGTTTCGATCGTGACGTTGGTGTTCCCAACGTGACGTGGGTGTGACGTGGGTGCTTCGGACGTGACGTGGGCGTCACGTGGGGGCTTCGAACGTGACGTGGGTGTGAGGTGGGGGTTTCGAACGTGACGTGGGCGTCACGTGGGAGTTTCGAACGTGACGTGGGCGTGACGAGAGTACTTTACATTTGACGTGGGTGTGACCTGGGTGATGCAAACGTGACGTGGGCGTAACGTGGGGGCATCGAACGTGACGTGGGCGTCACGTGGGGGCTTCGAAAGTGACGTGGGCATGACGTGGGGGATGCGAAGGTGACGTGGGTGTGACGTGGGGTCTTCGAACGTGACGTGGGAGTGACGTCGCTACTTTCAATGTGACGTGGGTGTTACCTGGGTGATTGGAACGTGACGTGGGAGTGACGTCGGTACTTTCAATTTGAGGTTGGTGTGACCTGGGTCATTTGGACGTGACGTCGCTACTTTCAATTTGAGGCTGGTGTTACCTGGGTCATTCGAGCGTGACGTACGTGTGACGTTCGGGCTTCGAACGTGATGTGGGTGTTTCAAAACTAACGTGGGTGTGACGTGGGGGCTTCGATCGTGACGTGGACGTGACGTCGGTACTTTATATCTGACGTGGGTGTGACCTGGCTCATTTGAACGTGACGTGACTGTGACGTGGGGGCTTCGAACGTGACGTGGGCATGACGTGGGTGATTCGAACGTGACGTGGGTGTGACGTCAGTACTTTGAATGTGACGTGAGTGTGACCTGGGTGATTGGAACGTGACGTGGGCGTGACGTGGGGGCATCGAACGTGACGTGGGCGTCACGTGGGGGCTTCAAGCGTGACCTGGGTGTGACGTGGGTGTTTCGAAGGTGACATGGGCATGACTTTGAATGTGACGTGGGTGTGACCTGGGTCATGCGAACGTGACGTGGGTGTGACGTGGGTGTTTCGAACGTTACGTGGGCATTTCGTGGGTGATTCAAACGTGACGTGGGCGTGACGTGGGTACTTTACATTTGACGTGGGTGTGACCTGGGTGATGCGAACGTGACGTGGGCGTCACGTGGGGGCATCGAACGTGACGTGGACGTCACGTGGGGGCTTCGAAAGTGACGTGGACGTCACGTGGTTGATTCGAAGGTGACGTGGGTGTGACGTGGGTGATTCGAAGGTGACGTGGGCGTCACGTGGGGGCATCGAACGTGACATAAGGGTGACATGGGTGCTTAGAACGTGACGTGGGCGAGATGCGGGTGATTCCAACGTGACGTGGGGCTTCGAAAATGACGTGGGCGTGACGTGGGTGCTTCGGACGTGACGTGGGCATGACGTGGGGGCTTCGAAAATGATGTGGGTGTGACGTGGGGGCATCGAACGTGACGTGGGCGTGACGTGGGAGTTTCGAACGTGACGTGGACGTGACGTGGTAGTTTACTTTTGACGTGGGTGTGCCCTGGGTCAATCGAACGTGACGTGGGTGTGACGTGGGGGCTTCGAACGTGACGTGGGTGTGACGTGGGTATTTCGAACCTGACGTTGGTATTTCGAACGTGACGTGGGTGTGACGTGGGTGCTTCGGACGTGACCTGGGCATAACGTGGGGGCTACGAACATTACGCGGGTGTGACGTGGATGCTTCGAATGCGACGTTGGTGTTTCGAACGTGACATGGGTGTGACGTGTGTGCTTGGAACGTGACGTGGGCGTCACGTGGGGGCTTCGAACATGACGCGGGTGTGACGTGGGGGCATCGATCGTGACGTGGACGTGACGTCGGTACTTTATACCTGATGGGGGTGTGACGTGGGTCATTCGAACGTGACGTGGGTGTGACGTGGGGTCTTCGAACGTGACGTGGGCATGACGTGGGTGATTCGAACGTGACGTGGGCGTGACGTGGGGGCTTTGAACGTGACGTGGGTGTGACGTGGGGGCTTTGAACGTGACGTGGGCATGACGTCGGTGATGCGAACGTGACGTGGGCGTGACGTGGGGGCTTCGAACGTGACGTAGGCGTAACGTGGGTCTTTACAAGTGACCTGGGCGTGACGTGGGGGCTTCGATCGTGACGTGGACGTGACGTCGGTACTTTATATCTGACGTGGGTGTGACCTGGCTCATTTGAACGTGACGTGGCTGTGACGTGGGGGCTTCGAACGTGACGTGGGCATGACGTGGGTGATTGGAACGTGACGTGGGCGTGACGTGGGGGCATCGAACGTGACGTGGGCGTGACGTGGGGATTTCAAGCATGACCTGGGTGTGACGTGGGTGTTTCGAAGGTGACGTGGGCATGACGTCAGTACTTTGAATGTGACGTGGGTGTGACCTGGGTCATGCGAACGTGACGTGGGTATGACGTGGGTGTTTCGAACGTTACGTGGGCATTTCGTGAGTGATTCAAACGTGACGTGGGCGTGACGTGGGTACTTTACATTTGACGTGGGTGTGACCTGGGTGATGCGAACGTGACGTGGGCGTCACGTGGGGGCTTCGAAAGTGACGTGGACGTCACGTGGTTGATTCGAAGGTGACGTGGGTGTGACGTGGGTGATTCGAAGGTGACGTTGGTGTTTCGAACGTGACATGGGTGTGACATGGGTGCTTCGAATGTGACGTGGGCGTAACGTGGGGGCATCGAACCTGACGTGGGTGTGACGTGGGGGCTTCGAAAGTGACGTGGGTGTGACCTGGGTCATTTGATCGTGACGTGGGCGTGACGTGGGTGATTCCAACGTGACGTGGGGCTTTGAACGTGACGTGGGCGTGACGTGGGTGATTCGAATGTGACGTGGGCGTGACGTGGGTACTTTACATTTGACGTGGGTGTGACCTGGGTGATGCGAACGTGACGTGGGCGTCACGTGGGGGCATCGAACGTGACGTGGGCGTCACGTAGGGGTTTCGAAAGTGACGTGGACGTCACGTGGGTGATTCGAAGGTGACGTGGGCGTGACGTGGGGGCTTCGAACGTGACGTTGGTGTTTCGAACGTGACCTGGGTGTGAGGTGGGTGTTTCGAACGTGACGTGGGCGTCACGTCGGAACTTTGAATGTGACGTGGGTGTGACCTGGGTCATTGGAACGTGACGTGGGAGTGATGCGGGGGCTTCGAACATGACGTAAGGGTGACATGGGTGCTTAGAACGTGACGTGGGAGTGACGTGGGTGATTCCAACGTGACGTGGGGGCTTCGAACGTGACGTGGGCGTGATGGGGGTGATTCGAATATCACTTGGGCGTGACGTGGGGGCTTGGATGTTGACGTGGGCGTGACCTGGGTGATTGGAACGTGACGTGGACGTGACATGGGTGGTTTCAACGTGACGTGGGCGTGATGCGGGTGATTCCAACGTGACGTGGGGCTTCGAATGTGACGTGGGCGTGACGTGGGTGATTGGAACGTGACGTGGGCGTGATGTCGGTACTTTGAAAGTGACGTGGGTGTGACCTGGGGGCTTCGAATGTGACGTAAGGGCGACATGTGTGCATAGAACGTGACGTGGGCGTGACGTGGGTGATTCCAACGTGACGTGGGGGCTTCGAACGTGACATGGGCGTGACGTGGGTGTTTCGATCGTGACGTTGGTGTTCCCAACGTGACGTGGGTGTGACGTGGGTGCTTCGGACGTGACGTGGGCGTCACGTGGGGGCTTCGAACGTGACGTGGGTGTGAGGTGGGGGTTTCGAACGTGACGTGGGCATGACGTGGGTGATTCGAACGTGACGTGGGCGTCACGTGGGAGTTTCGAACGTGACGTGGGCGTGACGTGAGTACTTTACATTTGACGTGGGTGTGACCTGGGTGATGCAAACGTGACGTGGGCGTAACGTGGGGGCATCGAACGTGACGTGGGCGTCACGTGGGGGCTTCGAAAGTGACGTGGGCATGACGTGGGGGATGCGAAGGTGACGTGGGTGTGACGTGGGGTCTTCGAACGTGACGTGGGAGTGACGTCGCTACTTTCAATGTGACGTGGGTGTTACCTGGGTGATTGGAACGTGACGTGGGAGTGACGTCGGTACTTTCAATTTGAGGTTGGTGTGACCTGGGTCATTTGGACGTGACGTCGCTACTTTCAATTTGAGGCTGGTGTTACCTGGGTCATTCGAGCGTGACGTACGTGTGACGTTCGGGCTTCGAACGTGATGTGGGTGTTTCAAAACTAACGTGGGTGTGACGTGGGGGCTTCGATCGTGACGTGGACGTGACGTCGGTACTTTATATCTGACGTGGGTGTGACCTGGCTCATTTGAACGTGACGTGACTGTGACGTGGGGGCTTCGAACGTGACGTGGGCATGACGTGGGTGATTCGAACGTGACGTGGGTGTGACGTCAGTACTTTGAATGTGACGTGAGTGTGACCTGGGTGATTGGAACGTGACGTGGGCGTGACGTGGGGGCATCGAACGTGACGTGGGCGTCACGTGGGGGCTTCAAGCGTGACCTGGGTGTGACGTGGGTGTTTCGAAGGTGACATGGGCATGACTTTGAATGTGACGTGGGTGTGACCTGGGTCATGCGAACGTGACGTGGGTGTGACGTGGGTGTTTCGAACGTTACGTGGGCATTTCGTGGGTGATTCAAACGTGACGTGGGCGTGACGTGGGTACTTTACATTTGACGTGGGTGTGACCTGGGTGATGCGAACGTGACGTGGGCGTCACGTGGGGGCATCGAACGTGACGTGGACGTCACGTGGGGGCTTCGAAAGTGACGTGGACGTCACGTGGTTGATTCGAAGGTGACGTGGGTGTGACGTGGGTGATTCGAAGGTCACGTGGGCGTCACGTGGGGGCATCGAACGTGACATAAGGGTGACATGGGTGCTTAGAACGTGACGTGGGCGAGATGCGGGTGATTCCAACGTGACGTGGGGCTTCGAAAATGACGTGGGCGTGACGTGGGTGCTTCGGACGTGACGTGGGCATGACGTGGGGTCTTCGAAAATGATGTGGGTGTGACGTGGGGGCATCGAACGTGACGTGGGCGTGACGTGGGAGTTTCGAACGTGACGTGGACGTGACGTGGTAGTTTACTTTTGACGTGGGTGTGCCCTGGGTCAATCGAACGTGACGTGGGTGTGACGTGGGGGCTTCGAACGTGACGTGGGTGTGACGTGGGTATTTCGAACCTGACGTTGGTATTTCGAACGTGACGTGGGTGTGACGTGGGTGCTTCGGACGTGACCTGGGCATAACGTGGGGGCTACGAACATTACGCGGGTGTGACGTGGATGCTTCGAATGCGACGTTGGTGTTTCGAACGTGACATGGGTGTGACGTGTGTGCTTGGAACGTGACGTGGGCGTCACGTGGGGGCTTCGAACATGACGCGGGTGTGACGTGGGGGCATCGATCGTGACGTGGACGTGACGTCGGTACTTTATACCTGATGGGGGTGTGACCTGGCTCATTTGAACGTGACGTGGCTGTGACGTGGGGGCTTCGAACGTGATGTGGGCATGACGTGGGTGATTGGAACGTGACGTGGGCGTGACGTGGGGGCATCGAACGTGACGTGGGCGTGACGTGGGGTTTCAAGCGTGACCTGGGTGTGACGTGGGTGATTCCAACGTGACGTGGACGTGACGTCGGTACTTTGAATGTGACGTGGGTGTGACGTGGGTCATGCGATCGTGATGTACGTGTGACGAAGGGGGCTTCGAACGTGACGTGGGTGTTTCAAAACTAACGTGGGTGTGACGTAGGGGTATCGAACGTGACGTAGGTGTTTCCAAACTGACGTGGGTGTGACGTCGGTATGTTGAATGTGACGTGGGTGTGACGTGCATGGTTCGAACGTGAGGTGGGTGTTTTAAATGTGAGCTGGGCGTGACGTGGGTCATTCGAACATGACGTAGGTGTGACGTGGGGGCTTCGAACGTGACGTGGGCGTGACGTGGATGCTTCGAATGTGACGTTGGTGTTTCGAACGTGACATGGGTGTGACATGGGTGCTTCGAATGTGACGTGGGCGTAACGTGGGGGCTTCGAACCTGACGTGGGAGTGACGTGGGGGCTTCGAAAGTGACGTGGGCGTGACGTGGGTCATTTGAACGTGACATGGGCGTGACGTGGGAGTTTCGAACGTGACGTGGACGTGACGTCGGTACTTTCAATTTGAGGTTGGTGTGACCTGGGTCATTTGGACGTGACGTCGCTACTTTCAATTTGAGGCTGGTGTGACCTGGGTCATTCGAGCGTGACGTACGTGTGACGTTGGGGCTTCGAACGTGATGTGGGTGTTTCAAAACTAACGTGGGTGTGACGTGGGGGCTTCGAACGTGACGTAGGCGTAACGTGGGTGTTTACAAGTGACCTGGGCGTGACGTGGGGGCTTCGATCGTGACGTGGACGTGACGTCGGTACTTTATATCTGACGTGGGTGTGACCTGGCTCATTTGAACGTGACGTGGCTGTGACGTGGGGGCTTCGAACGTGACGTGGGCATGACGTGGGTGATTGGAACGTGACGTGGGCGTGACGTGGGGGCATCGAACGTGACGTGGGCGTGACGTGGGGATTTCAAGCGTGACCTGGGTGTGACGTGGGTGTTTCGAAGGTGACGTGGGCATGACGTCAGTACTTTGAATGTGACGTGGGTGTGACCTGGGTCATGCGAACGTGACGTGGGTGTGACGTGGGTGTTTCGAACGTTACGTGGGCATTTCGTGGGTGATTCAAACGTGACGTGGGCGTGACGTGGGTACTTTACTTTTGACGTGGGTGTGACCTGGGTGATGCGAACGTGACGTGGACGTCACGTGGGGGCTTCGAAAGTGACGTGGACGTCACGTGGTTGATTCGAAGGTGACGTGGGTGTGACGTGGGTGATTCGAAGGTGACGTTGGTGTTTCGAACGTGACGTGGGTGTGACATGGGTGCTTCGAATGTGACGTGGGCGTAACGTGGGGGCTTCGAACCTGACGTGGGTGTGACGTGGGGGCTTCGAAAGTGACGTGGGTGTGACCTGGGTCATTTGATCGTGACGTGGGCGTGACGTGGGTGATTCCAACGTGACGTGGGGCTTTGAACGTGACGTGGGCGTGACGTGGGTGATTCGAATGTGACGTGGGCGTGACGTGGGTACTTTACATTTGACGTGGGTGTGACCTGGGTGATGCGAACGTGACGTGGGCGTCACGTGGGGGCATCGAACGTGACGTGGGCGTCACGTGGGGGCTTCGAAAGTGACGTGGACGTCACGTGGGTGATTCGAAGGTGACGTGGGCGTGACGTGGGGGCTTCGAACGTGACGTTGGTGTTTCGAACGTGACCTGGGTGTGAGGTGGGTGTTTCGAACGTGACGTGGGCGTCACGTCGGAACTTTGAATGTGACGTGGGTGTGACCTGGGTCATTGGAACGTGACGTGGGAGTGATGCGGGGGCTTCGAACATGACGTAAGGGTGACATGGGTGCTTAGAACGTGACGTGGGAGTGACGTGGGTGATTCCAACGTGACGTGGGGGCTTCGAACGTGACGTGGACGTGATGGGGGTGATTCGAATATCACTTGGGCGTGACGTGGGGGCTTGGATGTTGACGTGGGCGTGACCTGGGTGATTGGAACGTGACGTGGACGTGACATGGGTGGTTTCAACGTGACGTGGGCGTGATGCGGGTGATTCCAACGTGACGTGGGGCTTCGAATGTGACGTGGGCGTGACGTGGGTGATTGGAACGTGACGTGGGCGTGACGTCGGTACTTTGAAAGTGACGTGGGTGTGACCTGGGGGCTTCGAATGTGACGTAAGGGCGACATGTGTGCATAGAACGTGACGTGGGCGTGACGTGGGTGATTCCAACGTGACGTGGGGGCTTCCAACGTGACATGGGCGTGACGTGGGTGTTTCGATCGTGACGTTGGTGTTCCCAACGTGACGTGGGTGTGACGTGGGTGCTTCGGACGTGACGTGGGCGTCACGTGGGGGCTTCGAACGTGACGTGGGTGTGAGGTGGGGGTTTCGAACGTGACGTGGGCATGACGTGGGTGATTCGAACGTGACGTGGGCGTCACGTGGGAGTTTCGAACGTGACGTGGGCGTGACGTGAGTACTTTACATTTGACGTGGGTGTGACCTGGGTGATGCAAACGTGACGTGGGCGTAACGTGGGGGCATCGAACGTGACGTGGGCGTCACGTGGGGGCTTCGAAAGTGACGTGGGCATGACGTGGGGGATGCGAAGGTGACGTGGGTGTGACGTGGGGTCTTCGAACGTGACGTGGGAGTGACGTCGCTACTTTCAATGTGACGTGGGTGTTACCTGGGTGATTGGAACGTGACGTGGGAGTGACGTCGGTACTTTCAATTTGAGGTTGGTGTGACCTGGGTCATTTGGACGTGACGTCGCTACTTTCAATTTGAGGCTGGTGTTACCTGGGTCATTCGAGCGTGACGTACGTGTGACGTTCGGGCTTCGAACGTGATGTGGGTGTTTCAAAACTAACGTGGGTGTGACGTGGGGGCTTCGAACGTGACGTAGGCGTAACGTGGGTGTTTACAAGTGACCTGGGCGTGACGTGGGGGCTTCGATCGTGACGTGGACGTGACGTCGGTACTTTATATCTGACGTGGGTGTGACCTGGCTCATTTGAACGTGACGTGGCTGTGACGTGGGGGCTTCGAACGTGACGTGGGCATGACGTGGGTGATTCGAACGTGACGTGGGTGTGACGTCAGTACTTTGAATGTGACGTGAGTGTGACCTGGGTGATTGGAACGTGATGTGGGCGTGACGTGGGGGCATCGAACGTGACGTGGGCGTCACGTGGGGGCTTCAAGCGTGACCTGGGTGTGACGTGGGTGTTTCGAAGGTGACATGGGCATGACTTTGAATGTGACGTGGGTGTGACCTGGGTCATGCGAACGTGACGTGGGTGTGACGTGGGTGTTTCGAACGTTACGTGGGCATTTCGTGGGTGATTCAAACGTGACGTGGGCGTGACGTGGGTACTTTACATTTGACGTGGGTGTGACCTGGGTGATGCGAACGTGACGTGGGCGTCACGTGGGGGCATCGAACGTGACGTGGACGTCACGTGGGGGCTTCGAAAGTGACGTGGACGTCACGTGGTTGATTCGAAGGTGACGTGGGTGTGACGTGGGTGATTCGAAGGTGACGTGGGCGTCACGTGGGGGCATCGAACGTGACATAAGGGTGACATGGGTGCTTAGAACGTGACGTGGGCGAGATGCGGGTGATTCCAACGTGACGTGGGGCTTCGAACATGACGTGGGCGTGACGTGGGTGCTTCGGACGTGACGTGGGCATGACGTGGGGTCTTCGAAAATGATGTGGGTGTGACGTGGGGGCATCGAACGTGACGTGGACGTGACGTCGGAGTTTCGAACGTGATGTGGACGTGACGTGGTAGTTTACTTTTGAAGTGGGTGTGACCTGGGTCAATCGAACGTGACGTCGGTGTGACGTGGGGGCTTCGAACGTGACGTGGGTGTGACGTGGGTGTTTCGAACCTGACGTTGGTATTTCGAACGTGACGTGGGTGTGACGTGGGTGCTTCGGACGTGACGTGGGCGTAACGTGGGGGCTACGAACATTACGCGGGTGTGACGTGGATGCTTCGAATGCGATGTTGGTGTTTCGAACGTGACATGGGTGTGACGTGGGTGCTTGGAACGTGACGTGGGCGTCACGTGGAGGCTTCGAACATGACGGGGGTGTGACGTGGGTGATTCGAACGTGACGTGGGCATGACGTCGGTACTTTATACCTGATGGGGGTGTGACGTGGGTCATTCGAACGTGACGTGGGTGTGACGTGGGGGCTTCGAACGTGACGTGGGCATGACGTGGGTGCTTGGAACGTGACGTGGGCGTGACGTGGGGGCTTCGAACATGACGGGGGTGTGACGTGGGTGATTCGATCGTGACGTGGACGTGACGTCGGTACTTTATACCTGATGGGGGTGTGACGTGGGTCATTCGAACGTGACGTGGGTGTGACGTGGGGGCTTCGAACGTGACGTGGGCATGACGTGGGTGATTCGAACGTGACGTGGGCGTGACGTGGGGGCATCGAACGTGACGTGGGTGTGACGTGGGGGCTTCGAGTGTGACGTGGGCATGACGTCGGTGATTCGAACGTGACGTGGGCATGACGTCGGTGATTCGAACGTGACGTGGGCGTGACGTGGGGGCATCGAACGTGACGTGGGCGTGACGTGGGGGCTTCGAACGTGACCTGGGTGTGACGTGGGTGTTTCGAACGTGACGTGGGCGTGACGTGGGGGCATCGAACGTGACGTGGGCGTGACGTGGGGGCTTCGAACGTGACCTGGGTGTGACGTGGGTGTTTCGAACGTGACGTGGGCGTGACGTCGGTACTTTGAAAGTGACGTGGGTGTGACGTGGGTCATTCGAACGTGATGTACGTGTGACGTGGGGGCTTCGAACGTGACGTGGGTGTGACATGGGTGCTTCGAATGTGACGAGGGCGTAACGTGGGGGCTTCGAACCTGACGTGGGTGTGACGTGGCGGCTTCGGACCTGACGTGGGCGTTACTTGGGTCATTTGAACGTGACGTGGGCGTGACGTGGGTGATTCCAACGTGACGTGGGGCTTTGAACGTGACGGGGGCGTGACGTGGGTGATTCGAATGTGACGTGGGCATGATGTGGGTACTTTACATTTGACGTGGGTGTGACCTGGGTGATGCGAACGTGACGTGGGCGTCACGTGGGGGCATCGAACGTGACGTGGGCGTCACGTGGGGGCTTCGAAAGTGACGTGGACGTCACGTGGGTGATTCGAAGGTGACGTGGGCGTGACGTGGGGGCTTCGAACGTGACCTGGGTGTGAGGTGGGTGTTTCGAACGTGACGTGGGCGTCACGTCGGAACTTTGAATGTGACGTGGGTGTGACGTGGGTCATTCGAACGTGATGTACGTGTGACGTGGGGGCTTCGAACGTGACGTGGGTGTTTCAAAACTAACGTGGGTGTGACGTAGGGGTATCGAACGTGACGTAGGTGTTTCCAAACTGACGTGGATGTGACGTCAGTACGTTGAATGTGACGTGGGTGTGACGTGCATGGTTCGAACGTGAGGTGGGTGTTTTAAATGTGAGCTGGGCGTATCGTGGGTCATTCGAATGTGACATAGGTGTGACGTGGGGGCATCGAACGTGACGTGGGCGTGACGTGGGGATTTCAAGCGTGACCTGGGTGTGACGTGGGTGTTTCGAAGGTGACGTGGGCATGACGTCAGTACTTTGAATGTGACGTGGGTGTGACCTGGGTGATTGGAACGTGACGTGGGTGTGACGTGGGTGTTTCGAACGTTACGTGGGCATTTCGTGAGTGATTCAAACGTGACGTGGGTGTGACGTGGTACTTTACTTTTGACATGGGTGTGACCTGGGTGATGCGAACGTGACGTGGACGTCACGTGGGGGCTTCGAAAGTGACGTGGACGTCACGTGGTTGATTCGAAGGTGACGTGGGTGTGACGTGGGTGATTCGAAGGTGACGTTGGTGTTTCGAACGTGACATGGGTGTGACATGGGTGCTTCGAATGTGACGTGGGCGTAACGTGGGGGCTTCGAACCTGACGTGGGTGTGACGTGGGGGCTTCGAAAGTGACGTGGGTGTGACCTGGGTCATTTGATCGTGACGTGGGCGTGACGTGGGTGATTCCAACGTGACGTGGGGCTTTGAACGTGACGTGGGCGTGACGTGGGTGATTCGAATGTGACGTGGGCGTGACGTGGGTACTTTACATTTGACGTGGGTGTGACCTGGGTGATGCGAACGTGACGTGGGCGTCACGTGGGGGCATCGAACGTGACGTGGGCGTCACGTGGGGGCTTCGAAAGTGACGTGGACGTCACGTGGGTGATTCGAAGGTGACGTGGGCGTGACGTGGGGGCTTCGAACGTGACGTTGGTGTTTCGAACGTGACCTGGGTGTGAGGTGGGTGTTTCGAACGTGACGTGGGCGTCACGTCGGAACTTTGAATGTGACGTGGGTGTGACCTGGGTCATTGGAACGTGACGTGGGAGTGATGCGGGGGCTTCGAACATGACGTAAGGGTGACATGGGTGCTTAGAACGTGACGTGGGAGTGACGTGGGTGATTCCAACGTGACGTGGGGGCTTCGAACGTGACGTGGACGTGATGGGGGTGATTCGAATATCACTTGGGCGTGACGTGGGGGCTTGGATGTTGACGTGGGCGTGACCTGGGTGATTGGAACGTGACGTGGACGTGACATGGGTGGTTTCAACGTGACGTGGGCGTGATGCGGGTGATTCCAACGTGACGTGGGGCTTCGAATGTGACGTGGGCGTGACGTGGGTGATTGGAACGTGATGTGGGCGTGACGTCGGTACTTTGAAAGTGACGTGGGTGTGACCTGGGGGCTTCGAATGTGACGTAAGGGCGACATGTGTGCATAGAACGTGACGTGGGCGTGACGTGGGTGATTCCAACGTGACGTGGGGGCTTCCAACGTGACATGGGCGTGACGTGGGTGTTTCGATCGTGACGTTGGTGTTCCCAACGTGACGTGGGTGTGACGTGGGTGCTTCGGACGTGACGTGGGCGTCACGTGGGGGCTTCGAACGTGACGTGGGTGTGAGGTGGGGGTTTCGAACGTGACGTGGGCATGACGTGGGTGATTCGAACGTGACGTGGGCGTCACGTGGGAGTTTCGAACGTGACGTGGGCGTGACGTGAGTACTTTACATTTGACGTGGGTGTGACCTGGGTGATGCAAACGTGACGTGGGCGTAACGTGGGGGCATCGAACGTGACGTGGGCGTCACGTGGGGGCTTCGAAAGTGACGTGGGCATGACGTGGGGGATGCGAAGGTGACGTGGGTGTGACGTGGGGTCTTCGAACGTGACGTGGGAGTGACGTCGCTACTTTCAATGTGACGTGGGTGTTACCTGGGTGATTGGAACGTGACGTGGGAGTGACGTCGGTACTTTCAATTTGAGGTTGGTGTGACCTGGGTCATTTGGACGTGACGTCGCTACTTTCAATTTGAGGCTGGTGTTACCTGGGTCATTCGAGCGTGATGTACGTGTGACGTTCGGGCTTCGAACGTGATGTGGGTGTTTCAAAACTAACGTGGGTGTGACGTGGGGGCTTCGAACGTGACGTAGGCGTAACGTGGGTGTTTACAAGTGACCTGGGCGTGACGTGGGGGCTTCGATCGTGACGTGGACGTGACGTCGGTACTTTATATCTGACGTGGGTGTGACCTGGCTCATTTGAACGTGACGTGGCTGTGACGTGGGGGCTTCGAACGTGACGTGGGCATGACGTGGGTGATTCGAACGTGACGTGGGTGTGACGTCAGTACTTTGAATGTGACGTGAGTGTGACCTGGGTGATTGGAACGTGATGTGGGCGTGACGTGGGGGCATCGAACGTGACGTGGGTGTCACGTGGGGGCTTCAAGCGTGACCTGGGTGTGACGTGGGTGTTTCGAAGGTGACATGGGCATGACTTTGAATGTGACGTGGGTGTGACCTGGGTCATGCGAACGTGACGTGGGTGTGACGTGGGTGTTTCGAACGTTACGTGGGCATTTCGTGGGTGATTCAAACGTGACGTGGGCGTGACGTGGGTACTTTACATTTGACGTGGGTGTGACCTGGGTGATGCGAACGTGACGTGGGCGTCACGTGGGGGCATCGAACGTGACGTGGACGTCACGTGGGGGCTTCGAAAGTGACGTGGACGTCACGTGGTTGATTCGAAGGTGACGTGGGTGTGACGTGGGTGATTCGAAGGTGACGTGGGCGTCACGTGGGGGCATCGAACGTGACATAAGGGTGACATGGGTGCTTAGAACGTGACGTGGGCGAGATGCGGGTGATTCCAACGTGACGTGGGGCTTCGAACATGACGTGGGCGTGACGTGGGTGCTTCGGACGTGACGTGGGCATGACGTGGGGTCTTCGAAAATGATGTGGGTGTGACGTGGGGGCATCGAACGTGACGTGGACGTGACGTCGGAGTTTCGAACGTGAGGTGGACGTGACGTGGTAGTTTACTTTTGACGTGGGTGTGCCCTGGGTCAATCGAACGTGACGTGGGTGTGACGTGGGGGCTTCGAACGTGACGTGGGTGTGACGTGGGTGTTTCGAACCTGACGTTGGTATTTCGAACGTGACGTGGGTGTGACGTGGGTGCTTCGGACGTGACGTGGGCGTAACGTGGGGGCTACGAACATTACGCGGGTGTGACGTGGATGCTTCGAATGCGATGTTGGTGTTTCGAACGTGACATGGGTGTGACGTGGGTGCTTGGAACGTGACGTGGGCGTCACGTGGAGGCTTCGAACATGACGGGGGTGTGACGTGGGTGATTCGAACGTGACGTGGGCATGACGTCGGTACTTTATACCTGATGGGGGTGTGACGTGGGTCATTCGAACGTGACGTGGGTGTTACGTGGGGGCTTCGAACGTGACGTGGGCATGACGTGGGTGCTTGGAACGTGACGTGGGCGTCACGTGGGGGCTTCGAACATGACGGGGGTGTGACGTGGGTGATTCGATCGTGACGTGGACGTGACGTCGGTACTTTATACCTGATGGGGGTGTGACGTGGGTCATTCGAACGTGACGTGGGTGTGACGTGGGGGCTTCGAACGTGACGTGGGCATGACGTGGGTGATTCGAACGTGACGTGGGTGTGACGTGGGGGCATCGAACGTGACGTGGGCGTGACGTGGGGGCTTCGAGTGTGACGTGGGCATGACGTCGGTGATTCGAACGTGACGTGGGCATGACGTCGGTGATTCGAACGTGACGTGGGCGTGACGTGGGGGCATCGAACGTGATGTGGGCGTGACGTGGGGGCTTCGAACGTGACCTGGGTGTGACGTGGGTGTTTCGAACGTGACGTGGGCGTGACGTGGGGGCATCGAACGTGACGTGGGCGTGACGTGGGTGTTTCGAACGTGACGTGGGCATGACGTGGGTGATTGGAACGTGACGTGGGCGTGACGTGGGTGTTTCGAACGTGACGTGGGCGTGACGTGGGGATTTCAAGCGTGACCTGGGTGTGACGTGGGTGTTTCGAAGGTGACGTGGGCATGACGTCAGTACTTTGAATGTGACGTGGGTGTGACCTGGGTCATGCGAACGTGACGTGGGTGTGACGTGGGTGTTTCGAACGTTACGTGGGCATTTCGTGGGTGATTCAAACGTGACGTGGGCGTGACGTGGGTACTTTACATTTGACGTGGGTGTGACCTGGGTGATGCGAACGTGACGTGGACGTCACGTGGGGGCTTCGAAAGTGACGTGGACGTCACGTGGTTGATTCGAAGGTGACGTGGGTGTGACGTGGGTGATTCGAAGGTGACGTTGGTGTTTCGAACGTGACATGGGTGTGACATGGGTGCTTCGAATGTGACGTGGGCGTAACGTGGGGGCTTCGAACCTGACGTGGGTGTGACGTGGGGGCTTCGAAAGTGACGTGGGTGTGACCTGGGTCATTTGATCGTGACGTGGGCGTGACGTGGGTGATTCCAACGTGACGTGGGGTTTGAACGTGACGTGGGCGTGACGTGGGTGATTCGAATGTGACGTGGGCGTGACGTGGGTACTTTACATTTGACGTGGGTGTGACCTGGGTGATGCGAACGTGACGTGGGCGTCACGTGGGGGCATCGAACGTGACGTGGGCGTCACGTGGGGGCTTCGAAAGTGACGTGGACGTCACGTGGGTGATTCGAAGGTGACGTGGGCGTGACGTGGGGGCTTCGAACGTGACGTGGGCATGACGTGGGGTCTTCGAAAATGATGTGGGTGTGACGTGGGGGCATCGAACGTGACGTGGACGTGACGTCGGAGTTTCGAACGTGACGTGGACGTGACGTGGTAGTTTACTTTTGACGTGGGTGTGACCTGGGTCAATCGAACGTGACGTCGGTGTGACGTGGGGGCTTCGAACGTGACGTGGGTGTGACGTGGGTGTTTCGAACCTGACGTTGGTATTTCGAACGTGACGTGGGTGTGACGTGGGTGCTTCGGACGTGACGTGGGCGTAACGTGGGGGCTACGAACATTACGCGGGTGTGACGTGGATGCTTCGAATGCGATGTTGGTGTTTCGAACGTGACATGGGTGTGACGTGGGTGCTTGGAACGTGACGTGGGCGTCACGTGGAGGCTTCGAACATGACGGGGGTGTGACGTGGGTGATTCGAACGTGACGTGGGCATGACGTCGGTACTTTATACCTGATGGGGGTGTGACGTGGGTCATTCGAACGTGACGTGGGTGTGACGTGGGGGCTTCGAACGTGACGTGGGCATGACGTGGGTGCTTGGAACGTGACGTGGGCGTCACGTGGGGGCTTCGAACATGACGGGGGTGTGACGTGGGGGCATCGATCGTGACGTGGACGTGACGTCGGTACTTTATACCTGATGGGGGTGTGACGTGGGTCATTCGAACGTGACGTGGGTGTGACGTGGGGGCTTCGAACGTGACGTGGGCATGACGTGGGTGATTCGAACGTGACGTGGGCGTGACGTGGGGGCATCGAACGTGACGTGGGCATGACGTGGGTGCTTGGAACGTGACGTGGGCGTCACGTGGGGGCTTCGAACATGACGGGGGTGTGACGTGGGTGATTCGATCGTGACGTGGACGTGACGTCGGTACTTTATACCTGATGGGGGTGTGACGTGGGTGTTTCGAACGTGACGTGGGTGTGACGTGGGGGCTTCGAACGTGACGTGGGCATGACGTGGGTGATTCGAACGTGACGTGGGTGTGACGTGGGGGCATCGAACGTGACGTGGGCGTGACGTGGGGGCTTCGAGTGTGACGTGGGCATGACGTCGGTGATTCGAACGTGACGTGGGCATGACGTCGGTGATTCGAACGTGACGTGGGCGTGACGTGGGGGCATCGAACGTGATGTGGGCGTGACGTGGGGGCTTCGAACGTGACCTGGGTGTGACGTGGGTGTTTCGAACGTGACGTGGGCGTGACGTGGGGGCATCGAACGTGACGTGGGCGTGACGTGGGGGCTTCGAACGTGACGTGGGCATGACGTGGGTGATTGGAACGTGACGTGGGCGTGACGTGGGTGTTTCGAACGTGACGTGGGCGTGACGTGGGGATTTCAAGCGTGACCTGGGTGTGACGTGGGTGTTTCGAAGGTGACGTGGGCATGACGTCAGTACTTTGAATGTGACGTGGGTGTGACCTGGGTCATGCGAACGTGACGTGGGTGTGACGTGGGTGTTTCGAACGTTACGTGGGCATTTCGTGGGTGATTCAAACGTGACGTGGGCGTGACGTGGGTACTTTACATTTGACGTGGGTGTGACCTGGGTGATGCGAACGTGACGTGGACGTCACGTGGGGGCTTCGAAAGTGACGTGGACGTCACGTGGTTGATTCGAAGGTGACGTGGGTGTGACGTGGGTGATTCGAAGGTGACGTTGGTGTTTCGAACGTGACATGGGTGTGACATGGGTGCTTCGAATGTGACGTGGGCGTAACGTGGGGGCTTCGAACCTGACGTGGGTGTGACGTGGGGGCTTCGAAAGTGACGTGGGTGTGACCTGGGTCATTTGATCGTGACGTGGGCGTGACGTGGGTGATTCCAACGTGACGTGGGGTTTGAACGTGACGTGGGCGTGACGTGGGTGATTCGAATGTGACGTGGGCGTGACGTGGGTACTTTACATTTGACGTGGGTGTGACCTGGGTGATGCGAACGTGACGTGGGCGTCACGTGGGGGCATCGAACGTGACGTGGGCGTCACGTGGGGGCTTCGAAAGTGACGTGGACGTCACGTGGGTGATTCGAAGGTGACGTGGGCGTGACGTGGGGGCTTCGAACGTGACGTTGGTGTTTCGAACGTGACCTGGGTGTGAGGTGGGTGTTTCGAACGTGACGTGGGCGTCACGTCGGAACTTTGAATGTGACGTGGGTGTGACCTGGGTCATTGGAACGTGACGTGGGAGTGATGCGGGGGCTTCGAACATGACGTAAGGGTGACATGGGTGCTTAGAACGTGACGTGGGAGTGACGTGGGTGATTCCAACGTGACGTGGGGGCTTCGAACGTGACGTGGACGTGATGGGGGTGATTCGAATATCACTTGGGCGTGACGTGGGGGCTTGGATGTTGACGTGGGCGTGACCTGGGTGATTGGAACGTGACGTGGACGTGACATGGGTGGTTTCAACGTGACGTGGGCGTGATGCGGGTGATTCCAACGTGACGTGGGGCTTCGAATGTGACGTGGGCGTGACGTGGGTGATTGGAACGTGACGTGGGCGTGATGTCGGTACTTTGAAAGTGACGTGGGTGTGACCTGGGGGCTTCGAATGTGACGTAAGGGCGACATGTGTGCATAGAACGTGACGTGGGCGTGACGTGGGTGATTCCAACGTGACGTGGGGGCTTCCAACGTGACATGGGCGTGACGTGGGTGTTTCGATCGTGACGTTGGTGTTCCCAACGTGACGTGGGTGTGACGTGGGTGCTTCGGACGTGACGTGGGCGTCACGTGGGGGCTTCGAACGTGACGTGGGTGTGAGGTGGGGGTTTCGAACGTGACGTGGGCATGACGTGGGTGATTCGAACGTGACGTGGGCGTCACGTGGGAGTTTCGAACGTGACGTGGGCGTGACGTGAGTACTTTACATTTGACGTGGGTGTGACCTGGGTGATGCAAACGTGACGTGGGCGTAACGTGGGGGCATCGAACGTGACGTGGGCGTCACGTGGGGGCTTCGAAAGTGACGTGGGCATGACGTGGGGGATGCGAAGGTGACGTGGGTGTGACGTGGGGTCTTCGAACGTGACGTGGGAGTGACGTCGCTACTTTCAATGTGACGTGGGTGTTACCTGGGTGATTGGAACGTGACGTGGGAGTGACGTCGGTACTTTCAATTTGAGGTTGGTGTGACCTGGGTCATTTGGACGTGACGTCGCTACTTTCAATTTGAGGCTGGTGTTACCTGGGTCATTCGAGCGTGATGTACGTGTGACGTTCGGGCTTCGAACGTGATGTGGGTGTTTCAAAACTAACGTGGGTGTGACGTGGGGGCTTCGAACGTGACGTAGGCGTAACGTGGGTGTTTACAAGTGACCTGGGCGTGACGTGGGGGCTTCGATCGTGACGTGGACGTGACGTCGGTACTTTATATCTGACGTGGGTGTGACCTGGCTCATTTGAACGTGACGTGGCTGTGACGTGGGGGCTTCGAACGTGACGTGGGCATGACGTGGGTGATTCGAACGTGACGTGGGTGTGACGTCAGTACTTTGAATGTGACGTGAGTGTGACCTGGGTGATTGGAACGTGATGTGGGCGTGACGTGGGGGCATCGAACGTGACGTGGGCGTCACGTGGGGCCTTCAAGCGTGACCTGGGTGTGACGTGGGTGTTTCGAAGGTGACATGGGCATGACTTTGAATGTGACGTGGGTGTGACCTGGGTCATGCGAACGTGACGTGGGTGTGACGTGGGTGTTTCGAACGTTACGTGGGCATTTCGTGGGTGATTCAAACGTGACGTGGGCGTGACGTGGGTACTTTACATTTGACGTGGGTGTGACCTGGGTGATGCGAATGTGACGTGGGCGTCACGTGGGGGCATCGAACGTGACGTGGACGTCACGTGGGGGCTTCGAAAGTGACGTGGACGTCACGTGGTTGATTCGAAGGTGACGTGGGTGTGACGTGGGTGATTCGAAGGTGACGTGGGCGTCACGTGGGGGCATCGAACGTGACATAAGGGTGACATGGGTGCTTAGAACGTGACGTGGGCGAGATGCGGGTGATTCCAACGTGACGTGGGGCTTCGAACATGACGTGGGCGTGACGTGGGTGCTTCGGACGTGACGTGGGCATGACGTGGGGTCTTCGAAAATGATGTGGGTGTGACGTGGGGGCATCGAACGTGACGTGGACCTGACGTCGGAGTTTCGAACGTGACGTGGACGTGACGTGGTAGTTTACTTTTGACGTGGGTGTGACCTGGGTCAATCGAACGTGACGTCGGTGTGACGTGGGGGCTTCGAACGTGACGTGGGTGTGACGTGGGTGTTTCGAACCTGACGTTGGTATTTCGAACGTGACGTGGGTGTGACGTGGGTGCTTCGGACGTGACGTGGGCGTAACGTGGGGGCTACGAACATTACGCGGGTGTGACGTGGATGCTTCGAATGCGATGTTGGTGTTTCGAACGTGACATGGGTGTGACGTGGGTGCTTGGAACGTGACGTGGGCGTCACGTGGAGGCTTCGAACATGACGGGGGTGTGACGTGGGTGATTCGAACGTGACGTGGGCATGACGTCGGTACTTTATACCTGATGGGGGTGTGACGTGGGTCATTCGAACGTGACGTGGGTGTGACGTGGGGGCTTCGAACGTGACGTGGGCATGACGTGGGTGCTTGGAACGTGACGTGGGCGTCACGTGGGGGCTTCGAACATGACGGGGGTGTGACGTGGGGGCATCGATCGTGACGTGGACGTGACGTCGGTACTTTATACCTGATGGGGGTGTGACGTGGGTCATTCGAACGTGACGTGGGTGTGACGTGGGGGCTTCGAACGTGACGTGGGCATGACGTGGGTGATTCGAACGTGACGTGGGCGTGACGTGGGGGCATCGAACGTGACGTGGGTGTGACGTGGGGGCTTCGAGTGTGACGTGGGCATGACGTCGGTGATTCGAACGTGACGTGGGCATGACGTCGGTGATTCGAACGTGACGTGGGCGTGACGTGGGGGCATCGAACGTGATGTGGGCGTGACGTGGGGGCTTCGAACGTGACCTGGGTGTGACGTGGGTGTTTCGAACGTGACGTGGGCGTGACGTGGGGGCATCGAACGTGACGTGGGCGTGACGTGGGGGCTTCGAACGTGACGTGGGCATGACGTGGGTGATTGGAACGTGACGTGGGCGTGACGTGGGGGCATCGAACGTGACGTGGGCGTGACGTGGGGATTTCAAGCGTGACCTGGGTGTGACGTGGGTGTTTCGAAGGTGACGTGGGCATGACGTCAGTACTTTGAATGTGACGTGGGTGTGACCTGGGTCATGCGAACGTGACGTGGGTGTGACGTGGGTGTTTCGAACGTTACGTGGGCATTTCGTGGGTGATTCAAACGTGACGTGGGCGTGACGTGGGTACTTTACTTTTGACGTGGGTGTGACCTGGGTGATGCGAACGTGACGTGGACGTCACGTGGGGGCTTCGAAAGTGACGTGGACGTCACGTGGTTGATTCGAAGGTGACGTGGGTGTGACGTGGGTGATTCGAAGGTGACGTTGGTGTTTCGAACGTGACATGGGTGTGACATGGGTGCTTCGAATGTGACGTGGGCGTAACGTGGGGGCTTCGAACCTGACGTGGGTGTGACGTGGGGGCTTCGAAAGTGACGTGGGTGTGACCTGGGTCATTTGATCGTGACGTGGGCGTGACGTGGGTGATTCCAACGTGACGTGGGGCTTTGAACGTGACGTGGGCGTGACGTGGGTGATTCGAATGTGACGTGGGCGTGACGTGGGTACTTTACATTTGACGTGGGTGTGACCTGGGTGATGCGAACGTGACGTGGGCGTCACGTGGGGGCATCGAACGTGACGTGGGCGTCACGTGGGGGCTTCGAAAGTGACGTGGACGTCACGTGGGTGATTCGAAGGTGACGTGGGCGTGACGTGGGGGCTTCGAACGTGACGTTGGTGTTTCGAACGTGACCTGGGTGTGAGGTGGGTGTTTCGAACGTGACGTGGGCGTCACGTCGGAACTTTGAATGTGACGTGGGTGTGACCTGGGTCATTGGAACGTGACGTGGGAGTGATGCGGGGGCTTCGAACATGACGTAAGGGTGACATGGGTGCTTAGAACGTGACGTGGGAGTGACGTGGGTGATTCCAACGTGACGTGGGGGCTTCGAACGTGACGTGGACGTGATGGGGGTGATTCGAATATCACTTGGGCGTGACGTGGGGGCTTGGATGTTGACGTGGGCGTGACCTGGGTGATTGGAACGTGACGTGGACGTGACATGGGTGGTTTCAACGTGACGTGGGCGTGATGCGGGTGATTCCAACGTGACGTGGGGCTTCGAATGTGACGTGGGCGTGACGTGGGTGATTGGAACGTGACGTGGGCGTGACGTCGGTACTTTGAAAGTGACGTGGGTGTGACCTGGGGGCTTCGAATGTGACGTAAGGGCGACATGTGTGCATAGAACGTGACGTGGGCGTGACGTGGGTGATTCCAACGTGACGTGGGGGCTTCCAACGTGACATGGGCGTGACGTGGGTGTTTCGATCGTGACGTTGGTGTTCCCAACGTGACGTGGGTGTGACGTGGGTGCTTCGGACGTGACGTGGGCGTCACGTGGGGGCTTCGAACGTGACGTGGGTGTGAGGTGGGGGTTTCGAACGTGACGTGGGCATGACGTGGGTGATTCGAACGTGACGTGGGCGTCACGTGGGAGTTTCGAACGTGACGTGGGCGTGACGTGAGTACTTTACATTTGACGTGGGTGTGACCTGGGTGATGCAAACGTGACGTGGGCGTAACGTGGGGGCATCGAACGTGACGTGGGCGTCACGTGGGGGCTTCGAAAGTGACGTGGGCATGACGTGGGGGATGCGAAGGTGACGTGGGTGTGACGTGGGGTCTTCGAACGTGACGTGGGAGTGACGTCGCTACTTTCAATGTGACGTGGGTGTTACCTGGGTGATTGGAACGTGACGTGGGAGTGACGTCGGTACTTTCAATTTGAGGTTGGTGTGACCTGGGTCATTTGGACGTGACGTCGCTACTTTCAATTTGAGGCTGGTGTTACCTGGGTCATTCGAGCGTGACGTACGTGTGACGTTCGGGCTTCGAACGTGATGTGGGTGTTTCAAAACTAACGTGGGTGTGACGTGGGGGCTTCGAACGTGACGTAGGCGTAACGTGGGTGTTTACAAGTGACCTGGGCGTGACGTGGGGGCTTCGATCGTGACGTGGACGTGACGTCGGTACTTTATATCTGACGTGGGTGTGACCTGGCTCATTTGAACGTGACGTGGCTGTGACGTGGGGGCTTCGAACGTGACGTGGGCATGACGTGGGTGATTCGAACGTGACGTGGGTGTGACGTCAGTACTTTGAATGTGACGTGAGTGTGACCTGGGTGATTGGAACGTGATGTGGGCGTGACGTGGGGGCATCGAACGTGACGTGGGCGTCACGTGGGGGCTTCAAGCGTGACCTGGGTGTGACGTGGGTGTTTCGAAGGTGACATGGGCATGACTTTGAATGTGACGTGGGTGTGACCTGGGTCATGCGAACGTGACGTGGGTGTGACGTGGGTGTTTCGAACGTTACGTGGGCATTTCGTGGGTGATTCAAACGTGACGTGGGCGTGACGTGGGTACTTTACATTTGACGTGGGTGTGACCTGGGTGATGCGAACGTGACGTGGGCGTCACGTGGGGGCATCGAACGTGACGTGGACGTCACGTGGGGGCTTCGAAAGTGACGTGGACGTCACGTGGTTGATTCGAAGGTGACGTGGGTGTGACGTGGGTGATTCGAAGGTGACGTGGGCGTGACGTGGGGGCATCGAACGTGACATAAGGGTGACATGGGTGCTTAGAACGTGACGTGGGCGAGATGCGGGTGATTCCAACGTGACGTGGGGCTTCGAACATGACGTGGGCGTGACGTGGGTGCTTCGGACGTGACGTGGGCATGACGTGGGGTCTTCGAAAATGATGTGGGTGTGACGTGGGGGCATCGAACGTGACGTGGACGTGACGTCGGAGTTTCGAACGTGACGTGGACGTGACGTGGTAGTTTACTTTTGACGTGGGTGTGACCTGGGTCAATCGAACGTGACGTCGGTGTGACGTGGGGGCTTCGAACGTGACGTGGGTGTGACGTGGGTGTTTCGAACCTGACGTTGGTATTTCGAACGTGACGTGGGTGTGACGTGGGTGCTTCGGACGTGACGTGGGCGTAACGTGGGGGCTACGAACATTACGCGGGTGTGACGTGGATGCTTCGAATGCGATGTTGGTGTTTCGAACGTGACATGGGTGTGACGTGGGTGCTTGGAACGTGACGTGGGCGTCACGTGGAGGCTTCGAACATGACGGGGGTGTGACGTGGGTGATTCGAACGTGACGTGGGCATGACGTCGGTACTTTATACCTGATGGGGGTGTGACGTGGGTCATTCGAACGTGACGTGGGTGTGACGTGGGGGCTTCGAACGTGACGTGGGCATGACGTGGGTGCTTGGAACGTGACGTGGGCGTGACGTGGGGGCTTCGAACATGACGGGGGTGTGACGTGGGTGATTCGATCGTGACGTGGACGTGACGTCGGTACTTTATACCTGATGGGGGTGTGACGTGGGTCATTCGAACGTGACGTGGCTGTGACGTGGGGGCTTCGAACGTGACGTGGGCATGACGTGGGTGATTCGAACGTGACGTGGGCGTGACGTGGGGGCATCGAACGTGACGTGGGTGTGACGTGGGGGCTTCGAGTGTGACGTGGGCATGACGTCGGTGATTCGAACGTGACGTGGGCGTGACGTCGGTGATTCGAACGTGACGTGGGCGTGACGTGGGGGCATCGAACGTGACGTGGGCGTGACGTGGGGGCTTCGAACGTGACCTGGGTGTGACGTGGGTGTTTCGAACGTGACGTGGGCGTGACGTGGGGGCATCGAACGTGACGTGGGCGTGACGTGGGGGCTTCGAACGTGACCTGGGTGTGACGTGGGTGTTTCGAACGTGACGTGGGCGTGACGTCGGTACTTTGAAAGTGACGTGGGTGTGACGTGGGTCATTCGAACGTGATGTACGTGTGACGTGGGGGCTTCGAACGTGACGTGGGTGTGACATGGGTGCTTCGAATGTGACGTGGGCGTAACGTGGGGGCTTCGAACCTGACGTGGGTGTGACGTGGCGGCTTCGGACCTGACGTGGGCGTAACTTGGGTCATTTGAACGTGACGTGGGCGTGACGTGGGTGATTCCAACGTGACGTGGGGCTTTGAACGTGACGGGGGCGTGACGTGGGTGATTCGAATGTGACGTGGGCGTGACGTGGGTACTTTACATTTGACGTGGGTGTGACCTGGGTGATGCGAACGTGACGTGGGCGTCACGTGGGGGCATCGAACGTGACGTGGGCGTCACGTGGGGGCTTCGAAAGTGACGTGGACGTCACGTGGGTGATTCGAAGGTGACGTGGGCGTGACGTGGGGGCTTCGAACGTGACCTGGGTGTGAGGTGGGTGTTTCGAACGTGACGTGGGCGTCACGTCGGAACTTTGAATGTGACGTGGGTGTGACGTGGGTCATTCGAACGTGATGTACGTGTGACGAAGGGGGCTTCGAACGTGACGTGGGTGTTTCAAAACTAACGTGGGTGTGACGTAGGGGTATCGAACGTGACGTAGGTGTTTCCAAACTGACGTGGATGTGACGTCAGTACGTTGAATGTGACGTGGGTGTGACGTGCATGGTTCGAACGTGAGGTGGGTGTTTTAAATGTGAGCTGGGCGTATCGTGGGTCATTCGAACGTGACGTGGGTGTGACGTGGGGGCTTCGAACGTGACGTGGGTGTGACGTGGGTGTTTCGAATGTGACGTTGGTGTTTCGAACTTGACTTCGATGTGACGTGGGTGCTTCGAACGTGACGTGGGCGTCACGTGGGGGCTTCGAACATGACGTGGATGTGAGGTGGGTGCTTTGGACGTGACGTGGGCGTGACGTGGGGGCTTCGAAAATGATGTGGGCGTGACGTGGGTGCATCGAACGTGACGTGGGCGTGACGTGGGTGTTTCGAACGTGATGTGGACGTGACGTGGGGGCTTCGAACGTCACGTGGGCGTCACGTGGGTGATTCGAATGAGACGTGGGCGTGACCTGGGTGATTGGAACGTGACGTGGGTGTGACGTGGGTGTTTCGAACGTGACGTTGGTATTTCGAACGTGACGTGGGTGTGACGTGGGTGCATCGGACGTGACGTGGGCATAACGTGGGGGCTACGAACATTACGCGGGTGTGACGTGGATGCTTCGAATGCGACGTTGGTGTTTCGAACGTGACATGGGTGTGACGTGGGTGCTTGGAACGTGACGTGGGCGTCACGTGGGGGCTTCGAACATGACGTGGGTGTGACGTGGGGGCATCGATCGTGACGTGGACGTGACGTCGGTACTTTATACCTGATGGGGGTGTGACGTGGGTCATTCGAACGTGACGTGGGTGTGACGTCGGTGATTCGAACGTGACGTGGGTGTGACGTGGGGGCATCGAACGTGACGTGGGCGTGACGTGGGGGCTTCGAACGTGACCTGGGTGTGACGTGGGTGTTTCGAACGTGACGTGGGCGTGACGTGGGGGCTTCGAACGTGACGTGGGCGTGACGTGGGGGCATCGAACGTGACGTGGGCGTGACATAGGCGCTTCGATCATGACGTGGGCGTGACGTGTGTGGTTTCAACGTGACGTGGGTGTCACGTGGGGCATCGAACGTGACGTGGACGTGACGTCGGTACTTTCAATTTGAGGTTGGTGTGACCTGGGTCATTCGAACGTGACGTACATGTGACGTGGGTGATTCCAACGTGACGTGGGGCTTCGAACGTGACGTGGGTGTGACCTGGGTGATTGGAACGTGACGTGGGTGTGACGTGGGTGATTCGAACGTGACGTGGGTGTGACGTGGGGGCTTCGAACGTGACGTTGGTGTTTCGAACTTGACTTCGGTATGACGTGGGTGCTTCGGACCTGACGTGGGCGTAACGTGGGGGCTTCGAGCATGACGCGGGAGTGACGTGGATGCTTCGAATGTGACGTTGGTGTTTCGAACGTGACAGGGGTGTGACGTGGGTGCTTGGAACGTGACGTGGGCGTCACGTGGGGGCTTCGAACATGACGTGGATGTGAGGTGGGTGCTTCGGACGTGACGTGGGCGTGACCTGGGTGATTGGAACGTGACGTGGGTGTGACGTGGGTCATTCGAACGTGACGTGGGTGTGACGTGGGGGCTTCGAAAGTGACGTTGGTGTTTCGAACGTGACGTGGGTGTGACGTGGGTGCTTCGGACCTGACGTGGGCGTAACGTGGGGGCTTCGAGCATGACGTGGACGTGACGTGGATGCTTCGAATGTGACGTTGGTGTTTCGAACGTGACAGGGGTGTGACGTGGGTGCTTGGAACGTGACGTGGGCGTCACGTGGGGGCTTCGAACATGACGTGGATGTGAGGTGGGTGCTTCGGACGTGACGTGGGCATAACGTGGGGGCTACGAACATTACGCGGGTGTGACGTGGATGCTTCGAATGCGAAGTTGGTGTTTCGAACGTGACATGGGTGTGACGTGTGTGCTTGGAACGTGACGTGGGCGTCACGTGGGGGCTTCGAACGTGACGTGGGCGTCACGTGGGGGCTTCGAAAGTGACGTGGACGTCACGTGGGTGATTCGAAGGTGACGTGGGCGTGACGTGGGGGCTTCGAACCTGACGGTGTTTCGAACGTGACCTGGGTGTGAGGTGGGTGTTTCGAACGTGACGTGGGCGTGACGTGGGGGCTTCGAAAATGATGTGGGCGTGACGTGGGTGCATCGAACGTGACGTGGGCGTGACCTGGGTGATTGGAACGTGACGTGGGTGTGACGTGGGGGCTTCGAACGTGACGTGGGCGTGACGTGGGTGTTTCGAACGTGACGTTGGTGTTTCGAACGTGACGTGGGTGTGACGTGGGTGCTTGGAACGTGACGTGGGCGTCACGTGGGGGCTTCGAACATGACGTGGGTGTGACGTGGGGGCATCGATCGTGACGTGGACGTGACGTCGGTACTTTATACCTGATGGGGGTGTGACGTGGGTCATTCGAACGTGACGTGGGTGTGACGTGGGGGCTTCGAACGTGACGTGGGCATGACGTGGGTGATTCGAACGTGACGTGGGTGTGACGTTGGTGATTCGAACGTGACGTGGGCGTGACGTGGGGGCATCGAACGTGACGTGGGCGTGACGTGGGGGCTTCGAACGTGACCTGGGTGTGACGTGGGTGTTTCAAACGTGACGTGGGCGTGACGTGTGTGGTTTCAACGTGACGTGGGTGTCACGTGGGGCATCGAACGTGACGTGGACGTGACGTCGGTACTTTCAATTTGAGGTTGGTGTGACCTGGGTCATTTGAACGTGACGTGGGAGTGACGTGGGGGCATCGAACGTGACATAAAGGTGACATGGGTGCTTAGAACGTGACGTGGGCGTGATGCGGGTGATTCCAACGTGACGTGGGGCTTCGAATGTGACGTGGGCGTGAGGTGGGTGATTGGAACGTGACGTGGGCGTGACGTCGGTACTTTCAATTTGAGGTTGGTGTGACCTGGGTCATTCCAACGTGACGTACATGTGACGTGGGTGATTCCAACGTGACGTGGGGCTTCGAACGTGACGTGGGTGTGACCTGGGTGATTGGAACGTGACGTGGGTGTGACGTGGGGGCTTCGAACGTAACGTGGGTGTGACGTGGGTGTTTCGAACGTGACGTTGGTGTTTCGAACTTGACTTCGGTGTGACGTGGGTGCTTCGGACCTGACGTGGGCGTAACGTGGGGGCTTCGAGCATGACGCGGGAGTGACGTGGATGCTTCGAATGTGACGTTGGTGTTTCGAACGTGACAGGGGTGTGACGTGGGTGCTTCGAACGTGACGTGGGCGTCACGTGGGGGCTTCGAACATGACGTGGATGTGAGGTGGGTGCTTCGGACGTGACGTGGGCGTGACGTGGGGGCTTCGAAAATGATGTGGGCGTGACGTGGGTGCATCGAACGTGACGTGGGCGTGAGGTGGGTGTTTCGAACGTGACGTGGACGTGACGTGCGGGCTTCAAACGTCACGTGGGCGTCACGTGGGGGCATCGAACGTGACGTGGGCGTGACCTGGGTGATTGGAACGTGACGTGGGTGTGACGTGGGGGCTTCGAAGGTGACGTGGGCGTGACGTGGGTGTTTCGAACCTGACGTTGGTATTTCGAACGTGACGTGGGTGTGACGTGGGTGCATCGGACGTGACGTGGGCATAACGTGGGGGCTACGAACATTACGCGGGTGTGACGTGGATGCTTCGAATGCGACGTTGGTGTTTCGAACGTGACATGGGTGTGACGTGGGTGCTTGGAACGTGACGTGGGCGTCACGTGGGGGCTTCGAACATGACGTGGGTGTGACGTTTGGGCATCGATCGTGACGTGGACGTGACGTCGGTACTTTATACCTGATGGGGGTGTGACGTGGGTCATTCGAACGTGACGTGGGTGTGACGTGGGGGCTTCGAACGTGACGTGGGCATGACGTGGGGGCTTCGAACATGACGCGGGAGTGACGTGGATGCTTCGAATGTGACGTGGGCGTCACGTGGGGGCTTCGAACATGACGTGGATGTGAGGTGGGTGCTTCGGACGTGACGTGGGCGTGACATGGGGGCTTCGAAAATGATGTGGGCGTGACGTGGGTGCATCGAACGTGACGTGGGCGTGACGTGGGGGCTTCGAACGTGACCTGGGTGTGACGTGGGTGTTTCGAACGTGACGTGGGCGTGGCGTGGGGGCTTCGAACGTGACGTGGGCGTGACGTGGGGGCATCGAACGTGACGTGGGCGTGACATAGGCGCTTCGATCATGACGTGGGCGTGACGTGTGTGGTTTCAACGTGACGTGGGTGTCACGTGGGGAATCGAACGTGACGTGTGTAGTTTCAACGTGACGTGGGCGTCACGGGTGGGCTTCGAACGTGACGTGGGCATGACGTGGGTGATTCGAAGGTGACGTGGGCGTGACGTGGGGGCATGGAACGGAACGTGGGTGTGAGGTGGGTGATTCCAACGTGACGTGGGCGTGACGTCGGTACTTTGAATGTGACGTGGGTGTGACCTGGGTCATTGGAACGTGACGTGGGAGTGACGTGGGGGCATGGAACGTGACATAAGTGTGATATGGGTGCTTAGAACGTGACGTAGGCATGATGTGGGTGATTCGAAGGTGACATGGGTGTGACGTGGGGGCTTCGAAGGTGACGTGGGTGTGACGTGGGTGTTTCGAACGTGACGTGGGCGTGACGTCGGTACTTTGAATGTGACGTGGGTGTGACCTGGGTCATTTGAACGTGATGTGGGCGTGACGTGGGCGATTCCAACGTGCTGTGGGGCTTCGAACGTGACGTCGGCGGGATGTGGGTGATTCGAAGCTGACGTGGGCGTGACGTGGGGGCTTTGAACGTCACGTGGGCGTGACGTGGGGGCTTCGAACGTGACGTGGGCATGACCTGGGTGATTGGAACGTGACGTGGACGTGACGTGGGTGGTTTCAACGTGACGTGGGCGTCACGTGGGGCTTCGGAGGTGACGTGGGCGTGACGTGGGGTCTTCCAAAGTGACGTGGGCGTGAGGTGGGTGATTCGAAGGTGACGTGGGAGTGACGTGGGGGCTTCGAACGTGACGTGGGTGTGACATGGGTGCTTAGAACATGACGTGGGTGTGACGTGGGTGATTCCAACGTGACGTGGGGCTTCGAACGTGACGTGGGCGTGACGTGGGTGATTGGAACATGACGTGGGCGTGACGTCGCTACTTTGAAAGTGACGTGGGTGTGACCTGGGTCATTTGAACGTGACGTGGGAGTCACGTGGGGGCTTCAAACATGACGTACGGGCGACATGGGCGCTTAGAACGTGACGTGGGAGTGACGTGGGTGTTTCGCACGTGACGTGGGCGTGACGTGGATGCTTCGAACGTGACGTTGGTGTTTCGAACGTGACGTGGGTGTGACGTGGGGGCTTCGAACGTGACGTGGGCGTGACATAGGCACTTCGATCATGACGTGGGCGTGACGTGTGTGGTTTCAACGTGACGTGGGTGTCACGTGGGGCATCGAACGTGACGTGGACGTGACGTCGGTACTTTCAATTTGAGGTTGGTGTGACCTGGGTCATTCGAACGTGACGTACGTGTGACGTGGGTGATTCCAACGTGATGTGGGGCTTCGAACGTGACGTGGGTGTGACCTGGGTGATTGGAACGTGACGTGGGTATGACGTGGGGGCTTCGAACGTGACGTGGGTGTGACGTGGGTGTTTCGAACGTGACGTGGGCGTGACGTGGGGGCTTCGAACATGACGCGGGAGTGACGTGGATGCTTCGAATGTGACGTTGGTGTTTCGAACGTGACAGGGGTGTGACGTGGCTGCTTCGAATGTGACGTGGGCGTCACGTGGGGGCTTCGAACAAGACGTGGATATGAGGTGGGTGCTTCGGACGTGACGTGGGCGCGACGTGGGGGCTTCGAACGTGACGTGGGCGTGACGTGGTACTTTACATTTGACGTGGGTGTGAGCTGGCTCAATCGAACGTGACGTGGGTGTGACGTGGGGGCTTCGAATGTGACGTGGGCGTGACGTGGGTGATCCGAATGTGACGTGGGCGTGACGTGGGGGCTTCGAACGTCACGTGGGCGTCACGTGGGAACTTCGAACGTCACGTGGGCGTCACGTGGGGGCATCGAAGTTGACGTGGGTGTGACCTGGGTGATTGGAACGTGACGTGGGCGTCACGTGGGGGCTTCGAAAGTGACGTGGACGTCACGTGGGTGAATCGAAGGTGACGTGGGTGTGACGTGGGGGCTTCGAACGTGACCTGGGTGTGAGGTGGGTGTTTCGAACGTGACGTGGGCGTGACGTCGGTACTTTGAATGTGACGTGGGTGTGACCTGGGTCATTGGAACGTGACGTGGGAGTGACGTGGGGTCCTCGAACGTGACTTGGGCGTCACGGGGGTCTTCGAAAGTGACGTGGGCATGACGTGGGTGATTCGAAGGTGACGTGGGTGTGACGTGGGGGCTTCGAACGTGACGTGGGTGTGACGTCGGTACTTTGAATGTGACGTGGGTGTGACCTGGGTCATTGGAACGTGACGTGGGAGTGACGTGGGGGCATCGAACGTGACATAAGGGTGACATGGGTGCTTAGAACGTGACGTGGGCGTGATGCGGGTGATTCCAACGTGACGTGGGGCTTCGAATGTGACGTGGGCGTGGCGTGGGTGATTCGAACGTGACGTGGGCGTGACGTCGGTACTTTGAAAGTGACGTGGGTGTGACCTGGGGGCTTCGAACGTGACGTAAGGGCGACATAGGTGCTTAGAACGTGACGTGGGCGTGACGTGGGTGATTCCAACCTGACGTGGGGGCATCGAACGTGACGTGGGTGTGACGTGGGGGCTTCGAACGTGACGTGGGCATGACCTCGGTGATTCGAAGGTGACGTGGGTGTGACGTGGGTGTTTCGAACGTGACGTTGGTGTTTCGAACTTGACTTCGGTGTGACGTGGGTGATTCGGACCTGACGTGGGCGTAACGGAGGGGCTTCGAACATGACGTGGATGTGAGGTGGGTGCTTCGGACGTGACGTGGGCGTGACGTGGGTGATTCGAAGGTGACGTACGTGTGACGTGGGGGCTTCGAACGTGACGTGGGTGTTTCAAAACTAACGTGGGTGTGACGTAGGGGTATCGAACGTGACGTAGGTGTTTCCAAACTGACGTGGGTGTGACGTCGGTATGTTGAATGTGACGTGGGTGTGACGTGCATGGTTCGAACGTGAGGTGGGTGGTTAAATGTGAGCTGGGCGTGACGTGGGTCATTCGAACATGACGTAGGTGTGACGTGGGTGTTTCGGACGTGACATGGGTGTGACGTAGGTGCTTCGAATGTGATGTGGGCGTAAGGTGGGGGCTTCGAACCTGACGTGGGTGTGACGTGGGGGCTTCGAACGTGACGTGGGTGTGACGTGGGTCATTTGAACGTGACCTGGGCGTGAGGTGGGTGATTCGAACGTGACGTGGGGGCTTTGAACGTGACGTGGGCGTGACGTGGGTGATTCGAATGTGACGTGGGCGTGACGTGGGGGCTTCGAACGCCACGTGAGCTTCACGTGGGGGCATCGAACGTGACGTGGGCGTGACGTGGGGGCTTCAAGCGTGACCTGGGTGTGACGTGGGTGTTTCGAAGGTGACGTGGGCGTGACGTCAGTACTTTGAATGTGACGTGGGTGTGACCTGGGTCATGCGAACGTGACGTGGGTGTGACGTGGGTGTTTCGAACGTGACGTGGGCATTTCGTGGGTGTTTCGAACGTGACGTGGGAGTGACGTCGGAACTTTGAATGTGACGTGGGTGTGTCCTGGGTGATTGGAACGTGACGTGGGCGTCACGTGGGGGCTTCGAAAGTGACGTGGACGTCACGTGGGTGATTCGAAGGTGACGTGGGTGTGACGTGGGGGCTTCGAACGTGACCTGGGTGTGAGGCGGGTGTTTCGAACGTGACGTGGGCGTGACGTCGGTACTTTGAATGTGACGTGGGTGTGACCTGGGTCATTGGAACGTGACGTGGGAGTGACGCGGGGGCTTCGAACGTGACGTAAGGGTGACATGGGTGCTTAGAACGTGACGTGGGCGTGACGTGGGCGATTCCAACGTGACGTGGGGCTTCGAACGTGACGTGGGTGTGATGTGGGTGATTCGAATGTCACTTGGGCGTGACGTGGGGGCTTCGAACGTCACGTGGGCGTGACGTGGGGGCTTCGATGTTGACGTGGGTGTGACCTGGGTGATTGGAACGTGACGTGGGCGTGACGTGGGTGGTTTCAACGTGACTTGGGCGTCACGTGGGGTCCTCGAACGTGACATGGGCGTCACGTGGGGTCTTCGAAAGTGACGTGGGCATGACGTGGGTGATTTGAAGGTGACGTGGGCGTCACGTGGGTGATTCCAACGTGACGTGGGGGCTTCGAACGTGACGGGGGCGTGACGTGGGTGATTCGAAGGTGAGGTGGGCGTGACGTCGGAACTTTGAATGTGACGTGGGTGTGACCTGGGTCATTGGAACGTGACGTGGGAGTGACGTGGGGGCTTCAAACATGACGTAAGAGTGACATGGGTGCTTAGAACGTGACGTGGGAGCGACGTGGGTGATTCCAACGTGACGTGGGCTTCCAACGTGACGTGGGGGTGACGTGGGTGATTGGAACGTGACGTGGGCGTGAGGTGGGTGATTCGAAAGTGACGTCGGTGTGACGTGGGTGCTTCGAACGTGACGTGGGCGTGACGTGTGTGGTTTCAACTTGACGTGGGTGTCACGTAGGGCATCGAACGTGACGTGGGCGTGACGTGTGTGGTTTCAACGTGACGTGGGCGTCACGGGGGGGCCTCGAACGTGACGTGGGCATGACGTGGGTGATTCGAAGGTGACGTGGGCGTGACGTGGGGGCATGGATCGTGACGTGGGTGTGAGGTGGGTGTTTCGAACGTGACGTGGGTGTGAGGTGGGTGTTTCGAACGTGACGTGGGTGTGACATCGGTACTTTGAAAGTGACGTGGGTGTGACCTGGGTCATTTGAACGTGACGTGGGAGTGACGTGGGGGCTTCGAACGTGACGTAAGGGTGACATGGGTGCTTAGAACGTGACGTGGGCGTGACGTGGGTGATTACAACGTGATGTGGGGCTTCGAACATGACGTGGGCGTGACGTGGGGGCTTCGAAAGTGACGTGTGCATGACGTGGGTGATTCGAAGGTGACATGGGTGTGACGTGGGGGCTTCGAACGTGACCTGGGTGTGACATGGGTGTTTCGAACGTGACGTGGGCGTGACGTCGGTACTTTGAATGTGACGTGGGTGTGACCTGGGTCATTTGAACGTGACTTGGGAGTGACGTGGGGGCATCGAACGTGACATAAGGGTGACATGGGTGCTTAGAACGTGACGTGGGCGTGATGCGGGTGATTCCAACGTGACGTGGGGCTTCGAATGTGACGTGGGCGTGACGTGGGTGATTGGAACGTGACGTGGGCGTGACGTGGGGGCTTCAAACGTGACGTGGGCGTGAGGTGGGTGATTGGAACGTGACGTGGGCGTGACGTCAGTACTTTGAATGTGACGTGGGTGTGACCTGGGTCATTTGAACGTGACGTGGGAGTGACGTGGTGGCATCGAACGTTACATAAGGGTGACATGGGTGCTTAGAACGTGACGTGGGCGTGACGTGGGGGCTTCAAACGTGACGTAAGGGTGACATGGGTGCTTAGAACGTGACGTGGGCGTGATGCGGGTGATTCCAACGTGACGTGGGGCTTCGAATGTGACGTGGGCGTGAGGTGGGTGATTGGAACGTGACGTGGGCCTGACGTCGGTACTTTGAATGTGACGTGGGTGTGACCTGGGGGCTTCGAACGTGACGTAAGGGCGACATGGGTGCTTAGAACGTGACGTGGGCGTGACGTGGGTGATTCCAACGTGACGTGGGGCTGCGAATGTGACGTGGGCGTGAGGTGGGTGATTGGAACGTGACGTGGGCGTGACGTCGGTACTTTGAAAGTGACGTGGGTGTGACCTGGGGGCTTCGAACGTGACGTAAGGGCGACATGGGTGCTTAGAACGTGACGTGGGCGTGACGTGGGTGATTCCAACGTGACGTGGGGCTGCGAATGTGACGTGGGCCTCACGTGGGGGCTTCGAAAGTGACGTGGGCATGACGTGGGTGATTCGAAGGTGACATGGGTGTGACGTGGGGGCTTCGAACGTGACGTGGGTGTGACGTGGGGGCTTCGAACGTGACCTGGGCGTGACGTCGGTACTTTACATTTGACGTGGGTGTGACCTGGGTCATTTGAACGTGACGTGGGGCTGACGTGGGGGCATCGAACGTGACATAACGGTGACATGGGTGCTTAGAACGTGACGTGGGAGCGACGTGGGTGATTCCAACGTGACGTGGGCTTCCAACGTGACGTGGGGGTGACGTGGGTGATTGGAACGTGACGTGGGCGTGAGGTGGGTGATTCGAAAGTGACGTCGGTGTGACGTGGGTGCTTCGATCGTGACGTGGGCGTGACGTGTGTGGTTTCAACTTGACGTGGGTGTCACGTAGGGCATCGAACGTGACGTGGGCGTGACGTGTGTGGTTTCAACGTGACGTGGGCGTCACGGGGGGGCCTCGAACGTGACGTGGGCATGACGTGGGTGATTCGAAGGTGACGTGGGCGTGACGTGGGGGCATGGATCGTGACGTGGGTGTGAGGTGGGTGTTTCGAACGTGACGTGGGTGTGAGGTGGGTGTTTCGAACGTGACGTGGGTGTGACATCGGTACTTTGAAAGTGACGTGGGTGTGACCTGGGTCATTTGAACGTGACGTGGGAGTGACGTGGGGGCTTCGAACGTGACGTAAGGGTGACATGGGTGCTTAGAACGTGACGTGGGCGTGACGTGGGTGATTACAACGTGATGTGGGGCTTCGAACATGACGTGGGCGTGACGTGGGGGCTTCGAAAGTGACGTGTGCATGACGTGGGTGATTCGAAGGTGACATGGGTGTGACGTGGGGGCTTCGAACGTGACGTGGGTGTGACATGGGTGTTTCGAACGTGACGTGGGCGTGACGTCGGTACTTTGAATGTGACGTGGGTGTGACCTGGGTCATTTGAACGTGACTTGGGAGTGACGTGGGGGCATCGAACGTGACATAAGGGTGACATGGGTGCTTAGAACGTGACGTGGGCGTGATGCGGGTGATTCCAACGTGACGTGGGGCTTCGAATGTGACGTGGGCGTGACGTGGGTGATTGGAACGTGACGTGGGCGTGACGTCGGTACTATGAATGTGACGTGGGCGTGAGGTGGGTGATTGGAACGTGACGTGGGCGTGACGTCAGTACTTTGAATGTGACGTGGGTGTGACCTGGGTCATTTGAACGTGACGTGGGAGTGACGTGGTGGCATCGAACCTTACATAAGGGTGACATGGGTGCTTAGAACGTGACGTGGGCGTGACGTGGGGGCTTCAAACGTGACGTAAGGGTGACATGGGTGCTTAGAACGTGACGTGGGCGTGATGCGGGTGATTCCAACGTGACGTGGGGCTTCGAATGTGACGTGGGCGTGAGGTGGGTGATTGGAACGTGACGTGGGCGTGACGTCGGTACTTTGAATGTGACGTGGGTGTGACCTGGGGGCTTCGAACGTGACGTAAGGGCGACATGGGTGCTTAGAACGTGACGTGGGCGTGACGTGGGTGATTCCAACGTGACGTGGGGCTGCGAATGTGACGTGGGCGTGAGGTGGGTGATTGGAACGTGACGTGGGCGTGACGTCGGTACTTTGAAAGTGACGTGGGTGTGACCTGGGGGCTTCAAACGTGACGTAAGGGCGACATGGGTGCTTAGAACGTGACGTGGGCGTGATGTGGGTGATTCCAACGTGACGTGGGGCTGCGAATGTGACGTGGGCCTCACGTGGGGGCTTCGAAAGTGACGTGGGCATGACGTGGGTGATTCGAAGGTGACATGGGTGTGACGTGGGGGCTTCGAACGTGACGTGGGTGTGACGTGGGGTCTTCGAACGTGACCTGGGCGTGACGTCGGTACTTTACATTTGACGTGGGTGTGACCTGGGTCATTGGAACGTGACGTGGGAGTGACGTGGGGGCATCGAACGTGACATAAGGGTGACATGGGTGCTTAGAACGTGACGTGGGCGTGATGCGGGTGATTCCAACGTGACGTGGGTCTTCGAACGTGACGTGGGCGTGGCGTGGGTGATTCGAACGTGACGTGGGCGTGACGTCGGTACTTTGAAAGTGACGTGGGTGTGACCTGGGGGCTTCGAACGTGACGTAAGGGCGACATAGGTGCTTAGAACATGACGTGGGCGTGATGTGGGTGATTCCAACGTGACGTGGGGCTGCGAATGTGACGTGGGCCTCACGTGGGGGCTTCGAAAGTGACGTGGGCATGACGTGGGTGATTCGAAGGTGACATGGGTGTGACGTGGGGGCTTCGAACGTGACGTGGGTGTGACGTGGGGTCTTCGAACGTGACCTGGGCGTGACGTCGGTACTTTACATTTGACGTGGGTGTGACCTGGGTCATTGGAACGTGACGTGGGAGTGACGTGGGGGCATCGAACGTGACATAAGGGTGACATGGGTGCTTAGAACGTGACGTGGGCGTGATGCGGGTGATTCCAACGTGACGTGGGCCTTCGAACGTGACGTGGGCGTGGCGTGGGTGATTCGAACGTGACGTGGGCGTGACGTCGGTACTTTGAAAGTGACGTGGGTGTGACCTGGGGGCTTCGAACGTGACGTAAGGGCGACATAGGTGCTTAGAACATGACGTGGGCGTGACGTGGGTGATTCCAACGTGACGTGGGGGCATCGAACGTGACGTGGGTGTGACGTGGGGGCTTCGAACGTGACGTGGGCATGACGTCGGTGATTCGAACGTGACGTGGGTGTGACGTGGGTGTTTCGAACGTGACGTTGGTGTTTCGAACTTGACTTCGGTGTGACGTGGGTGATTCGGACCTGACGTGGGCGTAACGGAGGGGCTTCGAACATGACGTGGATGTGAGGTGTGTGCTTCGGACGTGACGTGGGCACGACGTGGGGGCTTCGAACGTGACCTGGGTGTGAGGTGGGTGTTTCGAACCTGACGTGGACCTGACGTGGTACTTTACATTTGACGTGGGTGTGACCTGGCTCAATCGAACGTGACGTGGGTGTGACGTGGGGGCTTCGAATGTGACGTGGGCGTGACGTGGGTGATCCGAATGTGACGTGGGCGTGACCTGGGGGCTTCGAACGTCACGTGGGCGTCACGTGGGGGCATCGAAGTTGACGTGGGCGTGACGTGTGTGGTTACAACGTGACGTGGGTGTGACGTGGGTGTTTCGAACCTGACGTTGGTGTTTCGAACGTGACGTGGGTGTGACGTGGGTGCATCGGACGTGACGTGGGCGTAACGTGGGGGCTACGAACATTACGCGGGTGTGACGTGGATGCTTCGAATGCGACGTTGGTGTTTCGAACGTGACATGGGTGTGACGTGGGTGCTTGGAACGTGACGTGGGCGTCACGTGGGGGCTTCGAACATGACGTGGGTGTGACGTGGGGGCATCGATCGTGACGTGGACGTGACGTCGGTACTTTATACCTGATGGGGGTGTGACGTGGGTCATTCGAACGTGACGTGGGCGTGACGTGGGGGCTTCGAACGTGACGTGGGCATGACGTGGGTGATTCGAACGTGACGTGGGCGTGGCGTGGGGGCTTCGAAAGTCACGTGGGCGTGACGTGGGGGCTTCGAACGTGACCTGGGTGTGACGTGGGTGTTTCGAACCTGACGTGGGCGTGACGTCGGTACTTTGAATGTGACGTGGGTGTGACGTGGGGGCTTCGAACGTGATGTACGTGTGACGTGGGGGCTTCGAACGTGACGTGGGTGTTTCAAAACTAACGTGGGTGTGACGTAGGGGTATCGAACGTGACGTAGGTGTTTCCAAACTGACGTGGGTGTGACGTCGGTATGTTGACTGTGACGTGGGTGTGACGTGCATGGTTCGAACGTGAGGTGGGTGTTTTAAATGTGAGCTGGGCGTGACGTGGGTCATTCGAACATGACGTAGGTGTGACGTGGATGTTTCGGACGTGACATGGGTGTGACGTAGGTGCTTCGAATGTGATGTGGGCGTAAGGTGGGGGCTTCGAACCTGACGTGGGTGTGACGTGGGGGCTTCGAACGTGACGTGGGCGTGACGTGGGTGCTTTGAATGTGACGTGGGTGTGACGTGGGGGCTTCGAACGCCACGTGAGCTTCACGTGGGTGATTCGAACGTGACGTGGGCGTGACGTGGGGGCTTCAAGCGTGACCTGGGTGTGACGTGGGGGCTTCAAGCGTGACCTGGGTGTGACGTGGGTGTTTCGAAGGTGACGTGGGCGTGACGTCAGTACTTTGAATGTGACGTGGGTGTGACCTGGGTCATGCGAACGTGACGTGGGTGTGACGTGGGTGTTTCGAACGTTACGTGTTAGTGACGTCGGAACTTTGAATGTGACGTGGGTGTGTCCTGGGTGATTGGAACGTGACGTGGGCGTCACGTGGGGGCTTCGAAAGTGACGTGGACGTCACGTGGGTGATTCGAAGGTGACGTGGGTGTGACGTGGGGGCTTCGAACGTGACCTGGGTGTGAGGCGGGTGTTTCGAACGTGACGTGGGCGTGACGTCGGTACTTTGAATGTGACGTGGGTGTGACCTGGGTCATTGGAACGTGACGTGGGAGTGACGCGGGGGCATCGAACGTGACATAAGGGTGACATGGGTGCTTAGAACGTGACGTGGGCGTGACGTGGGCGATTCCAACGTGACGTGGGGCTTCGAACGTGACGTGGGCGTGATGTGGGTGATTCGAATGTCACTTGGGCGTGACGTGGGGGCTTCGAACGTCACGTGGGCGTGACGTGGGGGCTTCGATGTTGACGTGGGCGTGACCTGGATGATTGGAACGTGACGTGGGCGTGACGTGGGTGGTTTCAACGTGACTTGGGCGTCACGTGGGGTCCTCGAACGTGACATGGGCGTCACGTGGGGTCTTCGAAAGTGACGTGGGCATGACGTGGGTGATTTGAAGGTGACGTGGGCGTGACGTGGGTGATTCCAACGTGACGTGGGGCTGCGAATGTGACGTGGGCCTCACGTGGGGGCTTCGAAAGTGACGTGGGCATGACGTGGGTGATTCGAAGGTGACATGGGTGTGACGTGGGGGCTTCGAACGTGACGTGGGTGTGACGTGGGGTCTTCGAACGTGACCTGGGCGTGACGTCGGTACTTTACATTTGACGTGGGTGTGACCTGGGTCATTGGAACGTGACGTGGGAGTGACGTGGGGGCATCGAACGTGACATAAGGGTGACATGGGTGCTTAGAACGTGACGTGGGCGTGATGCGGGTGATTCCAACGTGACGTGGGTCTTCGAACGTGACGTGGGCGTGGCGTGGGTGATTCGAACGTGACGTGGGCGTGACGTCGGTACTTTGAAAGTGACGTGGGTGTGACCTGGGGGCTTCAAACGTGACGTAAGGGCGACATAGGTGCTTAGAACATGACGTGGGCGTGATGTGGGTGATTCCAACGTGACGTGGGGCTGCGAATGTGACGTGGGCCTCACGTGGGGGCTTCGAAAGTGACGTGGGCATGACGTGGGTGATTCGAAGGTGACATGGGTGTGACGTGGGGGCTTCGAACGTGACGTGGGTGTGACGTGGGGTCTTCGAACGTGACCTGGGCGTGACGTCGGTACTTTACATTTGACGTGGGTGTGACCTGGGTCATTGGAACGTGACGTGGGAGTGACGTGGGGGCATCGAACGTGACATAAGGGTGACATGGGTGCTTAGAACGTGACGTGGGCGTGATGCGGGTGATTCCAACGTGACGTGGGCCTTCGAACGTGACGTGGGCGTGGCGTGGGTGATTCGAACGTGACGTGGGCGTGACGTCGGTACTTTGAAAGTGACGTGGGTGTGACCTGGGGGCTTCGAACGTGACGTAAGGGCGACATAGGTGCTTAGAACATGACGTGGGCGTGACGTGGGTGATTCCAACGTGACGTGGGGGCATCGAACGTGACGTGGGTGTGACGTGGGGGCTTCGAACGTGACGTGGGCATGACGTCGGTGATTCGAACGTGACGTGGGTGTGACGTGGGTGTTTCGAACGTGACGTTGGTGTTTCGAACTTGACTTCGGTGTGACGTGGGTGATTCGGACCTGACGTGGGCGTAACGGAGGGGCTTCGAACATGACGTGGATGTGAGGTGTGTGCTTCGGACGTGACGTGGGCACGACGTGGGGGCTTCGAACGTGACCTGGGTGTGAGGTGGGTGTTTCGAACCTGACGTGGACCTGACGTGGTACTTTACATTTGACGTGGGTGTGACCTGGCTCAATCGAACGTGACGTGGGTGTGACGTGGGGGCTTCGAATGTGACGTGGGCGTGACGTGGGTGATCCGAATGTGACGTGGGCGTGACCTGGGGGCTTCGAACGTCACGTGGGCGTCACGTGGGGGCATCGAAGTTGACGTGGGCGTGACGTGTGTGGTTACAACGTGACGTGGGTGTGACGTGGGTGTTTCGAACCTGACGTTGGTGTTTCGAACGTGACGTGGGTGTGACGTGGGTGCATCGGACGTGACGTGGGCGTAACGTGGGGGCTACGAACATTACGCGGGTGTGACGTGGATGCTTCGAATGCGACGTTGGTGTTTCGAACGTGACATGGGTGTGACGTGGGTGCTTGGAACGTGACGTGGGCGTCACGTGGGGGCTTCGAACATGACGTGGGTGTGACGTGGGGGCATCGATCGTGACGTGGACGTGACGTCGGTACTTTATACCTGATGGGGGTGTGACGTGGGTCATTCGAACGTGACGTGGGCGTGACGTGGGGGCTTCGAACGTGACGTGGGCATGACGTGGGTGATTCGAACGTGACGTGGGCGTGGCGTGGGGGCTTCGAAAGTCACGTGGGCGTGACGTGGGGGCTTCGAACGTGACCTGGGTGTGACGTGGGTGTTTCGAACCTGACGTGGGCGTGACGTCGGTACTTTGAATGTGACGTGGGTGTGACGTGGGGGCTTCGAACGTGATGTACGTGTGACGTGGGGGCTTCGAACGTGACGTGGGTGTTTCAAAACTAACGTGGGTGTGACGTAGGGGTATCGAACGTGACGTAGGTGTTTCCAAACTGACGTGGGTGTGACGTCGGTATGTTGAATGTGACGTGGGTGTGACGTGCATGGTTCGAACGTGAGGTGGGTGTTTTAAATGTGAGCTGGGCGTGACGTGGGTCATTCGAACATGACGTAGGTGTGACGTGGGTGTTTCGGACGTGACATGGGTGTGACGTAGGTGCTTCGAATGTGATGTGGGCGTAAGGTGGGGGCTTCGAACCTGACGTGGGTGTGACGTGGGGGCTTCGAACGTGACGTGGGCGTGACGTGGGTGCTTTGAATGTGACGTGGGTGTGACGTGGGGGCTTCGAACGCCACGTGAGCTTCACGTGGGGGCATCGAACGTGACGTGGGCGTGACGTGGGGGCTTCAAGCGTGACCTGGGTGTGACGTGGGGGCTTCAAGCGTGACCTGGGTGTGACGTGGGTGTTTCGAAGGTGACGTGGGCGTGACGTCAGTACTTTGAATGTGACGTGGGTGTGACCTGGGTCATGCGAACGTGACGTGGGTGTGACGTGGGTGTTTCGAACGTTACGTGTTAGTGACGTCGGAACTTTGAATGTGACGTGGGTGTGTCCTGGGTGATTGGAACGTGACGTGGGCGTCACGTGGGGGCTTCGAAAGTGACGTGGACGTCACGTGGGTGATTCGAAGGTGACGTGGGTGTGACGTGGGGGCTTCGAACGTGACCTGGGTGTGAGGCGGGTGTTTCGAACGTGACGTGGGCGTGACGTCGGTACTTTGAATGTGACGTGGGTGTGACCTGGGTCATTGGAACGTGACGTGGGAGTGACGCGGGGGCTTCGAACGTGACATAAGGGTGACATGGGTGCTTAGAACGTGACGTGGGCGTGACGTGGGCGATTCCAACGTGACGTGGGGCTTCGAACGTGACGTGGGCGTGATGTGGGTGATTCGAATGTCACTTGGGCGTGACGTGGGGGCTTCGAACGTCACGTGGGCGTGACGTGGGGGCTTCGATGTTGACGTGGGCGTGACCTGGATGATTGGAACGTGACGTGGGCGTGACGTGGGTGGTTTCAACGTGACTTGGGCGTCACGTGGGGTCCTCGAACGTGACATGGGCGTCACGTGGGGTCTTCGAAAGTGACGTGGGCATGACGTGGGTGATTTGAAGGTGACGTGGGCGTCACGTGGGTGATTCCAACGTGACGTGGGGGCTTCGAACGTGACGGGGGCGTGACGTGGGTGATTCGAAGGTGAGGTGGGCGTGACGTCGGAACTTTGAATGTGACGTGGGTGTGACCTGGGTCATTGGAACGTGACGTGGGAGTGACGTGGGGGCTTCAAACATGACGTAAGAGTGACATGGGTGCTTAGAACGTGACGTGGGAGCGACGTGGGTGATTCCAACGTGACGTGGGCTTCCAACGTGACGTGGGGGTGACGTGGGTGATTGGAACGTGACGTGGGCGTGAGGTGGGTGATTCGAAAGTGACGTCGGTGTGACGTGGGTGCCTCGAACGTGACGTGGGCATGACATAAGCGCTTCGATCGTGACGTGGGCGTGACGTGTGTGGTTTCAACTTGACGTGGGTGTCACGTAGGGCATCGAACGTGACGTGGGCGTGACGTGTGTGGTTTCAACGTGACGTGGGCGTCACGGGGGGGCCTCGAACGTGACGTGGGCATGACGTGGGTGATTCGAAGGTGACGTGGGCGTGACGTGGGGGCATGGATCGTGACGTGGGTGTGAGGTGGGTGTTTCGAACGTGACGTGGGTGTGAGGTGGGTGTTTCGAACGTGACGTGGGTGTGACATCGGTACTTTGAAAGTGACGTGGGTGTGACCTGGGTGCATCGAACGTGACGTGGGAGTGACGTGGGGGCTTCGAACGTGACGTAAGGGTGACATGGGTGCTTAGAACGTGACGTGGGCGTGACGTGGGTGATTACAACGTGATGTGGGGCTTCGAACATGACGTGGGCGTGACGTGGGGGCTTCGAAAGTGACGTGTGCATGACGTGGGTGATTCGAAGGTGACATGGGTGTGACGTGGGGGCTTCGAACGTGACGTGGGTGTGACATGGGTGTTTCGAACGTAATGTGGGCGTGACGTCGGTACTTTGAATGTGACGTGGGTGTGACCTGGGTCATTTGAACGTGACTTGGGAGTGACGTGGGGGCATCGAACGTGACATAAGGGTGACATGGGTGCTTAGAACATGACGTGGGCGTGATGCGGGTGATTCCAACGTGACGTGGGGCTTCGAATGTGACGTGGGCGTGACGTGGGTGATTGGAACGTGACGTGGGCGTGACGTCGGTACTTTGAATGTGACGTGGGCGTGAGGTGGGTGATTGGAACGTGACGTGGGCGTGACGTCAGTACTTTGAATGTGACGTGGGAGTGACGTGGTGGCATCGAACGTTACATGAGGGTGACATGGGTGCTTAGAACGTGACGTGGGAGTGACGTGGGGGCTTCAAACGTGACGTAAGGGTGACATGGGTGCTTAGAACGTGACGTGGGCGTGATGCGGGTGATTCCAACGTGACGTGGGGCTTCGAATGTGACGTGGGCGTGAGGTGGGTGATTGGAACGTGACGTGGGCGTGACGTCGGTACTTTGAATGTGACGTGGGTGTGACCTGGGGGCTTCGAACGTGACGTAAGGGCGACATGGGTGCTTAGAACGTGACGTGGGCGTGACGTGTGTGATTCCAACGTGACGTGGGGCTGCGAATGTGACGTGGGCCTCACGTGGGGGCTTCGAAAGTGACGTGGGCATGACGTGGGTGATTCGAAGGTGACATGGGTGTGACGTGGGGGCTTCGAACGTGACGTGGGTGTGACGTGGGGTCTTCGAACGTGACCTGGGCGTGACATCGGTACTTTGAATGTGACGTGGGTGTGACCTGGGTCATTTGAACGTGACGTGGGGCTGACGTGGGGGCATCGAACGTGACATAACGGTGACATGGGTGCTTAGAACGTGACGTGGGAGTGACGTGGATGCTTCAAACGTGACGTGGACGTGACGTGGTACTTTACATTTGACGTGGGTGTGACCTGGGGCAATCGAACGTGACGTGGGTGTGACGTGGGGTCTTCGAACGCGACGTGGGTGTGACGTGGGTGTTTCGAACCTGACGTTGGTATTTCGTACGTGACGTGGGTGTGACGTGGGTGCATCGGACGTGACGTGGGCATCACGTGGGGGCTACGAACATTACGCGGGTGTGACGTGGATGCTTCGAATGCGACGTTGGTGTTTCGAACGTGACATGGGTGTGACGTGGGTGCTTCGAACGTGACGTGGGCGTCATGTGGGGGCTTCGAACATGACGTGGGTGTGACGTGGGGGCATCGATCGTATCGTGGACGTGACGTCGGTACTTTATACCTGATGGGGGTGTGACGTGGGGGCTTCGAACGTGACGTGGGCATGACGTCGGTGATTCGAACGTGGCGTGGGCATGACGTCGGTGATTCGAAGGTGACGTGGGTGTGACGTGGGGGCATCGAACGTGACGTGGGTGTGACGTGAGTGTTTCGAACGTGACGTGGGCGTGACGTCGGTACTTTGAATGTGACGTGGGTGTGACGTGGGTCATTCGAACGTGACGTGGGTGTTTCAAAACTAACGTGGGTGTGACGTAGGGGTATCGAACGTGACGTAGGTGTTTCCAAACTGACGTGGGTGTGACGTCGGTATGTTGAATGTGACGTGGGTGTGACGTGCATGGTTCGAACGTGAGGTGGGTGTTTTAAATGTGAGCTGGGCGTGACGTGGGTCATTCGAACATGACGTAGGTGTGACGTGGGGGCTTCGAACGTGACGTGGGCGTGACGTGGATGCTTCGAATGTGACGTTGGTGTTTCGAACGTGACATGGGTGTGACATGGGTGCTTCGAATGTGACGTGGGCGTAACGTGGGGGCTTCGAACCTGACGTGGGTGTGACGTGGGGGCTTCGAACGTGACGTGGGTGTGACGTGGGTCATTTGAACGTGACGTGGGCGTGACGTGGGTGATTCCAACGTGACGTGGGGCTTTGAACGTGACGTGGGCGTGACGTGGGTGATTCGAATGTGACGTGGGCGTGACGTGGGGGCTTCGAACGCCACGTGAGCTTCACGTGGGGGCATCGAACGTGACGTGGGCGTGACTTGGGGGCTTCAAGCGTGACCTGGGTGTGACGTGGGTGTTTCGAAGGTGACGTGGGCGTGACGTCAGTACTTTGAATGTGACGTGGGTGTGACCTGGGTCATGCGAACGTGACGTGGGTGTGACGTGGGTGTTTCGAACGTTACGTGGGCATTTCGTGGGTGTTTCGAACGTGACGTGGGTGTGACGTCGGTACTTTGAATGTGACGTGGGTGTGACGTGGGTGATGCGAACGTGAGGTGGGCGTCACGTGGGGGCATCGAACGTGACGTGGGCGTCACGTGGGGTCTTCGAAAGTGACATGGACGTCACGTGGGTGCTTCGAAGGTGACGTGGGCGTGACGTGGGGGCTTCAAACGTGACGTGGGCGTGACCTGGGTGATTGTAACGTGACGTGGACGTGACGTGGGTGGTTTCAACGTGACGTGGGCGTCACGTGGGGGCTTCGGAGGTGACGTGGGCCTCACGTGGGGGCTTCGAAAGTGACGTGGGCATGACGTGGGTGATTCGAAGGTGACATGGGTGTGACGTGGGGGCTTCGAAAGTGACGTGGGCGTGACGTGGGTGATTCGAACGTGACGTGGGCGTGACGTCGGAACATTGAATGTGACGTGGGTGTGACCTGGGTCATTTGAACGTGACGTGGGAGTGACGTGGGGGCATCGAACGTGACGTAAGGGTGACATGGGTGCTTAGTACGTGACGTGGGCGTGACGTGGGTGATTGGAACGTGACGTGGGTCTTCGAACGTGACGTGGGCGTGACGTGGGTGATTGGAACGTGACGTGGGCGTGACGTCGGTACTTTGAAAGTGACGTGGGAGTGACTTGGGACTTCAAACGTGACGTAAGGGTGACATGGGTGCTTAGAACGTGACGTGGGCGTGACGTGGGTGATTCCAACGTCATGTGGGGGCTTCGAACGTGACGTGGGTGTGACGTGGGGACTTCGAACGTGACGTAAGGGTGACATGGGCGCGTAGAACGTGAAGTGGGCGTGACGTGGGTGATTGGAATGTGACGTGGGCGTGACGTCGGTACTTTGAATGTGACGTGGGAGTGACTTGGGGGCTTCGAACGTGACGTGGGCGTGACGTGGATGCTTCGAACGTGACGTTGGTGTTTCGAAGGTGACGTGGGCGTGACTTGGGTGCTTCGATCGTGACGTGGGCGTGACATAGGCGCTTCGATCGTGACGTGGGCGTGACGTGTGTGGTTCCAACGTGACGTGGGCGTCACGTGGGAGTTTCGAACGTGACGTGGACGTGACGTCGGTACTTTCTGTTTGAGGTTGGTGTGACCTGGGTCATTTGAACGTGACGTACGTGTGACGTGGGTGATTCCAACGTGACGTGGGTCTTCGAACGTGACGTGGGCGTGACGTGGGTGATTCGAATGTGACGTGGGCGTGACGTGGGGGCTTCGAACGTGACGTGGGCGCCACGTGGGGGAACCGAAGTTGACGTGGGCGTGACCTGGGTGATTGGAACGTGACGAGGGAGTGACTTGGGGGCTTCCAACGTGACTTAAGGATGACATGGGTGCTTAGAACGTGACGTGGGCCTGACGTGGGTGATTCGAATGTGACGTGGGCGTGACGTGGGGGCTTCGAACGTGACGTGGGCGCCACGTGGGGGCACCGAAGTTGACGTGGGCGTGACCTGGGTGATTGGAACGTGACGTGGGAGTGACTTGGGGGCTTCGAACGTGACTTAAGGGTGACATGGGTGCTTAGAACGTGACGTGGGCGTCACGTGGGTGATTCCAACGTGACGTGGGGCTTCGAACGTGACGTGGGCGTGGCGTGGGTGATTCCAATGTCACGTGGGCGTGACGTGGGTGAATCGAAAGTGACGTGGGTGTTTCGAACGTAACATGGGTGTGACGTGGGTGCTTCGAACGTGACGTGGTTGTGACGTGGGTGGATCCAACGTGACCTCGGCGTGTCGTGGGAGTTACGAACGTGTCGTGGACGTGGCGGCGGTACTTTCAATTTGAGGTTGGTGTGACCTGGGTCATTCGAACGTGACGTACGTGTGACGTGGGGGCTTCGAACGTGATGTGGGCGTGACATGGGAGTTTCGAACGTGACGTCGGCGTGACGTGGGTACTTTACATTTGACGTGGGTGTGACCTGGGTGATGCGAACGTGACGGGGCATCACGTGGGGGCATCGAACGTGACGTGGGCGTCACGTGGCGGCTTCGAAAGTGACGTGGGCATGACGTGGGTGATTCGAAGGTGACGTGGGTGTGACGTGGGGGCATGGAACGTGACGTGGGCGTCACGTGGCGGCTTCGAAAGTGACGTGGGCATGACGTGGGTGATTCGAAGGTAACGAGGGTGTGACGTGGGGGCTTCGAACATCACGTGGGCGTCACGTGGGGGCATCGATGTTGACATGAGCGTGACCTGCGTGATTGGAACGTGACGTGGGCGTGACGTGGGGGCATCGAACGTGATGTAAGGGTGACATCGGTGCTTAGAACGTGACGTGGGCGTGACGTGGGCGATTCCAACGTGGCTTGGGGCTTCGAACGTGACGTGGGTGTGACGTGGGTGATTCGAATGTGACGTGGGCGTGACGTGGGGGCTTCCAACGTCACGTGGGCGTCACGTGGGGGCATCGAAGATGACATGCGCGTGACCTGGGTGATTGGAAGGTGACGTGGGTGTGACGTGGGGGCTTCGAACGTGACGTGGGCGTGACGTGGGTGATTGCAACGTGACGTGGGGCTTGGAACGTGACGTGGGCGTGACGTGGGTGTTTCGAACGTGACGTGGGTGTGACGTGGGTGCTTCGATCGTCACGTGGGCGTCACGTGGGGGCCTCGAAGTTGACGGGGGCGTGACCTGGGTGATCGGAACGTGACGTGGGTGTCACGTGGATGATTCGAAACTAACGTGGGCGTCACGTGGGTGCATCGAACGTGACGTGGGCGTGACGTCGGTACTTTCAATTTGAGGTTGGTGTGACCTGGGTCATTCGAACGTGACGTACGTGTGACGTGGGGGCTTCGAACGTGATGTGGGTGTCTCAAAACTAACGTGGGTGTGACGTGGTGGCATCGAATATGACGTGGGCGTCAGGTCGGTACTTTCTATCTGACGTGGGTGTGACCTGGGTCATTTGAACGTGACGTGGGTGTGACGTCGGTACTTTGAAAGTGACGTGGGTGTGACCTGTGGGCTTCGAACGTGACGTAAGGGTGACATGGGTGCTTAGAACGTGACGTGGGCGTCACGTGGGTGCTTCCAACGTCACGTGGGACTTCGAACGTGACGTGGGCGTGACGTGGGTGATTTGAACGTGACGTGGGCATGACGTGGGGGCATCGAAGTTGACGTGGGCGTGACGTGGGTGATTGCAACGTCACGTGTACGTGACGTGGGGGCTTCGAACGTGACGTGGGTGTGTCGTGGGGGCCTCGAACGTGACGTGGGCGTGACGTCGGTACTTTGAATGTGACGTGGGTGTGACCTGGGTCATTTGAACGTGACGTGGGAGTGACGTGGGGGCTTCGAACGTGACGCAAGGGTGACATGGGTGCTTAAAACGTCACGTGGGCGTGACGTGGGCGATTCCAACGTGACGTGGGGCATTTGAACGTGACGTGGGCGTGATGTGGGTGATTCGAGTGTGACTTGGGCGTGACGTGGGGGCTTCGAAGGTCACGTGGGCGTGACCTGGGTGATTGGAACGTGACGTGGACGTGACGTGGGTGGTTTCAACATGACGTGGGCGTTACGTGGGTGCTTCGATCGGGACGTGGGTGTGACGTGGGTGATTGGACGTGACCTGGGCGTGAAGTGGGTCATTCGAAGGTGACTTGGGCGTGACGTGGGGGCTTCGAACGTGACGTGGGTGTGACCTGGGTGATTGGAACGTGACGTGGGTGTGACCTGGGTCATTTGAACGTGACGTGGGAGTGACGTGGGGGCTTCGAACGTGACGTAAGGGTGACATGGGTGCCTAGAACGTGACGTGGGCGTGACGTGGGTGATTCAAACATGACGTGGGGCTTCGATCGTGACGTGGGCGTCACGTAGGTGATTGGAACGTGACCTGGGCATGACGTGGGTCATTCGAAGGTGACTTGGGCGTGACGTGGGGGCTTCGAACGTGACGTGGGCGTGACGTGGGTGATTCGAAGGTGACGTACGTGTGACGTGGGGGCTTCGAATGTGACGTGGGTGTGACGTGGATGATATGAAAGTGACGTGGGCGTGACGTGGGTGATTCGAAAGTGACGTGGACGTGACGTGGGTACTTTACATGTGACGTGGGTGTGACCTGGGTGATGCGAACGTGACGTGGGCGTAACGTGGGGGCCTCGAACGTGACGTGGGTGTGACCTGGGTGATTCAAAGGTGACGTGGGTGTGACGTGGGGTCTTCGAACGTGACGTGGGCGTGACGTCGCCACTTTCAATGTGACGTGGGTGTGACCTGGGTGATTGGAACGTGACGTGGGTGTGACGTGGGGGCCTCGAACGTGACGTGGGCGTGACGTCGGTACTTTGAATGTGACGTGGGTGTGACCTGGGTCATTTGAACGTGACGTGGGAGTGACGTGGGGGCTTCGAACGTGACGCAAGGGTGACATGGGTGCTTAAAACGTCACGTGGGTGTCACGTGGGTGATACCACCGTGACGTGGGGCTTCGAACGTGACGTGGGCGTGACGTGGGTGATTCGAATGTGACGTTGGCGTGACGTGGGTGGTTCGAACGTGACGTGGGCGTGACGTGAGTGGATTCAACGTGACGTGGGCGTCACGTGGAAGTTTCGAACGTGACGTGGACGTGACGGCGGTACTTTCAATTTGAGGTTGGTGTGACCTGGGTCATTCGAACGTGACGTGGGAGTGACGTGGGGGCTTCGAACGTGACGTGGGTGTGACGTGGGTCATTCGAACGTGACGTTTGTGTTTCGAAGGTGACGTGGGTATGAGCTAGGTCATTTCATCGTGATGTACGTGTGACGTGGGGGCTTCGAACGTCACGTGGGCGTCACGTGGGGGCATCGAAGTTGACGTGGGGGTGACCTGGGGGATTGGAAAGTCACGTGGACGTGACGTGGATGCATCGAACGTGAAGTGGGTGTGACGTGGGTGTTTCGATCGTGACGTTGGTGTTTCGAACGTGACGTGGGTGTGACGTGGGTGCTTCGGACGTGACGTGGGCGTAACGTGGGGGCTTCGAAGATGACGTGGGAGTGACGTGGATGCTTCGAATGTGACGTTGGTGTTTCGAACGTGACATGGGTGTGACATGGGTGCTTCGAATGTGACGTGGGCGTAACGTGGGGGCTTCGAAGTTACGCGGGCGTGACGTGGGTGATTGGAACGTGACGTGGGCGTGACGTTGGTACTTTGAATGTGACGTGGGTGTGACCTGGGTCATTTGAACGTGACGTGGGTGTGACGTGGGTGATTCGAACGTTACGTGGGCATGACGTGGTGATTCGAACGTGACCTGGGTGTGACGTGGGTGCATCGAACGTGACGTGGGCGAGACGTTGGTACTTTGAATGTGACGTGGGTGTGACCTGGGTCATTCGAACGTGACGTGGGTGTGACGTGGTGGCTTCAAATGTGACCGGGGTGTGACGTGGGTGTTTCGAAGGTGACGTGGGCGTGACGTTGGTACTTTGAATGTGGCGTGGGTGTGACCTGGGTGATGCGAACGTGACGTGGGTGTTTCAAAAGTGACGTGGGCATGACGTGGGTGATTCGAAGGTAACGAGGGTGTGACGTGGGGGCATGGAACGTGACGTGGGTGTGAGGTGGGTGATTCGAACGTGACGTGGGCGTGACGTCGGTACTTTGAATGTGACGTGGGTGTGACCTGGGTCATTTGAACATGATGTGGCAGTGACGTGGGGGCTTCAAACGTGACGTAAGGGCGACATGGGTGCTTAGAACGTGACGTGGGTGTGACGTGGGTGATTCCAATGTGACGTGGGGCTTCGAACGTGACGTGGGCGTCATGTGGGTGATTGGAACGTCACGTGGGCGTGATGTGGGGGCTTCGATGTTGACGTGGGCGTGACCTGGGTGATTGGAACGTGACGTGGGCATGACGTGGGTGATTCGAAGGTGACATGGGTGTGATGTGAGGGCTTCGAACGTGACGTGGGCGTCACGTGGGGGCTTCGAACGTGACGTGGGCGTGACGTGGGTACTTTGCATTTGACGTGGGTATGACCTCGGTGATGCGAACGTGACGTGGGCGTAACGTGGGGGGTTCGAAAGTGACGTGGGTGTGACCTGGGTGATTCAAAGGTGACGTGGGTGTGACGTGGGGTCTTCGAACGTGACGTGGGCGTGACGTCGCCACTTTCAATGTGACGTGGGTGTGACCTGGGTGATTGGAACGTGACGTGGGTGTGACGTGGGGGCTTTGAACGTGACATGGGTGTGACGTGGGTGTTTCGAACCTGACGTTGGTATTTCGAACGTGACGTGGGTGTGATGTGGGTGCATCGGACGTGACGTGGGCATCACGTGGGGGCTTCGAACGTGACGTAAGGGTGACATGGGTGTTTCGAACGTGACATGGGCGTGACGTCGGTACTTTGAATGTGACGTGGGTGTGACCTTGGTCATTGGAACGTGACGTGGGAGTGACGTGGGTGCTTCGAACTTGACGTAAGGGTGACATGGGTGCTGAGAACGTGACGTGGGCGTGACGTGGGCGATTCCAACGTGACGTGGGGCTTCGAACGTGACGTGGGCGTGAGGTGGGTGATTCGAATATCACTTGGGCGTGACGTGGGGGCTTCGATGTTGACGTGGGCGTGACCTGGGTGATTGGAACGTGACGTGGACGTGACGTGGGTGGTTTCAACGTGACGTGGGCGTGACGTGGGGGCTTCGGACGTGACGTGGGCGTCACGTGGGTGATTCGAAACTAACGTGGGCATGACGTGGGTGATCTGAATGTGACGTGGGCGTGACGTCGGTAGTTTGAATGTGACGTGGGTGTGGGCTGGGTGCTTCGAACGTAACGTGGGAGTGACGTGGGGTCTTCGAACGTGACATAAGGGTGACATGAGTGCTTAGAACGTGACGTGGGCGTGATGCGGGTGATTCCAACGTGACGTGGGGCTTCGAATGTGACGTGGGAGTGACGTGGGTGATTGGAACGTGACGTGGGCGTGACGTCGGTACTTTGAAAGTGACGTGGGTGTGACCTGGGGGCTTCGAACGTGACGTAAGGGCGACATGTGTGCATAGAACGTGACGTGGGCGTGACGTGGGTGATTCCAATGTGACGTGGGGGCTTCGAACGTGACATGGGCGTGACGTGGGTGTTTCGAACGTGACGTTGGTGTTTCCAACGTGACGTGGGTGTGACGTGGGTGCTTCGGACGTGACATGGGCGTCATGAGGGGGCTTCAAACGTGACCTGGGTGTGACGTGGTTGATTCGAAGGTGACGTGGGGGTGACATGGGGGCATGGAACGTGACGTGGGTGTGAGGTGGTTGTTTCGAATGTGACGTGGGCGTGACGTCGGTACTTTCAATGTGACGTGGGTGTGACCTGGGTCATTTGAACGTGACGTGGGAGTGACGTGGGGGCTTTGAATGTGACGTAAGGGTGTGACCTGGGGGCTTCGAACGTGACGTAAGGGCGACATGGGTGCTTAGAACGTGACGTGGGCGTGACGTGGGTGATTCCAACGTGACCTGGGTGTGACGTGGTTGATTCGAAGGTGACGTGGGCGTGACGTCAGTACTTTGAATGTGACGTGGGTGTGACCTGGGTCATGGGAACGTGACGTGGGTGTGACGTGGGTGATTCGAACGTGACGTGGGTGTGACCTGGGTCAGTTGAACGTGACGTGGGAGTGACGTGGGGGCTTCAAACATGACGTAAGGGTGACATGGGTGCTTCGAACGTGACGTGGGCGTCACGTGGGTGATTGCATCGTGACGTGGGTGTGACGTGGGGGCTTCGAACGTGACCTGGGTGTGACGTCGGTACTTTGAATGTGACGTGGGTGTGACCTGGGCCATTTGAACGTGACGTGGGCGTGACGTGGGTGATTCGAAAGTGACGTGGGTGTGACGTGGGTGCTTCGAACGTGACGTGGGCGTGACATAGGCGCTTCGATCATGACGTGGGCGTGACGTGTGTGGTTTCAACGTGACGTGGGTGTCACGTGGGGCATCGAACGTGACGTGGACGTGACGTCGGTACTTTCAATTTGAGGTTGGTGTGACCTGGGTCATTCGAACGTGACGTACGTGTGACGTGGGTGATTCCAACGTGACGTGGGGCTTCGAACGTGACGTGGGTGTGACCTGGGTGATTGGAACGTGACGTGGGTGTGACGTGGGGGCTTCGAACGTGACGTGGGTGTGACGTGGGTGTTTCGAACGTGACGTGGGTGTGACGTGGGTGATTCCAACGTGACGTGGGGCTTCGAACGTGACGTGGGAGTGACGTGGGTGATTCGAACGTGACGTGGGCGTGACGTCGGTACTTTGAATGTGACGTGGGTGTGACCTGGGTCATTTGAACGTGACGTGGGAGTGACGTGGGGTCTTCGAACGTGACATAAGGGTGACATGGGTGCTTAGAACGTGACGTGGGCGTGACGTGGGTGATTCCAACGTGACGTGGGGCTTTGAACGTGACGTGGGCGTGACGTGGCTGATTCGAATGTGACGTGGGTGTGACGTGGGGGCTTCGAACGTCACGTGAGCGTCACGTGGGGGCATCGAGTTTGACATGGGCGTGACCTGTGTGATTGGAACGTGACGTGGGCGTGACGTGGGTGATTCCAACGTGACGTGGGGCTTCGAACATGACGTGGGCGTGACGTGGGGGCTTCGAAAGTGACGTGTGCATGACGTGGGTGATTCGAAGGTGACGTGGGTGTGACGTGGGGGCTTCGAACGTGACGTGGGCATGACGTGGGTGTTTCGAACGTGACGTGGGCGTGACGTCGGTACTTTGAATGTGACGTGGGTGTGACCTGGGTCATTTGAACGTGACGTGGGAGTGACGTGGGTGGTTCCAACGTGACGTGGGCGTCACGTGGGGGCTTCGGAGGTGACGTGGGCCTTACGTGGGGGCTTCGAAAGTGACGTGGGCATGGCGTGGGTGATTCGAACGTGACGTGGGTGTGACGTGGGTGTTTCTAACGTGACGTGCATGTGAGGTGGGTGCTTCGGACGTGACGTGGGCGTGAGGTGGGGGCTTCGAAAATGATGTGGGTGTGACGTGGGGGCATCGAACGTGACGTGGGCGTGACGTGGGAGTTTCGAACGTGACGTGGACGTGACGTGGTATTTTACATTTGACGTGCGTGTGACCTGGCTCAATCGAACGTGATGTGGGTGTGACGTGGGGGCTTCGAATGTGACGTGGGCGTGACGTGGGTGATTCGAATGTGACGTGGGCGTGACGTGGGGGCTTCGAACGTCACGTGGGCGTCACGTGGGGGCATCGAACGTCACGTGGGCGTGACCTGGGTGATTGGAACGTGACGTGGGTGTGACGTGGGGGCTTTGAACGTGACGTGGGTGTGACGTGGGTGTTTCGAACCTGACGTTGGTATTTCGAACGTGACGTGGGTGTGACGTGGGTGCATCGGACGTGACGTGGGCGAAACGTGGGGGCTACGAACATTACGCGGGTGTGACGTTGAGGCTTCGAATGCAACGTTGGTGTTTCGAACGTGAAATGGGTGTGACGTGGGTGTTTCGAACGTGAAATGGGTGTGACGTGGGTGCTTGGAACGTGACGTGGGCGTGACGTGGGGGCATCGATCGTGACGTGGACGTGACGTCGGTACTTTATACCTGATAGGGGTGTGACGTGGGTCATTCGAACGTGACGTGGGCGTGACGTGGGTACTTTACATTTGACTTGGGTGTGACCTGAGTGATGCGAACGTGACGTGGGCGTCACGTGGGGGCATCGAACGTGACGTTGGCGTCACGTGGGGGCTTCGAAAGTGACGTGGACGTCACGTGGGTGATTCAAAGATGACGTGGGTGTGACGTGGGGGCTTCCAACGTGACGTGGGTGTGAAGTGGGTGTTTCGAACGTGACGTGGGCGTGACGTCGGTACTTTGAATGTGACGTGGGTGTGACCTGGGTCATTGGAACGTGACGTGGGAGTGACGTGGGTGCTTCGAACTTGACGTAAGGGTGACATGGGTGCTTAGAACGTGACGTGGGCGTGACGTGGGCGATTCCAACGTGACGTGGGGCTTTGAACGTGACGTGGGCGTGAGGTGGGTGATTTGAATATCACTTGGGGGTGATGTGGGGGCTTCGATGTTGACGTGGGCGTGACCTGGGTGATTGGAACGTGACGTGGACGTGACGTGGGTGGTTTCAACGTGACGTGAGCGTCACGTGGGGTCCTCGAACGTGACTTGGGCGTCACGTGGGGGCATCGAACGTGACGTGGGCATGACGTGGGTGATTGGAACGTGACGTGGGCGTGACGTGGGGGCATCGAACGTGACGTGGGCGTGACGTGGGGGCTTCAAACGTGACCTGGGTGTGACGTGGGTGTTTCGAAGGTGACGTGGGCATGATGTCAGTACTTTGAATGTGATGTGGGTGTGACCTGGGTCATGCGAACGTGACGTGGGTGTGACGTGGGTGTTTCGAACGTTACGTGGGTATGACGTGGGTGGTTCGAAAGTGACGTGGGCGTGACGTGGGTACTTTACATTTGACGTGGGTGTGACCTGGGTGATGCGAACGTGACGTGGGCGTCACGTTGGGGCTTCGAAAGTGACGTGGACGTCACGTGGGTGATTCGAAGGTGACGTGGGCGTGACGTGGGGGCTTCGAACGTGACGTGGGTGTGAGGTGGGTGTTTCGAACGTGACGTGGGCGTGACGTCGGTACTTTGAATGTGACGTGGGTGTGACCTGGGTCATTGGAACGTGACGTGGGAGTGACGCGGGGGCTTCGGAGGTGACGTAAGGGTGACATGGGTGCTTCGAACGTGACGTGGGCGTGATGTGAATGATTCGAATGTCACTTGGGCGTGACGTGTGGGCTTCAAACGTCACGTGGGCGTGACGTGGGGGCTTCGATGTTGACGTGGACGTGACGTGGGTGGTTTCAACGTGACGTGGGCGTCACGTGGGGTCCTCGAACGTGACTTGGGCGTCACGTGGGGGCATCGAACGTGACGTGGGCATGACGTGGGTGATTGGAACGTGACGTGGGTGTGACGTGGGGGCTTCGAACGTGACGTGGGTGTGACGTCGGTACTTTGAATGTGACGTGGGTGTGACCTGGGTCATTGGAACGTGACGTGGGAGTGACGTGGGGGCATCGAACATGACATAAGGGTGACATGAGTGCTTAGAACGTGACGTGGGCGTGATGCAGGTGATTCCAACGTGACGTGGGGCTTCGAATGTGACGTGGGCGTGACGTGGGTGATTGGAACGTGACGTGGGCGTGACGTCGGTACTTTGAAAGTGACGTGGGTGTGACCTGGGGGCTTCGAACGTGATGTAAGGGCGGCATGTGTGCATAGAACGTGACGTGGGCGTGACATAGGCGCTTCGATCGTGACGTGGGCGTGACGTGTGTGGTTTCAACGTGATGTGGGTGCCACGTGGGGCATCGAACGTGACGTGGGTGTGACGTGTGTGGTTTCAACGTGACGTGGGCGTCACGTGGGAGTTTCGATCGTCACGTGGACGTGACGTCGCTACTTTCAATTTTAGGCTGGTGTGACCTGGGTCATTTGAACGTGACGTACGTGTGACGTGGGGGCTTTGAACGTGATGTGGGTGTTTCATTAGTAACGTGGGTGTGACGTGGGGGCATCGAACGTGACGTGGGCGTCACGAGGGGGCTTCAAACGTGACCTCGGTGTGACGTGGTTGATTCGAAGGTGACGTGGGGGTGACCTGGGTCATTTGAACGTGACGTGGGAGTGACATGGGGGCTTTGAATGTGACGTGGGTGTGACCTGGGGGCTTCGAACTTGACGTAAGGGCGACATGGGCCCTTAGAACGTGACGTGGGCGTGACGTGGGTGATTCCAACGTGACGTGGGCTTCGAAGGTGACGTGGGCGTGACGTTGGTGATTCGAATATGACGTGGGCGTGACGTGGGTGATTCGAAAGTGACGTGGGCATGACGTGGATGCTTCGAACGTGACGTGGGCGTGACATAGGCGCTTCGATCATGACGTGGGCGTGACGTGTGTGGTTTCAACGTGACGTGGGTGTCACGTGGGGCATCGAACGTGACGTGGACGTGACGTCGGTACTTTCAATTTGAGGTTGGTGTGACCTGGGTCATTCGAACGTGACGTACGTGTGACGTGGGTGATTCCAACGTGACGTGGGGCTTCGAACGTGACGTGGGTGTGACCTGGGTGATTGGAACGTGACGTGGGTGTGACGGGGGGGCTTCGAACGTGACGTGGGTGTGACGTGGGTGTTTCGAACGTGACGTGGGTGTGACGTGGGTGATTCCAACGTGACGTGGGTCTTCGAACGTGACGTGGGCGTGATGTGGGTGATTCGAAGGTGAGGTGGGTGTGACGTGGGGGCTTCGAACGTGACGTGGGCGTGACGTCGGTACTTTCAATGTGACGTGGGTGTGACCTGGGTCATTTGAACGTGACGTGGGAGTGACATGGGGGCTTTGAATGTGACGTGGGTGTGACCTGGGGGCTTCGAACTTGACGTAAGGGCGACATGGGCCCTTAGAACGTGACGTGGGCTTGACGTGGGTGATTCCAACGTGACGTGGGCGTGACGTGGGTGCATCGAACGTGACGTGGGCGTAACGTGGGGGCTTGAAACGTGACCTGGGTGTGACGTGGTTGATTCGAAGGTGACGTGGGCGTGACGTCAGTACTTTGAATGTGACGTGGGTGTGACCTGGGTCATGCGAACGTGACGTGGGTGTGACGTGGGTGATTCGAACGTGACGTGGGTGTGACCTGGGTCAGTTGAACGTGACGTGGGAGTGACATGGGGGCTTCAAACGTGACGTAAGGGTGACATGGGTGCTTAGAACCTGACGTGGGCGTCACGTGGGTGATTGCATCGTGACATGGGTGTGACGTGGTGGCTTCGAACGTGACGTGGGCGTGACGTGTGTGGTTTCAACGTGACGTGGGTGTCACGTGGGGCTCCGAACGTCACGTGGGCGTGCCGTGTGTGGTTCCAACGTGACGTGGGCGTCACGTGGGGGCTTCGAACGTCACGTGGGCGTCACGTGGGGGCATCGAAGATGACGTGGGCGTGACGTGGGGCTTCGAACGTAACGTGGGCGCCACGTAGGGTCATCGAAGTTGACGTGGGCGTGACCTGGGTGATTGGAACGTGACATGGACGTGACGTGGGTGGTTTCAACGTGACGTGGGCGTCACGTGGGGGCTTCGGAGGTGACGTGGGCCTCACGTGGGGGCTTCGAAAGTGACGTGGGCATGTCGTGGGTGATTCGAAGGTGACGTGGGCGTGACGTGGGTGATTCGAAGGTGACGTGGGTGTGACGTGGGGGCTTCGAACGTGACGTGGACGTGACTTCGGTACTTTCAATTTGAGGTTGGTGTGACCTGGGTCATTCGAACGTGACGTACGTGTGACGTGGGGGCTTCGAACGTGATGTGGGCGTGACGTGGGAGTTTCGAACGTGACGTGGGCGTGACGTGGGTACTTTACATTTGACGTGGGTGTGACCTGGGTGATGCGAACGTGACGGGGCATCACGTGGGGGCATCGAAGGTGACGTGGGCGTCACGTGGCAGCTTCGAAAGTGACGTGGGCATGACGTGGGTGATTCGAAGGTGACGTGGGTGTGACGTGGGGGCATGGAACGTGACGTGGGCGTCACGTGGCGGCTTCGAAAGTGACGTGGGCATGACGTGGGTGATTCGAAGGTAACGAGGGTGTGACGTGGGGGCTTCGAACATCACGTGGGCGTCACGTGGGGGCATCGATGTTGACATGAGCGTGACCTGCGTGATTGGAACGTGACGTGGGCGTGACGTGGGGGCATCGAACGTGATGTAAGGGTGACATCGGTGCTTAGAACGTGACGTGGGCGTGACGTGGGCGATTCCAACGTGGCTTGGGGCTTCGAACGTGACGTGGGTGTGACGTGGGTGATTCGAATGTGACGTGGGCGTGACGTGGGGGCTTCCAACGTCACGTGGGCGTCACGTGGGGGCATCGAAGATGACGTGCGCGTGACCTGGGTGATTGGAAGGTGACGTGGGTGTGACGTGGGGGCTTCGAACGTGACGTGGGCGTGACGTGGGTGATTGCAACGTGACGTGGGGCTTGGAACGTGACGTGGGCGTGACGTGGGTGTTTCGAACGTGACGTGGGCGTGACGTGTTGGCTTCGATCGTCACGTGGGCGTCACGTGGGGGCCTCGAAGTTGACGGGGGCGTGACCTGGGTGATCGGAACGTGACGTGGGTGTCACGTGGATGATTCGAAACTAACGTGGGCGTCACGTGGGTGCATCGAACGTGACGTGGGCGTGACGTCGGTACTTTCAATTTGAGGTTGGTGTGACCTGGGTCATTCGAACGTGACGTACGTGTGACGTGGGGGCTTCGAACGTGATGTGGGTGTCTCAAAACTAACGTGGGTGTGACGTGGTGGCATCGAATATGACGTGGGCGTCAGGTCGGTACTTTCTATCTGACGTGGGTGTGACCTGGGTCATTTGAACGTGACGTGGGTGTGACGTCGGTACTTTGAAAGTGACGTGGGTGTGACCTGTGGGCTTCGAACGTGACGTAAGGGTGACATGGGTGCTTAGAACGTGACGTGGGCGTCACGTGGGTGCTTCCAACGTCACGTGGGACTTCGAACGTGACGTGGGCGTGACGTGGGTGATTTGAACGTGACGTGGGCATGACGTGGGGGCATCGAAGTTGACGTGGGCGTGACCTGGGTGATTGCAACGTCACGTGTATGTGACGTGGGGGCTTCGAACGTGACGTGGGTGTGTCGTGGGGGCCTCGAACGTGACGTGGGCGTGACGTCGGTACTTTGAATGTGACGTGGGTGTGACCTGGGTCATTTGAACGTGACGTGGGAGTGACGTGGGGGCTTCGAACGTGACGCAAGGGTGACATGGGTGCTTAAAACGTCACGTGGGCGTGACGTGGGTGATTCCAACGTGACATGGGGCATTTGAACGTGACGTGGGCGTGATGTGGGTGATTCGAGTGTGACTTGGGCGTGACGTGGGGGCTTCGAAGGTCACGTGGGCGTGACCTGGGTGATTGGAACGTGACGTGGACGTGACGTGGGTGGTTTCAACATGACGTGGGCGTTACGTGGGTGCTTCGGTCGGGACGTGGGTGTGACGTGGGTGATTGGACGTGACCTGGGCGTGAAGTGGGTCATTCGAAGGTGACTTGGGCGTGACGTGGGGGCTTCGAACGTGACGTGGGTGTGACCTGGGTGATTGGAACGTGACGTGGGTGTGACCTGGGTCATTTGAACGTGACGTGGGAGTGACGTGGGGGCTTCGAACGTGACGTAAGGGTGACATGGGTGCCTAGAACGTGACGTGGGCGTGACGTGGGTGATTCAAACATGACGTGGGGCTTCGATCGTGACGTGGGCGTCACGTAGGTGATTGGAACGTGACCTGGGCATGACGTGGGTCATTCGAAGGTGACTTGGGCGTGACGTGGGGGCTTCGAACGTGACGTGGGCGTGACGTGGGTGATTCGAAGGTGACGTACGTGTGACGTGGGGGCTTCGAATGTGACGTGGGTGTGACGTGGATGATATGAAAGTGACGTGGGCGTGACGTGGGTGATTCGAAAGTGACGTGGACGTGACGTGGGTACTTTACATGTGACGTGGGTGTGACCTGGGTGATGCGAACGTGACGTGGGCGTAACGTGGGGGCCTCGAACGTGACGTGGGCGTGACGTCGGTACTTTGAATGTGACGTGGGTGTGACCTGGGTCATTTGAACGTGACGTGGGAGTGACGTGGGGGCTTCGAACGTGACGCAAGGGTGACATGGGTGCTTAAAACGTCACGTGGGTGTCACGTGGGTGATACCACCGTGACGTGGGGCTTCGAACGTGACGTGGGCGTGACGTGGGTGATTCGAATGTGACGTTGGCGTGACGTGGGTGGTTCGAACGTGACGTGGGCGTGACGTGAGTGGATTCAACGTGACGTGGGCGTCACGTGGAAGTTTCGAACGTGACGTGGACGTGACAGCGGTACTTTCAATTTGAGGTTGGTGTGACCTGGGTCATTCGAACGTGACGTGGGAGTGACGTGGGGGCTTCGAACGTGACGTGGGTGTGACGTGGGTCATTCGAACGTGACGTTTGTGTTTCGAAGGTGACGTGGGTATGAGCTAGGTCATTTCATCGTGATGTACGTGTGACGTGGGGGCTTCGAACGTCACGTGGGCGTCACGTGGGGGCATCGAAGTTGACGTGGGGGTGACCTGGGGGATTGGAAAGTCACGTGGACGTGACGTGGATGCATCGAACGTGAAGTGGGTGTGACGTGGGTGTTTCGATCGTGACGTTGGTGTTTCGAACGTGACGTGGGTGTGACGTGGGTGCTTCGGACGTGACGTGGGCGTAACGTGGGGGCTTCGAAGATGACGTGGGAGTGACGTGGATGCTTCGAATGTGACGTTGGTGTTTCGAACGTGACATGGGTGTGACATGGGTGCTTCGAATGTGACGTGGGCGTAACGTGGGGGCTTCGAAGTTACGCGGGCGTGACGTGGGTGATTGGAACGTGACGTGGGCGTGACGTTGGTACTTTGAATGTGACGTGGGTGTGACCTGGGTCATTTGAACGTGACGTGGGTGTGACGTGGGTGATTCGAACGTTACGTGGGCATGACGTGGTGATTCGAACGTGACCTGGGTGTGACGTGGGTGCATCGAACGTGACGTGGGCGAGACGTTGGTACTTTGAATGTGACGTGGGTGTGACCTGGGTCATTCGAACGTGACGTGGGTGTGACGTGGTGGCTTCAAATGTGACCGGGGTGTGACGTGGGTGTTTCGAAGGTGACGTGGGCGTGACGTTGGTACTTTGAATGTGGCGTGGGTGTGACCTGGGTGATGCGAACGTGACGTGGGTGTTTCAAAAGTGACGTGGGCATGACGTGGGTGATTCGAAGGTAACGAGGGTGTGACGTGGGGGCATGGAACGTGACGTGGGTGTGAGGTGGGTGATTCGAACGTGACGTGGGCGTGACGTCGGTACTTTGAATGTGACGTGGGTGTGACCTGGGTCATTTGAACATGATGTGGCAGTGACGTGGGGGCTTCAAACGTGACGTAAGGGCGACATGGGTGCTTAGAACGTGACGTGGGTGTGACGTGGGTGATTCCAATGTGACGTGGGGCTTCGAACGTGACGTGGGCGTCATGTGGGTGATTGGAACGTCACGTGGGCGTGATGTGGGGGCTTCGATGTTGACGTGGGCGTGACCTGGGTGATTGGAACGTGACGTGGGCATGACGTGGGTGATTCGAAGGTGACATGGGTGTGACGTGAGGGCTTCGAACGTGACGTGGGCGTCACGTGGGGGCTTCGAACGTGACGTGGGCGTGACGTGGGTACTTTGCATTTGACGTGGGTATGACCTCGGTGATGCGAACGTGACGTGGGCGTAACGTGGGGGGTTCGAAAGTGACGTGGGTGTGACCTGGGTGATTCAAAGGTGACGTGGGTGTGACGTGGGGTCTTCGAACGTGACGTGGGCGTGACGTCGCCACTTTCAATGTGACGTGGGTGTGACCTGGGTGATTGGAACGTGACGTGGGTGTGACGTGGGGGCTTTGAACGTGACATGGGTGTGACGTGGGTGTTTCGAACCTGACGTTGGTATTTCGAACGTGACGTGGGTGTGACGTGGGTGCATCGGACGTGACGTGGGCATCACGTGGGGGCTTCGAACGTGACGTAAGGGTGACATGGGTGTTTCGAACGTGACATGGGCGTGACGTCGGTACTTTGAATGTGACGTGGGTGTGACCTGGGTCATTGGAACGTGACGTGGGAGTGACGTGGGTGCTTCGAACTTGACGTAAGGGTGACATGGGTTCCTAGAACGTGACGTGGGCGTGACGTGGGCGATTCCAACGTGACGTGGGGCTTCGAACGTGACGTGGGCGTTTTGTGGGTGATTCGAATGTCACTTGGGCGTGACGTGGGGGCTTCGATGTTGACGTGGGCGTGACCTGGGTGATTGGAACGTGACGTGGACGTGACGTGGGTGGTTTCAACGTGACGTGGGCGTGACGTGGGGGCTTCGGACGTGACGTGGGCGTCACGTGGGTGATTCGAAGGTGACGTGGGTGTGATGTGGGTGATCTGAATGTGACGTGGGCGTGACGTCGGTAGTTTGAATGTGACGTGGGTGTGGGCTGGGTGCTTCGAACGTAACGTGGGAGTGACGTGGGGTCTTCGAACGTGACATAAGGATGACATGGGTGCTTAGAATGTGACGTGGGCGTGATGCGGGTGATTCCAACGTGACGTGGGGCTTCGAATGTGACGTGGGAGTGACGTGGGTGATTGGAACGTGACGTGGGCGTGACGTCGGTACTTTGAAAGTGACGTGGGTGTGACGTGGGGGCTTCGAACGTGACGTAAGGGCGACATGTGTGCATAGAACGTGACGTGGGCGTGACGTGGGTGATTCCAATGTGACGTGGGGGCTTCGAACGTGACATGGGCGTGACGTGGGTGTTTCGAACGTGACGTTGGTGTTTCCAACGTGACGTGGGTGTGACGTGGGTGCTTCGGACGTGACATGGGCGTCATGAGGGGGCTTCAAATGTGACCTGTGTGTGACGTGGTTGATTCGAAGGTGACGTGGGGGTGACATGGGGGCATGGAACGTGACGTGGGTGTGAGGTGGTTGTTTCGAATGTGACGTGGGCGTGACATCGGTACTTTCAATGTGACGTGGGTGTGACCTGGGTCATTTGAACGTGACGTGGGAGTGACGTGGGGGCTTTGAATGTGACGTAAGGGTGTGACCTGGGGGCTTCGAACGTGACGTAAGGGCGACATGGGTGCTTAGAACGTGACGTGGGCGTGACGTGGGCGATTCCAACGTGGCTTGGGGCTTCGAACGTGACGTGGGTGTGACGTGGGTGATTCGAATGTGACGTGGGCGTGACGTGGGGGCTTCCAACGTCACGTGGGCGTCACGTGGGGGCATCGAAGATGACGTGCGCGTGACCTGGGTGATTGGAAGGTGACGTGGGTGTGACGTGGGGGCTTCGAACGTGACGTGGGCGTGACGTGGGTGATTGCAACGTGACGTGGGGCTTGGAACGTGACGTGGGCGTGACGTGGGTGTTTCGAACGTGACGTGGGCGTGACGTGTTGGCTTCGATCGTCACGTGGGCGTCACGTGGGGGCCTCGAAGTTGACGGGGGCGTGACCTGGGTGATCGGAACGTGACGTGGGTGTCACGTGGATGATTCGAAACTAACGTGGGCGTCACGTGGGTGCATCGAACGTGACGTGGGCGTGACGTCGGTACTTTCAATTTGAGGTTGGTGTGACCTGGGTCATTCGAACGTGACGTACGTGTGACGTGGGGGCTTCGAACGTGATGTGGGTGTCTCAAAACTAACGTGGGTGTGACGTGGTGGCATCGAATATGACGTGGGTGTCAGGTCGGTACTTTCTATCTGACGTGGGTGTGACCTGGGTCATTTGAACGTGACGTGGGTGTGACGTCGGTACTTTGAAAGTGACGTGGGTGTGACCTGTGGGCTTCGAACGTGACGTAAGGGTGACATGGGTGCTTAGAACGTGACGTGGGCGTCACGTGGGTGCTTCCAACGTCACGTGGGACTTCGAACGTGACGTGGGCGTGACGTGGGTGATTTGAACGTGACGTGGGCATGACGTGGGGGCATCGAAGTTGACGTGGGCGTGACCTGGGTGATTGCAACGTCACGTGTATGTGACGTGGGGGCTTCGAACGTGACGTGGGTGTGTCGTGGGGGCCTCGAACGTGACGTGGGCGTGACGTCGGTACTTTGAATGTGACGTGGGTGTGACCTGGGTCATTTGAACGTGACGTGGGAGTGACGTGGGGGCTTCGAACGTGACGCAAGGGTGACATGGGTGCTTAAAACATCACGTGGGCGTGACGTGGGCGATTCCAACGTGACATGGGGCATTTGAACGTGACGTGGGCGTGATGTGGGTGATTCGAGTGTGACTTGGGCGTGACGTGGGGGCTTCGAAGGTCACGTGGGCGTGACCTGGGTGATTGGAACGTGACGTGGACGTGACGTGGGTGGTTTCAACATGACGTGGGCGTTACGTGGGTGCTTCGGTCGGGACGTGGGTGTGACGTGGGTGATTGGACGTGACCTGGGCGTGAAGTGGGTCATTCGAAGGTGACTTGGGCGTGACGTGGGGGCTTCGAACGTCACGTGGGCGTCACGTGGGGGCATCGAAGTTGACGTGGGGGTGACCTGGGGGATTGGAAAGTCACGTGGACGTGACGTGGATGCATCGAACGTGAAGTGGGTGTGACGTGGGTGTTTCGATCGTGACGTTGGTGTTTCGAACGTGACGTGGGTGTGACGTGGGTGCTTCGGACGTGACGTGGGCGTAACGTGGGGGCTTCGAAGATGACGTGGGAGTGACGTGGATGCTTCGAATGTGACGTTGGTGTTTCGAACGTGACATGGGTGTGACATGGGTGCTTCGAATGTGACGTGGGCGTAACGTGGGGGCTTCGAAGTTACGCGGGCGTGACGTGGGTGATTGGAACGTGACGTGGGCGTGACGTTGGTACTTTGAATGTGACGTGGGTGTGACCTGGGTCATTTGAACGTGACGTGGGTGTGACGTGGGTGATTCGAACGTTACGTGGGCATGACGTGGTGATTCGAACGTGACCTGGGTGTGACGTGGGTGCATCGAACGTGACGTGGGCGAGACGTTGGTACTTTGAATGTGACGTGGGTGTGACCTGGGTCATTCGAACGTGACGTGGGTGTGACGTGGTGGCTTCAAATGTGACCGGGGTGTGACGTGGGTGTTTCGAAGGTGACGTGGGCGTGACGTTGGTACTTTGAATGTGGCGTGGGTGTGACCTGGGTGATGCGAACGTGACGTGGGTGTTTCAAAAGTGACGTGGGCATGACGTGGGTGATTCGAAGGTAACGAGGGTGTGACGTGGGGGCATGGAACGTGACGTGGGTGTGAGGTGGGTGATTCGAACGTGACGTGGGCGTGACGTCGGTACTTTGAATGTGACGTGGGTGTGACCTGGGTCATTTGAACATGATGTGGCAGTGACGTGGGGGCTTCAAACGTGACGTAAGGGCGACATGGGTGCTTAGAACGTGACGTGGGTGTGACGTGGGTGATTCCAATGTGACGTGGGGCTTCGAACGTGATGTGGGCGTCATGTGGGTGATTGGAACGTCACGTGGGCGTGATGTGGGGGCTTCGATGTTGACGTGGGCGTGACCTGGGTGATTGGAACGTGACGTGGGCATGACGTGGGTGATTCGAAGGTGACATGGGTGTGACGTGAGGGCTTCGAACGTGACGTGGGCGTCACGTGGGGGCTTCGAACGTGACGTGGGCGTGACGTGGGTACTTTGCATTTGACGTGGGTATGACCTCGGTGATGCGAACGTGACGTGGGCGTAACGTGGGGGGTTCGAAAGTGACGTGGGTGTGACCTGGGTGATTCAAAGGTGACGTGGGTGTGACGTGGGGTCTTCGAACGTGACGTGGGCGTGACGTCGCCACTTTCAATGTGACGTGGGTGTGACCTGGGTGATTGGAACGTGACGTGGGTGTGACGTGGGGGCTTTGAACGTGACATGGGTGTGACGTGGGTGTTTCGAACCTGACGTTGGTATTTCGAACGTGACGTGGGTGTGACGTGGGTGCATCGGACGTGACGTGGGCATCACGTGGGGGCTTCGAACGTGACGTAAGGGTGACATGGGTGTTTCGAACGTGACATGGGCGTGACGTCGGTACTTTGAATGTGACGTGGGTGTGACCTGGGTCATTGGAACGTGACGTGGGAGTGACGTGGGTGCTTCGAACTTGACGTAAGGGTGACATGGGTTCCTAGAACGTGACGTGGGCGTGACGTGGGCGATTCCAACGTGACGTGGGGCTTCGAACGTGACGTGGGCGTTTTGTGGGTGATTCGAATGTCACTTGGGCGTGACGTGGGGGCTTCGATGTTGACGTGGGCGTGACCTGGGTGATTGGAACGTGACGTGGACGTGACGTGGGTGGTTTCAACGTGACGTGGGCGTGACGTGGGGGCTTCGGACGTGACGTGGGCGTCACGTGGGTGATTCGAAGGTGACGTGGGTGTGATGTGGGTGATCTGAATGTGACGTGGGCGTGACGTCGGTAGTTTGAATGTGACGTGGGTGTGGGCTGGGTGCTTCGAACGTAACGTGGGAGTGACGTGGGGTCTTCGAACGTGACATAAGGATGACATGGGTGCTTAGAACGTGACGTGGGCGTGATGCGGGTGATTCCAACGTGACGTGGGGCTTCGAATGTGACGTGGGAGTGACGTGGGTGATTGGAACGTGACGTGGGCGTGACGTCGGTACTTTGAAAGTGACGTGGGTGTGACCTGGGGGCTTCGAACGTGACGTAAGGGCGACATGTGTGCATAGAACGTGACGTGGGCGTGACGTGGGTGATTCCAATGTGACGTGGGGGCTTCGAACGTGACATGGGCGTGACGTGGGTGTTTCGAACGTGACGTTGGTGTTTCCAACGTGACGTGGGTGTGACGTGGGTGCTTCGGACGTGACATGGGCGTCATGAGGGGGCTTCAAATGTGACCTGTGTGTGACGTGGTTGATTCGAAGGTGACGTGGGGGTGACATGGGGGCATGGAACGTGACGTGGGTGTGAGGTGGTTGTTTCGAATGTGACGTGGGCGTGACATCGGTACTTTCAATGTGACGTGGGTGTGACCTGGGTCATTTGAACGTGACGTGGGAGTGACGTGGGGGCTTTGAATGTGACGTAAGGGTGTGACCTGGGGGCTTCGAACGTGACGTAAGGGCGACATGGGTGCTTAGAACGTGACGTGGGCGTGACGTGGGCGATTCCAACGTGGCTTGGGGCTTCGAACGTGACGTGGGTGTGACGTGGGTGATTCGAATGTGACGTGGGCGTGACGTGGGGGCTTCCAACGTCACGTGGGCGTCACGTGGGGGCATCGAAGATGACGTGCGCGTGACCTGGGTGATTGGAAGGTGACGTGGGTGTGACGTGGGGGCTTCGAACGTGACGTGGGCGTGACGTGGGTGATTGCAACGTGACGTGGGGCTTGGAACGTGACGTGGGCGTGACGTGGGTGTTTCGAACGTGACGTGGGCGTGACGTGTTGGCTTCGATCGTCACGTGGGCGTCACGTGGGGGCCTCGAAGTTGACGGGGGCGTGACCTGGGTGATCGGAACGTGACGTGGGTGTCACGTGGATGATTCGAAACTAACGTGGGCGTCACGTGGGTGCATCGAACGTGACGTGGGCGTGACGTCGGTACTTTCAATTTGAGGTTGGTGTGACCTGGGTCATTCGAACGTGACGTACGTGTGACGTGGGGGCTTCGAACGTGATGTGGGTGTCTCAAAACTAACGTGGGTGTGACGTGGTGGCATCGAATATGACGTGGGTGTCAGGTCGGTACTTTCTATCTGACGTGGGTGTGACCTGGGTCATTTGAACGTGACGTGGGTGTGACGTCGGTACTTTGAAAGTGACGTGGGTGTGACCTGTGGGCTTCGAACGTGACGTAAGGGTGACATGGGTGCTTAGAACGTGACGTGGGCGTCACGTGGGTGCTTCCAACGTCACGTGGGACTTCGAACGTGACGTGGGCGTGACGTGGGTGATTTGAACGTGACGTGGGCATGACGTGGGGGCATCGAAGTTGACGTGGGCGTGACCTGGGTGATTGCAACGTCACGTGTATGTGACGTGGGGGCTTCGAACGTGACGTGGGTGTGTCGTGGGGGCCTCGAACGTGACGTGGGCGTGACGTCGGTACTTTGAATGTGACGTGGGTGTGACCTGGGTCATTTGAACGTGACGTGGGAGTGACGTGGGGGCTTCGAACGTGACGCAAGGGTGACATGGGTGCTTAAAACGTCACGTGGGCGTGACGTGGGCGATTCCAACGTGACATGGGGCATTTGAACGTGACGTGGGCGTGATGTGGGTGATTCGAGTGTGACTTGGGCGTGACGTGGGGGCTTCGAAGGTCACGTGGGCGTGACCTGGGTGATTGGAACGTGACGTGGACGTGACGTGGGTGGTTTCAACATGACGTGGGCGTTACGTGGGTGCTTCGGTCGGGACGTGGGTGTGACGTGGGTGATTGGACGTGACCTGGGCGTGAAGTGGGTCATTCGAAGGTGACTTGGGCGTGACGTGGGGGCTTCGAACGTGACGTGGGTGTGACCTGGGTGATTGGAACGTGACGTGGGTGTGACCTGGGTCATTTGAACGTGACGTGGGAGTGACGTGGGGGCTTCGAACGTGACGTAAGGGTGACATGGGTGCCTAGAACGTGACGTGGGCGTGACGTGGGTGATTCAAACATGACGTGGGGCTTCGATCGTGACGTGGGCGTCACGTAGGTGATTGGAACGTGACCTGGGCATGACGTGGGTCATTCGAAGGTGACTTGGGCGTGACGTGGGGGCTTCGAACGTGACGTGGGCGTGACGTGGGTGATTCGAAGGTGACGTGGGCGTGACGTGGGGGCTTCGAATGTGACGTGGGCGTGATGTGGGTGATTCGAGTGTGACTTGGGCGTGACGTGGGGGCTTCGAAGGTCACGTGGGCGTGACCTGGGTGATTGGAACGTGACGTGGACGTGACGTGGGTGGTTTCAACATGACGTGGGCGTTACGTGGGTGCTTCGGTCGGGACGTGGGTGTGACGTGGGTGATTGGACGTGACCTGGGCGTGAAGTGGGTCATTCGAAGGTGACTTGGGCGTGACGTGGGGGCTTCGAACGTGACGTGGGTGTGACCTGGGTGATTGGAACGTGACGTGGGTGTGACCTGGGTCATTTGAACGTGACGTGGGAGTGACGTGGGGGCTTCGAACGTGACGTAAGGGTGACATGGGTGCCTAGAACGTGACGTGGGCGTGACGTGGGTGATTCAAACATGACGTGGGGCTTCGATCGTGACGTGGGCGTCACGTAGGTGATTGGAACGTGACCTGGGCATGACGTGGGTCATTCGAAGGTGACTTGGGCGTGACGTGGGGGCTTCGAATGTGACGTGGGTGTGACGTGGATGATATGAAAGTGACGTGGGCGTGACGTGGGTGATTCGAAAGTGACGTGGACGTGACGTGGGTACTTTACATGTGACGTGGGTGTGACCTGGGTGATGCGAACGTGACGTGGGCGTGACGTGGGGGCATCGAACGTGACGTGGGCGTGACGTCGGTACTTTGAATGTGACGTGGGTGTGACCTGGGTCATTTGAACGTGACGTGGGAGTGACGTGGGGGCTTCGAACGTGACGCAAGGGTGACATGGGTGCTTAAAACGTCACGTGGGTGTCACGTGGGTGATACCACCGTGACGTGGGGCTTCGAACGTGACGTGGGCGTGACGTGGGTGATTCGAATGTGACGTTGGCGTGACGTGGGTGGTTCGAACGTGACGTGGGCGTGACGTGAGTGGATTCAACGTGACGTGGGCGTCACGTGGAAGTTTCGAACGTGACGTGGACGTGACAGCGGTACTTTCAATTTGAGGTTGGTGTGACCTGGGTCATTCGAACGTGACGTGGGAGTGACGTGGGGGCTTCGAACGTGACGTGGGTGTGACGTGGGTCATTCGAACGTGACGTTTGTGTTTCGAAGGTGACGTGGGTATGAGCTAGGTCATTTCATCGTGATGTACGTGTGACGTGGGGGCTTCGAACGTCACGTGGGCGTCACGTGGGGGCATCGAAGTTGACGTGGGGGTGACCTGGGGGATTGGAAAGTCACGTGGACGTGACGTGGATGCATCGAACGTGAAGTGGGTGTGACGTGGGTGTTTCGATCGTGACGTTGGTGTTTCGAACGTGACGTGGGTGTGACGTGGGTGCTTCGGACGTGACGTGGGCGTAACGTGGGGGCTTCGAAGATGACGTGGGAGTGACGTGGATGCTTCGAATGTGACGTTGGTGTTTCGAACGTGACATGGGTGTGACATGGGTGCTTCGAATGTGACGTGGGCGTAACGTGGGGGCTTCGAAGTTACGCGGGCGTGACGTGGGTGATTGGAACGTGACGTGGGCGTGACGTTGGTACTTTGAATGTGACGTGGGTGTGACCTGGGTCATTTGAACGTGACGTGGGTGTGACGTGGGTGATTCGAACGTTACGTGGGCATGACGTGGTGATTCGAACGTGACCTGGGTGTGACGTGGGTGCATCGAACGTGACGTGGGCGAGACGTTGGTACTTTGAATGTGACGTGGGTGTGACCTGGGTCATTCGAACGTGACGTGGGTGTGACGTGGTGGCTTCAAATGTGACCGGGGTGTGACGTGGGTGTTTCGAAGGTGACGTGGGCGTGACGTTGGTACTTTGAATGTGGCGTGGGTGTGACCTGGGTGATGCGAACGTGACGTGGGTGTTTCAAAAGTGACGTGGGCATGACGTGGGTGATTCGAAGGTAACGAGGGTGTGACGTGGGGGCATGGAACGTGACGTGGGTGTGAGGTGGGTGATTCGAACGTGACGTGGGCGTGACGTCGGTACTTTGAATGTGACGTGGGTGTGACCTGGGTCATTTGAACATGATGTGGCAGTGACGTGGGGGCTTCAAACGTGACGTAAGGGCGACATGGGTGCTTAGAACGTGACGTGGGTGTGACGTGGGTGATTCCAATGTGACGTGGGGCTTCGAACGTGACGTGGGCGTCATGTGGGTGATTGGAACGTCACGTGGGCGTGATGTGGGGGCTTCGATGTTGACGTGGGCGTGACCTGGGTGTTTGGAACGTGACGTGGGCATGACGTGGGTGATTCGAAGGTGACATGGGTGTGACGTGAGGGCTTCGAACGTGACGTGGGCGTCACGTGGGGGCTTCGAACGTGACGTGGGCGTGACGTGGGTACTTTGCATTTGACGTGGGTATGACCTCGGTGATGCGAACGTGACGTGGGCGTAACGTGGGGGGTTCGAAAGTGACGTGGGTGTGACCTGGGTGATTCAAAGGTGACGTGGGTGTGACGTGGGGTCTTCGAACGTGACGTGGGCGTGACGTCGCCACTTTCAATGTGACGTGGGTGTGACCTGGGTGATTGGAACGTGACGTTGGTGTGACGTGGGGGCTTTGAACGTGACATGGGTGTGACGTGGGTGTTTCGAACCTGACGTTGGTATTTCGAACGTGACGTGGGTGTGACGTGGGTGCATCGGACGTGACGTGGGCATCACGTGGGGGCTTCGAACGTGACGTAAGGGTGACATGGGTGTTTCGAACGTGACATGGGCGTGACGTCGGTACTTTGAATGTGACGTGGGTGTGACCTGGGTCATTGGAACGTGACGTGGGAGTGACGTGGGTGCTTTGAAGTTGACGTAAGGGTGACATGGGTTCCTAGAACGTGACGTGGGCGTGACGTGGGCGATTCCAACGTGACGTGGGGCTTCGAACGTGACGTGGGCGTTTTGTGGGTGATTCGAATGTCACTTGGGCGTGACGTGGGGGCTTCGATGTTGACGTGGGCGTGACCTGGGTGATTGGAACGTGACGTGGACGTGACGTGGGTGGTTTCAACGTGACGTGGGCGTGACGTGGGGGCTTCGGACGTGACGTGGGCGTCAGGTGGGTGATTCGAAGGTGACGTGGGTGTGATGTGGGTGATCTGAATGTGACGTGGGCGTGACGTCGGTAGTTTGAATGTGACGTGGGTGTGGGCTGGGTGCTTCGAACGTAACGTGGGAGTGACGTGGGGTCTTCGAACGTGACATAAGGATGACATGGGTGCTTAGAACGTGACGTGGGCGTGATGCGGGTGATTCCAACGTGACGTGGGGCTTCGAATGTGACGTGGGAGTGACGTGGGTGATTGGAACGTGACGTGGGCGTGACGTCGGTACTTTGAAAGTGACGTGGGTGTGACCTGGGGGCTTCGAACGTGACGTAAGGGCGACATGTGTGCATAGAACGTGACGTGGGCGTGACGTGGGTGATTCCAATGTGACGTGGGGGCTTCGAACGTGACATGGGCGTGACGTGGGTGTTTCGAACGTGACGTTGGTGTTTCCAACGTGACGTGGGTGTGACGTGGGTGCTTCGGACGTGACGTGGGCGTCATGAGGGGGCTTCAAATGTGACCTGTGTGTGACGTGGTTGATTCGAAGGTGACGTGGGGGTGACATGGGGGCATGGAACGTGACGTGGGTGTGAGGTGGTTGTTTCGAATGTGACGTGGGCGTGACATCGGTACTTTCAATGTGACGTGGGTGTGACCTGGGTCATTTGAACGTGACGTGGGAGTGACGTGGGGGCTTTGAATGTGACGTAAGGGTGTGACCTGGGGGCTTCGAACGTGACGTAAGGGCGACATGGGTGCTTAGAACGTGACGTGGGCGTGACGTGGGCGATTCCAACGTGGCTTGGGGCTTCGAACGTGACGTGGGTGTGACGTGGGTGATTCGAATGTGACGTGGGCGTGACGTGGGGGCTTCCAACGTCACGTGGGCGTCACGTGGGGGCATCGAAGATGACGTGCGCGTGACCTGGGTGATTGGAAGGTGACGTGGGTGTGACGTGGGGGCTTCGAACGTGACGTGGGCGTGACGTGGGTGATTGCAACGTGACGTGGGGCTTGGAACGTGACGTGGGCGTGACGTGGGTGTTTCGAACGTGACGTGGGCGTGACGTGTTGGCTTCGATCGTCACGTGGGCGTCACGTGGGGGCCTCGAAGTTGACGGGGGCGTGACCTGGGTGATCGGAACGTGACGTGGGTGTCACGTGGATGATTCGAAACTAACGTGGGCGTCACGTGGGTGCATCGAACGTGACGTGGGCGTGACGTCGGTACTTTCAATTTGAGGTTGGTGTGACCTGGGTCATTCGAACGTGACGTACGTGTGACGTGGGGGCTTCGAACGTGATGTGGGTGTCTCAAAACTAACGTGGGTGTGACGTGGTGGCATCGAATATGACGTGGGCGTCAGGTCGGTACTTTCTATCTGACGTGGGTGTGACCTGGGTCATTTGAACGTGACGTGGGTGTGACGTCGGTACTTTGAAAGTGACGTGGGTGTGACCTGTGGGCTTCGAACGTGACGTAAGGGTGACATGGGTGCTTAGAACGTGACGTGGGCGTCACGTGGGTGCTTCCAACGTCACGTGGGACTTCGAACGTGACGTGGGCGTGACGTGGGTGATTTGAACGTGACGTGGGCATGACGTGGGGGCATCGAAGTTGACGTGGGCGTGACCTGGGTGATTGCAACGTCACGTGTATGTGACGTGGGGGCTTCGAACGTGACGTGGGTGTGTCGTGGGGGCCTCGAACGTGACGTGGGCGTGACGTCGGTACTTTGAATGTGACGTGGGTGTGACCTGGGTCATTTGAACGTGACGTGGGAGTGACGTGGGGGCTTCGAACGTGACGCAAGGGTGACATGGGTGCTTAAAACGTCACGTGGGCGTGACGTGGGCGATTCCAACGTGACATGGGGCATTTGAACGTGACGTGGGCGTGATGTGGGTGATTCGAGTGTGACTTGGGCGTGACGTGGGGGCTTCGAAGGTCACGTGGGCGTGACCTGGGTGATTGGAACGTGACGTGGACGTGACGTGGGTGGTTTCAACATGACGTGGGCGTTACGTGGGTGCTTCGGTCGGGACGTGGGTGTGACGTGGGTGATTGGACGTGACCTGGGCGTGAAGTGGGTCATTCGAAGGTGACTTGGGCGTGACGTGGGGGCTTCGAACGTGACGTGGGTGTGACCTGGGTGATTGGAACGTGACGTGGGTGTGACCTGGGTCATTTGAACGTGACGTGGGAGTGACGTGGGGGCTTCGAACGTGACGTAAGGGTGACATGGGTGCCTAGAACGTGACGTGGGCGTGACGTGGGTGATTCAAACATGACGTGGGGCTTCGATCGTGACGTGGGCGTCACGTAGGTGATTGGAACGTGACCTGGGCATGACGTGGGTCATTCGAAGGTGACTTGGGCCTGACGTGGGGGCTTCGAACGTGACGTGGGCGTGACGTGGGTGATTCGAAGGTGACGTACGTGTGACGTGGGGGCTTCGAATGTGACGTGGGTGTGACGTGGATGATATGAAAGTGACGTGGGCGTGACGTGGGTGATTCGAAAGTGACGTGGACGTGACGTGGGTACTTTACATGTGACGTGGGTGTGACCTGGGTGATGCGAACGTGACGTGGGCGTAACGTGGGGGCCTCGAACGTGACGTGGGCGTGACGTCGGTACTTTGAATGTGACGTGGGTGTGACCTGGGTCATTTGAACGTGACGTGGGAGTGACGTGGGGGCTTCGAACGTGACGCAAGGGTGACATGGGTGCTTAAAACGTCACGTGGGTGTCACGTGGGTGATACCACCGTGACGTGGGGCTTCGAACGTGACGTGGGCGTGACGTGGGTGATTCGAATGTGACGTTGGCGTGACGTGGGTGGTTCGAACGTGACGTGGGCGTGACGTGAGTGGATTCAACGTGACGTGGGCGTCACGTGGAAGTTTCGAACGTGACGTGGACGTGACAGCGGTACTTTCAATTTGAGGTTGGTGTGACCTGGGTCATTCGAACGTGACGTGGGAGTGACGTGGGGGCTTCGAACGTGACGTGGGTGTGACGTGGGTCATTCGAACGTGACGTTTGTGTTTCGAAGGTGACGTGGGTATGAGCTAGGTCATTTCATCGTGATGTACGTGTGACGTGGGGGCTTCGAACGTCACGTGGGCGTCACGTGGGGGCATCGAAGTTGACGTGGGGGTGACCTGGGGGATTGGAAAGTCACGTGGACGTGACGTGGATGCATCGAACGTGAAGTGGGTGTGACGTGGGTGTTTCGATCGTGACGTTGGTGTTTCGAACGTGACGTGGGTGTGACGTGGGTGCTTCGGACGTGACGTGGGCGTAACGTGGGGGCTTCGAAGATGACGTGGGAGTGACGTGGATGCTTCGAATGTGACGTTGGTGTTTCGAACGTGACATGGGTGTGACATGGGTGCTTCGAATGTGACGTGGGCGTAACGTGGGGGCTTCGAAGTTACGCGGGCGTGACGTGGGTGATTGGAACGTGACGTGGGCGTGACGTTGGTACTTTGAATGTGACGTGGGTGTGACCTGGGTCATTTGAACGTGACGTGGGTGTGACGTGGGTGATTCGAACGTTACGTGGGCATGACGTGGTGATTCGAACGTGACCTGGGTGTGACGTGGGTGCATCGAACGTGACGTGGGCGAGACGTTGGTACTTTGAATGTGACGTGGGTGTGACCTGGGTCATTCGAACGTGACGTGGGTGTGACGTGGTGGCTTCAAATGTGACCGGGGTGTGACGTGGGTGTTTCGAAGGTGACGTGGGCGTGACGTTGGTACTTTGAATGTGGCGTGGGTGTGACCTGGGTCATTGGAACGTGACGTGGGAGTGACGTGGGTGCTTCGAACTTGACGTAAGGGTGACATGGGTTCCTAGAACGTGACGTGGGCGTGACGTGGGCGATTCCAACGTGACGTGGGGCTTCGAACGTGACGTGGGCGTTTTGTGGGTGATTCGAATGTCACTTGGGCGTGACGTGGGGGCTTCGATGTTGACGTGGGCGTGACCTGGGTGATTGGAACGTGACGTGGACGTGACGTGGGTGGTTTCAACGTGACGTGGGCGTGACGTGGGGGCTTCGGACGTGACGTGGGCGTCACGTGGGTGATTCGAAGGTGACGTGGGTGTGACGTGGGTGATCTGAATGTGACGTGGGCGTGACGTCGGTAGTTTGAATGTGACGTGGGTGTGGGCTGGGTGCTTCGAACGTAACGTGGGAGTGACGTGGGGTCTTCGAACGTGACATAAGGATGACATGGGTGCTTAGAACGTGACGTGGGCGTGATGCGGGTGATTCCAACGTGACGTGGGGCTTCGAATGTGACGTGGGAGTGACGTGGGTGATTGGAACGTGACGTGGGCGTGACGTCGGTACTTTGAAAGTGACGTGGGTGTGACCTGGGGGCTTCGAACGTGACGTAAGGGCGACATGTGTGCATAGAACGTGACGTGGGCGTGACGTGGGTGATTCCAATGTGACGTGGGGGCTTCGAACGTGACATGGGCGTGACGTGGGTGTTTCGAACGTGACGTTGGTGTTTCCAACGTGACGTGGGTGTGACGTGGGTGCTTCGGACGTGACATGGGCGTCATGAGGGGGCTTCAAATGTGACCTGTGTGTGACGTGGTTGATTCGAAGGTGACGTGGGGGTGACATGGGGGCATGGAACGTGACGTGGGTGTGAGGTGGTTGTTTCGAATGTGACGTGGGCGTGACATCGGTACTTTCAATGTGACGTGGGTGTGACCTGGGTCATTTGAACGTGACGTGGGAGTGACGTGGGGGCTTTGAATGTGACGTAAGGGTGTGACCTGGGGGCTTCGAACGTGACGTAAGGGCGACATGGGTGCTTAGAACGTGACGTGGGCGTGACGTGGGTGATTCCAACGTGACCTGGGTGTGACGTGGTTGATTCGAAGGTGACGTGGGCGTGACGTCAGTACTTTGAATGTGACGTGGGTGTGACCTGGGTCATGCGAACGTGACGTGGGTGTGACGTGGGTGATTCGAACGTGACGTGGGTGTGACCTGGGTCAGTTGAACGTGACGTGGGAGTGACGTGGGGGCTTCAAACATGACGTAAGGGTGACATGGGTGCTTCGAACGTGACGTGGGCGTCACGTGGGTGATTGCATCGTGACGTGGGTGTGACGTGGGGGCTTCGAACGTGACCTGGGTGTGACGTCGGTACTTTGAATGTGACGTGGGTGTGACCTGGGCCATTTGAACGTGACGTGGGCGTGACGTGGGTGATTCGAAAGTGACGTGGGTGTGACGTGGGTGCTTCGAACGTGACGTGGGCGTGACATAGGCGCTTCGATCATGACGTGGGCGTGACGTGTGTGGTTTCAACGTGACGTGGGTGTCACGTGGGGCATCGAACGTGACGTGGACGTGACGTCGGTACTTTCAATTTGAGGTTGGTGTGACCTGGGTCATTCGAACGTGACGTACGTGTGACGTGGGTGATTCCAACGTGACGTGGGGCTTCGAACGCGACGTGGGTGTGACCTGGGTGATTGGAACGTGACGTGGGAGTGACGTGGGGGCATCGAACGTGACGGAAGGGTGACATGGGTGTTTCGAACGTGACGTGGGTGTGACGTGGGTGATTCCAACGTGACGTGGGGCATCGAACGTGACGTGGGCGTGACGTGGGTGTTTGGAACGTGACGTGGGCGTGACGTCGGAACTATGAAAGTGACGTGGGAGTGACGTGGGGGCTTCAAACGTGACGTAAGGGTGACATGGGTGCTTCGAACGTGACGTGGGCGTGACGTGGGTCATTTGAACGTGACGTGGGAGTGACGTGGGTGATTCCAACGTGACGTGGGGCTTTGAACGTGACGTGGGCGTGACGTGGCTGATTCGAATGTGACGTGGGCGTGACGTGGGGGCTTCGAACGTCACGTGAGCGTCACGTGGGGGCATCGAGTTTGACATGGGCGTGACCTGTGTGATTGGAACGTGACGTGGGCGTGACGTGGGTGATTCCAACGTGACGTGGGGCTTCGAACATGACTTGGGCGTCACGTGGGGTCTTCGAACGTGACGTGGGCATGACGTGGGTGATTCGAAGGTGACGTGGGTGTGACGTGGGGGCTTCGAACGTGACGTGGGCATGACGTGGGTGTTTCGAACGTGACGTGGGCGTGACGTCGGTACTTTGAATGTGACGTGGGTGTGACCTGGGTCATTTGAACGTGACGTGGGAGTGACGTGGGTGGTTCCAACGTGACGTGGGCGTCACGTGGGGGCTTCGGAGGTGACGTGGGCCTTACGTGGGGGCTTCGAAAGTGACGTGGGCATGGCGTGGGTGATTCGAAGGTGACGTGGGTGTGACGTGGGTGCTTCTAACGTGACGTGCATGTGAGGTGGGTGCTTCGGACGTGACGTGGGCGTGAGGTGGGGGCTTCGAAAATGATGTGGGTGTGACGTGGGGGCATCGAACGTGACGTGGGCGTGACGTGGGAGTTTCGAACGTGACGTGGACGTGACGTGGTACTTTACATTTGACGTGGGCGTGACCTGGCTCAATCGAACGTGATGTGGGTGTGACGTGGGGGCTTCGAATGTGACGTGGGCGTGACGTGGGTGATTCGAATGTGACGTGGGCGTGACGTGGGGGCTTCGAACGTCACGTGGGCGTCACGTGGGGGCATCGAACGTCACGTGGGCGTGACCTGGGTGATTGGAACGTGACGTGGGTGTGACGTGGGGGCTTTGAACGTGACGTGGGTGTGACCTGGGTGATGCGAACGTGACGTGGGCGTCACGTGGGGCATCGAACATGATGTGGGCGTGACGTCGGTACTTTGAATGTGACGTGGGTGTGACCTGGGTCATTGGAACGTGACGTGGGAGTGACGTGGGTGCTTCGAACTTGACGTAAGGGTGACATGGGTGCTTAGAACGTGACGTGGGCGTGACGTGGGCGATTCCAACGTGACGTGGGGCTTCGAACGTGACGTGGGCGTGACCTGGGTGATTGGAACGTGACGTGGGTGTGACGTGGGGGCATCGAACGTGACGTGGGCGTGACGTGGGGGCTTCGAACGTGACGTGGGCGTGACGTGGGGGCATCGAACGTGACGTGGGCGTGACATAGGCGCTTCGATCATGACGTGGGCGTGACGTGTGTGGTTTCAACGTGACGTGGGTGTCACGTGGAGCATCGAACGTGACGTGGACGTGACGTCGGTACTTTCAATTTGAGGTTGGTGTGACCTGGGTCATTCGAACGTGACGTACATGTGACGTGGGTGATTCCAACGTGACGTGGGGCTTCGAACGTGACGTGGGTGTGACCTGGGTGATTGGAACGTGACGTGGGTGTGACGTGGGGGCTTCGAACCTGACTTGTGCGTGAATGGGTGTTTCGAATGTGACGTGGGCGTCACGTGGGGTCTTCGAACGTGACGTGAGCGTCACGTGGGGTCATCGAGTTTGACATGGGCGTGACCTGTGTGATTGGAACGTGACGTGGGCGTGACGTGGGTGATTCCAACGTGACGTGGGGCTTCGAACATGACGTGGGCGTGACGTGGGGGCTTCGAACGTGACGTGGGCATGACGTGGGTGATTCGAAGGTGACGTGGGCGTGACGTCGGTACTTTGAATGTGACGTGGGTGTGAGCTGGGTCATTTGAACGTGACGTGGGAGTGACGTGGGTGGTTCCAACGTGACGTGGGCGTCACGTGGGGGCTTCGGAGGTGACGTGGGCCTTACGTGGGGGCTTAGAAAGTGACGTGGGCATGGCGTGGGTGATTCGAAGGTGACGTGGGTGTGACGTGGGTGCTTCTAACGTGACGTGCATGTGAGGTGGGTGCTTCGGACGTGACGTGGGCGTGACGTGGGGGCTTCGAAAATGATGTGGGTGTGACGTGGGTGCATCGAACGTGACGTGGGCGTGACGTGGGAGTTTCGAACGTGACGTGGACGTGACGTGGTACTTTACATTTGACGTGGGCGTGACCTGGCTCAATCGAACGTGATGTGGGTGTGACGTGGGGGCTTCGAATGTGACGTGGGCGTGACGTGGGTGATTCGAATGTGACGTGGGTGTGACGTGGGGGCTTCGAACGTCACGTGGGCGTCACGTGGGGGCATCGAACGTCACGTGGGCGTGACCTGGGTGATTGGAACGTGACGTGGGTGTGACGTGGGGGCTTTGAACGTGACGTGGGTGTGACGTGGGTGTTTCGAACCTGACGTTGGTATTTCGAACGTGACGTGGGTGTGACGTGGGTGCATCGGACGTGACGTGGGCATAACGTGGGGGCTACGAACATTACGCGGGTGTGACGTGGATGCTTCGAATGCAACGTTGGTGTTTCGAACGTGAAATGGGTGTGACGTGGGTGTTTCGAACGTGAAATGGGTGTGACGTGGGTGCTTGGAACGTGACGTGGGCGTGACGTGGGGGCATCGATCGTGACGTGGACGTGACGTCGGTACTTTATACCTGATAGGGGTGTGACGTGGGTCATTCGAACGTGACGTGGGCGTGACGTGGGTACTTTACATTTGACTTGGGTGTGACCTGGGTGATGCGAACGTGACGTGGGCGTCACGTGGGGGCATCGAACGTGACGTTGGCGTCACGTGGGGGCTTCGAAAGTGACGTGGACGTCACGTGGGTGATTCGAAGATGACGTGGGTGTGACGTGGGGGCTTCGAACGTGACGTGGGTGTGAAGTGGGTGTTTCGAACGTGACGTGGGCGTGACGTCGGTACTTTGAATGTGACGTGGGTGTGACCTGGGTCATTGGAACGTGACGTGGGAGTGACGTGGGTGCTTCGAACTTGACGTAAGGGTGACATGGGTGCTTAGAACGTGACGTGGGCGTGACGTGGGCGATTCCAACGTGACGTGGGGCTTCGAACGTGACGTGGGCGTGACCTGGGTGATTGGAACGTGACGTGGGTGTGACGTGGGGGCATCGAACGTGACGTGGGCATGACGTGGGTGATTCGAACGTGACGTGGGTGTGACGTCGGTGATTCGAACGTGACGTGGGCGTGACGTGGGGGCTTCGAACGTGACGTGGGTGTGACGTGGGTGTTTCGAACGTGACGTGGGCGTGACGTGGGGGCTTCGAACGTGACGTGGGCGTGACGTGGGGGCATCGAACGTGACGTGGGCGTGACATAGGCGCTTCGATCATGACGTGGGCGTGACGTGGGGGCTTCGAAAGTGACGTGGGCATGATGTGGGTGATTCGAAGGTGACGTGGGTGTGACGTGGGGGCTTCGAACGTGACGTGGGCATGACGTGGGTGTTTCGAACGTGACGTGGGCGTGACGTCGGTACTTTGAATGTGACGTGGGTGTGACCTGGGTCATTTGAACGTGACGTGGGAGTGACGTGGGTGGTTCCAACGTGACGTGGGCGTCACGTGGGGGCTTCGGAGGTGACGTGGGCCTTACGTGGGGGCTTCGAAAGTGACGTGGGCATGGCGTGGGTGATTCGAAGGTGACGTGGGTGTGACGTGGGTGCTTCTAACGTGACGTGCATGTGAGGTGGGTGCTTCGGACGTGACGTGGGCGTGACGTCGGGGCTTCGAAAATGATGTGGGTGTGACGTGGGTGTTTCGAACGTTACGTGGGTGTGACGTGGGAGTTTCGAACGTGACGTGGACGTGACGTGGTACTTTACATTTGACGTGGGTGTGACCTGGCTCAATCGAACGTGATGTGGGTGTGACGTGGGGGCTTCGAATGTGACGTGGGCGTGACGTGGGTGATTCGAATGTGACGTGGGCGTGACGTGGGGGCTTCGAACGTCACGTGGGCGTCACGTGGGGGCATCGAACGTCACGTGGGCGTGACCTGGGTGATTGGAACGTGACGTGGGTGTGACGTGGGGGCTTTGAACGTGACGTGGGTGTGACGTGGGTGTTTCGAACCTGACGTTGGTATTTCGAACGTGACGTGGGTGTGACGTGGGTGCATCGGACGTGACGTGGGCATAACGTGGGGGCTACGAACATTACGCGGGTGTGACGTGGATGCTTCGAATGCAACGTTGGTGTTTCGAACGTGAAATGGGTGTGACGTGGGTGCTTGGAACGTGACGTGGGCGTGACGTGGGGGCATCGATCGTGACGTGGACGTGACGTCGGTACTTTATACCTGATAGGGGTGTGACGTGGGTCATTCGAACGTGACGTGGGCGTGACGTGGGTACTTTACATTTGACTTGGGTGTGACCTGGGTGATGCGAACGTGACGTGGGCGTCACGTGGGGGCATCGAACGTGACGTTGGCGTCACGTGGGGGCTTCGAAAGTGACGTGGACGTCACGTGGGTGATTCGAAGGTGACGTGGGTGTGACGTGGGGGCTTCGAACGTGACGTGGGCGTGACGTCGGTACTTTGAATGTGACGTGGGTGTGACCTGGGTCATTTGAACGTGACGTGGGAGTGACGTGGGTGCTTCGAACTTGACGTAAGGGTGACATGGGTGCTTAGAACGTGACGTGGGCGTGACGTGGGCGATTCCAACGTGACGTGGGGCTTCGAACGTGACGTGGGCGTGACCTGGGTGATTGGAACGTGACGTGGGTGTGACGTGGGGGCATCGAACGTGACGTGGGCATGACGTGGGTGATTCGAACGTGACGTGGGTGTGACGTCGGTGATTGGAACGTGACGTGGGCGTGACGTGGGGGCTTCGAACGTGACGTGGGTGTGACGTGGGTGTTTCGAACGTGACGTGGGCGTGACGTGGGGGCTTCGAACGTGACGTGGGCGTGACGTGGGGGCATCGAACGTGACGTGGGCGTGACATAGGCGCTTCGATCATGACGTGGGCGTGACGTGTGTGGTTTCAACGTGACGTGGGTGTCACGTGGAGCATCGAACGTGACGTGGACGTGACGTCGGTACTTTCAATTTGAGGTTGGTGTGACCTGGGTCATTCGAACGTGACGTACATGTGACGTGGGTGATTCCAACGTGACGTGGGGCTTCGAACGTGACGTGGGTGTGACCTGGGTGATTGGAACGTGACGTGGGTGTGACGTGGGGGCTTCGAACCTGACTTGTGCGTGAATGGGTGTTTCGAATGTGACGTGGGCGTCACGTGGGGTCTTCGAACGTGACGTGAGCGTCACGTGGGGTCATCGAGTTTGACATGGGCGTGACCTGTGTGATTGGAACGTGACGTGGGCGTGACGTGGGTGATTCCAACGTGACGTGGGGCTTCGAACATGACGTGGGCGTGACGTGGGGGCTTCGAACGTGACGTGGGCATGACGTGGGTGATTCGAAGGTGACGTGGGCGTGACGTCGGTACTTTGAATGTGACGTGGGTGTGAGCTGGGTCATTTGAACGTGACGTGGGAGTGACGTGGGTGGTTCCAACGTGACGTGGGCGTCACGTGGGGGCTTCGGAGGTGACGTGGGCCTTACGTGGGGGCTTAGAAAGTGACGTGGGCATGGCGTGGGTGATTCGAAGGTGACGTGGGTGTGACGTGGGTGCTTCTAACGTGACGTGCATGTGAGGTGGGTGCTTCGGACGTGACGTGGGCGTGACGTGGGGGCTTCGAAAATGATGTGGGTGTGACGTGGGTGCATCGAACGTGACGTGGGCGTGACGTGGGAGTTTCGAACGTGACGTGGACGTGACGTGGTACTTTACATTTGACGTGGGCGTGACCTGGCTCAATCGAACGTGATGTGGGTGTGACGTGGGGGCTTCGAATGTGACGTGGGCGTGACGTGGGTGATTCGAATGTGACGTGGGCGTGACGTGGGGGCTTCGAACGTCACGTGGGCGTCACGTGGGGGCATCGAACGTCACGTGGGCGTGACCTGGGTGATTGGAACGTGACGTGGGTGTGACGTGGGGGCTTTGAACGTGACGTGGGTGTGACGTGGGTGTTTCGAACCTGACGTTGGTATTTCGAACGTGACGTGGGTGTGACGTGGGTGCATCGGACGTGACGTGGGCATAACGTGGGGGCTACGAACATTACGCGGGTGTGACGTGGATGCTTCGAATGCAACGTTGGTGTTTCGAACGTGAAATGGGTGTGACGTGGGTGCTTGGAACGTGACGTGGGCGTGACGTGGGGGCATCGATCGTGACGTGGACGTGACGTCGGTACTTTATACCTGATAGGGGTGTGACGTGGGTCATTCGAACGTGACGTGGGCGTGACGTGGGTACTTTACATTTGACTTGGGTGTGACCTGGGTGATGCGAACGTGACGTGGGCGTCACGTGGGGGCATCGAACGTGACGTTGGCGTCACGTGGGGGCTTCGAAAGTGACGTGGACGTCACGTGGGTGATTCGAAGATGACGTGGGTGTGACGTGGGGGCTTCGAACGTGACGTGGGTGTGAAGTGGGTGTTTCGAACGTGACGTGGGCGTGACGTCGGTACTTTGAATGTGACGTGGGTGTGACCTGGGTCATTGGAACGTGACGTGGGAGTGACGTGGGTGCTTCGAACTTGACGTAAGGGTGACATGGGTGCTTAGAACGTGACGTGGGCGTGACGTGGGCGATTCCAACGTGACGTGGGGCTTCGAACGTGACGTGGGCGTGACCTGGGTGATTGGAACGTGACGTGGGTGTGACGTGGGGGCATCGAACGTGACGTGGGCATGACGTGGGTGATTCGAACGTGACGTGGGTGTGACGTCGGTGATTCGAACGTGACGTGGGCGTGACGTGGGGGCTTCGAACGTGACGTGGGTGTGACGTGGGTGTTTCGAACGTGACGTGGGCGTGACGTGGGGGCTTCGAAAGTGACGTGGGCGTGACGTGGGGGCATCGAACGTGACGTGGGCGTGACATAGGCGCTTCGATCATGACGTGGGCGTGACGTGGGGGCTTCGAAAGTGACGTGGGCATGACGTGGGTGATTCGAAGGTGACGTGGGTGTGACGTGGGGGCTTCGAACGTGACGTGGGCATGACGTGGGTGTTTCGAACGTGACGTGGGCGTGACGTCGGTACTTTGAATGTGACGTCGGTGTGACCTGGGTCATTTGAACGTGACGTGGGAGTGACGTGGGTGGTTCCAACGTGACGTGGGCGTCACGTGGGGGCTTCGGAGGTGACGTGGGCCTTACGTGGGGGCTTCGAAAGTGACGTGGGCATGGCGTGGGTGTTTCGAAGGTGACGTGGGTGTGACGTGGGTGCTTCTAACGTGACGTGCATGTGAGGTGGGTGCTTCGGACGTGACGTGGGCGTGACGTCGGGGCTTCGAAAATGATGTGGGTGTGACGTGGGGGCATCGAACGTGACGTGGGCGTGACGTGGGAGTTTCGAACGTGACGTGGACGTGACGTGGTACTTTACATTTGACGTGGGTGTGACCTGGCTCAATCGAACGTGATGTGGGTGTGACGTGGGGGCTTCGAATGTGACGTGGGCGTGACGTGGGTGATTCGAATGTGACGTGGGCGTGACGTGGGGGCTTCGAACGTCACGTGGGCGTCACGTGGGGGCATCGAACGTCACGTGGGCGTGACCTGGGTGATTGGAACGTGACGTGGGTGTGACGTGGGGGCTTTGAACGTGACGTGGGTGTGACGTGGGTGTTTCGAACCTGACGTTGGTATTTCGAACGTGACGTGGGTGTGACGTGGGTGCATCGGACGTGACGTGGGCATAACGTGGGGGCTACGAACATTACGCGGGTGTGACGTGGATGCTTCGAATGCAACGTTGGTGTTTCGAACGTGAAATGGGTGTGACGTGGGTGCTTGGAACGTGACGTGGGCGTGACGTGGGGGCATCGATCGTGACGTGGACGTGACGTCGGTACTTTATACCTGATAGGGGTGTGACGTGGGTCATTCGAACGTGACGTGGGCGTGACGTGGGTACTTTACATTTGACTTGGGTGTGACCTGGGTGATGCGAACGTGACGTGGGCGTCACGTGGGGGCATCGAACGTGACGTTGGCGTCACGTGGGGGCTTCGAAAGTGACGTGGACGTCACGTGGGTGATTCGAAGGTGACGTGGGTGTGACGTGGGGGCTTCGAACGTGACGTGGGTGTGAAGTGGGTGTTTCGAACGTGACGTGGGCGTGACGTCGGTACTTTGAATGTGACGTGGGTGTGACCTGGGTCATTGGAACGTGACGTGGGAGTGACGTGGGTGCTTCGAACTTGACGTAAGGGTGACATGGGTGCTTAGAACGTGACGTGGGCGTGACGTGGGCGATTCCAACGTGACGTGGGGCTTCGAACGTGACGTGGGCGTGACCTGGGTGATTGGAACGTGACGTGGGTGTGACGTGGGGGCATCGAACGTGACGTGGGCATGACGTGGGTGATTCGAACGTGACGTGGGTGTGACGTCGGTGATTGGAACGTGACGTGGGCGTGACGTGGGGGCTTCGAACGTGACGTGGGTGTGACGTGGGTGTTTCGAACGTGACGTGGGCGTGACGTGGGGGCTTCGAACGTGACGTGGGCGTGACGTGGGGGCATCGAACGTGACGTGGGCGTGACATAGGCGCTTCGATCATGACGTGGGCGTGACGTGTGTGGTTTCAACGTGACGTGGGTGTCACGTGGGGCATCGAACGTGACGTGGACGTGACGTCGGTACTTTCAATTTGAGGTTGGTGTGACCTGGGTCATTCGAACGTGACGTACATGTGACGTGGGTGATTCCAACGTGACGTGGGGCTTCGAACGTGACGTGGGTGTGACCTGGGTGATTGGAACGTGACGTGGGTGTGACGTGGGGGCTTCGAACGTGACGTGGGTGTGACGTGGGTGCTTCGAACGTGACGTGGGCGTCACGTGGGGGCTTCGAACATGACGTGGATGTGACGTGGGTGCTTCGGACGTGACGTGGGCGTGACGTGGGGGCTTCGAAAATGATGTGGGCGTGAATTGGGTGCATCGAACGTGACGTGGGCGTGACGTGGGTGTTTCGAACGTGAAGTGGACGTGACGTGGGGGCTTCGAACGTCACGTGGGCGTCACGTGGGGGCATCGAACGTCACGTGGGCGTGACCTGGGTGATTGGAACGTGACGTGGGTGTGACGTGGGGGCTTCGAACGTGACGTGGGTGTGACGTGGGTGTTTCGAACCTGATGTTGGTATTTCGAACGTGACGTGGGTGTGACGTGGGTGCATCGGACGTGACGTGGGCATAACGTGGGGGCTACGAACATTACGCGGGTGTGACGTGGATGCTTCGAATGCGACGTTGGTGTTTCGAACGTGACATGGGTGTGACGTGGGTGCTTGGAACGTGACGTGGGCGTCACGTGGGGGCTTCGAACATGACGTGGGTGTGACGTGGGGGCATCGATCCTGACGTGGACGTGACGTCGGTACTTTATACCTGATGGGGGTGTGACGTGGGTCATTCGAACGTGACGTGGGTGTGACGTGGGGGCTTCGAACGTGACGTGGGCATGACGTGGGGGCTTCGAACATGACGCGGGAGTGACGTGGATGCTTCGAATGTGACGTTGGTGTTTCGAACGTGACAGGGGTGTGACGTGGGTGCTTCGAACGTGACGTGGGCGTCACGTGGGGGCTTCGAACATGACGTGGATGTGAGGTGGGTGCTTCGGACGTGACGTGGGCGTGACGTCGGGGCTTCGAAAATGATGTGGGCGTGACGTGGGTGCATCGAACGTGACGTGGGCGTGACGTGGGTGTTTCGAACGTGACGTGGACGTGACGTGGGGGCTTCGAACGTCACGTGGGCGTCACGTTGGGGCATCGAACGTCACGTGGGCGTGACCTGGGTGATTGGAACGTGACGTGGGTGTGACGTGGGTGTTTCGAACGTGACGTTGGTATTTCGAACGTGACGTGGGTGTGACGTGGGTGCATCGGACGTGACGTGGGCATAACGTGGGGGCTACGAACATTACGCGGGTGTGACGTGGATGCTTCGAATGCGACGTTGGTGTTTCGAACGTGACATGGGTGTGACGTGGGTGCTTGGAACGTGACGTGGGCGTCACGTGGGGGCTTCGAACATGACGTGGGTGTGACGTGGGTCATTCGAACATGACGTGGGTGTGACGTGGGGGCATCGATCGTGACGTGGGTGTGACGTCGGTACTTTATACCTGATGGGGGTGTGACGTGGGTCATTCGAACGTGACGTGGGTGTGACGTGGGGGCTTCGAACGTGACGTGGGCATGACGTGGGTGATTCGAACGTGACGTGGGTGTGACGTCGGTGATTCGAACGTGACGTGGGCGTGACGTGGGGGCATCGAACGTGACGTGGGCGTGACGTGGGTGTTTCGAACGTGACGTGGGTGTGACGTGGGTGTTTCGAACGTGAGTGGGCGTGACCTGGGGGCATCGAACGTGACGTGGGCGTGACATAGGCGCTTCGATCATGACGTGGGCGTGACGTGGGTGGTTTCAACGTGACGTGGGTGTCACGTGGGGCATCGAACGTGACGTGGACGTGACGTCGGTACTTTCAATTTGAGGTTGGTGTGACCTGGGTCATTCGAACGTGACGTACATGTGACGTGGGTGATTCCAACGTGACGTGGGGCTTCGAACGTGACGTGGGTGTGACCTGGGTGATTGGAACGTGACGTGGGTGTGACGTGGGGGCTTCGAACGTGACGTAGGTGTGACGTGGGTGTTTCGAACGTGACGTTGGTGTTTCGAACTTGACTTCGGTGTGACGTGGGTGCTTCGGACCTGACGTGGGCGTAACGTGGGGGCTTCGAGCATGACGCGGGAGTGACGTGGATGCTTCGAATGTGACGTTGGTGTTTCGAACGTGACGGGGTGTGACGTGGGTGCTTCGAACGTGACGTGGGCGTCACGTGGGGGCTTCGAACATGACGTGGATGTGAGGTGGGTGCTTCGGACGTGACGTGGGCGTGACGTCGGGGCTTCGAAAATGATTTGGTAGTGACGTGGGGGCATCGAACGTGACATAACGGTGACATGGGTGCTTAGAACGTGACGTGGGAGTGACGTGGGTGCTTCAAACGTGACGTAAGGGTGACATGGGTGCTTAGAACGTGACGTGGGCGTGACGTGGGTGATTCCAACGTGACGTGGACGTGACGTGGTACTTTACATTTGACGTGGGTGTGAGCTGGCTCAATCGAACGTGACGTGGGTGTGACGTGGGGGCTTCGAATGTGACGTGGGCGTGACGTGGGTGATCCGAATGTGACGTGGGCGTGACGTGGGGGCTTCGAACGTCACGTGGGCGTCACGTGGGAACTTCGAACGTCACGTGGGCGTCACGTGGGGGCATCGAAGTTGACGTGGGTGTGACCTGGGTGATTGGAACGTGACGTGGGCGTCACGTGGGGGCTTCGAAAGTGACGTGGACGTCACGTGGGTGAATCGAAGGTGACGTGGGCATCACGTGGGGGCTTCGAACGTGACCTGGGTGTGAGGTGGGTGTTTCGAACGTGACGTGGGCGTGACGTCGGTACTTTGAATGTGACGTGGGTGTGACCTGGGTCATTGGAACGTGACGTGGGAGTGACGCGGGGGCTTCGAACGTGACGTAAGGGTGACATGGGTGCTTAGAACGTGACGTGGGCGTGACGTGGGCGATTCCAACGTGACGTGGGGCTTCGAACGTGACGTGGGCGTGATGTGGGTGATTCGAATGTCACTTAGGCGTGACGTGGGGGCTTCGAACGTCACGTGGGCGTGACGTGGGGGCTTCGATGTTGACGTGGGCGTGACCTGGGTGATTGGCACGTGACGTGGATGTGACGTGGGTGGTTTCAACGTGACTTGGGCGTCACGTGGGGTCCTCGAACGTGACTTGGGCGTCACGGGGGTCTTCGAAAGTGACGTGGGCATGACGTGGGTGATTCGAAGGTGACGTGGGTGTGACGTGGGGGCTTCGAACGTGACGTGGGTGTGACGTCGGTACTTTGAATGTGACGTGGGTGTGACCTGGGTCATTGGAACGTGACGTGGGAGTGACGTGGTGGCATCGAACGTGACATAAGGGTGACATGGGTGCTTAGAACGTGACGTGGGCGTGATGCGGGTGATTCCAACGTGACGTGGGGCTTCGAATGTGACGTGGGCGTGACGTGGGTGATTGGAACGTGACGTGGGCGTGACGTCGGTACTTTGAAAGTGACGTGGGTGTGACCTGGGGGCTTCGAACGTGACGGAAGGGCGACATAGGTGCTTAGAACGTGACGTGGGCGTGACGTGGGTGATTCCAACCTGACGTGGGGGCATCGAACGTGACGTGGGCGTGACGTGGGGGCATCGAACGTGACGTGGGTGTGACGTGGGGGCTTCGAACGTGACGTGGGCATGACGTCGGTGATTCGAACGTGACGTGGGTGTGACGTGGGTGTTTCGAACGTGACGTTGGTGTTTCGAACTTGACTTCGGTGTGACGTGGGTGATTCGGACCTGACGTGGGCGTAACGGAGGGGCTTCGAACATGACGTGGATGTGAGGTGGGTGCTTCGGACGTGACGTGGGCGCGACGTGGGGGCTTCGAACGTGACGTGGGCGTGACGTGGGTGATTCCAACGTGACGTGGACGTGACGTGGTACTTTACATTTGACGTGGGTGTGAGCTGGCTCAATCGAACGTGACGTGGGCGTGACCTGGGGGCTTCGAACGTCACGTGGGCGTCACGTGGGGGCATCGAACGTGACGTGGGCGTGACGTGTGTGGTTTCAACGTGACGTGGGTGTGACGTGGGTGTTTCGAACCTGACGTTGGTGATTCCAACGTGACGTGGGTGTGACGTGGGTGCATCGGACGTGACGTGGGCATAACGTGGGGGCTACGAACATTACGCGGGTGTGACGTGGATGCTTCGAATCGACGTTGGTGTTTCGAACGTGACATGGGTGTGACGTGGGTGCTTGGAACGTGACGTGGGCGTCACGTGGGGGCTTCGAACATGACGTGGGTGTGACGTGGGGGCATCGATCGTGACGTGGACGTGACGTCGGTAATTTATACCTGATGGGGGTGTGACGTGGGTCATTCGAACGTGACGTGGGAGTGACGTGGGGGCTTCGAACGTGATGTGGGCATGACGTGGGTGATTCGAACGTGACGTGGGCGTGACGTGGGGGCTTCGAAAGTCACGTGGGCGTGACGTGGGGGCTTCGAACGTGACCTGGGTGTGACGTGGGTGTTTCGAACGTGACGTGGGCGTGACGTCGGTACTTTGAATGTGACGTGGGTGTGACGTGGGGGCTTCGAACGTGATGTACGTGTGACGTCGGTACTTTGAATGTGACGTGGGCGTGACGTAGGGGTATCGAACGTGACGTAGGTGTTTCCAAACTGACGTGGGTGTGACGTCGGTATGTTGAATGTGACGTGGGTGTGACGTGCATGGTTCGAACGTGAGGTGGGTGTTTTAAATGTGAGCTGGGCGTGACGTGGGTCATTCGAACATGACGTAGGTGTGACGTGGGTGTTTCGGACGTGACATGGGTGTGACGTAGGTGCTTCGAATGTGATGTGGGCGTAACGTGGGGGCTTCGAACCTGACGTGGGTGTGACGTGGGGGCTTCGAAAGTGACGTGGGTGTGACGTGGGTCATTTGAACGTGACCTGGGCGTGACGTGGGTGATTCCAACGTGACGTGGGGCTTTGAACGTGACGTGGGCGTGACGTGGGTGATTCGAATGTGACGTGGGCGTGACGTGGGGGCTTCGAACGCCACGTGAGCTTCACGTGGGGGCATCGAACGTGACGTGGGCGTGACGTGGGGGCTTCAAGCGTGACCTGGGTGTGACGTGGGTGTTTCGAAGGTGACGTGGGCGTGACGTCAGTACTTTGAATGTGACGTGGGTGTGACCTGGGTCATGCGAACGTGACGTGGGTGTGACGTGGGTGTTTCGAACGTTACGTGGGCATTTCGTGGGTGTTTCGAACGTGACGTGGGAGTGACGTCGGAACTTTGAATGTGACGTGGGTGTGTCCTGGGTGAGTGGAACGTGACGTGGGCGTCACGTGGGGGCTTCGAACGTGACGTGGGCGTCACGAGGGGGCTTCAAACGTGACCTCGGTGTGACGTGGTTGATTCGAACGTGACGTGGGGGTGACCTGGGTCATTTGAACGTGACGTGGGAGTGACATGGGGGCTTTGAATGTGACGTGGGTGTGACCTGGGGGCTTCGAACTTGACGTAAGGGCGACATGGGCCCTTAGAACGTGACGTGGGCTTGACGTGGGTGATTCCAACGTGACGTGGGCATGACGTGGGTGATTCGAAGGTGACGTGGGTGTGACGTGGGGGCTTCGAACGTGACGTGGGTGTGACGTCGGTACTTTGAATGTGACGTGGGTGTGACCTGGGTCATTGGAACGTGACGTGGGAGTGACGTGGGGGCATCGAACGTGACATAAGGGTGACATGGGTGCTTAGAACGTGACGTGGGCGTGATGCGGGTGATTCCAACGTGACGTGGGGCTTCGAATGTGACGTGGGCGTGACGTGGGTGATTGGAACGTGACGTGGGCGTGACGTCGGTACTTTGAAAGTGACGTGGGTGTGACCTGGGGGCTTCGAACGTGACGTAAGGGCGACATAGGTGCTTAGAACGTGACGTGGGCGTGACGTGGGTGATTCCAACCTGACGTGGGGGCATGGAACGTGACGTTGGCGTGACGTGGGGGCATCGAACGTGACGTGGGTGTGACGTAGGGGGCTTCGAACGTGACGTGGGCATGACGTCGGTGATTCGAACGTGACGTGGGTGTGACGTGGGTGTTTCGAACGTGACGTTGGTGTTTTGAACTTGACTTCGGTGTGACGTGGGTGATTCGGACCTGACGTGGGCGTAACGGAGGGGCTTCGAACATGACGTGGATGTGAGGTGGGTGCTTCGGACGTGACGTGGGCGCGACGTGGGGGCTTCGAACGTGACGTGGGCGTGACGTGGGAGTTTCGAACCTGACGTGGACCTGACGTGGTACTTTACATTTGACGTGGGTGTGACCTGGCTCAATCGAACGTGACGTGGGCGTGACCTGGGGGCTTCGAACGTCACGTGGGCGTCACGTGGGGGCATCGAACGTGACGTGGGCGTGACGTGTGTGGTTTCAACGTGACGTGGGTGTGACGTGGGTGTTTCGAACCTGACGTTGGTGATTCCAACGTGACGTGGGTGTGACGTGGGTGCATCGGACGTGACGTGGGCATAACGTGGGGGCTACGAACATTACGCGGGTGTGACGTGGATGCTTCGAATCGACGTTGGTGTTTCGAACGTGACATGGGTGTGACGTGGGTGCTTGGAACGTGACGTGGGCGTCACGTGGGGGCTTCGAACATGACGTGGGTGTGACGTGGGGGCATCGATCGTGACGTGGACGTGACGTCGGTACTTTATACCTGATGGGGGTGTGACGTGGGTCATTCGAACGTGACGTGGGAGTGACGTGGGGGCTTCGAACGTGATGTGGGCATGACGTGGGTGATTCGAACGTGACGTGGGCGTGACGTGGGGGCTTCGAAAGTCACGTGGGCGTGACGTGGGGGCTTCGAACGTGACCTGGGTGTGACGTGGGTGTTTCGAACGTGACGTGGGCGTGACGTCGGTACTTTGAATGTGACGTGGGTGTGACGTGGGGGCTTCGAACGTGATGTACGTGTGACGTCGGTACTTTGAATGTGACGTGGGCGTGACGTAGGGGTATCGAACGTGACGTAGGTGTTTCCAAACTGACGTGGGTGTGACGTCGGTATGTTGAATGTGACGTGGGTGTGACGTGCATGGTTCGAACGTGAGGTGGGTGTTTTAAATGTGAGCTGGGCGTGACGTGGGTCATTCGAACATGACGTAGGTGTGACGTGGGTGTTTCGGACGTGACATGGGTGTGACGTAGGTGCTTCGAATGTGATGTGGGCGTAACGTGGGGGCTTCGAACCTGACGTGGGTGTGACGTGGGGGCTTCGAAAGTGACGTGGGTGTGACGTGGGTCATTTGAACGTGACCTGGGCGTGACGTGGGTGATTCCAACGTGACGTGGGGCTTTGAACGTGACGTGGGCGTGACGTGGGTGATTCGAATGTGACGTGGGCGTGACGTGGGGGCTTCGAACGCCACGTGAGCTTCACGTGGGGGCATCGAACGTGACGTGGGCGTGACGTGGGGGCTTCAAGCGTGACCTGGGTGTGACGTGGGTGTTTCGAAGGTGACGTGGGCGTGACGTCAGTACTTTGAATGTGACGTGGGTGTGACCTGGGTCATGCGAACGTGACGTGGGTGTGACGTGGGTGTTTCGAACGTTACGTGGGCATTTCGTGGGTGTTTCGAACGTGACGTGGGAGTGACGTCGGAACTTTGAATGTGACGTGGGTGTGTCCTGGGTGATTGGAACGTGACGTGGGCGTCACGTGGGGGCTTCGAACGTGACGTGGGCGTCACGAGGGGGCTTCAAACGTGACCTCGGTGTGACGTGGTTGATTCGAACGTGACGTGGGGGTGACCTGGGTCATTTGAACGTGACGTGGGAGTGACATGGGGGCTTTGAATGTGACGTGGGTGTGACCTGGGGGCTTCGAACTTGACGTAAGGGCGACATGGGCCCTTAGAACGTGACGTGGGCTTGACGTGGGTGATTCCAACGTGACGTGGGCGTGACGTGGGTGCATCGAACGTGACGTGGGCGTAACGTGGGGGCTTGAAACGTGACCTGGGTGTGACGTGGTTGATTCGAAGGTGACGTGGGCGTGACGTCAGTACTTTGAATGTGACGTGGGTGTGACCTGGGTCATGCGATCGTGACGTGGGTGTGACGTGGGGCCTTCGAACGTGACGTGGGTGTGACCTGGGTCAGTTGAACGTGACGTGGGAGTGACATGGGGGCTTCAAACGTGACGTAATGGTGACATGGGTGCTTAGAACGTGACGTGGGCGTCACGTGGCTGATTGCATCGTGACGTGGGTGTGACGTGGGGGCTTCGAACGTGACCTGGGTGTGACGTCGGTACTTTGAATGTGATGTGGGTGTGACCTGGGCCATTTGAACGTGACGTGGGCGTGACGTGTGTGGTTTCAACGTGACGTGGGTGTCACGTGGGGCTCCGAACGTCACGTGGGCGTGCCGTGTGTGGTTCCAACGTGACGTGGGCGTCACGTGGGGGCTTCGAACGTCACGTGGGCGTTACGTGGGGGCATCGAAGATGACGTGGGCGTGACGTGGGGCTTCGAACGTAACGTGGGCGCCACGTAGGGTCATCGAAGTTGACGTGGGCGTGACCTGGGTGATTGAAACGTGACGTGGACGTGACGTGGGTGGTTTCAACGTGACGTGGGCGTCACGTGGGGGCTTCGGAGGTGACGTGGGCCTCACGTGGGGGCTTCGAAAGTGACGTGGGCATGTCGTGGGTGATTCGAAGGTGACGTGGGCGTGACGTGGGTGATTCGAAGGTGACGTGGGTGTGACGTGGGGTCTTCGAACGTGACGTGGACGTGACGTCGGTACTTTCAATTTGAGGTTGGTGTGACCTGGGTCATTCGAACGTGACGTACGTGTGACGTGGGGGCTTCGAACGTGATGTGGGCGTGACGTGGGAGTTTCGAACGTGACGTGGGCGTGACGTGGGTACTTTACATTTGACGTGGGTGTGACCTGGGTGATGCGAACGTGACGGGGCATCACGTGGCGGCTTCGAAAGTGACGTGGGCATGACGTGGGTGATTCGAAGGTGACGTGGGTGTGACGTGGGGGCATGGAACGTGACGTGGGCGTCACGTGGCGGCTTCAAAAGTGACGTGGGCATGACGTGGGTGATTCGAAGGTAACGAGGGTGTGACGTGGGGGCTTCGAACATCACGTGGGCGTCACGTGGGGGCATCGATGTTGACATGAGCGTGACCTGCGTGATTGGAACGTGACGTGGGCGTGACGTGGGGGCATCGAACGTGATGTAAGGGTGACATCGGTGCTTAGAACGTGACGTGGGCGTGACGTGGGCGATTCCAACGTGGCTTGGGGCTTCGAACGTGACGTGGGTGTGACGTGGGTGATTCGAATGTGACGTGGGCGTGACGTGGGGGCTTCCAACGTCACGTGGGCGTCACGTGGGGGCATCGAAGATGACGTGCGCGTGACCTGGGTGATTGGAAGGTGACGTGGGTGTGACGTGGGGGCTTCGTACGTGACGTGGGCGTGACGTGGGTGATTGCAACGTGACGTGGGGCTTGGAACGTGACGTGGGCGTGACGTGGGTGATTCCAACGTGACGTGGGCGTGACGTGTTGGCTTCGATCGTCACGTGGGCGTCACGTGGGGGCCTCGAAGTTGACGGGGGCGTGACGTGGGTGATCGGAACGTGACGTGGGTGTCACGTGGATGATTCGAACGTGACGTGGGCGTCACGTGGGTGCATCGAACGTGACGTGGACGTGACGTCGGTACTTTGAATGTGACGTGGGTGTGACCTGGGTCATTTGAACATGATGTGGCAGTGACGTGGGGGCTTCAAACATGACGTAAGGGCGACATGGGTGCTTAGAACGTGACGTGGGTGTGACGTGGGTGATTCCAATGTGACGTGGGGCTTCGAACGTGACGTGGGCGTCATGTGGGTGATTGGAACGTCACGTGGGCGTGATGTGGGGGCTTCGATGTTGACGTGGGCGTGACCTGGGTGATTGGAACGTGACGTGGGCATGACGTGGGTGATTCGAAGGTGACATGGGTGTGACGTGAGGGCTTCGAACGTGACGTGGGCGTCACGTGGGGGCTTCGAACGTGACGTGGGCGTGACGTGGGTACTTTGCATTTGACGTGGGTATGACCTCGGTGATGCGAACGTGACGTGGGCGTAACGTGGGGGGTTCGAAAGTGACGTGGGTGTGACCTGGGTGATTCAAAGGTGACGTGGGTGTGACGTGGGGGCTTTGAACGTGACGTGGGTGTGACGTGGGTGTTTCGAACCTGACGTTGGTATTTCGAACGTGACGTGGGTGTGATGTGGGTGCATCGGACGTGACGTGGGCATCACGTGGGGGCTTCGAACGTGACGTAAGGGTGACATGGGTGTTTCGAACGTGACATGGGCGTGACGTGGGTACTTTGAATGTGACGTGGGTGTGACCTGGGTCATTGGAACGTGACGTGGGAGTGACGTGGGTGCTTCGAAGTTGACGTAAGGGTGACATGGGTTCCTAGAACGTGACGTGGGCGTGACGTGGGCGATTCCAACGTGACGTGGGGCTTCGAACGTGACGTGGGCGTTTTGTGGGTGATTCGAATGTCACTTGGGCGTGACGTGGGGGCTTCGATGTTGACGTGGGCGTGACCTGGGTGATTGGAACGTGACGTGGACGTGACGTGGGTGGTTTCAACGTGACGTGAGCGTCACGTGGGGTCCTCGAACGTGACTTGGGCGTCACGTGGGGTCTTCGAAAGTGACGTGGGCATGACGTGGGTGATTCGAAGGTGACGTGGGTGTGACGTGGGGGCTTCGAACGTGACGTGGGTGTGACGTCGGTACTTTGAATGTGACGTGGGTGTGACCTGGGTCATTTGAACGTGACGTGGGAGTGACGTGGGGGCATCGAACGTGACATAAGGGTGACATGAGTGCTTAGAACGTGACGTGGGCGTGATGCGGGTGATTCCAACGTGACGTGGGGCTTCGAATGTGACGTGGGAGTGACGTGGGTGATTGGAACGTGACGTGGGCGTGACGTCGGTACTTTGAAAGTGACGTGGGTGTGACCTGGGGGCTTCGAACGTGACGTAAGGGCGACATGTGTGCATAGAACGTGACGTGGGCGTGACGTGGGTGATTCCAATGTGACGTGGGGGCTTCGAACGTGACATGGGCGTGACGTGGGTGTTTCGAACGTGACGTTGGTGTTTCCAACGTGACGTGGGTGTGACGTGGGTGCTTCGGACCTGACATGGGCGTCATGAGGGGGCTTCAAACGTGACCTGGGTGTGACGTGGTTGATTCGAAGGTGACGTGGGGGTGGCATGGGGGCATGGAACGTGACGTGGGTGTGAGGTGGTTGTTTCGAATGTGACGTGGGCGTGACGTCGGTACTTTCAATGTGACGTGGGTGTGACGTGGGTCATTTGAACGTGACCTGGGCGTGACGTGGGTGATTCCAACGTGACGTGGGGCTTTGAACGTGACGTGGGCGTGACGTGGGTGATTCGAATGTGACGTGGGCGTGACGTGGGGGCTTCGAACGCCACGTGAGCTTCACGTGGGGGCATCGAACGTGACGTGGGCGTGACGTGGGGGCTTCAAGCGTGACCTGGGTGTGACGTGGGTGTTTCGAATGTGACGTGGGCGTGACGTCAGTACTTTGAATGTGACGTGGGTGTGACCTGGGTCATGCGAACGTGACGTGGGTGTGACGTGGGTGTTTCGAACGTTACGTGGGCATTTCGTGGGTGTTTCGAACGTGACGTGGGAGTGACGTCGGAACTTTGAATGTGACGTGGGTGTGTCCTGGGTGATTGGAACGTGACGTGGGCGTCACGTGGGGGCTTCGAACGTGACGTGGGCGTCACGAGGGGGCTTCAAACGTGACCTCGGTGTGACGTGGTTGATTCGAACGTGACGTGGGGGTGACCTGGGTCATTTGAACGTGACGTGGGAGTGACATGGGGGCTTTGAATGTGACGTGGGTGTGACCTGGGGGCTTCGAACTTGACGTAAGGGCGACATGGGCCCTTAGAACGTGACGTGGGCTTGACGTGGGTGATTCCAACGTGACGTGGGCGTGACGTGGGTGCATCGAACGTGACGTGGGCGTAACGTGGGGGCTTGAAACGTGACCTGGGTGTGACGTGGTTGATTCGAAGGTGACGTGGGCGTGACGTCAGTACTTTGAATGTGACGTGGGTGTGACCTGGGTCATGCGATCGTGACGTGGGTGTGACGTGGGGGCTTCGAACGTGACGTGGGTGTGACCTGGGTCAGTTGAACGTGACGTGGGAGTGACATGGGGGCTTCAAACGTGACGTAAGGGTGACATGGGTGCTTAGAACGTGACGTGGGCGTCACGTGGCTGATTGCATCGTGACGTGGGTGTGACGTGGGGGCTTCGAACGTGACCTGGGTGTGACGTCGGTACTTTGAATGTGACGTGGGTGTGACCTGGGCCATTTGAACGTCACGTGGGCGTCACGTGGGGGCATCGAAGTTGACGTGGGTGTGACCTGGGTGATTGGAACGTGACGTGGGCGTCACGTGGGGGCTTCGAAAGTGACGTGGACGTCACGTGGGTGAATCGAAGGTGACGTGGGTGTGACGTGGGGGCTTCGAACGTGACCTGGGTGTGAGGTGGGTGTTTCGAACGTGACGTGGGCGTGACGTCGGTACTTTGAATGTGACGTGGGTGTGACCTGGGTCATTGGAACGTGACGTGGGAGTGACGCGGGGGCTTCGAACGTGACGTAAGGGTGACATGGGTGCTTAGAACGTGACGTGGGCGTGACGTGGGCGATTCCAACGTGACGTGGGGCTTCGAACGTGACGTGGCGTGATGTGGGTGATTCGAATGTCACTTAGGCGTGACGTGGGGGCTTCGAACGTCACGTGGGCGTGACGTGGGGGCTTCGATGTTGACGTGGGCGTGACCTGGGTGATTGGCACGTGACGTGGATGTGACGTGGGTGGTTTCAACGTGACTTGGGCGTCACGTGGGGTCCTCGAACGTGACTTGGGCGTCACGGGGGTCTTCGAAAGTGACGTGGGCATGACGTGGGTGATTCGAAGGTGACGTGGGTGTGACGTGGGGGCTTCGAACGTGACGTGGGTGTGACGTCGGTACTTTGAATGTGACGTGGGTGTGACCTGGGTCATTGGAACGTGACGTGGGAGTGACGTGGGGGCATCGAACGTGACATAAGGGTGACATGGGTGCTTAGAACGTGACGTGGGCGTGATGCGGGTGATTGCAACGTGACGTGGGGCTTCGAATGTGACGTGGGCGTGAGGTGGGTGATTGGAACGTGACGTGGGCGTGACGTCGGTACTTTGAAAGTGACGTGGGTGTGACCTGGGGGCTTCGAACGTGACGGAAGGGCGACATAGGTGCTTAGAACGTGACGTGGGCGTGACGTGGGTGATTCCAACCTGACGTGGGGGCATCGAACGTGACGTGGGCGTGACGTGGGGGCATCGAACGTGACGTGGGTGTGACGTGGGGGCTTCGAACGTGACGTGGGCATGACGTCGGTGATTCGAACGTGACGTGGGTGTGACGTCGGTGTTTCGAACGTGACGTTGGTGTTTCGAACTTGACTTCGGTGTGACGTGGGTGATTCGGACCTGACGTGGGCGTAACGGAGGGGCTTCGAACATGACGTGGATGTGAGGTGGGTGCTTCGGACGTGACGTGGGCGCGACGTGGGGGCTTCGAACGTGACGTGGGCGTGACGTGGGAGTTTCGAACCTGACGTGGACCTGACGTGGTACTTTACATTTGACGTGGGTGTGACCTGGCTCAATCGAACGTGACGTGGGCGTGACCTGGGGGCTTCGAACGTCACGTGGGCGTCACGTGGGGGCATCGAACGTGACGTGGGCGTGACGTGTGTGGTTTCAACGTGACGTGGGTGTGACGTGGGTGTTTGGAACGTGACGTTGGTGATTCCAACGTGACGTGGGTGTGACGTGGGTGCATCGGACGTGACGTGGGCATAACGTGGGGGCTACGAACATTACGCGGGTGTGACGTGGATGCTTCGAATCGACGTTGGTGTTTCGAACGTGACATGGGTGTGACGTGGGTGCTTGGAACGTGACGTGGGCGTCACGTGGGGGCTTCGAACATGACGTGGGTGTGACGTGGGGGCATCGATCGTGACGTGGACGTGACGTCGGTACTTTATACCTGATGGGGGTGTGACGTGGGTCATTCGAACGTGACGTGGGAGTGACGTGGGGGCTTCGAACGTGATGTGGGCATGACGTGGGTGATTCGAACGTGACGTGGGCGTGACGTGGGGGCTTCGAAAGTCACGTGGGCGTGACGTGGGGGCTTCGAACGTGACCTGGGTGTGACGTGGGTGTTTCGAACGTGACGTGGGCGTGACGTCGGTACTTTGAATGTGACGTGGGTGTGACGTGGGGGCTTCGAACGTGATGTACGTGTGACGTCGGTACTTTGAATGTGACGTGGGCGTGACGTAGGGGTATCGAACGTGACGTAGGTGTTTCCAAACTGACGTGGGTGTGACGTCGGTATGTTGAATGTGACGTGGGTGTGACGTGCATGGTTCGAACGTGAGGTGGGTGTTTTAAATGTGAGCTGGGCGTGACGTGGGTCATTCGAACATGACGTAGGTGTGACGTGGGTGTTTCGGACGTGACATGGGTGTGACGTAGGTGCTTCGAATGTGATGTGGGCGTAACGTGGGGGCTTCGAACCTGACGTGGGTGTGACGTGGGGGCTTCGAAAGTGACGTGGGTGTGACGTGGGTCATTTGAACGTGACCTGGGCGTGACGTGGGTGATTCCAACGTGACGTGGGGCTTTGAACGTGACGTGGGCGTGACGTGGGTGATTCGAATGTGACGTGGGCGTGACGTGGGGGCTTCGAACGCCACGTGAGCTTCACGTGGGGGCATCGAACGTGACGTGGGCGTGACGTGGGGGCTTCAAGCGTGACCTGGGTGTGACGTGGGTGTTTCGAAGGTGACGTGGGCGTGACGTCAGTACTTTGAATGTGACGTGGGTGTGACCTGGGTCATGCGAACGTGACGTGGGTGTGACGTGGGTGTTTCGAACGTTACGTGGGCATTTCGTGGGTGTTTCGAACGTGACGTGGGAGTGACGTCGGAACTTTGAATGTGACGTGGGTGTGTCCTGGGTGAGTGGAACGTGACGTGGGCGTCACGTGGGGGCTTCGAACGTGACGTGGGCGTCACGAGGGGGCTTCAAACGTGACCTCGGTGTGACGTGGTTGATTCGAACGTGACGTGGGGGTGACCTGGGTCATTTGAACGTGACGTGGGAGTGACATGGGGGCTTTGAATGTGACGTGGGTGTGACCTGGGGGCTTCGAACTTGACGTAAGGGCGACATGGGCCCTTAGAACGTGACGTGGGCTTGACGTGGGTGATTCCAACGTGACGTGGGCATGACGTGGGTGATTCGAAGGTGACGTGGGTGTGACGTGGGGGCTTCGAACGTGACGTGGGTGTGACGTCGGTACTTTGAATGTGACGTGGGTGTGACCTGGGTCATTGGAACGTGACGTGGGAGTGACGTGGGGGCATCGAACGTGACATAAGGGTGACATGGGTGCTTAGAACGTGACGTGGGCGTGATGCGGGTGATTCCAACGTGACGTGGGGCTTCGAATGTGACGTGGGCGTGACGTGGGTGATTGGAACGTGACGTGGGCGTGACGTCGGTACTTTGAAAGTGACGTGGGTGTGACCTGGGGGCTTCGAACGTGACGTAAGGGCGACATAGGTGCTTAGAACGTGACGTGGGCGTGACGTGGGTGATTCCAACCTGACGTGGGGGCATGGAACGTGACGTTGGCGTGACGTGGGGGCATCGAACGTGACGTGGGTGTGACGTAGGGGGCTTCGAACGTGACGTGGGCATGACGTCGGTGATTCGAACGTGACGTGGGTGTGACGTGGGTGTTTCGAACGTGACGTTGGTGTTTTGAACTTGACTTCGGTGTGACGTGGGTGATTCGGACCTGACGTGGGCGTAACGGAGGGGCTTCGAACATGACGTGGATGTGAGGTGGGTGCTTCGGACGTGACGTGGGCGCGACGTGGGGGCTTCGAACGTGACGTGGGCGTGACGTGGGAGTTTCGAACCTGACGTGGACCTGACGTGGTACTTTACATTTGACGTGGGTGTGACCTGGCTCAATCGAACGTGACGTGGGCGTGACCTGGGGGCTTCGAACGTCACGTGGGCGTCACGTGGGGGCATCGAACGTGACGTGGGCGTGACGTGTGTGGTTTCAACGTGACGTGGGTGTGACGTGGGTGTTTCGAACCTGACGTTGGTGATTCCAACGTGACGTGGGTGTGACGTGGGTGCATCGGACGTGACGTGGGCATAACGTGGGGGCTACGAACATTACGCGGGTGTGACGTGGATGCTTCGAATCGACGTTGGTGTTTCGAACGTGACATGGGTGTGACGTGGGTGCTTGGAACGTGACGTGGGCGTCACGTGGGGGCTTCGAACATGACGTGGGTGTGACGTGGGGGCATCGATCGTGACGTGGACGTGACGTCGGTACTTTATACCTGATGGGGGTGTGACGTGGGTCATTCGAACGTGACGTGGGAGTGACGTGGGTGATTCGAAGGTGACATGGGTGTGACGTGAGGGCTTCGAACGTGACGTGGGCGTCACGTGGGGGCTTCGAACGTGACGTGGACGTGACGTGGGTACTTTCAATTTGAGGTTGGTGTGAACTGGGTCATTCGAACGTGACGTACGTGTGACGTGGGGGCTTCGAACGTGATGTGGGCGTGACGTGGGAGTTTCGAACGTGACGTGGGCGTGACGTGGGTACTTTACATTTGACGTGGGTGTGACCTGGGTGATGCGAACGTGACGGGGCATCACGTGGCGGCTTCGAAAGTGACGTGGGCATGACGTGGGTGATTCGAAGGTGACGTGGGTGTGACGTGGGGGCATGGAACGTGACGTGGGCGTCACGTGGCGGCTTCAAAAGTGACGTGGGCATGACGTGGGTGATTCGAAGGTAACGAGGGTGTGACGTGGGGGCTTCGAACATCACGTGGGCGTCACGTGGGGGCATCGATGTTGACATGAGCGTGACCTGCGTGATTGGAACGTGACGTGGGCGTGACGTGGGGGCATCGAACGTGATGTAAGGGTGACATCGGTGCTTAGAACGTGACGTGGGCGTGACGTGGGCGATTCCAACGTGGCTTGGGGCTTCGAACGTGACGTGGGTGTGACGTGGGTGATTCGAATGTGACGTGGGCGTGACGTGGGGGCTTCCAACGTCACGTGGGCGTCACGTGGGGGCATCGAAGATGACGTGCGCGTGACCTGGGTGATTGGAAGGTGACGTGGGTGTGACGTGGGGGCTTCGTACGTGACGTGGGCGTGACGTGGGTGATTGCAACGTGACGTGGGGCTTGGAACGTGACGTGGGCGTGACGTGGGTGATTCCAACGTGACGTGGGCGTGACGTGTTGGCTTCGATCGTCACGTGGGCGTCACGTGGGGGCCTCGAAGTTGACGGGGGCGTGACGTGGGTGATCGGAACGTGACGTGGGTGTCACGTGGATGATTCGAAACAAACGTGGGCGTCACGTGGGTGCATCGAACGTGACGTGGGCGTGACGTCGGTACTTTGAATGTGACGTGGGTGTGACCTGGGTCATTTGAACATGATGTGGCAGTGACGTGGGGGCTTCAAACGTGACGTAAGGGCGACATGGGTGCTTAGAACGTGACGTGGGTGTGACGTGGGTGATTCCAATGTGACGTGGGGCTTCGAACGTGACGTGGGCGTCATGTGGGTGATTGGAACGTCACGTGGGCGTGATGTGGGGGCTTCGATGTTGACGTGGGCGTGACCTGGGTGATTGGAACGTGACGTGGGCATGACGTGGGTGATTCGAAGGTGACATGGGTGTGACGTGAGGGCTTCGAACGTGACGTGGGCGTCACGTGGGGGCTTCGAACGTGACGTGGGCGTGACGTGGGTACTTTGCATTTGACGTGGGTATGACCTCGGTGATGCGAACGTGACGTGGGCGTAACGTGGGGGGTTCGAAAGTGACGTGGGTGTGACCTGGGTGATTCAAAGGTGACGTGGGTGTGACGTGGGGGCTTTGAACGTGACGTGGGTGTGACGTGGGTGTTTCGAACCTGACGTTGGTATTTCGAACGTGACGTGGGTGTGACGTGGGTGCATCGGACGTGACGTGGGCATCACGTGGGGGCTTCGAACGTGACGTAAGGGTGACATGGGTGTTTCGAACGTGACATGGGCGTGACGTCGGTACTTTGAATGTGACGTGGGTGTGACCTGGGTCATTGGAACGTGACGTGGGAGTGACGTGGGTGCTTCGAAGTTGACGTAAGGGTGACATGGGTTCCTAGAACGTGACGTGGGCGTGACGTGGGCGATTCCAACGTGACGTGGGGCTTCGAACGTGACGTGGGCGTTTTGTGGGTGATTCGAATGTCACTTGGGCGTGACGTGGGGGCTTCGATGTTGACGTGGGCGTGACCTGGGTGATTGGAACGTGACGTGGACGTGACGTGGGTGGTTTCAACGTGACGTGAGCGTCACGTGGGGTCCTCGAACGTGACTTGGGCGTCACGTGGGGTCTTCGAAAGTGACGTGGGCATGACGTGGGTGATTCGAAGGTGACGTGGGTGTGACGTGGGGGCTTCGAACGTGACGTGGGTGTGACGTCGGTACTTTGACTGTGACGTGGGTGTGACCTGGGTCATTTGAACGTGACGTGGGAGTGACGTGGGGGCATCGAACGTGACATAAGGGTGACATGAGTGCTTAGAACGTGACGTGGGCGTGATGCGGGTGATTCCAACGTGACGTGGGGCTTCGAATGTGACGTGGGAGTGACGTGGGTGTTTCGGACGTGACGTGGGCGTGACGTCGGTACTTTGAAAGTGACGTGGGTGTGACCTGGGGGCTTCGAACGTGACGTAAGGGCGACATGTGTGCATAGAACGTGACGTGGGCGTGACGTGGGTGATTCCAATGTGACGTGGGGGCTTCGAACGTGACATGGGCGTGACGTGGGTGTTTCGAACGTGACGTTGGTGTTTCCAACGTGACGTGGGTGTGACGTGGGTGCTTCGGACCTGACATGGGCGTCATGAGGGGGCTTCAAACGTGACCTGGGTGTGACGTGGTTGATTCGAAGGTGACGTGGGGGTGGCATGGGGGCATGGAACGTGACGTGGGTGTGAGGTGGTTGTTTCGAATGTGACGTGGGCGTGACGTCGGTACTTTCAATGTGACGTGGGTGTGACCTGGGTCATTTGAACGTGACGTGGGAGTGACGTGGGGGCTTTGAATGTGACGTAAGGGTGTGACCTGGGGGCTTCGAACGTGACGTAAGGGCGACATGGGTGCTTAGAACGTGACGTGGGCGTGATGCGGGTGATTCCAACGTGACCTGGGGCTTCGAATGTGACGTGGGCGTGACGTGGGTGATTGGAACGTGACGTGGGCGTGACGTCGGTACTTTGAAAGTGACGTGGGTGTGACCTGGGGGCTTCGAACGTGACGTAAGGGCGACATAGGTGCTTAGAACGTGACGTGGGCGTGACGTGGGTGATTCCAACCTGACGTGGGGGCATGGAACGTGACGTTGGCGTGACGTGGGGGCATCGAACGTGACGTGGGTGTGACGTGGGGGCTTCGAACGTGACGTGGGCATGACGTCGGTGATTCGAACGTGACGTGGGTGTGACGTGGGTGTTTCGAACGTGACGTTGGTGTTTCGAACTTGACTTCGGTGTGACGTGGGTGATTCGGACCTGACGTGGGCGTAACGGAGGGGCTTCGAACATGACGTGGATGTGAGGTGGGTGCTTCGGACGTGACGTGGGCGCGACGTGGGGGCTTCGAACGTGACGTGGGCGTGACGTGGGAGTTTCGAACCTGACGTGGACCTGACGTGGTACTTTACATTTGACGTGGGTGTGACCTGGCTCAATCGAACGTGACGTGGGCGTGACCTGGGGGCTTCGAACGTCACGTGGGCGTCACGTGGGGGCATCGAACGTGACGTGGGCGTGACGTGTGTGGTTTCAACGTGACGTGGGTGTGACGTGGGTGTTTGGAACGTGACGTTGGTGATTCCAACGTGACGTGGGTGTGACGTGGGTGCATCGGACGTGACGTGGGCATAACGTGGGGGCTACGAACATTACGCGGGTGTGACGTGGATGCTTCGAATCGACGTTGGTGTTTCGAACGTGACATGGGTGTGACGTGGGTGCTTGGAACGTGACGTGGGCGTCACGTGGGGGCTTCGAACATGACGTGGGTGTGACGTGGGGGCATCGATCGTGACGTGGACGTGACGTCGGTACTTTATACCTGATGGGGGTGTGACGTGGGTCATTCGAACGTGACGTGGGAGTGACGTGGGGGCTTCGAACGTGATGTGGGCATGACGTGGGTGATTCGAACGTGACGTGGGCGTGACGTGGGGGCTTCGAAAGTCACGTGGGCGTGACGTGGGGGCTTCGAACGTGACGTGGGTGTGACGTGGGTGTTTCGAACGTGACGTGGGCGTGACGTCGGTACTTTGAATGTGACGTGGGTGTGACGTGGGGGCTTCGAACGTGATGTACGTGTGACGTCGGTACTTTGAATGTGACGTGGGCGTGACGTAGGGGTATCGAACGTGACGTAGGTGTTTCCAAACTGACGTGGGTGTGACGTCGGTATGTTGAATGTGACGTGGGTGTGACGTGCATGGTTCGAACGTGAGGTGGGTGTTTTAAATGTGAGCTGGGCGTGACGTGGGTCATTCGAACATGACGTAGGTGTGACGTGGGTGTTTCGGACGTGACATGGGTGTGACGTAGGTGCTTCGAATGTGATGTGGGCGTAACGTGGGGGCTTCGAACCTGACGTGGGTGTGACGTGGGGGCTTCGAAAGTGACGTGGGTGTGACGTGGGTCATTTGAACGTGACCTGGGCGTGACGTGGGTGATTCCAACGTGACGTGGGGCTTTGAACGTGACGTGGGCGTGACGTGGGTGATTCGAATGTGACGTGGGCGTGACGTGGGGGCTTCGAACGCCACGTGAGCTTCACGTGGGGGCATCGAACGTGACGTGGGCGTGACGTGGGGGCTTCAAGCGTGACCTGGGTGTGACGTGGGTGTTTCGAAGGTGACGTGGGCGTGACGTCAGTACTTTGAATGTGACGTGGGTGTGACCTGGGTCATGCGAACGTGACGTGGGTGTGACGTGGGTGTTTCGAACGTTACGTGGGCATTTCGTGGGTGTTTCGAACGTGACGTGGGAGTGACGTCGGAACTTTGAATGTGACGTGGGTGTGTCCTGGGTGATTGGAACGTGACGTGGGCGTCACGTGGGGGCTTCGAACGTGACGTGGGCGTCACGAGGGGGCTTCAAACGTGACCTCGGTGTGACGTGGTTGATTCGAACGTGACGTGGGGGTGACCTGGGTCATTTGAACGTGACGTGGGAGTGACATGGGGGCTTTGAATGTGACGTGGGTGTGACCTGGGGGCTTCGAACTTGACGTAAGGGCGACATGGGCCCTTAGAACGTGACGTGGGCTTGACGTGGGTGATTCCAACGTGACGTGGGCGTGACGTGGGTGCATCGAACGTGACGTGGGCGTAACGTGGGGGCTTGAAACGTGACCTGGGTGTGACGTGGTTGATTCGAAGGTGACGTGGGCGTGACGTCAGTACTTTGAATGTGACGTGGGTGTGACCTGGGTCATGCGATCGTGACGTGGGTGTGACGTGGGGGCTTCGAACGTGACGTGGGTGTGACCTGGGTCAGTTGAACGTGACGTGGGAGTGACATGGGGGCTTCAAACGTGACGTAAGGGTGACATGGGTGCTTAGAACGTGACGTGGGCGTGACGTGGGTGATTGCATCGTGACGTGGGTGTGACGTGGGGGCTTCGAACGTGACCTGGGTGTGACGTCGGTACTTTGAATGTGACGTGGGTGTGACCTGGGCCATTTGAACGTGACGTGGGCGTGACGTGTGTGGTTTCAACGTGACGTGGGTGTCACGTGGGGCTCCGAACGTCACGTGGGCGTGCCGTGTGTGGTTCCAACGTGACGTGGGCGTCACGTGGGGGCTTCGAACGTCACGTGGGCGTTACGTGGGGGCATCGAAGATGACGTGGGCGTGACGTGGGGCTTCGAACGTAACGTGGGCGCCACGTAGGGTCATCGAAGTTGACGTGGGCGTGACCTGGGTGATTGAAACGTGACGTGGACGTGACGTGGGTGGTTTCAACGTGACGTGGGCGTCACGTGGGGGCTTCGGAGGTGACGTGGGCCTCACGTGGGGGCTTCGAAAGTGACGTGGGCATGTCGTGGGTGATTCGAAGGTGACGTGGGCGTGACGTGGGTGATTCGAAGGTGACGTGGGTGTGACGTGGGGTCTTCGAACGTGACGTGGACGTGACGTCGGTACTTTCAATTTGAGGTTGGTGTGACCTGGGTCATTCGAACGTGACGTACGTGTGACGTGGGGGCTTCGAACGTGATGTGGGCGTGACGTGGGAGTTTCGAACGTGACGTGGGCGTGACGTGGGTACTTTACATTTGACGTGGGTGTGACCTGGGTGATGCGAACGTGACGGGGCATCACGTGGCGGCTTCGAAAGTGACGTGGGCATGACGTGGGTGATTCGAAGGTGACGTGGGTGTGACGTGGGGGCATGGAACGTGACGTGGGCGTCACGTGGCGGCTTCAAAAGTGACGTGGGCATGACGTGGGTGATTCGAAGGTAACGAGGGTGTGACGTGGGGGCTTCGAACATCACGTGGGCGTCACGTGGGGGCATCGATGTTGACATGAGCGTGACCTGCGTGATTGGAACGTGACGTGGGCGTGACGTGGGGGCATCGAACGTGATGTAAGGGTGACATCGGTGCTTAGAACGTGACGTGGGCGTGACGTGGGCGATTCCAACGTGGCTTGGGGCTTCGAACGTGACGTGGGTGTGACGTGGGTGATTCGAATGTGACGTGGGCGTGACGTGGGGGCTTCCAACGTCACGTGGGCGTCACGTGGGGGCATCGAAGATGACGTGCGCGTGACCTGGGTGATTGGAAGGTGACGTGGGTGTGACGTGGGGGCTTCGTACGTGACGTGGGCGTGACGTGGGTGATTGCAACGTGACGTGGGGCTTGGAACGTGACGTGGGCGTGACGTGGGTGATTCCAACGTGACGTGGGCGTGACGTGTTGGCTTCGATCGTCACGTGGGCGTCACGTGGGGGCCTCGAAGTTGACGGGGGCGTGACGTGGGTGATCGGAACGTGACGTGGGTGTCACGTGGATGATTCGAAACAAACGTGGGCGTCACGTGGGTGCATCGAACGTGACGTGGGCGTGACGTCGGTACTTTGAATGTGACGTGGGTGTGACCTGGGTCATTTGAACATGATGTGGCAGTGACGTGGGGGCTTCAAACGTGACGTAAGGGCGACATGGGTGCTTAGAACGTGACGTGGGTGTGACGTGGGTGATTCCAATGTGACGTGGGGCTTCGAACGTGACGTGGGCGTCATGTGGGTGATTGGAACGTCACGTGGGCGTGATGTGGGGGCTTCGATGTTGACGTGGGCGTGACCTGGGTGATTGGAACGTGACGTGGGCATGACGTGGGTGATTCGAAGGTGACATGGGTGTGACGTGAGGGCTTCGAACGTGACGTGGGCGTCACGTGGGGGCTTCGAACGTGACGTGGGCGTGACGTGGGTACTTTGCATTTGACGTGGGTATGACCTCGGTGATGCGAACGTGACGTGGGCGTAACGTGGGGGGTTCGAAAGTGACGTGGGTGTGACCTGGGTGATTCAAAGGTGACGTGGGTGTGACGTGGGGGCTTTGAACGTGACGTGGGTGTGACGTGGGTGTTTCGAACCTGACGTTGGTATTTCGAACGTGACGTGGGTGTGACGTGGGTGCATCGGACGTGACGTGGGCATCACGTGGGGGCTTCGAACGTGACGTAAGGGTGACATGGGTGTTTCGAACGTGACATGGGCGTGACGTCGGTACTTTGAATGTGACGTGGGTGTGACCTGGGTCATTGGAACGTGACGTGGGAGTGACGTGGGTGCTTCGAAGTTGACGTAAGGGTGACATGGGTTCCTAGAACGTGACGTGGGCGTGACGTGGGCGATTCCAACGTGACGTGGGGCTTCGAACGTGACGTGGGCGTTTTGTGGGTGATTCGAATGTCACTTGGGCGTGACGTGGGGGCTTCGATGTTGACGTGGGCGTGACCTGGGTGATTGGAACGTGACGTGGACGTGACGTGGGTGGTTTCAACGTGACGTGAGCGTCACGTGGGGTCCTCGAACGTGACTTGGGCGTCACGTGGGGTCTTCGAAAGTGACGTGGGCATGACGTGGGTGATTCGAAGGTGACGTGGGTGTGACGTGGGGGCTTCGAACGTGACGTGGGTGTGACGTCGGTACTTTGACTGTGACGTGGGTGTGACCTGGGTCATTTGAACGTGACGTGGGAGTGACGTGGGGGCATCGAACGTGACATAAGGGTGACATGAGTGCTTAGAACGTGACGTGGGCGTGATGCGGGTGATTCCAACGTGACGTGGGGCTTCGAATGTGACGTGGGAGTGACGTGGGTGATTGGAACGTGACGTGGGCGTGACGTCGGTACTTTGAAAGTGACGTGGGTGTGACCTGGGGGCTTCGAACGTGACGTAAGGGCGACATGTGTGCATAGAACGTGACGTGGGCGTGACGTGGGTGATTCCAATGTGACGTGGGGGCTTCGAACGTGACATGGGCGTGACGTGGGTGTTTCGAACGTGACGTTGGTGTTTCCAACGTGACGTGGGTGTGACGTGGGTGCTTCGGACCTGACATGGGCGTCATGAGGGGGCTTCAAACGTGACCTGGGTGTGACGTGGTTGATTCGAAGGTGACGTGGGGGTGGCATGGGGGCATGGAACGTGACGTGGGTGTGAGGTGGTTGTTTCGAATGTGACGTGGGCGTGACGTCGGTACTTTCAATGTGACGTGGGTGTGACCTGGGTCATTTGAACGTGACGTGGGAGTGACGTGGGGGCTTTGAATGTGACGTAAGGGTGTGACCTGGGGGCTTCGAACGTGACGTAAGGGCGACATGGGTGCTCAGAACGTGACGTGGGCGTGACGTGGGTGATTCCAACGTGACCTGGGTGTGTTACGTGGTTGATTCGAAGGTGACGTGGGCGTGACGTCAGTACTTTGAATGTGACGTGGGTGTGACGTGGGTGATTCGAACGTGACGTGGGTGTGACCTGGGTCAGTTGAACGTGACGTGGGAGTGACGTGGGGGCTTCAAACATGACGTAAGGGTGACATGGGTGCTTCGAACGTGACGTGGGCGTCACGTGGGTGATTGCATCGTGACGTGGGTGTGACGTGGGGGCTTCGAACGTGACCTGGGTGTGACGTCGGTACTTTGAATGTGACGTGGGTGTGACCTGGGCCATTTGAACGTGACGTGGGCGTGACGTGGGTGATTCGAAAGTGACGTGGGTGTGACGTGGGTGCTTCGAACGTGACGTGGGCGTGACATAGGCGCTTCGATCATGACGTGGGCGTGACGTGTGTGGTTTCAACGTGACGTGGGTGTCACGTGGGGCATCGAACGTGACATGGACGTGACGTCGGTACTTTCAATTTGAGGTTGGTGTGACCTGGGTCATTCGAACGTGACAACGTGTGACGTGGGTGATTCCAACGTGACGTGGGGCTTCGAACGTGACGTGGGTGTGACCTGGGTGATTGGAACGTGACGTGGGTGTGACGTGGGGGCTTCGAACGTGACGTGGGTGTGACGTGGGTGTTTCGAACGTGACGTTGGTGTTTCGAACTTGACTTCGGTGTGACGTGGGTGCTTCGGACCTGACGTGGGCGTAACGTGGGGGCTTCGAGCATGACGCGGGAGTGACGTGGATGCTTCGAATGTGACGTTGGTGTTTCGAACGTGACAGGGGTGTGACGTGGGTGCTTCGAACGTGACGTGGGCGTCACGTGGGGGCTTCGAACATGACGTGGATGTGAGGTGGGTGCTTCGGACGTGACGTGGGCGTGACGTCGGGGCTTCGAAAATGATGTGGGTGTGACGTGGGTGTTTCGAACGTGACGTGGAAGTGACGTGGTACTTTACATTTGACGTGGGTGTGACCTGGGTCAATCGAACGTGACGTGGGTGTGACGTGGGGGCTTCGAATGTGACGTGGGCGTGACGTGGGTGATTCGAATGTGACGTGGGCGTGACGTGGGGGCTTCGAACGTCACGTGGGCGTCACGTGGGGGCATCGAACGTCACGTGGGCGTGACCTGGGTGATTGGAATGTGACGTGGGTGTGACGTGGGGGCTTCGAACGTGACGTGGGTGTGACGTGGGTGTTTCGAACCTGACGTTGGTATTTCGAACGTGACGTGGGCGTCACGTGGGGGCTTCGAACATGACGGGGGTGTGACGTGGGGGCATCGATCGTGACGTGGACGTGACGTCGGTACTTTATACCTGATGGGGGTGTGACGTGGGTCATTCGAACGTGACGTGGGTGTGACGTGGGGGTTTCGAACGTGACGTGGGCATGACGTGGGTGATTCGAACGTGACGTGGGCGTGACGTGGGGGCATCGAACGTGACGTGGGTGTGACGTGGGGGCTTTGAACGTGACGTGGGCATGACGTCGGTGATTCGACCGTGACGTGGGCATAAAATCGGTGATTCGAACGTGACGTGGGCGTGACGTGGGGGCATCGAACGTGACGTGGGCGTGACGTCGGAACTTTGAATGTGACGTGGGTGTGACCTGGGTCATTTGATCGTGACGTGGGCGTGACGTGGGGGCTTCGAACATGACGGGGGTGTGACGTGGGGGCATCGATCGTGACGTGGACGTGACGTCGGTACTTTATACCTGATGGGGGTGTGACGTGGGTCATTCGAACGTGACGTGGGCATGACGTGGGTGATTCGAACGTGACGTGGGCGTGACGTCGGTGATTCGACCGTGACGTGGGCATAAAATCGATGATTCGAATGTTACGTGGGCGTGACGTGGGGGCTTCGAACGTCACGTGGGCGTGACGTGGGGGCTTCGAACGTGACCTGGGTGTGACGTGGGTGTTTCGAACGTGACGTGGGCGTGACGTGGGGGCATCGAACGTGACGTGGGGGTGACGTGGGGGCTTCGAACGTGACCTGGGTGTGACGTGGGTGTTTCGAACCTGACGTGGGCGTGACGTCGGTACTTTGAATGTGACGTGGGTGTGACGTGGGTCATTCGAACGTGATGTACGTTTGACGTGGGGGCTTCGAACGTGACGTGGGTGTTTCAAAACTAACGTGGGTGTGACGTAGGGGTATCGAACGTGACGTAGGTGTTTCCAAACTGACGTGGGTGTGACGTCGGTATGTTGAATGTGACGTGGGTGTGACGTGCATGGTTCGAACATGAGGATGGTGTTTTAAATGTGAGCTGGGCGTGATGTGGGTCATTCGAACATGACGTAGGTGTGACGTGGGGGCTTCGAACGTGACGTGGGTGTGACGTGGATGCTTCGAATGTGACGTTGGTGTTTCGAACGTGACATGGGTGTGACATGGGTGCTTCGAATGTGACGTGGGCGTGACGTGGGGGCTTCGAACCTGACGTGGGTGTGACGTGGGGGCTTCGAAAGTGACGTGGGTGTGACGTGGGTCATTTGAACGTGACGTGGGTGTGACGTGGGTGATTCCAACGTGACGTGGGGCTTCGAACGTGACGTGGGAGTGACGTGGGTGATTCGAACGTGACGTGGGCGTGACGTCGGTACTTTGAATGTGACGTGGGTGTGACCTGGGTCATTTGAACGTGACGTGGGAGTGACGTGGGGTCTTCGAACGTGACATAAGGGTGACATGGGTGCTTAGAACGTGACGTGGGCGTGACGTGGGTGATTCCAACGTGACGTGGGGCTTTGAACGTGACGTGGGCGTGACGTGGCTGATTCGAATGTGACGTGGGCGTGACGTGGGTGATTCGAACGTCACGTGAGCGTCACGTGGGGGCATCGAGTTTGACATGGGCGTGACCTGTGTGATTGGAACGTGACGTGGGCGTGACGTGGGTGATTCCAACGTGACGTGGGGCTTCGAACATGACGTGGGCGTGACGTGGGGGCTTCGAACGAGACGTGGGTGTGACATGGGGGCTTCGAACGTGACGTGTGCGTGACGTGGGAGCTTCGAAAGTGACGTGGGCGTCACGTGGGTGATTCGAAGGTGACGTGGGTGTGACGTGGGGGCTTCGAACGTGACGTGGGCGTCAAGTGGGGGCATCGAGGTTGACGTGGGCATGACCTGGATGATTGGAGCGTGACGTGGGCATGACGTGGGTGATTCCAACGTGACGTGGGGCTTCGAACGTGACGTGGGCGTGACGTGGGTGTTTTGAACGTGACGTGGGCGTGACGTCGGTACTTTGAATGTGACGTGGGTGTGACCTGGGTCATTGGAACGTGACGTGGGAGTGACGTGGGGGCTTCAAACGTGACGTAAGGGTGACATGGGTGCTTAGAACGTGACGTGGGTGTGACGTGGGTGTTTCGAACGTGACGTGGGCGTGACGTGGGTGGTTCGATCGTGACATGGGTGTCACGTGGGGGCTTCGAACGTGACGTGGGCGTGACCTGGGTCATTTCACCGTGACGTGGGCTTGTCGTAGGGGCTTCGAACGTCACGTGGGCGTTACGTGGGGGCATCGAAGTTGACGTGGGCGTGACCTGGGTGATTGGAACGTAGCGTGGACGTGACGTGAGGGCTTCGAATGTGCCGTGGGTGTGACGTGGGGGCTTCGAACGTGACGCTTGTGTTTCGAAGGTGACGTGGGTGTGACCTGGGTGAGTCGAACGTGATGTACGTGTGACGTGGGTGATTCTAATGTGACGTGGGCGTGATGTGGGGGCTGCGAACGTCACGTGGGCGTCACGTGGGGGCATGGAACTTGACGTGGGCATGCCCTGGGTGATTGGAACGTGGCGTGGGTGTGAGGTGGGGGCTTCGAACGTGACGTGGGTGTGACGTGGGTGTTTCGAACGTGACGTTGGTATTACGAACGTGACGGGGGTGTGAGGTGGGTCATTCGAACGTGACGTGGGTGTAACGTGGGGGCTACAAACATGAGGCGGTTGTTTTGAAAGTGACGTGGGCGTGACGTGGGAGTTTCGAATGTGCTGTGGGTGTGACCTGGGTCATTTGTATGTGACGTGGGCGTAACGTGGGGGCTTCGAACGTGATGTGGGTGTTGCAAAAGTAACGTGGGTGTGACAGGGGGGCTTCGAACGTGACATGGTTGTGACGTGGGTGATGCGAACGTGACGTTGGAGTTTCGCTCGTGACGTGGGCGTGACGTGTGTGCTTGGAACGTGACGTGGGCGCGACGTGGGTGAATGGAACGTGACGTGGGCGTGACGTGGGTGATTCGAAAGTGACGTCGGTGTGACGTGGGTGTTTCGGATGTGACGTGGGCGTGACATAGGCGCTTCGATCGTGACTTGGGCATGACGTGTGTGGTTTCAAGGTGACGTGGGTGTCACGTGGGGCATCGAACGTGACGTGGGAGTGACGTGCGTGGTTTCAACGTGACGTGGGCATGACGTGGGGGCTTCAAACGTGACGTGGGTGTGACGTGGGTGTTTCGAACGTGACGTGGGCGTGACGTCGGTACTTTGAATGTGACGTGGGCGTGACCTGGGTCATTTGAACGTGATGTGGGAGTGACGTGGGGGCATCGAGTGTGAGGTAAGGGTGACATGGGTGCTTGGAACGTGACGTGGGCGTGACGTGGGTGATTCCAACGTGACGTGGGGCTTCGAACGTGACGTGGGCGTGACGTGGGTGATTGGAATGTGACGTGGGCGTGACGTCGGTACTTTGAATGTGACGTGGGAGTGACTTGGGGGCTTCGAACGTGACGTGGGCGTGACGTGGATGCTTCGAACGTGACGTTGGTGTTTCGAAGGTGACGTGGGCGTGACTTGGGTGCTTCGATCGTGACGTGGGCGTGACATAGGCGCTTCGATCGTGACGTGGGCGTGACGTGTGTGGTTCCAACGTGACGTGGGCGTCACGTGGGAGTTTCGAACGTGACGTGGACGTGACGTCGGTACTTTCTGTTTGAGGTTGGTGTGACCTGGGTCATTTGAACGTGACGTACGTGTGACGTGGGTGATTCCAACGTGACGTGGGTCTTCGAACGTGACGTGGGCGTGACGTGGGTGATTCGAATGTGACGTGGGCGTGACGTGGGGGCTTCGAACGTGACGTGGGCGCCACGTGGGGGAACCGAAGTTGACGTGGGCGTGACCTGGGTGATTGGAACGTGACGAGGGAGTGACTTGGGGGCTTCCAACGTGACTTAAGGGTGACATGGGTGCTTAGAACGTGACGTGGGCATGACGTGGGTGATTCGAATGTGACGTGGGCGTGACGTGGGGGCTTCGAACGTGACGTGGGCGCCACGTGGGGGCACCGAAGTTGACGTGGGCGTGACCTGGGTGATTGGAACGTGACGTGGGAGTGACTTGGGGGCTTCGAACGTGACTTAAGGGTGACATGGGTGCTTAGAACGTGACGTGGGCGTCACGTGGGTGATTCCAACGTGACGTGGGGCTTCGAACGTGACGTGGGCGTGGCGTGGGTGGATCCAACGTGACCTCGGCGTGTCGTGGGAGTTACGAACGTGACGTGGACGTGGCGTGGGTGGTTTCAACGTGACGTGGGCGTCACGTGGGGGCTTCGGAGGTGACGTGGGCCTCACGTGGGGGCTTCGAAAGTGACGTGGGCATGTCGTGGGTGATTCGAAGGTGACGTGGGCGTGACGTGGGTGATTCGAAGGTGACGTGGGTGTGACGTGGGGGCTTCGTACGTGACGTGGACGTGACGTCGGTACTTTCAATTTGAGGTTGGAGTGACCTGGGTCATTCGAACGTGACGTACGTGTGACGTGGGGGCTTCGAACGTGATGTGGGCATGACGTGGGAGTTTCGAACGTGACGTGGGCGTGACGTGGGTACTTTACATTTGACGTGGGTGTGACCTGGGTGATGCGAACGTGACGGGGCATCACGTGGGGGCATGGAACGTGACGTGGGCGTCACGTGGCGGCTTCAAAAGTGACGTGGGCATGACGTGGGTGATTCGAAGGTAACGAGGGTGTGACGTGGGGGCTTCGAACATCACGTGGGCGTCACGTGGGGGCATCGATGTTGACATGAGCGTGACCTGCGTGATTGGAACGTGACGTGGGCGTGACGTGGGGGCATCGAACGTGATGTAAGGGTGACATCGGTGCTTAGAACGTGACGTGGGCGTGACGTGGGCGATTCCAACGTGGCTTGGGGCTTCGAACGTGACGTGGGTGTGACGTGGGTGATTCGAATGTGACGTGGGCGTGACGTGGGGGCTTCCAACGTCACGTGGGCGTCACGTGGGGGCATCGAAGATGACGTGCGCGTGACCTGGGTGATTGGAAGGTGACGTGGGTGTGACGTGGGGGCTTCGAACGTGACGTGGGCGTGGCGTGGGTGATTGCAACGTGACGTGGGGCTTGGAACGTGACGTGGGCGTGACGTGGGTGATTCGAACGTGACGTGGGCATGACGTGGGGGCATCGAAGTTGACGTGGGCGTGACCTGGGTGATTGCAACGTCACGTGTATGTGACGTGGGGGCTTCGAACGTGACGTGGGTGTGTCGTGGGGGCCTCGAACGTGACGTGGGCGTGACGTCGGTACTTTGAATGTGACGTGGGTGTGACCTGGGTCATTTGAACGTGACGTGGGAGTGACGTGGGGGCTTCGAACGTGACGCAAGGGTGACATGGGTGCTTAAAACGTGACGTGGGCGTGACGCGGGCGATTCCAACGTGACGTGGGGCATTTGAACGTGACGTGGGCGTGATGTGGGTGATTCGAGTGTGACTTGGGCGTGACGTGGGGGCTTCGAAGGTCACGTGGGCGTGACCTGGGTGATTGGAACGTGACGTGGACGTGACGTGGGTGGTTTCAACATGACGTGGGCGTTACGTGGGTGCTTCGGTCGGGACGTGGGTGTGACGTGGGTGATTGGACGTGACCTGGGCGTGAAGTGGGTCATTCGAAGGTGACTTGGGCGTGACGTGGGGGCTTCGAACGTGACGTGGGTGTGACCTGGGTGATTGGAACGTGACGTGGGTGTGACCTGGGTCATTTGAACGTGACGTGGGAGTGACGTGGGGGCTTCGAACGTGACGTAAGGGTGACATGGGTGCCTAGAACGTGACGTGGGCGTGACGTGGGTGATTCAAACATGACGTGGGGCTTCGATCGTGACGTGGGCGTCACGTAGGTGATTGGAACGTGACCTGGGCATGACGTGGGTCATTCGAAGGTGACTTGGGCGTGACGTGGGGGCTTCGAACGTGACGTGGGCATGACGTGGGTGAATCGAAGGTGACGTGGGTGTGACGTGGGGGCTTCGAATGTGACGTGGGTGTGACGTGGATGATATGAAAGTGACGTGGGCGTGACGTGGGTGATTCGAAAGTGACGTGGACGTGACGTGGGTACTTTACATGTGACGTGGGTGTGACCTGGGTGATGCGAACGTGACGTGGGCGTCACGTGGGGGCCTCGAACGTGACGTGGGCGTGACGTCGGTACTTTGAATGTGACGTGGGTGTGACCTGGGTCATTTGAACGTGACGTGGGAGTGACGTGGGGGCTTCGAACGTGACGCAAGGGTGACATGGGTGCTTAAAACGTCACGTGGGTGTCACGTGGGTGATACCACCGTGACGTGGGGCTTCGAACGTGACGTGGGCGTGACGTGGGTGATTCGAATGTGACGTTGGCGTGACGTGGGTGGTTCGAACGTGACGTGGGCGTGACGTGAGTGGATTCAACGTGACGTGGGCGTCACGTGGAAGTTTCGAACGTGACGTGGACGTGACGGCGGTACTTTCAATTTGAGGTTGGTGTGACCTGGGTCATTCGAACGTGACGTGGGAGTGACGTGGGGGCTTCGAACATGACGTGGGTGTGACGTGGGTCATTCGAACGTGACGTTTGTGTTTCGAAGGTGACGTGGGTATGAGCTAGGTCATTTCATCGTGATGTACGTGTGACGTGGGGGCTTCGAACGTCACGTGGGCGTCACGTGGGGGCATCGAAGTTGACGTGGGGGTGACCTGGGGGATTGGAAAGTCACGTGGACGTGACGTGGATGCATCGAACGTGAAGTGGGTGTGACGTGGGTGTTTCGATCGTGACGTTGGTGTTTCGAACGTGACGTGGGTGTGACGTGGGTGCTTCGGACGTGACGTGGGCGTAACGTGGGGGCTTCGAAGATGACGTGGGAGTGACGTGGATGCTTCGAATGTGACGTTGGTGTTTCGAACGTGACATGGGTGTGACATGGGTGCTTCGAATGTGACGTGGGCGTAACGTGGGGGCTTCGAAGTTACGCGGGCGTGACGTGGGTGATTGGAACGTGACGTGGGCGTGACGTTGGTACTTTGAATGTGACGTGGGTGTGACCTGGGTCATTTGAACGTGACGTGGGTGTGACGTTGGTGATTCGAACGTTACGTGGGCAGGACGTGGTGATTCGAACGTGACCTGGGTGTGACGTGGGTGCATCGAACGTGACGTGGGCGAGACGTTGGTACTTTGAATGTGACGTGGGTGTGACCTGGGTCATTCGAACGTGACGTGGGTGTGACGTGGTGGCTTCAAATGTGACCGGGGTGTGACGTGGGTGTTTCGAAGGTGACGTGGGCGTGACGTTGGTACTTTGAATGTGACGTGGGTGTGACCTCGGTGATGCGAACGTGACGTGGGTGTGACGTGGGTGTTTCAAAAGTGACGTGGGCATGACGTGGGTGATTCGAAGGTAACGAGGGTGTGACGTGGGGGCATGGAACGTGACGTGGGTGTGAGGTGGGTGATTCGAACGTGACGTGGGCGTGACGTCGGTACTTTGAATGTGACGTGGGTGTGACCTGGGTCATTTGAACATGATGTGGCAGTGACGTGGGGGCTTCAAACGTGACGTAAGGGCGACATGGGTGCTTAGAACGTGACGTGGGTGTGACGTGGGTGATTCCAATGTGACGTGGGGCTTCGAACGTGACGTGGGCGTCATGTGGGTGATTGGAACGTCACGTGGGCGTGATGTGGGGGCTTCGATGTTGACGTGGGCGTGACCTGGGTGATTGGAACGTGACGTGGGCATGACGTGGGTGATTCGAAGGTGACATGGGTGTGACGTGAGGGCTTCGAACGTGACGTGGGCGTCACGTGGGGGCTTCGAACGTGACGTGGGTGTGACGTGGGTACTTTGCATTTGACGTGGGTATGACCTCGGTGATGCGAACGTGACGTGGGCGTAACGTGGGGGGTTCGAAAGTGACGTGGGTGTGACCTGGGTGATTCAAAGGTGACGTGGGTGTGACGTGGGGTCTTCGAACGTGACGTGGGCGTGACGTCGCCACTTTCAATGTGACGTGGGTGTGACCTGGGTGATTGGAACGTGACGTGGGTGTGACGTGGGGGCTTTGAACGTGACGTGGGTGTGACGTGGGTGTTTCGAACCTGACGTTGGTATTTCGAACGTGACGTGGGTGTGACGTGGGTGCATCGGACGTGACGTGGGCATCACGTGGGGGCTTCGAACGTGACGTAAGGGTGACATGGGTGTTTCGAACGTGACATGGGCGTGACGTCGGTACTTTGAATGTGACGTGGGTGTGACCTGGGTCATTGGAACGTGACGTGGGAGTGACGTGGGTGCTTCGAACTTGACGTAAGGGTGACATGGGTTCCTAGAACGTGACGTGGGCGTGACGTGGGCGATTCCAACGTGACGTGGGGCTTCGAACGTGACGTGGGCGTGAGGTGCGTGATTCGAATATCACTTGGGCGTGATGTGGGGGCTTCGATGTTGACGTGGGCGTGACCTGGGTGATTGGAACGTGACGTGGACGTGACGTGGGTGGTTTCAACGTGACGTGAGCGTCACGTGGGGTCCTCGAACGTGACTTGGGCGTCACGTGGGGTCTTCAAAAGTGACGTGGGCATGACGTGGGTGATTCGAAGGTGACGTGGGTGTGACGTGGGGGCTTCGAACGTGACGTGGGTGTGACGTCGGTACTTTGAATGTGACGTGGGTGTGACCTGGGTCATTTGAACGTGACGTGGGAGTGACGTGGGGGCATCGAACGTGACATAAGGGTGACATGAGTGCTTAGAACGTGACGTGGGCGTGATGCGGGTGATTCCAACGTGACGTGGGGCTTCGAATGTGACGTGGGAGTGACGTGGGTGATTGGAACGTGACGTGGGCGTGACGTCGGTACTTTGAAAGTGACGTGGGTGTGACCTGGGGGCTTCGAACGTGACGTAAGGGCGACATGTGTGCATAGAACGTGACGTGGGCGTGACGTGGGTGATTCCAATGTGACGTGGGGGCTTCGAACGTGACATGGGCGTGACGTGGGTGTTTCGAACGTGACGTTGGTGTTTCCAACGTGACGTGGGTGTGACGTGGGTGCTTCGGACGTGACATGGGCGTCATGAGGGGGCTTCAAACGTGACCTGGGTGTGACGTGGTTGATTCGAAGGTGATGTGGGGGTGACATGGGGGCATGGAACGTGACGTGGGTGTGAGGTGGTTGTTTCGAATGTGACGTGGGCGTGACATCGGTACTTTCAATGTGACGTGGGTGTGACCTGGGTCATTTGAACGTGACGTGGGAGTGACGCGGGGGCTTTGAATGTGACGTAAGGGTGTGACCTGGGGGCTTCGAACGTGACGTAAGGGCGACATGGGTGCTTAGAACGTGACGTGGGCGTGACGTGGGTGATTCCAACGTGACCTGGGTGTGACGTGGTTGATTCGAAGGTGACGTGGGCATGACGTCAGTACTTTGAATGTGACGTGGGTGTGACCTGGGTCATGCGAACGTGACGTGGGTGTGACGTGGGTGATTCGAACGTGACGTGGGTGTGACCTGGGTCAGTTGAACGTGACGTGGGAGTGACGTGGGGGCTTCAAACATGACGTAAGGGTGACATGGGTGCTTCGAACGTGACGTGGGCGTCACGTGGGTGATTGCATCGTGACGTGGGTGTGACGTGGGGGCTTCGAACGTGACGTGGGTGTGACGTCGGTACTTTGAATGTGACGTGGGTGTGACCTGGGCCATTTGAACGTGACGTGGGCGTGACGTGGGTGATTCGAAAGTGACGTGGGTGTGACGTGGGTGCTTCGAACGTGACGTGGGCGTGACGTGGGGGCTTCGAACGTGACGTGGGCGTGACGTGGGGGCATCGAACGTGACGTGGGCGTGACATAGGCGCTTCGATCATGACGTGGGCGTGACGTGTGTGGTTTCAACGTGACGTGGGTGTCACGTGGGGCATCGAACGTGACGTGGACGTGACGTCGGTACTTTCAATTTGAGGTTGGTGTGACCTGGGTCATTCGAACGTGACGTACGTGTGACGTGGGTGATTCCAACGTGACGTGGGGCTTCGAACGTGACGTGGGTGTGACCTGGGTGATTGGAACGTGACGTGGGTGTGACGTGGGGGCTTCGAACGTGACGTGGGTGTGACGTGGGTGTTTCGAACGTGACGTTGGTGTTTCGAACTTGACTTCGGTGTGACGTGGGTGCTTCGGACCTGACGTGGGCGTAACGTGGGGGCTTCGAGCATGACGCGGGAGTGACGTGGATGCTTCGAATGTGACGTTGGTGTTTCGAACGTGACAGGGGTGTGACGTGGGTGCTTCGAACGTGACGTGGGCGTCACGTGGGGGCTTCGAACATGACGTGGATGTGAGGTGGGTGCTTCGGACGTGACGTGGGCGTGACGTCGGGGCTTCGAAAATGATGTGGGTGTGACGTGGGTGTTTCGAACGTGACGTGGACGTGACGTGGTACTTTACATTTGACGTGGGTGTGACCTGGGTCAATCGAACGTGACGTGGGTGTGACGTGGGGGCTTCGAATGTGACGTGGGCGTGACGTGGGTGATTCGAATGTGACGTGGGCGTGACGTGGGGGCTTCGAACGTGACGTGGGTGTGACGTGGGGGCATCGAACGTCACGTGGGCGTGACCTGGGTGATTGGAACGTGACGTGGGTGTGACGTGGGGGCTTCGAACGTGACGTGGGTGTGACGTGGGTGTTTCGAACCTGACGTTGGTATTTCGAACGTGACGTGGGCGTAACGTGGGGGCTTCGAACATGACGGGGGTGTGACGTGGGGGCATCGATCGTGACGTGGACGTGACGTCGGTACTTTATACCTGATGGGGGTGTGACGTGGGTCATTCGAACGTGACGTGGGTGTGACGTGGGGGTTTCGAACGTGACGTGGGCATGACGTGGGAGATTCGAACGTGACGTGGGCGTGACGTCGGTGATTCGACCGTGACGTGGGCATAAAATCGATGATTCGAACGTGACGTGGGCGTGACGTGGGGGCATCGAACGTGACGTGGGCGTGACGTGGGGGCTTCGAACGTGACCTGGGTGTGACGTGGGTGTTTCGAACGTGACGTGGGCGTGACGTGGGGGCATCGAACGTTACGTGGGCGTGACGTGGGGGCTTCGAACGTGACCTGGGTGTGACGTGGGTGATTCCAACGTGACGTGGACGTGACGTCGGTACTTTGAATGTGACGTGGGTGTGACGTGGGTCATTCGAACGTGATGTACGTGTGACGAAGGGGGCTTCGAACGTGACGTGGGTGTTTCAAAACTAACGTGGGTGTGACGTAGGGGTATCGAACGTGACGTAGGTGTTTCCAAACTGACGTGGGTGTGACGTCGGTATGTTGAATGTGACGTGGGTGTGACGTGCATGGTTCGAACGTGAGGTGGGTGTTTTAAATGTGAGCTGGGCGTGACGTGGGTCATTCGAACATGACGTAGGTGTGACGTGGGGGCTTCGAACGTGACGTGGGCGTGACGTGGATGCTTCGAATGTGACGTTGGTGTTTCGAACGTGACATGGGTGTGACATGGGTGCTTCGAATGTGACGTGGGCGTAACGTGGGGGCTTCGAACCTGACGTGGGAGTGACGTGGGGGCTTCGAAAGTGACGTGGGCGTGACGTGGGTCATTTGAACGTGACATGGGCGTGACGTGGGAGTTTCGAACGTGACGTGGACGTGACGTCGGTACTTTCAATTTGAGGTTGGTGTGACCTGGGTCATTTGGACGTGACGTCGCTACTTTCAATTTGAGGCTGGTGTGACCTGGGTCATTCGAGCGTGACGTACGTGTGACGTTGGGGCTTCGAACGTGATGTGGGTGTTTCAAAACTAACGTGGGTGTGACGTGGGGGCTTCGAACGTGACGTAGGCGTAACGTGGGTGTTTACAAGTGACCTGGGCGTGACGTGGGGGCTTCGATCGTGACGTGGACGTGACGTGGGTGATTCGAACGTGACGTGGGCGTGACGTGGGGGCATCGAACGTGACGTGGGTGTGACGTGGGGGCTTCGAGTGTGACGTGGGCATGACGTCGGTGATTCGAACGTGACGTGGGCATGACGTCGGTGATTCGAACGTGACGTGGGTGTGACGTGGGGGAATCGAACGTGAAGTGGGCGTGACGTGGGGGCTTCGAACGTGACCTGGGTGTGACGTGGGTGTTTCGAACGTGACGTGGGCGTGACGTGGGGGCATCGAACGTGACGTGGGCGTGACGTGGAGGCTTCGAACGTGACCTGGGTGTGACGTGGGTGTTTCAAACGTGACGTGGGCGTGACGTCGGTACTTTGAAAGTGACGTGGGTGTGACGTGGGTCATTCGAACGTGATGTACGTGTGACGTGGGGGCTTCGAACGTGACGTGGGTGTGACATGGGTGCTTCGAATGTGACGTGGGCGTAACGTGGGGGCTTCGAACCTGACGTGGGTGTGACGTGGCGTCTTCGGACCTGACGTGGGCGTAACTTGGGTCATTTGAACGTGACGTGGGCGTGACGTGGGTGATTCCAACGTGACGTGGGGCTTTGAACGTGACGGGGGCGTGACGTGGGTGATTCGAATGTGACGTGGGCGTGATGTGGGTACTTTACATTTGACGTGGGTGTGACCTGGGTGATGCGAACGTGACGTGGGCGTCACGTGGGGGCATCGAACGTGACGTGGGCGTCACGTGGGGGCTTCGAAAGTGACGTGGACGTCACGTGGGTGATTCGAAGGTGACGTGGGCGTGACGTGGGGGCTTCGAACATGACCTGGGTGTGAGGTGGGTGTTTCGAACGTGACGTGGGCGTCACGTCGGAACTTTGAATGTGACGTGGGTGTGACGTGGGTCATTCGAACGTGATGTACGTGTGACGAAGGGGGCTTCGAACGTGACGTGGGTGTTTCAAAACTAACGTGGGTGTGACGTAGGGGTATCGAACGTGACGTAGGTGTTTCCAAACTGACGTGGATGTGACGTCAGTACGTTGAATGTGACGTGGGTGTGACGTGCATGGTTCGAACGTGAGGTGGGTGTTTTAAATGTGAGCTGGGCGTATCGTGGGTCATTCGAATGTGACGTAGGTGTGACGTGGGGGCATCGAACGTGACGTGGGCGTGACGTGGGGATTTCAAGCGTGACCTGGGTGTGACGTGGGTGTTTCGAAGGTGACGTGGGCATGACGTCAGTACTTTGAATGTGACGTGGGTGTGACCTGGGTCATGCGAACGTGACGTGGGTGTGACGTGGGTGTTTCGAACGTTACGTGGGCATTTCGTGGGTGAATCAAACGTGACGTGGGCGTGACGTGGGTACTTTACTTTTGACGTGGGTGTGACCTGGGTGATGCGAACGTGACGTGGACGTCACGTGGGGGCTTCGAAAGTGACGTGGACGTCACGTGGTTGATTCGAAGGTGACGTGGGTGTGACGTGGGTGATTCGAAGGTGACGTTGGTGTTTCGAACGTGACATGGGTGTGACATGGGTGCTTCGAATGTGACGTGGGCGTAACGTGGGGGCTTCGAACCTGACGTGGGTGTGACGTGGGGGCTTCGAAAGTGACGTGGGTGTGACCTGGGTCATTTGATCGTGACGTGGGCGTGACGTGGGTGATTCCAACGTGACGTGGGGCTTTGAACGTGACGTGGGCGTGACGTGGGTGATTCGAATGTGACGTGGGCGTGACGTGGGGGCATCGAACGTGACGTGGGCGTCACGTGGGGGCATCGAACGTGACGTGGGCGTCACGTGGGGGCTTCGAAAGTGACGTGGACGTCACGTGGGTGATTCGAAGGTGACGTGGGCGTGACGTGGGGGCTTCGAACGTGACGTTGGTGTTTCGAACGTGACCTGGGTGTGAGGTGGGTGTTTCGAACGTGACGTGGGCGTCACGTCGGAACTTTGAATGTGACGTGGGTGTGACCTGGGTCATTGGAACGTGACGTGGGAGTGATGCGGGGGCTTCGAACATGACGTAAGGGTGACATGGGTGCTTAGAACGTGACGTGGGAGTGACGTGGGTGATTCCAACGTGACGTGGGGGCTTCGAACGTGACGTGGACGTGATGGGGGTGATTCGAATATCACTTGGGCGTGACGTGGGGGCTTGGATGTTGACGTGGGCGTGACCTGGGTGATTGGAACGTGACGTGGACGTGACATGGGTGGTTTCAACGTGACGTGGGCGTGATGCGGGTGATTCCAACGTGACGTGGGGCTTCGAATGTGACGTGGGCGTGAGGTGGGTGATTGGAACGTGACGTGGGCGTGACGTCGGTACTTTGAAAGTTGCGTGGGTGTGACCTGGGGGCTTCGAATGTGACGTAAGGGCGACATGTGTGCATAGAACGTGACGTGGGCGTGACGTGGGTGATTCCAACGTGACGTGGGGGCTTCTAACGTGACATGGGCGTGACGTGGGTGTTTCGATCGTGACGTTGGTGTTCCCAACGTGACGTGGGTGTGACGTGGGTGCTTCGGACGTGACGTGGGCGTCACGTGGGGGCTTCGAACGTGACGTGGGTGTGAGGTGGGGGGTTCGAACGTGACGTGGGCATGACGTGGGTGATTGGAACGTGACGTGGGCGTCACGTGGGAGTTTCGAACGTGACGTGGGCGTGACGTGAGTACTTTACATTTTACGTGGGTGTGACCTGGGTGATGCAAACGTGACGTGGGCGTAACGTGGGGGCATCGAACGTGACGTGGGCGTCACGTGGGGGCTTCGAAAGTGACGTGGGCATGACGTGGGGGATGCGAAGGTGACGTGGGTGTGACGTGGGGTCTTCGAACGTGACGTGGGAGTGACGTCGCTACTTTCAATGTGACGTGGGTGTTACCTGGGTGATTGGAACGTGACGTGGGAGTGACGTCGGTACTTTCAATTTGAGGTTGGTGTGACCTGGGTCATTTGGACGTGACGTCGCTACTTTCAATTTGAGGCTGGTGTTACCTGGGTCATTCGAGCGTGACGTACGTGTGACGTTCGGGCTTCGAACGTGATGTGGGTGTTTCAAAACTAACGTGGGTGTGACGTGGGGGCTTCGAACGTCACGTAGGCGTAACGTGGGTGTTTACAAGTGACCTGGGCGTGACGTGGGGGCTTCGATCGTGACGTGGACGTGACGTCGGTACTTTATATCTGACGTGGGTGTGACCTGGCTCATTTGAACGTGACGTGGCTGTGACGTGGGGGCTTCGAACGTGACGTGGGCATGACGTGGGTGATTCGAACGTGACGTGGGTGTGACGTCAGTACTTTGAATGTGACGTGAGTGTGACCTGGGTGATTGGAACGTGACGTGGGCGTGACGTGGGGGCATCGAACGTGACGTGGGCGTCACGTGGGGGCTTCAAGCGTGACCTGGGTGTGACGTGGGTGTTTCGAAGGTGACATGGGCATGACTTTGAATGTGACGTGGGTGTGACCTGGGTCATGCGAACGTGACGTGGGTGTGACGTGGGTGTTTCGAACGTTACGTGGGCATTTCGTGGGTGATTCAAACGTGACGTGGGCATGACGTGGGTGATTCGAACGTGACGTGGGCATGACGTGGGTACTTTACATTTGACGTGGGTGTGACCTGGGTGATGCGAACGTGACGTGGGCGTCACGTGGGGGCATCGAACGTGACGTGGACGTCACGTGGGGGCTTCGAAAGTGACGTGGACGTCACGTGGTTGATTCGAAGGTGACGTGGGTGTGACGTGGGTGATTCGAAAATGATGTGGGTGTGACGTGGGGGCATCGAACGTGACGTGGACGTGACGTCGGAGTTTCGAACGTGACGTGGACGTGACGTGGTAGTTTACTTTTGACGTGGGTGTGACCTGGGTCAATCGAACGTGACGTGGGCGTGACGTGGGGGCTTCGAACGTGACGTGGGTGTGACGTGGGTGTTTCGAACCTGACGTTGGTATTTCGAACGTGACGTGGGTGTGACGTGGGTGCTTCGGACGTGACGTGGGCGTAACGTGGGGGCTACGAACATTACGCGGGTGTGACGTGGATGCTTCGAATGCGATGTTGGTGTTTCGAACGTGACATGGGTGTGACGTGGGTGCTTGGAACGTGACGTGGGCGTCACGTGGGGGCTTCGAACATGACGTGGGTGTGACGTGGGGGCATCGATCGTGACGTGGGCATGACGTCGGTACTTTATACCTGATGGGGGTGTGACGTGGGTCATTCGAACGTGACGTGGGTGTGACGTGGGGGCTTCGAACGTGACGTGGGCATGACGTGGGTGCTTGGAACGTGACGTGGGCGTGACGTGGGGGCTTCGAACATGACGGGGGTGTGACGTGGGTGATTCGATCGTGACGTGGACGTGACGTCGGTACTTTATACCTGATGGGGGTGTGACGTGGGTCATTCGAACGTGACGTGGGTGTGACGTGGGGGCTTCGAACGTGACGTGGGCATGACGTGGGTGATTCGAACGTGACGTGGGCGTGACGTGGGAGCATCGAACGTGACGTGGGTGTGACGTGGGGGCTTCGAGTGTGACGTGGGCATGACGTCGGTGATTCGAACGTGACGTGGGCGTGACGTGGGGGCATCGAACGTGACGTGGGCGTGACGTGGGTGATTCGAACGTGACCTGGGTGTGACGTGGGTGTTTCGAACGTGACGTGGGCGTGACGTGGGGGCATCGAACGTGACGTGGGCGTGACGTGGGGGCTTCGAACGTGACCTGGGTGTGACGTGGGTGTTTCGAACGTAACGTGGGCGTGACGTCGGTACTTTGAAAGTGAAGTGGGTGTGACGTGGGTCATTCGAACGTGATGTACGTGTGACGTGGGTGCTTCGAATGTGACGTGGGCGTAACGTGGGGGCTTCGAACCTGACGTGGGTGTGACGTGGCGGCTTCGGACCTGACGTGGGCGTAACTTGGGTCATTTGAACGTGACGTGGGCGTGACGTGGGTGATTCCAACGTGACGTGGGGCTTTGAACGTGACGTGGGCGTCACGTGGGGGCTTCGAAAGTGACGTGGACGTCACGTGGGTGATTCGAAGGTGACGTGGGCGTGACGTGGGGGCTTCGAACGTGACCTGGGTGTGAGGTGGGTGTTTCGAACGTGACGTGGGCGTCACGTCGGAACTTTGAATGTGACGTGGGTGTGACGTGGGTCATTCGAATGTGATGTACGTGTGACGAAGGGGGCTTCGAACGTGACGTGGGTGTTTCAAAACTAACGTGGGTGTGACATAGGGGTATCGAACGTGACGTAGGTGTTTCCAAACTGACGTGGATGTGACGTCAGTACGTTGAATGTGACGTGGGTGTGACGTGCATGGTTCGAACGTGAGGTGGGTGTTTTAAATGTGAGCTGGGCGTATCGTGGGTCATTCGAACATGACGTGGGTGTGACGTGGGGGCTTCGAACGTGACGTGGGTGTGACGTGGGTGTTTCGAACGTGACGTTGGTGTTTCGAACTTGACTTCGGTGTGACGTGGGTGCTTCGAACGTGACGTGGGCGTCACGTGGGGGCTTCGAACATGACGTGGATGTGAGGTGGGTGCTTCGGACGTGACGTGGGCGTGACATGGGGGCTTCGAAAATGATGTGGGCGTGACGTGGGTGCATCGAACGTGACGTGGGCGTGACGTGGGTGTTTCGAACGTGATGTGGACGTGACGTGGGGGCTTCGAACGTCACGTGGGCGTCACGTGGGTGATTCGAATGTGACGTGGGCGTGACCTGGGTGATTGGAACGTGACGTGGGTGTGACGTGGGTGTTTCGAACGTGACGTTGGTATTTCGAACGTGACGTGGGTGTGACGTGGGTGCATCGGACGTGACGTGGGCATAACGTGGGGGCTACGAACATTACGCGGGTGTGACGTGGATGCTTCGAATGCGGCGTTGGTGTTTCGAACGTGACATGGGTGTGACGTGGGTGCTTGGAACGTGACGTGGGCGTCACGTGGGGGCTTCGAACATGACGTGGGTGTGACGTGGGGGCATCGATCGTGACGTGGACGTGACGTCGGTACTTTATACCTGATGGGGGTGTGACGTGGGTCAGTCGAACGTGACGTGGGTGTGACGTGGGGGCTTCGAACGTGACGTGGGCATGACGTGGGTGATTCGAACGTGACGTGGGTGTGACGTCGGTGATTCGAACGTGACGTGGGTGTGACGTGGGGGCATCGAACGTGACGTGGGTGTGACGTGGGGGCTTCGAACGTGACCTGGGTGTGACGTGGGTGTTTCGAACGTGACGTGGGCGTGACGTGGGGGCTTCGAACGTGACGTGGGCGTGACGTGGGGGCATCGAACGTGACGTGGGCGTGACATAGGCGCTTCGATCATGACGTGTGCGTGACGTGTGTGGTTTCAACGTGACGTGGGTGTCACGTGGGGCATCGAACGTGACGTGGACGTGACGTCGGTACTTTCAATTTGAGGTTGGCGTGACCTGGGTCATTCGAACGTGACGTACATGTGACGTGGGTGATTCCAACGTGACGTGGGGCTTCGAACGTGACGTGGGTGTGACCTGGGTGATTGGAACGTGACGTGGGCGTGACGTGGGGGCTTCGAACGTGACGTAAGGGTGACATGGGTGCCTAGAACGTGACGTGGGCGTGACGTGGGTGATTCAAACATGACGTGGGGCTTCGATCGTGACGTGGGCGTCACGTAGGTGATTGGAACGTGACCTGGGCATGACGTGGGTCATTCGAAGGTGACTTGGGCGTGACGTGGGGGCTTCGAACGTGACGTGGGCATGACGTGGGTGATTCGAAGGTGACGTACGTGTGACGTGGGGGCTTCGAATGTGACGTGGATGTGACGTGGATGATATGAAAGTGACGTGGGCGTGACGTGGGTGATATGAAAGTGACGTGGACGTGACGTGGGTACTTTACATGTGACGTGGGTGTGACCTGGGTGATGCGAACGTGACGTGGGCGTAACGTGGGGGCCTCGAACGTGACGTGGGCGTGACGTCGGTACTTTGAATGTGACGTGGGTGTGACCTGGGTCATTTGAACGTGATGTGGGAGTGACGTGGGGGCTTCGAACGTGACATAAGGATGACATGGGTGCTTAAAACGTCACGTGGGCGTGATGCGGGTGATTCCAACGTGACGTGGGGCTTCGAATGTGACGTGGGAGTGACGTGGGTGATTGGAACGTGACGTGGGCGTGACGTCGGTACTTTGAAAGTGACGTGGGTGTGACCTGGGGGCTTCGAACGTGACGTAAGGGCGACATGTGTGCATAGAACGTGACGTGGGCGTGACGTGGGTGATTCCAATGTGACGTGGGGTCTTCGAACGTGACATGGGCGTGACGTGGGTGTTTCGAACGTGACGTTGGTGTTTCCAACGTGACGTGGGTGTGACGTGGGTGCTTCGGACGTGACATGGGCGTCATGAGGGGGCTTCAAACGTGACCTGGGTGTGACGTGGGTGATTCGAAGGTGACGTGGGGGTGACATGGGGGCATGGAACGTGACGTGGGTGTGAGGTGGTTGTTTCGAATGTGACGTGGGCGTGACGTCGGTACTTTCAATGTGACGTGGGTGTGACCTGGGTCATTTGAACGTGACGTGGGAGTGACGTGGGGGCTTTGAATGTGACGTAAGGGTGTGACCTGGGGGCTTCGAACGTGACGTAAGGGCGATATGGGTGCTTAGAACGTGACGTGGGCGTGACGTGGGTGATTCCAACGTGACCTGGGTGTGACGTGGTTGATTCGAAGGTGACGTGGGCGTGACGTCAGTACTTTGAATGTGACGTGGGTGTGACCTGGGTCATGCGAACGTGACGTGGGTGTGACGTGGGTGATTCGAACGTGACGTGGGTGTGACCTGGGTCAGTTGAACGTGACGTGGGAGTGACGTGGGGGCTTCAAACATGACGTAAGGGTGACATGGGTGCTTCGAACGTGACGTGGGCGTCACGTGGGTGATTGCATCGTGACGTGGGTGTGACGTGGGGGCTTCGAACGTGACCTGGGTGTGACGTCGGTACTTTGAATGTGACGTGGGTGTGACCTGGGCCATTTGAACGTGACGTGGGCGTGACGTGGGTGATTCGAAAGTGACGTGGGTGTGACGTGGGTGCTTCGAACGTGACGTGGGCGTGACATAGGCGCTTCGATCATGACGTGGGCGTGACGTGTGTGGTTTCAACGTGACGTGGGTGTCACGTGGGGCATCGAACGTGACGTGGACGTGACATCGGTACTTTCAATTTGAGGTTGGTGTGACCTGGGTCATTCGAACGTGACGTACGTGTGACGTGGGTGATTCCAACGTGACGTGGGGCTTCGAACGTGACGTGGGTGTGACCTGGGTGATTGGAACGTGACGTGGGTGTGACGTGGGGGCTTCGAATGTGACGTGGGTGTGGCGTGGGTGTTTCGAACGTGACGTGGGTGTGACGTGGGTGATTCCAACGTGACGTGGGGCTTCGAACGTGACGTGGGAGTGACGTGGGTGATTGGAACGTGACGTGGGCGTGACGTCGGTACTTTGAATGTGACGTAGGTGTGACCTGGGTCATTTGAACGTGACGTGGGAGTGACGTGGTGGCATCGAACGTTACATAAGGGTGACATGGGTGCTTAGGTCGTGACGTGGGCGTGACGTGGGTGATTCCAACGTGACGTGGGGCTTTGAACGTGACGTGGGCGTGACGTGGCTGATTCGAATGTGACGTGGGCGTGACGTGGGGGCTTCGAACCTCACGTGAGCGTCACGTGGGGGCATCGAATTTTACATGGGCGTGACCTGTGTGATTGGAACGTGACGTGGGCGTGACGTGGGGGCTTCGAAAGTGACGTGGGCATGACGTGGGTGATTGGAACGTGACGTGGGTGTGACCTGGGGGCTTCGAACGTGACGTAAGGGCGACATGTGTGCATAGAACGTGACGTGGGCGTGACGTGGGTGATTCCAATGTGACGTGGGGGCTTCGAACGTGACATGGGCGTGACGTGGGTGTTTCGAACGTGACGTTGGTGTTTCCAACGTGACGTGGGTGTGACGTGGGTGCTTCGGACCTGACATGGGCGTCATGAGGGGGCTTCAAACGTGACCTGGGTGTGACGTGGTTGATTCGAAGGTGACGTGGGGGTGACATGGGGGCATGGAACGTGACGTGGGTGTGAGGTGGTTGTTTCGAATGTGACGTGGGCGTGACGTCGGTACTTTCAATGTGACGTGGGTGTGACCTGGGTCATTTGAACGTGACGTGGGAGTGACGTGGGGGCTTTGAATGTGACGTAAGGGTGTGACCTGGGGGCTTCGAACGTGACGTAAGGGCGACATGGGTGCTTAGAACGTGACGTGGGCGTGACGTGGGTGATTCCAATGTGACGTGGGGGCTTCGAACGTGACATGGGCGTGACGTGGGTGTTTCGAACGTGACGTTGGTGTTTCCAACGTGACGTGGGTGTGACGTGGGTGCTTCGGACGTGACATGGGCGTCATGAGGGGGCTTCAAACGTGACCTGGGTGTGACGTGGTTGATTCGAAGGTGACGTGGGGGTGACATGGGGGCATGGAACGTGACGTGGGTGTGAGGTGGTTGTTTCGAATGTGACGTGGGCGTGACATCGGTACTTTCAATGTGACGTGGGTGTGACCTGGGTCATTTGAACGTGACGTGGGAGTGACGCGGGGGCTTTGAATGTGACGTAAGGGTGTGACCTGGGGGCTTCGAACGTGACGTAAGGGCGACATGGGTGCTTAGAACGTGACGTGGGCGTGACGTGGGTGATTCCAACGTGACCTGGGTGTGACGTGGTTGATTCGAAGGTGACGTGGGCATGACGTCAGTACTTTGAATGTGACGTGGGTGTGACCTGGGTCATGCGAACGTGACGTGGGTGTGACGTGGGTGATTCGAACGTGACGTGGGTGTGACCTGGGTCAGTTGAACGTGACGTGGGAGTGACGTGGGGGCTTCAAACATGACGTAAGGGTGACATGGGTGCTTCGAACGTGACGTGGGCGTCACGTGGGTGATTGCATCGTGACGTGGGTGTGACGTGGGGGCTTCGAACGTGACGTGGGTGTGACGTCGGTACTTTGAATGTGACGTGGGTGTGACCTGGGCCATTTGAACGTGACGTGGGCGTGACGTGGGTGATTCGAAAGTGACGTGGGTGTGACGTGGGTGCTTCGAACGTGACGTGGGCGTGACGTGGGGGCTTCGAACGTGACGTGGGCGTGACGTGGGGGCATCGAACGTGACGTGGGCGTGACATAGGCGCTTCGATCATGACGTGGGCGTGACGTGTGTGGTTTCAACGTGACGTGGGTGTCACGTGGGGCATCGAACGTGACGTGGACGTGACGTCGGTACTTTCAATTTGAGGTTGGTGTGACCTGGGTCATTCGAACGTGACGTACGTGTGACGTGGGTGATTCCAACGTGACGTGGGGCTTCGAACGTGACGTGGGTGTGACCTGGGTGATTGGAACGTGACGTGGGTGTGACGTGGGGGCTTCGAACGTGACGTGGGTGTGACGTGGGTGTTTCGAACGTGACGTTGGTGTTTCGAACTTGACTTCGGTGTGACGTGGGTGCTTCGGACCTGACGTGGGCGTAACGTGGGGGCTTCGAGCATGACGCGGGAGTGACGTGGATGCTTCGAATGTGACGTTGGTGTTTCGAACGTGACAGGGGTGTGACGTGGGTGCTTCGAACGTGACGTGGGCGTCACGTGGGGGCTTCGAACATGACGTGGATGTGAGGTGGGTGCTTCGGACGTGACGTGGGCGTGACGTCGGGGCTTCGAAAATGATGTGGGTGTGACGTGGGTGTTTCGAACGTGACGTGGACGTGACGTGGTACTTTACATTTGACGTGGGTGTGACCTGGGTCAATCGAACGTGACGTGGGCGTGACGTGGGGGCTTCGAATGTGACGTGGGCGTGACGTGGGTGATTCGAATGTGACGTGGGCGTGACGTGGGGGCTTCGAACGTGACGTGGGTGTGACGTGGGGGCATCGAACGTCACGTGGGCGTGACCTGGGTGATTGGAACGTGACGTGGGTGTGACGTGGGGGCTTCGAACGTGACGTGGGTGTGACGTGGGTGTTTCGAACCTGACGTTGGTATTTCGAACGTGACGTGGGCGTAACGTGGGGGCTTCGAACATGACGGGGGTGTGACGTGGGGGCATCGATCGTGACGTGGACGTGACGTCGGTACTTTATACCTGATGGGGGTGTGACGTGGGTCATTCGAACGTGACGTGGGTGTGACGTGGGGGTTTCGAACGTGACGTGGGCATGACGTGGGAGATTCGAACGTGACGTGGGCGTGACGTCGGTGATTCGACCGTGACGTGGGCATAAAATCGATGATTCGAACGTGACGTGGGCGTGACGTGGGGGCATCGAACGTGACGTGGGCGTGACGTGGGGGCTTCGAACGTGACCTGGGTGTGACGTGGGTGTTTCGAACGTGACGTGGGCGTGACGTGGGGGCATCGAACGTGACGTGGGCGTGACGTGGGGGCTTCGAACGTGACCTGGGTGTGACGTGGGTGATTCCAACGTGACGTGGACGTGACGTCGGTACTTTGAATGTGACGTGGGTGTGACGTGGGTCATTCGAACGTGATGTACGTGTGACGAAGGGGGCTTCGAACGTGACGTGGGTGTTTCAAAACTAACGTGGGTGTGACGTAGGGGTATCGAACGTGACGTAGGTGTTTCCAAACTGACGTGGGTGTGACGTCGGTATGTTGAATGTGACGTGGGTGTGACGTGCATGGTTCGAACGTGAGGTGGGTGTTTTAAATGTGAGCTGGGCGTGACGTGGGTCATTCGAACATGACGTAGGTGTGACGTGGGGGCTTCGAACGTGACGTGGGCGTGACGTGGATGCTTCGAATGTGACGTTGGTGTTTCGAACGTGACATGGGTGTGACATGGGTGCTTCGAATGTGACGTGGGCGTAACGTGGGGGCTTCGAACCTGACGTGGGAGTGACGTGGGGGCTTCGAAAGTGACGTGGGCGTGACGTGGGTCATTTGAACGTGACATGGGCGTGACGTGGGAGTTTCGAACGTGACGTGGACGTGACGTCGGTACTTTCAATTTGAGGTTGGTGTGACCTGGGTCATTTGGACGTGACGTCGCTACTTTCAATTTGAGGCTGGTGTGACCTGGGTCATTCGAGCGTGACGTACGTGTGACGTTGGGGCTTCGAACGTGATGTGGGTGTTTCAAAACTAACGTGGGTGTGACGTGGGGGCTTCGAACGTGACGTAGGCGTAACGTGGGTGTTTACAAGTGACCTGGGCGTGACGTGGGGGCTTCGATCGTGACGTGGACGTGACGTGGGTGATTCGAACGTGACGTGGGCGTGACGTGGGGGCATCGAACGTGACGTGGGTGTGACGTGGGGGCTTCGAGTGTGACGTGGGCATGACGTCGGTGATTCGAACGTGACGTGGGCATGACGTCGGTGATTCGAACGTGACGTGGGTGTGACGTGGGGGAATCGAACGTGAAGTGGGCGTGACGTGGGGGCTTCGAACGTGACCTGGGTGTGACGTGGGTGTTTCGAACGTGACGTGGGCGTGACGTGGGGGCATCGAACGTGACGTGGGCGTGACGTGGAGGCTTCGAACGTGACCTGGGTGTGACGTGGGTGTTTCAAACGTGACGTGGGCGTGACGTCGGTACTTTGAAAGTGACGTGGGTGTGACGTGGGTCATTCGAACGTGATGTACGTGTGACGTGGGGGCTTCGAACGTGACGTGGGTGTGACATGGGTGCTTCGAATGTGACGTGGGCGTAACGTGGGGGCTTCGAACCTGACGTGGGTGTGACGTGGCGTCTTCGGACCTGACGTGGGCGTAACTTGGGTCATTTGAACGTGACGTGGGCGTGACGTGGGTGATTCCAACGTGACGTGGGGCTTTGAACGTGACGGGGGCGTGACGTGGGTGATTCGAATGTGACGTGGGCGTGATGTGGGTACTTTACATTTGACGTGGGTGTGACCTGGGTGATGCGAACGTGACGTGGGCGTCACGTGGGGGCATCGAACGTGACGTGGGCGTCACGTGGGGGCTTCGAAAGTGACGTGGACGTCACGTGGGTGATTCGAAGGTGACGTGGGCGTGACGTGGGGGCTTCGAACATGACCTGGGTGTGAGGTGGGTGTTTCGAACGTGACGTGGGCGTCACGTCGGAACTTTGAATGTGACGTGGGTGTGACGTGGGTCATTCGAACGTGATGTACGTGTGACGAAGGGGGCTTCGAACGTGACGTGGGTGTTTCAAAACTAACGTGGGTGTGACGTAGGGGTATCGAACGTGACGTAGGTGTTTCCAAACTGACGTGGATGTGACGTCAGTACGTTGAATGTGACGTGGGTGTGACGTGCATGGTTCGAACGTGAGGTGGGTGTTTTAAATGTGAGCTGGGCGTATCGTGGGTCATTCGAATGTGACGTAGGTGTGACGTGGGGGCATCGAACGTGACGTGGGCGTGACGTGGGGATTTCAAGCGTGACCTGGGTGTGACGTGGGTGTTTCGAAGGTGACGTGGGCATGACGTCAGTACTTTGAATGTGACGTGGGTGTGACCTGGGTCATGCGAACGTGACGTGGGTGTGACGTGGGTGTTTCGAACGTTACGTGGGCATTTCGTGGGTGAATCAAACGTGACGTGGGCGTGACGTGGGTACTTTACTTTTGACGTGGGTGTGACCTGGGTGATGCGAACGTGACGTGGACGTCACGTGGGGGCTTCGAAAGTGACGTGGACGTCACGTGGTTGATTCGAAGGTGACGTGGGTGTGACGTGGGTGATTCGAAGGTGACGTTGGTGTTTCGAACGTGACATGGGTGTGACATGGGTGCTTCGAATGTGACGTGGGCGTAACGTGGGGGCTTCGAACCTGACGTGGGTGTGACGTGGGGGCTTCGAAAGTGACGTGGGTGTGACCTGGGTCATTTGATCGTGACGTGGGCGTGACGTGGGTGATTCCAACGTGACGTGGGGCTTTGAACGTGACGTGGGCGTGACGTGGGTGATTCGAATGTGACGTGGGCGTGACGTGGGGGCATCGAACGTGACGTGGGCGTCACGTGGGGGCATCGAACGTGACGTGGGCGTCACGTGGGGGCTTCGAAAGTGACGTGGACGTCACGTGGGTGATTCGAAGGTGACGTGGGCGTGACGTGGGGGCTTCGAACGTGACGTTGGTGTTTCGAACGTGACCTGGGTGTGAGGTGGGTGTTTCGAACGTGACGTGGGCGTCACGTCGGAACTTTGAATGTGACGTGGGTGTGACCTGGGTCATTGGAACGTGACGTGGGAGTGATGCGGGGGCTTCGAACATGACGTAAGGGTGACATGGGTGCTTAGAACGTGACGTGGGAGTGACGTGGGTGATTCCAACGTGACGTGGGGGCTTCGAACGTGACGTGGACGTGATGGGGGTGATTCGAATATCACTTGGGCGTGACGTGGGGGCTTGGATGTTGACGTGGGCGTGACCTGGGTGATTGGAACGTGACGTGGACGTGACATGGGTGGTTTCAACGTGACGTGGGCGTGATGCGGGTGATTCCAACGTGACGTGGGGCTTCGAATGTGACGTGGGCGTGAGGTGGGTGATTGGAACGTGACGTGGGCGTGACGTCGGTACTTTGAAAGTTGCGTGGGTGTGACCTGGGGGCTTCGAATGTGACGTAAGGGCGACATGTGTGCATAGAACGTGACGTGGGCGTGACGTGGGTGATTCCAACGTGACGTGGGGGCTTCTAACGTGACATGGGCGTGACGTGGGTGTTTCGATCGTGACGTTGGTGTTCCCAACGTGACGTGGGTGTGACGTGGGTGCTTCGGACGTGACGTGGGCGTCACGTGGGGGCTTCGAACGTGACGTGGGTGTGAGGTGGGGGGTTCGAACGTGACGTGGGCATGACGTGGGTGATTGGAACGTGACGTGGGCGTCACGTGGGAGTTTCGAACGTGACGTGGGCGTGACGTGAGTACTTTACATTTTACGTGGGTGTGACCTGGGTGATGCAAACGTGACGTGGGCGTAACGTGGGGGCATCGAACGTGACGTGGGCGTCACGTGGGGGCTTCGAAAGTGACGTGGGCATGACGTGGGGGATGCGAAGGTGACGTGGGTGTGACGTGGGGTCTTCGAACGTGACGTGGGAGTGACGTCGCTACTTTCAATGTGACGTGGGTGTTACCTGGGTGATTGGAACGTGACGTGGGAGTGACGTCGGTACTTTCAATTTGAGGTTGGTGTGACCTGGGTCATTTGGACGTGACGTCGCTACTTTCAATTTGAGGCTGGTGTTACCTGGGTCATTCGAGCGTGACGTACGTGTGACGTTCGGGCTTCGAACGTGATGTGGGTGTTTCAAAACTAACGTGGGTGTGACGTGGGGGCTTCGAACGTCACGTAGGCGTAACGTGGGTGTTTACAAGTGACCTGGGCGTGACGTGGGGGCTTCGATCGTGACGTGGACGTGACGTCGGTACTTTATATCTGACGTGGGTGTGACCTGGCTCATTTGAACGTGACGTGGCTGTGACGTGGGGGCTTCGAACGTGACGTGGGCATGACGTGGGTGATTCGAACGTGACGTGGGTGTGACGTCAGTACTTTGAATGTGACGTGAGTGTGACCTGGGTGATTGGAACGTGACGTGGGCGTGACGTGGGGGCATCGAACGTGACGTGGGCGTCACGTGGGGGCTTCAAGCGTGACCTGGGTGTGACGTGGGTGTTTCGAAGGTGACATGGGCATGACTTTGAATGTGACGTGGGTGTGACCTGGGTCATGCGAACGTGACGTGGGTGTGACGTGGGTGTTTCGAACGTTACGTGGGCATTTCGTGGGTGATTCAAACGTGACGTGGGCATGACGTGGGTGATTCGAACGTGACGTGGGCATGACGTGGGTACTTTACATTTGACGTGGGTGTGACCTGGGTGATGCGAACGTGACGTGGGCGTCACGTGGGGGCATCGAACGTGACGTGGACGTCACGTGGGGGCTTCGAAAGTGACGTGGACGTCACGTGGTTGATTCGAAGGTGACGTGGGTGTGACGTGGGTGATTCGAAAATGATGTGGGTGTGACGTGGGGGCATCGAACGTGACGTGGACGTGACGTCGGAGTTTCGAACGTGACGTGGACGTGACGTGGTAGTTTACTTTTGACGTGGGTGTGACCTGGGTCAATCGAACGTGACGTGGGCGTGACGTGGGGGCTTCGAACGTGACGTGGGTGTGACGTGGGTGTTTCGAACCTGACGTTGGTATTTCGAACGTGACGTGGGTGTGACGTGGGTGCTTCGGACGTGACGTGGGCGTAACGTGGGGGCTACGAACATTACGCGGGTGTGACGTGGATGCTTCGAATGCGATGTTGGTGTTTCGAACGTGACATGGGTGTGACGTGGGTGCTTGGAACGTGACGTGGGCGTCACGTGGGGGCTTCGAACATGACGTGGGTGTGACGTGGGGGCATCGATCGTGACGTGGGCATGACGTCGGTACTTTATACCTGATGGGGGTGTGACGTGGGTCATTCGAACGTGACGTGGGTGTGACGTGGGGGCTTCGAACGTGACGTGGGCATGACGTGGGTGCTTGGAACGTGACGTGGGCGTGACGTGGGGGCTTCGAACATGACGGGGGTGTGACGTGGGTGATTCGATCGTGACGTGGACGTGACGTCGGTACTTTATACCTGATGGGGGTGTGACGTGGGTCATTCGAACGTGACGTGGGTGTGACGTGGGGGCTTCGAACGTGACGTGGGCATGACGTGGGTGATTCGAACGTGACGTGGGCGTGACGTGGGAGCATCGAACGTGACGTGGGTGTGACGTGGGGGCTTCGAGTGTGACGTGGGCATGACGTCGGTGATTCGAACGTGACGTGGGCGTGACGTGGGGGCATCGAACGTGACGTGGGCGTGACGTGGGTGATTCGAACGTGACCTGGGTGTGACGTGGGTGTTTCGAACGTGACGTGGGCGTGACGTGGGGGCATCGAACGTGACGTGGGCGTGACGTGGGGGCTTCGAACGTGACCTGGGTGTGACGTGGGTGTTTCGAACGTAACGTGGGCGTGACGTCGGTACTTTGAAAGTGAAGTGGGTGTGACGTGGGTCATTCGAACGTGATGTACGTGTGACGTGGGTGCTTCGAATGTGACGTGGGCGTAACGTGGGGGCTTCGAACCTGACGTGGGTGTGACGTGGCGGCTTCGGACCTGACGTGGGCGTAACTTGGGTCATTTGAACGTGACGTGGGCGTGACGTGGGTGATTCCAACGTGACGTGGGGCTTTGAACGTGACGTGGGCGTCACGTGGGGGCTTCGAAAGTGACGTGGACGTCACGTGGGTGATTCGAAGGTGACGTGGGCGTGACGTGGGGGCTTCGAACGTGACCTGGGTGTGAGGTGGGTGTTTCGAACGTGACGTGGGCGTCACGTCGGAACTTTGAATGTGACGTGGGTGTGACGTGGGTCATTCGAATGTGATGTACGTGTGACGAAGGGGGCTTCGAACGTGACGTGGGTGTTTCAAAACTAACGTGGGTGTGACATAGGGGTATCGAACGTGACGTAGGTGTTTCCAAACTGACGTGGATGTGACGTCAGTACGTTGAATGTGACGTGGGTGTGACGTGCATGGTTCGAACGTGAGGTGGGTGTTTTAAATGTGAGCTGGGCGTATCGTGGGTCATTCGAACATGACGTGGGTGTGACGTGGGGGCTTCGAACGTGACGTGGGTGTGACGTGGGTGTTTCGAACGTGACGTTGGTGTTTCGAACTTGACTTCGGTGTGACGTGGGTGCTTCGAACGTGACGTGGGCGTCACGTGGGGGCTTCGAACATGACGTGGATGTGAGGTGGGTGCTTCGGACGTGACGTGGGCGTGACATGGGGGCTTCGAAAATGATGTGGGCGTGACGTGGGTGCATCGAACGTGACGTGGGCGTGACGTGGGTGTTTCGAACGTGATGTGGACGTGACGTGGGGGCTTCGAACGTCACGTGGGCGTCACGTGGGTGATTCGAATGTGACGTGGGCGTGACCTGGGTGATTGGAACGTGACGTGGGTGTGACGTGGGTGTTTCGAACGTGACGTTGGTATTTCGAACGTGACGTGGGTGTGACGTGGGTGCATCGGACGTGACGTGGGCATAACGTGGGGGCTACGAACATTACGCGGGTGTGACGTGGATGCTTCGAATGCGACGTTGGTGTTTCGAACGTGACATGGGTGTGACGTGGGTGCTTGGAACGTGACGTGGGCGTCACGTGGGGGCTTCGAACATGACGTGGGTGTGACGTGGGGGCATCGATCGTGACGTGGACGTGACGTCGGTACTTTATACCTGATGGGGGTGTGACGTGGGTCAGTCGAACGTGACGTGGGTGTGACGTGGGGGCTTCGAACGTGACGTGGGCATGACGTGGGTGATTCGAACGTGACGTGGGTGTGACGTCGGTGATTCGAACGTGACGTGGGTGTGACGTGGGGGCATCGAACGTGACGTGGGTGTGACGTGGGGGCTTCGAACGTGACCTGGGTGTGACGTGGGTGTTTCGAACGTGACGTGGGCGTGACGTGGGGGCTTCGAACGTGACGTGGGCGTGACGTGGGGGCATCGAACGTGACGTGGGCGTGACATAGGCGCTTCGATCATGACGTGTGCGTGACGTGTGTGGTTTCAACGTGACGTGGGTGTCACGTGGGGCATCGAACGTGACGTGGACGTGACGTCGGTACTTTCAATTTGAGGTTGGCGTGACCTGGGTCATTCGAACGTGACGTACATGTGACGTGGGTGATTCCAACGTGACGTGGGGCTTCGAACGTGACGTGGGTGTGACCTGGGTGATTGGAACGTGACGTGGGCGTGACGTGGGGGCTTCGAACGTGACGTAAGGGTGACATGGGTGCCTAGAACGTGACGTGGGCGTGACGTGGGTGATTCAAACATGACGTGGGGCTTCGATCGTGACGTGGGCGTCACGTAGGTGATTGGAACGTGACCTGGGCATGACGTGGGTCATTCGAAGGTGACTTGGGCGTGACGTGGGGGCTTCGAACGTGACGTGGGCATGACGTGGGTGATTCGAAGGTGACGTACGTGTGACGTGGGGGCTTCGAATGTGACGTGGATGTGACGTGGATGATATGAAAGTGACGTGGGCGTGACGTGGGTGATATGAAAGTGACGTGGACGTGACGTGGGTACTTTACATGTGACGTGGGTGTGACCTGGGTGATGCGAACGTGACGTGGGCGTAACGTGGGGGCCTCGAACGTGACGTGGGCGTGACGTCGGTACTTTGAATGTGACGTGGGTGTGACCTGGGTCATTTGAACGTGATGTGGGAGTGACGTGGGGGCTTCGAACGTGACATAAGGATGACATGGGTGCTTAAAACGTCACGTGGGCGTGATGCGGGTGATTCCAACGTGACGTGGGGCTTCGAATGTGACGTGGGAGTGACGTGGGTGATTGGAACGTGACGTGGGCGTGACGTCGGTACTTTGAAAGTGACGTGGGTGTGACCTGGGGGCTTCGAACGTGACGTAAGGGCGACATGTGTGCATAGAACGTGACGTGGGCGTGACGTGGGTGATTCCAATGTGACGTGGGGTCTTCGAACGTGACATGGGCGTGACGTGGGTGTTTCGAACGTGACGTTGGTGTTTCCAACGTGACGTGGGTGTGACGTGGGTGCTTCGGACGTGACATGGGCGTCATGAGGGGGCTTCAAACGTGACCTGGGTGTGACGTGGGTGATTCGAAGGTGACGTGGGGGTGACATGGGGGCATGGAACGTGACGTGGGTGTGAGGTGGTTGTTTCGAATGTGACGTGGGCGTGACGTCGGTACTTTCAATGTGACGTGGGTGTGACCTGGGTCATTTGAACGTGACGTGGGAGTGACGTGGGGGCTTTGAATGTGACGTAAGGGTGTGACCTGGGGGCTTCGAACGTGACGTAAGGGCGATATGGGTGCTTAGAACGTGACGTGGGCGTGACGTGGGTGATTCCAACGTGACCTGGGTGTGACGTGGTTGATTCGAAGGTGACGTGGGCGTGACGTCAGTACTTTGAATGTGACGTGGGTGTGACCTGGGTCATGCGAACGTGACGTGGGTGTGACGTGGGTGATTCGAACGTGACGTGGGTGTGACCTGGGTCAGTTGAACGTGACGTGGGAGTGACGTGGGGGCTTCAAACATGACGTAAGGGTGACATGGGTGCTTCGAACGTGACGTGGGCGTCACGTGGGTGATTGCATCGTGACGTGGGTGTGACGTGGGGGCTTCGAACGTGACCTGGGTGTGACGTCGGTACTTTGAATGTGACGTGGGTGTGACCTGGGCCATTTGAACGTGACGTGGGCGTGACGTGGGTGATTCGAAAGTGACGTGGGTGTGACGTGGGTGCTTCGAACGTGACGTGGGCGTGACATAGGCGCTTCGATCATGACGTGGGCGTGACGTGTGTGGTTTCAACGTGACGTGGGTGTCACGTGGGGCATCGAACGTGACGTGGACGTGACATCGGTACTTTCAATTTGAGGTTGGTGTGACCTGGGTCATTCGAACGTGACGTACGTGTGACGTGGGTGATTCCAACGTGACGTGGGGCTTCGAACGTGACGTGGGTGTGACCTGGGTGATTGGAACGTGACGTGGGTGTGACGTGGGGGCTTCGAATGTGACGTGGGTGTGGCGTGGGTGTTTCGAACGTGACGTGGGTGTGACGTGGGTGATTCCAACGTGACGTGGGGCTTCGAACGTGACGTGGGAGTGACGTGGGTGATTGGAACGTGACGTGGGCGTGACGTCGGTACTTTGAATGTGACGTAGGTGTGACCTGGGTCATTTGAACGTGACGTGGGAGTGACGTGGTGGCATCGAACGTTACATAAGGGTGACATGGGTGCTTAGGTCGTGACGTGGGCGTGACGTGGGTGATTCCAACGTGACGTGGGGCTTTGAACGTGACGTGGGCGTGACGTGGCTGATTCGAATGTGACGTGGGCGTGACGTGGGGGCTTCGAACCTCACGTGAGCGTCACGTGGGGGCATCGAATTTTACATGGGCGTGACCTGTGTGATTGGAACGTGACGTGGGCGTGACGTGGGGGCTTCGAAAGTGACGTGGGCATGACGTGGGTGATTGGAACGTGACGTGGGTGTGACGTGGGGGCTTCGAACGTGACGTGGGCATGACGTGGGTGTTTCGAACGTGACGTGGGCGTGACGTCGGTACTTTGAATGTGACGTGGGTGTGACCTGGGTCATTTGAACGTGACGTGGGAGTGACGTGGGTGGTTCCAACGTGACGTGGGCGTCACGTGGGGGCTTCGGAGGTGACGTGGGCCTTATTTGGGGGCTTAGAAAGTGACGTGGGCATGGCGTGGGTGATTCGAAGGTGACGTGGGTGTGACGTGGGTGCTTCTAACGTGACGTGCATGTGAGGTGGGTGCTTCGGACGTGACGTGGGCGTGACGTGGGGGCTTCGAAAATGATGTGGGTGTGACGTGGGGGCATCGAACGTGACGTGGGCGTGACGTGGGAGTTTCGAACGTGACGTGGACGTGACGTGGTACTTTACATTTGACGTGGGTGTGACCTGGCTCAATCGAACGTGATGTGGGTGTGACGTGGGGGCTTCGAATGTGACGTGGGCGTGACGTGGGTGATGCGAATGTGACGTGGGCGTGACGTGGGGGCTTCGAACGTCACGTGGGCGTCACGTGGGGGCATCGAACGTCACGTGGGCTTGACCTGGGTGATTGGAACGTGACGTGGGTGTGACGTGGGGGCTTTGAACGTGACGTGGGTGTGACGTGGGTGTTTCGAACCTGACGTTGGTATTTCGAACGTGACGTGGGTGTGACGTGGGTGCATCGGACGTGACGTGGGCATAACGTGGGGGCTACGAACATCACGCGGGTGTGACGTGGATGCTTCGAATGCAACGTTGGTGTTTCGAACGTGAAATGGGTGTGACGTGGGTGTTTCGAACGTGAAATGGGTGTGACGTGGGTGCTTGGAACGTGACGTGGGCGTGACGTGGGGCATCGATCGTGACGTGGGCGTGACGTCGGTACTTTATACCTGATAGGGGTGTGACCTGGGTGATGCGAACGTGACGTGGGCGTCACGTGGGGGCATCGAACGTGACGTGGACGTCACGTGGGTGATTCGAAGATGACGTGGGTGTGACGTGGGGGCTTCGAACGTGACGTGGGTGTGAAGTGGGTGTTTCGAACGTGACGTGGGCGTGACGTCGGTACTTTGAATGTGACGTGGGTGTGACCTGGGTCATTGGAACGTGACGTGGGAGTGACGTGGGTGCTTCGAACTTGACGTAAGGGTGACATGGGTGCTTAGAACGTGACGTGGGCGTGACGTGGGCGATTCCAACGTGACGTGGGGCTTTGAACGTGACGTGGGCGTGAGGTGGGTGATTCGAATATCACTTGGGCGTGATGTGGGGGCTTCGATGTTGACGTGGGCGTGACCTGGGTGATTGGAACGTGACGTGGGTGTGACGTGGGGGCATCGAACGTGACGTGGGCATGACGTGGGTGATTCGAACGTGACGTGGGTGTGACGTCGGTGATTCGAACGTGACGTGGGCGTGACGTGGGGGCATCGAACGTGACGTGGGCGTGACGTGGGGGCTTCGAACGTGACGTGGGTGTGACGTCGGTGATTCGAACGTGACGTGGGCGTGACGTGGGGGCATCGAACGTGACGTGGGCGTGACGTGGGGGCTTCGAACGTGACGTGGGCGTGACGTGGGGGCATCGAACGTGACGTGGGCGTGACATAGACGCTTCGATCATGACGTGGGCGTGACGTGTGTGGTTTCAACGTGACGTGGGTGTCACGTGGGGCATCGAACGTGACGTGGACGTGACGTCGGTACTTTCAATTTGAGGTTGGTGTGACCTGGGTCATTCGAACGTGACGTACATGTGACGTGGGTGATTCCAACGTGACGTGGGGCTTCGAACGTGACATGGATGTGACCTGGGTGATTGGAACGTGACGTGGGTGTGACGTGGGGGCTTCGAACGTGACGTGGGTGTGACGTGGGTGTTTCGAACGTGACGTTGGTGTTTCGAACTTGACTTCGGTGTGACGTGGGTGCTTCGGACATGACGTGGGCGTAACGTGGGGGCTTCGAGCATGACGCGGGAGTGACGTGGATGCTTCGAATGTGACGTTGGTGTTTCGAACGTGACAGGGGTGTGACGTGGGTGCTTCGAACGTGACGTGGGCGTCACGTGGGGGCTTCGAACATGACGTGGATGTGAGGTGGGTGCTTCGGACGTGACGTGGGCGTGACGTGGGGGCTTCGAAAATGATGTGGGCGTGACGTGGGTGCATCGAACGTGACGTGGGCGTGACGTGGGTGTTTCGAACGTGAAGTGGACGTGACGTGGGGGCATCGAACGTCACGTGGGCGTGACCTGGGTGATTGGAACGTGACGTGGGTGTGACGTGGGGGCTTCGAAGGTGACGTGGGCGTGACGTGGGTGTTTCGAACGTGACGTTGGTATTTCGAACGTGACGTGGGTGTGACGTGGGTGCATCGGACGTGACGTGGGCATAACGTGGGGGCTACGAACATTACGCGGGTGTGACGTGGATGCTTCGAATGCGACGTTCGGGCTTCGAACGTGACATGGGTGTGACGTGGGTGCTTGGAACGTGACGTGGGCGTCACGTGGGGGCTTCGAACATGACGTGGGTGTGACGTGGGGGCATCGATCGTGACGTGGACGTGACGTCGGTACTTTATACCTGTTGGGGGTGTGCCGTGGGTCATTCGAACGTGACGTGGGTGTGACGTGGGGGCTTCGAACGTGACGTGGGCATGACGTGGGGGCTTCGAACATGACCCGGGAGTGACGTGGATGCTTCGAATGTGACGTTGGTGTTTCGAACGTGACAGGGGTGTGACATGGGTGCTTCGAACGTGACGTGGGCGTCACGTGGGGGCTTCGAACATGACGTGGATGTGAGGTGGGTGCTTCGGACGTGACGTGGGCGTGACATGGGGGCTTCGAAAATGATGTGGGCGTGACGTGGGTGCATCGAACGTGACGTGGGCGTGACGTGGGTGTTTCGAACGTGACGTGGACGTGACGTGGGGGCTTCGAACGTCACGTGGGCGTCACGTGGGGGCATCGAACGTGACGTGGGCGTGACCTGGGTGATTGGAACGTGACGTGGGTGTGACGTGGGTGTTTCGAACGTGACGTTGGTATTTCGAACGTGACGTGGGTGTGACGTGGGTGCATCGGACGTGACGTGGGCATAACGTGGGGGCTACGAACATTACGCGGGTGTGACGTGGATGCTTCGAATGCGACGTTGGTGTTTCGAACGTGACATGGGTGTGACGTGGGTGCTTGGAACGTGACGTGGGCGTCACGTGGGGGCTTCGAACATGACGTGGGTGTGACGTGGGGGCATCGATCGTGACGTGGACGTGACGTCGGTACTTTATACCTGATGGGGGTGTGACGTGGGTCATTCGAACGTGAAGTGGGTGTGACGTGGGGGCTTCGAACGTGACATGGGCGTGACGTGGGTGTTTCGATCGTGACGTTGGTGTTCCCAACGTGACGTGGGTGTGACGTGGGTGCTTCGGACGTGACGTGGGCGTCACGTGGGGGCTTCGAACGTGACGTGGGTGTGAGGTGGGGGTTTCGAACGTGACGTGGGCATGACGTGGGTGATTGGAACGTGACGTGGGCGTCACGTGGGAGTTTCGAACGTGACGTGGGCGTGACGTGAGTACTTTACATTTGACGTGGGTGTGACCTGGGTGATGCAAACGTGACGTGGGCGTAACGTGGGGGCATCGAATGTGACGTGGGCGTCACGTGGGGGCTTCGAAAGTGACGTGGGCATGACGTGGGGGATGCGAAGGTGACGTGGGTGTGACGTGGGGTCTTCGAACGTGACGTGGGAGTGACGTCGCTACTTTCAATGTGACGTGGGTGTTACCTGGGTGATTGGAACGTGACGTGGGAGTGACGTCGGTACTTTCAATTTGAGGTTGGTGTGACCTGGGTCATTTGGACGTGACGTCGCTACTTTCAATTTGAGGCTGGTGTTACCTGGGTCATTCGAGCGTGACGTTCCTGTGACGTTCGGGCTTCGAACGTGATGTGGGTGTTTCAAAACCTTCGTGGGTGTGACGTGGGGGCTTCGAACGTGACGTAGGCGTAACGTGGGTGTTTACAAGTGACCTGGGCGTGACGTGGGGGCTTCGATCGTGACGTGGACGTGACGTCGGTACTTTATATCTGACGTGGGTGTGACCTGGCTCATTTGAACGTGACGTGGCTGTGACGTGGGGGCTTCGAACGTGACGTGGGCATGACGTGGGTGATTCGAACGTGACGTGGGTGTGACGTCAGTACTTTATACCTGATGGGGGTGTGACGTGGGTCATTCGAACGTGACGTGGGTGTGACGTGGGGGCTTCGAACGTGACGTGGGCATGACGTGGGGGCTTCGAACATGACGCGGGAGTGACGTGGATGCTTCGAATGTGACGTTGGTGTTTCGAACGTGACAGGGGTGTGACGTGGGTGCTTCGAACGTGACGTGGGCGTCACGTGGGGGCTTCGAACATGACGTGGATGTGAGGTGGGTGCTTCGGACGTGACGTGGGCGTGACGTGGGGGCTTCGAAAATGATGTGGGCGTGACGTGGGTGCATCGAACGTGACGTGGGCGTGACGTGGGTGTTTCGAACGTGACGTGGACGTGACGTGGGGGCTTCGAACGTCACGTGGGCGTCACGTGGGGGCATCGAACGTGACGTGGGCGTGACCTGGGTGATTGGAACGTGACGTGGGTGTGACGTGGGTGTTTCGAACGTGACGTTGGTATTTCGAACGTGACGTGGGTGTGACGTGGGTGCATCGGACGTGACGTGGGCATAACGTGGGGGCTACGAACATTATGCGGGTGTGACGTGGATGCTTCGAATGCGACGTTGGTGTTTCGAACGTGACATGGGTGTGACGTGGGTGCTTGGAACGTGACGTGGGCGTCACGTGGGGGCTTCGAACATGACGGGGGTGTGACGTGGGGGCATCGATCGTGACGTGGACGTGACGTCGGTACTTTATACCTGATGGGGGTGTGACGTGGGTCATTCGAACGTGAAGTGGGTGTGACGTGGGGGCTTCGAACGTGACATGGGCGTGACGTGGGTGTTTCGATCGTGACGTTGGTGTTCCCAACGTGACGTGGGTGTGACGTGGGTGCTTCGGACGTGACGTGGGCGTCACGTGGGGGCTTCGAACGTGACGTGGGTGTGAGGTGGGGGTTTCGAACGTGACGTGGGCATGACGTGGGTGATTGGAACGTGACGTGGGCGTCACGTGGGAGTTTCGAACGTGACGTGGGCGTGACGTGAGTACTTTACATTTGATGTGGGTGTGACCTGGGTGATGCAAACGTGACGTGGGCGTAACGTGGGGGCATCGAACGTGACGTGGGCGTCACGTGGGGGCTTCGAAAGTGACGTGGGCATGACGTGGGGGATGCGAAGGTGACGTGGGTGTGACGTGGGGTCTTCGAACGTGACGTGGGAGTGACGTCGCTACTTTCAATGTGACGTGGGTGTTACCTGGGTGATTGGAACGTGACGTGGGAGTGACGTCGGTACTTTCAATTTGAGGTTGGTGTGACCTGGGTCATTTGGACGTGACGTCGCTACTTTCAATTTGAGGCTGGTGTTACCTGGGTCATTCGAGCGTGACGTACGTGTGACGTTCGGGCTTCGAACGTGATGTGGGTGTTTCAAAACTAACGTGGGTGTGACGTGGGGGCTTCGAACGTGACGTAGGCGTAACGTGGGTGTTTACAAGTGACCTGGGCGTGACGTGGGGGCTTCGATCGTGACGTGGACGTGACGTCGGTACTTTATATCTGACGTGGGTGTGACCTGGCTCATTTGAACGTGACGTGGCTGTGACGTGGGGGCTTCGAACGTGACGTGGGCATGACGTGGGTGATTCGAACGTGACGTGGGTGTGACGTCAGTACTTTATACCTGATGGGGGTGTGACGTGGGTCATTCGAACGTGACGTGGGTGTGACGTGGGGGCTTCGAACGTGACGTGGGCATGACGTGGGGGCTTCGAACATGACGCGGGAGTGACGTGGATGCTTCGAATGTGACGTTGGTGTTTCGAACGTGACAGGGGTGTGACGTGGGTGCTTCGAACGTGACGTGGGCGTCACGTGGGGGCTTCGAACATGACGTGGATGTGAGGTGGGTGCTTCGGACGTGACGTGGGCGTGACGTCGGGGCTTCGAAAATGATGTGGGCGTGACGTGGGGGCTTCGAACGTCACGTGGGCGTCACGTGGGGGCATCGAACGTCACGTGGGCGTGACCTGGGTGATTGGAACGTGACGTGGGTGTGACGTGGGGGCTTCGAAGGTGACGTGGGCGTGACGTGGGTGTTTCGAACGTGACGTTGGTATTTCGAACGTGACGTGGGTGTGACGTGGGTGCATCGGACGTGACGTGGGCATAACGTGGGGGCTACGAACATTACGCGGGTGTGACGTGGATGCTTCGAATGCGACGTTGGTGTTTCGAACGTGACATGGGTGTGACGTGGGTGCTTGGAACGTGACGTGGGCGTCACGTGGGGGCTTCGAACATGACGTGGGTGTGACGTGGGGGCATCGATCGTGACGTGGACGTGACGTCGGTACTTTATACCTGATGGGGGTGTGACGTGGGTCATTCGAACGTGACGTGGGTGTGACGTGGGGGCTTCGAACGTGACGTGGGAATGACGTGGGGGCTTCGAACATGACGCGGGAGTGACGTGGATGCTTCGAATGTGACGTTGGTGTTTCGAACGTGACAGGGGTGTGACGTGGGTGCTTCGAACGTGACGTGGGCGTCACGTGGGGGCTTCGAACATGACGTGGATGTGAGGTGGGTGCTTCGGACGTGACGTGGGCGTGACATGGGGGCTTCGAAAATGATGTGGGCGTGACGTGGGTGCATCGAACGTGACGTGGGCGTGAGGTGGGTGTTTCGAACGTGACGTGGACGTGACGTGGGGGCTTCGAACGTCACGTGGGCGTCACGTGGGGGCATCGAACGTGACGTGGGCGTGACCTGGGTGATTGGAACGTGACGTGGGTGTGACGTGGGGGCTTCGAAGGTGACGTGGGCGTGACGTGGGTGTTTCGAACCTGACGTTGGTATTTCGAACGTGACGTGGGTGTGACGTGGGTGCATCGGACGTGACGTGGGCATCACGTGGGGGCTTCGAACGTGACGTAAGGGTGACATGGGTGTTTCGAACGTGACATGGGCGTGACGTCGGTACTTTGAATGTGACGTGGGTGTGACCTGGGTCATTGGAACGTGACGTGGGAGTGACGTGGGTGCTTCGAACTTGACGTAAGGGTGACATGGGTTCCTAGAACGTGACGTGGGCGTGACGTGGGCGATTCCAACGTGACGTGGGGCTTCGAACGTGACGTGGGCGTGAGGTGCGTGATTCGAATATCACTTGGGCGTGATGTGGGGGCTTCGATGTTGACGTGGGCGTGACCTGGGTGATTGGAACGTGACGTGGACGTGACGTGGGTGGTTTCAACGTGACGTGAGCGTCACGTGGGGTCCTCGTACGTGACTTGGGCGTCACGTGGGGTCTTCAAAAGTGACGTGGGCATGACGTGGGTGATTCGAAGGTGACGTGGGTGTGACGTGGGGGCTTCGAACGTGACGTGGGTGTGACGTCGGTACTTTGAATGTGACGTGGGTGTGACCTGGGTCATTTGAACGTGACGTGGGAGTGACGTGGGGGCATCGAACGTGACATAAGGGTGACATGAGTGCTTAGAACGTGACGTGGGCGTGATGCGGGTGATTCCAACGTGACGTGGGGCTTCGAATGTGACGTGGGAGTGACGTGGGTGATTGGAACGTGACGTGGGCGTGACGTCGGTACTTTGAAAGTGACGTGGGTGTGACCTGGGGGCTTCGAACGTGACGTAAGGGCGACATGTGTGCATAGAACGTGACGTGGGCGTGACGTGGGTGATTCCAATGTGACGTGGGGGCTTCGAACGTGACATGGGCGTGACGTGGGTGTTTCGAACGTGACGTTGGTGTTTCCAACGTGACGTGGGTGTGACGTGGGTGCTTCGGACGTGACATGGGCGTCATGAGGGGGCTTCAAACGTGACCTGGGTGTGACGTGGTTGATTCGAAGGTGACGTGGGGGTGACATGGGGGCATGGAACGTGACGTGGGTGTGAGGTGGTTGTTTCGAATGTGACGTGGGCGTGACGTCGGTACTTTCAATGTGACGTGGGTGTGACCTGGGTCATTTGAACGTGACGTGGGAGTGACGTGGGGGCTTTGAATGTGACGTAAGGGTGTGACCTGGGGGCTTCGAACGTGACGTAAGGGCGACATGGGTGCTTAGAACGTGACGTGGGCGTGACGTGGGTGATTCCAACGTGACCTGGGTGTGACGTGGTTGATTCGAAGGTGACGTGGGCGTGACGTCAGTACTTTGAATGTGACGTGGGTGTGACCTGGGTCATGCGAACGTGACGTGGGTGTGACGTGGGTGATTCGAACGTGACGTGGGTGTGACCTGGGTCAGTTGAACGTGACGTGGGAGTGACGTGGGGGCTTCAAACATGACGTAAGGGTGACATGGGTGCTTCGAACGTGACGTGGGCGTCACGTGGGTGATTGCATCGTGACGTGGGTGTGACGGGGGGCTTCGAACGTGACCTGGGTGTGACGTCGGTACTTTGAATGTGACGTGGGTGTGACCTGGGCCATTTGAACGTGACGTGGGCGTGACGTGGGTGATTCGAAAGTGACGTGGGTGTGACGTGGGTGCTTCGAACGTGACGTGGGCGTGACATAGGCGCTTCGATCATGACGTGGGCGTGACGTGTGTGGTTTCAACGTGACGTGGGTGTCACGTGGGGCATCGAACGTGACGTGGACGTGACGTCGGTACTTTCAATTTGAGGTTGGTGTGACCTGGGTCATTCGAACGTGACGTACGTGTGACGTGGGTGATTCCAACGTGACGTGGGGCTTCGAACGCGACGTGGGTGTGACCTGGGTGATTGGAACGTGACGTGGGAGTGACGTGGGGGCTTCGAATGTGACGTGGGTGTGGCGTGGGTGTTTCGAACGTGACGTGGTTGTGACGTGGGTGATTCCAACGTGACGTGGGGCTTCGAACGTGACGTGGGAGTGACGTGGGTGATTGGAACGTGACGTGGGCGTGACGTCGGTACTTTGAATGTGACGTAGGTGTGACCTGGGTCATTTGAACGTGACGTGGGAGTGACGTGGTGGCATCGAACGTTACATAAGGGTGACATGGGTGCTTAGAACGTGACGTGGGCGTGACGTGGGTGATTCCAACGTGACGTGGGGCTTTGAACGTGACGTGGGCGTGACGTGGCTGATTCGAATGTGACGTGGGCGTGACGTGGGGGCTTCGAACGTCACGTGAGCGTCACGTGGGGGCATCGAATTTTACATGGTCGTGACCTGTGTGATTGGAACGTGACGTGGGCGTGACGTGGGGGCTTCGAAAGTGACGTGGGCATGACGTGGGTGATTGGAACGTGACGTGGGTGTGACGTGGGGGCTTCGAACGTGACGTGGGCATGACGTGGGTGTTTCGTACGTGACGTGGGCGTGACGTCGGTACTTTGAATGTGACGTGGGTGTGACCTGGGTCATTTGAACGTGACGTGGGAGTGACGTGGGTGGTTCCAACGTGACGTGGGCGTCACGTGGGGGCTTCGGAGGTGACGTGGGCCTTACGTGGGGGCTTAGAAAGTGACGTGGGCATGGCGTGGGTGATTCGAAGGTGACGTGGGTGTGACGTGGGTGCTTCTAACGTGACGTGCATGTGAGGTGGGTGCTTCGGACGTGACGTGGGCGTGACGTGGGGGCTTCGAAAATGATGTGGGTGTGACGTGGGGGCATCGAACGTGACGTGGGCGTGACGTGGGAGTTTCGAACGTGACGTGGACGTGACGTGGTACTTTACATTTGACGTGGGTGTGACCTGGCTCAATCGAACGTGATGTGGGTGTGACGTGGGGGCTTCGAATGTGACGTGGGCGTGACGTGGGTGATGCGAATGTGACGTGGGCGTGACGTGGGGGCTTCGAACGTCACGTGGGCGTCACGTGGGGGCATCGAACGTCACGTGGGCTTGACCTGGGTGATTGGAACGTGACGTGGGTGTGACGTGGGTGTTTCGAACCTGACGTTGGTATTTCGAACGTGACGTGGGTGTGACGTGGGTGCATCGGACGTGACGTGGGCATAACGTGGGGGCTACGAACATCACGCGGGTGTGACGTGGATGCTTCGAATGCAACGTTGGTGTTTCGAACGTGAAATGGGTGTGACGTGGGTGTTTCGAACGTGAAATGGGTGTGACGTGGGTGCTTGGAACGTGACGTGGGCGTGACGTGGGGCATCGATCGTGACATGGGCGTGACGTCGGTACTTTATACCTGATAGGGGTGTGACCTGGGTGATGCGAACGTGACGTGGGCGTCACGTGGGGGCAGCGAACGTGACGTGGGCGTCACGTGGGGGCATCGAACGTGACGTGGACGTCACGTGGGTGATTCGAAGATGACGTGGGTGTGACGTGGGGGCTTCGAACGTGACGTGGGTGTGAAGTGGGTGTTTCGAACGTGACGTGGGCGTGACGTCGGTACTTTGAATGTGACGTGGGTGTGACCTGGGTCATTGGAACGTGACGTGGGAGTGACGTGGGTGCTTCGAACTTGACGTAAGGGTGACATGGGTGCTTAGAACGTGACGTGGGCGTGACGTGGGCGATTCCAACGTGACGTGGGGCTTTGAACGTGACGTGGGCGTGAGGTGGGTGATCCGAATATCACTTGGGCGTGATGTGGGGGCTTCGATGTTGACGTGGGCGTGACCTTGGTGATTGGAACGTGACGTGGGTGTGACGTGGGGGCATCGAACGTGACGTGGGCATGACGTGGGTGATTCGAACGTGACGTGGGTGTGACGTCGGTGATTCGAACGTGACGTGGGCGTGACGTGGGGGCATCGAACGTGACGTGGGCGTGACGTGGGGGCTTCGAACGTGACGTGGGTGTGACGTGGGTGTTTCGAACGTGACGTGGGCGTGACGTGGGGGCTTCGAACGTGACGTGGGCGTGACATAGACGCTTCGATCATGACGTGGGCGTGACGTGTGTGGTTTCAACGTGACGTGGGTGTCACGTGGGGCATCGAACGTGACGTGGACGTGACGTCGGTACTTTCAATTTGAGGTTGGTGTGACCTGGGTCATTCGAACGTGACGTACATGTGACGTGGGTGATTCCAACGTGACGTGGGGCTTCGAACGTGACATGGATGTGACCTGGGTGATTGGAACGTGACGTGGGTGTGACGTGGGGGCTTCGAACGTGACGTGGGTGTGACGTGGGTGTTTCGAACCTGACGTTGGTGTTTCGAACTTGACTTCGGTGTGACGTGGGTGCTTCGGACATGACGTGGGCGTAACGTGGGGGCTTCGAGCATGACGCGGGAGTGACGTGGATGCTTCGAATGTGACGTTGGTGTTTCGAACGTGACAGGGGTGTGACGTGGGTGCTTCGAACGTGACGTGGGCGTCACGTGGGGGCTTCGAACATGACGTGGATGTGAGGTGGGTGCTTCGGACGTGACGTGGGCGTGACGTCGGGGCTTCGAAAATGATGTGGGCGTGACGTGGGTGCATCGAACGTGACGTGGGCGTGACGTGGGTGTTTCGAACGTGAAGTGGACGTGACGTGGGGGCATCGAACGTCACGTGGGCGTGACCTGGGTGATTGGAACGTGACGTGGGTGTGACGTGGGGGCTTCGAAGGTGACGTGGGCGTGACGTGGGTGTTTCGAACGTGACGTTGGTATTTCGAACGTGACGTGGGTGTGACGTGGGTGCATCGGACGTGACGTGGGCATAACGTGGGGGCTACGAACATGACGTGGGTGTGACGTGGGGGCATCGATCGTGACGTGGACGTGACGTCGGTACTTTATACCTGTTGGGGGTGTGCCGTGGGTCATTCGAACGTGACGTGGGTGTGACGTGGGGGCTTCGAACGTGACGTGGGCATGACGTGGGGGCTTCGAACATGACGCGGGAGTGACGTGGATGCTTCGAATGTGACGTTGGTGTTTCGAACGTGACAGGGGTGTGACGTGGGTGCTTCGAACGTGACGTGGGCGTCACGTGGGGGCTTCGAACATGACGTGGATGTGAGGTGGGTGCTTCGGACGTGACGTGGGCGTGACATGGGGGCTTCGAAAATGATGTGGGCGTGACGTGGGTGCATCGAACGTGACGTGGGCGTGACGTGGGTGTTTCGAACGTGACGTGGACGTGACGTGGGGGCTTCGAACGTCACGTGGGCGTCACGTGGGGGCATCGAACGTGACGTGGGCGTGACCTGGGTGATTGGAACGTGACGTGGGTGTGACGTGGGTGTTTCGAACGTGACGTTGGTATTTCGAACGTGACGTGGGTGTGACGTGGGTGCATCGGACGTGACGTGGGCATAACGTGGGGGCTACGAACATTACGCGGGTGTGACGTGGATGCTTCGAATGCGACGTTGGTGTTTCGAACGTGACATGGGTGTGACGTGGGTGCTTGGAACGTGACGTGGGCGTCACGTGGGGGCTTCGAACATGACGTGGGTGTGACGTGGGGGCATCGATCGTGACGTGGACGTGACGTCGGTACTTTATACCTGATGGGGGTGTGACGTGGGTCATTCGAACGTGAAGTGGGTGTGACGTGGGGGCTTCGAACGTGACATGGGCGTGACGTGGGTGTTTCGATCGTGACGTTGGTGTTCCCAACGTGACGTGGGTGTGACGTGGGTGCTTCGGACGTGACGTGATCGTCACGTGGGGGCTTCGAACGTGACGTGGGTGTGAGGTGGGGGGTTCGAACGTGACGTGGGCATGACGTGGGTGATTGGAACGTGACGTGGGCGTCACGTGGGAGTTTCGAACGTGACGTGGGCGTGACGTGAGTACTTTACATTTGACGTGGGTGTGACCTGGGTGATGCAAACGTGACGTGGGCGTAACGTGGGGGCATCGAATGTGACGTGGGCGTCACGTGGGGGCTTCGAAAGTGACGTGGGCATGACGTGGGGGATGCGAAGGTGACGTGGGTGTGACGTGGGGTCTTCGAACGTGACGTGGGAGTGACGTCGCTACTTTCAATGTGACGTGGGTGTTACCTGGGTGATTGGAACGTGACGTGGGAGTGACGTCGGTACTTTCAATTTGAGGTTGGTGTGACCTGGGTCATTTGGACGTGACGTCGCTACTTTCAATTTGAGGCTGGTGTTACCTGGGTCATTCGAGCGTGACGTACCTGTGACGTTCGGGCTTCGAACGTGATGTGGGTGTTTCAAAACCTTCGTGGGTGTGACGTGGGGGCTTCGAACGTGACGTAGGCGTAACGTGGGTCTTTACAAGTGACCTGGGCGTGACGTGGGGGCTTCGATCGTGACGTGGACGTGACGTCGGTACTTTATATCTGACGTGGGTGTGACCTGGCTCATTTGAACGTGACGTGGCTGTGACGTGGGGGCTTCGAACGTGACGTGGGCATGACGTGGGTGATTCGAACGTGACGTGGGTGTGACGTCAGTACTTTATACCTGATGGGGGTGTGACGTGGGTCATTCGAACGTGACGTGGGTGTGACGTGGGGGCTTCGAACGTGACGTGGGCATGACGTGGGGGCTTCGAACATGACGCGGGAGTGACGTGGATGCTTCGAATGTGACGTTGGTGTTTCGAACGTGACAGGGGTGTGACGTGGGTGCTTCGAACGTGACGTGGGCGTCACGTGGGGGCTTCGAACATGACGTGGATGTGAGGTGGGTGCTTCGGACGTGACGTGGGCGTGACGTGGGGGCTTCGAAAATGATGTGGGCGTGACGTGGGTGCATCGAACGTGACGTGGGCGTGACGTGGGTGTTTCGAACGTGACGTGGACGTGACGTGGGGGCTTCGAACGTCACGTGGGCGTCACGTGGGGGCATCGAACGTGACGTGGGCGTGACCTGGGTGATTGGAACGTGACGTGGGCGTGACGTGGGTGTTTCGAACGTGACGTTGGTATTTCGAACGTGACGTGGGTGTGACGTGGGTGCATCGGACGTGACGTGGGCATAACGTGGGGGCTACGAACATTACGCGGGTGTGACGTGGATGCTTCGAATGCGACGTTGGTGTTTCGAACGTGACATGGGTGTGACGTGGGTGCTTGGAACGTGACGTGGGCGTCACGTGGGGGCTTCGAACATGACGGGGGTGTGACGTGGGGGCATCGATCGTGACGTGGACGTGACGTCGGTACTTTATACCTGATGGGGGTGTGACGTGGGTCATTCGAACGTGAAGTGGGTGTGACGTGGGGGCTTCGAACGTGACATGGGCGTGACGTGGGTGTTTCGATCGTGACGTTGGTGTTCCCAACGTGACGTGGGTGTGACGTGGGTGCTTCGGACGTGACGTGGGCGTCACGTGGGGGCTTCGAACGTGACGTGGGTGTGAGGTGGGGGGTTCGAACGTGACGTGGGCATGACGTGGGTGATTGGAACGTGACGTGGGCGTCACGTGGGAGTTTCGAACGTGACGTGGGCGTGACGTGAGTACTTTACATTTGACGTGGGTGTGACCTGGGTGATGCAAACGTGACGTGGGCGTAACGTGGGGGCATCGAACGTGACGTGGGCGTCACGTGGGGGCTTCGAAAGTGACGTGGGCATGACGTGGGGGATGCGAAGGTGACGTGGGTGTGACGTGGGGTCTTCGAACGTGACGTGGGAGTGACGTCGCTACTTTCAATGTGACGTGGGTGTTACCTGGGTGATTGGAACGTGACGTGGGAGTGACGTCGGTACTTTCAATTTGAGGTTGGTGTGACCTGGGTCATTTGGACGTGACGTCGCTACTTTCAATTTGAGGCTGGTGTTACCTGGGTCATTCGAGCGTGACGTACGTGTGACGTTCGGGCTTCGAACGTGATGTGGGTGTTTCAAAACCTTCGTGGGTGTGACGTGGGGGCTTCGAACGTGACGTAGGCGTAACGTGGGTGTTTACAAGTGACCTGGGCGTGACGTGGGGGCTTCGATCGTGACGTGGACGTGACGTCGGTACTTTATATCTGACGTGGGTGTGACCTGGCTCATTTGAACGTGACGTGGCTGTGACGTGGGGGCTTCGAACGTGACGTGGGCATGACGTGGGTGATTCGAACGTGACGTGGGTGTGACGTCAGTACTTTATACCTGATGGGGGTGTGACGTGGGTCATTCGAACGTGACGTGGGTGTGACGTGGGGGCTTCGAACGTGACGTGGGCATGACGTGGGGGCTTCGAACATGACGCGGGAGTGACGTGGATGCTTCGAATGTGACGTTGGTGTTTCGAACGTGACAGGGGTGTGACGTGGGTGCTTCGAACGTGACGTGGGCGTCACGTGGGGGCTTCGAACATGACGTGGATGTGAGGTGGGTGCTTCGGACGTGACGTGGGCGTGACGTCGGGGCTTCGAAAATGATGTGGGCGTGACGTGGGTGCATCGAACGTGACGTGGGCGTGACGTGGGTGATTCCAACGTGACCTGGGTGTGACGTGGTTGATTCGAAGGTGACGTGGGCGTGACGTCAGTACTTTGAATGTGACGTGGGTGTGACCTGGGTCATGCGAACGTGACGTGGGTGTGACGTGGGTGATTCGAACGTGACGTGGGTGTGACCTGGGTCAGTTGAACGTGACGTGGGAGTGACGTGGGGGCTTCAAACATGACGTAAGGGTGACATGGGTGCTTCGAACGTGACGTGGGCGTCACGTGGGTGATTGCATCGTGACGTGGGTGTGACGTGGGGGCTTCGAACGTGACCTGGGTGTGACGTCGGTACTTTGAATGTGACGTGGGTGTGACCTGGGCCATTTGAACGTGACGTGGGCGTGACGTGGGTGATTCGAAAGTGACGTGGGTGTGACGTGGGTGCTTCGAACGTGACGTGGGCGTGACATAGGCGCTTCGATCATGACGTGGGCGTGACGTGTGTGGTTTCAACGTGACGTGGGTGTCACGTGGGGCATCGAACGTGACGTGGACGTGACATCGGTACTTTCAATTTGAGGTTGGTGTGACCTGGGTCATTCGAACGTGACGTACGTGTGACGTGGGTGATTCCAACGTGACGTGGGGCTTCGAACGTGACGTGGGAGTGACGTGGGTGATTGGAACGTGACGTGGGCGTGACGTCGGTACTTTGAATGTGACGTAGGTGTGACCTGGGTCATTTGAACGTGACGTGGGAGTGACGTGGTGGCATCGAACGTTACATAAGGGTGACATGGGTGCTTAGAACGTGACGTGGGCGTGACGTGGGTGATTCCAACGTGACGTGGGGCTTTGAACGTGACGTGGGCGTGACGTGGCTGATTCGAATGTGACGTGGGCGTGACGTGGGGGCTTCGAACGTCACGTGAGCGTCACGTGGGGGCATCGAATTTTACATGGGCGTGACCTGTGTGATTGGAACGTGACGTGGGCGTGACGTGGGGGCTTCGAAAGTGACGTGGGCATGACGTGGGTGATTGGAACGTGACGTGGGTGTGACGTGGGGGGTTCGAACGTGACGTGGGCATGACGTGGGTGTTTCGAACGTGACGTGGGCGTGACGTCGGTACTTTGAATGTGACGTGGGTGTGACCTGGGTCATTTGAACGTGACGTGGGAGTGACGTGGGTGGTTCCAACGTGACGTGGGCGTCACGTGGGGGCTTCGGAGGTGACGTGGGCCTTACGTGGGGGCTTAGAAAGTGACGTGGGCATGGCGTGGGTGATTCGAAGGTGACGTGGGTGTGACGTGGGTGCTTCTAACGTGACGTGCATGTGAGGTGGGTGCTTCGGACGTGACGTGGGCGTGACGTGGGGGCTTCGAAAATGATGTGGGTGTGACGTGGGGGCATCGAACGTGACGTGGGCGTGACGTGGGAGTTTCGAACGTGACGTGGACGTGACGTGGTACTTTACATTTGACGTGGGTGTGACCTGGCTCAATCGAACGTGATGTGGGTGTGACGTGGGGGCTTCGAATGTGACGTGGGCGTGACGTGGGTGATGCGAATGTGACGTGGGCGTGACGTGGGGGCTTCGAACGTCACGTGGGCGTCACGTGGGGGCATCGAACGTCACGTGGGCTTGACCTGGGTGATTGGAACGTGACGTGGGTGTGACGTGGGGGCTTTGAACGTGACGTGGGTGTGACGTGGGTGTTTCGAACCTGACGTTGGTATTTCGAACGTGACGTGGGTGTGACGTGGGTGCATCGGACGTGACGTGGGCATAACGTGGGGGCTACGAACATCACGCGGGTGTGACGTGGATGCTTCGAATGCAACGTTGGTGTTTCGAACGTGAAATGGGTGTGACGTGGGTGTTTCGAACGTGAAATGGGTGTGACGTGGGTGCTTGGAACGTGACGTGGGCGTGACGTGGGGCATCGATCGTGACGTGGGCGTGACGTCGGTACTTTATACCTGATAGGGGTGTGACCTGGGTGATGCGAACGTGACGTGGGCGTCACGTGGGGGCAGCGAACGTGACGTGGGCGTCACGTGGGGGCATCGAACGTGACGTGGACGTCACGTGGGTGATTCGAAGATGACGTGGGTGTGACGTGGGGGCTTCGAACGTGACGTGGGTGTGAAGTGGGTGTTTCGAACGTGACGTGGGCGTGACGTCGGTACTTTGAATGTGACGTGGGTGTGACCTGGGTCATTGGAACGTGACGTGGGAGTGACGTGGGTGCTTCGAACTTGACGTAAGGGTGACATGGGTGCTTAGAACGTGACGTGGGCGTGACGTGGGCGATTCCAACGTGACGTGGGGCTTTGAACGTGACGTGGGCGTGAGGTGGGTGATTCGAATATCACTTGGGCGTGACGTGGGGGCTTCGAAAATGATGTGGGTGTGACCTGGGTGATTGGAACGTGACGTGGGTGTGACGTGGGGGCATCGAACGTGACGTGGGCATGACGTGGGTGATTCGAACGTGACGTGGGTGTGACGTCGGTGATTCGAACGTGACGTGGGCGTGACGTGGGGGCATCGAACGTGACGTGGGTGTGACGTGGGTGTTTCGAACGTGACGTGGGCGTGACGTGGGGGCTTCGAACGTGACGTGGGCGTGACGTGGGGGCATCGAACGTGACGTGGGCGTGACATAGACGCTTCGATCATGACGTGGGCGTGACGTGTGTGGTTTCAACGTGACGTGGGTGTCACGTGGGGCATCGAACGTGACGTGGACGTGACGTCGGTACTTTCAATTTGAGGTTGGTGTGACCTGGGTCATTCGAACGTGACGTACATGTGACGTGGGTGATTCCAACGTGACGTGGGGCTTCGAACGTGACGTGGGTGTGACGTGGGTGTTTCGAACGTGACGTTGGTGTTTCGAACTTGACTTCGGTGTGACGTGGGTGCTTCGGACATGACGTGGGCGTAACGTGGGGGCTTCGAGCATGACGCGGGAGTGACGTGGATGCTTCGAATGTGACGTTGGTGTTTCGAACGTGACAGGGGTGTGACGTGGGTGCTTCGAACGTGACGTGGGCGTCACGTGGGGGCTTCGAACATGACGTGGATGTGAGGTGGGTGCTTCGGACGTGACGTGGGCGTGACGTCGGGGCTTCGAAAATGATGTGGGCGTGACGTGGGTGCATCGAACGTGACGTGGGCGTGACGTGGGTGTTTCGAACGTGAAGTGGACGTGACGTGGGGGCATCGAACGTCACGTGGGCGTGACCTGGGTGATTGGAACGTGACGTGGGTGTGACGTGGGGGCTTCGAAGGTGACGTGGGCGTGACGTGGGTGTTTCGAACGTGACGTTGGTATTTCGAACGTGACGTGGGTGTGACGTGGGTGCATCGGACGTGACGTGGGCATAACGTGGGGGCTACGAACATTACGCGGGTGTGACGTGGATGCTTCGAATGCGACGTTGGTGTTTCGAACGTGACATGGGTGTGACGTGGGTGCTTGGAACGTGACGTGGGCGTCACGTGGGGGCTTCGAACATGACGTGGGTGTGACGTGGGGGCATCGATCGTGACGTGGACGTGACGTCGGTACTTTATACCTGTTGGGGGTGTGCCGTGGGTCATTCGAACGTGACGTGGGTGTGACGTGGGGGCTTCGAACGTGACGTGGGCATGACGTGGGGGCTTCGAACATGACGCGGGAGTGACGTGGATGCTTCGAATGTGACGTTGGTGTTTCGAACGTGACAGGGGTGTGACGTGGGTGCTTCGAACGTGACGTGGGCGTCACGTGGGGGCTTCGAACATGACGTGGATGTGAGGTGGGTGCTTCGGACGTGACGTGGGCGTGACATGGGGGCTTCGAAAATGATGTGGGCGTGACGTGGGTGCATCGAACGTGACGTGGGCGTGACGTGGGTGTTTCGAACGTGACGTGGACGTGACGTGGGGGCTTCGAACGTCACGTGGGCGTCACGTGGGGGCATCGAACGTGACGTGGGCGTGACCTGGGTGATTGGAACGTGACGTGGGTGTGACGTGGGTGTTTCGAACGTGACGTTGGTATTTCGAACGTGACGTGGGTGTGACGTGGGTGCATCGGACGTGACGTGGGCATAACGTGGGGGCTACGAACATTACGCGGGTGTGACGTGGATGCTTCGAATGCGACGTTGGTGTTTCGAACGTGACATGGGTGGGACGTGGGTGCTTGGAACGTGACGTGGGCGTCACGTGGGGGCTTCGAACATGACGTGGGTGTGACGTGGGGGCATCGATCGTGACGTGGACGTGACGTCGGTACTTTATACCTGATGGGGGTGTGACGTGGGTCATTCGAACGTGAAGTGGGTGTGACGTGGGGGCTTCGAACGTGACATGGGCGTGACGTGGGTGTTTCGATCGTGACGTTGGTGTTCCCAACGTGACGTGGGTGTGACGTGGGTGCTTCGGACGTGACGTGATCGTCACGTGGGGGCTTCGAACGTGACGTGGGTGTGAGGTGGGGGTTTCGAACGTGACGTGGGCATGACGTGGGTGATTGGAACGTGACGTGGGCGTCACGTGGGAGTTTCGAACGTGACGTGGGCGTGACGTGAGTACTTTACATTTGACGTGGGTGTGACCTGGGTGATGCAAACGTGACGTGGGCGTAACGTGGGGGCATCGAATGTGACGTGGGCGTCACGTGGGGGCTTCGAAAGTGACGTGGGCATGACGTGGGGGATGCGAAGGTGACGTGGGTGTGACGTGGGGTCTTCGAACGTGACGTGGGAGTGACGTCGCTACTTTCAATGTGACGTGGGTGTTACCTGGGTGATTGGAACGTGACGTGGGAGTGACGTCGGTACTTTCAATTTGAGGTTGGTGTGACCTGGGTCATTTGGACGTGACGTCGCTACTTTCAATTTGAGGCTGGTGTTACCTGGGTCATTCGAGCGTGACGTACCTGTGACGTTCGGGCTTCGAACGTGATGTGGGTGTTTCAAAACCTTCGTGGGTGTGACGTGGGGGCTTCGAACGTGACGTAGGCGTAACGTGGGTCTTTACAAGTGACCTGGGCGTGACGTGGGGGCTTCGATCGTGACGTGGACGTGACGTCGGTACTTTATATCTGACGTGGGTGTGACCTGGCTCATTTGAACGTGACGTGGCTGTGACGTGGGGGCTTCGAACGTGACGTGGGCATGACGTGGGTGATTCGAACGTGACGTGGGTGTGACGTCAGTACTTTATACCTGATGGGGGTGTGACGTGGGTCATTCGAACGTGACGTGGGTGTGACGTGGGGGCTTCGAACGTGACGTGGGCATGACGTGGGGGCTTCGAACATGACGCGGGAGTGACGTGGATGCTTCGAATGTGACGTTGGTGTTTCGAACGTGACAGGGGTGTGACGTGGGTGCTTCGAACGTGACGTGGGCGTCACGTGGGGGCTTCGAACATGACGTGGATGTGAGGTGGGTGCTTCGGACGTGACGTGGGCGTGACGTGGGGGCTTCGAAAATGATGTGGGCGTGACGTGGGTGCATCGAACGTGACGTGGGCGTGACGTGGGTGTTTCGAACGTGACGTGGACGTGACGTGGGGGCTTCGAACGTCACGTGGGCGTCACGTGGGGGCATCGAACGTGACGTGGGCGTGACCTGGGTGATTGGAACGTGACGTGGGTGTGACGTGGGTGTTTCGAACGTGACGTTGGTATTTCGAACGTGACGTGGGTGTGACGTGGGTGCATCGGACGTGACGTGGGCATAACGTGGGGGCTACGAACATTATGCGGGTGTGACGTGGATGCTTCGAATGCGACGTTGGTGTTTCGAACGTGACATGGGTGTGACGTGGGTGCTTGGAACGTGACGTGGGCGTCACGTGGGGGCTTCGAACATGACGTGGGTGTGACGTGGGGGCATCGATCGTGACGTGGACGTGACGTCGGTACTTTATACCTGATGGGGGTGTGACGTGGGTCATTCGAACGTGAAGTGGGTGTGACGTGGGGGCTTCGAACGTGACATGGGCGTGACGTGGGTGTTTCGATCGTGACGTTGGTGTTCCCAACGTGACGTGGGTGTGACGTGGGTGCTTCGGACGTGACGTGGGCGTCACGTGGGGGCTTCGAACGTGACGTGGGTGTGAGGTGGGGGGTTCGAACGTGACGTGGGCATGACGTGGGTGATTGGAACGTGACGTGGGCGTCACGTGGGAGTTTCGAACGTGACGTGGGCGTGACGTGAGTACTTTACATTTGATGTGGGTGTGACCTGGGTGATGCAAACGTGACGTGGGCGTAACGTGGGGGCATCGAACGTGACGTGGGCGTCACGTGGGGGCTTCGAAAGTGACGTGGGCATGACGTGGGGGATGCGAAGGTGACGTGGGTGTGACGTGGGGTCTTCGAACGTGACGTGGGAGTGACGTCGCTACTTTCAATGTGACGTGGGTGTTACCTGGGTGATTGGAACGTGACGTGGGAGTGACGTCGGTACTTTCAATTTGAGGTTGGTGTGACCTGGGTCATTTGGACGTGACGTCGCTACTTTCAATTTGAGGCTGGTGTGACCTGGGTCATTCGAGCGTGACGTACGTGTGACGTTGGGGCTTCGAACGTGATGTGGGTGTTTCAAAACTAACGTGGGTGTGACGTGGGGGCTTCGAACGTGACGTAGGCGTAACGTGGGTCTTTACAAGTGACCTGGGCGTGACGTGGGGGCTTCGATCGTGACGTGGACGTGACGTCGGTACTTTATATCTGACGTGGGTGTGACCTGGCTCATTTGAACGTGACGTGGCTGTGACGTGGGGGCTTCGAACGTGACGTGGGCATGACGTGGGTGATTCGAACGTGACGTGGGTGTGACGTCAGTACTTTATACCTGATGGGGGTGTGACGTGGGTCATTCGAACGTGACGTGGGTGTGACGTGGGGGCTTCGAACGTGACGTGGGCATGACGTGGGGGCTTCGAACATGACGCGGGAGTGACGTGGATGCTTCGAATGTGACGTTGGTGTTTCGAACGTGACAGGGGTGTGACGTGGGTGCTTCGAACGTGACGTGGGCGTCACGTGGGGGCTTCGAACATGACGTGGATGTGAGGTGGGTGCTTCGGACGTGACGTGGGCGTGACGTCGGGGCTTCGAAAATGATGTGGGCGTGACGTGGGGGCTTCGAACGTCACGTGGGCGTCACGTGGGGGCATCGAACGTCACGTGGGCGTGACCTGGGTGATTGGAACGTGACGTGGGTGTGACGTGGGGGCTTCGAAGGTGACGTGGGCGTGACGTGGGTGTTTCGAACGTGACGTTGGTATTTCGAACGTGACGTGGGTGTGACGTGGGTGCATCGGACGTGACGTGGGCATAACGTGGGGGCTACGAACATTACGCGGGTGTGACGTGGATGCTTCGAATGCGACGTTGGTGTTTCGAACGTGACATGGGTGTGACGTGGGTGCTTCGAACGTGACGTGGGCGTCACGTGGGGGCTTCGAACATGACGTGGGTGTGACGTGGGGGCATCGATCGTGACGTGGACGTGACGTCGGTACTTTATACCTGATGGGGGTGTGACGTGGGTCATTCGAACGTGACGTGGGTGTGACGTGGGGGCTTCGAACGTGACGTGGGCATGACGTGGGGGCTTCGAACATGACGCGGGAGTGACGTGGATGCTTCGAATGTGACGTTGGTGTTTCGAACGTGACAGGGGTGTGACGTGGGTGCTTCGAACGTGACGTGGGCGTCACGTGGGGGCTTCGAACATGACGTGGATGTGAGGTGGGTGCTTCGGACGTGACGTGGGCGTGACGTGGGGGCTTCGAAAATGATGTGGGCGTGACGTGGGTGCATCGAACGTGACGTGGGCGTGACGTGGGTGTTTCGAACGTGACGTGGACGTGACGTGGGGGCTTCGAACGTCACGTGGGCGTCACGTGGGGGCATCGAACGTGACGTGGGCGTGACCTGGGTGATTGGAACGTGACGTGGGTGTGACGTGGGTGTTTCGAACGTGACGTTGGTATTTCGAACGTGACGTGGGTGTGACGTGGGTGCATCGGACGTGACGTGGGCATAACGTGGGGGCTACGAACATTACGCGGGTGTGACGTGGATGCTTCGAATGCGACGTTGGTGTTTCGAACGTGACATGGGTGTGACGTGGGTGCTTGGAACGTGACGTGGGCGTCACGTGGGGGCTTCGAACATGACGGGGGTGTGACGTGGGGGCATCGATCGTGACGTGGACGTGACGTCGGTACTTTATACCTGATGGGGGTGTGACGTGGGTCATTCGAACGTGAAGTGGGTGTGACGTGGGGGCTTCGAACGTGACATGGGCGTGACGTGGGTGTTTCGATCGTGACGTTGGTGTTCCCAACGTGACGTGGGTGTGACGTGGGTGCTTCGGACGTGACGTGATCGTCACGTGGGGGCTTCGAACGTGACGTGGGTGTGAGGTGGGGGTTTCGAACGTGACGTGGGCATGACGTGGGTGATTGGAACGTGACGTGGGCGTCACGTGGGAGTTTCGAACGTGACGTGGGCGTGACGTGAGTACTTTACATTTGACGTGGGTGTGACCTGGGTGATGCAAACGTGACGTGGGCGTAACGTGGGGGCATCGAATGTGACGTGGGCGTCACGTGGGGGCATCGAACGTGACGTGGGCGTGACCTGGGTGATTGGAACGTGACGTGGGTGTGACGTGGGTGTTTCGAACGTGACGTTGGTATTTCGAACGTGACGTGGGTGTGACGTGGGTGCATCGGACGTGACGTGGGCATAACGTGGGGGCTACGAACATTATGCGGGTGTGACGTGGATGCTTCGAATGCGACGTTGGTGTTTCGAACGTGACATGGGTGTGACGTGGGTGCTTGGAACGTGACATGGGCGTGACGTGGGTGTTTCGATCGTGACGTTGGTGTTCCCAACGTGACGTGGGTGTGACGTGGGTGCTTCGGACGTGACGTGGGCGTCACGTGGGGGCTTCGAACGTGACGTGGGTGTGAGGTGGGGGGTTCGAACGTGACGTGGGCGTGACGTGAGTACTTTACATTTGATGTGGGTGTGACCTGGGTGATGCAAACGTGACGTGGGCGTAACGTGGGGGCATCGAACGTGACGTGGGCGTCACGTGGGGGCTTCGAAAGTGACGTGGGCATGACGTGGGGGATGCGAAGGTGACGTGGGTGTGACGTGGGGTCTTCGAACGTGACGTGGGAGTGACGTCGCTACTTTCAATGTGACGTGGGTGTTACCTGGGTGATTGGAACGTGACGTGGGAGTGACGTCGGTACTTTCAATTTGAGATTGGTGTGACCTGGGTCATTTGGACGTGACGTCGCTACTTTCAATTTGAGGCTGGTGTGACCTGGGTCATTCGAGCGTGACGTACGTGTGATGTTGGGGCTTCGAACGTGATGTGGGTGTTTCAAAACTAACGTGGGTGTGACGTGGGGGCTTCGAACGTGACGTAGGCGTAACGTGGGTGTTTACAAGTGACCTGGGCGTGACGTGGGGGCTTCGATCGTGACGTGGACGTGACGTCGGTACTTTATATCTGACGTGGGTGTGACCTGGCTCATTTGAACGTGACGTGGCTGTGACGTGGGGGCTTCGAACGTGACGTGGGCATGACGTGGGTGATTCGAACGTGACGTGGGTGTGACGTCAGTACTTTATACCTGATGGGGGTGTGACGTGGGTCATTCGAACGTGACGTGGGTGTGACGTGGGGGCTTCGAACGTGACGTGGGCATGACGTGGGGGCTTCGAACATGACGCGGGAGTGACGTGGATGCTTCGAATGTGACGTTGGTGTTTCGAACGTGACAGGGGTGTGACGTGGGTGCTTCGAACGTGACGTGGGCGTCACGTGGGGGCTTCGAACATGACGTGGATGTGAGGTGGGTGCTTCGGACGTGACGTGGGCGTGACGTGGGGGCTTCGAAAATGATGTGGGCGTGACGTGGGTGCATCGAACGTGACGTGGGCGTGACGTGGGTGTTTCGAACGTGACGTGGACGTGACGTGGGGGCTTCGAACGTCACGTGGGCGTCACGTGGGGGCATCGAACGTGACGTGGGCGTGACCTGGGTGATTGGAGCGTGACGTGGGTGTGACGTGGGTGTTTCGAACGTGACGTTGGTATTTCGAACGTGACGTGGGTGTGACGTGGGTGCATCGGACGTGACGTGGGCATAACGTGGGGGCTACGAACATTACGCGGGTGTGACGTGGATGCTTCGAATGCGACGTTGGTGTTTCGAACGTGACATGGGTGGGACGTGGGTGCTTGGAACGTGACGTGGGCGTCACGTGGGGGCTTCGAACATGACGTGGGTGTGACGTGGGGGCATCGAACGTGACGTGGGTGTGACGTCGGTACTTTATACCTGATGGGGGTGTGACGTGGGTCATTCGAACGTGACGTGGGTGTGACGTGGGGGCTTCGAACGTGACGTGGGCATGACGTGGGTGATTCGAACGTGACGTGGGTGTGACGTCGGTGATTCGAACGTGACGTGGGTGTGACGTGGGTCATTCGAACATGACGTGGGTGTGACGTGGGGGCTTCGAACATGACGTGGGTGTCACGTGGGGCATCGAACGTGACGTGGACGTGACGTCGGTACTTTCAATTTGAGGTTGGTGTGACCTGGGTCATTCGAACGTGACGTACATGTGACGTGGGTGATTCCAACGTGACGTGGGGCTTCGAACGTGACATGGGCGTGACCTGGGTGATTGGAACGTGACGTGGGCGTGACGTGGGTGCTTCGAATGTCACGTGGGCGTCACGTGGGGGCATCGAAGTTGACGTGGGTGTGACCTGGGTGTTTGGAACGTGACGTGGGCGTCACGTGGGGGCTTCGAAGGTGACGTGGGTGTGACGTGGGGGCTTCGAACGTGACCTGGGTGTGAGGTGGGTGTTTCGAACGTGACGTGGGTGTGACGTCGGTACTTTGAATGTGACGTGGGTGTGACCTGGGTCATTGGAACGTGACGTGGGAGTGACGCGGGGGCTTCGAACGTGACGTAAGGGTGACATGGGTGCTTAGAACGTGACGTGGGCGTGACGTGGGCGATTCCAACGTGACGTGGGGCTTCGAACGTGACGTGGGCGTGATGTGGGTGATTCGAATGTCACTTAGGCGTGACGTGGGGGCTTCGAACGTCACGTGGGCGTGACGTGGGGGCTTCGATGTTGACGTGGGCGTGACCTGGGTGATTGGCACGTGACGTGGATGTGACGTGGGTGGTTTCACCGTGACTTGGGCGTCACGTGGGGTCCTCGAACGTGACTTGGGCGTCACGGGGGTCTTCGAAAGTGACGTGGGCATGACGTGGGTGATTCGAAGGTGACGTGGGTGTGACGTGGGGGCTTCGAACGTGACGTGGGTGTGACGTCGGTACTTTGAATGTGACGTGGGTGTGACCTGGGTCATTTGAACGTGACGTGGGAGTGACGTGGGGGCATCGAACCTTACATAAGGGTGACATGGGTGCTTAGAACGTGACGTGGGCGTGATGCGGGTGATTCCAACGTGACGTGGGGCTTCGAATGTGACGTGGGCGTGACGTGGGTGATTGGAACGTGACGTGGGCGTGACGTCGGTACTTTGAAAGTGACGTGGGTGTGACCTGGGGGCTTCGAACGTGACGTAAGGGCGACATAGGTGCTTAGAACGTGACGTGGGCGTGACGTGGGTGATTCCAACGTGACGTGGGGGCATCGAACGTGACGTGGGTGTGACGTGGGGGCTTCGAACGCGACGTGGGCATGACGTCGGTGATTCGAACGTGACGTGGGTGTGACGTGGGTGTTTCGAACGTGACGTTGGTGTTTCGAACTTGACTTCGGTGTGACGTGGGTGATTCGGACCTGACGTGGGCGTAACGGAGGGGCTTCGAACATGACGTGGATGTGAGGTGGGTGCTTCGGACGTGACGTGGGCGCGACGTGGGGGCTTCGAACGTGACGTGGGCGTGACGTGGGAGTTTCGAACCTGACGTGGACCTGACGTGGTACTTTACATTTGACGTGGGTGTGACCTGGCTCAATCGAACGTGACGTGGGCGTGACCTGGGGGCTTCGAACGTCACGTGGGCGTCACGTGGGGGCATCGAACGTGACGTGGGCGTGACGTGTGTGGTTTCAACGTGACGTGGGTGTGACGTGGGTGTTTCGAACCTGACGTTGGTGATTCCAACGTGACGTGGGTGTGACGTGGGTGCATCGGACGTGACGTGGGCGTAACGTGGGAGCTACGAACATTACGCGGGTGTGACGTGGATGCTTCGAATGCGACGTTGGTGTTTCGAACGTGACATGGGTGTGACGTGGGTGCTTGGAACGTGACGTGGGCGTCACGTGGGGGCTTCGAACATGACGTGGGTGTGACGTGGGGGCATCGATCGTGACGTGGACGTGACGTCGGTACTTTATACCTGATGGGGGTGTGACGTGGGTCATTCGAACGTGACGTGGGAGTGACGTGGGGGCTTCGAACGTGACGTGGGCATGACGTGGGTGATTCGAACGTGACGTGGGCGTGACGTGGGGGCTTCGAAAGTCACGTGGGCGTGACGTGGGGGCTTCGAACGTGACCTGGGTGTGACTTGGGTGTTTCGAACGTGACGTGGGCGTGACGTCGGTGATTCGAATGTGACGTGGGTGTGACGTGGGGGCTTCGAACGTGATGTACGTGTGACGTCGGTACTTTGAATGTGACGTGGGTGTGACGTAGGGGTATCGAACGTGACGTAGGTGTTTCCAAACTGACGTGGGTGTGACGTCGGTATGTTGAATGTGACGTGGGTGTGACGTGCATGGTTCGAACGTGAGGTGGGTGTTTTAAATGTGAGCTGGGCGTGACGTGGGTCATTCGAACATGACGTAGGTGTGACGTTGGTGTTTCGGACGTGACATGGGTGTGACGTAGGTGCTTCGAATGTGATGTGGGCGTAAGGTGGGGGCTTCGAACCTGACGTGGGTGTGACGTGGGGGCTTCGAAAGTGACGTGGGTGTGACGTGGGTCATTTGAACGTGACCTGGGCGTGACGTGGGTGATTCCAACGTGACGTGGGTCATTTGAACGTGACGTGGGCGTGACGTGGGTGATTCGAATGTGACGTGGGCGTGACGTGGGGGCTTCGAACGCCACGTGAGCTTCACGTGGGGGCATCGAACGTGACGTGGGCGTGACGTGGGGGCTTCAAGCGTGACCTGGGTGTGACGTGGGTGTTTCGAACGTGACGTGGGCGTGACGTCAGTACTTTGAATGTGACGTGAGTGTGACCTGGGTGATTGGAACGTGACGTGGGCGTGACGTGGGGGCATCGAACGTGACGTGGACGTCACGTGGGGGCTTCAAGCGTGACCTGGGTGTGACGTGGGTGTTTCGAAGGTGACATGGGCATGACTTTGAATGTGACGTGGGTGTGACCTGGGTCATGCGAACGTGACGTGGGTGTGACGTGGGTGTTTCGAACGTTACGTGGGCATTTCGTGGGTGATTCAAACGTGACGTGGGCGTGACGTGGGTACTTTACATTTGACGTGGGTGTGACCTGGGTGATGCGAACGTGACGTGGGCGTCACGTGGGGGCATCGAACGTGACGTGGACGTCACGTGGGGGCTTCGAAAGTGACGTGGACGTCACGTGGGTGATTCGAAGGTGACGTGGGTGTGACGTGGGTGATTCGAAGGTGACGTGGGCGTCACGTGGGAGCATCGAACGTGACATAAGGGTGACATGGGTGCTTAGAACGTGACGTGGGCGAGATACGGGTGATTCCAACGTGACGTGGGGCTTCGAACATGACGTGGGCGTGACGTGGGTGCTTCGGACGTGACGTGGGCATGACGTGGGGTCTTCGAAAATGATGTGGGTGTGACGTGGGGGCATCGAACGTGACGTGGGCGTGACGTGGGAGTTTCCAACGTGACGTGGACGTGACGTGATAGTTTACTTTTGACGTGGGTGTGACCTGGGTCAATCGAACGTGACGTGGGTGTGACGTGGGGGCTTCGAACGTGACGTGGGTGTGACGTGGGTATTTCGAACCTGACGTTGGTATTTCGAACGTGACGTGGGTGTGACGTGGGTGCATCGGACGTGACGTGGGCATAACGTGGGGGCTACAAACATTACGCGGGTGTGACGTGGATGCTTCGAATGCGACGTTGGTGTTTCGAACGTGACATGGGTGTGACGTGGGTGCTTGGAACGTGACGTGGGCGTCACGTGGGGGCTTCGAACATGACGTGGGTGTGACGTGGGGGCATCGATCGTGACGTGGACGTGACGTCGGTACTTTATACCTGATGGGGGTGTGACGTGGGTCATTCGAACGTGACGTGGGCGTGACGTGGGGGCTTCGAACGTGACGTGGGCATGACGTGGGTGATTCGAACGTGACGTGGGTGTGACGTCGGTGATTCGAACGTGACGTGGGCGTGACGTGGGGGCATCGAACGTGACGTGGGCGTGACATAGGCGCTTCGATCATGACGTGGGCGTGACGTGTGTGGTTTCAACGTGACGTGGGTGTCACGTGGGGCATCGAACGTGACGTGGACGTGACGTCGGTACTTTCAATTTGAGGTTGGTGTGACCTGGGTCATTCGAACGTGACGTACATGTGACGTGGGTGATTCCAACGTGACGTGGGGCTTCGAACGTGACGTGGGTGTGACCTGGGTGATTGGAACGTGACGTGGGAGTGACGTGGGGGCTTCGAACGTGACGTAAGGGTGACATGGGTGCCTAGAACGTGACGTGGGCGTGACGTGGGTGATTCAAACATGACGTGGGGCTTCGATCGTGACGTGGGCGTCACGTAGGTGATTGGAACGTGACCTGGGCATGACGTGGGTCATTCGAAGGTGACTTGGGCGTGACGTGGGGGCTTCGAACGTGACGTGGGCATGACGTGGGTGATTCGAAGGTGACGTACGTGTGACGTGGGGGCTTCGAGTGTGACGTGGATGTGACGTGGATGATATGAAAGTGACGTGGGCGTGACGTGGGTGATATGAAAGTGACGTGGACGTGACGTGGGTACTTTACATGTGACGTGGGTGTGACCTGGGTGATGCGAACGTGACGTGGGCGTAACGTGGGGGCCTCGAACGTGACGTGGGCGTGACGTCGGTACTTTGAATGTGACGTGGGTGTGACCTGGGTCATTTGAACGTGACGTGGGAGTGACGTGGGGGCTTCGAACGTGATGCAATGGTGACATGGGTGCTTAAAACGTCACGTGGGTGTCACGTGGGTGATACCACCGTGACGTGGGGCTTCGAACGTGACGTGGGCGTGACGTGGGTGATTCGAATGTGACGTTGGCGTGACGTGGGTGGTTCGAACGTGACGTGGGCGTGACGTGAGTGGATTCAACGTGACGTGGGCGTCACGTGGAAGTTTCGAACGTGACGTGGACGTGACGGCGGTACTTTCAATTTGAGGTTGGTGTGACCTGGGTCATTCGAACGTGACGTGGGAGTGACGTGGGGGCTTCGAACGTGACGTGGGTGTGACGTGGGTCATTCGAACGTGACGTTTGTGTTTCGAAGGTGACGTGGGTATGAGCTAGGTCATTTGATCGTGATGTACGTGTGACGTGGGGGCTTCGAACGTCACGTGGGCGTCACGTGGGGGCATCGAAGTTGACGTGGGGGTGACCTGGGGGATTGGAAAGTCACGTGGACGTGACGTGGATGCATCGAACGTGAAGTGGGTGTGACGTGGGTGTTTCGATCGTGACGTTGGTGTTTCGAACGTGACGTGGGTGTGACGTGGGTGCTTCGGACGTGACGTGGGCGTAACGTGGGGGCTTCGAAGATGACGTGGGAGTGACGTGGATGCTTCGAATGTGACGTTGGTGTTTCGAACGTGACATGGGTGTGACATGGGTGCTTCGAATGTGACGTGGGCGTAACGTGGGGGCTTCGAAGTTACGCGGGCGTGACGTGGGTGATTGGAACGTGACGTGGGCGTGACGTTGGTACTTTGAATGTGACGTGGGTGTGACCTGGGTCATTTGAACGTGACGTGGGTGTGACGTGGGTGATTCGAACGTTACGTGGGCAGGACGTGGTGATTCGAACGTGACCTGGGTGTGACGTGGGTGCATCGAACGTGACGTGGGCGAGACGTTGGTACTTTGAATGTGACGTGGGTGTGACCTGGGTCATTCGAACGTGACGTGGGTGTGACGTGGTGGCTTCAAATGTGACCGGGGTGTGACGTGGGTGTTTCGAAGGTGACGTGGGCGTGACGTTGGTACTTTGAATGTGACGTGGGTGTGACCTGGGTGATGCGAACGTGACGTGGGTGTGACGTGGGTGTTTCAAAAGTGACGTGGGCATAACGTGGGTGATTCGAAGGTAACGAGGGTGTGACGTGGGGGCATGGAACGTGACGTGGTTGTGAGGTGGGTGATTCGAACGTGACGTGGGCGTGACGTCGGTACTTTATACCTGATAGGGGTGTGACCTGGGTGATGCGAACGTGACGTGGGCGTCACGTGGGGGCAGCGAACGTGACGTGGGCGTCACGTGGGGGCATCGAACGTGACGTGGACGTCACGTGGGTGATTCGAAGATGACGTGGGTGTGACGTGGGGGCTTCGAACGTGACGTGGGTGTGAAGTGGGTGTTTCGAACGTGACGTGGGCGTGACGTCGGTACTTTGAATGTGACGTGGGTGTGACCTGGGTCATTGGAACGTGACGTGGGAGTGACGTGGGTGCTTCGAACTTGACGTAAGGGTGACATGGGTGCTTAGAACGTGACGTGGGCGTGACGTGGGCGATTCCAACGTGACGTGGGGCTTTGAACGTGACGTGGGCGTGAGGTGGGTGATCCGAATATCACTTGGGCGTGATGTGGGGGCTTCGATGTTGACGTGGGCGTCACCTTGGTGATTGGAACGTGACGTGGGTGTGACGTGGGGGCATCGAACGTGACGTGGGCATGACGTGGGTGATTCGAACGTGACGTGGGTGTGACGTCGGTGATTCGAACGTGACGTGGGCGTGACGTGGGGGCATCGAACGTGACGTGGGCGTGACGTGGGGGCTTCGAACGTGACCTGGGTGTGACGTGGGTGTTTCGAACGTGACGTGGGCGTGACGTGGGGGCTTCGAACGTGACGTGGGCGTGACGTGGGGGCATCGAACGTGACGTGGGCGTGACATAGACGCTTCGATCATGACGTGGGCGTGACGTGTGTGGTTTCAACGTGACGTGGGTGTCACGTGGGGCATCGAACGTGACGTGGACGTGACGTCGGTACTTTCAATTTGAGGTTGGTGTGACCTGGGTCATTCGAACGTGACGTACATGTGACGTGGGTGATTCCAACGTGACGTGGGGCTTCGAACGTGACATGGATGTGACCTGGGTGATTGGAACGTGACGTGGGTGTGACGTGGGGGCTTCGAACGTGACGTGGGTGTGACGTGGGTGTTTCGAACGTGACGTTGGTGTTTCGAACTTGACTTCGGTGTGACGTGGGTGCTTCGGACATGACGTGGGCGTAACGTGGGGGCTTCGAGCATGACGCGGGAGTGACGTGGATGCTTCGAATGTGACGTTGGTGTTTCGAACGTGACAGGGGTGTGACGTGGGTGCTTCGGACGTGACGTGGGCGTGACATGGGGGCTTCGAAAATGATGTGGGCGTGACGTGGGTGCATCGAACGTGACGTGGGCGTGACGTGGGTGTTTCGAACGTGACGTGGACGTGACGTGGGGGCTTCGAACGTCACGTGGGCGTCACGTGGGGGCATCGAACGTGACGTGGGCGTGACCTGGGTGATTGGAACGTGACGTGGGTGTGACGTGGGTGTTTCGAACGTGACGTTGGTATTTCGAACGTGACGTGGGTGTGACGTGGGTGCATCGGACGTGACGTGGGCATAACGTGGGGGCTACGAACATTACGCGGGTGTGACGTGGATGCTTCGAATGCGACGTTGGTGTTTCGAACGTGACATGGGTGTGACGTGGGTGCTTGGAACGTGACGTGGGCGTCACGTGGGGGCTTCGAACATGACGTGGGTGTGACGTGGGGGCATCGATCGTGACGTGGACGTGACGTCGGTACTTTATACCTGATGGGGGTGTGACGTGGGTCATTCGAACGTGAAGTGGGTGTGACGTGGGGGCTTCGAACGTGACATGGGCGTGACGTGGGTGTTTCGATCGTGACGTTGGTGTTCCCCACGTGACGTGGGTGTGACGTGGGTGCTTCGGACGTGACGTGATCGTCACGTGGGGGCTTCGAACGTGACGTGGGTGTGAGGTGGGGGTTTCGAACGTGACGTGGGCATGACGTGGGTGATTGGAACGTGACGTGGGCGTCACGTGGGAGTTTCGAACGTGACGTGGGCGTGACGTGAGTACTTTACATTTGACGTGGGTGTGACCTGGGTGATGCAAACGTGACGTGGGCGTAACGTGGGGGCATCGAACGTGACGTGGGCGTCACGTGGGGGCTTCGAAAGTGACGTGGGCATGACGTGGGGGATGCGAAGGTGACGTGGGTGTGACGTGGGGTCTTCGAACGTGACGTGGGAGTGACGTCGCTACTTTCAATGTGACGTGGGTGTTACCTGGGTGATTGGAACGTGACGTGGGAGTGACGTCGGTACTTTCAATTTGAGGTTGGTGTGACCTGGGTCATTTGGACGTGACGTCGCTACTTTCAATTTGAGGCTGGTGTTACCTGGGTCATTCGAGCGTGACGTACCTGTGACGTTCGGGCTTCGAACGTGATGTGGGTGTTTCAAAACCTTCGTGGGTGTGACGTGGGGGCTTCGAACGTGACGTAGGCGTAACGTGGGTCTTTACAAGTGACCTGGGCGTGACGTGGGGGCTTCGATCGTGACGTGGACGTGACGTCGGTACTTTATATCTGACGTGGGTGTGACCTGGCTCATTTGAACGTGACGTGGCTGTGACGTGGGGGCTTCGAACGTGACGTGGGCATGACGTGGGTGATTCGAACGTCACGTGGGCGTCACGTGGGGGCATCGAACGTGACGTGGGTGTGACGTGGGGGCTTCGAACGTGACGTGGGCATGACGTGGGGGCTTCGAACATGACGCGGGAGTGACGTGGATGCTTCGAATGTGACGTTGGTTTTTCGAACGTGACAGGGGTGTGACGTGGGTGCTTCGAACGTGACGTGGGCGTCACGTGGGGGCTTCGAACATGACGTGGATGTGAGGTGGGTGCTTCGGACGTGACGTGGGCGTGACATGGGGGCTTCGAAAATGATGTGGGCGTGACGTGGGTGCATCGAACGTGACGTGGGCGTGACGTGGGTGTTTCGAACGTGACGTGGACGTGACGTGGGGGCTTCGAACGTCACGTGGGCGTCACGTGGGGGCATCGAACGTGACGTGGGCGTGACCTGGGTGATTGGAACGTGACGTGGGTGTGACGTGGGTGTTTCGAACGTGACGTTGGTATTTCGAACGTGACGTGGGTGTGACGTGGGTGCATCGGACGTGACGTGGGCATAACGTGGGGGCTACGAACATTACGCGGGTGTGACGTGGATGCTTCGAATGCGACGTTGGTGTTTCGAACGTGACATGGGTGTGACGTGGGTGCTTGGAACGTGACGTGGGCGTCACGTGGGGGCTTCGAACATGACGTGGGTGTGACGTGGGGGCATCGATCGTGACGTGGACGTGACGTCGGTACTTTATACCTGATGGGGGTGTGACGTGGGTCATTCGAACGTGAAGTGGGTGTGACGTGGGGGCTTCGAACGTGACATGGGCGTGACGTGGGTGTTTCGATCGTGACGTTGGTGTTCCCAACGTGACGTGGGTGTGACGTGGGTGCTTCGGACGTGACGTGATCGTCACGTGGGGGCTTCGAACGTGACGTGGGTGTGAGGTGGGGGTTTCGAACGTGACGTGGGCATGACGTGGGTGATTGGAACGTGACGTGGGCGTCACGTGGGAGTTTCGAACGTGACGTGGGCGTGACGTGAGTACTTTACATTTGACGTGGGTGTGACCTGGGTGATGCAAACGTGACGTGGGCGTAACGTGGGGGCATCGAACGTGACGTGGGCGTCACGTGGGGGCTTCGAAAGTGACGTGGGCATGACGTGGGGGATGCGAAGGTGACGTGGGTGTGACGTGGGGTCTTCGAACGTGACGTGGGAGTGACGTCGCTACTTTCAATGTGACGTGGGTGTTACCTGGGTGATTGGAACGTGACGTGGGAGTGACGTCGGTACTTTCAATTTGAGGTTGGTGTGACCTGGGTCATTTGGACGTGACGTCGCTACTTTCAATTTGAGGCTGGTGTTACCTGGGTCATTCGAGCGTGACGTACCTGTGACGTTCGGGCTTCGAACGTGATGTGGGTGTTTCAAAACCTTCGTGGGTGTGACGTGGGGGCTTCGAACGTGACGTAGGCGTAACGTGGGTCTTTACAAGTGACCTGGGCGTGACGTGGGGGCTTCGATCGTGACGTGGACGTGACGTCGGTACTTTATATCTGACGTGGGTGTGACCTGGCTCATTTGAACGTGACGTGGCTGTGACGTGGGGGCTTCGAACGTGACGTGGGCATGACGTGGGTGATTCGAACGTGACGTGGGTGTGACGTCAGTACTTTATACCTGATGGGGGTGTGACGTGGGTCATTCGAACGTGACGTGGGTGTGACGTGGGGGCTTCGAACGTGACGTGGGCATGACGTGGGGGCTTCGAACATGACGCGGGAGTGACGTGGATGCTTCGAATGTGACGTTGGTGTTTCGAACGTGACAGGGGTGTGACGTGGGTGCTTCGAACGTGACGTGGGCGTCACGTGGGGGCTTCGAACATGACGTGGATGTGAGGTGGGTGCTTCGGACGTGACGTGGGCGTGACGTGGGGGCTTCGAAAATGATGTGGGCGTGACGTGGGTGCATCGAACGTGACGTGGGCGTGACGTGGGTGTTTCGAACGTGACGTGGACGTGACGTGGGGGCTTCGAACGTCACGTGGGCGTCACGTGGGGGCATCGAACGTGACGTGGGCGTGACCTGGGTGATTGGAACGTGACGTGGGTGTGACGTGGGTGTTTCGAACGTGACGTTGGTATTTCGAACGTGACGTGGGTGTGACGTGGGTGCATCGGACGTGACGTGGGCGTAACGTGGGGGCTACGAACATTACGCGGGTGTGACGTGGATGCTTCGAATGCGACGTTGGTGTTTCGAACGTGACATGGGTGTGACGTGGGTGCTTGGAACGTGACGTGGGCGTCACGTGGGGGCTTCGAACATGACGTGGGTGTGACGTGGGGGCATCGATCGTGACGTGGACGTGACGTCGGTACTTTATACCTGATGGGGGTGTGACGTGGGTCATTCGAACGTGAAGTGGGTGTGACGTGGGGGCTTCGAACGTGACATGGGCGTGACGTGGGTGTTTCGATCGTGACGTTGGTGTTCCCCACGTGACGTGGGTGTGACGTGGGTGCTTCGGACGTGACGTGGGCGTCACGTGGGGGCTTCGAACGTGACGTGGGTGTGAGGTGGGGGTTTCGAACGTGACGTGGGCATGACGTGGGTGATTGGAACGTGACGTGGGCGTCACGTGGGAGTTTCGAACGTGACGTGGGCGTGACGTGAGTACTTTACATTTGACGTGGGTGTGACCTGGGTGATGCAAACGTGACGTGGGCGTAACGTGGGGGCATCGAACGTGACGTGGGCGTCACGTGGGGGCTTCGAAAGTGACGTGGGCATGACGTGGGGGATGCGAAGGTGACGTGGGTGTGACGTGGGGTCTTCGAACGTGACGTGGGAGTGACGTCGCTACTTTCAATGTGACGTGGGTGTTACCTGGGTGATTGGAACGTGACGTGGGAGTGACGTCGGTACTTTCAATTTGAGGTTGGTGTGACCTGGGTCATTTGGACGTGACGTCGCTACTTTCAATTTGAGGCTGGTGTTACCTGGGTCATTCGAGCGTGACGTACCTGTGACGTTCGGGCTTCGAACGTGATGTGGGTGTTTCAAAACCTTCGTGGGTGTGACGTGGGGGCTTCGAACGTGACGTAGGCGTAACGTGGGTCTTTACAAGTGACCTGGGCGTGACGTGGGGGCTTCGATCGTGACGTGGACGTGACGTCGGTACTTTATATCTGACGTGGGTGTGACCTGGCTCATTTGAACGTGACGTGGCTGTGACGTGGGGGCTTCGAACGTGACGTGGGCATGACGTGGGTGATTCGAACGTGACGTGGGTGTGACGTCAGTACTTTATACCTGATGGGGGTGTGACGTGGGTCATTCGAACGTGACGTGGGTGTGACGTGGGGGCTTCGAACGTGACGTGGGCATGACGTGGGGGCTTCGAACATGACGCAGGAGTGACGTGGATGCTTCGAATGTGACGTTGGTGTTTCGAACGTGACAGGGGTGTGACGTGGGTGCTTCGAACGTGACGTGGGCGTCACGTGGGGGCTTCGAACATGACGTGGATGTGAGGTGGGTGCTTCGGACGTGACGTGGGCGTGACGTGGGGGCTTCGAAAATGATGTGGGCGTGACGTGGGTGCATCGAACGTGACGTGGGCGTGACGTGGGTGTTTCGAACGTGACGTGGACGTGACGTGGGGGCTTCGAACGTCACGTGGGCGTCACGTGGGGGCATCGAACGTGACGTGGGCGTGACCTGGGTGATTGGAACGTGACGTGGGTGTGACGTGGGTGTTTCGAACGTGACGTTGGTATTTCGAACGTGACGTGGGTGTGACGTGGGTGCATCGGACGTGACGTGGGCATAACGTGGGGGCTACGAACATTATGCGGGTGTGACGTGGATGCTTCGAATGCGACGTTGGTGTTTCGAACGTGACATGGGTGTGACGTGGGTGCTTGGAACGTGACGTGGGCGTCACGTGGGGGCTTCGAACATGACGGGGGTGTGACGTGGGGGCATCGATCGTGACGTGGACGTGACGTCGGTACTTTATACCTGATGGGGGTGTGACGTGGGTCATTCGAACGTGAAGTGGGTGTGACGTGGGGGCTTCGAACGTGACATGGGCGTGACGTGGGTGTTTCGATCGTGACGTTGGTGTTCCCAACGTGACGTGGGTGTGACGTGGGTGCTTCGGACGTGACGTGGGCGTCACGTGGGGGCTTCGAACGTGACGTGGGTGTGAGGTGGGGGGTTCGAACGTGACGTGGGCATGACGTGGGTGATTGGAACGTGACGTGGGCGTCACGTGGGAGTTTCGAACGTGACGTGGGCGTGACGTGAGTACTTTACATTTGATATGGGTGTGACCTGGGTGATGCAAACGTGACGTGGGCGTAACGTGGGGGCATCGAACGTGACGTGGGCGTCACGTGGGGGCTTCGAAAGTGACGTGGGCATGACGTGGGGGATGCGAAGGTGACGTGGGTGTGACGTGGGGTCTTCGAACGTGACGTGGGAGTGACGTCGCTACTTTCAATGTGACGTGGGTGTTACCTGGGTGATTGGAACGTGACGTGGGAGTGACGTCGGTACTTTCAATTTGAGGTTGGTGTGACCTGGGTCATTTGGACGTGACGTCGCTACTTTCAATTTGAGGCTGGTGTTACCTGGGTCATTCGAGCGTGACGTACGTGTGACGTTCGGGCTTCGAACGTGATGTGGGTGTTTCAAAACCTTCGTGGGTGTGACGTGGGGGCTTCGAACGTGACGTAGGCGTAACGTGGGTGTTTACAAGTGACCTGGGCGTGACGTGGGGGCTTCGATCGTGACGTGGACGTGACGTCGGTACTTTATATCTGACGTGGGTGTGACCTGGCTCATTTGAACGTGACGTGGCTGTGACGTGGGGGCTTCGAACGTGACGTGGGCATGACGTGGGTGATTCGAACGTGACGTGGGTGTGACGTCAGTACTTTATACCTGATGGGGGTGTGACGTGGGTCATTCGAACGTGACGTGGGTGTGACGTGGGGGCTTCGAACGTGACGTGGGCATGACGTGGGGGCTTCGAACATGACGCGGGAGTGACGTGGATGCTTCGAATGTGACGTTGGTGTTTCGAACGTGACAGGGGTGTGACGTGGGTGCTTCGAACGTGACGTGGGCGTCACGTGGGGGCTTCGAACATGACGTGGATGTGAGGTGGGTGCTTCGGACGTGACGTGGGCGTGACGTCGGGGCTTCGAAAATGATGTGGGCGTGACGTGGGGGCTTCGAACGTCACGTGGGCGTCACGTGGGGGCATCGAACGTCACGTGGGCGTGACCTGGGTGATTGGAACGTGACGTGGGTGTGACGTGGGGGCTTCGAAGGTGACGTGGGCGTGACGTGGGTGTTTCGAACGTGACGTTGGTATTTCGAACGTGACGTGGGTGTGACGTGGGTGCATCGGACGTGACGTGGGCATAACGTGGGGGCTACGAACATTACGCGGGTGTGACGTGGATGCTTCGAATGCGACGTTGGTGTTTCGAACGTGACATGGGTGTGACGTGGGTGCTTGGAACGTGACGTGGGCGTCACGTGGGGGCTTCGAACATGACGTGGGTGTGACGTGGGGGCATCGATCGTGACGTGGACGTGACGTCGGTACTTTATACCTGATGGGGGTGTGACGTGGGTCATTCGAACGTGACGTGGGTGTGACGTGGGGGCTTCGAACGTGACGTGGGCATGACGTGGGTGCTTCGAACATGACGCGGGAGTGACGTGGATGCTTCGAATGTGACGTTGGTGTTTCGAACGTGACAGGGGTGTGACGTGGGTGCTTCGAACGTGACGTGGGCGTCACGTGGGGGCTTCGAACATGACGTGGATGTGAGGTGGGTGCTTCGGACGTGACGTGGGCGTGACATGGGGGCTTCGAAAATGATGTGGGCGTGACGTGGGTGCATCGAACGTGACGTGGGCGTGACGTGGGTGTTTCGAACGTGACGTGGACGTGACGTGGGGGCTTCGAACGTCACGTGGGCGTCACGTGGGGGCATCGAACGTGACGTGGGCGTGACCTGGGTGATTGGAGCGTGACGTGGGTGTGACGTGGGTGTTTCGAACGTGACGTTGGTATTTCGAACGTGACGTGGGTGTGACGTGGGTGCATCGGACGTGACGTGGGCATAACGTGGGGGCTACGAACATTACGCGGGTGTGACGTGGATGCTTCGAATGCAACGTTGGTGTTTCGAACGTGACATGGGTGGGACGTGGGTGCTTGGAACGTGACGTGGGCGTCACGTGGGGGCTTCGAACATGACGTGGGTGTGACGTGGGGGCTTCGAACATGACGTGGGTGTGACGTGGGGGCATCGAACGTGACGTGGGTGTGACGTCGGTACTTTATACCTGATGGGGGTGTGACGTGGGTCATTCGAACGTGACGTGGGTGTGACGTGGGGGCTTCGAACGTGACGTGGGCATGACGTGGGTGATTCGAACGTGACGTGGGTGTGACGTCGGTGATTCGAACGTGACGTGGGCGTGACGTGGGGGCATCGAACGTGACGTGGGTGTGACGTGGGTGTTTCGAACGTGAGTGGGCGTGACGTGGGGGCATCGAACGTGACGTGGGCGTGACATAGGCGCTTCGATCATGACGTGGGCGTGACGTGTGTGGTTTCAACGTGACGTGGGTGTCACGTGGGGCATCGAACGTGACGTGGACGTGACGTCGGTACTTTCAATTTGAGGTTGGTGTGACCTGGGTCATTCGAACGTGACGTACATGTGACGTGGGTGATTCCAACGTGACGTGGGGCTTCGAACGTGACATGGGCGTGACCTGGGTGATTGGAACGTGACGTGGGCGTGACGTGGGTGCTTCGAATGTCACGTGGGCGTCACGTGGGGGCATCGAAGTTGACGTGGGTGTGACCTGGGTGTTTGGAACGTGACGTGGGCGTCACGTGGGGGCTTCGAAGGTGACGTGGGTGTGACGTGGGGGCTTCGAACGTGACCTGGGTGTGAGGTGGGTGTTTCGAACGTGACGTGGGTGTGACGTCGGTACTTTGAATGTGACGTGGGTGTGACCTGGGTCATTGGAACGTGACGTGGGAGTGACGCGGGGGCTTCGAACGTGACGTAAGGGTGACATGGGTGCTTAGAACGTGACGTGGGCGTGCCGTGGGCGATTCCAACGTGACGTGGGGCTTCGAACGTGACGTGGGCGTGATGTGGGTGATTCGAATGTCACTTAGGCGTGACGTGGGGGCTTCGAACGTCACGTGGGCGTGACGTGGGGGCTTCGATGTTGACGTGGGCGTGACCTGGGTGATTGGCACGTGACGTGGATGTGACGTGGGTGGTTTCACCGTGACTTGGGCGTCACGTGGGGTCCTCGAACGTGACTTGGGCGTCACGGGGGTCTTCGAAAGTGACGTGGGCATGACGTGGGTGATTCGAAGGTGACGTGGGTGTGACGTGGGGGCTTCGAACGTGACCTGGGTGTGACGTCGGTACTTTGAATGTGACGTGGGTGTGACCTGGGTCATTGGAACGTGACGTGGGAGTGACGTGGGGGCATCGAACCTTACATAAGGGTGACATGGGTGCTTAGAACGTGACGTGGGCGTGATGCGGGTGATTCCAACGTGACGTGGGGCTTCGAATGTGACGTGGGCGTGACGTGGGTGATTGGAACGTGACGTGGGCGTGACGTCGGTACTTTGAAAGTGACGTGGGTGTGACCTGGGGGCTTCGAACGTGACGTAAGGGCGACATAGGTGCTTAGAACGTGACGTGGGCGTGACGTGGGTGATTCCAACGTGACGTGGGGGCATCGAACGTGACGTGGGTGTGACGTGGGGGCTTCGAACGCGACGTGGGCATGACGTCGGTGATTCGAACGTGACGTGGGTGTGACGTGGGTGTTTCGAACGTGACGTTGGTGTTTCGAACTTGACTTCGGTGTGACGTGGGTGATTCGGACCTGACGTGGGCGTAACGGAGGGGCTTCGAACATGACGTGGATGTGAGGTGGGTGCTTCGGACGTGACGTGGGCGCGACGTGGGGGCTTCGAACGTGACGTGGGCGTGACGTGGGAGTTTCGAACCTGACGTGGACCTGACGTGGTACTTTACATTTGACGTGGGTGTGACCTGGCTCAATCGAACGTGACGTGGGCGTGACCTGGGGGCTTCGAACGTCACGTGGGCGTCACGTGGGGGCATCGAACGTGACGTGGGCGTGACGTGTGTGGTTTCAACGTGACGTGGGTGTGACGTGGGTGTTTCGAACCTGACGTTGGTGATTCCAACGTGACGTGGGTGTGACGTGGGTGCATCGGACGTGACGTGGGCGTAACGTGGGAGCTACGAACATTACGCGGGTGTGACGTGGATGCTTCGAATGCGACGTTGGTGTTTCGAACGTGACATGGGTGTGACGTGGGTGCTTGGAACGTGACGTGGGCGTCACGTGGGGGCTTCGAACATGACGTGGGTGTGACGTGGGGGCATCGATCGTGACGTGGACGTGACGTCGGTACTTTATACCTGATGGGGGTGTGACGTGGGTCATTCGAACGTGACGTGGGAGTGACGTGGGGGCTTCGAACGTGACGTGGGCATGACGTGGGTGATTCGAACGTGACGTGGGCGTGACGTGGGGGCTTCGAAAGTCACGTGGGCGTGACGTGGGGGCTTCGAACGTGACCTGGGTGTGACTTGGGTGTTTCGAACGTGACGTGGGCGTGACGTCGGTACTTTGAATGTGACGTGGGTGTGACGTGGGGGCTTCGAACGTGATGTACGTGTGACGTCGGTACTTTGAATGTGACGTGGGTGTGACGTAGGGGTATCGAACGTGACGTAGGTGTTTCCAAACTGACGTGGGTGTGACGTCGGTATGTTGAATGTGACGTGGGTGTGACGTGCATGGTTCGAACGTGAGGTGGGTGTTTTAAATGTGAGCTGGGCGTGACGTGGGTCATTCGAACATGACGTAGGTGTGACGTGGGTGTTTCGGACGTGACATGGGTGTGACGTAGGTGCTTCGAATGTGATGTGGGCGTAAGGTGGGGGCTTCGAACCTGACGTGGGTGTGACGTGGGGGCTTCGAAAGTGACGTGGGTGTGACGTGGGTCATTTGAACGTGACCTGGGCGTGACGTGGGTGATTCCAACGTGACGTGGGTCATTTGAACGTGACGTGGGCGTGACGTGGGTGATTCGAATGTGACGTGGGCGTGACGTGGGGGCTTCGAACGCCACGTGAGCTTCACGTGGGGGCATCGAACGTGACGTGGGCGTGACGTGGGGGCTTCAAGCGTGACCTGGGTGTGACGTGGGTGTTTCGAACGTGACGTGGGCGTGACGTCAGTACTTTGAATGTGACGTGAGTGTGACCTGGGTGATTGGAACGTGACGTGGGCGTGACGTGGGGGCATCGAACGTGACGTGGACGTCACGTGGGGGCTTCAAGCGTGACCTGGGTGTGACGTGGGTGTTTCGAAGGTGACATGGGCATGACTTTGAATGTGACGTGGGTGTGACCTGGGTCATGCGAACGTGACGTGGGTGTGACGTGGGTGTTTCGAACGTTACGTGGGCATTTTGTGGGTGATTCAAACGTGACGTGGGCGTGACGTGGGTACTTTACATTTGACGTGGGTGTGACCTGGGTGATGCGAACGTGACGTGGGCGTCACGTGGGGGCATCGAACGTGACGTGGACGTCACGTGGGGGCTTCGAAAGTGACGTGGACGTCACGTGGGTGATTCGAAGGTGACGTGGGTGTGACGTGGGTGATTCGAAGGTGACGTGGGCGTCACGTGGGAGCATCGAACGTGACATAAGGGTGACATGGGTGCTTAGAACGTGACGTGGGCGAGATACGGGTGATTCCAACGTGACGTGGGGCTTCGAACATGACGTGGGCGTGACGTGGGTGCTTCGGACGTGACGTGGGCGAGATACGGGTGATTCCAACGTGACGTGGGGCTTCGAACATGACGTGGGCGTGACGTGGGTGCTTCGGACGTGACGTGGGCATGACGTGGGGTCTTCGAAAATGATGTGGGTGTGACGTGGGGGCATCGAACGTGACGTGGGCGTGACGTGGGAGTTTCCAACGTGACGTGGACGTGACGTGATAGTTTACTTTTGACGTGGGTGTGACCTGGGTCAATCGAACGTGACGTGGGTGTGACGTGGGGGCTTCGAACGTGACGTGGGTGTGACGTGGGTATTTCGAACCTGACGTTGGTATTTCGAACGTGACGTGGGTGTGACGTGGGTGCATCGGACGTGACGTGGGCATAACGTGGGGGCTACAAACATTACGCGGGTGTGACGTGGATGCTTCGAATGCGACGTTGGTGTTTCGAACGTGACATGGGTGTGACGTGGGTGCTTGGAACGTGACGTGGGCGTCACGTGGGGGCTTCGAACATGACGTGGGTGTGACGTGGGGGCATCGATCGTGACGTGGACGTGACGTCGGTACTTTATACCTGATGGGGGTGTGACGTGGGTCATTCGAACGTGACGTGGGCGTGACGTGGGGGCTTCGAACGTGACGTGGGCATGACGTGGGTGATTCGAACGTGACGTGGGTGTGACGTCGGTGATTCGAACGTGACGTGGGCGTGACGTGGGGGCATCGAACGTGACGTGGGCGTGACATAGGCGCTTCGATCATGACGTGGGCGTGACGTGTGTGGTTTCAACGTGACGTGGGTGTCACGTGGGGCATCGAACGTGACGTGGACGTGACGTCGGTACTTTCAATTTGAGGTTGGTGTGACCTGGGTCATTCGAACGTGACGTACGTGTGACGTGGGTGATTCCAACGTGACGTGGGGCTTCGAACGTGACGTGGGTGTGACCTGGGTGATTGGAACGTGACGTGGGAGTGACGTGGGGGCTTCGAACGTGACGTAAGGGTGACATGGGTGCCTAGAACGTGACGTGGGCGTGACGTGGGTGATTCAAACATGACGTGGGGCTTCGATCGTGACGTGGGCGTCACGTAGGTGATTGGAACGTGACCTGGGCATGACGTGGGTCATTCGAAGGTGACTTGGGCGTGACGTGGGGGCTTCGAACGTGACGTGGGCATGACGTGGGTGATTCGAAGGTGACGTACGTGTGACGTGGGGGCTTCGAGTGTGACGTGGATGTGACGTGGATGATATGAAAGTGACGTGGGCGTGACGTGGGTGATATGAAAGTGACGTGGACGTGACGTGGGTACTTTACATGTGACGTGGGTGTGACCTGGGTGATGCGAACGTGACGTGGGCGTAACGTGGGGGCCTCGAACGTGACGTGGGCGTGACGTCGGTACTTTGAATGTGACGTGGGTGTGACCTGGGTCATTTGAACGTGACGTGGGAGTGACGTGGGGGCTTCGAACGTGACGCAATGGTGACATGGGTGCTTAAAACGTCACGTGGGTGTCACGTGGGTGATACCACCGTGACGTGGGGCTTCGAACGTGACGTGGGCGTGACGTGGGTGATTCGAATGTGACGTTGGCGTGACGTGGGTGGTTCGAACGTGACGTGGGCGTGACGTGAGTGGATTCAACGTGACGTGGGCGTCACGTGGAAGTTTCGAACGTGACGTGGACGTGACGGCGGTACTTTCAATTTGAGGTTGGTGTGACCTGGGTCATTCGAACGTGACGTGGGAGTGACGTGGGGGCTTCGAACGTGACGTGGGTGTGACGTGGGTCATTCGAACGTGACGTTTGTGTTTCGAAGGTGACGTGGGTATGAGCTAGGTCATTTGATCGTGATGTACGTGTGACGTGGGGGCTTCGAACGTCACGTGGGCGTCACGTGGGGGCATCGAAGTTGACGTGGGGGTGACCTGGGGGATTGGAAAGTCACGTGGACGTGACGTGGATGCATCGAACGTGAAGTGGGTGTGACGTGGGTGTTTCGATCGTGACGTTGGTGTTTCGAACGTGACGTGGGTGTGACGTGGGTGCTTCGGACGTGACGTGGGCGTAACGTGGGGGCTTCGAAGATGACGTGGGAGTGACGTGGATGCTTCGAATGTGACGTTGGTGTTTCGAACGTGACATGGGTGTGACATGGGTGCTTCGAATGTGACGTGGGCGTAACGTGGGGGCTTCGAAGTTACGCGGGCGTGACGTGGGTGATTGGAACGTGACGTGGGTGTGACGTGGGTGATTCGAACGTTACGTGGGCAGGACGTGGTGATTCGAACGTGACCTGGGTGTGACGTGGGTGCATCGAACGTGACGTGGGCGAGACGTTGGTACTTTGAATGTGACGTGGGTGTGACCTGGGTCATTCGAACGTGACGTGGGTGTGACGTGGTGGCTTCAAATGTGACCGGGGTGTGACGTGGGTGTATCGAAGGTGACGTGGGCGTGACGTTGGTACTTTGAATGTGACGTGGGTGTGACCTGGGTGATGCGAACGTGACGTGGGTGTGACGTGGGTGTTTCAAAAGTGACGTGGGCATAACGTGGGTGATTCGAAGGTAACGAGGGTGTGACGTGGGGGCATGGAACGTGACGTGGTTGTGAGGTGGGTGATTCGAACGTGACGTGGGCGTGACGTCGGTACTTTGAATGTGACGTGGGTGTGACCTGGGTCATTTGAACATGATGTGGCAGTGACGTGGGGGCTTCAAACGTGACGTAAGGGCGACATGGGTGCTTAGAACGTGACGTGGGTGTGACGTGGGTGATTCCAATGTGACGTGGGGCTTCGAACGTGACGTGGGCGTCATGTGGGTGATTGGAACGTCACGTGGGCGTGATGTGGGGGCTTCGATGTTGACGTGGGCGTGACCTGGGTGATTGGAACGTGACGTGGGCATGACGTGGGTGATTCGAAGGTGACATGGGTGTGACGTGAGGGCTTCCAACGTGACGTGGGCGTCACGTGGGGGCTTCGAACGTGACGTGGGTGTGACGTGGGTACTTTGCATTTGACGTGGGTATGACCTCGGTGATGCGAACGTGACGTGGGCGTAACGTGGGGGGTTCGAAAGTGACGTGGGCGTGACCTGGGTGATTCAAAGGTGACGTGGGTGTGACGTGGGGTCTTCGAACGTGACGTGGGCGTGACGTCGCCACTTTCAATGTGACGTGGGTGTGACCTGGGTGATTGGAACGTGACGTGGGTGTGACGTGGGGGCTTCGAACGTGACGTGGGTGTGACGTGGGTGTTTCGAACGTGACGTTGGTGTTTCGAACTTGACTTCGGTGTGACGTGGGTGCATCGGACGTGACGTGGGCATCACGTGGGGGCTTCGAACGTGACGTAAGGGTGACATGGGTGTTTCGAACGTGACATGGGCGTGACGTCGGTACTTTGAATGTGACGTGGGTGTGACCTGGGTCATTGGAACGTGACGTGGGAGTGACGTGGGTGCTTCGAACTTGACGTAAGGGTGACATGGGTTCCTAGAACGTGACGTGGGCGTGACGTGGGCGATTCCAACGTGACGTGGGGCTTCGAACGTGACGTGGGCGTGAGGTGGGTGATTCGAATATCACTTGGGCGTGACGTGGGGGCTTCGATGTTGACGTGGGCGTGACCTGGGTGATTGGAACGTGACGTGGACGTGACGTGGGTGGTTTCAACGTGACGTGGGCGTGACGTGGGGGCTTCGGACGTGACGTGGGCGTCACGTGGGTGATTCGAAGGTGACGTGGGTGTGACGTGGGTGATCTGAATGTGACGTGGGCGTGACGTCGGTAGTTTGAATGTGACGTGGGTGTGGGCTGGGTGCTTCGAACGTGACGTGGGAGTGACGTGGGGGCTTCGAACGTGACATAAGGATGACATGGGTGCTTAGAACGTGACGTGGGCGTGATGCGGGTGATTCCAACGTGACGTGGGGCTTCGAATGTGACGTGGGAGTGACGTGGGTGATTGGAACGTGACGTGGGCGTGACGTCGGTACTTTGAAAGTGACGTGGGTGTGACCTGGGGGCTTCGAACGTGACGTAAGGGCGACATGTGTGCATAGAACGTGACGTGGGCGTGACGTGGGTGATTCCAATGTGACGTGGGGGCTTCGAACGTGACATGGGCGTGACGTGGGTGTTTCGAACGTGACGTTGGTGTTTCCAACGTGACGTGGGTGTGACGTGGGTGCTTCGGACGTGACATGGGCGTCATGAGGGGGCTTCAAACGTGACCTGGGTGTGACGTGGTTGATTCGAAGGTGACGTGGGGGTGACATGGGGGCATGGAACGTGACGTGGGTGTGAGGTGGTTGTTTCGAATGTGACGTGGGCGTGACGTCGGTACTTTCAATGTGACGTGGGTGTGACCTGGGTCATTTGAACGTGACGTGGGAGTGACGTGGGGGCTTTGAATGTGACGTAAGGGTGTGACCTGGGGGCTTCGAACGTGACGTAAGGGCGACATGGGTGCTTAGAACGTGACGTGGGCGTGACGTGGGTGATTCCAACGTGACCTGGGTGTGACGTGGTTGATTCGAAGGTGACGTGGGCGTGACGTCAGTACTTTGAATGTGACGTGGGTGTGACCTGGGTCATTGGAACGTGACGTGGGTGTGACGTGGGTGATTCGAACGTGACGTGGGTGTGACCTGGGTCAGTTGAACGTGACGTGGGAGTGACGTGGGGGCTTCAAACATGACGTAAGGGTGACATGGGTGCTTCGAACGTGACGTGGGCGTCACGTGGGTGATTGCATCGTGACGTGGGGGCTTCGAACGTGACATGGGCGTGACATAGGCGCTTCGATCATGACGTGGGCGTGACGTGTGTGGTTTCAACGTGACGTGGGTGTCACGTGGGGCATCGAACGTGACGTGGACGTGACATCGGTACTTTCAATTTGAGGTTGGTGTGACCTGGGTCATTCGAACGTGACGTACGTGTGACGTGGGTGATTCCAACGTGACGTGGGGCTTCGAACGTGACGTGGGTGTGACCTGGGTGATTGGAACGTGACGTGGGTGTGACGTGGGGGCTTCGAATGTGACGTGGGTGTGGCGTGGGTGTTTCGAACGTGACGTGGGTGTGACGTGGGTCATTCCAACGTGACGTGGGGCTTCGAACGTGACGTGGGAGTGACGTGGGTGATTCGAACGTGACGTGGGCGTGACGTCGGAACTTTGAATGTGACGTGGGTGTGACCTGGGTCATTTGATCGTGACGTGGGCGTGACGTGGGTGATTCCAACGTGACGTGGGGCTTTGAACGTGACGTGGGCGTGACGTGGCTGATTCGAATGTGACGTGGGCGTGACGTGGGGGCTTCGAACGTCACGTGAGCGTCACGTGGGGGCATCGAGTTTGACATGGGCGTGACCTGTGTGATTGGAACGTGACGTGGGCGTGACGTGGGGGCTTCGAAAGTGACGTGGGCATGACGTGGGTGATTCGAAGGTGACGTGGGTGTGACGTGGGGGCTTCGAACGTGACGTGGGTGTGACGTGGGTTTTTCGAACGTGACGTGGGCGTGACGTCGGTACTTTGAATGTGACGTGGGTGTGACCTGGGTCATTTGAACGTGACGTGGGAGTGACGTGGGTGGTTCCAACGTGACGTGGGCGTCACGTGGGGGCTTCGGAGGTGACGTGGGCCTTACGTGGGGGCTTAGAAAGTGACGTGGGCATGGCGTGGGTGATTCGAAGGTGACGTGGGTGTGACGTGGGTGCTTCTAACGTGACGTGCATGTGAGGTGGGTGCTTCGGACGTGACGTGGGCGTGACGTGGGGCTTCGAAAATGATGTGGGCGTGACGTGGGTGCATCGAACGTGACGTGGGCGTGACGTGGGTGTTTCGAACGTGACGTGGACGTGACGTGGGGGCTTCGAACGTCACGTGGGCGTCACGTGGGGGCATCGAACGTGACGTGGGCGTGACCTGGGTGATTGGAACGTGACGTGGGTGTGACGTGGGTGTTTCGAACGTGACGTTGGTATTTCGAACGTGACGTGGGTGTGACGTGGGTGCATCGGACGTGACGTGGGCATAACGTGGGGGCTACGAACATTACGCGGGTGTGACGTGGATGCTTCGAATGCGACGTTGGTGTTTCGAACGTGACATGGGTGTGACGTGGGTGCTTGGAACGTGACGTGGGCGTCACGTGGGGGCTTCGAACATGACGTGGGTGTGACGTGGGGGCATCGATCGTGACGTGGACGTGACGTCGGTACTTTATACCTGATGGGGGTGTGACGTGGGTCATTCGAACGTGACGTGGGCGTGACGTGGGGGCTTCGAACGTGACGTGGGCATGACGTGGGTGATTCGAACGTGACGTGGGCGTGGCGTGGGGGCTTCGAAAGTCACGTGGGCGTGACGTGGGGGCTTCGAACGTGACCTGGGTGTGACGTGGGTGTTTCGAACCTGACGTGGGCGTGACGTCGGTACTTTGAATGTGACGTGGGCGTGACATGGGGGCTTCGAAAATGATGTGGGCGTGACGTGGGTGGATCGAACGTGACGTGGGCGTGAGGTGGGTGTTTCGAACGTGACGTGGACGTGACGTGGGGGCTTCGAACGTCACGTGGGCGTCACGTGGGGGCATCGAACGTGACGTGGGCGTGACCTGGGTGATTGGAACGTGACGTGGGTGTGACGTGGGTGCTTGGAACGTGACGTTGGTATTTCGAACGTGACGTGGGTGTGACGTGGGTGCATCGATCGTGACGTGGACGTGACGTCGGTACTTTATACCTGATGGGGGTGTGACGTGGGTCATTCGAACGTGACGTGGGTGTGACGTGGGGGCTTCGAATGTGACGTGGGCATGACTTGGGTGATTCGAATGTGACGTGGGCGTGACGTGGGGGCTTCGAACGTGACGTGGGTGTGACGTGGGTGTTTCGAACCTGACGTTGGTGTTTCGAACGTGACGTGGGTGTGACGTGGGTGCATCGGACGTGACGTGGGCATAACGTGGGGGCTACGAACATTACGCGGGTGTGACGTGGATGCTTCGAATGCGACGTTGGTGTTTCGAACGTGACATGGGTGTGACGTGGGTGCTTGGAACGTGACGTGGGCGTCACGTGGGGGCTTCGAACATGACGTGGGTGTGACGTGGGGGCATCGATCGTGACGTGGACGTGACGTCGGTACTTTATACCTGATGGGGGTGTGACGTGGCTCATTCGAACGTGAAATGGGTGTGACGTGGGGGCTTCGAACGTGACATGGGCGTGACGTGGGTGTTTCGATCGTGACGTTGGTGTTCCCAACGTGACGTGGGTGTGACGTGGGTGCTTCGGACGTGACGTGGGCGTCACGTGGGGGCTTCGAACGTGACGTGGGTGTGAGGTGGGGGTTTCGAACGTGACGTGGGCATGACGTGGGTGATTGGAACGTGACGTGGGCGTCACGTGGGAGTTTCGAACGTGACGTGGGCGTGACGTGAGTACTTTACATTTGACGTGGGTGTGACCTGGGTGATGCAAACGTGACGTGGGCGTAACGTGGGGGCATCGAACGTGACGTGGGCGTCACGTGGGGGCTTCGAAAGTGACGTGGGCATGACGTGGGGGATGCGAAGGTGACGTGGGTGTGACGTGGGGTCTTCGAACGTGACGTGGGAGTGACGTCGCTACTTTCAATGTGACGTGGGTGTTACCTGGGTGATTGGAACGTGACGTGGGAGTGACGTCGGTACTTTCAATTTGAGGTTGGTGTGACCTGGGTCATTTGGACGTGACGTCGCTACTTTCAATTTGAGGCTGGTGTTACCTGGGTCATTCGAGCGTGACGTACGTGTGACGTTCGGGCTTCGAACGTGATGTGGGTGTTTCAAAACCTTCGTGGGTGTGACGTGGGGGCTTCGAACGTGACGTAGGCGTAACGTGGGTCTTTACAAGTGACCTGGGCGTGACGTGGGGGCTTCGATCGTGACGTGGACGTGACGTCGGTACTTTATATCTGACGTGGGTGTGACCTGGCTCATTTGAACGTGACGTGGCTGTGACGTGGGGGCTTCGAACGTGACGTGGGCATGACGTGGGTGATTCGAACGTGACGTGGGTGTGACGTCAGTACTTTATACCTGATGGGGGTGTGACGTGGGTCATTCGAACGTGACGTGGGTGTGACGTGGGGGCTTCGAACGTGACGTGGGCATGACGTGGGTGATTCGAACGTGACGTGGGTGTGACGTCGGTACTTTCAATGTGACCTGGGTGTGACCTGGGGGCTTCGAACGTGACGTAAGGGCGACATGGGTGCTTAGAACGTGACGTGGGCGTGACGTGGGTGATTCCAACGTGACGTGGGGGCTTCGAACGTGACATGGGCGTGACGTGGGTGTTTCGAACGTGACGTTGGTGTTTCCAACGTGACGTGGGTGTGACGTGGGGGCTTCGAACGTGACGTGGGCATGACGTGGGGGCGTCGAACATGACGCGGGAGTGACGTGGATGCTTCGAATGTGACGTTGGTGTTTCGAACGTGACAGGGGTGTGACGTGGGTGCTTCGAACGTGACGTGGGCGTCACGTGGGGGCTTCGAACATGACGTGGATGTGAGGTGGGTGCTTCGGACGTGACGTGGGCGTGACGTCGGGGCTTCGAAAATGATGTGGGCGTGACGTGGGTGCATCGAACGTGACGTGGGCGTGACGTGGGTGTTTCGAACGTGACGTGGACGTGACGTGGGGGCTTCGAACGTCACGTGGGCGTCACGTGGGGGCATCGAACGTGACGTGGGCGTGACCTGGGTGATTGGAACGTGACGTGGGTGTGACGTGGGTGTTTCGAACGTGACGTTGGTATTTCGAACGTGACGTGGGTGTGACGTGGGTGCATCGGACGTGACGTGGGCATAACGTGGGGGCTACGAACATTACGCGGGTGTGACGTGGATGCTTCGAATGCGACGTTGGTGTTTCGAACGTGACATGGGTGTGACGTGGGTGCTTGGAACGTGACGTGGGCGTCACGTGGGGGCTTCGAACATGACGTGGGTGTGACGTGGGGGCATCGATCGTGACGTGGGTGTGACGTCGGTACTTTATACATGATGGGGGTGTGACGTGGGTGCTTGGAACGTGACGTGGGCGTCACGTGGGGGCTTCGAACATGACGTGGATGTGAGGTGGGTGCTTCGGACGTGACGTGGGCGTGACGTGGGGGCTTCGAAAATGATGTGGGCGTGACGTGGGGGCATCGAACGTCACGTGGGCGTGACCTGGGTGATTGGAACGTGACGTGGGTGTGATGTGGGGGCTTCGAAGGTGACGTGGGCGTGACGTCGGTACTTTGAATGTGACGTGGGTGTGACCTGGGTCATTGGAACGTGACGTGGGAGTGACGTGGGTGCTTCGAACTTGACGTAAGGGTGACATGGGTTCCTAGAACGTGACGTGGGCGTGACGTGGGCGATTCCAACGTGACGTGGGGCTTCGAACGTGACGTGGGCGTTTTGTGGGTGATTCGAATATCACTTGGGCGTGACGTGGGGGCTTCGATGTTGACGTGGGCGTGACCTGGGTGATTGGAACGTGACGTGGACGTGACGTGGGTGGTTTCAACGTGACGTGGGCGTGACGTGGGGGCTTCGGACGTGACGTGGGCGTCACGTGGGTGATTCGAAGGTGACGTGGGTGTGACGTGGGTGATCTGAATGTGACGTGGGCGTGACGTCGGTAGTTTGAATGTGACGTGGGTGTGGGCTGGGTGCTTCGAACGTAACGTGGGAGTGACGTGGGGGCTTCGAACGTGACATAAGGATGACATGGGTGCTAAGAACGTGACGTGGGCGTGATGCGGGTGATTCCAACGTGACGTGGGGCTTCGAATGTGACGTGGGAGTGACGTGGGTGATTGGAACGTGACGTGGGCGTGACGTCGGTACTTTGAAAGTGACGTGGGTGTGACCTGGGGGCTTCGAACGTGACGTAAGGGCGACATGTGTGCATAGAACGTGACGTGGGCGTGACGTGGGTGATTCCAATGTGACGTGGGGGCTTCGAACGTGACATGGGCGTGACGTGGGTGTTTCGAACGTGACGTTGGTGTTTCCAACGTGACGTGGGTGTGACGTGGGTGCTTCGGACGTGACATGGGCGTCATGAGGGGGCTTCAAACGTGACCTGGGTGTGACGTGGTTGATTCGAAGGTGACGTGGGGGTGACATGGGGGCATGGAACGTGACGTGGGTGTGAGGTGGTTGTTTCGAATGTGACGTGGGCGTGACGTCGGTACTTTCAATGTGACGTGGGTGTGACCTGGGTCATTTGAACGTGACGTGGGAGTGACGTGGGGGCTTTGAATGTGACGTAAGGGTGTGACCTGGGGGCTTCGAACGTGACGTAAGGGCGACATGGGTGCTTAGAACGTGACGTGGGCGTGACGTGGGTGATTCCAACGTGACCTGGGTGTGACGTGGTTGATTCGAAGGTGACGTGGGCGTGACGTCAGTACTTTGAATGTGACGTGGGTGTGACCTGGGTCATGCGAACGTGACGTGGGTGTGACGTGGGTGATTCGAACGTGACGTGGGTGTGACCTGGGTCAGTTGAACGTGACGTGGGAGTGACGTGGGGGCTTCAAACATGACGTAAGGGTGACATGGGTGCTTCGAACGTGACGTGGGCGTCACGTGGGTGATTGCATCGTGACGTGGGTGTGACGTGGGGGCTTCGAACGTGACCTGGGTGTGACGTCGGTACTTTGAATGTGACGTGGGTGTGACCTGGGCCATTTGAACGTGACGTGGGCGTGACGTGGGTGATTCGAAAGTGACGTGGGTGTGACGTGGGTGCTTCGAACGTGACGTGGGCGTGACATAGGCGCTTCGATCATGACGTGGGCGTGACGTGTGTGGTTTCAACGTGACGTGGGTGTCACGTGGGGCATCGAACGTGACGTGGACGTGACGTCGGTACTTTCAATTTGAGGTTGGTGTGACCTGGGTCATTCGAACGTGACGTACGTGTGACGTGGGTGATTCCAACGTGACGTGGGGCTTCGAACGTGACGTGGGTGTGACCTGGGTGATTGGAACGTGACGTGGGTGTGACTTGGGGGCTTCGAATGTGACGTGGGTGTGGCGTGGGTGTTTCGAACGTGACGTGGGTGTGACGTGGGTGATTCCAACGTGACGTGGGGCTTCGAACGTGACGTGGGAGTGACGTGGGTGATTCGAACGTGACGTGGGCGTGACGTCGGAACTTTGAATGTGACGTGGGTGTGACCTGGGTCATTTGAACGTGACGTGGGCATGACGTGGGGTCTTCGATCGTGACATAAGGATGACATGGGTGCTTAGAACGTGACGTGGGCGTGACGTGGGTGATTCCAACGTGACGTGGGGCTTTGAACGTGACGTGGGCGTGACGTGGCTGATTCGAATGTGACGTGGGCGTGACGTGGGGGCTTCGAACGTCACGTGAGCGTCACGTGGGGGCATCGAGTTTGACATGGGCGTGACCTGTGTGATTGGAACGTGACGTGGGCGTGACGTGGGGGCTTCGAAAGTGACGTGGGCATGACGTGGGTGATTCGAAGGTGACGTGGGTGTGACGTGGGGGCTTCGAACGTGACGTGGGCATGACGTGGGTGTTTCGAACGTGACGTGGGCGTGACGTCGGTACTTTGAATGTGACGTGGGTGTGACCTGGGTCATTTGAACGTGACGTGGGAGTGACGTGGGTGGTTCCAACGTGACGTGGGCGTCACCTGGGGGCTTCGGAGGTGACGTGGGCCTTACGTGGGGGCTTAGAAAGTGACGTGGGCATGGCGTGGGTGATTCGAAGGTGACGTGGGTGTGACGTGGGTGCTTCTAACGTGACGTGTATGTGAGGTGGGTGCTTCGGACGTGACGTGGGCGTGACGTGGGGGCTTCGAAAATGATGTGGGTGTGACGTGGGTGCTTCGGACATGACGTGGGCGTAACGTGGGGGCTTCGAGCATGACGCGGGAGTGACGTGGATGCTTCGAATGTGACGTTGGTGTTTCGAACGTGACAGGGGTGTGACGTGGGTGCTTCGGACGTGATGTGGGCGTAATGTGGGGGATTCGAACATGACACGTAGTGACGTGGATGCTTCGAATTTGACGTTGGTGTTTCGAACGTGACATGGGTGTGACGTGGGTGCTTCGAACGTGACGTGGGCGTCACGTGGGGGCTTCGAACATGACGTGGATGTGAGGTGGGTGCTTCGGACGTGACGTGGGCGTGACGTCGGGGCTTCGAAAATGATGTGGGCGTGACGTGGGTGCATCGAACGTGACGTGGGCGTGACGTGGGTGTTTCGAACGTGAAGTGGACGTGACGTGGGGGCTTCGAACGTCACGTGGGCGTCACGTGGGGGCATCGAACGTCACGTGGGCGTGACCTGGGTGATTGGAACGTGACGTGGGTGTGACGTGGGGGCTTCGAAGGTGACGTGGGCGTGACGTGGGTGTTTCGAACGTGACGTTGGTATTTCGAACGTGACGTGGGTGTGACGTGGGTGCATCGGACGTGACGTGGGCATAACGTGGGGGCTACGAACATTACGCGGGTGTGACGTGGATGCTTCGAATGCGACGTTGGTGTTTCGAACGTGACATGGGTGTGACGTGGGTGCTTGGAACGTGACGTGGGCGTCACGTGGGGGCTTCGAACATGACGTGGGTGTGACGTGGGGGCATCGATCGTGACGTGGACGTGACGTCGGTACTTTATACCTGATGGGGGTGTGACGTGGGTCATTCGAACGTGAAGTGGGTGTGACGTGGGGGCTTCGAACGTGACATGGGCGTGACGTGGGTGTTTCGATCGTGACGTTGGTGTTCCCAACGTGACGTGGGTGTGACGTGGGTGCTTCGGACGTGACGTGGGCGTCACGTGGGGGCTTCGAACGTGACGTGGGTGTGAGGTGGGGGTTTCGAACGTGACGTGGGCATGACGTGGGTGATTGGAACGTGACGTGGGCGTCACGTGGGAGTTTCGAACGTGACGTGGGCGTGACGTGAGTACTTTACATTTGACGTGTGTGTGACCTGGGTGATGCAAACGTGACGTGGGCGTAACGTGGGGGCATCGAACGTGACGTGGGCGTCACGTGGGTGATTGCATCGTGACGTGGGTGTGACGTGGGGGCTTCGAACGTGACCTGGGTGTGACGTCGGTACTTTGAATGTGACGTGGGTGTGACCTGGGCCATTTGAACGTGACGTGGGCGTGACGTGGGTGATTCGAAAGTGACGTGGGTGTGACGTGGGTGCTTCGAACGTGACGTGGGCGTGACATAGGCGCTTCGATCATGACGTGGGCGTGACGTGTGTGGTTTCAACGTGACGTGGGTGTCACGTGGGGCATCGAACGTGACGTGGACGTGACGTCGGTACTTTCAATTTGAGGTTGGTGTGACCTGGGTCATTCGAACGTGACGTACGTGTGACGTGGGTGATTCCAACGTGACGTGGGGCTTCGAACGTGACGTGGGTGTGACCTGGGTGATTGGAACGTGACGTGGGTGTGACTTGGGGGCTTCGAATGTGACGTGGGTGTGGCGTGGGTGTTTCGAACGTGACGTGGGTGTGACGTGGGTGATTCCAACGTGACGTGGGGCTTCGAACGTGACGTGGGAGTGACGTGGGTGATTCGAACGTGACGTGGGCGTGACGTCGGAACTTTGAATGTGACGTGGGTGTGACCTGGGTCATTTGAACGTGACGTGGGCATGACGTGGGGTCTTCGATCGTGACATAAGGATGACATGGGTGCTTAGAACGTGACGTGGGCGTGACGTGGGTGATTCCAACGTGACGTGGGGCTTTGAACGTGACGTGGGCGTGACGTGGCTGATTCGAATGTGACGTGGGCGTGACGTGGGGGCTTCGAACGTCACGTGAGCGTCACGTGGGGGCATCGAGTTTGACATGGGCTTGACCTGTGTGATTGGAACGTGACGTGGGCGTGACGTGGGGGCTTCGAAAGTGACGTGGGCATGACGTGGGTGATTCGAAGGTGACGTGGGTGTGACGTGGGGGCTTCGAACGTGACGTGGGCATGACGTGGGTGTTTCGAACGTGACGTGGGCGTGACGTCGGTACTTTGAATGTGACGTGGGTGTGACCTGGGTCATGCGAACGTGACGTGGGTGTGACGTGGGTGATTCGAACGTGACGTGGGTGTGACCTGGGTCAGTTGAACGTGACGTGGGAGTGACGTGGGGGCTTCAAACATGACGTAAGGGTGACATGGGTGCTTCGAACGTGACGTGGGCGTCACGTGGGTGATTGCATCGTGACGTGGGTGTGACGTGGGGGCTTCGAACGTGACCTGGGTGTGACGTCGGTACTTTGAATGTGACGTGGGTGTGACCTGGGCCATTTGAACGTGACGTGGGCGTGACGTGGGTGATTCGAAAGTGACGTGGGTGTGACGTGGGTGCTTCGAACGTGACGTGGGCGTGACATAGGCGCTTCGATCATGACGTGGGCGTGACGTGTGTGGTTTCAACGTGACGTGGGTGTCACGTGGGGCATCGAACGTGACGTGGACGTGACGTCGGTACTTTCAATTTGAGGTTGGTGTGACCTGGGTCATTCGAACGTGACGTACGTGTGACGTGGGTGATTCCAACGTGACGTGGGGCTTCGAACGTGACGTGGGTGTGACCTGGGTGATTGGAACGTGACGTGGGTGTGACTTGGGGGCTTCGAATGTGACGTGGGTGTGGCGTGGGTGTTTCGAACGTGACGTGGGTGTGACGTGGGTGATTCCAACGTGACGTGGGGCTTCGAACGTGACGTGGGAGTGACGTGGGTGATTCGAACGTGACGTGGGCGTGACGTCGGAACTTTGAATGTGACGTGGGTGTGACCTGGCTCATTTGAACGTGACGTGGGCATGACGTGGGGTCTTCGATCGTGACATAAGGATGACATGGGTGCTTCGAACGTCACGTGGGCGTAACGTGGGGGCTTCGAGCATGACGCGGGAGTGACGTGGATGCTTCGAATGTGACGTTGGTGTTTCGAACGTGACAGGGGTGTGACGTGGGTGCTTCGGACGTGATGTGGGCGTAATGTGGGGGATTCGAACATGACACGTAGTGACGTGGATGCTTCGAATTTGACGTTGGTGTTTCGAACGTGACATGGGTGTGACGTGGGTGCTTCGAACGTGACGTGGGCGTCACGTGGGGGCTTCGAACATGACGTCGATGTGAGGTGGGTGCTTCGGACGTGACGTGGGCGTGACGTCGGGGCTTCGAAAATGATGTGGGCGTGACGTGGGTGCATCGAACGTGACGTGGGCGTGACGTGGGTGTTTCGAACGTGAAGTGGACGTGACGTGGGGGCTTCGAACGTCACGTGGGCGTCACGTGGGGGCATCGAACGTCACGTGGGCGTGACCTGGGTGATTGGAACGTGACGTGGGTGTGACGTGGGGGCTTCGAAGGTGACGTGGGCGTGACGTGGGTGTTTCGAACGTGACGTTGGTATTTCGAACGTGACGTGGGTGTGACGTGGGTGCATCGGACGTGACGTGGGCATAACGTGGGGGCTACGAACATTACGCGGGTGTGACGTGGATGCTTCGAATGCGACGTTGGTGTTTCGAACGTGACATGGGTGTGACGTGGGTGCTTGGAACGTGACGTGGGCGTCACGTGGGGGCTTCGAACATGACGTGGGTGTGACGTGGGGGCATCGATCGTGACGTGGACGTGACGTCGGTACTTTATACCTGATGGGGGTGTGACGTGGGTCATTCGAACGTGAAGTGGGTGTGACGTGGGGGCTTCGAACGTGACATGGGCGTGACGTGGGTGTTTCGATCGTGACGTTGGTGTTCCCAACGTGACGTGGGTGTGACGTGGGTGCTTCGGACGTGACGTGGGCGTCACGTGGGGGCTTCGAACGTGACGTGGGTGTGAGGTGGGGGTTTCGAACGTGACGTGGGCATGACGTGGGTGATTGGAACGTGACGTGGGCGTCACGTGGGAGTTTCGAACGTGACGTGGGCGTGACGTGAGTACTTTACATTTGACGTGTGTGTGACCTGGGTGATGCAAACGTGACGTGGGCGTAACGTGGGGGCATCGAACGTGACGTGGGCGTCACGTGGGGGCTTCGAAAGTGACGTGGGCATGACGTGGGGGATGCGAAGGTGACGTGGGTGTGACGTGGGGTCTTCGAACGTGACGTGGGAGTGACGTCGCTACTTTCAATGTGACGTGGGTGTTACCTGGGTGATTGGAACGTGACGTGGGAGTGACGTCGGTACTTTCAATTTGAGGTTGGTGTGACCTGGGTCATTTGGACGTGACGTCGCTACTTTCAATTTGAGGCTGGTGTTACCTGGGTCATTCGAGCGTGACGTACGTGTGACGTTCGGGCTTCGAACGTGATGTGGGTGTTTCAAAACTAACGTGGGTGTGACGTGGGGGCTTCGAACGTGACGTAGGCGTAACGTGGGTGTTTACAAGTGACCTGGGCGTGACGTGGGGGCTTCGATCGTGACGTGGACGTTTCGTCGGTACTTTATATCTGACGTGGGTGTGACCTGGCTCATTTGAACGTGACGTGGCTGTGACGTGGGGGCTTCGAACGTGACGTGGGCATGACGTGGGGGCTTCGAACATGACGCGGGAGTGACGTGGATGCTTCGAATGTGACGTTGGTGTTTCGAACGTGACAGGGGTGTGACGTGGGTGCTTCGAACGTGACGTGGGCGTCACGTGGGGGCTTCGAACATGACGTGGATGTGAGGTGGGTGCTTCGGACGTGACGTGGGCGTGACGTCGGGGCTTCGAAAATGATGTGGGCGTGATGTGGGGGCTTCGAACGTCACGTGGGCGTCACGTGGGGGCATCGAACGTCACGTGGGCGTGACCTGGGTGATTGGAACGTGACGTGGGTGTGACGTGGGGGCTTCGAAGGTGACGTGGGCGTGACGTGGGTGTTTCGAACGTGACGTTGGTATTTCGAACGTGACGTGGGTGTGACGTGGGTGCATCGGACGTGACGTGGGCATAACGTGGGGGCTACGAACATTACGCGGGTGTGACGTGGATGCTTCGAATGCGACGTTGGTGTTTCGAACGTGACATGGGTGTGACGTGGGTGCTTGGAACGTGACGTGGGCGTCACGTGGGGGCTTCGAACATGACGTGGGTGTGACGTGGGGGCATCGATCGTGACGTGGACGTGACGTCGGTACTTTATACCTGATGGGGGTGTGACGTGGGTCATTCGAACGTGACGTGGGTGTGACGTGGGGGCTTCGAACGTGACGTGGGCATGACGTGGGGGCTTCGAACATGACGCGGGAGTGACGTGGATGCTTCGAATGTGACGTTGGTGTTTCGAACGAGACAGGGGTGTGACGTGGGTGCTTCGAACGTGACGTGGGCGTCACGTGGGGGCTTCGAACATGACGTGGATGTGAGGTGGGTGCTTCGGACGTGACGTGGGCGTGACATGGGGGCTTCGAAAATGATGTGGGCGTGACGTGGGTGCATCGAACGTGACGTGGGCGTGACGTGGGTGTTTCGAACGTGACGTGGACGTGACGTGGGGGCTTCGAACGTCACGTGGGCGTCACGTGGGGGCATCGAACGTGACGTGGGCGTGACCTGGGTGATTGGAACGTGACGTGGGTGTGACGTGGGTGTTTCGAACGTGACGTTGGTATTTCGAACGTGACGTGGGTGTGACGTGGGTGCATCGGACGTGACGTGGGCATAACGTGGGGGCTACGAACATTACGCGGGTGTGACGTGGATGCTTCGAATGCGACGTTGGTGTTTCGAACGTGACATGGGTGTGACGTGGGTGCTTGGAACGTGACGTGGGCGTCACGTGGGGGCTTCGAACATGACGGGGGTGTGACGTGGGGGCATCGATCGTGACGTGGACGTGACGTCGGTACTTTATACCTGATGGGGGTGTGACGTGGGTCATTCGAACGTGACGTGGGTGTGACGTGGGGGCTTCGAACGTGACGTGGGCGTCACGTGGGGGCTTCGAACGTGACGTGGGTGTGAGGTGGGGGTTTCGAACGTGACGTGGGCATGACGTGGGTGATTGGAACGTGACGTGGGCGTCACGTGGGAGTTTCGAACGTGACGTGGGCGTGACGTGAGTACTTTACATTTGACGTGGGTGTGACCTGGGTGATGCAAACGTGACGTGGGCGTAACGTGGGGGCATCGAACGTGACGTGGGCGTCACGTGGGGGCTTCGAAAGTGACGTGGGCATGACGTGGGGGATGCGAAGGTGACGTGGGTGTGACGTGGGGTCTTCGAACGTGACGTGGGAGTGACGTCGCTACTTTCAATGTGACGTGGGTGTTACCTGGGTGATTGGAACGTGACGTGGGAGTGACGTCGGTACTTTCAATTTGAGGTTGGTGTGACCTGGCTCATTTGAACGTGACGTGGCTGTGACGTGGGGGCTTCGAACGTGATGTGGGCATGACGTGGGTGATTCGAACGTGACGTGGGTGTGACGTCAGTACTTTATACCTGATGGGGGTGTGACGTGGGTCATTCGAACGTGACGTGGGTGTGACGTGGGGGCTTCGAACGTGACGTGGGCATGACGTGGGGGCGTCGAACATGACGCGGGAGTGACGTGGATGCTTCGAATGTGACGTTGGTGTTTCGAACGTGACAGGGGTGTGACGTGGGTGCTTCGAACGTGACGTGGACGTGACGTGGGGGCTTCGAACGTCACGTGGGCGTCACGTGGGGGCATCGAACGTGACGTGGGCGTGACCTGGGTGATTGGAACGTGACGTGGGTGTGACGTGGGTGTTTCGAACGTGACGTTGGTATTTCGAACGTGACGTGGGTGTGACGTGGGTGCATCGGACGTGACGTGGGCATAACGTGGGGGCTACGAACATTACGCGGGTGTGACGTGGATGCTTCGAATGCGACGTTGGTGTTTCGAACGTGACATGGGTGTGACGTGGGTGCTTGGAACGTGACGTGGGCGTCACGTGGGGGCTTCGAACATGACGTGGGTGTGACGTGGGGGCATCGATCGTGACGTGGGTGTGACGTCGGTACTTTATACATGATGGGGGTGTGACGTGGGTGCTTGGAACGTGACGTGGGCGGGACGTGGGGGCTTCGAAAATGATGTGGGCGTGACGTGGGTGCATCGAACGTGACGTGGGCGTGACGTGGGTGTTTCGAACGTGAAGTGGACGTGACGTGGGGGCTTCGAACGTCACGTGGGCGTGACGTGGGGGCATCGAACGTCACGTGGGCGTGACCTGGGTGATTGGAACGTGACGTGGGTGTGACGTGGGGGCTTCGAAGGTGACGTGGGCGTGACGTCGGTACTTTGAATGTGACGTGGGTGTGACCTGGGTCATTGGAACGTGACGTGGGAGTGACGTGGGTGCTTCGAACTTGACGTAAGGGTGACATGGGTTCCTAGAACGTGACGTGGGCGTGACGTGGGCGATTCCAACGTGACGTGGGGCTTCGAACGTGACGTGGGCGTGAGGTGGGTGATTCGAATATCACTTGGGCGTGACGTGGGGGCTTCGAAAATGATGTGGGTGTGACCTGGGTGATTGGAACGTGACGTGGGTGTGACGTGGGTGTTTCGAACCTGACGTTGGTATTTCGAACGTGACGTGGGTGTGATGTGGGTGCATCGGACGTGACGTGGGCATCACGTGGGGGCTTCGAACGTGACGTAAGGGTGACATGGGTGTTTCGAACGTGACATGGGCGTGACGTCGGTACTTTGAATGTGACGTGGGTGTGACCTGGGTCATTGGAACGTGACGTGGGAGTGACGTGGGTGCTTCGAACTTGACGTAAGGGTGACATGGGTGCTGAGAACGTGACGTGGGCGTGACGTGGGCGATTCCAACGTGACGTGGGGCTTCGAACGTGACGTGGGCGTGAGGTGGGTGATTCGAATATCACTTGGGCGTGACGTGGGGGCTTCGATGTTGACGTGGGCGTGACCTGGGTGATTGGAACGTGACGTGGACGTGACGTGGGTGGTTTCAACGTGACGTGGGCGTGACGTGGGGGCTTCGGACGTGACGTGGGCGTCACGTGGGTGATTCGAAACTAACGTGGGCATGACGTGGGTGATCTGAATGTGACGTGGACGTGACGTCGGTAGTTTGAATGTGACGTGGGTGTGGGCTGGGTGCTTCGAACGTAACGTGGGAGTGACGTGGGGTCTTCGAACGTGACATAAGGATGACATGGGTGCTTCGAACGTGACGTGGGCGTGATGCGGGTGATTCCAACGTGACGTGGGGCTTCGAATGTGACGTGGGAGTGACGTGGGTGATTGGAACGTGACGTGGGCGTGACGTCGGTACTTTGAAAGTGACGTGGGTGTGACCTGGGGGCTTCGAACGTGACGTAAGGGCGACATGTGTGCATAGAACGTGACGTGGGCGTGACGTGGGTGATTCCAATGTGACGTGGGGGCTTCGAACGTGACATGGGCGTGACGTGGGTGTTTCGAACGTGACGTTGGTGTTTCCAACGTGACGTGGGTGTGACGTGGGTGCTTCGGACCTGACATGGGCGTCATGAGGGGGCTTCAAACGTGACCTGGGTGTGACGTGGTTGATTCGAAGGTGACGTGGGGGTGACATGGGGGCATGGAACGTGACGTGGGTGTGAGGTGGTTGTTTCGAATGTGACGTGGGCGTGACATCGGTACTTTCAATGTGACGTGGGTGTGACCTGGGTCATTTGAACGTGACGTGGGAGTGACGTGGGGGCTTTGAATGTGACGTAAGGGTGTGACCTGGGGGCTTCGAACGTGACGTAAGGGCGACATGGGTGCTTAGAACGTGACGTGGGCGTGACGTGGGTGATTCCAACGTGACCTGGGTGTGACGTGGTTGATTCGAAGGTGACGTGGGCGTGACGTCAGTACTTTGAATGTGACGTGGGTGTGACCTGGGTCATGCGAACGTGACGTGGGTGTGACGTGGGTGATTCGAACGTGACGTGGGTGTGACCTGGGTCAGTTGAACGTGACGTGGGAGTGACGTGGGGGCTTCAAACATGACGTAAGGGTGACATGGGTGCTTCGAACGTGACGTGGGCGTCACGTGGGTGATTGCATCGTGACGTGGGTGTGACGTGGGGGCTTCGAACGTGACCTGGGTGTGACGTCGGTACTTTGAATGTGACGTGGGTGTGACCTGGGCCATTTGAACGTGACGTGGGCGTGACGTGGGTGATTCGAAAGTGACGTGGGTGTCACGTGGGTGCTTCGAACGTGACGTGGGCGTGACATAGGCGCTTCGATCATGACGTGGGCGTGACGTGTGTGGTTTCAACGTGACGTGGGTGTCACGTGGGGCATCGAACGTGACGTGGACGTGACGTCGGTACTTTCAATTTGAGGTTGGTGTGACCTGGGTCATTCGAACGTGACGTACGTGTGACGTGGGTGATTCCAACGTGACGTGGGGCTTCGAACGTGACGTGGGTGTGACCTGGGTGATTGGAACGTGACGTGGGAGTGACGTGGGGGCTTCGAATGTGACGTGGGTGTGGCGTGGGTGTTTCGAACGTGACGTGGGTGTGACGTGGGTGATTCCAACGTGACGTGGGGCTTCGAACGTGACGTGGGCGTGAGGTGGGTGATTCGAATATCACTTGGGCGTGACGTGGGGGCTTCGAAAATGATGTGGGTGTGACCTGGGTGATTGGAACGTGACGTGGGCGTCACGTGGGGGCTTCGAACATGACGTGGGTGTGACGTGGGGGCATCGATCGTGACGTGGACGTGACGTCGGTACTTTATACCTGATGGGGGTGTGACGTGGGTCATTCGAACGTGACGTGGGTGTGACGTGGGGGCTTCGAACGTGACGTGGGCATGACGTGGGGGCTTCGAACATGACGCGGGAGTGACGTGGATGCTTCGAATGTGACGTTGGTGTTTCGAACGAGACAGGGGTGTGACGTGGGTGCTTCGAACGTGACGTGGGCGTCACGTGGGGGCTTCGAACATGACGTGGATGTGAGGTGGGTGCTTCGGACGTGACGTGGGTGTGACATGGGGGCTTCGAAAATGATGTGGGCGTGACGTGGGTGCATCGAACGTGACGTGGGCGTGACGTGGGTGTTTCGAACGTGACGTGGACGTGACGTGGGGGCTTCGAACGTCACGTGGGCGTCACGTGGGGGCATCGAACGTGACGTGGGCGTGACCTGGGTGATTGGAACGTGACGTGGGTGTGACGTGGGTGTTTCGAACGTGACGTTGGTATTTCGAACGTGACGTGGGTGTGACGTGGGTGCATCGGACGTGACGTGGGCATAACGTGGGGGCTACGAACATTACGCGGGTGTGACGTGGATGCTTCGAATGCGACGTTGGTGTTTCGAACGTGACATGGGTGTGACGTGGGTGCTTGGAACGTGACGTGGGCGTCACGTGGGGGCTTCGAACATGACGGGGGTGTGACGTGGGGGCATCGATCGTGACGTGGACGTGACGTCGGTACTTTATACCTGATGGGGGTGTGACGTGGGTCATTCGAACGTGACGTGGGTGTGACGTGGGGGCTTCGAACGTGACGTGGGCGTCACGTGGGGGCTTCGAACGTGACGTGGGTGTGAGGTGGGGGTTTCGAACGTGACGTGGGCATGACGTGGGTGATTGGAACGTGACGTGGGCGTCACGTGGGAGTTTCGAACGTGACGTGGGCGTGACGTGAGTACTTTACATTTGACGTGGGTGTGACCTGGGTGATGCAAACGTGACGTGGGCGTAACGTGGGGGCATCGAACGTGACGTGGGCGTCACGTGGGGGCTTCGAAAGTGACGTGGGCATGACGTGGGGGATGCGAAGGTGACGTGAGTGTGACGTGGGGTCTTCGAACGTGACGTGGGAGTGACGTCGCTACTTTCAGTGTGACGTGGGTGTTACCTGGGTGATTGGAATGTGACGTGGGAGTGACGTCGGTACTTTCAATTTGAGGTTGGTGTGACCTGGCTCATTTGAACGTGACGTGGCTGTGACGTGGGGGCTTCGAACGTGATGTGGGCATGACGTGGGTGATTCGAACGTGACGTGGGTGTGACGTCAGTACTTTATACCTGATGGGGGTGTGACGTGGGTCATTCGAACGTGACGTGGGTGTGACGTGGGGGCTTCGAACGTGACGTGGGCATGACGTGGGGGCGTCGAACATGACGCGGGAGTGACGTGGATGCTTCGAATGTGACGTTGGTGTTTCGAACGTGACAGGGGTGTGACGTGGGTGCTTCGAACGTGACGTGGACGTGACGTGGGGGCTTCGAACGTCACGTGGGCGTCACGTGGGGGCATCGAACGTGACGTGGGCGTGACCTGGGTGATTGGAACGTGACGTGGGTGTGACGTGGGTGTTTCGAACGTGACGTTGGTATTTCGAACGTGACGTGGGTGTGACGTGGGTGCATCGGACGTGACGTGGGCATAACGTGGGGGCTACGAACATTACGCGGGTGTGACGTGGATGCTTCGAATGCGACGTTGGTGTTTCGAACGTGACATGGGTGTGACGTGGGTGCTTGGAACGTGACGTGGGCGTCACGTGGGGGCTTCGAACATGACGTGGGTGTGACGTGGGGGCTTCGAACATGACGTGGGTGTGACGTGGGGGCATCGATCGTGACGTGGGTGTGACGTCGGTACTTTATACATGATGGGGGTGTGACGTGGGTGCTTGGAACGTGACGTGGGCGGGACGTGGGGGCTTCGAAAATGATGTGGGCGTGACGTGGGTGCATCGAACGTGACGTGGGCGTGACGTGGGTGTTTCGAACGTGAAGTGGACGTGACGTGGGGGCTTCGAACGTCACGTGGGCGTCACGTGGGGGCATCGAACGCCACGTGGGCGTGACCTGGGTGATTGGAACGTGACGTGGGTGTGACGTGGGGGCTTCGAAGGTGACGTGGGCGTGACGTCGGTACTTTGAATGTGACGTGGGTGTGACCTGGGTCATTGGAACGTGACGTGGGAGTGACGTGGGTGCTTCGAACTTGACGTAAGGGTGACATGGGTTCCTAGAACGTGACGTGGGCGTGACGTGGGCGATTCCAACGTGACGTGGGGCTTCGAACGTGACGTGGGCGTGAGGTGGGTGATTCGAATATCACTTGGGCGTGACGTGGGGGCTTCGAAAATGATGTGGGTGTGACCTGGGTGATTGGAACGTGACGTGGGTGTGACGTGGGTGTTTCGAACCTGACGTTGGTATTTCGAACGTGACGTGGGTGTGATGTGGGTGCATCGGACGTGACGTGGGCATCACGTGGGGGCTTCGAACGTGACGTAAGGGTGACATGGGTGTTTCGAACGTGACATGGGCGTGACGTCGGTACTTTGAATGTGACGTGGGTGTGACCTGGGTCATTGGAACGTGACGTGGGAGTGACGTGGGTGCTTCGAACTTGACGTAAGGGTGACATGGGTGCTGAGAACGTGACGTGGGCGTGACGTGGGCGATTCCAACGTGACGTGGGGCTTCGAACGTGACGTGGGCGTGAGGTGGGTGATTCGAATGTCACTTGGGCGTGACGTGGGGGCTTCGATGTTGACGTGGGCGTGACCTGGGTGATTGGAACGTGACGTGGACGTGACGTGGGTGGTTTCAACGTGACGTGGGCGTGACGTGGGGGCTTCGGACGTGACGTGGGCGTCACGTGGGTGATTCGAAACTAACGTGGGCATGACGTGGGTGATCTGAATGTGACGTGGGCGTGACGTCGGTACTTTGAATGTGACGTGGGTGTGGGCTGGGTGCTTCGAACGTAACGTGGGAGTGACGTGGGGTCTTCGAACGTGACATAAGGGTGACATGAGTGCTTAGAACGTGACGTGGGCGTGATGCGGGTGATTCCAACGTGACGTGGGGCTTCGAATGTGACGTGGGAGTGACGTGGGTGATTGGAACGTGACGTGGGCGTGACGTCGGTACTTTGAAAGTGACGTGGGTGTGACCTGGGGGCTTCGAACGTGACGTAAGGGCGACGTGTGCATAGAACGTGACGTGGGCGTGACGTGGGTGATTCCAATGTGACGTGGGGGCTTCGAACGTGACATGGGCGTGACGTGGGTGTTTCGAACGTGACGTTGGTGTTTCCAACGTGACGTGGGTGTGACGTGGGTGCTTCGGACGTGACATGGGCGTCATGAGGGGGCTTCAAACGTGACCTGGGTGTGACGTGGTTGATTCGAAGGTGACGTGGGGGTGACATGGGGGCATGGAACGTGACGTGGGTGTGAGGTGGTTGTTTCGAATGTGACGTGGGCGTGACATCGGTACTTTCAATGTGACGTGGGTGTGACCTGGGTCATTTGAACGTGACGTGGGAGTGACGTGGGGGCTTTGAATGTGACGTAAGGGTGTGACCTGGGGGCTTCGAACGTGACGTAAGGGCGACATGGGTGCTTAGAACGTGACGTGGGCGTGACGTGGGTGATTCCAACGTGACCTGGGTGTGACGTGGTTGATTCGAAGGTGACGTGGGCGTGACGTCAGTACTTTGAATGTGACGTGGGTGTGACCTGGGTCATGCGAACGTGACGTGGGTGTGACGTGGGTGATTCGAACGTGACGTGGGTGTGACCTGGGTCAGTTGAACGTGACGTGGGAGTGACGTGGGGGCTTCAAACATGACGTAAGGGTGACATGGGTGCTTCGAACGTGACGTGGGCGTCACGTGGGTGATTGCATCGTGACGTGGGTGTGACGTGGGGGCTTCGAACGTGACCTGGGTGTGACGTCGGTACTTTGAATGTGACGTGGGTGTGACCTGGGCCATTTGAACGTGACGTGGGCGTGACGTGGGTGATTCGAAAGTGACGTGGGTGTCACGTGGGTGCTTCGAACGTGACGTGGGCGTGACATAGGCGCTTCGATCATGACGTGGGCGTGACGTGTGTGGTTTCAACGTGACGTGGGTGTCACGTGGGGCATCGAACGTGACGTGGACGTGACGTCGGTACTTTCAATTTGAGGTTGGTGTGACCTGGGTCATTCGAACGTGACGTACGTGTGACGTGGGTGATTCCAACGTGACGTGGGGCTTCGAACGTGACGTGGGTGTGACCTGGGTGATTGGAACGTGACGTGGGAGTGACGTGGGGGCTTCGAATGTGACGTGGGTGTGGCGTGGGTGTTTCGAACGTGACGTGGGTGTGACGTGGGTGATTCCAACGTGACGTGGGGCTTCGAACGTGACGTGGGAGTGACGTGGGTGATTCGAACGTGACGTGGGCGTGACGTCGGAACTTTGAATGTGACGTGCGTGTGACCTGGGTCATTTGAACGTGACGTGGGAGTGACGTGGGGTCTTCGAACGTGACATAAGGATGACATGGGTGCTTAGAACGTGACGTGGGCGTGACGTGGGTGATTCCAACGTGACGTGGGGCTTTGAACGTGACGTGGGCGTGACGTGGCTGATTCGAATGTGACGTGGGCGTGACGTGGGGGCTTCGAACGTCACGTGAGCGTCACGTGGGGGCATCGAGTTTGACATGGGCGTGACCTGTGTGATTGGAACGTGACGTGGGCGTGACGTGGGGGCTTCGAAAGTGACGTGGGCATGACGTGGGTGATTCGAAGGTGACGTGGGTGTGACGTGGGGGCTTCGAACGTGACGTGGGCATGACGTGGGTGTTTCGAACGTGACGTGGGCGTGACGTCGGTACTTTGAATGTGACGTGGGTGTGACCTGGGTCATTTGAACGTGACGTGGGAGTGACGTGGGTGGTTCCAACGTGACGTGGGCGTCACGTGGGGGCTTCGGAGGTGACGTGGGCCTTACGTGGGGGCTTAGAAAGTGACGTGGGCATGGCGTGGGTGATTCGAAGGTGACGTGGGTGTGACGTGGGTGCTTCTAACGTGACGTGCATGTGAGGTGGGTGCTTCGGACGTGACGTGGGCGTGACGTGGGGGCTTCGAAAATGATGTGGGTGTGACGTGGGTGCTTCGGACATGACGTGGGCGTAACGTGGGGGCTTCGAGCATGACGCGGGAGTGACGTGGATGCTTCGAATGTGACGTTGGTGTTTTGAACGTGACAGGGGTGTGACGTGGGTGCTTCGAACGTGACGTGGGCGTCACGTGGGGGCTTCGAACATGACGTGGATGTGAGGTGGGTGCTTCGGACGTGACGTGGGCGTGACGTGGGGGCTTCGAAAATGATGTGGGCGTGACGTGGGTGCATCGAACGTGACGTGGGCGTGACGTGGGTGTTTCGAACGTGAAGTGGACGTGACGTGGGGGCTTCGAACGTCACGTGGGCGTCACGTGGGGGCATCGAACGTGACGTGGGCGTGACCTGGGTGATTGGAACGTGACGTGGGTGTGACGTGGGGGCTTCGAAGGTGACGTGGGCGTGACGTGGGTGTTTCGAACGTGACGTTGGTATTTCGAACGTGACGTGGGTGTGACGTGGGTGCATCGGACGTGACGTGGGCATAACGTGGGGGCTACGAACATTACGCGGGTGTGACGTGGATGCTTCGAATGCGACGTTGGTGTTTCGAACGTGAAATGGGTGTGACGTGGGTGCTTGGAACGTGACGTGGGCGTCACGTGGGGGCTTCGAACATGACGTGGGTGTGACGTGGGGGCATCGATCGTGACGTGGACGTGACGTCGGTACTTTATACCTGATGGGGGTGTGACGTGGGTCATTCGAACGTGACATGGACGTGACGTGGTACTTTACATTTGACGTGGGTGTGACCTGGCTCAATCGAACGTCATGTGGGTGTGACGTGGGGGCTTCGAATGTGACGTGGGCGTGACGTGGGTGATTCGAATGTGACGTGGACGTGACGTGGGGGCTTTGAACGTCACGTGGGCGTCACGTGGGGGCATCGAACGTCACGTGGGCGTGACCTGGTTGATTGGAACGTGACGTGGGTGTGACGTGGGGGCTTTGAACGTGACGTGGGAGTGACGTGGGTGTTTCGAACCTGACGTTGGTATTTCGAACGTGACGTGGGTGTGACGTGGGTGCATCGGACGTGACGTGGGCATAACGTGGGGGCTACGAACATTACGCGGGTGTGACGTGGATGCTTCGAATGCAACGTTGGTGTTTCGAACGTGAAATGGGTGTGACGTGGGTGTTTCGAACGTTAAATGGTTGTGACGTGGGTGCTTGGAACGTGACGTGGGCGTGACGTGGGGGCATCGATCGTGACGTGGACGTGACGTCGGTACTTTATACCTGATAGGGGTGTGACGTGGGTCATTGGAACGTGACGTGGGCGTGACGTGGCTACTTTACATTTGACTTGGGTGTGACCTGGGTGATGCGAACGTGACGTGGGCGTCACGTGGGGGCATCGAACGTGACGTTGGCGTCACGTGGGGGCTTCGAAAGTGACGTGGACGTCACGTGGGTGATTCGAAGATGACGTGGGTGTGACGTGGGGGCTTCGAACGTGACGTGGGTGTGAAGTGGGTGTTTCGAACGTGACGTGGGTGTGACATCGGTACTTTGAATGTGACGTGGGTGTGACCTGGGTCATTGGAACGTGACGTGGGAGTGACGTGGGTGCTTCGAACTTGACGTAAGGGTGACATGGGTGCTTAGAACGTGACGTGGGCGTGACGTGGGCGATTCCAACGTGACGTGGGGCTTTGAACGTGACGTGGGCGTGAGGTGGGGGCTTCGATGTTGACGTGGGCGTGACCTGGGTGATTGGAACGTGACGTGGACGTGACGTGGGTGGTTTCAGCGTGACGTGAGCGTCACGTGGGGTCCTCGAACGTGACTTGGGCGTCACGTGGGGTCTTCAAAAGTGACGTGGGCATGACGTGGGTGATTCGAAGGTGACGTGGGTGTGACGTCGGTGATTCGAACGTGACGTGGGCGTGACGTGGGGGCATCGAACGTGACGTGGGCGTGACGTGGGGGCTTCGAACGTGACGTGGGCATGACGTGGGTGATTCGAACGTGACGTGGGTGTGACGTCGGTGATTCGAACGTGACGTGGGCGTGACGTGGGGGCATCGAACGTGACGTGGGCGTGACGTGGGGGCTTCGAACGTGACGTGGGTGTGACGTGGGTGTTTCGAACGTGACGTGGGCGTGACGTGGGGGCTTCGAACGTGACGTGGGCGTGACGTGGGGGCATCGAACGTGACGTGGGCGTGACATAGGCGCTTCGATCATGACGTGGGCGTGACGTGTGTGGTTTCAACGTGACGTGGGTGTCACGTGGGGCATCGAACGTGACGTGGACGTGACGTCGGTACTTTCAATTTGAGGTTGGTGTGACCTGGGTCATTCGAACGTGACGTACATGTGACGTGGGTGATTCCAACGTGACGTGGGGCTTCGAACGTGACGTGGGTGTGACCTGGGTGATTGGAACGTGACGTGGGTGTGACGTGGGGGCTTCGAACGTGACGTGGGTGTGACGTGGGTGTTTCGAACGTGACGTTGGTGTTTCGAACTTGATTTCGGTGTGACGTGGGTGCTTCGGACCTGACGTGGGCGTAACATGGGGGCTTCGAGCATGACGCGGGAGTGACGTGGATGCTTCGAATGTGACGTTGGTGTTTCGAACGTGACAGGGGTGTGACGTGGGTGCTTCGAACGTGACGTGGGCGTCACGTGGGGGCTTCGAACATGACGTGGATGTGAGGTGGGTGCTTCGGACGTGACGTGGGCGTGACGTGGGGGCTTCGAAAATGATGTGGGCGTGACGTGGGTGCATCGAACGTGACGTGGGCGTGACGTGGGTGTTTCGAACGTGACGTGGGCGTGACGTGGGGGCTTCGAACGTCACGTGGGCGTCACGTGGGGGCATCGAACGTCACGTGGGCGTGACCTGGGTGATTGGAACGTGACGTGGGTGTGACGTGGGGGCTTCGAAGGTGACGTGGGCGTGACGTGGGTGTTTCGAACGTGACGTTGGTATTTCGAACGTGACGTGGGTGTGACGTGGGTGCATCGGACGTGACGTGGGCATAACGTGGGGGCTACGAACATTACGCGGGTGTGACGTGGATGCTTCGAATGCGACGTTGGTGTTTCGAACGTGACATGGGTGTGACGTGGGTGCTTGGAACGTGACGTGGGCGTCACGTGGGGGCTTCGAACATGACGGGGGTGTGACGTGGGGGCATCGATCGTGACGTGGACGTGACGTCGGTACTTTATACCTGATGGGGGTGTGACGTGGGTCATTCGAACGTGACGTGGGTGTGACGTAGGGGCTTCGAACGTGACGTGGGCATGACGTGGGGGCTTCGAACATGACGCGGGAGTGACGTGGATGCTTCGAATGTGACGTTGGTGTTTCGAACGTGACAGGGGTGTGACGTGGGTGCTTCGAACGTGACGTGGGCGTCACATGGGGGCTTCGAACATGACGTGAATGTGAGGTGGGTGCTTCGGACGTGACGTGGTCGTGACATGGGGGCTTCGAAAATGATGTGGGCGTGACGTGGGTGCATCGAACGTGACGTGGGCGTGAGGTGGGTGATTCCAATGTGACGTGGGGGCTTCGAACGTGACATGGGCGTGACGTGGGTGTTTCGAACGTGACGTTGGTGTTTCCAACGTGACGTGGGTGTGACGTGGGTGCTTCGGACCTGACATGGGCGTCATGAGGGGGCTTCAAACGTGACCTGGGTGTGACGTGGTTGATTCGAAGGTGACGTGGGGGTGACATGGGGGCATGGAACGTGACGTGGGTGTGAGGTGGTTGTTTCGAATGTGACGTGGGCGTGACATCGGTACTTTCAATGTGACGTGGGTGTGACCTGGGTCATTTGAACGTGACGTGGGAGTGACGTGGGGGCTTTGAATGTGACGTAAGGGTGTGACCTGGGGGCTTCGAACGTGACGTAAGGGCGACATGGGTGCTTAGAACGTGACGTGGGCGTGACGTGGGTGATTCCAACGTGACCTGGGTGTGACGTGGTTGATTCGAAGGTGACGTGGGCGTGACGTCAGTACTTTGAATGTGACGTGGGTGTGACCTGGGTCATGCGAACGTGACGTGGGTGTGACGTGGGTGATTCGAACGTGACGTGGGTGTGACCTGGGTCAGTTGAACGTGACGTGGGAGTGACGTGGGGGCTTCAAACATGACGTAAGGGTGACCTGGGGGCTTCGAACGTGACGTAAGGGCGACATGGGTGCTTAGAACGTGACGTGGGCGTCACGTGGGTGATTGCATCGTGACGTGGGTGTGACGTGGGGGCTTCGAACGTGACCTGGGTGTGACGTCGGTACTTTGAATGTGACGTGGGTGTGACCTGGGCCATTTGAACGTGACGTGGGCGTGACGTGGGTGATTCGAAAGTGACGTGGGTGTGACGTGGGTGCTTCGAACGTGACGTGGGCGTGACATAGGCGCTTCGATCATGACGTGGGCGTGACGTGTGTGGTTTCAACGTGACATGGGTGTCACGTGGGGCATCGAACGTGACGTGGACGTGACGTCGGTACTTTCAATTTGAGGTTGGTGTGACCTGGGTCATTCGAACGTGACGTACGTGTGACGTGGGTGGTTCCAACGTGACGTGGGCGTCACGTGGGGGCTTCGGAGGTGACGTGGGTGTGACGTGGGGGCTTAGAAACTGACGTGGGCATGGCGTGGGTGATTCGAAGGTGACGTGGGTGTGACGTGGGTGCTTCTAACGTGACGTGCATGTGAGGTGGGTGTTTCGGACGTGACGTGGGCGTGACGTGGGGGCTTCGAAAATGATGTGGGTGTGACGTGGGTGCTTCGGACATGACGTGGGCGTAACGTTGGGGCTTCGAGCATGACGCGGGAGTGACGTGGATGCTTCGAATGTGACGTTGGTGTTTTGAACGTGACAGGGGTGTGACGTGGGTGCTTCGAACGTGACGTGGGCGTCACGTGGGGGCTTCGAACATGACGTGGATGTGAGGTGGGTGCTTCGGACGTGACGTGGGCGTGACGTGGGGGCTTCGAAAATGATGTGGGCGTGACGTGGGTGCATCGAACGTGACGTGGGCGTGACGTGGGTGTTTCGAACGTGAAGTGGACGTGACGTGGGGGCTTCGAACGTCACGTGGGCGTCACGTGGGGGCATCGAACGTGAAGTGGGCGTGACCTGGGTGATTGGAACGTGACGTGGGTGTGACGTGGGTGCTTCGAAGGTGACGTGGGCGTGACGTGGGTGTTTCGAACGTGACGTTGGTATTTCGAACGTGACGTGGGTGTGACGTGGGTGCATCGGACGTGACGTGGGCATAACGTGGGGGCTACGAACATTACGCGGGTGTGACGTGGATGCTTCGAATGCGACGTTGGTGTTTCGAACGTGACATGGGTGTGACGTGGGTGCTTGGAACGTGACGTGGGCGTCACGTGGGGGCTTCGAACATGACGTGGGTGTGACGTGGGGGCATCGATCGTGACGTGGACGTGACGTCGGTACTTTATACCTGATGGGGGTGTGACGTGGGTCATTCGAACGTGACATGGACGTGACGTGGTACTTTACATTTGACGTGGGTGTGACCTGGCTCAATCGAACGTCATGTGGGTGTGACGTGGGGGCTTCGAATGTGACGTGGGCGTGACGTGGGTGATTCGAATGTGACGTGGGCGTGACGTGGGGGCTTCGAACGTCACGTGGGCGTCACGTGGGGGCATCGAACGTCACGTGGGCGTGACCTGGGTGATTGGAACGTGACGTGGGTGTGACGTGGGGGCTTTGAACGTGACGTGGGTGTGACGTGGGTGTTTCGAACCTGACGTTAATATTTCGAACGTGACGTGGGTGTGACGTGGGTGCATCGGACGTGACGTGGGCATAACGTGGGGGCTACGAACATTACGCGGGTGTGACGTGGATGCTTCGAATGCAACGTTGGTGTTTCGAACGTGAAATGGGTGTGACGTGGGTGTTTCGAACGTGAAATGGGTGTGACGTGGGTGCTTGGAACGTGACGTGGGCGTGACGTGGGGGCATCGATCGTGACGTGGACGTGACGTCGGTACTTTATACCTGATAGGGGTGTGACGTGGGTGATTCGAACGTGACGTGCGCGTGACGTGGGCACTTTACATTTGACTTGGGTGTGACCTGGGTGATGCGAACGTGACGTGGGCGTCACGTGGGGGCATCGAACGTGACGTTGGCGTCACGTGGGGGCTTCGAAAGTGACGTGGACGTCACGTGGGTGATTCGAAGATGACGTGGGTGTGACGTGGGGGCTTCGAACGTGACGTGGGTGTGAAGTGGGTGTTTCGAACGTGACGTGGGTGTGACGTCGGTACTTTGAATGTGACGTGGGTGTGACCTGGGTCATTGGAACGTGACGTGGGAGTGACGTGGGTGCTTCGAACTTGACGTAAGGGTGACATGGGTGCTTAGAACGTGACGTGGGCGTGACGTGGGCGATTCCAACGTGACGTGGGGGCTTTGAACGTGACGTGGGCGTGAGGTGGGTGATTCGAATATCACTTGGGCGTGATGTGGGGGCTTCGATGTTGACGTGGGCGTGACCTGGGTGATTGGAACGTGACGTGGGTGTGACGTGGGGGCATCGGACGTGACGTGGGCATGACGTGGGTGATTCGAACGTGACGTGGGTGTGACGTCGGTGATTCGAACGTGACGTGGGCGTGACGTGGGGGCATCGAACGTGACGTGGGCGTGACGTGGGGGCTTCGAACGTGACGTGGGTGTGACGTGGGTGTTTCGAACGTGACGTGGGCGTGACGTGGGGGCTTCGAACGTGACGTGGGCGTGACGTGGGGGCATCGAACGTGACGTGGGCGTGACATAGGCGCTTCGATCATGACGTGGGCGTGACGTGTGTGGTTTCAACGTGACGTGGGTGTCACGTGGGGCATCGAACGTGACGTGGACGTGACGTCGGTACTTTCAATTTGAGGTTGGTGTGACCTGGGTCATTCGAACGTGACGTACATGTGACGTGGGTGATTCCAACGTGACGTGGGGCTTCGAACGTGACGTGGGTGTGACCTGGGTGATTGGAACGTGACGTGGGTGTGACGTGGGGGCTTCGAACGTGACGTGGGTGTGACGTGGGTGATTCGAACGTGACGTGGGTGTGACGTCGGTGATTCGAACGTGACGTGGGCGTGACGTGGGGGCATCGAACGTGACGTGGGCGTGACGTGGGGGCTTCGAACGTGACGTGGGTGTGACGTGGGTGTTTCGAACGTGACGTGGGCGTGACGTGGGGGCTTCGAACGTGACGTGGGCGTGACGTGGGGGCATCGAACGTGACGTGGGCGTGACATAGGCGCTTCGATCATGACGTGGGCGTGACGTGTGTGGTTTCAACGTGACGTGGGTGTCACGTGGGGCATCGAACGTGACGTGGACGTGACGTCGGTACTTTCAATTTGAGGTTGGTGTGACCTGGGTCATTCGAACGTGACGTACATGTGACGTGGGTGATTCCAACGTGACGTGGGGCTTCGAACGTGACGTGGGTGTGACCTGGGTGATTGGAACGTGACGTGGGTGTGACGTGGGGGCTTCGAACGTGACGTGGGTGTGACGTGGGTGTTTCGAACGTGACGTTGGTGTTTCGAACTTGACTTCGGTGTGACGTGGGTGCTTCCGACCTGACGTGGGCGTAACGTGGGGGCTTCGAGCATGACGCGGGAGTGACGTGGATGCTTCGAATGTGACGTTGGTGTTTCGAACGTGACAGGGGTGTGACGTGGGTGCTTCGAACGTGACGTGGGCGTCACGTGGGGGCTTCGAACATGACGTGGATGTGAGGTGGGTGCTTCGGACGTGACGTGGGCGTGACGTGGGGGCTTCGAAAATGATGTGGGCGTGACGTGGGTGCATCGAACGTGACGTGGGCGTGACGTGGGTGTTTCGAACGTGAAGTGGACGTGACGTGGGGGCTTCGAACGTCACGTGGGCGTCACGTGGGGGCATCGAACGTGAAGTGGGCGTGACCTGGGTGATTGGAACGTGACGTGGGTGTGACGTGGGGGCTTCGAAGGTGACGTGGGCGTGACGTGGGTGTTTCGAACGTGACGTTGGTATTTCGAACGTGACGTGGGTGTGACGTGGGTGCATCGGACGTGACGTGGGCATAACGTGGGGGCTACGAACATTACGCGGGTGTGACGTGGATGCTTCGAATGCGACGTTGGTGTTTCGAACGTGACATGGGTGTGACGTGGGTGCTTGGAACGTGACGTGGGCGTCACGTGGGGGCTTCGAACATGACGTGGGTGTGACGTGGGGGCATCGATCGTGACGTGGACGTGACGTCGGTACTTTATACCTGATGGGGGTGTGACGTGGGTCATTCGAACGTGACGTGGGTGTGACGTGGGGGCTTCGAACGTGACGTGGGCATTACGTGGGGGCTTCGAACATGACGCGGGAGTGACGTGGATGCTTCGAATGTGACGTTGGTGTTTCGAACGTGACAGGGGTGTGACGTGGGTGCTTCGAACGTGACGTGGGCGTCACGTGGGGGCTTCGAACATGACGTGGATGTGAGGTGGGTGCTTCGGACGTGACGTGGGCGTGACATGGGGGCTTCGAAAATGATGTGGGCGTGACGTGGGTGCATCGAACGTGACGTGGGCGTGAGGTGGGTGTTTCGAACGTGACGTGGACGTGACGTGGGGGCTTCGAACGTCACGTGGGCGTCACGTGGGGGCATCGAACGTGACGTGGGCGTGACCTGGGTGATTGGAACGTGACGTGGGTGTGACGTGGGTGTTTCGAACGTGACGTTGGTATTTCGAACGTGACGTGGGTGTGACGTGGGTGCATCGGACGTGACGTGGGCATAACGTGGGGGCTACGAACATTACGCGGGTGTGACGTGGATGCTTCGAATGCGACGTTGGTGTTTCGAACGTGACAGGGGTGTGACGTGGGTGCATCGGACCTGACGTGGGCATAACGTGGGGGCTACGAACATTACGCGGGTGTGACGTGGATGCTTCGAATGCGACGTTGGTGTTTCGAACGTGACATGGGTGTGACGTGGGTGCTTGGAACGTGACGTGGGCGTCACGTGGGGGCTTCGAACATGACGGGGGTGTGACGTGGGGGCATCGATCGTGACGTGGACGTGACGTCGGTACTTTATACCTGATGGGGGTGTGACGTGGGTCATTCGAACGTGACGTGGGTGTGACGTGGGGGCTTCGAACGTGACGTGGGCGTCACGTGGGGGCTTCGAACGTGACGTGGGTGTGAGGTGGGGGTTTCGAACGTGACGTGGGCATGACGTGGGTGATTGGAACGTGACGTGGGCGTCACGTGGGAGTTTCGAACGTGACGTGGGCGTGACGTGAGTACTTTACATTTGACGTGGGTGTGACCTGGGTGATGCAAACGTGACGTGGGCGTAACGTGGGGGCATCGAACGTGACGTGGGCGTCACGTGGGGGCTTCGAAAGTGACGTGGGCATGACGTGGGGGATGCGAAGGTGACGTGAGTGTGACGTGGGGTCTTCGAACGTGACGTGGGAGTGACGTCGCTACTTTCAATGTGACGTGGGTGTTACCTGGGTGATTGGAACGTGACGTGGGAGTGACGTCGGTACTTTCAATTTGAGGTTGGTGTGACCTGGCTCATTTGAACGTGACGTGGCTGTGACGTGGGGGCTTCGAACGTGATGTGGGCATGACGTGGGTGATTCGAACGTGACGTGGGTGTGACGTCAGTACTTTATACCTGATGGGGGTGTGACGTGGGTCATTCGAACGTGACGTGGGTGTGACGTGGGGGCTTCGAACGTGACGTGGGCATGACGTGGGGGCGTCGAACATGACGCGGGAGTGACGTGGATGCTTCGAATGTGACGTTGGTGTTTCGAACGTGACAGGGGTGTGACGTGGGTGCTTCGAACGTGACGTGGACGTGACGTGGGGGCTTCGAACGTCACGTGGGCGTCACGTGGGGGCATCGAACGTGACGTGGGCGTGACCTGGGTGATTGGAACGTGACGTGGGTGTGACGTGGGTGTTTCGAACGTGACGTTGGTATTTCGAACGTGACGTGGGTGTGACGTGGGTGCATCGGACGTGACGTGGGCATAACGTGGGGGCTACGAACATTACGCGGGTGTGACGTGGATGCTTCGAATGCGACGTTGGTGTTTCGAACGTGACATGGGTGTGACGTGGGTGCTTGGAACGTGACGTGGGCGTCACGTGGGGGCTTCGAACATGACGTGGGTGTGACGTGGGGGCTTCGAACATGACGTGGGTGTGACGTGGGGGCATCGATCGTGACGTGGGTGTGACGTCGGTACTTTATACATGATGGGGGTGTGACGTGGGTGCTTGGAACGTGACGTGGGCGGGACGTGGGGGCTTCGAAAATGATGTGGGCGTGACGTGGGTGCATCGAACGTGAAGTGGACGTGACGTGGGGGCTTCGAACGTCACGTGGGCGTCACGTGGGGGCATCGAACGCCACGTGGGCGTGACCTGGGTGATTGGAACGTGACGTGGGTGTGACGTGGGGGCTTCGAAGGTGACGTGGGCGTGACGTCGGTACTTTGAATGTGACGTGGGTGTGACCTGGGTCATTGGAACGTGACGTGGGAGTGACGTGGGTGCTTCGAACTTGACGTAAGGGTGACATGGGTTCCTAGAACGTGACGTGGGCGTGACGTGGGCGATTCCAACGTGACGTGGGGCTTCGAACGTGACGTGGGCGTGAGGTGGGTGATTCGAATATCACTTGGGCGTGACGTGGGGGCTTCGAAAATGATGTGGGTGTGACCTGGGTGATTGGAACGTGACGTGGGTGTGACGTGGGTGTTTCGAACCTGACGTTGGTATTTCGAACGTGACGTGGGTGTGATGTGGGTGCATCGGACGTGACGTGGGCATCACGTGGGGGCTTCGAACGTGACGTAAGGGTGACATGGGTGTTTCGAACGTGACATGGGCGTGACGTCGGTACTTTGAATGTGACGTGGGTGTGACCTGGGTCATTGGAACGTGACGTGGGAGTGACGTGGGTGCTTCGAACTTGACGTAAGGGTGACATGGGTGCTGAGAACGTGACGTGGGCGTGACGTGGGCGATTCCAACGTGACGTGGGGCTTCGAACGTGACGTGGGCGTGAGGTGGGTGATTCGAATGTCACTTGGGCGTGACGTGGGGGCTTCGATGTTGACGTGGGCGTGACCTGGGTGATTGGAACGTGACGTGGACGTGACGTGGGTGGTTTCAACGTGACGTGGGCGTGACGTGGGGGCTTCGGACGTGACGTGGGCGTCACGTGGGTGATTCGAAACTAACGTGGGCATGACGTGGGTGATCTGAATGTGACGTGGGCGTGACGTCGGTAGTTTGAATGTGACGTGGGTGTGGGCTGGGTGCTTCGAACGTAACGTGGGAGTGACGTGGGGTCTTCGAACGTGACATAAGGGTGACATGAGTGCTTAGAACGTGACGTGGGCGTGATGCGGGTGATTCCAACGTGACGTGGGGCTTCGAATGTGACGTGGGAGTGACGTGGGTGATTGGAACGTGACGTGGGCGTGACGTCGGTACTTTGAAAGTGACGTGGGTGTGACGTGGGGGCTTCGAACGTGACGTAAGGGCGACGTGTGCATAGAACGTGACGTGGGCGTGACGTGGGTGATTCCAATGTGACGTGGGGGCTTCGAACGTGACATGGGCGTGACGTGGGTGTTTCGAACGTGACGTTGGTGTTTCCAACGTGACGTGGGTGTGACGTGGGTGCTTCGGACGTGACATGGGCGTCATGAGGGGGCTTCAAACGTGACCTGGGTGTGACGTGGTTGATTCGAAGGTGACGTGGGGGTGACATGGGGGCATGGAACGTGACGTGGGTGTGAGGTGGTTGTTTCGAATGTGACGTGGGCGTGACATCGGTACTTTCAATGTGACGTGGGTGTGACCTGGGTCATTTGAACGTGACGTGGGAGTGACGTGGGGGCTTTGAATGTGACGTAAGGGTGTGACCTGGGGGCTTCGAACGTGACGTAAGGGCGACATGGGTGCTTAGAACGTGACGTGGGCGTGACGTGGGTGATTCCAACGTGACCTGGGTGTGACGTGGTTGATTCGAAGGTGACGTGGGCGTGACGTCAGTACTTTGAATGTGACGTGGGTGTGACCTGGGTCATGCGAACGTGACGTGGGTGTGACGTGGGTGATTCGAACGTGACGTGGGTGTGACCTGGGTCAGTTGAACGTGACGTGGGAGTGACGTGGGGGCTTCAAACATGACGTAAGGGTGACATGGGTGCTTCGAACGTGACGTGGGCGTCACGTGGGTGATTGCATCGTGACGTGGGTGTGACGTGGGGGCTTCGAACGTGACCTGGGTGTGACGTCGGTACTTTGAATGTGACGTGGGTGTGACCTGGGCCATTTGAACGTGACGTGGGCGTGACGTGGGTGATTCGAAAGTGACGTGGGTGTCACGTGGGTGCTTCGAACGTGACGTGGGCGTGACATAGGCGCTTCGATCATGACGTGGGCGTGACGTGTGTGGTTTCAACGTGACGTGGGTGTCACGTGGGGCATCGAACGTGACGTGGACGTGACGTCGGTACTTTCAATTTGAGGTTGGTGTGACCTGGGTCATTCGAACGTGACGTACGTGTGACGTGGGTGATTCCAACGTGACGTGGGGCTTCGAACGTGACGTGGGTGTGACCTGGGTGATTGGAACGTGACGTGGGAGTGACGTGGGGGCTTCGAATGTGACGTGGGTGTGGCGTGGGTGTTTCGAACGTGACGTGGGTGTGACGTGGGTGATTCCAACGTGACGTGGGGCTTCGAACGTGACGTGGGAGTGACGTGGGTGATTCGAACGTGACGTGGGCGTGACGTCGGAACTTTGAATGTGACGTGGGTGTGACCTGGGTCATTTGAACGTGACGTGGGAGTGACGTGGGGTCTTCGAACGTGACATAAGGATGACATGGGTGCTTAGAACGTGACGTGGGCGTGACGTGGGTGATTCCAACGTGACGTGGGGCTTTGAACGTGACGTGGGCGTGACGTGGCTGATTCGAATGTGACGTGGGCGTGACGTGGGGGCTTCGAACGTCACGTGGGCGTCACGTGGGGGCATCGAGTTTGACATGGGCGTGACCTGTGTGATTGGAACGTGACGTGGGCGTGACGTGGGGGCTTCGAAAGTGACGTGGGCATGACGTGGGTGATTCGAAGGTGACGTGGGTGTGACGTGGGGGCTTCGAACGTGACGTGGGCATGACGTGGGTGTTTCGAACGTGACGTGGGCGTGACGTCGGTACTTTGAATGTGACGTGGGTGTGACCTGGGTCATTTGAACGTGACGTGGGAGTGACGTGGGTGGTTCCAACGTGACGTGGGCGTCACGTGGGGGCTTCGGAGGTGACGTGGGTGTGACGTGGGGGCTTAGAAACTGACGTGGGCATGGCGTGGGTGATTCGAAGGTGACGTGGGTGTGACGTGGGTGCTTCTAACGTGACGTGCATGTGAGGTGGGTGCTTCGGACGTGACGTGGGCGTGACGTGGGGGCTTCGAAAATGATGTGGGTGTGACGTGGGTGCTTCGGACATGACGTGGGCGTAACGTGGGGGCTTCGAGCATGACGCGGGAGTGACGTGGATGCTTCGAATGTGACGTTGGTGTTTTGAACGTGACAGGGGTGTGACGTGGGTGCTTCGAACGTGACGTGGGCGTCACGTGGGGGCTTCGAACATGACGTGGATGTGAGGTGGGTGCTTCGGACGTGACGTGGGCGTGACGTGGGGGCTTCGAAAATGATGTGGGCGTGACGTGGGTGCATCGAACGTGACGTGGGCGTGACGTGGGTGTTTCGAACGTGAAGTGGACGTGACGTGGGGGCTTCGAACGTCACGTGGGCGTCACGTGGGGGCATCGAACGTCACGTGGGCGTGACCTGGGTGATTGGAACGTGACGTGGGTGTGACGTGGGGGCTTCGAAGGTGACGTGGGCGTCACGTGGGGGCTTCGAACATGACGTGGGTGTGACGTGGGGGCATCGATCGTGACGTGGACGTGACGTCGGTACTTTATACCTGATGGGGGTGTGACGTGGGTCATTCGAACGTGACATGGACGTGACGTGGTACTTTACATTTGACGTGGGTGTGACCTGGCTCAATCGAACGTCATGTGGGTGTGACGTGGGGGCTTCGAATGTGACGTGGGCGTGACGTGGGTGATTCGAATGTGACGTGGACGTGACGTGGGGGCTTTGAACGTCACGTGGGCGTCACGTGGGGGCATCGAACGTCACGTGGGCGTGACCTGGTTGATTGGAACGTGACGTGGGTGTGACGTGGGGGCTTTGAACGTGACGTGGGAGTGACGTGGGTGTTTCGAACCTGACGTTGGTATTTCGAACGTGACGTGGGTGTGACGTGGGTGCATCGGACGTGACGTGGGCATAACGTGGGGGCTACGAACATTACGCGGGTGTGACGTGGATGCTTCGAATGCAACGTTGGTGTTTCGAACGTGAAATGGGTGTGACGTGGGTGTTTCGAACGTTAAATGGTTGTGACGTGGGTGCTTGGAACGTGACGTGGGCGTGACGTGGGGGCATCGATCGTGACGTGGACGTGACGTCGGTACTTTATACCTGATAGGGGTGTGACGTGGGTCATTGGAACGTGACGTGGGCGTGACGTGGCTACTTTACATTTGACTTGGGTGTGACCTGGGTGATGCGAACGTGACGTGGGCGTCACGTGGGGGCATCGAACGTGACGTTGGCGTCACGTGGGGGCTTCGAAAGTGACGTGGACGTCACGTGGGTGATTCGAAGATGACGTGGGTGTGACGTGGGGGCTTCGAACGTGACGTGGGTGTGAAGTGGGTGTTTCGAACGTGACGTGGGTGTGACATCGGTACTTTGAATGTGACGTGGGTGTGACCTGGGTCATTGGAACGTGACGTGGGAGTGACGTGGGTGCTTCGAACTTGACGTAAGGGTGACATGGGTGCTTAGAACGTGACGTGGGCGTGACGTGGGCGATTCCAACGTGACGTGGGGCTTTGAACGTGACGTGGGCGTGAGGTGGGTGATTCGAATATCACTTGGGCGTGATGTGGGGGCTTCGATGTTGACGTGGGCGTGACCTGGGTGATTGGAACGTGACGTGGACGTGACGTGGGTGGTTTCAGCGTGACGTGAGCGTCACGTGGGGTCCTCGAACGTGACTTGGGCGTCACGTGGGGTCTTCAAAAGTGACGTGGGCATGACGTGGGTGATTCGAAGGTGACGTGGGTGTGACGTCGGTGATTCGAACGTGACGTGGGCGTGACGTGGGGGCATCGAACGTGACGTGGGCGTGACGTGGGGGCTTCGAACGTGACGTGGGCATGACGTGGGTGATTCGAACGTGACGTGGGTGTGACGTCGGTGATTCGAACGTGACGTGGGCGTGACGTGGGGGCATCGAACGTGACGTGGGCGTGACGTGGGGGCTTCGAACGTGACGTGGGTGTGACGTGGGTGTTTCGAACGTGACGTGGGCGTGACGTGGGGGCTTCGAACGTGACGTGGGCGTGACGTGGGGGCATCGAACGTGACGTGGGCGTGACATAGGCGCTTCGATCATGACGTGGGCGTGACGTGTGTGGTTTCAACGTGACGTGGGTGTCACGTGGGGCATCGAACGTGACGTGGACGTGACGTCGGTACTTTCAATTTGAGGTTGGTGTGACCTGGGTCATTCGAACGTGACGTACATGTGACGTGGGTGATTCCAACGTGACGTGGGGCTTCGAACGTGACGTGGGTGTGACCTGGGTGATTGGAACGTGACGTGGGTGTGACGTGGGGGCTTCGAACGTGACGTGGGTGTGACGTGGGTGTTTCGAACGTGACGTTGGTGTTTCGAACTTGATTTCGGTGTGACGTGGGTGCTTCGGACCTGACGTGGGCGTAACATGGGGGCTTCGAGCATGACGCGGGAGTGACGTGGATGCTTCGAATGTGACGTTGGTGTTTCGAACGTGACAGGGGTGTGACGTGGGTGCTTCGAACGTGACGTGGGCGTCACGTGGGGGCTTCGAACATGACGTGGATGTGAGGTGGGTGCTTCGGACGTGACGTGGGCGTGACGTGGGGGCTTCGAAAATGATGTGGGCGTGACGTGGGTGCATCGAACGTGACGTGGGCGTGACGTGGGTGTTTCGAACGTGACGTGGGCGTGACGTGGGGGCTTCGAACGTCACGTGGGCGTCACGTGGGGGCATCGAACGTCACGTGGGCGTGACCTGGGTGATTGGAACGTGACGTGGGTGTGACGTGGGGGCTTCGAAGGTGACGTGGGCGTGACGTGGGTGTTTCGAACGTGACGTTGGTATTTCGAACGTGACGTGGGTGTGACGTGGGTGCATCGGACGTGACGTGGGCATAACGTGGGGGCTACGAACATTACGCGGGTGTGACGTGGATGCTTCGAATGCGACGTTGGTGTTTCGAACGTGACATGGGTGTGACGTGGGTGCTTGGAACGTGACGTGGGCGTCACGTGGGGGCTTCGAACATGACGGGGGTGTGACGTGGGGGCATCGATCGTGACGTGGACGTGACGTCGGTACTTTATACCTGATGGGGGTGTGACGTGGGTCATTCGAACGTGACGTGGGTGTGACGTAGGGGCTTCGAACGTGACGTGGGCATGACGTGGGGGCTTCGAACATGACGCGGGAGTGACGTGGATGCTTCGAATGTGACGTTGGTGTTTCGAACGTGACAGGGGTGTGACGTGGGTGCTTCGAACGTGACGTGGGCGTCACATGGGGGCTTCGAACATGACGTGAATGTGAGGTGGGTGCTTCGGACGTGACGTGGTCGTGACATGGGGGCTTCGAAAATGATGTGGGCGTGACGTGGGTGCATCGAACGTGTCGTGGGCGTGAGGTGGGTGATTCCAATGTGACGTGGGGGCTTCGAACGTGACATGGGCGTGACGTGGGTGTTTCGAACGTGACGTTGGTGTTTCCAACGTGACGTGGGTGTGACGTGGGTGCTTCGGACGTGACATGGGCGTCATGAGGGGGCTTCAAACGTGACCTGGGTGTGACGTGGTTGATTCGAAGGTGACGTGGGGGTGACATGGGGGCATGGAACGTGACGTGGGTGTGAGGTGGTTGTTTCGAATGTGACGTGGGCGTGACATCGGTACTTTCAATGTGACGTGGGTGTGACCTGGGTCATTTGAACGTGACGTGGGAGTGACGTGGGGGCTTTGAATGTGACGTAAGGGTGTGACCTGGGGGCTTCGAACGTGACGTAAGGGCGACATGGGTGCTTAGAACGTGACGTGGGCGTGACGTGGGTGATTCCAACGTGACCTGGGTGTGACGTGGTTGATTCGAAGGTGACGTGGGCGTGACGTCAGTACTTTGAATGTGACGTGGGTGTGACCTGGGTCATGCGAACGTGACGTGGGTGTGACGTGGGTGATTCGAACGTGACGTGGGTGTGACCTGGGTCAGTTGAACGTGACGTGGGAGTGACGTGGGGGCTTCAAACATGACGTAAGGGTGACCTGGGGGCTTCGAACGTGACGTAAGGGCGACATGGGTGCTTAGAACGTGACGTGGGCGTCACGTGGGTGATTGCATCGTGACGTGGGTGTGACGTGGGGGCTTCGAACGTGACCTGGGTGTGACGTCGGTACTTTGAATGTGACGTGGGTGTGACCTGGGCCATTTGAACGTGACGTGGGCGTGACGTGGGTGATTCGAAAGTGACGTGGGTGTGACGTGGGTGCTTCGAACGTGACGTGGGCGTGACATAGGCGCTTCGATCATGACGTGGGCGTGACGTGTGTGGTTTCAACGTGACGTGGGTGTCACGTGGGGCATCGAACGTGACGTGGACGTGACGTCGGTACTTTCAATTTGAGGTTGGTGTGACCTGGGTCATTCGAACGTGACGTACGTGTGACGTGGGTGGTTCCAACGTGACGTGGGCGTCACGTGGGGGCTTCGGAGGTGACGTGGGTGTGACGTGGGGGCTTAGAAACTGACGTGGGCATGGCGTGGGTGATTCGAAGGTGACGTGGGTGTGACGTGGGTGCTTCTAACGTGACGTGCATGTGAGGTGGGTGTTTCGGACGTGACGTGGGCGTGACGTGGGGGCTTCGAAAATGATGTGGGTGTGACGTGGGTGCTTCGGACATGACGTGGGCGTAACGTTGGGGCTTCGAGCATGACGCGGGAGTGACGTGGATGCTTCGAATGTGACGTTGGTGTTTTGAACGTGACAGGGGTGTGACGTGGGTGCTTCGAACGTGACGTGGGCGTCACGTGGGGGCTTCGAACATGACGTGGATGTGAGGTGGGTGCTTCGGACGTGACGTGGGCGTGACGTGGGGGCTTCGAAAATGATGTGGGCGTGACGTGGGTGCATCGAACGTGACGTGGGCGTGACGTGGGTGTTTCGAACGTGAAGTGGACGTGACGTGGGGGCTTCGAACGTCACGTGGGCGTCACGTGGGGGCATCGAACGTGAAGTGGGCGTGACCTGGGTGATTGGAACGTGACGTGGGTGTGACGTGGGGGCTTCGAAGGTGACGTGGGCGTGACGTGGGTGTTTCGAACGTGACGTTGGTATTTCGAACGTGACGTGGGTGTGACGTGGGTGCATCGGACGTGACGTGGGCATAACGTGGGGGCTACGAACATTACGCGGGTGTGACGTGGATGCTTCGAATGCGACGTTGGTGTTTCGAACGTGACATGGGTGTGACGTGGGTGCTTGGAACGTGACGTGGGCGTCACGTGGGGGCTTCGAACATGACGTGGGTGTGACGTGGGGGCATCGATCGTGACGTGGACGTGACGTCGGTACTTTATACCTGATGGGGGTGTGACGTGGGTCATTCGAACGTGACATGGACGTGACGTGGTACTTTACATTTGACGTGGGTGTGACCTGGCTCAATCGAACGTCATGTGGGTGTGACGTGGGGGCTTCGAATGTGACGTGGGCGTGACGTGGGTGATTCGAATGTGACGTGGGCGTGACGTGGGGGCTTCGAACGTCACGTGGGCGTCACGTGGGGGCATCGAACGTCACGTGGGCGTGACCTGGGTGATTGGAACGTGACGTGGGTGTGACGTGGGGGCTTTGAACGTGACGTGGGTGTGACGTGGGTGTTTCGAACCTGACGTTAATATTTCGAACGTGACGTGGGTGTGACGTGGGTGCATCGGACGTGACGTGGGCATAACGTGGGGGCTACGAACATTACGCGGGTGTGACGTGGATGCTTCGAATGCAACGTTGGTGTTTCGAACGTGAAATGGGTGTGACGTGGGTGTTTCGAACGTGAAATGGGTGTGACGTGGGTGCTTGGAACGTGACGTGGGCGTGACGTGGGGGCATCGATCGTGACGTGGACGTGACGTCGGTACTTTATACCTGATAGGGGTGTGACGTGGGTGATTCGAACGTGACGTGCGCGTGACGTGGGCACTTTACATTTGACTTGGGTGTGACCTGGGTGATGCGAACGTGACGTGGGCGTCACGTGGGGGCATCGAACGTGACGTTGGCGTCACGTGGGGGCTTCGAAAGTGACGTGGACGTCACGTGGGTGATTCGAAGATGACGTGGGTGTGACGTGGGGGCTTCGAACGTGACGTGGGTGTGAAGTGGGTGTTTCGAACGTGACGTGGGTGTGACGTCGGTACTTTGAATGTGACGTGGGTGTGACCTGGGTCATTGGAACGTGACGTGGGAGTGACGTGGGTGCTTCGAACTTGACGTAAGGGTGACATGGGTGCTTAGAACGTGACGTGGGCGTGACGTGGGCGATTCCAACGTGACGTGGGGGCTTTGAACGTGACGTGGGCGTGAGGTGGGTGATTCGAATATCACTTGGGCGTGATGTGGGGGCTTCGATGTTGACGTGGGCGTGACCTGGGTGATTGGAACGTGACGTGGGTGTGACGTGGGGGCATCGGACGTGACGTGGGCATGACGTGGGTGATTCGAACGTGACGTGGGTGTGACGTCGGTGATTCGAACGTGACGTGGGCGTGACGTGGGGGCATCGAACGTGACGTGGGCGTGACGTGGGGGCTTCGAACGTGACGTGGGTGTGACGTGGGTGTTTCGAACGTGACGTGGGCGTGACGTGGGGGCTTCGAACGTGACGTGGGCGTGACGTGGGGGCATCGAACGTGACGTGGGCGTGACATAGGCGCTTCGATCATGACGTGGGCGTGACGTGTGTGGTTTCAACGTGACGTGGGTGTCACGTGGGGCATCGAACGTGACGTGGACGTGACGTCGGTACTTTCAATTTGAGGTTGGTGTGACCTGGGTCATTCGAACGTGACGTACATGTGACGTGGGTGATTCCAACGTGACGTGGGGCTTCGAACGTGACGTGGGTGTGACCTGGGTGATTGGAACGTGACGTGGGTGTGACGTGGGGGCTTCGAACGTGACGTGGGTGTGACGTGGGTGTTTCGAACGTGACGTTGGTGTTTCGAACTTGACTTCGGTGTGACGTGGGTGCTTCCGACCTGACGTGGGCGTAACGTGGGGGCTTCGAGCATGACGCGGGAGTGACGTGGATGCTTCGAATGTGACGTTGGTGTTTCGAACGTGACAGGGGTGTGACGTGGGTGCTTCGAACGTGACGTGGGCGTCACGTGGGGGCTTCGAACATGACGTGGATGTGAGGTGGGTGCTTCGGACGTGACGTGGGCGTGACGTGGGGGCTTCGAAAATGATGTGGGCGTGACGTGGGTGCATCGAACGTGACGTGGGCGTGACGTGGGTGTTTCGAACGTGAAGTGGACGTGACGTGGGGGCTTCGAACGTCACGTGGGCGTCACGTGGGGGCATCGAACGTGAAGTGGGCGTGACCTGGGTGATTGGAACGTGACGTGGGTGTGACGTGGGGGCTTCGAAGGTGACGTGGGCGTGACGTGGGTGTTTCGAACGTGACGTTGGTATTTCGAACGTGACGTGGGTGTGACGTGGGTGCATCGGACGTGACGTGGGCATAACGTGGGGGCTACGAACATTACGCGGGTGTGACGTGGATGCTTCGAATGCGACGTTGGTGTTTCGAACGTGACATGGGTGTGACGTGGGTGCTTGGAACGTGACGTGGGCGTCACGTGGGGGCTTCGAACATGACGTGGGTGTGACGTGGGGGCATCGATCGTGACGTGGACGTGACGTCGGTACTTTATACCTGATGGGGGTGTGACGTGGGTCATTCGAACGTGACGTGGGTGTGACGTGGGGGCTTCGAACGTGACGTGGGCATTACGTGGGGGCTTCGAACATGACGCGGGAGTGACGTGGATGCTTCGAATGTGACGTTGGTGTTTCGAACGTGACAGGGGTGTGACGTGGGTGCTTCGAACGTGACGTGGGCGTCACGTGGGGGCTTCGAACATGACGTGGATGTGAGGTGGGTGCTTCGGACGTGACGTGGGCGTGACATGGGGGCTTCGAAAATGATGTGGGCGTGACGTGGGTGCATCGAACGTGACGTGGGCGTGAGGTGGGTGTTTCGAACGTGACGTGGACGTGACGTGGGGGCTTCGAACGTCACGTGGGCGTCACGTGGGGGCATCGAACGTGACGTGGGCGTGACCTGGGTGATTGGAACGTGACGTGGGTGTGACGTGGGTGTTTCGAACGTGACGTTGGTATTTCGAACGTGACGTGGGTGTGACGTGGGTGCATCGGACGTGACGTGGGCATAACGTGGGGGCTACGAACATTACGCGGGTGTGACGTGGATGCTTCGAATGCGACGTTGGTGTTTCGAACGTGACAGGGGTGTGACGTGGGTGCATCGGACCTGACGTGGGCATAACGTGGGGGCTACGAACATTACGCGGGTGTGACGTGGATGCTTCGAATGCGACGTTGGTGTTTCGAACGTGACATGGGTGTGACGTGGGTGCTTGGAACGTGACGTGGGCGTCACGTGGGGGCTTCGAACATGACGGGGGTGTGACGTGGGGGCATCGATCGTGACGTGGACGTGACGTCGGTACTTTATACCTGATGGGGGTGTGACGTGGGTCATTCGAACGTGACGTGGGTGTGACGTGGGGGCTTCGAACGTGACGTGGGCGTCACGTGGGGGCTTCGAACGTGACGTGGGTGTGAGGTGGGGGTTTCGAACGTGACGTGGGCATGACGTGGGTGATTGGAACGTGACGTGGGCGTCACGTGGGAGTTTCGAACGTGACGTGGGCGTGACGTGAGTACTTTACATTTGACGTGGGTGTGACCTGGGTGATGCAAACGTGACGTGGGCGTAACGTGGGGGCATCGAACGTGACGTGGGCGTCACGTGGGGGCTTCGAAAGTGACGTGGGCATGACGTGGGGGATGCGAAGGTGACGTGAGTGTGACGTGGGGTCTTCGAACGTGACGTGGGAGTGACGTCGCTACTTTCAATGTGACGTGGGTGTTACCTGGGTGATTGGAACGTGACGTGGGAGTGACGTCGGTACTTTCAATTTGAGGTTGGTGTGACCTGGCTCATTTGAACGTGACGTGGCTGTGACGTGGGGGCTTCGAACGTGATGTGGGCATGACGTGGGTGATTCGAACGTGACGTGGGTGTGACGTCAGTACTTTATACCTGATGGGGGTGTGACGTGGGTCATTCGAACGTGACGTGGGTGTGACGTGGGGGCTTCGAACGTGACGTGGGCATGACGTGGGGGCGTCGAACATGACGCGGGAGTGACGTGGATGCTTCGAATGTGACGTTGGTGTTTCGAACGTGACAGGGGTGTGACGTGGGTGCTTCGAACGTGACGTGGACGTGACGTGGGGGCTTCGAACGTCACGTGGGCGTCACGTGGGGGCATCGAACGTGACGTGGGCGTGACCTGGGTGATTGGAACGTGACGTGGGTGTGACGTGGGTGTTTCGAACGTGACGTTGGTATTTCGAACGTGACGTGGGTGTGACGTGGGTGCATCGGACGTGACGTGGGCATAACGTGGGGGCTACGAACATTACGCGGGTGTGACGTGGATGCTTCGAATGCGACGTTGGTGTTTCGAACGTGACATGGGTGTGACGTGGGTGCTTGGAACGTGACGTGGGCGTCACGTGGGGGCTTCGAACATGACGTGGGTGTGACGTGGGGGCTTCGAACATGACGTGGGTGTGACGTGGGGGCATCGATCGTGACGTGGGTGTGACGTCGGTACTTTATACATGATGGGGGTGTGACGTGGGTGCTTGGAACGTGACGTGGGCGGGACGTGGGGGCTTCGAAAATGATGTGGGCGTGACGTGGGTGCATCGAACGTGACGTGGGCGTGACGTGGGTGTTTCGAACGTGAAGTGGACGTGACGTGGGGGCTTCGAACGTCACGTGGGCGTCACGTGGGGGCATCGAACGCCACGTGGGCGTGACCTGGGTGATTGGAACGTGACGTGGGTGTGACGTGGGGGCTTCGAAGGTGACGTGGGCGTGACGTCGGTACTTTGAATGTGACGTGGGTGTGACCTGGGTCATTGGAACGTGACGTGGGAGTGACGTGGGTGCTTCGAACTTGACGTAAGGGTGACATGGGTTCCTAGAACGTGACGTGGGCGTGACGTGGGCGATTCCAACGTGACGTGGGGCTTCGAACGTGACGTGGGCGTGAGGTGGGTGATTCGAATATCACTTGGGCGTGACGTGGGGGCTTCGAAAATGATGTGGGTGTGACCTGGGTGATTGGAACGTGACGTGGGTGTGACGTGGGTGTTTCGAACCTGACGTTGGTATTTCGAACGTGACGTGGGTGTGATGTGGGTGCATCGGACGTGACGTGGGCATCACGTGGGGGCTTCGAACGTGACGTAAGGGTGACATGGGTGTTTCGAACGTGACATGGGCGTGACGTCGGTACTTTGAATGTGACGTGGGTGTGACCTGGGTCATTGGAACGTGACGTGGGAGTGACGTGGGTGCTTCGAACTTGACGTAAGGGTGACATGGGTGCTGAGAACGTGACGTGGGCGTGACGTGGGCGATTCCAACGTGACGTGGGGCTTCGAACGTGACGTGGGCGTGAGGTGGGTGATTCGAATGTCACTTGGGCGTGACGTGGGGGCTTCGATGTTGACGTGGGCGTGACCTGGGTGATTGGAACGTGACGTGGACGTGACGTGGGTGGTTTCAACGTGACGTGGGCGTGACGTGGGGGCTTCGGACGTGACGTGGGCGTCACGTGGGTGATTCGAAACTAACGTGGGCATGACGTGGGTGATCTGAATGTGACGTGGGCGTGACGTCGGTAGTTTGAATGTGACGTGGGTGTGGGCTGGGTGCTTCGAACGTAACGTGGGAGTGACGTGGGGTCTTCGAACGTGACATAAGGGTGACATGAGTGCTTAGAACGTGACGTGGGCGTGATGCGGGTGATTCCAACGTGACGTGGGGCTTCGAATGTGACGTGGGAGTGACGTGGGTGATTGGAACGTGACGTGGGCGTGACGTCGGTACTTTGAAAGTGACGTGGGTGTGACGTGGGGGCTTCGAACGTGACGTAAGGGCGACGTGTGCATAGAACGTGACGTGGGCGTGACGTGGGTGATTCCAATGTGACGTGGGGGCTTCGAACGTGACATGGGCGTGACGTGGGTGTTTCGAACGTGACGTTGGTGTTTCCAACGTGACGTGGGTGTGACGTGGGTGCTTCGGACGTGACATGGGCGTCATGAGGGGGCTTCAAACGTGACCTGGGTGTGACGTGGTTGATTCGAAGGTGACGTGGGGGTGACATGGGGGCATGGAACGTGACGTGGGTGTGAGGTGGTTGTTTCGAATGTGACGTGGGCGTGACATCGGTACTTTCAATGTGACGTGGGTGTGACCTGGGTCATTTGAACGTGACGTGGGAGTGACGTGGGGGCTTTGAATGTGACGTAAGGGTGTGACCTGGGGGCTTCGAACGTGACGTAAGGGCGACATGGGTGCTTAGAACGTGACGTGGGCGTGACGTGGGTGATTCCAACGTGACCTGGGTGTGACGTGGTTGATTCGAAGGTGACGTGGGCGTGACGTCAGTACTTTGAATGTGACGTGGGTGTGACCTGGGTCATGCGAACGTGACGTGGGTGTGACGTGGGTGATTCGAACGTGACGTGGGTGTGACCTGGGTCAGTTGAACGTGACGTGGGAGTGACGTGGGGGCTTCAAACATGACGTAAGGGTGACATGGGTGCTTCGAACGTGACGTGGGCGTCACGTGGGTGATTGCATCGTGACGTGGGTGTGACGTGGGGGCTTCGAACGTGACCTGGGTGTGACGTCGGTACTTTGAATGTGACGTGGGTGTGACCTGGGCCATTTGAACGTGACGTGGGCGTGACGTGGGTGATTCGAAAGTGACGTGGGTGTCACGTGGGTGCTTCGAACGTGACGTGGGCGTGACATAGGCGCTTCGATCATGACGTGGGCGTGACGTGTGTGGTTTCAACGTGACGTGGGTGTCACGTGGGGCATCGAACGTGACGTGGACGTGACGTCGGTACTTTCAATTTGAGGTTGGTGTGACCTGGGTCATTCGAACGTGACGTACGTGTGACGTGGGTGATTCCAACGTGACGTGGGGCTTCGAACGTGACGTGGGTGTGACCTGGGTGATTGGAACGTGACGTGGGAGTGACGTGGGGGCTTCGAATGTGACGTGGGTGTGGCGTGGGTGTTTCGAACGTGACGTGGGTGTGACGTGGGTGATTCCAACGTGACGTGGGGCTTCGAACGTGACGTGGGAGTGACGTGGGTGATTCGAACGTGACGTGGGCGTGACGTCGGAACTTTGAATGTGACGTGGGTGTGACCTGGGTCATTTGAACGTGACGTGGGAGTGACGTGGGGTCTTCGAACGTGACATAAGGATGACATGGGTGCTTAGAACGTGACGTGGGCGTGACGTGGGTGATTCCAACGTGACGTGGGGCTTTGAACGTGACGTGGGCGTGACGTGGCTGATTCGAATGTGACGTGGGCGTGACGTGGGGGCTTCGAACGTCACGTGAGCGTCACGTGGGGGCATCGAGTTTGACATGGGCGTGACCTGTGTGATTGGAACGTGACGTGGGCGTGACGTGGGGGCTTCGAAAGTGACGTGGGCATGACGTGGGTGATTCGAAGGTGACGTGGGTGTGACGTGGGGGCTTCGAACGTGACGTGGGCATGACGTGGGTGTTTCGAACGTGACGTGGGCGTGACGTCGGTACTTTGAATGTGACGTGGGTGTGACCTGGGTCATTTGAACGTGACGTGGGAGTGACGTGGGTGGTTCCAACGTGACGTGGGCGTCACGTGGGGGCTTCGGAGGTGACGTGGGTGTGACGTGGGGGCTTAGAAACTGACGTGGGCATGGCGTGGGTGATTCGAAGGTGACGTGGGTGTGACGTGGGTGCTTCTAACGTGACGTGCATGTGAGGTGGGTGCTTCGGACGTGACGTGGGCGTGACGTGGGGGCTTCGAAAATGATGTGGGTGTGACGTGGGTGCTTCGGACATGACGTGGGCGTAACGTGGGGGCTTCGAGCATGACGCGGGAGTGACGTGGATGCTTCGAATGTGACGTTGGTGTTTTGAACGTGACAGGGGTGTGACGTGGGTGCTTCGAACGTGACGTGGGCGTCACGTGGGGGCTTCGAACATGACGTGGATGTGAGGTGGGTGCTTCGGACGTGACGTGGGCGTGACGTGGGGGCTTCGAAAATGATGTGGGCGTGACGTGGGTGCATCGAACGTGACGTGGGCGTGACGTGGGTGTTTCGAACGTGAAGTGGACGTGACGTGGGGGCTTCGAACGTCACGTGGGCGTCACGTGGGGGCATCGAACGTCACGTGGGCGTGACCTGGGTGATTGGAACGTGACGTGGGTGTGACGTGGGGGCTTCGAAGGTGACGTGGGCGTCACGTGGGGGCTTCGAACATGACGTGGGTGTGACGTGGGGGCATCGATCGTGACGTGGACGTGACGTCGGTACTTTATACCTGATGGGGGTGTGACGTGGGTCATTCGAACGTGACATGGACGTGACGTGGTACTTTACATTTGACGTGGGTGTGACCTGGCTCAATCGAACGTCATGTGGGTGTGACGTGGGGGCTTCGAATGTGACGTGGGCGTGACGTGGGTGATTCGAATGTGACGTGGACGTGACGTGGGGGCTTTGAACGTCACGTGGGCGTCACGTGGGGGCATCGAACGTCACGTGGGCGTGACCTGGTTGATTGGAACGTGACGTGGGTGTGACGTGGGGGCTTTGAACGTGACGTGGGAGTGACGTGGGTGTTTCGAACCTGACGTTGGTATTTCGAACGTGACGTGGGTGTGACGTGGGTGCATCGGACGTGACGTGGGCATAACGTGGGGGCTACGAACATTACGCGGGTGTGACGTGGATGCTTCGAATGCAACGTTGGTGTTTCGAACGTGAAATGGGTGTGACGTGGGTGTTTCGAACGTTAAATGGTTGTGACGTGGGTGCTTGGAACGTGACGTGGGCGTGACGTGGGGGCATCGATCGTGACGTGGACGTGACGTCGGTACTTTATACCTGATAGGGGTGTGACGTGGGTCATTGGAACGTGACGTGGGCGTGACGTGGCTACTTTACATTTGACTTGGGTGTGACCTGGGTGATGCGAACGTGACGTGGGCGTCACGTGGGGGCATCGAACGTGACGTTGGCGTCACGTGGGGGCTTCGAAAGTGACGTGGACGTCACGTGGGTGATTCGAAGATGACGTGGGTGTGACGTGGGGGCTTCGAACGTGACGTGGGTGTGAAGTGGGTGTTTCGAACGTGACGTGGGTGTGACGTCGGTACTTTGAATGTGACGTGGGTGTGACCTGGGTCATTGGAACGTGACGTGGGAGTGACGTGGGTGCTTCGAACTTGACGTAAGGGTGACATGGGTGCTTAGAACGTGACGTGGGCGTGACGTGGGCGATTCCAACGTGACGTGGGGCTTTGAACGTGACGTGGGCGTGAGGTGGGTGATTCGAATATCACTTGGGCGTGATGTGGGGGCTTCGATGTTCACGTGGGCGTGACCTGGGTGATTGGAACGTGACGTGGACGTGACGTGGGTGGTTTCAGCGTGACGTGAGCGTCACGTGGGGTCCTCGAACGTGACTTGGGCGTCACGTGGGGTCTTCAAAAGTGACGTGGGCATGACGTGGGTGATTCGAAGGTGACGTGGGTGTGACGTCGGTGATTCGAACGTGACGTGGGCGTGACGTGGGGGCATCGAACGTGACGTGGGCGTGACGTGGGGGCTTCGAACGTGACGTGGGCATGACGTGGGTGATTCGAACGTGACGTGGGTGTGACGTCGGTGATTCGAACGTGACGTGGGCGTGACGTGGGGGCATCGAACGTGACGTGGGCGTGACGTGGGGGCTTCGAACGTGACGTGGGTGTGACGTGGGTGTTTCGAACGTGACGTGGGCGTGACGTGGGGGCTTCGAACGTGACGTGGGCGTGACGTGGGGGCATCGAACGTGACGTGGGCGTGACATAGGCGCTTCGATCATGACGTGGGCGTGACGTGTGTGGTTTCAACGTGACGTGGGTGTCACGTGGGGCATCGAACGTGACGTGGACGTGACGTCGGTACTTTCAATTTGAGGTTGGTGTGACCTGGGTCATTCGAACGTGACGTACATGTGACGTGGGTGATTCCAACGTGACGTGGGGCTTCGAACGTGACGTGGGTGTGACCTGGGTGATTGGAACGTGACGTGGGTGTGACGTGGGGGCTTCGAACGTGACGTGGGTGTGACGTGGGTGTTTCGAACGTGACGTTGGTGTTTCGAACTTGATTTCGGTGTGACGTGGGTGCTTCGGACCTGACGTGGGCGTAACATGGGGGCTTCGAGCATGACGCGGGAGTGACGTGGATGCTTCGAATGTGACGTTGGTGTTTCGAACGTGACAGGGGTGTGACGTGGGTGCTTCGAACGTGACGTGGGCGTCACGTGGGGGCTTCGAACATGACGTGGATGTGAGGTGGGTGCTTCGGACGTGACGTGGGCGTGACGTGGGGGCTTCGAAAATGATGTGGGCGTGACGTGGGTGCATCGAACGTGACGTGGGCGTGACGTGGGTGTTTCGAACGTGACGTGGGCGTGACGTGGGGGCTTCGAACGTCACGTGGGCGTCACGTGGGGGCATCGAACGTCACGTGGGCGTGACCTGGGTGATTGGAACGTGACGTGGGTGTGACGTGGGGGCTTCGAAGGTGACGTGGGCGTGACGTGGGTGTTTCGAACGTGACGTTGGTATTTCGAACGTGACGTGGGTGTGACGTGGGTGCATCGGACGTGACGTGGGCATAACGTGGGGGCTACGAACATTACGCGGGTGTGACGTGGATGCTTCGAATGCGACGTTGGTGTTTCGAACGTGACATGGGTGTGACGTGGGTGCTTGGAACGTGACGTGGGCGTCACGTGGGGGCTTCGAACATGACGGGGGTGTGACGTGGGGGCATCGATCGTGACGTGGACGTGACGTCGGTACTTTATACCTGATGGGGGTGTGACGTGGGTCATTCGAACGTGACGTGGGTGTGACGTAGGGGCTTCGAACGTGACGTGGGCATGACGTGGGGGCTTCGAACATGACGCGGGAGTGACGTGGATGCTTCGAATGTGACGTTGGTGTTTCGAACGTGACAGGGGTGTGACGTGGGTGCTTCGAACGTGACGTGGGCGTCACATGGGGGCTTCGAACATGACGTGAATGTGAGGTGGGTGCTTCGGACGTGACGTGGTCGTGACATGGGGGCTTCGAAAATGATGTGGGCGTGACGTGGGTGCATCGAACGTGACGTGGGCGTGAGGTGGGTGATTCCAATGTGACGTGGGGGCTTCGAACGTGACATGGGCGTGACGTGGGTGTTTCGAACGTGACGTTGGTGTTTCCAACGTGACGTGGGTGTGACGTGGGTGCTTCGGACGTGACATGGGCGTCATGAGGGGGCTTCAAACGTGACCTGGGTGTGACGTGGTTGATTCGAAGGTGACGTGGGGGTGACATGGGGGCATGGAACGTGACGTGGGTGTGAGGTGGTTGTTTCGAATGTGACGTGGGCGTGACATCGGTACTTTCAATGTGACGTGGGTGTGACCTGGGTCATTTGAACGTGACGTGGGAGTGACGTGGGGGCTTTGAATGTGACGTAAGGGTGTGACCTGGGGGCTTCGAACGTGACGTAAGGGCGACATGGGTGCTTAGAACGTGACGTGGGCGTGACGTGGGTGATTCCAACGTGACCTGGGTGTGACGTGGTTGATTCGAAGGTGACGTGGGCGTGACGTCAGTACTTTGAATGTGACGTGGGTGTGACCTGGGTCATGCGAACGTGACGTGGGTGTGACGTGGGTGATTCGAACGTGACGTGGGTGTGACCTGGGTCAGTTGAACGTGACGTGGGAGTGACGTGGGGGCTTCAAACATGACGTAAGGGTGACCTGGGGGCTTCGAACGTGACGTAAGGGCGACATGGGTGCTTAGAACGTGACGTGGGCGTCACGTGGGTGATTGCATCGTGACGTGGGTGTGACGTGGGGGCTTCGAACGTGACCTGGGTGTGACGTCGGTACTTTGAATGTGACGTGGGTGTGACCTGGGCCATTTGAACGTGACGTGGGCGTGACGTGGGTGATTCGAAAGTGACGTGGGTGTGACGTGGGTGCTTCGAACGTGACGTGGGCGTGACATAGGCGCTTCGATCATGACGTGGGCGTGACGTGTGTGGTTTCAACGTGACGTGGGTGTCACGTGGGGCATCGAACGTGACGTGGACGTGACGTCGGTACTTTCAATTTGAGGTTGGTGTGACCTGGGTCATTCGAACGTGACGTACGTGTGACGTGGGTGGTTCCAACGTGACGTGGGCGTCACGTGGGGGCTTCGGAGGTGACGTGGGTGTGACGTGGGGGCTTAGAAACTGACGTGGGCATGGCGTGGGTGATTCGAAGGTGACGTGGGTGTGACGTGGGTGCTTCTAACGTGACGTGCATGTGAGGTGGGTGTTTCGGACGTGACGTGGGCGTGACGTGGGGGCTTCGAAAATGATGTGGGTGTGACGTGGGTGCTTCGGACATGACGTGGGCGTAACGTTGGGGCTTCGAGCATGACGCGGGAGTGACGTGGATGCTTCGAATGTGACGTTGGTGTTTTGAACGTGACAGGGGTGTGACGTGGGTGCTTCGAACGTGACGTGGGCGTCACGTGGGGGCTTCGAACATGACGTGGATGTGAGGTGGGTGCTTCGGACGTGACGTGGGCGTGACGTGGGGGCTTCGAAAATGATGTGGGCGTGACGTGGGTGCATCGAACGTGACGTGGGCGTGACGTGGGTGTTTCGAACGTGAAGTGGACGTGACGTGGGGGCTTCGAACGTCACGTGGGCGTCACGTGGGGGCATCGAACGTGAAGTGGGCGTGACCTGGGTGATTGGAACGTGACGTGGGTGTGACGTGGGGGCTTCGAAGGTGACGTGGGCGTGACGTGGGTGTTTCGAACGTGACGTTGGTATTTCGAACGTGACGTGGGTGTGACGTGGGTGCATCGGACGTGACGTGGGCATAACGTGGGGGCTACGAACATTACGCGGGTGTGACGTGGATGCTTCGAATGCGACGTTGGTGTTTCGAACGTGACATGGGTGTGACGTGGGTGCTTGGAACGTGACGTGGGCGTCACGTGGGGGCTTCGAACATGACGTGGGTGTGACGTGGGGGCATCGATCGTGACGTGGACGTGACGTCGGTACTTTATACCTGATGGGGGTGTGACGTGGGTCATTCGAACGTGACATGGACGTGACGTGGTACTTTACATTTGACGTGGGTGTGACCTGGCTCAATCGAACGTCATGTGGGTGTGACGTGGGGGCTTCGAATGTGACGTGGGCGTGACGTGGGTGATTCGAATGTGACGTGGGCGTGACGTGGGGGCTTCGAACGTCACGTGGGCGTCACGTGGGGGCATCGAACGTCACGTGGGCGTGACCTGGGTGATTGGAACGTGACGTGGGTGTGACGTGGGGGCTTTGAACGTGACGTGGGTGTGACGTGGGTGTTTCGAACCTGACGTTAATATTTCGAACGTGACGTGGGTGTGACGTGGGTGCATCGGACGTGACGTGGGCATAACGTGGGGGCTACGAACATTACGCGGGTGTGACGTGGATGCTTCGAATGCAACGTTGGTGTTTCGAACGTGAAATGGGTGTGACGTGGGTGTTTCGAACGTGAAATGGGTGTGACGTGGGTGCTTGGAACGTGACGTGGGCGTGACGTGGGGGCATCGATCGTGACGTGGACGTGACGTCGGTACTTTATACCTGATAGGGGTGTGACGTGGGTGATTCGAACGTGACGTGCGCGTGACGTGGGCACTTTACATTTGACTTGGGTGTGACCTGGGTGATGCGAACGTGACGTGGGCGTCACGTGGGGGCATCGAACGTGACGTTGGCGTCACGTGGGGGCTTCGAAAGTGACGTGGACGTCACGTGGGTGATTCGAAGATGACGTGGGTGTGACGTGGGGGCTTCGAACGTGACGTGGGTGTGAAGTGGGTGTTTCGAACGTGACGTGGGTGTGACGTCGGTACTTTGAATGTGACGTGGGTGTGACCTGGGTCATTGGAACGTGACGTGGGAGTGACGTGGGTGCTTCGAACTTGACGTAAGGGTGACATGGGTGCTTAGAACGTGACGTGGGCGTGACGTGGGCGATTCCAACGTGACGTGGGGGCTTTGAACGTGACGTGGGCGTGAGGTGGGTGATTCGAATATCACTTGGGCGTGATGTGGGGGCTTCGATGTTGACGTGGGCGTGACCTGGGTGATTGGAACGTGACGTGGGTGTGACGTGGGGGCATCGGACGTGACGTGGGCATGACGTGGGTGATTCGAACGTGACGTGGGTGTGACGTCGGTGATTCGAACGTGACGTGGGCGTGACGTGGGGGCATCGAACGTGACGTGGGCGTGACGTGGGGGCTTCGAACGTGACGTGGGTGTGACGTGGGTGTTTCGAACGTGACGTGGGCGTGACGTGGGGGCTTCGAACGTGACGTGGGCGTGACGTGGGGGCATCGAACGTGACGTGGGCGTGACATAGGCGCTTCGATCATGACGTGGGCGTGACGTGTGTGGTTTCAACGTGACGTGGGTGTCACGTGGGGCATCGAACGTGACGTGGACGTGACGTCGGTACTTTCAATTTGAGGTTGGTGTGACCTGGGTCATTCGAACGTGACGTACATGTGACGTGGGTGATTCCAACGTGACGTGGGGCTTCGAACGTGACGTGGGTGTGACCTGGGTGATTGGAACGTGACGTGGGTGTGACGTGGGGGCTTCGAACGTGACGTGGGTGTGACGTGGGTGTTTCGAACGTGACGTTGGTGTTTCGAACTTGACTTCGGTGTGACGTGGGTGCTTCCGACCTGACGTGGGCGTAACGTGGGGGCTTCGAGCATGACGCGGGAGTGACGTGGATGCTTCGAATGTGACGTTGGTGTTTCGAACGTGACAGGGGTGTGACGTGGGTGCTTCGAACGTGACGTGGGCGTCACGTGGGGGCTTCGAACATGACGTGGATGTGAGGTGGGTGCTTCGGACGTGACGTGGGCGTGACGTGGGGGCTTCGAAAATGATGTGGGCGTGACGTGGGTGCATCGAACGTGACGTGGGCGTGACGTGGGTGTTTCGAACGTGAAGTGGACGTGACGTGGGGGCTTCGAACGTCACGTGGGCGTCACGTGGGGGCATCGAACGTGAAGTGGGCGTGACCTGGGTGATTGGAACGTGACGTGGGTGTGACGTGGGGGCTTCGAAGGTGACGTGGGCGTGACGTGGGTGTTTCGAACGTGACGTTGGTATTTCGAACGTGACGTGGGTGTGACGTGGGTGCATCGGACGTGACGTGGGCATAACGTGGGGGCTACGAACATTACGTGGGTGTGACGTGGGGGCATCGATCGTGACGTGGACGTGACGTCGGTACTTTATACCTGATGGGGGTGTGACGTGGGTCATTCGAACGTGACGTGGGTGTGACGTGGGGGCTTCGAACGTGACGTGGGCATGACGTGGGGGCTTCGAACATGACGCGGGAGTGACGTGGATGCTTCGAATGTGACGTTGGTGTTTCGAACGTGACAGGGGTGTGACGTGGGTGCTTCGAACGTGACGTGGGCGTCACGTGGGGGCTTCGAACATGACGTGGATGTGAGGTGGGTGCTTCGGACGTGACGTGGGCGTGACATGGGGGCTTCGAAAATGATGTGGGCGTGACGTGGGTGCATCGAACGTGACGTGGGCGTGACGTGGGTGTTTCGAACGTGACGTGGACGTGACGTGGGGGCTTCGAACGTCACGTGGGCGTCACGTGGGGGCATCGAACGTGACGTGGGCGTGACCTGGGTGATTGGAACGTGACGTGGGTGTGACGTGGGTGTTTCGAACGTGACGTTGGTATTTCGAACGTGACGTGGGTGTGACGTGGGTGCATCGGACGTGACGTGGGCATAACGTGGGGGCTACGAACATTACGCGGGTGTGACGTGGATGCTTCGAATGCGACGTTGGTGTTTCGAACGTGACAGGGGTGTGACGTGGGTGCATCGGACCTGACGTGGGCATAACGTGGGGGCTACGAACATTACGCGGGTGTGACGTGGATGCTTCGAATGCGACGTTGGTGTTTCGAACGTGACATGGGTGTGACGTGGGTGCTTGGAACGTGACGTGGGCGTCACGTGGGGGCTTCGAACATGACGTGGGTGTGACGTGGGGGCATCGATCGTGACGTGGACGTGACGTCGGTACTTTATACCTGATGGGGGTGTGACGTGGCTCATTCGAACGTGAAGTGGGTGTGACGTGGGGGCTTCGAACGTGACATGGGCGTGACGTGGGTGTTTCGATCGTGACGTTGGTGTTCCCAACGTGACGTGGGTGTGACGTGGGTGCTTCGGACGTGACGTGGGCGTCACGTGGGGGCTTCGAACGTGACGTGGGTGTGAGGTGGGGGTTTCGAACGTGACGTGGGCATGACGTGGGTGATTGGAACGTGACGTGGGCGTCACGTGGGAGTTTCGAACGTGACGTGGGCGTGACGTGAGTACTTTACATTTGACGTGGGTGTGACCTGGGTGATGCAAACGTGACGTGGGCGTAACGTGGGGGCATCGAACGTGACGTGGGCATGACGTGGGGGCGTCGAACATGACGCGGGAGTGACGTGGATGCTTCGAATGTGACGTTGGTGTTTCGAACGTGACAGGGGTGTGACGTGGGTGCTTCGAACGTGACGTGGGCGTCACGTGGGGGCTTCGAACATGACGTGGATGTGAGGTGGGTGCTTCGGACGTGACGTGGGCGTGACGTGGGGGCTTCGAAAATGATGTGGGCGTGACGTGGGTGCATCGAACGTGACGTGGGCGTGACGTGGGTGTTTCGAACGTGACGTGGACGTGACGTGGGGGCTTCGAACGTCACGTGGGCGTCACGTGGGGGCAACGAACGTGACGTGGGCGTGACCTGGGTGATTGGAACGTGACGTGGGTGTGACGTGGGTGTTTCGAACGTGACGTTGGTATTTCGAACATGACGTGGGTGTGACGTGGGTGCATCGGACGTGACGTGGGCATAACGTGGGGGCTACGAACATTACGCGGGTGTGACGTGGATGCTTCGAATGCGACGTTGGTGTTTCGAACGTGACATGGGTGTGACGTGGGTGCTTGGAACGTGACGTGGGCGTCACGTGGGGGCTTCGAACATGACGTGGGTGTGACGTGGGGGCTTCGAACATGACGTGGGTGTGACGTGGGGGCATCGATCGTGACGTGGGTGTGACGTCGGTACTTTATACATGATGGGGGTGTGACGTGGGTCATTCGAACGTGACGTGGGTGTGACGTGGGGGCTTCGAACGTGACGTGGGAATGAGGTGGGTGGTTCGAACGTGACGTGGGTGTGACGTCGGTGATTCGAACGTGACGTGGGCGTGACGTGGGGGCATCGAACGTGACGTGGGCGTGACGTGGGTGTTTCGAACGTGACGTGGGTGTGACGTGGGTGTTTCGAACGTGAGTGGGCGTGACGTGGGGGCATCGATCATGACGTGGGCGTGACGTGTGTGGTTTCAACGTGACGTGGGTGTCACGTGGGGCATCGAACGTGACGTGGACGTGACGTCGGTACTTTCAATTTGAGGTTGGTGTGACCTGGGTCATTCGAACGTGACGTACATGTGACGTGGGTGATTCCAACGTGACGTGGGGCTTCGAACGTGACGTGGGTGTGACCTGGGTGATTGGAACGTGACGTGGGTGTGACGTGGGGGCTTCGAACGTGACGTGGGTGTGACGTGGGTGTTTCGAACGTGACGTTGGTGTTTCGAACTTGACTTCGGTGTGACGTGGGTGCTTCGGACCTGACGTGGGCGTAACGTGGGGGCTTCGAGCATGACGCGGGAGTGACGTGGATGCTTCGAATGTGACGTTGGTGTTTCGAACGTGACAGGGGTGTGACGTGGGTGCTTCGAACGTGACTTGGGCGTCACGTGGGGGCTTCGAACATGACGTGGATGTGAGGTGGGTGCTTCGGACGTGACGTGGGCGTGACGTCGGGGCTTCGAAAATGATTTGGTAGTGACGTGGGGGCATCGAACGTGACATAACGGTGACATGGGTGCTTAGAACGTGACGTGGGAGTGACGTGGGTGATTCCAACGTGACGTAAGGGTGACATGGGTGCTTAGAACGTGACGTGGGCGTGACGTGGGTGATTCCAACGTGACGTGGACGTGACGTGGTACTTTGAATTTGACGTGGGTGTGACCTGGGGCAATCGAACGTGACGTGGGCGTGACGTGGGGGCTTCGAACGTGACGTGGGCGTGACGTGGTACTTTACATTTGACGTGGGTGTGAGCTGGCTCAATCGAACGTGACGTGGGTGTGACGTGGGGGCTTCGAATGTGACGTGGGCGTGACGTGGGTGATCCGAATGTGACGTGGGCGTGACGTGGGGGCTTCGAACGTCACGTGGGCGTCACGTGGGAACTTCGAACGTCACGTGGGCGTCACGTGGGGGCATCGAAGTTGACGTGGGTGTGACCTGGGTGATTGGAACGTGACGTGGGCGTCACGTGGGGGCTTCGAAAGTGACGTGGACGTCACGTGGGTGAATCGAAGGTGACGTGGGTGTGACGTGGGGGCTTCGAACGTGACCTGGGTGTGAGGTGGGTGTTTTGAACGTGACGTGGGCGTGACGTCGGTACTTTGAATGTGACGTGGGTGTGACCTGGGTCATTGGAACGTGACGTGGGAGTGACGCGGGGGCTTCGAACGTGACGTAAGGGTGACATGGGTGCTTAGAACGTGACGTGGGCGTGACGTGGGCGATTCCAACGTGACGTGGGGCTTCGAACGTGACGTGGGCGTGATGTGGGTGATTCGAATGTCACTTAGGCGTGACGTGGGGGCTTCGAACGTCACGTGGGCGTGACGTGGGGGCTTCGATGTTGACGTGGGCGTGACCTGGGTGATTGGCACGTGACGTGGATGTGACGTGGGTGGTTTCACCGTGACTTGGGCGTCACGTGGGGTCCTCGAACGTGACTTGGGCGTCACGGGGGTCTTCGAAAGTGACGTGGGCATGACGTGGGGGCTTCGAACGTGACGTGGGTGTGACGTGGGGGCTTCGAACGTGACGTGGGTGTGACGTCGGTACTTTGAATGTGACGTGGGTGTGACCTGGGTCATTGGAACGTGACGTGGGAGTGACGTGGGGGCATCGAACGTGACATAAGGGTGACATGGGTGCTTAGAACGTGACGTGGGCGTGATGCGGGTGATTCCAACGTGACGTGGGGCTTCGAATGTGACGTGGGCGTGACGTGGGTGATTGGAACGTGACGTGGGCGTGACGTCGGTACTTTGAAAGTGACGTGGGTGTGACCTGGGGGCTTCGAACGTGACGTAAGGGCGACATGGGTGCTTAGAACGTGACGTGGGCGTGACGTGGGTGATTCCAACGTGACGTGGGGGTTTCGAACGTGACGTGGGCGTGACGTGGCTGATTCCAACGTGACGTGGGCGTGACGTCGGTACTTTAAAAGTGACGTGGGTGTGACCTGGGTCATTTGATCGTGACGTGGGTGTGACCTGGGGGCTTCGAACGTGACGTAAGGGCGACATAGGTGCTTAGAACGTGACGTGGGCTTGACGTGGGTGATTCCAACGTGACGTGGGGGCATCGAACGTGACGTGGGTGTGGCGTGGGGGCTTCGAACGTGACGTGGGCATGACGTCGGTGATTCGCAGGTGACGTGGGTGTGACGTGGGTGTTTCGAACGTGACGTTGGTGTTTCGAACTTGACTTCGGTGTGACGTGGGTGATTCGGACCTGACGTGGGCGTAACGGAGGGGCTTCGAACATGACGTGGATGTGAGGTGGGTGCTTCGGACGTGACGTGGGCGTGACGTCGGGGCTTCGAAAATGACGCGGGAGTGACGTGGATGCTTCGAATGTGACGTTGGTGTTTCGAACGTGACAGGGGTGTGACGTGGGTGCTTCGAACGTGACGTGGGCGTCACGTGGGGGCTTCGAACATGACGTGGATGTGAGGTGGGTGCTTCGGACGTGACGTGGGCGTGACGTGGGGGTTTCGAAAATGATGTGGGCGTGACGTGGGTGCATCGAACGTGACGTGGGCGTGACGTGGGTGTTTCGAACGTGACGTGGACGTGACGTGGGGGCTTCGAACGTGACGTGGGTGTGACGTGGGGGCAACGAACGTGACGTGGGCGTGACCTGGGTGATTGGAACGTGACGTGGGTGTGACGTGGGTGTTTCGAACGTGACGTTGGTATTTCGAACATGACGTGGGTGTGACGTGGGTGCATCGGACGTGACGTGGGCATAACGTGGGGGCTACGAACATTACGCGGGTGTGACGTGGATGCTTCGAATGCGACGTTGGTGTTTCGAACGTGACATGGGTGTGACGTGGGTGCTTGGAACGTGACGTGGGCGTCACGTGGGGGCTTCGAACATGACGTGGGTGTGACGTGGGGGCTTCGAACATGACGTGGGTGTGACGTGGGGGCATCGATCGTGACGTGGGTGTGACGTCGGTACTTTATACATGATGGGGGTGTGACGTGGGTCATTCGAACGTGACGTGGGTGTGACGTGGGGGCTTCGAACGTGACGTGGGAATGAGGTGGGTGATTCGAACGTGACGTGGGTGTGACGTCGGTGATTCGAACGTGACGTGGGCGTGACGTGGGGGCATCGAACGTGACGTGGGCGTGACGTGGGTGTTTCGAACGTGACGTGGGTGTGACGTGGGTGTTTCGAACGTGAGTGGGCGTGACGTGGGGGCATCGATCATGACGTGGGCGTGACGTGTGTGGTTTCAACGTGACGTGGGTGTCACGTGGGGCATCGAACGTGACGTGGACGTGACGTCGGTACTTTCAATTTGAGGTTGGTGTGACCTGGGTCATTCGAACGTGACGTACATGTGACGTGGGTGATTCCAACGTGACGTGGGGCTTCGAACGTGACGTGGGTGTGACCTGGGTGATTGGAACGTGACGTGGGTGTGACGTGGGGGCTTCGAACGTGACGTGGGTGTGACGTGGGTGTTTCGAACGTGACGTTGGTGTTTCGAACTTGACTTCGGTGTGACGTGGGTGCTTCGGACCTGACGTGGGCGTAACGTGGGGGCTTCGAGCATGACGCGGGAGTGACGTGGATGCTTCGAATGTGACGTTGGTGTTTCGAACGTGACAGGGGTGTGACGTGGGTGCTTCGAACGTGACGTGGGCGTCACGTGGGGGCTTCGAACATGACGTGGATGTGAGGTGGGTGCTTCGGACGTGACGTGGGCGTGACGTCGGGGCTTCGAAAATGATTTGGTAGTGACGTGGGGGCATCGAACGTGACATAACGGTGACATGGGTGCTTAGAACGTGACGTGGGAGTGACGTGGGTGCTTCAAACGTGACGTAAGGGTGACATGGGTGCTTAGAACGTGACGTGGGCGTGACGTGGGTGATTCCAACGTGACGTGGACGTGACGTGGTACTTTGAATTTGACGTGGGTGTGACCTGGGGCAATCGAACGTGACGTGGGCGTGACGTGGGGGCTTCGAACGTGACGTGGGCGTGACGTGGTACTTTACATTTGACGTGGGTGTGAGCTGGCTCAATCGAACGTGACGTGGGTGTGACGTGGGGGCTTCGAATGTGACGTGGGCGTGACGTGGGTGATCCGAATGTGACGTGGGCGTGACGTGGGGGCTTCGAACGTCACGTGGGCGTCACGTGGGAACTTCGAACGTCACGTGGGCGTCACGTGGGGGCATCGAAGTTGACGTGGGTGTGACCTGGGTGATTGGAACGTGACGTGGGCGTCACGTGGGGGCTTCGAAAGTGACGTGGACGTCACGTTGGTGAATCGAAGGTGACGTGGGTGTGACGTGGGGGCTTCGAACGTGACCTGGGTGTGAGGTGGGTGTTTCGAACGTGACGTGGGCGTGACGTCGGTACTTTGAATGTGACGTGGGTGTGACCTGGGTCATTGGAACGTGACGTGGGAGTGACGCGGGGGCTTCGAACGTGACGTAAGGGTGACATGGGTGCTTAGAACGTGACGTGGGCGTGACGTGGGCGATTCCAACGTGACGTGGGGCTTCGAACGTGACGTGGGCGTGATGTGGGTGATTCGAATGTCACTTAGGCGTGACGTGGGGGCTTCGAACGTCACGTGGGCGTGACGTGGGGGCTTCGATGTTGACGTGGGCGTGACCTGGGTGATTGGCACGTGACGTGGATGTGACGTGGGTGGTTTCAACGTGACTTGGGCGTCACGTGGGGTCCTCGAACGTGACTTGGGCGTCACGGGGGTCTTCGAAAGTGACGTGGGCATGACGTGGGTGATTCGAAGGTGACGTGGGTGTGACGTGGGGGCTTCGAACGTGACGTGGGTGTGACGTCGGTACTTTGAATGTGACGTGGGTGTGACCTGGGTCATTGGAACGTGACGTGGGAGTGACGTGGGGGCATCGAACGTGACATAAGGGTGACATGGGTGCTTAGAACGTGACGTGGGCGTGATGCGGGTGATTCCAACGTGACGTGGGGCTTCGAATGTGACGTGGGCGTGACGTGGGTGATTGGAACGTGACGTGGGCGTGACGTCGGTACTTTGAAAGTGACGTGGGTGTGACCTGGGGGCTTCGAACGTGACGTAAGGGCGACATAGGTGCTTAGAACGTGACGTGGGCGTGACGTGGGTGATTCCAACCTGACGTGGGGGCATCGAACGTGACGTGGGTGTGACGTGGGGGCTTCGAACGTGACCAGGGCATGACGTCGGTGATTCGAAGGTGACGTGGGTGTGACGTGGGTGTTTCGAACGTGACGTTGGTGTTTCGAACTTGACTTCGGTGTGACGTGGGTGATTCGGACCTGACGTGGGCGTAACGGAGGGGCTTCGAACATGACGTGGATGTGAGGTGGGTGCTTCGGACGTGACGTGGGCGCGACGTGGGGGCTTCGAACCTGACGTGGACCTGACGTGGTACTTTACATTTGACGTGGGTGTGACCTGGCTCAATCGAACGTGACGTGGGCGTGACCTGGGGGCTTCGAACGTCACGTGGGCGTCACGTGGGGGCATCGAAGTTGACGTGGGCGTGACGTGGGTGATTGGAACGTGACGTGGGTGTGACGTGGGTGTTTCGAACCTGACGTTGGTGATTCGAACGTGACGTGGGTGTGACGTGGGTGCATCGGACGTGACGTGGGCGTAACGTGGGGGCTACGAACATTACGCGGGTGTGACGTGGATGCTTCGAATGCGACGTTGGTGTTTCGAACGTGACATGGGTGTGACGTGGGTGCTTGGAACGTGACGTGGGCGTCACGTGGGGGCTTCGAACAACACGTGGGTGTGACGTGGGGGCTTCGAACATGACGTGGGTGTGACGTGGGGGCATCGAACGTGACGTGGGTGTGACGTCGGTACTTTATACCTGATGGGGGTGTGACGTGGGGGATTCGAACGTGACGTGGGTGTGACGTGGGGGCTTCGAACGTGACGTGGGCATGACGTGGGTGATTCGAACGTGACGTGGGTGTGACGTCGGTGATTCGAACGTGACGTGGGCGTGACGTGGGGGCATCGAACGTGACGTGGGCGTGACGTGGGTGTTTCGAACGTGACGTGGGTGTGACGTGGGTGTTTCGAACGTGAGTGGGTGTCACGTGGGGGCATCGAACGTGACGTGGACGTGACGTCAGTACTTTCAATTTGAGGTTGGTGTGACCTGGGTCATTCGAACGTGACGTACATGTGACGTGGGTGATTCCAACGTGACGTGGGGCTTCGAACGTGACGTGGGTGTGACCTGGGTGATTGGAACGTGACGTGGGTGTGACGTGGGGGCTTCGAACGTGACGTGGGTGTGACGTGGGTGTTTCGAACGTGACGTTGGTGTTTCGAACTTGACTTCGGTGTGACGTGGGTGCTTCGGACCTGACGTGGGCGTAACGTGGGGGCTTCGAGCATGACGCGGGAGTGACGTGGATGCTTCGAATGTGACGTTGGTGTTTCGAACGTGACAGGGGTGTGACGTGGGTGCTTCGAACGTGACGTGGGCGTCACGTGGGGGCTTCGAACATGACGTGGATGTGAGGTGGGTGCTTCGGACGTGACGTGGGCGTGACGTCGGGGCTTCGAAAATGATTTGGTAGTGACGTGGGGGCATCGAACGTGACATAACGGTGACATGGGTGCTTAGAACGTGACGTGGGAGTGACGTGGGGGCTTCAAACGTGACGTAAGGGTGACATGGGTGCTTAGAACGTGAACGTGGGCGTGACGTGGGTGATTCCAACGTGACGTGGACGTGACGTTGTACTTTACATTTGACGTGGGTGTGACCTGGGGCAATCGAACGTGACGTGGGCGTGACGTGGGGGCTTCGAACGTGACGTGGGCGTGACGTGGTACTTTACATTTGACGTGGGTGTGAGCTGGCTCAATCGAACGTGACGTGGGTGTGACGTGGGGGCTTCGAATGTGACGTGGGCGTGACGTGGGTGATCCGAATGTGACGTGGGCGTGACGTGGGGGCTTCGAACGTCACGTGGGCGTCACGTGGGAACTTCGAACGTCACGTGGGCGTCACGTGGGGGCATCGAAGTTGACGTGGGTGTGACCTGGGTGATTGGAACGTGACGTGGGCGTCACGTGGGGGCTTCGAAAGTGACGTGGACGTCACGTGGGTGAATCGAAGGTGACGTGGGTGTGACGTGGGGGCTTCGAACGTGACCTGGGTGTGAGGTGGGTGTTTTGAACGTGACGTGGGCGTGACGTCGGTACTTTGAATGTGACGTGGGTGTGACCTGGGTCATTGGAACGTGACGTGGGAGTGACGCGGGGGCTTCGAACGTGACGTAAGGGTGACATGGGTGCTTAGAACGTGACGTGGGCGTGACGTGGGCGATTCCAACGTGACGTGGGGCTTCGAACGTGACGTGGGCGTGATGTGGGTGATTCGAATGTCACTTAGGCGTGACGTGGGGGCTTCGAACGTCACGTGGGCGTGACGTGGGGGCTTCGATGTTGACGTGGGCGTGACCTGGGTGATTGGCACGTGACGTGGATGTGACGTGGGTGGTTTCACCGTGACTTGGGCGTCACGTGGGGTCCTCGAACGTGACTTGGGCGTCACGGGGGTCTTCGAAAGTGACGTGGGCATGACGTGGGGGCTTCGAACGTGACGTGGGTGTGACGTGGGGGCTTCGAACGTGACGTGGGTGTGACGTCGGTACTTTGAATGTGACGTGGGTGTGACCTGGGTCATTGGAACGTGACGTGGGAGTGACGTGGGGGCATCGAACGTGACATAAGGGTGACATGGGTGCTTAGAACGTGACGTGGGCGTGATGCGGGTGATTCCAACGTGACGTGGGGCTTCGAATGTGACGTGGGCGTGACGTGGGTGATTGGAACGTGACGTGGGCGTGACGTCGGTACTTTAAAAGTGACGTGGGTGTGACCTGGGGGCTTCGAACGTGACGTAAGGGCGACATGGGTGCTTAGAACGTGACGTGGGCGTGACGTGGGTGATTCCAACGTGACGTGGGGGCATCGAACGTGACGTGGGTGTGACGTGGGGGCTTCGAACGTGACGTGGGCATGACGTCGGTGATTTGAAGGTGACGTGGGTGTGACGTGGGTGTTTCGAACTTGACTTCGGTGTGACGTGGGTGATTCGGACCTGACGTGGGCGTAACGGAGGGGCTTCGAACATGACGTGGATGTGAGGTGGGTGCTTCGGACGTGACGTGGGCGCGACGTGGGGGCTTCGAACGTGACGTGGGCGTGACGTGGGAGTTTCGAACCTGACGTGGACCTGACGTGGTACTTTACATTTGACGTGGGTGTGACCTGGCTCAATCGAACGTGACGTGGGCGTGACCTGGGGGCTTCGAACGTCACGTGGGCGTCACGTGGGGGCATCGAAGTTGACGTGGGCGTGACGTGTGTGGTTTCAACGTGACGTGGGTGTGACGTGGGTGTTTCGAACCTGACGTTGGTGTTTCGAACGTGACGTGGGTGTGACGTGGGTTCATCGGACGTGACGTGGGCGTAACGTGGGGAATACGAACATTACACGGGTGTGACGTGGATGCTTCGAATGCGACGTTGGTGTTTCGAACGTGACATGGGTGTGACGTGGGTGCTTGGAACGTGACGTGGGCGTCACGTGGGGGCTTCGAACATGACGTGGGTGTGACGTGGGGGCATCGATCGTGACGTGGACGTGACGTCGGTACTTTATACCTGATGGGGGTGTGACGTGGGTCATTCGAACGTGACGTGGGAGTGACGTGGGGGCTTCGAACGTGACGTGGGCATGACGTGGGTGATTCGAACGTGACGTGGGCGTGACGTGGGGGCTTCGAAAGTCACGTGGGCGTGACGTGGGGGCTTCGAACGTGACGTGGGTGTGACATGGGTGTTTCGAACGTGACGTGGGCGTGACGTCGGTACTTTGAATGTGACGTGGGTGTGACGTGGGGGCTTCGAACGTGATGTACGTGTGACGTCGGTACTTTGAATGTGACGTGGGTGTGACGTAGGGGTATCGAACGTGACGTAGGTGTTTCCAAACTGACGTGGGTGTGACGTCGGTATGTTGAATGTGACGTGGGTGTGACGTGCATGGTTCGAACGTGAGGTGGGTGTTTTAAATGTGAGCTGGGCGTGACGTGGGTCATTCGAACATGACGTAGGTGTGACGTGGGTGTTTCGGACGTGACATGGGTGTGACGTAGGTGCTTCGAATGTGATGTGGGCGTAAGGTGGGGGCTTCGAACCTGACGTGGGTGTGACGTGGGGGCTTCGAAAGTGACGTGGGTGTGACGTGGGTCATTTGAACGTGACCTGGGCGTGACGTGGGTGATTCCAACGTGACGTGGGGGCTTTGAACGTGACGTGGGCGTGACGTGGGTGATTCGAATGTGACGTGGGCGTGACGTGGGGGCTTCGAACGTGACGTGGGCGTGACGTGGGGGCTTCAAGCGTGACCTGGGTGTGACGTGGGTGTTTCGAACGTGACGTGGGCGTGACGTCGGTACTTTGAATGTGACGTGGGTGTGACCTGGGTCATTGGAACGTGACGTGGGAGTGACGCGGGGTCTTCGAACGTGACGTAAGGGTGACATGGGTGCTTAGAACGTGACGTGGGCGTGACGTGGGCGATTCCAACGTGACGTGGGGCTTCGAACGTGACGTGGGCGTGATGTGGGTGATTTGAATGTCACTTGGGCGTGACGTGGGGGCTTCGAACGTCACGTGGGCGTGACGTGGGGGCTTCGATGTTGACGTGGGCGTGACCTGGGTGATTGGAACGTGACGTGGACGTGACGTGGGTGGTTTCAACGTGACTTGGGCGTCACGTGGGGTCTTCGAAAGTGACGTGGGCATGACTTGGGTGATTTGAAGGTGACGTGGGCGTGGGGTGGGTGATTCCAACGTGACGTGGGGGCTTCGAACGTGACGGGGGCGTGACGTGGGTGATTCGAAGGTGAGGTGGGCGTGACGTCGGAACTTTGAATGTGACGTGGGTGTGACCTGGGTGATTGGAACGTGACGTGGGAGTGACGTGGGGGCTTCGAACGTGATGTAAGAGTGACATGGGTGCTTAGAACGTGACGTGGGAGCGACGTGGGTGATTCCAACGTGACGTGGGCTTCCAACGTGACGTGGGGGTGACGTGGGTGATTGGAACGTGACGTGGGCGTGAGGTGGGTGATTCGAAAGTGACGTCGGTGTGACGTGGGTGCTTCGAACGTGACGTGGGCATGACATAAGCGCTTCGATCGTGACGTGGGCGTGACGTGTGTGGTTTCAACGTGACGTGGGTGTCACGTAGGGCATCGAACGTGACGTGGGCGTGACGTGTGTGGTTTCAACGTGACGTGGGCGTCACGGGGGGGCCTCGAACGTGACGTGGGCATGACGTGGGTGATTCGAAGGTGACGTGGGCGTGACGTGGGGGCATGGATCGTGACGTGGGTGTGAGGTGGGTGTTTCGAACGTGACGTGGGTGTGAGGTGGGTGTTTCGAACGTGACGTGGGTGTGACATCGGTACTTTGAAAGTGACGTGGGTGTGACCTGGGTCATTGGAACGTGACGTGGGAGTGACGTGGGGGCTTCGAACGTGACGTAAGGGTGACATGGGTGCTTAGAACGTGACGTGGGCGTGACGTGGGTGATTACAACGTGATGTGGGGCTTCGAACATGACGTGGGCGTGACGTGGGGGCTTCGAAAGTGACGTGTGCATGACATGGGTGATTCGAAGGTGACATGGGTGTGACGTGGGGGCTTCGAACGTGACGTGGGTGTGACATGGGTGTTTCGAACGTGACGTGGGCGTGACGTCGGTACTTTGAATGTGACGTGGGTGTGACCTGGGTCATTTGAACGTGACTTGGGAGTGACGTGGGGGCATCGAACGTGACATAAGGGTGACATGGGTGCTTAGAACGTGACGTGGGCGTGATGCGGGTGATTCCAACGTGACGTGGGGCTTCGAATGTGACGTGGGCGTGACGTGGGTGATTGCAACGTGACGTGGGCGTGACGTCGGTACTTTGAATGTGATGTGGGTGTGACCTGGGGGCTGCGAACGTGACGTAAGGGCGACATGGGTGCTTAGAACGTGACATGGGCGTGACGTGGGTGATTCCAACGTGACGTGGGGCTGCGAATGTGACGTGGGCCTCACGTGGGGGCTTCGAAAGTGACGTGGGCATGACGTGGGTGATTCGAAGGTGACATGGGTGTGACGTGGGGGCTTCGAACGTGACGTGGGTGTGACGTGGGGTCTTCGAACGTGACGTGGGCGTGACGTCGGTACTTTGAATGTGACGTGGGTGTGACCTGGGTCATTTGAACGTGACGTGGGAGTGACGTGGGGGCATCGAACGTGACATAACGGTGACATGGGTGCTTAGAACGTGACGTGGGAGTGACGTGGGTGCTTCAAACGTGACGTAAGGGTGACATGGGTGCTTAGAACGTGACGTGGGCGTGACGTGGGTGATTCCAACGTGACGTGGACGTGACGTGGTACTTTACATTTGACGTGGGTGTGACCTGGGGCAATCGAAAGTGACGTGGGTGTGACATGGGGGCTTCGAATGTGACGTGGGCGTAACGTGGGTGATTCGAAGGTGACGTGGGCGTCACGTGGGGGCATCGAACGTGACGTGGGCATGACGTGGGTGATTCGAAGGTGACGTGGGTGTGACGTGGGGGCTTCGAACGTGACGTGGGTGTGACGTGGGTGTTTCGAACCTGACGTTGGTATTTCGAACGTGACGTGGGTGTGACGTGGGTGCATCGGACGTGACGTGGGCATAACGTGGGGGCTACGAACATTACGCGGGTGTGACGTGGATGCTTCGAATGCGACGTTGGTGTTTCGAACGTGACATGGGTGTGACGTGGGTGCTTGGAACGTGACGTGGGCGTCACGTGGGGGCTTCGAACATGACGTGGGTGTGACGTGGGGGCATCGATCGTGACGTGGACGTGACGTCGGTACTTTATACCTGATGGGGGTGTGACGTGGGGGCTTCGAACGTGACGTGGGAGTGACGTCGGTGATTCGAACGTGGCGTGGGCATGACGTCGGTGATTCGAAGGTGACGTGGGTGTGACGTGGGGGCATCGAACGTGACGTGGGCGTGACGTGGGTGTTTCGAACGTGACGTGGGCGTGACGTCGGTACTTTGAATGTGACGTGGGTGTGACGTGGGTCATTCGAACGTGACGTGGGTGTTTCAAAACTAACGTGGGTGTGACGTAGGGGTATCGAACGTGACGTAGGTGTTTCCAAACTGACGTGGGTGTGACGTCGGTATGTTGAATGTGACGTGGGTGTGACGTGAATGGTTCGAACGTGAGGTGGGTGTTTTAAATGTGAGCTGGGCGTGACGTGGGTCATTCGAACATGACGTAGGTGTGACGTGGGGGCTTCGAACGTGACGTGGGCGTGACGTGGGTCATTTGAACGTGACGTGGGCGTGACGTGGGTGATTCCAACGTGACGTGGGGCTTTGAACGTGATGTGGGCGTGACGTGGGTGATTCGAATGTGACGTGGGCGTGACGTGGGGGCATCGAACGTGACCTGGGAGCGACGCGGGGGCTTCGAACGTGACGTAAGGGTGACATGGGTGCTTAGAACGTGACGTGGGCGTGACGTGGGTGATTCCAACGGGACGTGGGGCTTCGAACGTGACGTGGGCGTGATGTGGGTGATTCGAATGTCACTTGGGCGTGACGTGGGGGCTTCGATGTTGACGTGGGCGTGACGTGGGTGTTTGGAACGTGACGTGGACGTGACGTGGGTGGTTTCAACGTGACGTGAGCGTCACGTGGGGTCCTCGAACGTGACTTGGGCGTTATGTGGGGTCTTCGAAAGTGACGTGGGCATGACTGGGTGATTCGAAGGTGACGTGGGTGTGACGTGGGGGCTTCGAACGTGACGTGGGTGTGACGTCGGTACTTTGAATGTGACGTGGGTGTGACCTGGGTCATTTGAACGTGACGTGGGAGTGACGTGGGGGCATCGAACGTGACATAAGGGTGACATGGGTGCTTAGAACGTGACGTGGGCGTGATGCAGGTGATTCCAACGTGACGTAGGGCATCGAATGTGACGTGGGCGTGACGTGGGTGATTGGAACGTGACGTGGGCGTGACGTCGGTACTTTGAATGTGACGTGGGTGTGACCTGGGTCATTTGAACGTGACGTGGGTGTGACCTGGGGGCTTCGAACGTGATGTAAGGGCGGCATGTGTGCATAGAACGTGACGTGGGCGTCACGTGGGTGATTCCAACGTGACGTGTGGGTTTCGAACGTGACGTGGGCGTGACGTCGGTACTTTGAAAGTGACGTGGGTGTGACCTGGGTCATTTGAACGTGACGTGGGAGTGACGCGGGGGCTTCAAACGTGACGTAAGGGTGACCTGGGTGCTTAGAACGTGACGTGGACGTGACGTGGGTGGTTTCAACGTGACGTGGGCGTCACGTGGGGGCTTCGAACGTCACGTGGGCGTGACGTGGGGGATTCAAACGTGACGTGGGCGTGACCTGGGTGATTGGAACGTGACGTTGACGTGACGTGGGTGGTTTCAACGTGACGTGGGCCTCACGTGGGGGCTTCGAATGTGACGTGGGCATGGCGTGGGTGATTCGAAGGTGACGTGGGTGTGACGTGGGGGCTTCGAACGTGACGTGGGCGTCAGGTGGGAGTTTTGATCATGACGTGGGCGTGACGTGTGTGGTTTCAACGTGACGTGGGTGTCACGTGGGGCATCGAACGTGACGTGGGTGTGACGTGGGGGCATCGATCGTGACGTGGGCATGACGTCGGTGATTCGAACGTGGGGTGGGCATGACGTCGCTGATTCGAACGTGACGTCGGTACTTTCAGTTTGAGGTTGGTGTGACCTGGGTCATTCGAACGTGACGTACATGTGACGTGGGTGATTCCAACGTGACGTGGGGGTTCGAACGTGACGTGGGAGTGACGTGGGTGATTGGAACGTGACGTGGGGCTTCGAACGTGACGTGGGTGTGACCTGGGTGCTTCGAACGTGACGTGGGCGTCACGTGGGGGCTTCGAACATGACGTGGATGTGAGGTGGGTGCTTCGGACGTGACGTGGGCATGACGTGGGGGCTTCGAAAATGATGTGGGTGTAACGTGGGGGCATCGAACGTGACGTGGGCGTGACGTGGGAGTTTCGAACGTGACGTGGACGTGACGTGGTACTTTACATTTGACGTGGGTGTGACCTGGGTCAATCGAACGTGACGTGGGTGTGACGTGTGTGTTTCGACCCTGACGTTGGTATTTCGAACGTGACGTGGGTGTGACGTGGGTGCATCGGACGTGACGTGGGCGTAACGTGGGGGCTACGAACATGACGGGGGTGTGACGTGGATGCTTCGAATGCGACGTTGGTGTTTCGAACGTGACATGGGTGTGACGTGGGTGCTTGGAACGTGACGTGGGCGTCACGTGGGGGCTTCGAACATGACGTGGGTGTGACGTGGGGGCATCGATCGTGACGTGGGCATGACGTCGGTGATTCGAACGTGACGTGGGCGTGACGTGGGGGCTTCGAACGTGACGTGGGCATGACGTCGGTGATTCGAACGTGACGTGGGCATGACGTGGGGGCATCGAACGTGACGTGGGCGTGACGTGGGGGCTTCGAACGTGACCTGGGTGTGACGTGGGTGTTTCGAACGTGACGTGGGCGTGACGTCGGTACTTTGAATGTGACGTGGGTGTGACGTGGGTCATTCGAACGTGATGTACGTGTGACGTGTGGGCTTCGAACGTGACGTGGGTGTTTCAAAACTAACGTGGGTGTGACGTAGGGGTATCGAACGTGACGTAGGTGTTTCCAAACTGACGTGGGTGTGACGTCGGTATGTTGAATGTGACGTGGGTGTGACGTGCATGGTTCGAACGTGAGGTGGGTGTTTTAAATGTGAGCTGGGCGTGACGTGGGTCATTCGAACATGACGTAGGTGTGACGTGGGGGCTTCGAACGTGACGTGGGCGTGACGTGGGTCATTTGAACGTGTCGTGGGCGTGACGTGTGTGATTCCAACGTGACGTGGGGCTTTGAACGTGACGTGGGCGTGACGTGGGTGATTGGAACGTGACGTGGGCGTGACGTCGGTACTTTGAATGTGACGTGGGTGTGACGTGGGTCATTTGAACGTGACGTGGGAGTGACGCGGGGGCTTCAAACGTGACGTAAGGGTGACATGGGTGCTTAGAAAGTGACGTGGGCGTGACGTGGGGGCTTCGAACGTGATGTAAGTGTGACATGGGTGCTTAGAACGTGACGTGGGCGTGACGTGGGGGATTCCAACGTGATGTGGGGCTTCGAACGTGACGTGGGGCTTCGGATGTGGGTGATTCGAACGTGACATGGGTGTGACGTGGGTGCTTGGAACGTGACGTGGGCGTGACCTGGGTGATTGGAACGTGACGTGGACGTGACGTGGGTGGTTTCAACGTGACGTGGGCGTCACGTGGGGGCTTCGGAGGTGACGTGGGCCTCACGTGTGGGCTTCGAAAGTGACGTGGGCATGGCGTGGGTGATTCGAAGGTGACGTGGGTGTGACGTGGGTGTTTCGAACGTGACATGGGCGTGACGTCGGAGCTTTCAATGTGACGTGGGTGTGACCTGGGTCATTTGATCGTGACGTGGGAGTGACGTGGGGGCATCGAACGTGACGTAAGGGTGACATGGGTGCTTAGAACGTGACGTGGGCGTGACGTGGGTGATTCCAACGTGACGTGGGCGTGACGTCGGTACTTTGAATTTGAGGTTGGTGTGACCTGGGTCATTCGAACGTGACGTACATGTGACGTGGGTGATTCCAACGTGACGTGAGGCTTCGAACGTGACGTGGGCGTGATGTGGGTGATTCGAGTGTGACTTGGGCGTGACGTGGGGGCTTCGAACATCACGTGGGCGTGACGTGGGGGCTTCGATGTTGACGTGGGCGTGACCTGGGTGATTGGAATGTGACGTGGACGTGACGTGGGTGGTTTCAATTTGACGTGAGCATCACGTGGCGTCCTCGAACGTGACTTGGGCGTCACGTGGGGTCTTCGAAAGTGACGTGGGCATGACGTGGGTGATTCGAAGGTGACGTGGGTGTGACGTGGGGGCTTCGAACGTGACGTGGGTGTGACGTCGGTACTTTGAATGTGACGTGGGTGTGACCTGGGTCATTGGAACGTGACGTGGGAGTGACGTGGGGGCATCGAACGTGACAAAAGGGTGACATGGGTGCTTAGAACGTGACGTGGGCGTGATGCAGGTGATTCGAAGGTGACGTGGGGCTTCGAATGTGACGTGGGCGTGACGTGGGTGATTGGAACGTGACGTGGGCGTGACGTCGGTACTTTGAAAGTGACGTGGGTGTGACCTGGGGGCTTCGAACGTGACGTAAGGGCAACATGGGTGCTTAGAACGTGACGTGGGCGTGACGTGGATGATTCCAACGTGACGTGGGTGTTTCGAACGTGACGTGGGCGTGACGTCGGTACTTTGAATGTGACGTGGGTGTGACCTGGGTCATTGGAACGTGACGTGGGAGTGACGTGGGGGCTTCAAACGTGACGTAAGGGTGACATGGGTGCTTAGAACGTGACGTGGGCGTGACGTGGGTGATTCCAACGTCATGTGGGGGCTTCGAACGTGACGTGGGCGTGACGTGGGTGATTCGAGCGTGACGTGGGCGTGACGTCGGTACTTTGAAAGTGACGTGGGTGTGACCTGGGTGATTGGAACGTGACGTGGGAGTGACGTGGGGGCTTCAAACGTGACGTAAGGGTGACATGGGTGCTTAGAACGTGACGTGGGCGTGAGGTGGGTGATTCGAAAGTGACGTCGGTGTGACGTGGGTGCTTCGAACGTCACGTGGGCGTGATTTGGGGGCTTCGATCGTGACGTGGGCGTGACCTGGGTGATTGGAACGTGACGTGGACGTGACGTGGGTGGTTTCAACGTGACGTGGGTGTCACGTGGGGCATCGAACGTGACGTGGGCGTGACGTGTGTGGTTTCAACGTGACGTGGGCGTCACGGGTGGGCTTCGAACGTGACGTGGGCATGACGTGGGTGATTCGAAGGTGACGTGGGCGTGACGTGGGGGCTTCGAACGTGACGTGGGTGTGAGGTGGGTGATTCCAACGTGATGTGGGCGTGACGTCGGTACTTTGAATGTGACGTGGGTGTGACCTGGGTCATTGGAACGTGACGTGGGAGTGACGTGGGAGCATCGAACGTAATGTAAGTGTGACATGGGTGCTTAGAACGTGACGTGGGCGTGACGTGGGGGATTCCAAAGTGATGTGGGGCTTCGAACGTGACGTGGGCGTGACGTGGGTGATTCGAAGCTGACGTGGGCGTGACGTGGGGGCTTCGAACGTCACGTGGGCGTGACGTGGGGGCTTCAAACGTGACGTGGGCGTGACCTGGGTGCTTGGAACGTGACGTGGACGTGACGTGGGTGGTTTCAACGTGACGTGGGCGTCACGTGGGGGCTTCGGAGGTGACGTGGGCCTCACGTGGGGGCTTCGAAAGTGACGTGGGCGTGACGTGGTTGATTGGAACGTGACGTGGGTGTGACGTGGGGGCTTCGAACGTGACGTGGGCGTGACGTGGGTGATTCGAACGTGACGTGGGCGTGACGTCGGTACTTTGAATGTGACGTGGGTGTGACCTGGGTCATTCGAACGTGATGTACGTGTGACGTGTGGGCTTCGAACGTGACGTGGGTGTTTCAAAACTAACGTGGGTGTGACGTAGGGGTATCGAACGTGACGTAGGTGTTTCCAAACTGACGTGGGTGTGACGTCGGTATGTTGAATGTGACGTGGGTGTGACGTGCATGGTTCGAACGTGAGGTGGGTGTTTTAAATGTGAGCTGGGCGTGACGTGGGTCATTCGAACATGACGTAGGTGTGACGTGGGGGCTTCGAACGTGACGTGGGCGTGACGTGGATGCTTCGAATGTGACGTTGGTGTTTCGAACGTGACATGGGTGTGACATGGGTGCTTCGAATGTGACATGGGCGTGACGTGGGGGCTTCGAATCTGACGTGGGTGTGACGTGGGGGCTTCGAACGTGACGTGGGCGTGACGTGGGTCATTTGAACGTGACGTGGGCGTGACGTGGGTGATTCCAACGTCACGTGGGGCTTTGAACGTGACGTGGGCGTGACGTGGGTGATTCGAATGTGACGTGGGCGTGACGTGGGGGCTTCGAACGCCACGTGAGCTTCACGTGGGGGCATCGAACGTGACGTGGGCGTGACGTGGGGGCTTCAAGCGTGACCTGGGTGTGACGTGGGTGTTTCGAAGGTGACGTGGGCGTGACGTCAGTACTTTGAATGTGACGTGGGTGTGACCTGGGTCATGCGAACGTGACGTGGGTGTGACGTGGGTGTTTTGAACGTTCCGTGGGCATTTCGTGGGTGTTTCGAACGTGACGTGGGCATGAAGTCGGAACTTTGAATGTGACGTGGGTGTGACCGGGGTGATGCGAACGTGACGTGGGCGTCACGTGGGGGATTCCAACGTGACGTGGGGGCTTCGAACATGACGTGGGCGTGACGTGGGGGCTTCGAAAGTGACGTGGGCATGACGTGGGTGATTCGAAGGTGACATGGGTGTGACGTGGGGGCTTCGAACGTGACGTGGGCGTGAAGTCGGTGCTTTGAATGTGACGTGGGTGTGACCTGGGTCATTGGAACGTGACGTGGGAGTGACGCGGGGGCTTCGAACGTGACGTAAGGGTGACATGGGTGCTTAGAACGTGACGTGGGCGTGATGCGGGTGATTCCAACGTGACGTGGGGGCTTCGAATGTGACGTGGGTGTGACGTGGGTGATTGGAACGTGACGTGGGGCTTCGAATGTGACGTGGGTGTGACGTGGGTCATTCGAACGTGATGTACGTGTGACGTGTGGGCTTCGAACGTGACGTGGGTGTTTCAAAACCAACGTGGGTGTGACGTGGGGTATCGAACGTGACGTAGGTGTTTCCAAACTGACATGGGTGTGACGTCAGTACGTTGCATGTGACGTGGGTGTGACGTACATGATTCGATCGTGAGGTGGGTGTTTTAAATCTGAGCTGGGCGTATCGTGGGTCATTCGAACGTGACATAGGTGTGACGTGGGGGCATCGAACGTGACATGGGCGTGACGTGGATGCTTCGAATGTGACGTTGGTGTTTCGAACGTGACATGCGTGTGACGTGGGTGCTTTGAATGTGACGTGGGCGTAACGTGGGTGCTTCGAACGTGACGTGGGTGTGACGTCGGTACTTTGAATGTGCCGTGGGTGTGACGTGCATGACTCGAACGTGACGTGGGCGTGACGTGGGGGCTTCGAAGTTGACGTGGGCCAGACCTGGGTGATGCGAACGTGACGTGGGTGTGACGTGGGGGCATCGAACGTGATGTGGGCGTGACGTAGGGGCTTCAAAAGTGACGTGGGCGTCACGTGGGGGCATCGAACGTGACGTGGGTGTGAAGTGGGGGTTTTGAACATTACGTGGGTGTGACGTGGCCGAATCGATCGGGACGTGGGTGTGACGTGTGGGCTTCGAACGAGACGTGGGTGTGACATGGGGGCTTCGAACGTGACGTGGGTGTGACGTGGGTGTTTCGAACGTGACGTGGGCGTGACGTCGGAACTTTGAATGTGACGTGGGTGTGACCTGGGTCATTTGAACGTGACGTACGTGTGACGTGGGGGCTTAGAACGTGATGTGGGTGTTTCAAAACTAACGTGGGTGTGACGTGGGGGCTTCGAACGTGACGTGGGTGTGACGTGGGTGATTCGAACGTGACGTGGGCGTGACGTCGGTACTTTGAAAGTTACGTGGGTGTGACCTGGGTCATTGGAACATGACGTGGGACTGACGTGGGGGCTTCGAACGTGACGTAAGGGTGACATGGGCGCTTAGAACGTGACGTGGGCGTGACGTGGGTGATTGGAACGTGACGTGGGCGTGAGGTGGGTGATTCGAAAGCGACGTCGGTGTGACGTGGATGTTTCGGACGTGACGTGGGTGTCACGTGGGGCATCGAACGTGACGTGGACGTGACGTCGGTACTTTCAATTTGAGGTTGGTGTGACCTGGGTCATTCGAGCGTGACGTGGGTGTGACGTTGGGGCTTCGAACGTGATGTGGGTGTTGCAAAACTAACCTGGGTGTGACGTGGGGGCTTCGAACGTGACGTGGGCGTGACGTCGGAACTTTGAATGTGACGTGGGTGTGACCTGGGTCATTGGAACGTGACGTGGGAGTGACGTGGGGGCTTCGAACGTGACATAAGGGTGACATGGGTGCTTAGAACGTGACGTGGGCGTGACGTGGGTGATTCCAACGTGACGTGGGGCTTCGAATGTGACGTGAGTGTGACGTGTATGACTCGAACGTGACGTGGGTGTGACGTGGGTGCATCGGATGTGACGTGGGCGTAACGTGGGGGCTACGAACATTACGCGGGTGTGACGTGGATGCTTCGAATGCGACGTTGGTGTTTCGAACGTGACATGGGTGTGACGTGGGTGCTTGGAACGTGACGTGGGCGTGACGTGGGTGTTTCGAACGTGACGTGGGTGTGACGTGGGGGCTTCGAACGTGACGTGGGCATGACGTGTGTGGTTTCAACGTGACGTGGGTGTCACGTGGGGCATCGAACGTGACGTGGACGTGACGTCGGTACTTTCAATTTGAGGTTGGTGTGACCTGGGTCATTCGAACGTGACGTACATGTGACGTGGGTGATTCCAACGTGACGTGGGGCTTCGAACGTGACGTGGGTGTGACCTGGGTGATTGGAACGTGACGTGGGTGTGACGTGGGGGCATCGAACGTGACGTGGACGTGACGTGCTACTTTACATTTGACGTGGGTGTGACCTGGGTCAATCGAACGTGACGTGGGTGTGACGTGGGGGCTTCGAATGTGACGTGGGCGTGACGTGGGTGATTCGAACGTGACGTGGGCGTCACGTGGGGGCCTCGAACGTGACGTGGGCGTGACCTGGGTGATTGGAACGTGACGTGGGTGTGACGTGGGGGCTTCGAACGTGACGTGGGTGTGACGTGGGTGTTTCGAACCTGACGTTGGTATTTCGAACGTGACGTGGGTGTGACGTGGGTGCATCGGACGTGACGTGGGCATAACGTGGGGGGTACGAACATTACGCGGGTGTGACGTGGATGCTTCGAATGCGACGTTGGTGTTTCGAACGTGACATGGGTGTGACATGGATGCTTCGAATGTGACGTGGGTGTGACGTGGGGGCTTCGAACGTGACGTGGGCGTGACGTGCGTCATTTGAACGTGACGTGGGCGTGACGTGGGTGATTCCAACGTGACGTGGGGCTTTGAACGTGACGTGGGCGTGAGGTGGGTGATTCGAATGTGACGTGGGCGTGACGTGGGGGCTTCGATGTTGACGTGGGCGTGACCTGGGTGATTGGAACGTGACGTGGACGTGACGTGGGTGGTTTCAGCGTGACGTGAGCGTCACGTGGGGTCCTCGAACGTGACTTGGGCGTCACGTGGGGTCTTCGAAAGTGACGTGGGCATGACGTGGGTGTTTCGAACCTGACGTTGGTGTTTCGAACGTGACGTGGGTGTGACGTGGGTGCTTGGAACGTGACGTGGGCGTCACGTGGGGGCTTCGAACATGACGTGGGTGTGACGTGGGGGCATCGATCGTGACGTGGACGTGACGTCGGTACTTTATACCTGATGGGGGTGTGACGTGGGTCATTCGAACGTGACGTGGGAGTGACGTGGGGGCTTCGAACGTGACGTGGGCATGACGTGGGTGATTCGAACGTGACGTGGGCGTGACGTGGGGGCTTCGAAAGTCACGTGGGCGTGACGTGGGGGCTTCGAACGTGACGTGGGTGTGACATGGGTGTTTCGAACGTGACGTGGGCGTGACGTCGGTACTTTGAATGTGACGTGGGTGTGACGTGGGGGCTTCGAACGTGATGTACGTGTGACGTCGGTACTTTGAATGTGACGTGGGTGTGACGTAGGGGTATCGAACGTGACGTAGGTGTTTCCAAACTGACGTGGGTGTGACGTCGGTATGTTGAATGTGACGTGGGTGTGACGTGCATGGTTCGAACGTGAGGTGGGTGTTTTAAATGTGAGCTGGGCGTGACGTGGGTCATTCGAACATGACGTAGGTGTGACGTGGGTGTTTCGGACGTGACATGGGTGTGACGTAGGTGCTTCGAATGTGATGTGGGCGTAAGGTGGGGGCTTCGAACCTGACGTGGGTGTGACGTGGGGGCTTCGAAAGTGACGTGGGTGTGACGTGGGTCATTTGAACGTGACCTGGGCGTGACGTGGGTGATTCCAACGTGACGTGGGTCATTTAAACGTGACGTGGGCGTGACGTGGGTGATTCGAACGTGACGTGGGCGTGACGTGGGGGCTTCGAACGCCACGTGAGCTTCACGTGGGGGCATCGAACGTGACGTGGGCGTGACGTGGGGGCTTCGAACGTGACCTGGGTGTGACGTGGGTGTTTCGAACGTGACGTGGGCGTGACGTCAGTACTTTGAATGTGACGTGAGTGTGACCTGGGTGATTGGAACGTGACGTGGGCGTGACGTGGGGGCATCGAACGTGACGTGGACGTCACGTGGGGGCTTCAAGCGTGACCTGGGTGTGACGTGGGTGTTTCGAACGTGACGTGGGCGTGACGTCGGTACTTTGAATGTGACGTGGGTGTGACCTGGGTCATTGGAACGTGACGTGGGAGTGACGCGGGGGCTTCGAACGTGACGTAAGGGTGACATGGGTGCTTAGAACGTGACGTGGGCGTGACGTGGGCGATTCCAACGTGACGTGGGGCTTCGAACGTGACGTGGGCGTGATGTGGGTGATTTGAATGTCACTTGGGCGTGACGTGGGGGCTTCGAACGTCACGTGGGCGTGACGTGGGGGCTTCGATGTTGACGTGGGCGTGACCTGGGTGATTGGAACGTGACGTGGACGTGACGTGGGTGGTTTCAACGTGACTTGGGCGTCACGTGGGGTCTTCGAAAGTGACGTGGGCATGACTTGGGTGATTTGAAGGTGACGTGGGCGTGGGGTGGGTGATTCCAACGTGACGTGGGGGCTTCGAACGTGACGGGGGCGTGACGTGGGTGATTCGAAGGTGAGGTGGGCGTGACGTCGGAACTTTGAATGTGACGTGGGTGTGACCTGGGTGATTGGAACGTGACGTGGGAGTGACGTGGGGGCTTCAAACATGACGTAAGAGTGACATGGGTGCTTAGAACGTGACGTGGGAGCGACGTGGGTGATTCCAACGTGACGTGGGCTTCCAACGTGACGTGGGGGTGACGTGGGTGATTGGAACGTGACGTGGGCGTGAGGTGGGTGATTCGAAAGTGACGTCGGTGTGACGTGGGTGCTTCGAACGTGACGTGGGCATGACATAAGCGCTTCGATCGTGACGTGGGCGTGACGTGTGTGGTTTCAACTTGACGTGGGTGTCACGTAGGGCATCGAACGTGACGTGGGCGTGACGTGTGTGGTTTCAACGTGACGTGGGCGTCACGGGGGGGCCTCGAACGTGACGTGGGCATGACGTGGGTGATTCGAAGGTGACGTGGGCGTGACGTGGGGGCATGGATCGTGACGTGGGTGTGAGGTGGGTGTTTCGAAGGTGACGTGGGTGTGAGGTGGGTGTTTCGAACGTGACGTGGGTGTGACATCGGTACTTTGAAAGTGACGTGGGTGTGACCTGGGTCATTGGAACGTGACGTGGGAGTGACGTGGGGGCTTCGAACGTGACGTAAGGGTGACATGGGTGCTTAGAACGTGACGTGGGCGTGACGTGGGTGATTACAACGTGATGTGGGGCTTCGAACATGACGTGGGCGTGACGTGGGGGCTTCGAAAGTGACGTGTGCATGACATGGGTGATTCGAAGGTGACATGGGTGTGACGTGGGGGCTTCGAACGTGACGTGGGTGTGACATGGGTGTTTCGAACGTGACGTGGGCGTGACGTCGGTACTTTGAATGTGACGTGGGTGTGACCTGGGTCATTTGAACGTGACTTGGGAGTGACGTGGGGGCATCGAACGTGACATAAGGGTGACATGGGTGCTTAGAACGTGACGTGGGCGTGATGCGGGTGATTCCAACGTGACGTGGGGCTTCGAATGTGACGTGGGCGTGAGGTGGGTGATTGCAACGTGACGTGGGCGTGACGTCGGTACTTTGAATGTGATGTGGGTGTGACCTGGGGGCTGCGAACGTGACGTAAGGGCGACATGGGTGCTTAGAACGTGACATGGGCGTGACGTGGGTGATTCCAACGTGACGTGGGGCTGCGAATGTGACGTGGGCCTCACGTGGGGGCTTCGAAAGTGACGTGGGCATGACGTGGGTGATTCGAAGGTGACATGGGTGTGACGTGGGGGCTTCGAACGTGACGTGGGTGTGACGTGGGGTCTTCGAACGTGACGTGGGCGTGACGTCGGTACTTTGAATGTGACGTGGGTGTGACCTGGGTCATTTGAACGTGACGTGGGAGTGACGTGGGGGCATCGAACGTGACATAACGGTGACATGGGTGCTTAGAACGTGACGTGGGAGTGACGTGGGTGCTTCAAACGTGACGTAAGGGTGACATGGGTGCTTAGAACGTGACGTGGGCGTGACGTGGGTGATTCCAACGTGACGTGGACGTGACGTGGTACTTTACATTTGACGTGGGTGTGACCTGGGGCAATCGAAAGTGACGTGGGTGTGACATGGGGGCTTCGAATGTGACGTGGGCGTAACGTGGGTGATTCGAAGGTGACGTGGGCGTCACGTGGGGGCATCGAACGTGACGTGGGCATGACGTGGGTGATTCGAAGGTGACGTGGGTGTGACGTGGGGGCTTCGAACGTGACGTGGGTGTGACGTGGGTGTTTCGAACCTGACGTTGGTATTTCGAACGTGACGTGGGTGTGACGTGGGTGCATCGGACGTGACGTGGGCATAACGTGGGGGCTACGAACATTACGCGGGTGTGACGTGGATGCTTCGAATGCGACGTTGGTGTTTCGAACGTGACATGGGTGTGACGTGGGTGCTTGGAACGTGACGTGGGCGTCACGTGGGGGCTTCGAACATGACGTGGGTGTGACGTGGGGGCATCGATCGTGACGTGGACGTGACGTCGGTACTTTATACCTGATGGGGGTGTGACGTGGGGGCTTCGAACGTGACGTGGGAGTGACGTCGGTGATTCGAACGTGACGTGGGCATGACGTCGGTGATTCGAAGGTGACGTGGGTGTGACGTGGGGGCATCGAACGTGACGTGGGCGTGACGTGGGTGTTTCGAACGTGACGTGGGCGTGACGTCGGTACTTTGAATGTGACGTGGGTGTGACGTGGGTCATTCGAACGTGACGTGGGTGTTTCAAAACTAACGTGGGTGTGACGTAGGGGTATCGAACGTGACGTAGGTGTTTCCAAACTGACGTGGGTGTGACGTCGGTATGTTGAATGTGACGTGGGTGTGACGTGAATGGTTCGAACGTGAGGTGGGTGTTTTAAATGTGAGCTGGGCGTGACGTGGGTCATTCGAACATGACGTAGGTGTGACGTGGGGGCTTCGAACGTGACGTGGGCGTGACGTGGGTCATTTGAACGTGACGTGGGCGTGACGTGGGTGATTCCAACGTGACGTGGGGCTTTGAACGGGATGTGGGCGTGACGTGGGTGATTCGAATGTGACGTGGGCGTGACGTGGGGGCATCGAACGTGACCTGGGAGCGACGCGGGGGCTTCGAACGTGACGTAAGGGTGACATGGGTGCTTAGAACGTGACGTGGGCGTGACGTGGGTGATTCCAACGGGACGTGGGGCTTCGAACGTGACGTGGGCGTGATGTGGGTGATTCGAATGTCACTTGGGCGTGACGTGGGGGCTTCGATGTTGACGTGGGCGTGACGTGGGTGTTTGGAACGTGACGTGGACGTGACGTGGGTGGTTTCAACGTGACGTGGGCGTCACGTGGGGTCCTCGAACGTGACTTGGGCGTTATGTGGGGTCTTCGAAAGTGACGTGGGCATGACTGGGTGATTCGAAGGTGACGTGGGTGTGACGTGGGGGCTTCGAACGTGACGTGGGTGTGACGTCGGTACTTTGAATGTGACGTGGGTGTGACCTGGGTCATTGGAACGTGACGTGGGAGTGACGTGGGGGCATCGAACGTGACATAAGGGTGACATGGGTGCTTAGAACGTGACGTGGGCGTGATGCAGGTGATTCCAACGTGACGTAGGGCTTCGAATGTGACGTGGGCGTGACGTGGGTGATTGGAACGTGACGTGGGCGTGACGTCGGTACTTTGAATGTGACGTGGGTGTGACCTGGGTCATTTGAACGTGACGTGGGTGTGACCTGGGGGCTTCGAACGTGATGTAAGGGCGGCATGTGTGCATAGAACGTGACGTGGGCGTCACGTGGGTGATTCCAACGTGACGTGTGGGTTTCGAACGTGACGTGGGCGTGACGTCGGTACTTTGAAAGTGACGTGGGTGTGACCTGGGTCATTTGAACGTGACGTGGGAGTGACGCGGGGGCTTCAAACGTGACGTAAGGGTGACCTGGGTGCTTAGAACGTGACGTGGACGTGACGTGGGTGGTTTCAACGTGACGTGGGCGTCACGTGGGGGCTTCGAACGTCACGTGGGCGTGACGTGGGGGATTCAAACGTGACGTGGGCGTGACCTGGGTGATTGGAACGTGACGTTGACGTGACGTGGGTGGTTTCAACGTGACGTGGGCGTCACGTGGGGGCTTCGAAAGTGACGTGGGCCTCACGTGGGGGCTTCCAAAGTGACGTGGGCATGGCGTGGGTGATTCGAAGGTGACGTGGGTGTGACGTGGGGGCTTCGAACGTGACGTGGGCGTCAGGTGGGAGTTTTGATCATGACGTGGGCGTGACGTGTGTGGTTTCAACGTGACGTGGGTGTCACGTGGGGCATCGAACGTGACGTGGGTGTGACGTGGGGGCATCGATCGTGACGTGGGCATGACGTCGGTGATTCGAACGTGGGGTGGGCATGACGTCGCTGATTCGAACGTGACGTCGGTACTTTCAATTTGAGGTTGGTGTGACCTGGGTCATTCGAACGTGACGTACATGTGACGTGGGTGATTCCAACGTGACGTGGGGGTTCGAACGTGACGTGGGAGTGACGTGGGTGATTGGAACGTGACGTGGGGCTTCGAACGTGACGTGGGTGTGACCTGGGTGCTTCGAACGTGACGTGGGCGTCACGTGGGGGCTTCGAACATGACGTGGATGTGAGGTGGGTGCTTCGGACGTGACGTGGGCATGACGTGGGGGCTTCGAAAATGATGTGGGTGTAACGTGGGGGCATCGAAGGTGACGTGGGCGTGACGTGGGAGTTTCGAACGTGACGTGGACGTGACGTGGTACTTTACATTTGACGTGGGTGTGACCTGGGTCAATCGAACGTGACGTGGGTGTGACGTGTGTGTTTCGACCCTGACGTTGGTATTTCGAACGTGACGTGGGTGTGACGTGGGTGCATCGGACGTGACGTGGGCGTAACGTGGGGGCTACGAACATTACGCGGGTGTGACGTGGATGCTTCGAATGCGACGTTGGTGTTTCGAACGTGACATGGGTGTGACGTGGGTGCTTGGAACGTGACGTGGGCGTCACGTGGGGGCTTCGAACATGAGGTGGGTGTGACGTGGGGGCAGCGATCGTGACGTGGGCATGACGTCGGTGATTCGAACGTGACGTGGGCGTGACGTGGGGGCTTCGAACGTGACGTGGGCATGACGTCGGTGATTCAAACGTGACGTGGGCATGACGTGGGTGATTCGAACGTGACGTGGGCGTGACGTGGGGGCTTCGAACGTGACCTGGGTGTGACGTGGGTGTTTCGAACGTGACGTGGGCGTGACGTCGGTACTTTGAATGTGACGTGGGTGTGACGTGGGTCATTCGAACGTGATGTACGTGTGACGTGTGGGCTTCGAACGTGACGTGGGTGTTTCAAAACTAACGTGGGTGTGACGTAGGGGTATCGAACGTGACGTAGGTGTTTCCAAACTGACGTGGGTGTGACGTCGGTATGTTGAATGTGACGTGGGTGTGACGTGCATGGTTCGAACGTGAGGTGGGTGTTTTAAATGTGAGCTGGGCGTGACGTGGGTCATTCGAACATGACGTAGGTGTGACGTGGGGGCTTCGAACGTGACGTGGGCGTGACGTGGGTCATTTGAACGTGACGTGGGCGTGACGTGTGTGATTCCAACGTGACGTGGGGCTTTGAACGTGACGTGGGCGTGACGTGGGTGATTGGAACGTGACGTGGGCGTGACGTCGGTACTTTGAAAGTGACGTGGGTGTGACCTGGGTCATTTGAACGTGACGTGGGAGTGACGCGGGGGCTTCAAACGTGACGTAAGGGTGACCTGGGTGCTTAGAACGTGACGTGGACGTGACGTGGGTGATTTCAACGTGACGTGGGCGTCACGTGGGGGCTTCGAACGTCACGTGGGCGTGACGTGGGGGATTCAAACGTGACGTGGGCGTGACCTGGGTGATTGGAACGTGACGTTGACGTGACGTGGGTGGTTTCAACGTGACGTGGGCGTCACGTGGGGGCTTCGAAAGTGACGTGGGCCTCACGTGGGAGCTTCCAAAGTGACGTGGGCATGGCGTGGGTGATTCGAAGGTGACGTGGGTGTGACGTGGGGGCTTCGAACGTGACGTGGGCGTCAGGTGGGAGTTTTGATCATGACGTGGGCGTGACGTGTGTGGTTTCAACGTGACGTGGGTGTCACGTGGGGCATCGAACGTGACGTGGGTGTGACGTGGGGGCATCGATCGTGACGTGGGCATGACGTCGGTGATTCGAACGTGGGGTGGGCATGACGTCGCTGATTCGAACGTGACGTCGGTACTTTCAATTTGAGGTTGGTGTGACCTGGGTCATTCGAACGTGACGTACATGTGACGTGGGTGATTCCAACGTGACGTGGGGGTTCGAACGTGACGTGGGAGTGACGTGGGTGATTGGAACGTGACGTGGGGCTTCGAACGTGACGTGGGTGTGACCTGGGTGCTTCGAACGTGACGTGGGCGTCACGTGGGGGCTTCGAACATGACGTGGATGTGAGGTGGGTGCTTCGGACGTGACGTGGGCATGACGTGGGGGCTTCGAAAATGATGTGGGTGTAACGTGGGGGCATCGAAGGTGACGTGGGCGTGACGTGGGAGTTTCGAACGTGACGTGGACGTGACGTGGTACTTTACATTTGACGTGGGTGTGACCTGGGTCAATCGAACGTGACGTGGGTGTGACGTGTGTGTTTCGACCCTGACGTTGGTATTTCGAACGTGACGTGGGTGTGACGTGGGTGCATCGGACGTGACGTGGGCGTAACGTGGGGGCTACGAACATTACACGGGTGTGACGTGGATGCTTCGAATGCGACGTTGGTGTTTCGAACGTGACATGGGTGTGACGTGGGTGCTTGGAACGTGACGTGGGCGTCACGTGGGGGCTTCGAACATGAGGTGGGTGTGACGTGGGGGCAGCGATCGTGACGTGGGCATGACGTCGGTGATTCGAACGTGACGTGGGCGTGACGTGGGGGCTTCGAACGTGACGTGGGCATGACGTCGGTGATTCGAACGTGACGTGGGCATGACGTGGGTGATTCGAACGTGACGTGGGCGTGACGTGGGGGCTTCGAACGTGACCTGGGTGTGACGTGGGTGTTTCGAACGTGACGTGGGCGTGACGTCGGTACTTTGAATGTGACGTGGGTGTGACGTGGGTCATTCGAACGTGATGTACGTGTGACGTGTGGGCTTCGAACGTGACGTGGGTGTTTCAAAACTAACGTGGGTGTGACGTAGGGGTATCGAACGTGACGTAGGTGTTTCCAAACTGACGTGGGTGTGACGTCGGTATGTTGAATGTGACGTGGGTGTGACGTGCATGGTTCGAACGTGAGGTGGGTGTTTTAAATGTGAGCTGGGCGTGACGTGGGTCATTCGAACATGACGTAGGTGTGACGTGGGGGCTTCGAACGTGACGTGGGCGTGACGTGGGTCATTTGAACGTGACGTGGGCGTGACGTGTGTGATTCCAACGTGACGTGGGGCTTTGAACGTGACGTGGGCGTGACGTGGGTGATTGGAACGTGACGTGGGCGTGACGTCGGTACTTTGAATGTGACGTGGGTGTGACGTGGGTCATTTGAACGTGACGTGGGAGTGACGCGGGGGCTTCAAACGTGACGTAAGGGTGACATGGGTGCTTAGAAAGTGACGTGGGCGTGACGTGGGGGCTTCGAACGTGATGTAAGTGTGACATGGGTGCTTAGAACGTGACGTGGGCGTGACGTGGGGGATTCCAACGTGATGTGGGGCTTCGAACGTGACGTGGGGCTTCGGATGTGGGTGATTCGAAGCTGACGTGGGCGTGACGTGGGGGCTTCAAACGTGACGTGGGCGTGACCTGGGTGATTGGAACGTGACGTGGACGTGACGTGGGTGGTTTCAACGTGACGTGGGCGTGACGTGGGGGCTTCGGAGGTGACGTGGGCCTCACGTGTGGGCTTTGAAAGTGACGTGGGCATGGCGTGGGTGATTCGAAGGTGACGTGGGTGTGACGTGGGTGTTTCGAACGTGACCTGGGCGTGACGTCGGAGCTTTGAATGTGACGTGGGTGTGACCTGGGTCATTTGATCGTGACGTGGGAGTGACGTGGGGGCATCGAACGTGACGTAAGGGTGACATGGGTGCTTAGAACGTGACGTGGGCGTGACGTGGGTGATTCCAACGTGATGTGGGGCTTCGAACGTGACGTGGGCGTGACGTGGGTGATTCGAACGTGACGTGGGCGTGACGTCGGTACTTTCAATTTGAGGTTGGTGTGACCTGGGTCATTCGAACGTGACGTACATGTGACGTGGGTGATTCCAACGTGACGTGAGGCTTCGAACGTGACGTGGGCGTGATGTGGGTGATTCGAGTGTGACTTGGGCGTGACGTGGGGGCTTCGAACATCACGTGGGCGTGACGTGGGGGCTTCGATGTTGACGTGGGCGTGACCTGGGTGATTGGAATGTGACGTGGACGTGACGTGGGTGGTTTCAATTTGACGTGAGCATCACGTGGCGTCCTCGAACGTGACTTGGGCGTCACGTGGGGTCTTCGAAAGTGACGTGGGCATGACGTGGGTGATTCGAAGGTGACGTGGGTGTGACGTGGGGGCTTCGAACGTGACGTGGGTGTGACGTCGGTACTTTGAATGTGACGTGGGTGTGACCTGGGTCATTGGAACGTGACGTGGGAGTGACGTGGGGGCATCGAACGTGACAAAAGGGTGACATGGGTGCTTAGAACGTGACGTGGGCGTGATGCAGGTGATTCGAAGGTGACGTGGGGCTTCGAATGTGACGTGGGCGTGACGTGGGTGATTGGAACGTGACGTGGGCGTGACGTCGGTACTTTGAAAGTGACGTGGGTGTGACCTGGGGGCTTCGAACGTGACGTAAGGGCAACATGGGTGCTTAGAACGTGACGTGGGCGTGACGTGGATGATTCCAACGTGACGTGGGTGTTTCGAACGTGACGTGGGCGTGACGTCGGTACTTTGAATGTGACGTGGGTGTGACCTGGGTCATTGGAACGTGACGTGGGAGTGACGTGGGGGCTTCAAACGTGACGTAAGGGTGACATGGGTGCTTAGAACGTGACGTGGGCGTGACGTGGGTGATTCCAACGTCATGTGGGGGCTTCGAACGTGACGTGGGCGTGACGTGGGTGATTCGAGCGTGACGTGGGCGTGACGTCGGTACTTTGAAAGTGACGTGGGTGTGACCTGGGTGATTGGAACGTGACGTGGGAGTGACGTGGGGGCTTCAAACGTGACGTAAGGGTGACATGGGTGCTTAGAACGTGACGTGGGCGTGACGTTTGGGATTCCAACGGGACGTGAGGCTTCGAACGTGACGTGGGCGTGAGGTGGGTGATTCGAAAGTGACGTCGGTGTGACGTGGGTGCTTCGAACGTCACGTGGGCGTGATTTGGGGGCTTCGATCGTGACGTGGGCGTGACCTGGGTGATTGGAACGTGACGTGGACGTGACGTGGGTGGTTTCAACGTGACGTGGGTGTCACGTGGGGCATCGAACGTGACGTGGGCGTGACGTGTGTGGTTTCAACGTGACGTGGGCGTCACGGGTGGGCTTCGAACGTGACGTGGGCATGACGTGGGTGATTCGAAGGTGACGTGGGCGTGACGTGGGGGCTTCGAACGTGACGTGGGTGTGAGGTGGGTGATTCCAACGTGATGTGGGCGTGACGTCGGTACTTTGAATGTGACGTGGGTGTGACCTGGGTCATTGGAACGTGACGTGGGAGTGACGTGGGAGCATCGAACGTAATGTAAGTGTGACATGGGTGCTTAGAACGTGACGTGGGCGTGACGTGGGGGATTCCAAAGTGATGTGGGGCTTCGAACGTGACGTGGGCGTGACGTGGGTGATTCGAAGCTGACGTGGGCGTGACGTGGGGGCTTCGAACGTCACGTGGGCGTGACGTGGGGGCTTCAAACGTGACGTGGGCGTGACCTGGGTGCTTGGAACGTGACGTGGACGTGACGTGGGTGGTTTCAACGTGACGTGGGCGTCACGTGGGGGCTTCGGAGGTGACGTGGGCCTCACGTGGGGGCTTCGAAAGTGACGTGGGCGTGACGTGGTTGATTGGAACGTGACGTGGGTGTGACGTGGGGGCTTCGAACGTGACGTGGGCGTGACGTGGGTGATTCGAACGTGACGTGGGCGTGACGTCGGTACTTTGAATGTGACGTGGGTGTGACCTGGGTCATTCGAACGTGATGTACGTGTGACGTGTGGGCTTCGAACGTGACGTGGGTGTTTCAAAACTAACGTGGGTGTGACGTAGGGGTATCGAACGTGACGTAGGTGTTTCCAAACTGACGTGGGTGTGACGTCGGTATGTTGAATGTGACGTGGGTGTGACGTGCATGGTTCGAACGTGAGGTGGGTGTTTTAAATGTGAGCTGGGCGTGACGTGGGTCATTCGAACATGACGTAGGTGTGACGTGGGGGCTTCGAACGTGACGTGGGCGTGACGTGGATGCTTCGAATGTGACGTTGGTGTTTCGAACGTGACATGGGTGTGACATGGGTGCTTCGAATGTGACATGGGCGTGACGTGGGGGCTTCGAATCTGACGTGGGTGTGACGTGGGGGCTTCGAACGTGACGTGGGCGTGACGTGGGTCATTTGAACGTGACGTGGGCGTGACGTGGGTGATTCCAACGTCACGTGGGGCTTTGAACGTGACGTGGGCGTGACGTGGGTGATTCGAATGTGACGTGGGCGTGACGTGGGGGCTTCGAACGCCACGTGAGCTTCACGTGGGGGCATCGAACGTGACGTGGGCGTGACGTGGGGGCTTCAAGCGTGACCTGGGTGTGACGTGGGTGTTTCGAAGGTGACGTGGGCGTGACGTCAGTACTTTGAATGTGACGTGGGTGTGACCTGGGTCATGCGAACGTGACGTGGGTGTGACGTGGGTGTTTTGAACGTTCCGTGGGCATTTCGTGGGTGTTTCGAACGTGACGTGGGCATGAAGTCGGAACTTTGAATGTGACGTGGGTGTGACCGGGGTGATGCGAACGTGACGTGGGCGTCACGTGGGGGATTCCAACGTGACGTGGGGCTTCGAACATGACGTGGGCGTGACGTGGGGGCTTCGAAAGTGACGTGGGCATGACGTGGGTGATTCGAAGGTGACATGGGTGTGACGTGGGGGCTTCGAACGTGACGTGGGCGTGACGTCGGTGCTTTGAATGTGACGTGGGTGTGACCTGGGTCATTGGAACGTGACGTGGGAGTGACGCGGGGGCTTCGAACGTGACGTAAGGGTGACATGGGTGCTTAGAACGTGACGTGGGCGTGATGCGGGTGATTCCAACGTGACGTGGGGGCTTCGAATGTGACGTGGGTGTGACGTGGGTGATTGGAACGTGACGTGGGGCTTCGAATGTGACGTGGGTGTGACGTGGGTCATTCGAACGTGATGTACGTGTGACGTGTGGGCTTCGAACGTGACGTGGGTGTTTCAAAACCAACGTGGGTGTGACGTGGGGTATCGAACGTGACGTAGGTGTTTCCAAACTGACATGGGTGTGACGTCAGTACGTTGCATGTGACGTGGGTGTGACGTACATGATTCGATCGTGAGGTGGGTGTTTTAAATCTGAGCTGGGCGTATCGTGGGTCATTCGAACGTGACATAGGTGTGACGTGGGGGCATCGAACGTGACATGGGCGTGACGTGGATGCTTCGAATGTGACGTTGGTGTTTCGAACGTGACATGCGTGTGACGTGGGTGCTTTGAATGTGACGTGGGCGTAACGTGGGTGCTTCGAACGTGACGTGGGTGTGACGTCGGTACTTTGAATGTGCCGTGGGTGTGACGTGCATGACTCGAACGTGACGTGGGCGTGACGTGGGGGCTTCGAAGTTGACGTGGGCCAGACCTGGGTGATGCGAACGTGACGTGGGTGTGACGTGGGGGCATCGAACGTGATGTGGGCGTGACGTAGGGGCTTCAAAAGTGACGTGGGCGTCACGTGGGGGCATCGAACGTGACGTGGGTGTGACGTGGGGGTTTTGAACATTACGTGGGTGTGACGTGGCCGAATCGATCGGGACGTGGGTGTGACGTGTGGGCTTCGAACGAGACGTGGGTGTGACATGGGGGCTTCGAACGTGACGTGGGTGTGACGTGGGTGTTTCGAACGTGACGTGGGCGTGACGTCGGAACTTTGAATGTGACGTGGGTGTGACCTGGGTCATTTGAACGTGACGTACGTGTGACGTGGGGGCTTAGAACGTGATGTGGGTGTTTCAAAACTAACGTGGGTGTGACGTGGGGGCTTCGAACGTGACGTGGGTGTGACGTGGGTGATTCGAACGTGACGTGGGCGTGACGTCGGTACTTTGAAAGTTACGTGGGTGTGACCTGGGTCATTGGAACATGACGTGGGACTGACGTGGGGGCTTCGAACGTGACGTAAGGGTGACATGGGCGCTTAGAACGTGACGTGGGCGTGACGTGGGTGATTGGAACGTGACGTGGGCGTGAGGTGGGTGATTCGAAAGCGACGTCGGTGTGACGTGGATGTTTCGGACGTGACGTGGGTGTGACGTGGGTGCTTCGAACGTGACGTGGGTGTGACATAGGCGCTTCGATCATGACGTGGGCGTGACGTGTGTGGTTTCAACGTGACGTGGGTGTCACGTGGGGCATCGAACGTGACGTGGACGTGACGTCGGTACTTTCAATTTGAGGTTGGTGTGACCTGGGTCATTCGAGCGTGACGTACGTGTGACGTTGGGGCTTCGAACGTGATGTGGGTGTTGCAAAACTAACCTGGGTGTGACGTGGGGGCTTCGAACGTGACGTGGGCGTGACGTCGGAACTTTGAATGTGACGTGGGTGTGAGGTGGGTCATTGGAACGTGACGTGGGAGTGACGTGGGGGCTTCGAACGTGACATAAGGGTGACATGGGTGCTTAGAACGTGACGTGGGCGTGACGTGGGTGATTCCAACGTGACGTGGGGCTTCGAACGTGACGTGGGCGTCACGTGGGTGCTTCGAACGTGACGTGGGCGTGACGTCGGTACTTTGAAAGTGACGTGGGTGTGACCTGGGGGCTTCGAACGTGACGTAAGGGCGACATAGGTGCTTAGAACGTGACGTGGGTGTGACGTGGGTGATTCCAACGTGACGTGGGGGCTTCGAACGTGACATGGGCGTGACGTGGGTGTTTCGAACGTGACGTGGGTGTGACGTGGGGGCTTCGAACGTGACGTGGGCATGACGTGTGTGGTTTCAACGTGACGTGGGTGTCACGTGGGGCATCGAACGTGACGTGGACGTGACGTCGGTACTTTCAATTTGAGGTTGGTGTGACCTGGGTCATTCGAACGTGACGTACATGTGACGTGGGTGATTCCAACGTGACGTGGGGCTTCGAACGTGACGTGGGTGTGACCTGGGTGATTGGAACGTGACGTGGGTGTGACGTGGGGGCATCGAACGTGACGTGGACGTGACGTGCTACTTTACATTTGACGTGGGTGTGACCTGGGTCAATCGAACGTGACGTGGGTGTGACGTGGGGGCTTCGAATGTGACGTGGGCGTGACGTGGGTGATTCGAACGTGACGTGGGCGTCACGTGGGGGCCTCGAACGTGACGTGGGCGTGACCTGGGTGATTGGAACGTGACGTGGGTGTGACGTGGGGGCTTCGAACGTGACGTGGGTGTGACGTGGGTGTTTCGAACCTGACGTTGGTATTTCGAACGTGACGTGGGTGTGACGTGGGTGCATCGGACGTGACGTGGGCATAACGTGGGGGGTACGAACATTACGCGGGTGTGACGTGGATGCTTCGAATGCGACGTTGGTGTTTCGAACGTGACAGGGGTGTGACATGGATGCTTCGAATGTGACGTGGGTGTGACGTGGGGGCTTCGAACGTGACGTGGGCGTGACGTGGGTCATTTGAACGTGACGTGGGCGTGACGTGGGTGATTCCAACGTGACGTGGGGCTTTGAACGTGACGTGGGCGTGAGGTGGGTGATTCGAATGTGACGTGGGCGTGACGTGGGGGCTTCGAACGCCACGTGAGCTTCACGTGGGGGCTTCGAACGTGACGTGGGCGTGACGTGGGGGCTTCAAGCGTGACCTGGGTGTGACGTGGGTGTTTCGAAGGTGACGTGGGCGTGACGTCAGTACTTTGAATGTGACGTGGGTGTGACCTGGGTCATGCGAACGTGACGTGGGTGTGACGTGGGTGTTTTGAACGTTCCGTGGGCATTTCGTGGGTGTTTCGAACGTGACGTGGGCATGAAGTCGGAACTTTGAATGTGACGTGGGTGTGACCTGGGTGATGCGAACGTGACGTGGGCGTCACGTGGGGGATTCCAACGTGACGTGGGGCTTCGAACATGACGTGGGCGTGACGTGGGGGCTTCGAAAGTGACGTGGGCGTGACGTGGGTGATTCGAAGGTGACATGGGTGTGACGTGGGGGCTTCGAACGTGACCTGGGTGTGACGTGGGGGCTTCGAACGTGACGTGGGCGTGACGTCGGTGCTTTGAATGTGACGTGGGTGTGACCTGGGTCATTGGAACGTGACTTGGGAGTGACGCGGGGGCTTCGAACGTGACGTAAGGGTGACATGGGTGCTTAGAACGTGACCTGGGCGTGATGCGGGTGATTCCAACGTGACGTGGGGGCTTCGAATGTGACGTGGGTGTGACGTGGGTGATTGGAACGTGACGTGGGGCTTCGAATGTGACGTGGGTGTGACGTGGGTCATTCGAACGTGATGTACGTGTGACGTGTGGGCTTCGAACGTGACGTGGGTGTTTCAAAACCAACGTGGGTGTGACGTGGGGTATCGAACGTGACGTAGGTGTTTCCAAACTGACATGGGTGTGACGTCAGTACGTTGCATGTGACGTGGGTGTGACGTACATGATTCGATCGTGAGGTGGGTGTTTTAAATCTGAGCTGGGCGTATCGTGGGTCATTCGAACGTGACATAGGTGTGACGTGGGGGCATCGAACGTGACATGGCCGTGACGTGGATGCTTCGAATGTGACGTTGGTGTTTCGAACGTGACATGCGTGTGACGTGGGTGCTTTGAATGTGACGTGGGCGTAACGTGGGTGCTTCGAACGTGACATGCGTGTGACGTCGGTACTTTGAATGTGCCGTGGGTGTGACGTGCATGACTCGAACGTGACGTGGGCGTGACGTGGGGGCTTCGAAGTTGACGTGGGCCAGACCTGGGTGATGCGAACGTGACGTGGGTGTGACGTGGGGGCATCGAACGTGATGTGGGCGTGACGTGGGGACTTCGAACGTGACGTAAGGGTGACATGGGCGCGTAGAACGTGACGTGGGCGTGACGTGGGTGATTCGAATATGACGTGGGCGTGACGTGGGTGATTCGAAAGTGACGTCGGTGTGACGTGCGTGTTTCGGACGTGACGTGGGCGTGACGTGGATGCTTCGAACGTGACGTGGGTGTGACGTGGGGGCTTCGAACCTGACGTGGGTGTGACGTGGGGGCTTCGAAAGTGACGTGGGCGTGACGTGGGTCATTTGAACGTGACGTGGGCGCGACGTGGGTGATTCCAACGTGACGTGGGGCTTTGAACGTGACGTGGGTGTGACGTGGGGGCATCGAACGTGACGTGGACGTGACGTGCTACTTTACATTTGACGTGGGTGTGACCTGGGTCAATCGAACGTGACGTGGGTGTGACGTGGGGGCTTCGAATGTGACGTGGGCGTGACGTGGGTGATTCGAACGTGACGTGGGCGTCACGTGGGGGCCTCGAACGTGACGTGGGCGTGACCTGGGTGATTGGAACGTGACGTGGGTGTGACGTGGGGGCTTCGAACGTGACGTGGGTGTGACGTGGGTGTTTCGAACCTGACGTTGGTATTTCGAACGTGACGTGGGTGTGACGTGGGTGCATCGGACGTGACGTGGGCATAACGTGGGGGGTACGAACATTACGCGGGTGTGACGTGGATGCTTCGAATGCGACGTTGGTGTTTCGAACGTGACATGGGTGTGACATGGATGCTTCGAATGTGACGTGGGTGTGACGTGGGGGCTTCGAACGTGACGTGGGCGTGACGTGGGTCATTTGAACGTGACGTGGGCGTGACGTGGGTGATTCCAACGTGACGTGGGGCTTTGAACGTGACGTGGGCGTGAGGTGGGTGATTCGAATGTGACGTGGGCGTGACGTGGGGGCTTCGAACGCCACGTGAGCTTCACGTGGGGGCTTCGAACGTGACGTGGGCGTGACGTGGGGGCTTCAAGCGTGACCTGGGTGTGACGTGGGTGTTTCGAAGGTGACGTGGGCGTGACGTCAGTACTTTGAATGTGACGTGGGTGTGACCTGGGTCATGCGAACGTGACGTGGGTGTGACGTGGGTGTTTTGAACGTTCCGTGGGCATTTCGTGGGTGTTTCGAACGTGACGTGGGCATGAAGTCGGAACTTTGAATGTGACGTGGGTGTGACCTGGGTGATGCGAACGTGACGTGGGCGTCACGTGGGGGATTCCAACGTGACGTGGGGCTTCGAACATGACGTGGGCGTGACGTGGGGGCTTCGAAAGTGACGTGGGCGTGACGTGGGTGATTCGAAGGTGACATGGGTGTGACGTGGGGGCTTCGAACGTGACCTGGGTGTGACGTGGGGGCTTCGAACGTGACGTGGGCGTGACGTCGGTGCTTTGAATGTGACGTGGGTGTGACCTGGGTCATTGGAACGTGACTTGGGAGTGACGCGGGGGCTTCGAACGTGACGTAAGGGTGACATGGGTGCTTAGAACGTGACCTGGGCGTGATGCGGGTGATTCCAACGTGACGTGGGGGCTTCGAATGTGACGTGGGTGTGACGTGGGTGATTGGAACGTGACGTGGGGCTTCGAATGTGACGTGGGTGTGACGTGGGTCATTCGAACGTGATGTACGTGTGACGTGTGGGCTTCGAACGTGACGTGGGTGTTTCAAAACCAACGTGGGTGTGACGTGGGGTATCGAACGTGACGTAGGTGTTTCCAAACTGACATGGGTGTGACGTCAGTACGTTGCATGTGACGTGGGTGTGACGTACATGATTCGATCGTGAGGTGGGTGTTTTAAATCTGAGCTGGGCGTATCGTGGGTCATTCGAACGTGACATAGGTGTGACGTGGGGGCATCGAACGTGACATGGCCGTGACGTGGATGCTTCGAATGTGACGTTGGTGTTTCGAACGTGACATGCGTGTGACGTGGGTGCTTTGAATGTGACGTGGGCGTAACGTGGGTGCTTCGAACGTGACATGCGTGTGACGTCGGTACTTTGAATGTGCCGTGGGTGTGACGTGCATGACTCGAACGTGACGTGGGCGTGACGTGGGGGCTTCGAAGTTGACGTGGGCCAGACCTGGGTGATGCGAACGTGACGTGGGTGTGACGTGGGGGCATCGAACGTGATGTGGGCGTGACGTGGGGACTTCGAACGTGACGTAAGGGTGACATGGGCGCGTAGAACGTGACGTGGGCGTGACGTGGGTGATTCGAATATGACGTGGGCGTGACGTGGGTGATTCGAAAGTGACGTCGGTGTGACGTGCGTGTTTCGGACGTGACGTGGGCGTGACGTGGATGCTTCGAACGTGACGTGGGTGTGACGTTGGGGCTTCGAACCTGACGTGGGTGTGACGTGGGGGCTTCGAAAGTGACGTGGGCGTGACGTGGGTCATTTGAACGTGACGTGGGCGCGACGTGGGTGATTCCAACGTGACGTGGGGCTTTGAACGTGACGTGGGCGTGACGTGGGTGATTCGAATGTGACGTGGGCGTGACGTGGGGGCTTCGAACGCCACGTGAGCTTCACGTGGGGGCATCGAACGTGACGTGGGCGTGACGTGGGGGCTTCAAGCGTGACCTGGGCGTGACGTGGATGTTTCGAATGTGACGTTTGTGTTTCGAACGTGACATGCGTGTGACGTGGGTGCTTTGAATGTGACGTGGACGTAAAGTGGGTGCTTCGAACGTGACGTGGGTGTGACGTCGGTACTTTGAATGTGCCGTGGGTGTGACGTGCATGACTCGAACGTGACGTGGGCGTGACGTGGGGGCTTCGAAGTTGACGTGGGCCAGACCTGGGTGATGCGAACGTGACGTGGGTGTGACGTGGGGGCATCGAACGTGACGTAAGGGCGACATGGGTGCTTAGAACGTGACGTGGGCATGACGTGGGTGATTCCAACGTGTCGTGGGGGCTTCGAATGTGACGTGGGTGTGACGTGGGTGATTGGAACGTGACGTGGGCGTGACGTCGGTACTTTGAAAGTGACGTGGGTGTGACCTGAGTGATTGGAACGTGACGTGGGAGTGACGTGGGGGCATCGAACGTGACGTAAGGGTGACATGGGTGCTTAGAACGTGACGTGGGCGTGATGCAGGTGATTCCAACGTGACGTGGGGGCTCCGAACGTGACGTGGGCATGACGTGGGTGATTCGAACGTGACGTGGGCGTGACGTGGGGGCATCGAACGTGACGTGGGTGTGACGTGGGGACTTCGAACGTGACGTGGGATGACGTCGGTGATTCGAACGTGACGTGGGCATGACGTCGGTGATTCGAACGTGACGTGGGTGTGACGTGGGGGCTTCGAACGTGACGTGGGTGTGACGGGGGTGTTTCGAACGTGACGTGGGCGTGACGTCGGTACTTTGAATGTGACGTGGGCGTGACGTGGGTGATTACAACGTGACGTGGGGGCTTCGAATGTGACGTGGGTGTGACGTGGGTGATTGGAACGTGACGTGGGCGTGACGTCGGTACTTTGAAAGTGACGTGGGTGTGACCTGGGTGATTGGGACGTGACGTGGGAGTGACGTGGGGGCTTCAAACGTGACGTAAGGGTGACATGGGTGCTTAGAACGTGACGTGGGTGTGACGTGGGGGCTTCGAACGCGACGTAAGGGTGACCTGGGTGATGCGAACGTGACGTGGTCGTGACGTGGGTGATTCGAATATGACGTGGGCGTGACGTGGGTGATTCGAAAGTGACGTCGGTGTGACGTGGGTGTTTCGGACGTGACGTGGGCGTGACGTGGATGCTTCGAACGTGACGTTGGTGTTTCGAACGTGACGTGGGTGTGACGTGGGTGCTTCGAACGTGACGTGGGTGTGACATAGGCGCTTCGATCATGACGTGGGCGTGACGTGTGTGGTTTCAACGTGACGTGGGTGTCACGTGGGGCATCGAACGTGACGTGGACGTGACGTCGGTACTTTCAATATGAGGTTGGTGTGACCTGGGTCATTCGAACGTGACGTACATGTGACGTGGGTGATTCCAACGTGACGTGGGGCTTCGAACGTGACGTGGGTGTGACCTGGATGATTGGAACGTGACGTGGGTGTGACGTGGGTGTTTCGAACATGACGTTGGTGTTTCGAACTTGACTTCGGTGTGACGTGGGTGCTTCGGACCTGACGTGGGCGTGACGTGGGGGCTTCGAACGTGACCTGGGTGACGTGGGTGTTTCGAACGTGACGTGGACGTGACGTCGGTACTTTGAATGTGACGAGGGTGTGACGTGGGTCATTCGAACGTGATGTACGTGTGACGAAGGGGGCTTCGAACGTGACGTGGGTGTTTCAAAACTAACGTGGGTGTGACGTGGGTGTTTCGGACGTGACATGGGTGTGACGTAGGTGCTTCGAATGTGATGTGGGCGTAAGGTGGGGGCTTCGAACCTGACGTGGGCGTCACGTGGGGGCTTCGAACGGGACGTGGGTGTGACGTGGGGGCTTCGAACGTGACGTGGGTGTTTCAAAACTAACGAGGGTGTGACGTAGGGGTATCGAACGTGACGTGGGTGTTTCCAAACTGACGTGGGTGTGACGTCGGTATGTTGAATGTGACGTGGGTGTGACGTGCATGGTTCGAACGTGAGGTGGGTGTTTTAAATGTGAGCTGGGCGTGACGTGGGTCATTCGAACATGACGTAGGTGTGACGTGGGGGCTTCGAATGTGACGTGGGCGTAACGTGGGGGCTTCGAACCTGACGTGGGTGTGACGTGGGGGCTTCGAAAGTGACGTGGTTGTGACGCGGGTCATTTGAACGTGACGTGGGCGTGACGTGGGTGATTTGAACGTGACGTGGGTGTGACGTGGGTGATTCCAACGTGACGTGGGGCTTTGAACGTGACGTGGGCGTGACGTGGGTGATTCGAATGTGACGTGGGCGTGACGTGGGGGCTTCGAACGTCACGTGAGCTTCACGTGGGGGCATCGAACGTGACGTGGGCGTGACGTGGGGGCTTCAAGCGTGACCTGGGTGTGACGTGGGTGTTTCGAAGGTGACGTGGACGTGACGTCAGTACTTTGAATGTGACGTGGGTGTGACCTGGGTCATGCGAACGTGACGTGGTGTGACGTGGGTGTTTCGAACGTCACGTGGGCATGACGTGGGTGGTTCCAAAGTGATTTGGGCGTGACGTGGGTACTTTACATTTGACGTGGGTGTGACCTGGGTGATGCGAACGTGAGGTGGGCGTCACGTGGGGGCATCGAACGTGACGTGGGCCTCACGTGGGGGCTTCGAAAGTGACGTGGACGTCACGTGGGTGCCTCGAAGGTGACGTGGGCGTGACGTGGGGGCTTCGAAAGTGACGTGGGCGTGACGTGGGTGATTCGAACGTGACGTGGGCGTGACGTCGGTACTTTGAATGTGACGTGGGTGTGACCTGGGTCATTGGAACGTGACGTGGGAGTGACGCGGGGGCTTCGAACGTGACGTAAGGGTGACATGGGTGCTTAGAACGTGACGTGGGCGTGACGTGGGCGATTCCAACGTGACGTGGGGCTTCGAACGTGACGTGGGCGTTTTGTGGGTGATTCGAATGTCACTTGGGCGTGACGTGGGGGCTTCGATGTTGACGTGGGCGTGACCTGGGTGATTGGAACGTGACGTGGACGTGACGTGGGTGGTTTCAAAGTGACGTGAGCGTCACGTGGGGTCCTCGAACGTGACTTGGGCATTACGTGGGGTCTTCGAAAGTGACGTGGGCATGACTGGGTGATTCGAAGGTGACGTGGGTGTGACGTGGGGGCTTCGAACGTGACGTGGGTGTGACGTCGGTACTTTGAATGTGACGTGGGTGTGACCTGGGTCATTTGAACGTGACGTGGGAGTGACGTGGGGGCATCGAACGTGACATAAGGGTGACATGGGTGCTTAGAACGTGACGTGGGCGTGATGCAGGTGATTCCAACGTGACGTGGGGCTTCGAATGTGACGTGGGCGTGACGTGGGTGATTGGAACGTGACGTGGGCGTGACGTCGGTACTTTCAATGTGACGTGGGTGTGATCTGGGGGCTTCGAACGTGACGTAAGGGCGACATGGGTGCTTAGAACGTGACGTGGGCGTCACGTGGGTGATTCCAACGTGACGTGGGGGTTTCGAACGTGACCTGGGCGTGACGTCGGAGCTTTGAATGTGACGTGGGTGTGACCTGGGTCATTTGATCGTGACGTGGGAGTGACGTGGGGGCATCGAACGTGACGTAAGGGTGACATGGGTGCTTAGAACGTGACGTGGGCGTGACGTGGGTGATTCCAACGTGATGTGGGGCTTCGAACGTGACGTGGGCGTGACGTGGGTGATTCGAACGTGACGTGGGCGTGACGTCGGTACTTTCAATTTGAGGTTGGTGTGACCTGGGTCATTCGAACGTGACGTACATGTGACGTGGGTGATTCCAACGTGACGTGAGGCTTCGAACGTGACGTGGGCGTGATGTGGGTGATTCGAGTGTGACTTGGGCGTGACGTGGGGGCTTCGAACATCACGTGGGCGTGACGTGGGGGCTTCGATGTTGACGTGGGCGTGACCTGGGTGATTGGAATGTGACGTGGACGTGACGTGGGTGGTTTCAATTTGACGTGAGCATCACGTGGCGTCCTCGAACGTGACTTGGGCGTCACGTGGGGTCTTCGAAAGTGACGTGGGCATGACGTGGGTGATTTGAAGGTGACGTGGGCGTGACGTGGGGGCTTCGAACGTGACCTGGGTGTGAGGTGGGTGTTTCGAACGTGACGTGGGCGTCACGTCGGAACTTTGAATGTGACGTGGGTGTGACGTGGGTCATTCGAACGTGATGTACGTGTGACGTGGGGGCTTCGAACGTGACGTGGGTGTTTCAAAACTAACGTGGGTGTGACGTAGGGGTATCGAACGTGACGTAGGTGTTTCCAAACTGACGTGGATGTGACGTCAGTACGTTGAATGTGACGTGGGTGTGACGTGCATGGTTCGAACGTGAGGTGGGTGTTTTAAATGTGAGCTGGGCGTATCGTGGGTCATTCGAATGTGACATAGGTGTGACGTGGGGGCATCGAACGTGACGTGGGCGTGACGTGGGGATTTCAAGCGTGACCTGGGTGTGACGTGGGTGTTTCGAAGGTGACGTGGGCATGACGTCAGTACTTTGAATGTGACGTGGGTGTGACCTGGGTGATTGGAACGTGACGTGGGTGTGACGTGGGTGTTTCGAACGTTACGTGGGCATTTCGTGGGTGATTCAAACGTGACGTGGGTGTGACGTGGGTGATTCGAGCGTGACGTGGGCGTGACGTCGGTACTTTGAAAGTGACGTGGGTGTGACCTGGGTGATTGGAACGTGACGTGGGAGTGACGTGGGGGCTTCAAACGTGACGTAAGGGTGACATGGGTGCTTAGAACGTGACGTGGGCGTGACGTTTGGGATTCCAACGGGACGTGAGGCTTCGAACGTGACGTGGGCGTGAGGTGGGTGATTCGAAAGTGACGTCGGTGTGACGTGGGTGCTTCGAACGTCACGTGGGCGTGATTTGGGGGCTTCGATCGTGACGTGGGCGTGACCTGGGTGATTGGAACGTGACGTGGACGTGACGTGGGTGGTTTCAACGTGACGTGGGTGTCACGTGGGGCATCGAACGTGACGTGGGCGTGACGTGTGTGGTTTCAACGTGACGTGGGCGTCACGGGTGGGCTTCGAACGTGACGTGGGCATGACGTGGGTGATTCGAAGGTGACGTGGGCGTGACGTGGGGGCTTCGAACGTGACGTGGGTGTGAGGTGGGTGATTCCAACGTGATGTGGGCGTGACGTCGGTACTTTGAATGTGACGTGGGTGTGACCTGGGTCATTGGAACGTGACGTGGGAGTGACGTGGGAGCATCGAACGTAATGTAAGTGTGACATGGGTGCTTAGAACGTGACGTGGGCGTGACGTGGGGGATTCCAAAGTGATGTGGGGCTTCGAACGTGACGTGGGCGTGACGTGGGTGATTCGAAGCTGACGTGGGCGTGACGTGGGGGCTTCGAACGTCACGTGGGCGTGACGTGGGGGCTTCAAACGTGACGTGGGCGTGACCTGGGTGCTTGGAACGTGACGTGGACGTGACGTGGGTGGTTTCAACGTGACGTGGGCGTCACGTGGGGGCTTCGGAGGTGACGTGGGCCTCACGTGGGGGCTTCGAAAGTGACGTGGGCGTGACGTGGTTGATTGGAACGTGACGTGGGTGTGACGTGGGGGCTTCGAACGTGACGTGGGCGTGACGTGGGTGATTCGAACGTGACGTGGGCGTGACGTCGGTACTTTGAATGTGACGTGGGTGTGACCTGGGTCATTCGAACGTGATGTACGTGTGACGTGTGGGCTTCGAACGTGACGTGGGTGTTTCAAAACTAACGTGGGTGTGACGTAGGGGTATCGAACGTGACGTAGGTGTTTCCAAACTGACGTGGGTGTGACGTCGGTATGTTGAATGTGACGTGGGTGTGACGTGCATGGTTCGAACGTGAGGTGGGTGTTTTAAATGTGAGCTGGGCGTGACGTGGGTCATTCGAACATGACGTAGGTGTGACGTGGGGGCTTCGAACGTGACGTGGGCGTGACGTGGATGCTTCGAATGTGACGTTGGTGTTTCGAACGTGACATGGGTGTGACATGGGTGCTTCGAATGTGACATGGGCGTGACGTGGGGGCTTCGAATCTGACGTGGGTGTGACGTGGGGGCTTCGAACGTGACGTGGGCGTGACGTGGGTCATTTGAACGTGACGTGGGCGTGACGTGGGTGATTCCAACGTCACGTGGGGCTTTGAACGTGACGTGGGCGTGACGTGGGTGATTCGAATGTGACGTGGGCGTGACGTGGGGGCTTCGAACGCCACGTGAGCTTCACGTGGGGGCATCGAACGTGACGTGGGCGTGACGTGGGGGCTTCAAGCGTGACCTGGGTGTGACGTGGGTGTTTCGAAGGTGACGTGGGCGTGACGTCAGTACTTTGAATGTGACGTGGGTGTGACCTGGGTCATGCGAACGTGACGTGGGTGTGACGTGGGTGTTTTGAACGTTCCGTGGGCATTTCGTGGGTGTTTCGAACGTGACGTGGGCATGAAGTCGGAACTTTGAATGTGACGTGGGTGTGACCGGGGTGATGCGAACGTGACGTGGGCGTCACGTGGGGGATTCCAACGTGACGTGGGGCTTCGAACATGACGTGGGCGTGACGTGGGGGCTTCGAAAGTGACGTGGGCATGACGTGGGTGATTCGAAGGTGACATGGGTGTGACGTGGGGGCTTCGAACGTGACGTGGGCGTGACGTCGGTGCTTTGAATGTGACGTGGGTGTGACCTGGGTCATTCGAACGTGACGTGGGAGTGACGCGGGGGCTTCGAACGTGACGTAAGGGTGACATGGGTGCTTAGAACGTGACGTGGGCGTGATGCGGGTGATTCCAACGTGACGTGGGGGCTTCGAATGTGACGTGGGTGTGACGTGGGTGATTGGAACGTGACGTGGGGCTTCGAATGTGACGTGGGTGTGACGTGGGTCATTCGAACGTGATGTACGTGTGACGTGTGGGCTTCGAACGTGACGTGGGTGTTTCAAAACCAACGTGGGTGTGACGTGGGGTATCGAACGTGACGTAGGTGTTTCCAAACTGACATGGGTGTGACGTCAGTACGTTGCATGTGACGTGGGTGTGACGTACATGATTCGATCGTGAGGTGGGTGTTTTAAATCTGAGCTGGGCGTATCGTGGGTCATTCGAACGTGACATAGGTGTGACGTGGGGGCATCGAACGTGACATGGGCGTGACGTGGATGCTTCGAATGTGACGTTGGTGTTTCGAACGTGACATGCGTGTGACGTGGGTGCTTTGAATGTGACGTGGGCGTAACGTGGGTGCTTCGAACGTGACGTGGGTGTGACGTCGGTACTTTGAATGTGCCGTGGGTGTGACGTGCATGACTCGAACGTGACGTGGGCGTGACGTGGGGGCTTCGAAGTTGACGTGGGCCAGACCTGGGTGATGCGAACGTGACGTGGGTGTGACGTGGGGGCATCGAACGTGATGTGGGCGTGACGTAGGGGCTTCAAAAGTGACGTGGGCGTCACGTGGGGGCATCGAACGTGACGTGGGTGTGACGTGGGGGTTTTGAACATTACGTGGGTGTGACGTGGCCGAATCGATCGGGACGTGGGTGTGACGTGTGGGCTTCGAACGAGACGTGGGTGTGACATGGGGGCTTCGAACGTGACGTGGGTGTGACGTGGGTGTTTCGAACGTGACGTGGGCGTGACGTCGGAACTTTGAATGTGACGTGGGTGTGACCTGGGTCATTTGAACGTGACGTACGTGTGACGTGGGGGCTTAGAACGTGATGTGGGTGTTTCAAAACTAACGTGGGTGTGACGTGGGGGCTTCGAACGTGACGTGGGTGTGACGTGGGTGAATCGAACGTGACGTGGGCGTGACGTCGGTACTTTGAAAGTTACGTGGGTGTGACCTGGGTCATTGGAACATGACGTGGGACTGACGTGGGGGCTTCGAACGTGACGTAAGGGTGACATGGGCGCTTAGAACGTGACGTGGGCGTGAGGTGGGTGATTGGAACGTGACGTGGGCGTGAGGTGGGTGATTCGAAAGCGACGTCGGTGTGACGTGGATGTTTCGGACGTGACGTGGGTGTGACGTGGGTGCTTCGAACGTGACGTGGGTGTGACATAGGCGCTTCGATCATGACGTGGGCGTGACGTGTGTGGTTTCAACGTGACGTGGGTGTCACGTGGGGCATCGAACGTGACGTGGACGTGACGTCGGTACTTTCAATTTGAGGTTGGTGTGACCTGGGTCATTCGAGCGTGACGTACGTGTGACGTTGGGGCTTCGAACGTGATGTGGGTGTTGCAAAACTAACCTGGGTGTGACGTGGGGGCTTCGAACGTGACGTGGGCGTGACGTCGGAACTTTGAATGTGACGTGGGTGTGACCTGGGTCATTGGAACGTGACGTGGGAGTGACGTGGGGGCTTCGAACGTGACATAAGGGTGACATGGGTGCTTAGAACGTGACGTGGGCGTGACGTGGGTGATTCCAACGTGACGTGGGGCTTCGAATGTGACGTGGGCGTGAGGTGGGTGCTTCGAACGTGACGTGGGCGTGACGTCGGTACTTTGAAAGTGACGTGGGTGTGACCTGGGGGCTTCGAACGTGACGTAAGGGCGACATAGGTGCTTAGAACGTGACGTGGGTGTGACGTGGGTGATTCCAACGTGACGTGGGGGCTTCGAACGTGACATGGGCGTGACGTGGGTGTTTCGAACGTGACGTGGGTGTGACGTGGGGGCTTCGAACGTGACGTGGGCATGACGTGTGTCGTTTCAACGTGACGTGGGTGTCACGTGGGGCATCGAACGTGACGTGGACGTGACGTCGGTACTTTCAATTTGAGGTTGGTGTGACCTGGGTCATTCGAACGTGACGTACATGTGACGTGGGTGATTCCAACGTGACGTGGGGCTTCGAACGTGACGTGGGTGTGACCTGGGTGATTGGAACGTGACGTGGGTGTGACGTGGGGGCATCGAACGTGACGTGGACGTGACGTGCTACTTTACATTTGACGTGGGTGTGACCTGGGTCAATCGAACGTGACGTGGGTGTGACGTGGGGGCTTCGAATGTGACGTGGGCGTGACGTGGGTGATTCGAACGTGACGTGGGCGTCACGTGGGGGCCTCGAACGTGACGTGGGCGTGACCTGGGTGATTGGAACGTGACGTGGGTGTGACGTGGGGGCTTCGAACGTGACGTGGGTGTGACGTGGGTGTTTCGAACCTGACGTTGGTATTTCGAACGTGACGTGGGTGTGACGTGGGTGCATCGGACGTGACGTGGGCATAACGTGGGGGGTACGAACATTACGCGGGTGTGACGTGGATGCTTCGAATGCGACGTTGGTGTTTCGAACGTGACATGGGTGTGACATGGATGCTTCGAATGTGACGTGGGTGTGACGTGGGGGCTTCGAACGTGACGTGGGCGTGACGTGGGTCATTTGAACGTGACGTGGGCGTGACGTGGGTGATTCCAACGTGACGTGGGGCTTTGAACGTGACGTGGGCGTGAGGTGGGTGATTCGAATGTGACGTGGGCGTGACGTGGGGGCTTCGAACGCCACGTGAGCTTCACGTGGGGGCTTCGAACGTGACGTGGGCGTGACGTGGGGGCTTCAAGCGTGACCTGGGTGTGACGTGGGTGTTTCGAAGGTGACGTGGGCGTGACGTCAGTACTTTGAATGTGACGTGGGTGTGACCTGGGTCATGCGAACGTGACGTGGGTGTGACGTGGGTGTTTTGAACGTTCCGTGGGCATTTCGTGGGTGTTTCGAACGTGACGTGGGCATGAAGTCGGAACTTTGAATGTGACGTGGGTGTGACCTGGGTGATGCGAACGTGACGTGGGCGTCACGTGGGGGATTCCAACGTGACGTGGGGCTTCGAACATGACGTGGGCGTGACGTGGGGGCTTCGAAAGTGACGTGGGCGTGACGTGGGTGATTCGAAGGTGACATGGGTGTGACGTGGGGGCTTCGAACGTGACCTGGGTGTGACGTGGGGGCTTCGAACGTGACGTGGGCGTGACGTCGGTGCTTTGAATGTGACGTGGGTGTGACCTGGGTCATTGGAACGTGACTTGGGAGTGACGCGGGGGCTTCGAACGTGACGTAAGGGTGACATGGGTGCTTAGAACGTGACCTGGGCGTGATGCGGGTGATTCCAACGTGACGTGGGGGCTTCGAATGTGACGTGGGTGTGACGTGGGTGATTGGAACGTGACGTGGGGCTTCGAATGTGACGTGGGTGTGACGTGGGTCATTCGAACGTGATGTACGTGTGACGTGTGGGCTTCGAACGTGACGTGGGTGTTTCAAAACCAACGTGGGTGTGACGTGGGGTATCGAACGTGACGTAGGTGTTTCCAAACTGACATGGGTGTGACGTCAGTACGTTGCATGTGACGTGGGTGTGACGTACATGATTCGATCGTGAGGTGGGTGTTTTAAATCTGAGCTGGGCGTATCGTGGGTCATTCGAACGTGACATAGGTGTGACGTGGGGGCATCGAACGTGACATGGCCGTGACGTGGATGCTTCGAATGTGACGTTGGTGTTTCGAACGTGACATGCGTGTGACGTGGGTGCTTTGAATGTGACGTGGGCGTAACGTGGGTGCTTCGAACGTGACATGCGTGTGACGTCGGTACTTTGAATGTGCCGTGGGTGTGACGTGCATGACTCGAACGTGACGTGGGCGTGACGTGGGGGCTTCGAAGTTGACGTGGGCCAGACCTGGGTGATGCGAACGTGACGTGGGTGTGACGTGGGGGCATCGAACGTGATGTGGGCGTGACGTGGGGACTTCGAACGTGACGTAAGGGTGACATGGGCGCGTAGAACGTGACGTGGGCGTGACGTGGGTGATTCGAATATGACGTGGGCGTGACGTGGGTGATTCGAAAGTGACGTCGGTGTGACGTGCGTGTTTCGGACGTGACGTGGGCGTGACGTGGATGCTTCGAACGTGACGTGGGTGTGACGTTGGGGCTTCGAACCTGACGTGGGTGTGACGTGGGGGCTTCGAAAGTGACGTGGGCGTGACGTGGGTCATTTGAACGTGACGTGGGCGCGACGTGGGTGATTCCAACGTGACGTGGGGCTTTGAACGTGACGTGGGCGTGACGTGGGTGATTCGAATGTGACGTGGGCGTGACGTGGGGGCTTCGAACGCCACGTGAGCTTCACGTGGGGGCATCGAACGTGACGTGGGCGTGACGTGGGGGCTTCAAGCGTAACCTGGGCGTGACGTGGATGTTTCGAATGTGACGTTGGTGTTTCGAACGTGACATGCGTGTGACGTGGGTGCTTTGAATGTGACGTGGGCGTAAAGTGGGTGCTTCGAACGTGACGTGGGTGTGACGTCGGTACTTTGAATGTGCCGTGGGTGTGACGTGCATGACTCGAACGTGACGTGGGCGTGACGTGGGGGCTTCGAAGTTGACGTGGGCCAGACCTGGGTGATGCGAACGTGACGTGGGTGTGACGTGGGGGCATCGAACGTGACGTAAGGGCGACATGGGTGCTTAGAACGTGACGTGGGCATGACGTGGGTGATTCCAACGTGTCGTGGGGGCTTCGAATGTGACGTGGGTGTGACGTGGGTGATTGGAACGTGACGTGGGCGTGACGTCGGTACTTTGAAAGTGACGTGGGTGTGACCTGAGTGATTGGAACGTGACGTGGGAGTGACGTGGGGGCATCGAACGTGACGTAAGGGTGACATGGGTGCTTAGAACGTGACGTGGGCGTGATGCGGGTGATTCCAACGTGACGTGGGGCTTCGAACGTGACATGGGTGTGACGTGGGTGTTTCGAATGTGACGTGGGTGTGACGTGGGGGCTCCGAACGTGACGTGGGCATGACGTGGGTGATTCGAACGTGACGTGGGCGTGACGTGGGGGCATCGAACGTGACGTGGGTGTGACGTGGGGACTTCGAACGTGACGTGGGATGACGTCGGTGATTCGAACGTGACGTGGGCATGACGTCGGTGATTCGAACGTGACGTGGGTGTGACGTGGGGGCTTCGAACGTGACGTGGGTGTGACGGGGGTGTTTCGAACGTGACGTGGGCGTGACGTCGGTACTTTGAATGTGACGTGGGCGTGACGTGGGTGATTACAACGTGACGTGGGGGCTTCGAATGTGACGTGGGTGTGACGTGGGTGATTGGAACGTGACGTGGGCGTGACGTCGGTACTTTGAAAGTGACGTGGGTGTGACCTGGGTGATTGGGACGTGACGTGGGAGTGACGTGGGGGCTTCAAACGTGACGTAAGGGTGACATGGGTGCTTAGAACGTGACGTGGGTGTGACGTGGGGGCTTCGAACGCGACGTAAGGGTGACCTGGGTGATGCGAACGTGACGTGGGCGTGACGTGGGTGATTCGAATATGACGTGGGCGTGACGTGGGTGATTCGAAAGTGACGTCGGTGTGACGTGGGTGTTTCGGACGTGACGTGGGCGTGACGTGGATGCTTCGAACGTGACGTTGGTGTTTCGAACGTGACGTGGGTGTGACGTGGGTGCTTCGAACGTGACGTGGGTGTGACATAGGCGCTTCGATCATGACGTGGGCGTGACGTGTGTGGTTTCAACGTGACGTGGGTGTCACGTGGGGCATCGAACGTGACGTGGACGTGACGTCGGTACTTTCAATATGAGGTTGGTGTGACCTGGGTCATTCGAACGTGACGTACATGTGACGTGGGTGATTCCAACGTGACGTGGGGCTTCGAACGTGACGTGGGTGTGACCTGGATGATTGGAACGTGACGTGGGTGTGACGTGGGTGTTTCGAACATGACGTTGGTGTTTCGAACTTGACTTCGGTGTGACGTGGGTGCTTCGGACCTGACGTGGGCGTGACGTGGGGGCTTCGAACGTGACCTGGGTGACGTGGGTGTTTCGAACGTGACGTGGACGTGACGTCGGTACTTTGAATGTGACGAGGGTGTGACGTGGGTCATTCGAACGTGATGTACGTGTGACGAAGGGGGCTTCGAACGTGACGTGGGTGTTTCAAAACTAACGTGGGTGTGACGTGGGTGTTTCGGACGTGACATGGGTGTGACGTAGGTGCTTCGAATGTGATGTGGGCGTAAGGTGGGGGCTTCGAACCTGACGTGGGCGTCACGTGGGGGCTTCGAACGGGACGTGGGTGTGACGTGGGGGCTTCGAACGTGACGTGGGTGTTTCAAAACTAACGAGGGTGTGACGTAGGGGTATCGAACGTGACGTGGGTGTTTCCAAACTGACGTGGGTGTGACGTCGGTATGTTGAATGTGACGTGGGTGTGACGTGCATGGTTCGAACGTGAGGTGGGTGTTTTAAATGTGAGCTGGGCGTGACGTGGGTCATTCGAACATGACGTAGGTGTGACGTGGGGGCTTCGAATGTGACGTGGGCGTAACGTGGGGGCTTCGAACCTGACGTGGGTGTGACGTGGGGGCTTCGAAAGTGACGTGGTTGTGACGCGGGTCATTTGAACGTGACGTGGGCGTGACGTGGGTGATTTGAACGTGACGTGGGTGTGACGTGGGTGATTCCAACGTGACGTGGGGGCTTTGAACGTGACGTGGGCGTGACGTGGGTGATTCGAATGTGACGTGGGCGTGACGTGGGGGCTTCGAACGTCACGTGAGCTTCACGTGGGGGCATCGAACGTGACGTGGGCGTGACGTGGGGGCTTCAAGCGTGACCTGGGTGTGACGTGGGTGTTTCGAAGGTGACGTGGACGTGACGTCAGTACTTTGAATGTGACGTGGGTGTGACCTGGGTCATGCGAACGTGACGTGGTGTGACGTGGGTGTTTCGAACGTCACGTGGGCATGACGTGGGTGGTTCCAAAGTGATTTGGGCGTGACGTGGGTACTTTACATTTGACGTGGGTGTGACCTGGGTGATGCGAACGTGAGGTGGGCGTCACGTGGGGGCATCGAACGTGACGTGGGCCTCACGTGGGGGCTTCGAAAGTGACGTGGACGTCACGTGGGTGCCTCGAAGGTGACGTGGGCGTGACGTGGGGGCTTCGAAAGTGACGTGGGCGTGACGTGGGTGATTCGAACGTGACGTGGGCGTGACGTCGGTACTTTGAATGTGACGTGGGTGTGACCTGGGTCATTGGAACGTGACGTGGGAGTGACGCGGGGGCTTCGAACGTGACGTAAGGGTGACATGGGTGCTTAGAACGTGACGTGGGCGTGACGTGGGCGATTCCAACGTGACGTGGGGCTTCGAACGTGACGTGGGCGTTTTGTGGGTGATTCGAATGTCACTTGGGCGTGACGTGGGGGCTTCGATGTTGACGTGGGCGTGACCTGGGTGATTGGAACGTGACGTGGACGTGACGTGGGTGGTTTCAAAGTGACGTGAGCGTCACGTGGGGTCCTCGAACGTGACTTGGGCATTACGTGGGGTCTTCGAAAGTGACGTGGGCATGACTGGGTGATTCGAAGGTGACGTGGGTGTGACGTGGGGGCTTCGAACGTGACGTGGGTGTGACGTCGGTACTTTGAATGTGACGTGGGTGTGACCTGGGTCATTTGAACGTGACGTGGGAGTGACGTGGGGGCATCGAACGTGACATAAGGGTGACATGGGTGCTTAGAACGTGACGTGGGCGTGATGCAGGTGATTCCAACGTGACGTGGGGCTTCGAATGTGACGTGGGCGTGAGGTGGGTGATTGGAACGTGACGTGGGCGTGACGTCGGTACTTTCAATGTGACGTGGGTGTGATCTGGGGGCTTCGAACGTGACGTAAGGGCGACATGGGTGCTTAGAACGTGACGTGGGCGTCACGTGGGTGATTCCAACGTGACGTGGGGGTTTCGAACGTGACGTGGGCGTGACGTGGGCGATTCGAGCGTGACGTGGGCGTGACGTCGGTACTTTGAAAGTGACGTGGGTGTGACCTGGGTCATTTGAACGTGACGTGGGAGTGACGTGGGCTACTCCAACGTGACGTGGGGCTTCGAACGTGACGTGGGCTTGACGCGGGTGATTGGAGCGTGACGTGGGCGTGAGGTGGGTGATTCGAAAGTGACGTCGGTGTGACGTGGGTGCTTCGAACGTCACGTGGGTGTGACTTGGGGTCTTTGATTGTGACGTGCGCGTGACGTGGGGGCTTCGAACGTCACGTGGGCGTGACGTGGGGGCTTGAAACGTGACGTGGGTGTGAGGTGGGTGATTCTTACGTGACGTGGGCGTGACGTCGGTACTTTGAATGTGACGTGGGTGTGACCTGGGTCATTTGAACGTGACGTGGGAGTGACGTGGGGGCTTCGAACGTGATGTAAGTGTGACATGGGTGCTTAGAACGTGACGTGGGCGTGACGTGGGCGATTCCAACGTGATGTGGGGCTTCGAACGTGACGTTGGCGGGATAGGGTGATTCGAAGCTGACGTGGGCGTGACGTGGGGGCTTCGGACGTCACGTGGGCGTGACGTGGGGGCTTCAAACGTGACGTGGGCGTGACCTGGGTGATTGGAACGTGACGTGGACGTGACGTGGGTGGTTTCAACGTGACGTGGGCGTCACGTGGGGGCTTCGGAGGTGACGTGGGCCTCACGTGGGGGCTTCGAAAGTGACGTGGGCATGGCGTGGGTGATTCGAAGGTGAAGTGGGTGTGACGTGGGGACTTCGAACGTGACGTGTGCGTGACGTGGGTGATTCGAACGTGACGTGGGCGTGACGTCTGTACTTTGAAAGTGACGTGGGTGTGACCTGGGTCATTTGATCGTGACGTGGGAGTGACGTGGGGGCATCGAACGTGACGTAAGGGTGACATGGGTGCTTAGAACGTGACGTGGGTATGACGTGGGTGATTCCAACGTGACGTGGGGCTTCGAACGTGACGTGGGCGTGAGGTGGGTGATTGGAACGTGACGTGGGCGTGACGTCGGTACTTTGAAAGTTTCGTGGGAGTGACGTGGGGGCTTCAAACGTGACGTAAGGGTGACATGGGTGCTTAGAACGTGACGTGGGCGTGACGTGGGTGATTCCAACGTCATGTGGGGGCTTCGAACGTGACGTGGGCGTGACGTGGGTGATTGGAGCGTGACGTGGGCGTGACGTCGGTACTTTGAAAGTGACGTGGGTGTGACGTGGGGGCTTCGAACGTGACGTAAGGGCGACAGAGGTGCTTAGAACGTGACGTGGGCGTGACGTGGGTGATTCCAACGTGACGTGGGGGCTTCGAACGTGACATGGGCGTGACGTGGGTGATTCGAAAGTGACGTGGGCGTCACGTGGGAGTTTCGATCATGACGTGGGCGTGACGTGTGTGGTTTCAACGTGACGCGGGTGTCACGTGGGGCATCGAACGTGATGTGGACGTGACGTCAGTACTTTCAATTTGAGGTTGGTGTGACCTGGGTCATTCGAACGTGACGTACATGTGACGTGAGTGATTCCAACGTGACGTGGGGCTTCGAACGTGACGTGGGTGTGACCTGGGTGATTGGAACGTGACGTGGGTGTGACGTGGGGGCTTCGAACGTGACGTGGGTGTGACGTGGGGTCTTCGAACGTGACGTTGGTGTTTCGAACTTGACTTCGGGGTGACGTGGGTGCTTCGAACGTGACGTGGACGTAACGTGGGGGCTTCGAACATGACACGGGAGTGACGTGGATGCTTCGAATGTGACGTTGGTGTTTGGAACGTGACAGGGGTGTGACGTGGGTGCTTCGAACGTGACGTGGGCGTCACGTGGGGGCTTCGAACATGACGTGGATGTGAGGTGGGTGCTTCGGACGTGACGTGGGCGTGACGTGGGGCTTCGAAAATGATGTGGGTGTGACGTGGGTGCATCGAACGTGACGTGGGCGTGACGTGGGAGTTTCGAACGTGACGTGGACGTGACGTGGTACTTTACATTTGACGTGGGTGTGACCTGGCTCAATCGAACGTGACGTGGGTGTGACGTGGGGGCTTCGAATGTGACGTGGGCGTGACGTGGGGGCTTCGAACGTCACGTGGGCGTCACGTCGGGGCATCGAACGTGACGTGGGCGTGACCTGGGTGATTGGAACGTGACGTGGGTGTGACGTGGGGGCTTCGAACGTGACGTGGGTGTGACGTGGGTGTTTCGAACCTGACGTTGGTATTTCGAACGTGACGTGGGTGTGACGTGGGTGCTTCGAACGTGATGTGGGCATAACGTGGGGGCTACGAACATTACGCGGGTGTGACGTGGATGCTTCGAATGCGACGTTGGTGTTTCGAACGTGACATGGGTGTGACGTGGTGCTTGGAACGTGACGTGGGCGTCACGTGGGGGCTTCGAACATGACGTGGGTGTGACGTGGGGGCATCGATCGTGACGTGGACGTGACGTCGGTACTTTATACCTGATGGGGGTGTGACGTGGGTGATTCGAATGTGACGTGGGTGTGACGTGTGGGCTTCGAACGTGACGTGGGCATGACGTGGGTGATTCGAACGTGACGTGGGCGTGACGTGGGGGCATCGAACGTGACGTCGGTGTGACGCGGGGGTTTTGAACATTACGTGGGTGTGACGTGGCCGAATCGATCGGGACGTGGGTGTGACGTGGGTGCTTCGAACGTGACGTGGGCGTCACGTGGGGGCTTTGAACATGACGTGGATGTGAGGTGGGTGCTTCGTATGTGACGTGGGCGTGACGTGGGTGATTCGAATGTGACGTGGGCGTGACGTGGGGGCTTGAAACGTCACGTGGGCGTCACGTGGGGCATCGAGTTTGACGTGGGCGTGACCTGGGTCAATCGAACGTGACGTGGGTGTGACGTGGATGCTTCGAACGTGACGTTGGTATTTCGAACGTGACGTGGGTGTGACGTGGGTGCATCGGACGTGACGTGGGCATAACGTGGGGGCTACGAACATTACGCGGGTGTGACGTGGATGCTTCGAATGCGACGTTGGTGTTTCGAACGTGACATGGGTGTGACGTGGGTGCTTGGAACGTGACGTGGGCGGCACGTGGGGGCTTCGAACATGACGTGGGTGTGACGTGGGGGTATCGAACGTGACGTGGACGTGACGTCGGTACTTTATACCTGATGGGGGTGTGACGTGGGTCATTCGAACGTGACGTGGGTGTGACGTGGGGGCTTCGAACGTGACGTGGGCATGACGTCGGTGATTCGAACATGACGTGGGCATGACGTGGGTGATTCGAACGTGACGTGGGTGTGACGTGGGGGCTTCGAACGTGACGTGGGTGTGACGTGGGTGATTGGAACGTGACGTGGGCGTGACGTCGGTACTTTGAATGTGACGTGGGTGTGACGTGGGTCATTCGAACGTGATGTACGTGTGACGTGTGGGCTTTGAACGTGACGTGGGTGTTTCAAAACTAACGTGGGTGTGACGTAGGGGCTTCGAACGTGACGTAGGTGTTTCCAAACTGACGTGGGTGTGACGTCGGTATGTTGAATGTGACGTGGGTGTGACGTGCATGGTTCGAACGTGAAGTGGGTGTTTTAAATGTGAGCTGGGCGTGACGTGGGTCATTCGAACATGACGTAGGTGTGACGTGGATGCTTCGGACCTGACGTGGGCGTGACCTGGGTCATTTGAACGTGACGTGGGGCTTTGAACGTGACGTGGGCGTGACGTGGGTGATTCGAATGTGACGTTGGTGTTTTGAACGTGACATGGGTGTGACATGGGTGCTTCGAATGTGACGTGGGCGTAACGTGGGGGCTTCGAACCTGACGTGGGTGTGACGTGGGTGATTCGAATATGACGTGGGTGTGACGTGGGTCATTTGAACGTGACGTGGGCGTGACGTGGGTGATTCGAACGTGACGTGGGCGTGACGTGGGGGCATCGAACGTGACGTGGGTGTGACGTGGGAGCTTCGAACGTGACGTGGGCGTGACGTCGGTGATTCGAAGGTGACGTGGGCGTGACGTGGGGGCATCGAACGTGACGTGGGTGTGACGTGGGTGTTTCGAACGTGACGTGGGCGTGACGTCGGTGCTTTGAATGTGACGTGGGTGTGACGTGGGTCATTCGAACGTGATGTACGTGTGACGTGCGGGCTTCGAACGTGACGTGGGTGTTTCAAAACTAACGTGGGTGTGACGTAGGGGTATCGAACGTGACGTAGGTGTTTCCAAACTGACGTGGGTGTGACGTCGGTATGTTGACTGTGACGTGGGTGTGACGTGCATGGTTCGAACGTGAGGTGGGTGTTTTAAATGTGAGCTGGGCGTGACGTGGGTCATTCGAACATGACGTAGGTGTGACGTGGGGGCTTCGAACGTGACGTGGGCGTGACGTGGATGCTTCGAATGTGACGTTGGTGTTTTGAACGTGACATGGGTGTGACATGGGTGCTTCGAATGTGACGTGGGCGTAACGTGGGGGCTTCGAACCTGACGTGGGTGTGACGTGGGGGCTTCGAAAGTGACGTGGGTGTGACGTGGGTCATTTGAACGTGACGTGGGCGTGACGTGGGTGATTCGAATGTGACGTGGGCGTGACGTGGGGGCTTCGAAAGTCACGTGAGCGTCACGTGGGGGCATCGAGTTTGACATGGGCGTGACCTGGGTGATTGGAACGTGACGTGGGCGTGACGTGGGTGATTCCAACGTGACGTGGGGCTTCGAACATGACGTGGGCGTGACGTGGGGGCTTCGAAAGTGACGTGGGCATGACGTGGGGGTTTCGAACGTGACGTGGGCGTCACGTGGGGGCTTCGAACATGACGTGGGTGTGACGTGGGTGATTCGAACGTGACGTGGGCGTGACGTCGGTGTTTTGAATGTGACGTGGGTGTGACCTGGGTCATTCGAACGTGACGTGGGAGTGACGCAGGGGCTTCGAACGTGACGTAAGGGTGACATGGGTGCTTAGAACGTGACGTGGGCGTGATGCGGATGATTTAACGTGACGTGGGGGCTTCGAATGTGACGTGGGTGTGACGTGGGTGATTGGAACGTGACGTGGGGCTTCGAATGTGACGTGGGTGTGACGTGGGTCATTCGAACGTGATGTACGTGTGACGTGTGGGCTTCGAACGTGACGTGGGTGTTTCAAAACCAACGCGGGTGTGACGTGGGGTATCGAACGTGACGTAGGTGTTTCCAAACTGACATGGGTGTGACGTCGGTACGTTGCATGTGACGTGGGTGTGACGTGCATGATTCGATCGTGAGGTGGGTGTTTTAAATCTGAGCTGGGCGTATCGTGGGTCATTCGAACGTGACATAGGTGTGACGTGGGGGCATCGAACGTGACATGGGCGTGACGTGGATGTTTCGAATGTGACGTTGGTGTTTCGAACGTGACATGCGTGTGACGTGGGTGCTTTGAATGTGACGTGGGCGTAACGTGGGTGCTTCGAACGTGACGTGGGTGTGACGTGGGGGCTTCAAAACTGACGTGGGCGTCACGTGGGGGCATCGAACGTGACGTAGGTGTGACGTAGGGGTTTAGAATGTGACGTTGGTGTTTCGAACGTGACATGGGTGTGACATGGGTGCTTCGAATATGACATGGGTGTGACGTGGGGGCTTTGAACATTACGTGGGTGTGACGTGGCCGAATCGATCGGGACGTCGGTGTGACATGGGGGCTTCGAACGTGACGTGGGTGTGACGTGGGTGTTTCGAACGTGACGTGGGCGTGACGTCGGTGCTTTTAATGTGACGTGGGTGTGACGTGCATGACTCGAACGTGACGTGGGCGTGACGTGGGGGCTTCGAACGTGACGTGTGCATGACGTGGGAGCTTCGAAAGTGACGTGGGCGTCACGTGGGTGATTCGAAGGTGACGTGGGCGTGACGTGGGGGCTTCGAACGTGATCTGGGTGTGAGGTGGGTGTTTCGAACGTGACGTGGGCGTGACGTCGGTACTTTGAATGTGACGTGGGTGTGACCTGGGTCATTGGAACGTGACGTGGGAGTGACGTGGGGGCTTCAAACGTGACGTAAGGGTGACATGGGTGCTTAGAACGTCACGTGGGCGTGATGCAGGTGATTCGAATGTCACTTGGGCGTGACGTGGGGGCTTCGAATGTCACTTGGGCGTGACGTGGGGGCTTCGATGTTGACGTGGGCGTGACCTGGGTGATTGGAACGTGACGTGGACGTGACGTGGGTGGTTTCAGCGTGACGTGAGCGTCACGTGGGGTCCTCGAACGTGACTTGGGCGTCACGTGGGGTCTTCGAAAGTGACGTGGGCATGACGTGGGTGTTTCGAACCTGACGTTGGTGTTTCGAACGTGACGTGGGTGTGACGTGGGTGCTTGGAACGTGACGTGGGCGGCACGTGGGGGCTTCGAACATGACGTGTGCATGTCGTGGGAACTTCGAAAGTGACGTGGGCGTCACGTGGGTGATTCGAAGGTGACGTGGGCGTGACCTGGGTCATTCGAACGTGACGTGGGTGTGACGTGGGGGCTTCGAACGTCACGTGGGCATGACGTCGGTGATGCGAACGTGACGTGGGCATGACGTCGGTGATTCGAACGTGACGTGGGTGTGACATGGGTGTTTCGAACGTGACGTGGGCGTGACGTCGGTACTTTGAATGTGACGTGGGTGTGACGTGGGGGCTTCGAACGTGATGTACGTGTGACGTCCGTACTTTGAATGTGACGTGGGTGTGACGTAGGGGTATCGAACGTGACGTAGGTGTTTCCAAACTGACGTGGGTGTGACGTCGGTATGTTGAATGTGACGTGGGTGTGACGTGCATGGTTCGAACGTGAGGTGCGTGTTTTAAATGTGAGCTGGGCGTGACGTGGGTCATTCGAACATGACGTAGGTGTGACGTGGGTGTTTCGGACGTGACATGGGTGTGACGTAGGTGCTTCGAATGTGATGTGGGCGTAAGGTGGGGGCTTCGAACCTGACGTGGGTGTGACGTGGGGGCTTCGAAAGTGACGTGGGTGTGACGTGGGTCATTTGAACGTGACCTGGGCGTGACGTGGGTGATTCCACGTGACGTGGGGGCTTTGAACGTGACGTGGGCGTGACATGGGTGATTCGAATGTGACGTGGGCGTGACGTGGGGGCTTCGAACGCCACGTGAGCTTCACGTGGGGGCATCGAACGTGACGTGGGCGTGACGTGGGGGCTTCAAGCGTGACCTGGGTGTGACGTGGGTGTTTCGAACGTGACGTGGGCGTGACGTCGGTACTTTGAATGTGACGTGGGTGTGACCTGGGTCATTGGAACGTGACGTGGGAGTGACGCGGGGGCTTCGAACGTGACGTAAGGGTGACATGGGTGCTTAGAACGTGACGTGGGCGTGACGTGGGCGATTCCAACGTGACGTGGGGCTTCGAACGTGACGTGGGCGTGATGTGGGTGATTTGAATGTCACTTGGGCGTGACGTGGGGGCTTCGAACGTCACGTGGGCGTGACGTGGGGGCTTCGATGTTGACGTGGGCGTGACCTGGGTGATTGGAACGTGACGTGGACGTGACGTGGGTGGTTTCAACGTGACTTGGGCGTCACGTGGGGTCTTCGAAAGTGACGTGGGCATGACTTGGGTGATTTGAAGGTGACGTGGGCGTGGGGTGGGTGATTCCAACGTGACGTGGGGGCTTCGAACGTGACGGGGGCGTGACGTGGGTGATTCGAAGGTGAGGTGGGCGTGACGTCGGAACTTTGAATGTGACGTGGGTGTGACCTGGGTGATTGGAACGTGACGTGGGAGTGACGTGGGGGCTTCAAACGTGACGTAAGGTTGACATGGGTGCTTAGAACGTGACGTGGGCGTGACGTGGGTGATTCCAACGTGACGTGGGGGCTTCGAACGTGACGTGGGCGTGACGTGGGTGATTCGAACGTGACGTGGGCGTGACGTCGGTGCTTTGAATGTGACGTGGGTGTGACCTGGGTCATTCGAACGTGACGTGGGAGTGACGCGGGGGCTTCGAACGTGACGTAAGGGTGACATGGGTGCTTAGAACGTGACGTGGGCGTGATGCGGATGATTTAACGTGACGTGGGGGCTTCGAATGTGACGTGGGTGTGACGTGGGTGATTGGAACGTGACGTGGGGCTTCGAATGTGACGTGGGTGTGACGTGGGTCATTCGAACGTGATGTACGTGTGACGTGTGGGCTTCGAACGTGACGTGGGTGTTTCAAAACCAACGCGGGTGTGACGTGGGGTATCGAACGTGACGTAGGTGTTTCCAAACTGACATGGGTGTGACGTCGGTACGTTGCATGTGACGTGGGTGTGACGTGCATGATTCGATCGTGAGGTGGGTGTTTTAAATCTGAGCTGGGCGTATCGTGGGTCATTCGAACGTGACATAGGTGTGACGTGGGGGCATCGAACGTGACATGGGCGTGACGTGGATGTTTCGAATGTGACGTTGGTGTTTCGAACGTGACATGCGTGTGACTTGGGTGCTTTGAATGTGACGTGGGCGTAACGTGGGTGCTTCGAACGTGACGTGGGTGTGACGTCGGTACTTTGAATGTGCCGTGGGTGTGACGTGCATGACTCGAACGTGACGTGGGCGTGACGTGGGGGCTTCGAAGTTGACGTGGGCCAGACCTGGGTGATGCGAACGTGACGTGGGTGTGACGTGGGGGCTTCAAAACTGACGTGGGCGTCACGTGGGGGCATCGAACGTGACGTAGGTGTGACGTAGGGGTTTCGAATGTGACGTTGGTGTTTCGAACGTGACATGGGTGTGACATGGGTGCTTCGAATATGACATGGGTGTGACGTGGGGGCTTTGAACATTACGTGGGTGTGACGTGGCCGAATCGATCGGGACGTCGGTGTGACATGGGGGCTTCGAACGTGACGTGGGTGTGACGTGGGTGTTTCGAACGTGACGTGGGCGTGACGTCGGTGCTTTGAATGTGACGTGGGTGTGACGTGCATGACTCGAACGTGACGTGGGCGTGACGTGGGGGCTTCGAACGTGACGTGTGCATGACGTGGGAGCTTCGAAAGTGACGTGGGCGTCACGTGGGTGATTCGAAGGTGACGTGGGCGTGACGTGGGGGCTTCGAACGTGATCTGGGTGTGAGGTGGGTGTTTCGAACGTGACGTGGGCGTGACGTCGGTACTTTGAATGTGACGTGGGTGTGACCTGGGTCATTGGAACGTGACGTGGGAGTGACGTGGGTGCTTCAAACGTGACGTAAGGGTGACATGGGTGCTTAGAACGTCACGTGGGCGTGATGCAGGTGATTCGAATGTCACTTGGGCGTGACGTGGGGGCTTCGAATGTCACTTGGGCGTGACGTGGGGGCTTCGATGTTGACGTGGGCGTGACCTGGGTGATTGGAACGTGACGTGGACGTGACGTGGGTGGTTTCAGCGTGACGTGAGCGTCACGTGGGGTCCTCGAACGTGACTTGGGCGTCACGTGGGGTCTTCGAAAGTGACGTGGGCATGACGTGGGTGTTTCGAACCTGACGTTGGTGTTTCGAACGTGACGTGGGTGTGACGTGGGTGCTTGGAACGTGACGTGGGCGGCACGTGGGGGCTTCGAACATGACGTGTGCATGTCGTGGGAACTTCGAAAGTGACGTGGGCGTCACGTGGGTGATTCGAAGGTGACGTGGGCGTGACCTGGGTCATTCGAACGTGACGTGGGTGTGACATGGGTGTTTCGAACGTGACGTGGGCGTGACGTCGGTACTTTGAATGTGACGTGGGTGTGACCTGGGTCATTTGAACGTGACCTGGGAGTGACGTGGGGGCATCGAACGTGACATAAGGGTGACATGGGTGCTTAGAACGTGACGTGGGCGTGATGCGGGTGATTCCAACGTGACGTGGGGCTTCGAATGTGACGTGGGCGTGAGGTGGGTGATTGCAACGTGACGTGGGCGTGACGTCGGTACTTTGAATGTGATGTGGGTGTGACCTGGGGGCTTCGAATGTGACGTAAGGGCGACATGGGTGCTTAGAACGTGACATGGGCGTGACGTGGGTGATTCCAACGTGACGTGGGGCTGCGAATGTGACGTGGGCCTCACGTGGGGGCTTCGAAAGTGACGTGGGCATGACGTGGGTGATTCGAAGGTGACATGGGTGTGACGTGGGGGCTTCGAACGTGACGTGGGTGTGACGTGGGGTCTTCGAACGTGACCTGGGCGTGACGTCGGTACTTTGAATGTGACGTGGGTGTGACCTGGGTCATTTGAACGTGACGTGGGAGTGACGTGGGGGCATCGAACGTGACATAACGGTGACATGGGTGCTTAGAACGTGACGTGGGAGTGACGTGGGTGCTTCAAACGTGACGTAAGGGTGACATGGGTGCTTAGAACGTGACGTGGGCGTGACGTGGGTGATTCCAACGTGACGTGGACGTGACGTGGTACTTTACATTTGACGTGGGTGTGACCTGGGGCAATCGAAAGTGACGTGGGTGTGACATGGGGGCTTCGAATGTGACGTGGGCGTAACGTGGGTGATTCGAAGGTGACGTGGGCGTCACGTGGGGGCATCGAACGTGACGTGGGCATGACGTGGGTGATTCGAAGGTGACGTGGGTGTGACGTGGGGGCTTCGAACGTGACGTGGGTGTGACGTGGGTGTTTCGAACCTGACGTTGGTATTTCGAACGTGACGTGGGTGTGACGTGGGTGCATCGGACGTGACGTGGGCATAACGTGGGGTCTACGAACATTACGCGGGTGTGACGTGGATGCTTCGAATGCGACGTTGGTGTTTCGAACGTGACATGGGTGTGACGTGGGTGCTTGGAACGTGACGTGGGCGTCACGTGGGGGCTTCGAACATGACGTGGGTGTGACGTGGGGGCATCGATCGTGACGTGGACGTGACGTCGGTACTTTATACCTGATGGGGGTGTGACGTGGGGGCTTCGAACGTGACGTGGGAGTGACGTCGGTGATTCGAACGTGGCGTGGGCATGACGTCGGTGATTCGAAGGTGACGTGGGTGTGACGTGGGGGCATCGAACGTGACGTGGGCGTGACGTGGGTGTTTCGAACGTGACGTGGGCGTGACGTCGGTACTTTGAATGTGACGTGGGTGTGACGTGGGTCATTCGAACGTGACGTGGGTGTTTCAAAACTAACGTGGGTGTGACGTAGGGGTATCGAACGTGACGTAGGTGTTTCCAAACTGACGTGGGTGTGACGTCGGTACGTTGCATGTGACGTGGGTGTGACGTGCATGATTCGATCGTGAGGTGGGTGTTTTAAATCTGAGCTGGGCGTATCGTGGGTCATTCGAACGTGACATAGGTGTGACGTGGGGGCATCGAACGTGACATGGGCGTGACGTGGATGTTTCGAATGTGACGTTGGTGTTTCGAACGTGACATGCGTGTGACGTGGGTGCTTTGAATGTGACGTGGGCGTAACGTGGGTGCTTCGAACGTGACGTGGGTGTGACGTCGGTACTTTGAATGTGCCGTGGGTGTGACGTGCATGACTCGAACGTGACGTGGGCGTGACGTGGGGGCTTCGAAGTTGACGTGGGCCAGACCTGGGTGATGCGAACGTGACGTGGGTGTGACGTGGGGGCTTCAAAACTGACGTGGGCGTCACGTGGGGGCATCGAACGTGACGTAGGTGTGACGTAGGGGTTTCGAATGTGACGTTGGTGTTTCGAACGTGACATGGGTGTGACATGGGTGCTTCGAATATGACATGGGTGTGACGTGGGGGCTTTGAACATTACGTGGGTGTGACGTGGCCGAATCGATCGGGACGTCGGTGTGACATGGGGGCTTCGAACGTGACGTGGGTGTGACGTGGGTGTTTCGAACGTGACGTGGGCGTGACGTCGGTGCTTTGAATGTGACGTGGGTGTGACGTGCATGACTCGAACGTGACGTGGGCGTGACGTGGGGGCTTCGAACGTGACGTGTGCATGACGTGGGAGCTTCGAAAGTGACGTGGGCGTCACGTGGGTGATTCGAAGGTGACGTGGGCGTGACGTGGGGGCTTCGAACGTGATCTGGGTGTGAGGTGGGTGTTTCGAACGTGACGTGGGCGTGACGTCGGTACTTTGAATGTGACGTGGGTGTGACCTGGGTCATTGGAACGTGACGTGGGAGTGACGTGGGGGCTTCAAACGTGACGTAAGGGTGACATGGGTGCTTAGAACGTCACGTGGGCGTGATGCAGGTGATTCGAATGTCACTTGGGCGTGACGTGGGGGCTTCGAATGTCACTTGGGCGTGACGTGGGGGCTTCGATGTTGACGTGGGCGTGACCTGGGTGATTGGAACGTGACGTGGACGTGACGTGGGTGGTTTCAGCGTGACGTGAGCGTCACGTGGGGTCCTCGAACGTGACTTGGGCGTCACGTGGGGTCTTCGAAAGTGACGTGGGCATGACGTGGGTGTTTCGAACCTGACGTTGGTGTTTCGAACGTGACGTGGGTGTGACGTGGGTGCTTGGAACGTGACGTGGGCGGCACGTGGGGGCTTCGAACATGACGTGTGCATGTCGTGGGAACTTCGAAAGTGACGTGGGCGTCACGTGGGTGATTCGAAGGTGACGTGGGCGTGACCTGGGTCATTCGAACGTGACGTGGGTGTGACATGGGTGTTTCGAACGTGACGTGGGCGTGACGTCGGTACTTTGAATGTGACGTGGGTGTGACCTGGGTCATTTGAACGTGACTTGGGAGTGACGTGGGGGCATCGAACGTGACATAAGGGTGACATGGGTGCTTAGAACGTGACGTGGGTGTGATGCGGGTGATTCCAACGTGACGTGGGGCTTCGAATGTGACGTGGGCGTGAGGTGGGTGATTGCAACGTGACGTGGGCGTGACGTCGGTACTTTGAATGTGATGTGGGTGTGACCTGGGGGCTTCGAACGTGACGTAAGGGCGACATGGGTGCTTAGAACGTGACATGGGCGTGACGTGGGTGATTCCAACGTGACGTGGGGCTGCGAATGTGACGTGGGCCTCACGTGGGGGCTTCGAAAGTGACGTGGGCATGACGTGGGTGATTCGAAGGTGACATGGGTGTGACGTGGGGGCTTCGAACGTGACGTGGGTGTGACGTGGGGTCTTCGAACGTGACCTGGGCGTGACGTCGGTACTTTGAATGTGACGTGGGTGTGACCTGGGTCATTTGAACGTGACGTGGGAGTGACGTGGGGGCATCGAACGTGACATAACGGTGACATGGGTGCTTAGAACGTGACGTGGGAGTGACGTGGGTGCTTCAAACGTGACGTAAGGGTGACATGGGTGCTTAGAACGTGACGTGGGCGTGACGTGGGTGATTCCAACGTGACGTGGACGTGACGTGGTACTTTACATTTGACGTGGGTGTGACCTGGGGCAATCGAAAGTGACGTGGGTGTGACATGGGGGCTTCGAATGTGACGTGGGCGTAACGTGGGTGATTCGAAGGTGACGTGGGCGTCACGTGGGGGCATCGAACGTGACGTGGGCATGACGTGGGTGATTCGAAGGTGACGTGGGTGTGACGTGGGGGCTTCGAACGTGACGTGGGTGTGACCTGGGTGTTTCGAACCTGACGTTGGTATTTCGAACGTGACGTGGGTGTGACGTGGGTGCATCGGACGTGACGTGGGCATAACGTGGGGGCTACGAACATTACGCGGGTGTGACGTGGATGCTTCGAATGCGACGTTGGTGTTTCGAACGTGACATGGGTGTGACGTGGGTGCTTGGAACGTGACGTGGGCGTCACGTGGGGGCTTCGAACATGACGTGGGTGTGACGTGGGGGCATCGATCGTGACGTGGACGTGACGTCGGTACTTTATACCTGATGGGGGTGTGACGTGGGGGCTTCAAACGTGACGTGGGAGTGACGTCGGTGATTCGAATGTCACTTGGGCGTGACGTGGGGGCTTCGAATGTCACTTGGGCGTGACGTGGGGGCTTCGATGTTGACGTGGGCGTGACCTGGGTGATTGGAACGTGACGTGGACGTGACGTGGGTGGTTTCAGCGTGACGTGAGCGTCACGTGGGGTCCTCGAACGTGACTTGGGCGTCACGTGGGGTCTTCGAAAGTGACGTGGGCATGACGTGGGTGTTTCGAACCTGACGTTGGTGTTTCGAACGTGACGTGGGTGTGACGTGGGTGCTTGGAACGTGACGTGGGCGGCACGTGGGGGCTTCGAACATGACGTGTGCATGTCGTGGGAACTTCGAAAGTGACGTGGGCGTCACGTGGGTGATTCGAAGGTGACGTGGGCGTGACCTGGGTCATTCGAACGTGACGTGGGTGTGACATGGGTGTTTCGAACGTGACGTGGGCGTGACGTCGGTACTTTGAATGTGACGTGGGTGTGACCTGGGTCATTTGAACGTGACTTGGGAGTGACGTGGGGGCATCGAACGTGACATAAGGGTGACATGGGTGCTTAGAACGTGACGTGGGCGTGATGCGGGTGATTCCAACGTGACGTGGGGCTTCGAATGTGACGTGGGCGTGAGGTGGGTGATTGCAACGTGACGTGGGCGTGACGTCGGTACTTTGAATGTGATGTGGGTGTGACCTGGGGGCTTCGAACGTGACGTAAGGGCGACATGGGTGCTTAGAACGTGACATGGGCGTGACGTGGGTGATTCCAACGTGACGTGGGGCTGCGAATGTGACGTGGGCCTCACGTGGGGGCTTCGAAATTGACGTGGGCATGACGTGGGTGATTCGAAGGTGACATGGGTGTGACGTGGGGGCTTCGAACGTGACGTGGGTGTGACGTGGGGTCTTCGAACGTGACCTGGGCGTGACGTCGGTACTTTGAATGTGACGTGGGTGTGACCTGGGTCATTTGAACGTGACGTGGGAGTGACGTGGGGGCATCGAACGTGACATAACGGTGACATGGGTGCTTAGAACGTGACGTGGGAGTGACGTGGGTGCTTCAAACGTGACGTAAGGGTGACATGGGTGCTTAGAACGTGACGTGGGCGTGACGTGGGTGATTCCAACGTGACGTGGACGTGACGTGGTACTTTACATTTGACGTGGGTGTGACCTGGGGCAATCGAAAGTGACGTGGGTGTGACATGGGGGCTTCGAATGTGACGTGGGCGTAACGTGGGTGATTCGAAGGTGACGTGGGCGTCACGTGGGGGCATCGAACGTGACGTGGGCATGACGTGGGTGATTCGAAGGTGACGTGGGTGTGACGTGGGGGCTTCGAACGTGACGTGGGTGTGACCTGGGTGTTTCGAACCTGACGTTGGTATTTCGAACGTGACGTGGGTGTGACGTGGGTGCATCGGACGTGACGTGGGCATAACGTGGGGGCTACGAACATTACGCGGGTGTGACGTGGATGCTTCGAATGCGACGTTGGTGTTTCGAACGTGACATGGGTGTGACGTGGGTGCTTGGAACGTGACGTGGGCGTCACGTGGGGGCTTCGAACATGACGTGGGTGTGACGTGGGGGCATCGATCGTGACGTGGACGTGACGTCGGTACTTTATACCTGATGGGGGTGTGACGTGGGGGCTTCGAACGTGACGTGGGAGTGACGTCGGTGATTCGAACGTGGCGTGGGCATGACGTCGGTGATTCGAAGGTGACGTGGGTGTGACGTGGGGGCATCGAACGTGACGTGGGCGTGACGTGGGTGTTTCGAACGTGACGTGGGCGTGACGTCGGTACTTTGAATGTGACGTGGGTGTGACGTGGGTCATTCGAACGTGACGTGGGTGTTTCAAAACTAACGTGGGTGTGACGTAGGGGTATCGAACGTGACGTAGGTGTTTCCAAACTGACATGGGTGTGACGTCGGTACGTTGCATGTGACGTGGGTGTGACGTGCATGATTCGATCGTGAGGTGGGTGTTTTAAATCTGAGCTGGGCGTATCGTGGGTCATTCGAACGTGACATAGGTGTGACGTGGGGGCATCGAACGTGACATGGGCGTGACGTGGATGTTTCGAATGTGACGTTGGTGTTTCACACGTGACATGGGTGTGACATGGGTGCTTCGAATATGACATGGGTGTGACGTGGGGGCTTTGAACATTACGTGGGTGTGACGTGGCCGAATCGATCGGGACGTCGGTGTGACATGGGGGCTTCGAACGTGACGTGGGTGTGACGTGGGTGTTTCGAACGTGACGTGGGCGTGACGTCGGTGCTTTTAATGTGACGTGGGTGTGACGTGCATGACTCGAACGTGACGTGGGCGTGACGTGGGGGCTTCGAACGTGACGTGTGCATGACGTGGGAGCTTCGAAAGTGACGTGGGCGTCACGTGGGTGATTCGAAGGTGACGTGGGCGTGACGTGGGGGCTTCGAACGTGATCTGGGTGTGAGGTGGGTGTTTCGAACGTGACGTGGGCGTGACGTCGGTACTTTGAATGTGACGTGGGTGTGACCTGGGTCATTGGAACGTGACGTGGGAGTGACGTGGGGGCTTCAAACGTGACGTAAGGGTGACATGGGTGCTTAGAACGTCACGTGGGCGTGATGCAGGTGATTCGAATGTCACTTGGGCGTGACGTGGGGGCTTCGAATGTCACTTGGGCGTGACGTGGGGGCTTCGATGTTGACGTGGGCGTGACCTGGGTGATTGAAACGTGACGTGGACGTGACGTGGGTGGTTTCAGCGTGACGTGAGCGTCACGTGGGGTCCTCGAACGTGACTTGGGCGTCACGTGGGGTCTTCGAAAGTGACGTGGGCATGACGTGGGTGTTTCGAACCTGACGTTGGTGTTTCGAACGTGACGTGGGTGTGACGTGGGTGCTTGGAACGTGACGTGGGCGGCACGTGGGGGCTTCGAACATGACGTGTGCATGTCGTGGGAACTTCGAAAGTGACGTGGGCGTCACGTGGGTGATTCGAAGGTGACGTGGGCGTGACCTGGGTCATTCGAACGTGACGTGGGTGTGACATGGGTGTTTCGAACGTGACGTGGGCGTGACGTCGGTACTTTGAATGTGACGTGGGTGTGACCTGGGTCATTTGAACGTGACTTGGGAGTGACGTGGGGGCATCGAACGTGACATAAGGGTGACATGGGTGCTTAGAACGTGACGTGGGCGTGATGCGGGTGATTCCAACGTGACGTGGGGCTTCGAATGTGACGTGGGCGTGAGGTGGGTGATTGCAACGTGACGTGGGCGTGACGTCGGTACTTTGAATGTGATGTGGGTGTGACCTGGGGGCTTCGAACGTGACGTAAGGGCGACATGGGTGCTTAGAACGTGACATGGGCGTGACGTGGGTGATTCCAACGTGACGTGGGGCTGCGAATGTGACGTGGGCCTCACGTGGGGGCTTCGAAAGTGACGTGGGCATGACGTGGGTGATTCGAAGGTGACATGGGTGTGACGTGGGTGCTTTGAATGTGACGTGGGCGTAACGTGGGTGCTTCGAACGTGACGTGGGTGTGACGTCGGTACTTTGAATGTGCCGTGGGTGTGACGTGCATGACTCGAACGTGACGTGGGCGTGACGTGGGGGCTTCGAAGTTGACCTGGGCCAGACCTGGGTGATGCGAACGTGACGTGGGTGTGACGTGGGGGCTTCAAAACTGACGTGGGCGTCACGTGGGGGCATCGAACGTGACGTAGGTGTGACGTAGGGGTTTCGAATGTGACGTTGGTGTTTCGAACGTGACATGGGTGTGACATGGGTGCTTCGAATATGACATGGGTGTGACGTGGGGGCTTTGAACATTACGTGGGTGTGACGTGGCCGAATCGATCGGGACGTCGGTGTGACATGGGGGCTTCGAACGTGACGTGGGTGTGACGTCGGTGCTTTTAATGTGACGTGGGTGTGACGTGCATGACTCGAACGTGACGTGGGCGTGACGTGGGGGCTTCGAACGTGACGTGTGCATGACGTGGGAGCTTCGAAAGTGACGTGGGCGTCACGTGGGTGATTCGAAGGTGACGTGGGCGTGACGTGGGGGCTTCGAACGTGATCTGGGTGTGAGGTGGGTGTTTCGAACGTGACGTGGGCGTGACGTCGGTACTTTGAATGTGACGTGGGTGTGACCTGGGTCATTGGAACGTGACGTGGGAGTGACGTGGGGGCTTCAAACGTGACGTAAGGGTGACATGGGTGCTTAGAACGTCACGTGGGCGTGATGCAGGTGATTCGAATGTCACTTGGGCGTGACGTGGGGGCTTCGAATGTCACTTGGGCGTGACGTGGGGGCTTCGATGTTGACGTGGGCGTGACCTGGGTGATTGGAACGTGACGTGGACGTGACGTGGGTGGTTTCAGCGTGACGTGAGCGTCACGTGGGGTCCTCGAACGTGACTTGGGCGTCACGTGGGGTCTTCGAAAGTGACGTGGGCATGACGTGGGTGTTTCGAACCTGACGTTGGTGTTTCGAACGTGACGTGGGTGTGACGTGGGTGCTTGGAACGTGACGTGGGCGGCACGTGGGGGCTTCGAACATGACGTGTGCATGTCGTGGGAACTTCGAAAGTGACGTGGGCGTCACGTGGGTGATTCGAAGGTGACGTGGGCGTGACCTGGGTCATTCGAACGTGACGTGGGTGTGACATGGGTGTTTCGAACGTGACGTGGGCGTGACGTCGGTACTTTGAATGTGACGTGGGTGTGACCTGGGTCATTTGAACGTGACTTGGGAGTGACGTGGGGGCATCGAACGTGACATAAGGGTGACATGGGTGCTTAGAACGTGACGTGGGCGTGATGCGGGTGATTCCAACGTGACGTGGGGCTTCGAATGTGACGTGGGCGTGAGGTGGGTGATTGCAACGTGACGTGGGCGTGACGTCGGTACTTTGAATGTGATGTGGGTGTGACCTGGGGGCTTCGAACGTGACGTAAGGGCGACATGGGTGCTTAGAACGTGACATGGGCGTGACGTGGGTGATTCCAACGTGACGTGGGGCTGCGAATGTGACGTGGGCCTCACGTGGGGGCTTCGAAAGTGACGTGGGCATGACGTGGGTGATTCGAAGGTGACATGGGTGTGACGTGGGGGCTTCGAACGTGACGTGGGTGTGACGTGGGGTCTTCGAACGTGACCTGGGCGTGACGTCGGTACTTTGAATGTGACGTGGGTGTGACCTGGGTCATTTGAACGTGACGTGGGAGTGACGTGGGGGCATCGAACGTGACATAACGGTGACATGGGTGCTTAGAACGTGACGTGGGAGTGACGTGGGTGCTTCAAACGTGACGTAAGGGTGACATGGGTGCTTAGAACGTGACGTGGGCGTGACGTGGGTGATTCCAACGTGACGTGGACGTGACGTGGTACTTTACATTTGACGTGGGTGTGACCTGGGGCAATCGAAAGTGACGTGGGTGTGACATGGGGGCTTCGAATGTGACGTGGGCGTAACGTGGGTGATTCGAAGGTGACGTGGGCGTCACGTGGGGGCATCGAACGTGACGTGGGCATGACGTGGGTGATTCGAAGGTGACGTGGGTGTGACGTGGGGGCTTCGAACGTGACGTGGGTGTGACCTAGGTGTTTCGAACCTGACGTTGGTATTTCGAACGTGACGTGGGTGTGACGTGGGTGCATCGGACGTGACGTGGGCATAACGTGGGGGCTACGAACATTACGCGGGTGTGACGTGGATGCTTCGAATGCGACGTTGGTGTTTCGAACGTGACATGGGTGTGACGTGGGTGCTTGGAACGTGACGTGGGCGTCACGTGGGGGCTTCGAACATGACGTGGGTGTGACGTGGGGGCATCGATCGTGACGTGGACGTGACGTCGGTACTTTATACCTGATGGGGGTGTGACGTGGGGGCTTCGAACGTGACGTGGGAGTGACGTCGGTGATTCGAACGTGGCGTGGGCATGACGTCGGTGATTCGAAGGTGACGTGGGTGTGACGTGGGGGCATCGAACGTGACGTGGGCGTGACGTGGGTGTTTCGAACGTGACGTGGGCGTGACGTCGGTACTTTGAATGTGACGTGGGTGTGACGTGGGTCATTCGAACGTGACGTGGGTGTTTCAAAACTAACGTGGGTGTGACGTAGGGGTATCGAACGTGACGTAGGTGTTTCCAAACTGACGTGGGTGTGACGTCGGTATGTTGAATGTGACGTGGGTGTGACGTGAATGGTTCGAACGTGAGGTGGGTGTTTTAAATGTGAGCTGGGCGTGACGTGGGTCATTCGAACATGACGTAGGTGTGACGTGGGGGCTTCGAACGTGACGTGGGCGTGACGTGGGTCATTTGAACGTGACGTGGGCGTGACGTGGGTGATTCCAACGTGACGTGGGGCTTTGAACGTGACGTGGGCGTGACGTGGGTGATTCGAATGTGACGTGGGCGTGACGTGGGGGCATCGAACGTGACCTGGGAGCGACGCGGGGGCTTCGAACGTGACGTAAGGGTGACATGGGTGCTTAGAACGTGACGTGGGCGTGACGTGGGTGATTCCAACGGGACGTGGGGCTTCGAACGTGACGTGGGCGTGATGTGGGTGATTCGAATGTCACTTGGGCGTGACGTGGGGGCTTCGATGTTGACGTGGGCGTGACGTGGGTGTTTGGAACGTGACGTGGACGTGACGTGGGTGGTTTCAACGTGACGTGAGCGTCACGTGGGGTCCTCGAACGTGACTTGGGCGTTATGTGGGGTCTTCGAAAGTGACGTGGGCATGACTGGGTGATTCGAAGGTGACGTGGGTGTGACGTGGGGGCTTCGAACGTGACGTGGGTGTGACGTCGGTACTTTGAATGTGACGTGGGTGTGACCTGGGTCATTTGAACGTGACGTGGGAGTGACGTGGGGGCATCGAACGTGACATAAGGGTGACATGGGTGCTTAGAACGTGACGTGGGCGTGATGCAGGTGATTCCAACGTGACGTAGGGCTTCGAATGTGACGTGGGCGTGACGTGGGTGATTGGAACGTGACGTGGGCGTGACGTCGGTACTTTGAATGTGACGTGGGTGTGACCTGGGGGCTTCGAACGTGATGTAAGGGCGGCATGTGTGCATAGAACGTGACGTGGGCGTCACGTGGGTGATTCCAACGTGACGTGTGGGTTTCGAACGTGACGTGGGCGTGACGTCGGTACTTTGAAAGTGACGTGGGTGTGACCTGGGTCATTTGAACGTGACGTGGGAGTGACGCGGGGGCTTCAAACGTGACGTAAGGGTGACCTGGGTGCTTAGAACGTGACGTGGACGTGACGTGGGTGGTTTCAACGTGACGTGGGCGTCACGTGGGGGCTTCGAACGTCACGTGGGCGTGACGTGGGGGATTCAAACGTGACGTGGGCGTGACCTGGGTGATTGGAACGTGACGTTGACGTGACGTGGGTGGTTTCAACGTGACGTGGGCGTCACGTGGGGGCTTCGAAAGTGACGTGGGCCTCACGTGTGGGCTTCGAAAGTGACGTGGGCATGGCGTGGGTGATTCGAAGGTGACGTGGGTGTGACGTGGGTGTTTCGAACGTGACCTGGGCGTGACGTCGGAGCTTTGAATGTGACGTGGGTGTGACCTGGGTCATTTGATCGTGACGTGGGAGTGACGTGGGGGCATCGAACGTGACGTAAGGGTGACATGGGTGCTTAGAACGTGACGTGGGCGTGACGTGGGTGATTCCAACGTGATGTGGGGCTTCGAACGTGACGTGGGCGTGACGTGGGTGATTCGAACGTGACGTGGGCGTGACGTCGGTACTTTGAATTTGAGGTTGGTGTGACCTGGGTCATTCGAACGTGACGTACATGTGACGTGGGTGATTCCAACGTGACGTGAGGCTTCGAACGTGACGTGGGCGTGATGTGGGTGATTCGAGTGTGACTTGGGCGTGACGTGGGGGCTTCGAACATCACGTGGGCGTGACGTGGGGGCTTCGATGTTGACGTGGGCGTGACCTGGGTGATTGGAATGTGACGTGGACGTGACGTGGGTGGTTTCAATTTGACGTGAGCATAACGTGGCGTCCTCGAACGTGACTTGGGCGTCACGTGGGGTCTTCGAAAGTGACGTGGGCATGACGTGGGTGATTCGAAGGTGACGTGGGTGTGACGTGGGGGCTTCGAACGTGACGTGGGTGTGACGTCGGTACTTTGAATGTGACGTGGGTGTGACCTGGGTCATTGGAACGTGACGTGGGAGTGACGTGGGGGCATCGAACGTGACAAAAGGGTGACATGGGTGCTTAGAACGTGACGTGGGCGTGATGCAGGTGATTCGAAGGTGACGTGGGGCTTCGAATGTGACGTGGGCGTGACGTGGGTGATTGGAACGTGACGTGGGCGTGACGTCGGTACTTTGAAAGTGACGTGGGTGTGACCTGGGGGCTTCGAACGTGACGTAAGGGCAACATGGGTGCTTAGAACGTGACGTGGGCGTGACGTGGATGATTCCAACGTGACGTGGGTGTTTCGAACGTGACGTGGGCGTGACGTGGGTGATTCGAGCGTGACGTGGGCGTGACGTCGGTACTTTGAAAGTGACGTGGGTGTGACCTGGGTGATTGGAACGTGACGTGGGAGTGACGTGGGGGCTTCAAACGTGACGTAAGGGTGACATGGGTGCTTAGAACGTGACGTGGGCGTGACGTTTGGGATTCCAACGTGACGTGAGGCTTCGAACGTGACGTGGGCGTGAGGTGGGTGATTCGAAAGTGACGTCGGTGTGACGTGGGTGCTTCGAACGTCACGTGGGCGTGATTTGGGGGCTGCGATCGTGACGTGGGCGTGACCTGGGTGATTGGAACGTGACGTGGACGTGACGTGGGTGGTTTCAACGTGACGTGGGTGTCACGTGGGGCATCGAACGTGACGTGGGCGTGACGTGTGTGGTTTCAACGTGACGTGGGCGTCACGGGTGGGCTTCGAACGTGACGTGGGCATGACGTGGGTGATTCGAAGGTGACGTGGGCGTGACGTGGGGGCTTCGAACGTGACGTGGGTGTGAGGTGGGTGATTCCAACGTGATGTGGACGTGACGTCGGTACTTTGAATGTGACGTGGGTGTGACCTGGGTCATTGGAACGTGACGTGGGAGTGACGTGGGAGCATCGAACGTAATGTAAGTGTGACATGGGTGCTTAGAACGTGACGTGGGCGTGACGTGGGGGATTCCAAAGTGATGTGGGGCTTCGAACGTGACGTGGGCGTGACGTGGGTGATTCGAAGCTGACGTGGGCGTGACGTGGGGGCTTCGAACGTCACGTGGGCGTGACGTGGGGGCTTCAAACGTGACGTGGGCGTGACCTGGGTGCTTGGAACGTGACGTGGACGTGACGTGGGTGGTTTCAACGTGACGTGGGCGTCACGTGGGGGCTTCGGAGGTGACGTGGGCCTCACGTGGGGGCTTCGAAATTGACGTGGGCGTGACGTGGTTGATTGGAACGTGACGTGGGTGTGACGTGGGGGCTTCGAACGTGACGTGGGCGTGACGTGGGTGATTCGAACGTGACGTGGGCGTGACGTCGGTACTTTGAATGTGACGTGGGTGTGACCTGGGTCATTCGAACGTGATGTACGTGTGACGTGTGGGCTTCGAACGTGACGTGGGTGTTTCAAAACTAACGTGGGTGTGACATAGGGGTATCGAACGTGACGTAGGTGTTTCCAAACTGACGTGGGTGTGACGTCGGTATGTTGAATGTGACGTGGGTGTGACGTGCATGGTTCGAACGTGAGGTGGGTGTTTTAAATGTGAGCTGGGCGTGACGTGGGTCATTCGAACATGACGTAGGTGTGACGTGGGGGCTTCGAACGTGACGTGGGCGTGACGTGGATGCTTCGAATGTGACGTTGGTGTTTCGAACGTGACATGGGTGTGACATGGGTGCTTCGAATGTGACATGGGCGTGACGTGGGGGCTTCGAATCTGACGTGGGTGTGACGTGGGGGCTTCGAACGTGACGTGGGCGTGACGTGGGTCATTTGAACGTGACGTGGGCGTGACGTGGGTGATTCCAACGTCACGTGGGGCTTTGAACGTGACGTGGGCGTGACGTGGGTGATTCGAATGTGACGTGGGCGTGACGTGGGGGCTTCGAACGCCACGTGAGCTTCACGTGGGGGCATCGAACGTGACGTGGGCGTGACGTGGGGGCTTCAAGCGTGACCTGGGTGTGACGTGGGTGTTTCGAAGGTGACGTGGGCGTGACGTCAGTACTTTGAATGTGACGTGGGTGTGACCTGGGTCATGCGAACGTGACGTGGGTGTGACGTGGGTGTTTTGAACGTTCCGTGGGCATTTCGTGGGTGTTTCGAACGTGACGTGGGCATGAAGTCGGAACTTTGAATGTGACGTGGGTGTGACCGGGGTGATGCGAACGTGACGTGGGCGTCACGTGGGGGATTCCAACGTGACGTGGGGCTTCGAACATGACGTGGGCGTGACGTGGGGGCTTCGAAAGTGACGTGGGCATGACGTGGGTGATTCGAAGGTGACATGGGTGTGACGTGGGGGCTTCGAACGTGACGTGGGCGTGACGTCGGTGCTTTGAATGTGACGTGGGTGTGACCTGGGTCATTGGAACGTGACGTGGGAGTGACGCGGGGGCTTCGAACGTGACGTAAGGGTGACATGGGTGCTTAGAACGTGACGTGGGCGTGATGCGGGTGATTCCAACGTGACGTGGGGGCTTCGAATGTGACGTGGGTGTGACGTGGGTGATTGGAACGTGACGTGGGGCTTCGAAAGTGACGTGGGTGTGACGTGGGTCATTCGAACGTGATGTACGTGTGACGTGTGGGCTTCGAACGTGACGTGGGTGTTTCAAAACCAACGTGGGTGTGACGTGGGGTATCGAACGTGACGTAGGTGTTTCCAAACTGACATGGGTGTGACGTCAGTACGTTGCATGTGACGTGGGTGTGACGTACATGATTCGATCGTGAGGTGGGTGTTTTAAATCTGAGCTGGGCGTATCGTGGGTCATTCGAACGTGACATAGGTGTGACGTGGGGGCATCGAACGTGACATGGGCGTGACGTGGATGCTTCGAATGTGACGTTGGTGTTTCGAACGTGACATGCGTGTGACGTGGGTGCTTTGAATGTGACGTGGGCGTAACGTGGGTGCTTCGAACGTGACGTGGATGTGACGTCGGTACTTTGAATGTGCCGTGGGTGTGACGTGCATGACTCGAACGTGACGTGGGCGTGACGTGGGGGCTTCGAAGTTGACGTGGGCCAGACCTGGGTGATGCGAACGTGACGTGGGTGTGACGTGGGGGCATCGAACGTGATGTGGGCGTGACGTAGGGGCTTCAAAAGTGACGTGGGCGTCACGTGGGGGCATCGAACGTGACGTGGGTGTGACGTGGGGGTTTTGAACATTACGTGGGTGTGATGTGGCCGAATCGATCGGGACGTGGGTGTGACGTGTGGGCTTCGAACGAGACGTGGGTGTGACATGGGGGCTTCGAACGTGACGTGGGCGTGACGTCGGAACTTTGAATGTGACGTGGGTGTGACCTGGGTCATTTGAACGTGACGTACGTGTGACGTGGGGGCTTAGAACGTGATGTGGGTGTTTCAAAAGTAACGTGGGTGTGACGTGGGGGCTTCGAACGTGACGTGGGTGTGACGTGGGTGATTCGAACGTGACGTGGGCGTGACGTCGGTACTTTGAAAGTGACGTGGGTGTGACCTGGGTCATTGGAACATGACGTGGGACTGACGTGGGGGCTTCGAACGTGACGTAAGGGTGACATGGGCGCTTAGAACGTGACGTGGGCGTGACGTGGGTGATTGGAACGTGACGTGGGCGTGAGGTGGGTGATTCGAAAGCGACGTCGGTGTGTCGTGGGTGTTTCGGACGTGACGTGGGTGTGACGTGGGTCCTTCGAACGTGACGTGGGTGTGACATAGGCGCTTCGATCATGACGTGGGCGTGACGTGTGTGGTTTCAACGTGACGTGGGTGTCACGTGGGGCATCGAACGTGACGTGGACGTGACGTCGGTACTTTCAATTTGAGGTTGGTGTGACCTGGGTCATTCGAGCGTGACGTACGTGTGACGTTGGGGCTTCGAACGTGATGTGGGTGTTTCAAAACTAACCTGGGTGTGACGTGGGGGCTTCGAACGTGACGTGGGCGTGACGTCGGAACTTTGAATGTGACGTGGGTGTGACCTGGGTCATTGGAACGTGACGTGGGAGTGACGTGGGGGCTTCGAACGTGACATAAGGGTGACATGGGTGCTTAGAACGTGACGTGGGCGTGACGTGGGTGATTCCAACGTGACGTGGGGGCTTCGAACGTGACATGGGCGTGAGGTGGGTGTTTCGAACGTGACGTGGGTGTGACGTGGGGGCTTCGAACGTGACGTGGGCATGACGTGTGTGGTTTCAACGTGACGTGGGTGTCACGTGGGGCATCGAACGTGACGTGGACGTGACGTCGGTACTTTCAATTTGAGGTTGGTGTGACCTGGGTCATTCGAACGTGACGTACATGTGACGTGGGTGATTCCAACGTGACGTGGGGCTTCGAACGTGACGTGGGTGTGACCTGGGTGATTGGAACGTGACGTGGGTGTGACGTGGGGGCTTCGAACGTGACGTGGACGTGACGTGCTACTTTACATTTGACGTGGGTGTGACCTGGGTCAATCGAACGTGACGTGGGTGTGACGTGGGGGCTTCGAATGTGACGTGGGCGTGACGTGGGTGATTCGAACGTGACGTGGGCGTCACGTGGGGGCCTCGAACGTGACGTGGGCGTGACCTGGGTGATTGGAACGTGACGTGGGTGTGACGTGGGGGCTTCGAACGTGACGTGGGTGTGACGTGGGTGTTTCGAACCTGACGTTGGTATTTCGAACGTGACGTGGGTGTGACGTGGGTGCATCGGACGTGACGTGGGCATAACGTGGGGGCTACGAACATTACGCGGGTGTGACGTGGATGCTTCGAATGCGACGTTGGTGTTTCGAACGTGACATGGGTGTGACATGGATGCTTCGAATGTGACGTGGGTGTGACGTGGGGGCTTCGAACGTGACGTGGGCGTGACGTGGGTCATTTGAACGTGACGTGGGCGTGACGTGGGTGATTCCAACGTGACGTGGGGCTTTGAACGTGACGTGGGCGTGAGGTGGGTGATTCGAATGTGACGTGGGCGTGACGTGGGGGCTTCGAACGCCACGTGAGCTTCACGTGGGGGCTTCGAACGTGATGTGGGCGTGACGTGGGGGCTTCAAGCGTGACCTGGGTGTGACGTGGGTGTTTCGAAGGTGACGTGGGCGTGACGTCAGTACTTTGAATGTGACGTGGGTGTGACCTGGGTCATGCGAACGTGACGTGGGTGTGACGTGGGTGTTTTGAACGTTCCGTGGGCATTTCGTGGGTGTTTCGAACGTGACGTGGGCATGAAGTCGGAACTTTGAATGTGACGTGGGTGTGACCTGGGTGATGCGAACGTGACGTGGGCGTCACGTGGGGGATTCCAACGTGACGTGGGGCTTCGAACATGACGTGGGCGTGACGTGGGGGCTTCGAAAGTGACGTGGGCGTGACGTGGGTGATTCGAAGGTGACATGGGTGTGACGTGGGGGCTTCGAACGTGACCTGGGTGTGACGTGGGGGCTTCGAACGTGACGTGGGCGTGACGTCGGTGCTTTGAATGTGACGTGGGTGTGACCTGGGTCATTGGAACGTGACTTGGGAGTGACGCGGGGGCTTCGAACGTGACGTAAGGGTGACATGGGTGCTTAGAACGTGACCTGGGCGTGATGCGGGTGATTCCAACGTGACGTGGGGGCTTCGAATGTGACGTGGGTGTGACGTGGGTGATTGGAACGTGACGTGGGGCTTCGAATGTGACGTGGGTGTGACGTGGGTCATTCGAACGTGATGTACGTGTGACGTGTGGGCTTCGAACGTGACGTGGGTGTTTCAAAACCAACGTGGGTGTGACGTGGGGTATCGAACGTGACGTAGGTGTTTCCAAACTGACATGGGTGTGACGTCAGTACGTTGCATGTGACGAGGGTGTGACGTACATGATTCGATCGTGAGGTGGGTGTTTTAAATCTGAGCTGGGCGTATCGTGGGTCATTCGAACGTGACATAGGTGTGACGTGGGGGCATCGAACGTGACATGGCCGTGACGTGGATGCTTCGAATGTGACGTTGGTGTTTCGAACGTGACATGCGTGTGACGTGGGTGCTTTGAATGTGACGTGGGCGTAACGTGGGTGCTTCGAACGTGACATGCGTGTGACGTCGGTACTTTGAATGTGCCGTGGGTGTGACGTGCATGACTCGAACGTGACGTGGGCGTGACGTGGGGGCTTCGAAGTTGACGTGGGCCAGACCTGGGTGATGCGAACTTGACGTGGGTGTGACGTGGGGGCATCGAACGTGATGTGGGCGTGACGTAGGGGCTTCAAAAGTGACGTGGGCGTGACGTGGATGCTTCGAACGTGACGTGGGTGTGACGTGGGGGCTTCGAACCTGACGTGGGTGTGACGTGGGGGCTTCGAAAGTGACGTGGGCGTGACGTGGGTCATTTGAACGTGACGTGGGCGCGACGTGGGTGATTCCAACGTGACGTGGGGCTTTGAACGTGACGTGGGCGTGACGTGGGTGATTCGAATGTGACGTGGGCGTGACGTGGGGGCTTCGAACGCCACGTGAGCTTCACGTGGGGGCATCGAACGTGACGTGGGCGTGACGTGGGGGCTTCAAGCGTGACCTGGGCGTGACGTGGATGTTTCGAATGTGACGTTGGTGTTTCGAACGTGACATGCGTGTGACGTGGGTGCTTTGAATGTGACGTGGGCGTAAAGTGGGTGCTTCGAACGTGACGTGGGTGTGACGTCGGTACTTTGAATGTGCCGTGGGTGTGACGTGCATGACTCGAACGTGACGTGGGCGTGACGTGGGGGCTTCGAAGTTGATGTGGGCCAGACCTGGGTGATGCGAACGTGACGTGGGTGTGACGTGGGGGCATCGAACGTGACGTAAGGGCGACATGGGTGCTTAGAACGTGACGTGGGCATGACGTGGGTGATTCCAACGTGTCGTGGGGGCTTCGAATGTGACGTGGGTGTGACGTGGGTGATTGGAACGTGACGTGGGCGTGACGTCGGTACTTTGAAAGTGACGTGGGTGTGACCTGAGTGATTGGAACGTGACGTGGGAGTGACGTGGGGGCATCGAACGTGACGTAAGGGTGACATGGGTGCTTAGAACGTGACGTGGGCGTGATGCGGGTGATTCCAACGTGACGTGGGGCTTCGAACGTGACATGGGTGTGACGTGGGTGTTTCGAATGTGACGTGGGTGTGACGTGGTGGCTCCGAACGTGACGTGGGCATGACGTGGGTGATTCGAACGTGACGTGGGCGTGACGTGGGGGCAGCGAACGTGACGTGGGTGTGACGTGGGGACTTCGAACGTGACGTGGGATGACGTCGGTGATTCGAACGTGACGTGGGCATGACGTCGGTGATTCGAACGTGACGTGGGTGTGACGTGGGGGCTTCGAACGTGACGTGGGTGTGACGTGGGTGTTTCGAACGTGACGTGGGCGTGACGTCGGTACTTTGAATGTGACGTGGGTGTGACGTGGGTCATTCGAACGTGATGTACGTGTGACGTGTGGGCTTCGAACGTGACGTGGGTGTTTCAAAACTAACGTGGGTGTGACGTAGGGGTATCGAACGTGACGTAGGTGTTTCCAAACTGACGTGGGTGTGACGTCGGTATGTTGAATGTGACGTGGGTGTGACGTGCATGGTTCGAACGTGAGGTGGGTGTTTTAAATGTGAGCTGGGCGTGACGTGGGTCATTCGAACATGACGTAGGTGTGACGTGGGGGCTTCGAACGTGACGTGGGTGTGACATGGGGGCTTCGAATGTGACGTGGGTGTGACGTGGGTGTTTCGAACGTGACGTGGGCGTGACGTCGGTGCTTTGAGTGTGACGTGGGTGTGTCGTGGGGGCTTCGAACGTGACGTGGGCGTGACGTGGGGGCATCGAACGTGACGTGTGCGTGACGTGGGAGCTTCGAAAGTGACGTGGGCGTCACGTGGGTGATTCGAATGTGACGTGGGTGTGACGTGGGGGCTTCGAACGTGACCTGGGTGTGAGGTGGGTGTTTCGAACGTGACGTGGGCGTGACGTCGGTACTTTGAATGTGACGTGGGTGTGACCTGGGTGATTGGAACGTGACGTGGGAGTGACGTGGGGGCTTCAAACGTGACGTAAGGGTGACATGGGTGCTTAGAACGTGACGTGGGCGTGACGTGGGCGATTCCAACGTGACGTGGGGCTTCGAACGTGACGTGGGCGTGATGTGGGTGATTCGAATGTCACTTGGGCGTGACGTGGGGGCTTCGAACGTCACGTGGGCGTGACGTGGGGGCTTCGATGTTGACGTGGGCGTGACCTGGGTGATTGGAACGTGACGTGGACGTGACGTGGGTGGTTTCAGCGTGACGTGAGCGTCACGTGGGGTCCTCGAACGTGACTTGGGCGTCACGTGGGGTCTTCGAAAGTGACGTGGGCATGACGTGGGTGATTCGAACGTGACGTGGGTGTGACGTGGGGGCTTCGAACGTGACGTGGGTGTGACGTCGGTACTTTGAATGTGACGTGGGTGTGACCTGGGTCAATCGAACGTGACGTGGGAGTGACGTGGGGGCGTCGAACGTGACAAAAGTGTGACATGGGTGCTTAGAACATGACGTGGGCGTGATGCGGGTGATTCCAACGTGACGTGGGGCTTCGAATGTGACGTGGGCGTGAGGTGGGTCATTTGAACGTGACGTGGGAGTGACGCGGGGGCTTCGAACGTGACGTAAGGGCGACATGGGTGCTTAGAACGTGACGTGGGCGTGACGTGGGTGATTCCAACGTGACGTGGGGGCTTCGAATGTGACGTGGGTGTGACGTGGGTGATTGGAACGTGACGTGGGCGTGACGTCGGTACTTTGAAAGTGACGTGGGTGTGACCTGGGTGATTGGGACGTGACGTGGGAGTGACGTGGGGACTTCAAACGTGACGTAAGGGTGACATGGGTGCTTAGAACGTGACGTGGGCGTGACGTGGGTGATTACAACGTGACGTGGGGGCTTCGAATGTGACGTGGGTGTGACGTGGGTGATTGGAACGTGACGTGGGCGTGACGTCGGTACTTTGAAAGTGACGTGGGTGTGACCTGGGTGATTGGGACGTGACGTGGGAGTGACGTGGGGACTTCAAACGTGACGTAAGGGTGACATGGGTGCTTAGAACGTGACGTGGGCGTGACGTGGGTGATTCCAACGTGACGTGGGGGCTTCGAATGTGACGTGGGTGTGACGTGGGTGATTGGAACGTGACGTGGGCGTGACGTCGGTACTTTGAAAGTGACGTGGGTGTGACCTGGGTGATTGGGACGTGACGTGGGAGTGACGTGGGGACTTCAAACGTGACGTAAGGGTGACATGGGTGCTTAGAACGTGACGTGGGCGTGACGTGGGTGATTACAACGTGACGTGGGGGCTTCGAATGTGACGTGGGTGTGACGTGGGTGATTGGGACGTGACGTGGGAGTGACGTGGGGGCTTCAAACGTGACGTAAGGGTGACATGGGTGCTTAGAACGTGACGTGGGTGTGACGTGGGGGCTTCGAACGCGACGTAAGGGTGACCTGGGTGATGCGAACGTGACGTGGGCGTGACGTGGGTGATTCGAATATGACGTGGGCGTGACGTGGGTGATTCGAAAGTGACGTCGGTGTGACGTGGGTGTTTCGGACGTGACGTGGGCGTGACGTGGATGCTTCGAACGTGACGTTGGTGTTTCGAACGTGACGTGGGTGTGACGTGGGTGCTTCGAACGTGACGTGGGTGTGACATAGGCGCTTCGATCATGACGTGGGCGTGACGTGTGTGGTTTCAACGTGACGTGGGTGTCACGTGGGGCATCGAACGTGACGTGGACGTGACGTCGGTACTTTCAATATGAGGTTGGTGTGACCTGGGTCATTCGAACGTGACGTACATGTGACGTGGGTGATTCCAACGTGACGTGGGGCTTCGAACGTGACGTGGGTGTGACCTGGATGATTGGAACGTGACGTGGGTGTGACGTGGGTGTTTCGAACATGACGTTGGTGTTTCGAACTTGACTTCGGTGTGACGTGGGTGCTTCGGACCTGACGTGGGCGTGACGTGGGGGCTTCGAAAGTGACCTGGGTGACGTGGGTGTTTCGAACGTGACGTGGACGTGACGTCGGTACTTTGAATGTGACGTGGGTGTGACGTGGGTCATTCGAACGTGATGTACGTGTGACGAAGGGGGCTTCGAACGTGACGTGGGTGTTTCAAAACTAACGTGGGTGTGACGTGGGTGTTTCGGACGTGACATGGGTGTGACGTAGGTGCTTCGAATGTGATGTGGGCGTAAGGTGGGGGCTTCGAACCTGACGTGGGCGTCACGTGGGGGCTTCGAACGGGACGTGGGTGTGACGTGGGGGCTTCGAACGTGACGTGGGTGTTTTAAAACTAACGAGGGTGTGACGTAGGGGTATCGAACGTGACGTGGGTGTTTCCAAACTGACGTGGGTGTGACGTCGGTATGTTGAATGTGACGTGGGTGTGACGTGCATGGTTCGAACGTGAGGTGGGTGTTTTAAATGTGAGCTGGGCGTGACGTGGGTCATTCGAACATGACGTAGGTGTGACGTGGGGGCTTCGAATGTGACGTGGGCGTAACGTGGGGGCTTCGAACCTGACGTGGGTGTGACGTGGGGGCTTCGAAAGTGACGTGGTTGTGACGCGGGTCATTTGAACGTGACGTGGGCGTGACGTGGGTGATTTGAACGTGACGTGGGTGTGACGTGGGTGATTCCAACGTGACGTGGGGCTTTGAACGTGACGTGGGCGTGACGTGGGTGATTCGAATGTGACGTGGGCGTGACGTGGGGGCTTCGAACGCCACGTGAGCTTCACGTGGGGGCATCGAACGTGACGTGGGCGTGACGTGGGGGCTTCAAGCGTGACCTGGGTGTGACGTGGGTGTTTCGAAGGTGACGTGGACGTGACGTCAGTACTTTGAATGTGACGTGGGTGTGACCTGGGTCATGCGAACGTGATGTGGTGTGACGTGGGTGTTTCGAACGTCACGTGGGCATGACGTGGGTGGTTCCAAAGTGATTTGGGCGTGACGTGGGTACTTTACATTTGACGTGGGTGTGACCTGGGTGATGCGAACGTGAGGTGGGCGTCACGTGGGGGCATCGAACGTGACGTGGGCCTCACGTGGGGGCTTCGAAAGTGACGTGGACGTCACGTGGGTGCCTCGAAGGTGACGTGGGCGTGACGTGGGGGCTTCGAAAGTGACGTGGGCGTGACGTGGGTGATTCGAACGTGACGTGGGCGTGACGTCGGTACTTTGAATGTGACGTGGGTGTGACCTGGGTCATTGGAACGTGACGTGGGAGTGACGCGGGGGCTTCGAACGTGACGTAAGGGTGACATGGGTGCTTAGAACGTGACGTGGGCGTGATGTGGGCGATTCCAACGTGACGTGGGGCTTCGAACGTGACGTGGGTGTGACGTGGGTGATTCGAATGTCACTTGGGCGTGACGTGGGGGCTTCGATGTTGACGTGGGCGTGACCTGGGTGATTGGAACGTGACGTGGACGTGACGTGGGTGATTTCAAAGTGACGTGAGCGTCACGTGGGGTCCTCGAACGTGACTTGGGCATTACGTGGGGTCTTCGAAAGTGACGTGGGCATGACTGGGTGATTCGAAGGTGACGTGGGTGTGACGTGGGGGCTTCGAACGTGACGTGGGTGTGACGTCGGTACTTTGAATGTGACGTGGGTGTGACCTGGGTCATTTGAACGTGACGTGGGAGTGACGTGGGGGCATCGAACGTGACATAAGGGTGACATGGGTGCTTAGAACGTGACGTGGGCGTGATGCAGGTGATTCCAACGTGACGTGGGGCTTCGAATGTGACGTGGGCGTGACGTGGGTGATTGGAACGTGACGTGGGCGTGACGTCGGTACTTTCAATGTGACGAGGGTGTGACCTGGAGGCTTCGAACGTGACGTAAGGGCGACATGGGTGCTTAGAACGTGACGTGGGCGTCACGTGGGTGATTCCAACGTGACGTGGGGGTTTCGAACGTGACGTGGGCGTGACGTGGGCGATTCGAGCGTGACGTGGGCGTGACGTCGGTACTTTGAAAGTGACGTGGGTGTGACCTGGGTCATTTGAACGTGACGTGGGAGTGACGTGGGCTACTCCAACGTGACGTGGGGCTTCGAACGTGACATGGGCGTGACGTGGGTGATTCGAAAGTGACGTGGGCGTCACGTGGGAGTTTCGATCATGACGTGGGCGTGACGTGTGTGGTTTCAACGTGACGTGGGTGTCACGTGGGGCATCGAACGTGATGTGGACGTAACGTCAGTACTTTCAATTTGAGGTTGGTGTGACCTGGGTCATTCGAACGTGACGTACATGTGACGTGAGTGATTCCAACGTGACGTGGGGCTTCGAACGTGACGTGGGTGTGACCTGGGTGATTGGAACGTGACGTGGGTGTGACGTGGGGGCTTCGAACGTGACGTGGGTGTGACGTGGGGTCTTCGAACGTGACGTTGGTGTTTCGAACTTGACTTCGGTGTGACGTGGGTGCTTCGGACCTGACGTGGGCGTAACGTGGGGGCTTCGAACATGACACGGGAGTGACGTGGATGCTTCGAATGTGACGTTGGTGTTTGGAACGTGACAGGGGTGTGACGTGGGTGCTTCGAACGTGACGTGGGCGTCACGTGGGGGCTTCGAACATGACGTGGATGTGAGGTGGGTGCTTCGGACGTGACGTGGGCGTGACGTGGGGGCTTCGAAAATGATGTGGGTGTGACGTGGGTGCATCGAACGTGACGTGGGCGTGACATGGGAGTTTCGAACGTGACGTGGACGTGACGTGGTACTTTACATTTGACGTGGGTGTGACCTGGCTCAATCGAACGTGACGTGGGTGTGACGTGGGGGCTTCGAATGTGACGTGGGCGTGACGTGGGGGCTTCGAACGTCACATGGGCGTCACGTCGGGGCATCGAACGTGACGTGGGCGTGACCTGGGTGATTGGAACGTGACGTGGGTGTGACGTGGGGGCTTCGAACGTGACGTGGGTGTGACGTGAGTGTTTCGAACCTGACGTTGGTATTTCGAACGTGACGTGGGTGTGACGTGGGTGCTTCGAACGTGATGTGGGCATAACGTGGGGGCTACGAACATTACGCGGGTGTGACGTGGATGCTTCGAATGCGACGTTGGTGTTTCGAACGTGACATGGGTGTGACGTGGTGCTTGGAACGTGACGTGGGCGTCACGTGGGGGCTTCGAACATGACGTGGGTGTGACGTGGGGGCATCGATCGTGACGTGGACGTGACGTCGGTACTTTATACCTGATGGGGGTGTGACGTGGGTGATTCGAATGTGACGTGGGTGTGACGTGGGGGCTTCGAACGTGACGTGGGCATGACGTGGGTGATTCGAACGTGACGTGGGCGTGACGTGGGGGCATCGAACATGACGTGGGTGTGACGCGGGGGTTTTGAACATTACGTGGGTGTGACGTGGCCGAATCGATCGGGACGTGGGTGTGACGTGGGTGCTTCGAACGTGACGTGGGCGTCACGTGGGGGCTTTGAACATGACGTGGATGTGAGGTGGGTGCTTCGTATGTGACGTGGGCGTGACGTGGGTCATTCGAATGTGACGTGGGCGTGACGTGGGGGCTTGAAACGTCACGTGGGCGTCACGTGGGGGCATCGAGTTTGACGTGGGCGTGACCTGGGTCAATCGAACGTGACGTGGGTGTGACGTGGATGCTTCGAACGTGACGTTGGTATTTCGAACGTGACGTGGGTGTGACGTGGGTGCATCGGACGTGACGTGGGCATAACGTGGGGGCTACGAACATTACGCGGGTGTGACGTGGATGCTTCGAATGTGACGTTGGTGTTTCGAACGTGACATGGGTGTGACGTGGGTGCTTGGAACGTGACGTGGGCGGCACGTGGGGGCTTCGAACATGACGTGGGTGTGACGTGGGGGTATCGAACGTGACGTGGACGTGACGTCGGTACTTTATACCTGATGGGGGTGTGACGTGGGTCATTCGAACGTGACGTGGGTGTGACGTGGGGGCTTCGAACGTGACGTGGGCATGACGTGGGTGATTCGAACGTGACGTGGGCGTGACGTGGGGGCATCGAACGTGACGTGGGTGTGACGTGGGGGCTTCGAACGTGACGTGGGCGTGACGTCGGTGATTCGAAGGTGACGTGGGCGTGACGTGGGGGCATCGAACGTGACGTGGGTGTGACGTGGGTGTTTCGAACGTGACGTGGGCGTGACGTCGGTGCTTTGAATGTGACGTGGGTGTGACCTGGGTCATTCGAACGTGATGTACGTGTGACGTGCGGGCTTCGAACGTGACGTGGGTGTTTCAAAACTAACGTGGGTGTGACGTAGGGGTATCGAACGTGACGTAGGTGTTTCCAAACTGACGTGGGTGTGACGTCGGTATGTTGACTGTGACGTGGGTGTGACGTGCATGGTTCGAACGTGAGGTGGGTGTTTTAAATGTGAGCTGGGCGTCACGTGGGTCATTCGAACATGACGTAGGTGTGACGTGGGGGCTTCGAACGTGACGTGGGCGTGACGTGGATGCTTCGAATGTGACGTTGGTGTTTTGAACGTGACATGGGTGTGACATGGGTGCTTCGAATGTGACGTGGGCGTAACGTGGGGGCTTCGAACCTGACGTGGGTGTGACGTGGGGGCTTCGAAAGTGACGTGGGTGTGACGTGGGTCATTTGAACGTGACGTGGGCGTGACGTGGGTGATTCGAATGTGACGTGGGCGTGACGTGGGGGCTTCGAACGTCACGTGAGCGTCACGTGGGGGCATCGAGTTTGACATGGGCGTGACCTGGGTGATTGGAACGTGACGTGGGCGTGACGTGGGTGATTCCAACGTGACGTGGGGCTTCGAACATGACGTGGGCGTGACGTGGGGGCTTCGAAAGTGACGTGGGCATGACGTGGGGGTTTCGAACGTGACGTGGGCGTCACGTGGGGGCTTCGAACATGACGTGGGTGTGACGTGGGTGATTCGAACGTGACGTGGGCGTGACGTCGGTGCTTTGAATGTGACGTGGGTGTGACCTGGGTCATTCGAACGTGACGTGGGAGTGACGCGGGGGCTTCGAACGTGACGTAAGGGTGACATGGGTGCTTAGAACGTGACGTGGGCGTGATGCGGGTGATTTAACGTGACGTGGGGGCTTCGAATGTGACGTGGGCGTGACGTGGGGGCCTCGAACGTGACGTGGGGCTTCGAATGTGACGTGGGTGTGACGTGGGTCATTCGAACGTGATGTACGTGTGACGTGTGGGCTTCGAACGTGACGTGGGTGTTTCAAAACCAACGCGGGTGTGACGTGGGGTATCGAACGTGACGTAGGTGTTTCCAAACTGACATGGGTGTGACGTCGGTACGTTGCATGTGACGTGGGTGTGACGTGCATGATTCGATCGTGAGGTGGGTGTTTTAAATCTGAGCTGGGCGTATCGTGGGTCATTCGAACGTGACATAGGTGTGACGTGGGGGCATCGAACGTGACATGGGCGTGACGTGGATGTTTCGAATGTGACGTTGGTGTTTCGAACGTGACATGCGTGTGACGTGGGTGCTTTGAATGTGACGTGGGCGTAACGTGGGTGCTTCGAACGTGACGTGGGTGTGACGTCGGTACTTTGAATGTGCCGTGGGTGTGACGTGCATGACTCGAACGTGACGTGGGCGTGACGTGGGGGCTTCGAAGTTGACGTGGGCCAGACCTGGGTGATGCGAACGTGACGTGGGTGTGACGTGGGGGCTTCAAAACTGACGTGGGCGTCACGTGGGGGCATCGAACGTGACGTAGGTGTGACGTAGGGGTTTCGAATGTGACGTTGGTGTTTCGAACGTGACATGGGTGTGACATGGGTGCTTCGAATATGACATGGGTGTGACGTGGGGGCTTTGAACATTACGTGGGTGTGACGTGGCCGAATCGATCGGGACGTCGGTGTGACATGGGGGCTTCGAACGTGACGTGGGTGTGACGTGGGTGTTTCGAACGTGACGTGGGCGTGACGTCGGTGCTTTGAATGTGACGTGGGTGTGACGTGCATGACTCGAACGTGACGTGGGCGTGACGTGGGGGCTTCGAACGTGACGTGTGCATGGCGTGGGAGCTTCGAAAGTGACGTGGGCGTCACGTGGGTGATTCGAAGGTGACGTGGGCGTGACGTGGGGGCTTCGAACGTGATCTGGGTGTGAGGTGGGTGTTTCGAACGTGACGTGGGCGTGACGTCGGTACTTTGAATGTGACGTGGGTGTGACCTGGGTCATTGGAACGTGACGTGGGAGTGACGTGGGGGCTTCAAACGTGACGTAAGGGTGACATGGGTGCTTAGAACGTCACGTGGGCGTGATGCAGGTGATTCGAATGTCACTTGGGCGTGACGTGGGGGCTTCGAACGTCACTTGGGCGTGACGTGGGGGCTTCGATGTTGACGTGGGCGTGACCTGGGTGATTGGAACGTGACGTGGACGTGACGTGGGTGGTTTCAGCGTGACGTGAGCGTCACGTGGGGTCCTCGAACGTGACTTGGGCGTCACGTGGGGTCTTCGAAAGTGACGTGGGCATGACGTGGGTGTTTCGAACCTGACGTTGGTGTTTCGAACGTGACGTGGGTGTGACGTGGGTGCTTGGAACGTGACGTGGGCGGCACGTGGGGGCTTCGAACATGACGTGTGCATGTCGTGGGAACTTCGAAAGTGACGTGGGCGTCACGTGGGTGATTCGAATGTGACGTGGGCGTGACCTGGGTCATTCGAACGTGACGTGGGTGTGACGTGGGGGCTTCGAACGTGACGTGGGCATGACGTCGGTGATTCGAAGGTGACGTGGGCGTGACGTGGGGGCATCGAACGTGACGTGGGCGTGACGTGGGGGCTTCGAACGTGACGTGGGCATGACGTCGGTGATGCGAACATGACGTGGGCATGACGTCGGTGATTCGAACGTGACGTGGGTGTGACGTGGGGGCATCGAACGTGACCTGGGTGTGACGTGGGTGTTTCGAACGTGACGTGGGCGTGACGTCGGTACTTTGAATGTGACGTGGGTGTGACGTGGGTCATTCGAACGTGATGTACGTGTGACGTGGGGGCTTCCAACGTGACGTGGGTGTTTCAAAACTAACGTGGGTGTGACGTAGGGGTATCGAACGTGACGTAGGTGTTTCCAAACTGACGTGGGTGTGACGTCGGTATGTTGACTGTGACGTGGGTGTGACGTGCATGGTTCGAACGTGAGGTGGGTGTTTTAAATGTGAGCTGGGCGTGACGTGGGTCATTCGAACATGACGTAGGTGAGACGTGGGGGCTTCGAACGTGACGTGGGCGTGAGGTGGGTCATTTGAACGTGTCGTGGGCGTGACGTGGGTGATTCCAACGTGACGTGGGGCTTTGAACGTGACGTGGGCGTGACGTGGGTGATTCGAATGTGACGTGGGCGTGACGTGGGGGCTTTGAACGTGACGTGAGCTTCACGTGGGGGCATCGAACGTGACGTGGGCGTGACGTGGGGGCTTCAAGCGTGACCTGGGTGTGACGTGGGTGTTTCGCAGGTGACGTGGGCGTGACATCAGTACTTTGAATTTGACGTGGGTGTGACCTGGGTCATGCGAACGTGACGTGAGTGTGACGTGGGTGTTTCGAACGTTACGTGGGCATTTCGTGGGTGTTTCGAACGTGACGTGGGCATGACGTCGGAACTTTGAATGTGACGTGGGTGTGACCTGGGTCATTTGAACGTGACGTGGGTGTGACGTGGGGGCTTCGAACGTGACGTGGGCGTGAGGTGCGTACTTTATTTTGACGTGGGTGTGACCTGGGTGATGCGAACGTGACGTGGGCGTCACGTGGGGGCTTCGAACCTGACGTGGGTGTGACGTGGGGGCTTCGAAAGTGACGTGGGCGTGACGTGGGTCATTTGAACGTGACGTGGGTGTGACGTGGGGGCTTCGAACGTGACGTGGGCATGACGTGGGTGATTCGAAAGTGACGTGGGCGTGACGTGTGTGGTTTCAACGTGACGTGGGCGTCACGTGGGGCATCGAACGTGACGTGGACGTGACGTCGGTACTTTCAATTTGAGGTTGGTGTGACCTGGGTCATTCGAACGTGACGTACATGTGACGTGGGTGATTCCAACGTGACGTGGGGCTTCGAACGTGACGTGGGAGTGACGTGGGTGATTCCAACGTGACGTGGGGCTTCGAACGTGACGTGGGCGTGACGTGGGTGATTCGAATGTGACGTGGGCGTGACGTGGGGTCTTCGAACGTGACGTGAGCGCCACGTGGGGGCATCGAAGTTGACGTGGGCGTGACCTGGGTGATTGGAACATGAAGTGGGTGTGACGTGGGTGCTTCGAACGTAACGTGGGTGTTTCAAAACTAACGTGGGTGTGACGTAGGGGTATCGAACGTGACGTAGGTGTTTCCAATCTGACGTGGGTGTGACGTCGGTACGTTGACTGTGACGTGGGTGTGACGTGCATGGTTCGAACGTGAGGTGGGTGTTTTAAATGTGAGCTGGGCGTGACGTGGGTCATTCGAACATGACGTAGGTGTGACGTGGGGGCTTCGAACGTGACGTGGGCGTGACGTGGATGCTTCGAATGTGACGTAGGTGTTTCGAACGTGACATGGGTGTGACATGGGTGCTTCGAATGTGACGTGGGCGTGACGTGGGGGCTTCGAACGTGACGTGGGCGTGACGTGGATGCTTCGAATGTGACGTTGGTGTTTCGAACGTGACATGGGTGTGACATGGGTGCTGCGAATGTGACGTGGGCCTCACGTGGGGGCTTCGAAAGTGACGTGGGCATGACGTGGGTGATTCGAAGGTGACATGGGTGTGACGTGGGGGCTTCGAACGTGACCTGGGTGTGACGTGGGTGTTTCGAACGTGACGTGGGCGTGACGTCGGTACTTTGAATGTGACGTGGGTGTGACGTGGGTCATTTGAACGTGATGTACGTGTGACGTGTGGGCTTCGAACGTGACGTGGGTGTTTCAAAACTAACGTGGGTGTGACGTAGGGGTATCGAACGTGACGTAGGTGTTTCCAAACTGACGTGGGTGTGACGTCGGTATGTTGAATGTGACGTGGGTGTGACGTGCATGGTTCGAACGTGAGGTGGGTGTTTTAAATGTGAGCTGGGCGTGACGTGGGTCATTCGAACATGACGTAGGTGAGACGTGGGGGCTTCGAACGTGACGTGGGCGTGACGTGGGTGTTTCGAACGTGACGTGGGTGTGACGTGGGTGATTCCAACGTGACGTGGGGCTTTGAACGTGACGTGGGCGTGACGTGGGTGATTCGAATGTGACGTGGGCGTGACGTGGGGGCTTTGAACGTGACGTGAGCTTCACGTGGGGGCATCGAACGTGACGTGGGCGTGACGTGGGGGCTTCAAGCGTGACATGGGTGTGACGTGGGTGTTTCGAAGGGTACGTGGGCGTGACGTCGGTGCTTTGAATGTGACGTGGGTGTGACCTGGGTCATTGGAACGTAACGTGGGAGTGACGCGGGGGCATCGAACGTGATGTAAGGGTGACATGGGTGCTTAGAACGTGACGTGGGCGTGATGCGGGTGATTCCAACGTGACGTGGGGGCTTCGAATGTGACGTGGGCGTGACGTGGGTGATTGGAACGTGACGTGGGGCTTCGAATGTGACGTGGGTGTGACGTGGGTCATTCGAACGTGATGTACGTGTGACGTGTGGGCTTCGAACCTGACGTGGGTGTTTCAAAACCAACGTGGGTGTGACGTGGGGTATCGAACGTGACGTAGGTGTTTCCAAACTGACGTGGGTGTGACGTCAGTACGTTGCATGTGACGTGGGTGTGACGTGCATGATTCGATCGTGAGGTGGGTGTTTTAAATCTGAGCTGGGCGTATCGTGGGTCATTCGAACGTGACATAGGTGTGACGTGGGGGCATCGAACGTGACATGGGCGTGACTTGGATGTTTCGAATGTGACGTTGGTGTTTCGAACGTGACATGCGTGTGACGTGGGTGCTTCGAACGTGACGTGGGTGTGACGTCGGTAGTTTGAATGTGACGTCGGTGTGACGTGCATGACTCGAACGTGACGTGGGCGTGACGTGGGGGCTTCGAAGTTGACGTGGGCCAGACCTGGGTGATGCGAACGTGACGTGGGCGTCACGTGGGGGCATCGAATGTGACGTAGGTGTGACGTGGGGGCTTCGAATATGACTTGGGCGTATCGTGGGGGTTTTGAACATTACGTGGGTGTGACGTGGCCGAATCGATCGGGACGTGGGTGTGACGTGTGGGCTTCGAACGAGACGTCGGTGTGACATAGGGGCTTCGAACGTTACGTGGGTGTGACGTGGGTGTTTCGAACGTGACGTGGGCGTGACGTCGGTGCTTTGAATGTGACGTGGGTGTGACGTGCATGACTCGAACGTGACGTGGGCGTGACGTGGGGGCATCGAACGTGACGTGTGCATGACGTGGGAGCTTCGAAAGTGACGTGGGCGTCACGTGGGTGATTCGAAGGTGACATGGGTGTGACGTGGGGGCTTCGAACGTGACGTGGGTGTGAGGTGGGTGTTTCGAATGTGACATGGGCGTGACGTCGGTACTTTGAATGTGACGTGGGTGTGACCTGGGTCATTGGAACGTGACGTGGGAGTGACGTGGGGGCTTCAAACGTGACGTAAGGGTGACATGGGTGCTTAGAACGTGACGTGGGCGTGACGTGGGCGATTCGAATGTCACTTGGGCGTGACGTGTGGGCTTCGAACGTCACGTGGGTGTGACGTGGGGGCTTCGATGTTGACGTGGGCGTGACCTGGGTGATTGGAACGTGACGTGGACGTGACGTGGGTGGTTTCAACGTGACGTGAGCGTCACGTGGGGTCCTCGAACGTGACTTGGGCGTCACGTGGGGTCTTCGAAAGTGACGTGGGCATGACGTGGGTGATTCGAACGTGACGTGGGTGTGACGTGGGGGCTTCGAACGTGACGTGGGTGTGACGTCGGTACTTTGAATGTGACGTGGGTGTGACCTGGGTCATTGGAACGTGACGTGGGAGTGACGTGGGGGCATCGAACGTGATGTGGGGCTTCGAACGTGACGTGGGCATGACGTGGGTCATTTGAACGTGACGTGGGCGTGACGTGGGTGATTCCAACGTTACGTGGGGCTTTGAACGTGACGTGGGCGTGACGTGGGGGCTTCGAACGTCACGTGGGTGTGACGTGGGGGCTTCAAACGTGACGTGGGCGTGAGCTGGGTGATTGTAACGTGACGTGGACGTGACGTGGGTGGTGTCAACGTGACGTGGGCGTCACGTGGGGGCTTCGGATGTGACGTGGGCCTCACGTGGGGGCTTCGAAAGTGACGTGGGCATGGCGTGGGTGATTCGAAGGTGACGTGGGTGTGACGTGGGGGCTTCGAACGTGACGTGGGCGTGACGTGGGTGATTCGAACGTGACGTGGGCGTGACGTCGGAACTTTGAATGTGACGTGGGTGTGACCTGGGTCATTTGATCGTGACGTGGGCGTGACGTCGGTACTTTCAATTTGAGGATGGTGTGACCTGGGTCATTCGAACGTGATGTACGTGTGACGTGTGGGCTTCGAACGTGACGTGGGTGTTTCAAAACTAACGTGGGTGTGACGTAGGGGTATCGAACGTGACGTAGGTGTTTCCAAACTGACGTGGGTGTGACGTCGGTATGTTGAATGTGACGTGGGTGTGACGTGCATGGTTCGAACGTGAGGTGGGTGTTTTAAATGTGAGCTGGGCGTGACGTGGGTCATTCGAACATGACGTAGGTGTGACGTGGGTGTTTCGGACGTGACATGGGTGTGACGTAGGTGCTTCGAATGTGATGTGGGCGTAAGGTGGGGGCTTCGAACCTGACGTGGGTGTGACGTGGGGGCTTCGAAAGTGACGTGGGTGTGACGTGGGTCATTTGAACGTGACCTGGGCGTGACGTGGGTGATTCCAACGTGACGTGGGTGCTTTGAACGTGACGTGGGCGTGACGTGGGTGATTCGAATGTGACTTGGGCGTGACGTGGGGGCTTCGAACGCCACGTGAGCTTCACGTGGGGGCATCGAACGTGACGTGGGCGTGACGTGGGGGCTTCAAGCGTGACCTGGGTGTGACGTGGGTGTTTCGAACGTGACGTGGGCGTGACGTCGGTACTTTGAATGTGACGTGGGTGTGACCTGGGTCATTGGAACGTGACGTGGGAGTGACGCGGGGGCTTCGAACGTGACGTAAGGGTGACATGGGTGCTTAGAACGTGACGTGGGCGTGACGTGGGCGATTCCAACGTGACGTGGGGCTTCGAACGTGACGTGGGCGTGATGTGGGTGATTCGAATGTCACTTGGGCGTGACGTGGGGGCTTCGAACGTCACGTGGGCGTGACGTTGGGGCTTCGATGTTGACGTGGGCGTGACCTGGGTGATTGGAACGTGACGTGGACGTGACGTGGGTGGTTTCAACGTGACTTGGGCGTCACGTGGGGTCTTCGAAAGTGACGTGGGCATGACGTGGGTGATTTGAAGGTGACGTGGGCGTGAGGTGGGTGATTCCAACGTGACGTGGGGGCTTCGAACGTGACGGGGGCGTGACGTGGGGGCTTCGAATGTGACGTGGGCGTGACGTGGGGGCTTTGAACGCCACGTGAGCTTCACGTGGGGGCATCGAACGTGACGTGGGCGTGACGTGGGGGCTTCAAACGTGACCTGGGTGTGACGTGGGTGTTTCGCAGGTGACGTGGGCGTGACGTCAGTACTTTGAATTTGACGTGGGTGTGACCTGGGTCATTGGAACGTGACGTGGGAGTGACGCGGGGGCTTCAAACGTGACGTAAGGGTGACATGGGTGATTTGAACGTGACGTGGGCGTGACGTGGGCGATTCCAACGTGACGTGGGGCTTCGAACGTGACGTGGGCGTGATGTGGGTGATTCGAATGTCACTTGGGCGTGACGTAGGGGCTTCGAACGTCACGTTGGCGTGACGTGGGTGCTTCGATGTTGACGTGGGTCTCACGTGGTGTCCTCGAACGTGACTTGGGCGTCACGTGGGGTCTTCGAATGTGACGTGGGCATGACTGGGTGATTCGAAGGTGACGTGGGTGTGACGTGGGGGCTTCGAACGTGACGTGGGCGTGACGTCGGTACTTTGAATGTGACGTGGGTGTGACCTCGGTCATTGGAACGTGACGTGGGAGTGACACGGGGGCTTCGAACGTGACGTAAGGGTGACATGGGTGCTTAGAACGTGACGTGGGCGTGACGTGGGCGATTCCAACGTGACGTGGGGCTTCGAACGTGACGTGGGCGTGAGGTGGGTGATTCGAATGTCACTTGGGCGTGACGTGGGGGCTTCGATGTTGACGTGGGCGTGACCTGGGTGATTGGAATGTGACGTGGACGTGAAGTGGGTGGTTTCAACGTGACGTGAGCGTTACGTGGGGTCCTCGAACGTGACTTGGGCGTCACGTGGGGTCTTCGAAAGTGACGTGGGCATGACTGGGTGATTCGAAGGTGACGTGGGTGTGACGTCGGTACTTTGAATGTGACGTGGGTGTGACCTGGGTCATTTGAACGTGACGTGGGAGTGACGTGGGGGCATCGAACGTGACGTAAGGGTGACATGGGTGCTTAGAACGTGACGTGGGCGTGATGCGGGTGATTCCAACGTGACGTGGGGCTTCGAATGTGACGTCGGTGTGACGTGGGTGATTGGAACGTGACGTGGGCGTGACGTCGGTACTTTGAAAGTGACGTGGGTGTGACCTGGCGGCTTCGAACGTGACGTAAGGGCGACATGGGTGCTTCGAACGTGACGTGGGCGTCACGTGGGTGATTCCAACGTGACGTGGGTGTTTCGAACGTGACGTGGGCGTGACGTGGGTGATTCGAGCGTGACGTGGGCGTGACGTCGGTACTTTGAAAGTGACGTGGGTGTGACCTGGGTGATTGGAACGTGACGTGGGAGTGACGTGGGGGCTTCAAACGTGACGTAAGGGTGACATGGGTGCTTAGAACGTGACGTGGGCGTGACGTGGGGGATTCCAACGTGACGTGAGGCTTCGAACGTGACGTGGGCTTGACGTAGGTGATTGGTAGGTGACGTGGGCGTGAGGTGGGTCATTCGAAAGTGACGTCGGAGTGACGTGGGTGCTTCGAACGTCACGTGGGCGTGACTTGGGGGCTTCGATCGCGACGTGGGCGAGACCTGGGTGATTGGAACGTGACGTGGACGTGACGTGGGCGATTCCAACGTGACGTGGGTGTCACGTGGGGCATCGAACGTGACGTGGGCGTGACGTGGGTTTTTTCAACGTGACGTGGGCGTCACGGGTGGGCTTCGAACGTGACGTGGGCATGACGTGGGTGATTCGAAGGTGACGTGGGCGTGACGTGGGGGCATGGAACGTGACTTGCGTGTGAGGTGGGTGATTCCAACGTGATGTGGGCGTGACGTCGGTACTTTGAAAGTGACGTGGGTGTGACCTGGGTGATTGGAACGTGACGTGGGAGTGACGTGGGGGCTTCGAACGTGATGTAAGTGTGACATGGGTGCTTAGAACGTGACGTGGGCGTGACGTGGGCGATTCCAACGTGATGTGGGGTTTCTAACGTGACTTGGGCAGGATGTGGGTGATTCGAATGTCACTTGGGCGTGACGTGGGGGCTTCGAACGTCACGTGGGCGTGACGTGGGGGCTTCGATGTTGACGTGGGCGTGACCTGGGTGATTGGAACGTGACGTGGACGTGACGTGGGTGGTTTCAACGTGACGTGGGCGTCACGTGGGGGCTTCGGAGGTGACGTGGGCCTCACGTGGGGGCTTCGAAAGTGACGTGGGCATGGCGTGGGTGATTCGAAGGTGACGTGGGTGTGACGTGGGGGCTTCGAACGTGACGTGGGCGTGACGTCGGAACTTTGAATGTGACGTGGGTGTGACCTGGGTCATCTGATCGTGACGTGGGCGTGACGTGGGGGCATCGAACGTGACGTGGGCGTGATGTGGGGGCTTCGAACGTGACCTGGGTGTGACGTGGGTGTTTCGAACGTGACGTGGGCGTGACGTCGGTACTTTGAATGTGACGTGGGTGTGACGTGGGTCATTTGAACGTGATGTACGTGTGACGTGTGGGCTTCGAACGTGACGTGGGTGTTTCAAAACTAACGTGGGTGTGACGTAGGGGTATCGAACGTGACGTAGGTGTTTCCAAACTGACGTGGGTGTGACGTCGGTATGTTGAATGTGACGTGGGTGTGACGTGCATGGTTCGAACGTGAGGTGGGTGTTTTAAATGTGAGCTGGGCGTGACGTGGGTCATTCGAACATGACGTAGGTGTGACGTGGGTGTTTCGGACGTGACGTGGGCGTGAAGTGGATGCTTCGAATGTGACGTTGGTGTTTCGAACGTGACATGGGTGTGACATGGGTGCTTCGAATGTGACGTGGGCGTAACGTGGGGGCTTCGAACCTGACGTGGGTGTGACGTGGGGGCTTCGAACGTGACGTGGACGTGACGTCGGTACTTTATACCTGATGGGGGTGTGACGTGGGTGATTCGAAGGTGACGTGGGTGTGACGTGGGCGCTTCGAACGTGACGTGGGCGTCACGTCGGGGCATCGAACGTGACGTGGGCGTGACCTGGGTGATTGGAACGTGACGTGGGTGTGACGTGGGGGCTTCGAACGTGACGTGGGTGTGACGTGGGTGTTTCGAACCTGACGTTGGTGTTTCGAACGTGACGTGGGTGTGACGTGGGTGCTTCGAACGTGATGTGGGCATAACGTGGGGGCTACGAACATTACGCGGGTGTGACGTGGATGCTTCGAATGCGACGTTGGTGTTTCGAACGTGACATGGGTGTGACGTGGGTGCTTGGAACGTGACGTGGGCGTCACGTGGGGGCTTCGAACATGACGGGGGTGTGACGTGGGGGCATCGATCGTGACGTGGACGTGACGTCGGTACTTTATACCTGATGGGGGTGTGACGTGGGTCATTCGAATGTGACGTGGGTGTGACGTGTGGGCTTCGAACGTGACGTGGGCATGACGTGGGTGATTCGAACGTGACGTGGGCGTCACGTGGGGGCTTCGAACATGACGTGGATGTGAGGTGGGTGCTTCGGACGTGACGTGGGCGTGACGTCGGGGCTTCGAAAATGATGTGGGTGTGACGTGGGGGCATCGAACGTGACGTGGACGTGACGTGGTACTTTACATTTGACGTGGGCGTGACGTGGGTCAATCGAACGTGACGTGGGCGTCACGTGGGGGTTTCGAACATGACGTGGATGTGACGTGGGTGCTTCGGACGTGACGTGGGCGTGACGTGGGGGCTTGAAACGTCACGTGGGCGTCACGTGGGGGCATCGAGTTTGACGTGGGCGTGACCTGGGTCAATCGAACGTGACGTGGGTGTGACGTGGATGCTTCGAACGTGACGTTGGTATTTCGAACGTGACGTGGGCGTGATGCGGGTGATTCCAACGTGACGTGGGGCTTCGAATGTGACGTCGGTGTGACGTGAGTGATTGGAACGTGACGTGGGCGTGACGTCGGTACTTTGAAAGTGACGTGGGTGTGACCTGGGGGCTTCGAACGTGACGTAAGGGCGACATGGGTGCTTCGAACGTGACGTGGGCGTCACGTGGGGTCTTCGAATGTGACGTGGGCATGACTGGGTGATTCGAAGGTGACGTGGGTGTGACGTGGGGGCTTCGAACGTGACGTGGGCGTGACGTCGGTACTTTGAATGTGACGTGGGTGTGACCTCGGTCATTGGAACGTGACGTGGGAGTGACACGGGGGCTTCGAACGTGACGTAAGGGTGACATGGGTGCTTAGAACGTGACGTGGGCGTGACGTGGGCGATTCCAACGTGACGTGGGGCTTCGAACGTGACGTGGGCGTGAGGTGGGTGATTCGAATGTCACTTGGGCGTGACGTGGGGGCTTCGATGTTGACGTGGGCGTGACCTGGGTGATTGGAATGTGACGTGGACGTGAAGTGGGTGGTTTCAACGTGACGTGAGCGTTACGTGGGGTCCTCGAACGTGACTTGGGCGTCACGTGGGGTCTTCGAAAGTGACGTGGGCATGACTGGGTGATTCGAAGGTGACGTGGGTGTGACGTCGGTACTTTGAATGTGACGTGGGTGTGACCTGGGTCATTGGAACGTGACGTGGGAGTGACGTGGGGGCATCGAACGTGACGTAAGGGTGACATGGGTGCTTAGAACGTGACGTGGGCGTGATGCGGGTGATTCCAACGTGACGTGGGGCTTCGAATGTGACGTCGGTGTGACGTGGGTGATTGGAACGTGACGTGGGCGTGACGTCGGTACTTTGAAAGTGACGTGGGTGTGACCTGGCGGCTTCGAACGTGACGTAAGGGCGACATGGGTGCTTCGAACGTGACGTGGGCGTCACGTGGGTGATTCCAACGTGACGTGGGTGTTTCGAACGTGACGTGGGCGTGACGTGGGTGATTCGAGCGTGACGTGGGCGTGACGTCGGTACTTTGAAAGTGACGTGGGTGTGACCTGGGTGATTGGAACGTGACGTGGGAGTGACGTGGGGGCTTCAAACGTGACGTAAGGGTGACATGGGTGCTTAGAACGTGACGTGGGCGTGACGTGGGGGATTCCAACGTGACGTGAGGCTTCGAACGTGACGTGGGCTTGACGTAGGTGATTGGTAGGTGACGTGGGCGTGAGGTGGGTCATTCGAAAGTGACGTCGGAGTGACGTGGGTGCTTCGAACGTCACGTGGGCGTGACTTGGGGGCTTCGATCGCGACGTGGGCGAGACCTGGGTGATTGGAACGTGACGTGGACGTGACGTGGGCGATTCCAACGTGACGTGGGTGTCACGTGGGGCATCGAACGTGACGTGGGCGTGACGTGGGTTTTTTCAACGTGACGTGGGCGTCACGGGTGGGCTTCGAACGTGACGTGGGCATGACGTGGGTGATTCGAAGGTGACGTGGGCGTGACGTGGGGGCATGGAACGTGACTTGCGTGTGAGGTGGGTGATTCCAACGTGATGTGGGCGTGACGTCGGTACTTTGAAAGTGACGTGGGTGTGACCTGGGTGATTGGAACGTGACGTGGGAGTGACGTGGGGGCTTCGAACGTGATGTAAGTGTGACATGGGTGCTTAGAACGTGACGTGGGCGTGACGTGGGCGATTCCAACGTGATGTGGGGTTTCTAACGTGACTTGGGCAGGATGTGGGTGATTCGAATGTCACTTGGGCGTGACGTGGGGGCTTCGAACGTCACGTGGGCGTGACGTGGGGGCTTCGATGTTGACGTGGGCGTGACCTGGGTGATTGGAACGTGACGTGGACGTGACGTGGGTGGTTTCAACGTGACGTGGGCGTCACGTGGGGGCTTCGGAGGTGACGTGGGCCTCACGTGGGGGCTTCGAAAGTGACGTGGGCATGGCGTGGGTGATTCGAAGGTGACGTGGGTGTGACGTGGGGGCTTCGAACGTGACGTGGGCGTGACGTCGGAACTTTGAATGTGACGTGGGTGTGACCTGGGTCATCTGATCGTGACGTGGGCGTGACGTGGGGGCATCGAACGTGACGTGGGCGTGATGTGGGGGCTTCGAACGTGACCTGGGTGTGACGTGGGTGTTTCGAACGTGACGTGGGCGTGACGTCGGTACTTTGAATGTGACGTGGGTGTGACGTGGGTCATTTGAACGTGATGTACGTGTGACGTGTGGGCTTCGAACGTGACGTGGGTGTTTCAAAACTAACGTGGGTGTGACGTAGGGGTATCGAACGTGACGTAGGTGTTTCCAAACTGACGTGGGTGTGACGTCGGTATGTTGAATGTGACGTGGGTGTGACGTGCATGGTTCGAACGTGAGGTGGGTGTTTTAAATGTGAGCTGGGCGTGACGTGGGTCATTCGAACATGACGTAGGTGTGACGTGGGTGTTTCGGACGTGACGTGGGCGTGAAGTGGATGCTTCGAATGTGACGTTGGTGTTTCGAACGTGACATGGGTGTGACATGGGTGCTTCGAATGTGACGTGGGCGTAACGTGGGGGCTTCGAACCTGACGTGGGTGTGACGTGGGGGCTTCGAACGTGACGTGGACGTGACGTCGGTACTTTATACCTGATGGGGGTGTGACGTGGGTGATTCGAAGGTGACGTGGGTGTGACGTGGGCGCTTCGAACGTGACGTGGGCGTCACGTCGGGGCATCGAACGTGACGTGGGCGTGACCTGGGTGATTGGAACGTGACGTGGGTGTGACGTGGGGGCTTCGAACGTGACGTGGGTGTGACGTGGGTGTTTCGAACCTGACGTTGGTGTTTCGAACGTGACGTGGGTGTGACGTGGGTGCTTCGAACGTGATGTGGGCATAACGTGGGGGCTACGAACATTACGCGGGTGTGACGTGGATGCTTCGAATGCGACGTTGGTGTTTCGAACGTGACATGGGTGTGACGTGGGTGCTTGGAACGTGACGTGGGCGTCACGTGGGGGCTTCGAACATGACGGGGGTGTGACGTGGGGGCATCGATCGTGACGTGGACGTGACGTCGGTACTTTATACCTGATGGGGGTGTGACGTGGGTCATTCGAATGTGACGTGGGTGTGACGTGTGGGCTTCGAACGTGACGTGGGCATGACGTGGGTGATTCGAACGTGACGTGGGCGTCACGTGGGGGCTTCGAACATGACGTGGATGTGAGGTGGGTGCTTCGGACGTGACGTGGGCGTGACGTCGGGGCTTCGAAAATGATGTGGGTGTGACGTGGGGGCATCGAACGTGACGTGGACGTGACGTGGTACTTTACATTTGACGTGGGCGTGACGTGGGTCAATCGAACGTGACGTGGGCGTCACGTGGGGGTTTCGAACATGACGTGGATGTGACGTGGGTGCTTCGGACGTGACGTGGGCGTGACGTGGGGGCTTGAAACGTCACGTGGGCGTCACGTGGGGGCATCGAGTTTGACGTGGGCGTGACCTGGGTCAATCGAACGTGACGTGGGTGTGACGTGGATGCTTCGAACGTGACGTTGGTATTTCGAACGTGACGTGGGCGTGATGCGGGTGATTCCAACGTGACGTGGGGCTTCGAATGTGACGTCGGTGTGACGTGAGTGATTGGAACGTGACGTGGGCGTGACGTCGGTACTTTGAAAGTGACGTGGGTGTGACCTGGGGGCTTCGAACGTGACGTAAGGGCGACATGGGTGCTTCGAACGTGACGTGGGCGTCACGTGGGGTCTTCGAATGTGACGTGGGCATGACTGGGTGATTCGAAGGTGACGTGGGTGTGACGTGGGGGCTTCGAACGTGACGTGGGCGTGACGTCGGTACTTTGAATGTGACGTGGGTGTGACCTCGGTCATTGGAACGTGACGTGGGAGTGACACGGGGGCTTCGAACGTGACGTAAGGGTGACATGGGTGCTTAGAACGTGACGTGGGCGTGACGTGGGCGATTCCAACGTGACGTGGGGCTTCGAACGTGACGTGGGCGTGAGGTGGGTGATTCGAATGTCACTTGGGCGTGACGTGGGGGCTTCGATGTTGACGTGGGCGTGACCTGGGTGATTGGAATGTGACGTGGACGTGAAGTGGGTGGTTTCAACGTGACGTGAGCGTTACGTGGGGTCCTCGAACGTGACTTGGGCGTCACGTGGGGTCTTCGAAAGTGACGTGGGCATGACTGGGTGATTCGAAGGTGACGTGGGTGTGACGTCGGTACTTTGAATGTGACGTGGGTGTGACCTGGGTCATTGGAACGTGACGTGGGAGTGACGTGGGGGCATCGAACGTGACGTAAGGGTGACATGGGTGCTTAGAACGTGACGTGGGCGTGATGCGGGTGATTCCAACGTGACGTGGGGCTTCGAATGTGACGTCGGTGTGACGTGGGTGATTGGAACGTGACGTGGGCGTGACGTCGGTACTTTGAAAGTGACGTGGGTGTGACCTGGCGGCTTCGAACGTGACGTAAGGGCGACATGGGTGCTTCGAACGTGACGTGGGCGTCACGTGGGTGATTCCAACGTGACGTGGGTGTTTCGAACGTGACGTGGGCGTGACGTGGGTGATTCGAGCGTGACGTGGGCGTGACGTCGGTACTTTGAAAGTGACGTGGGTGTGACCTGGGTGATTGGAACGTGACGTGGGAGTGACGTGGGGGCTTCAAACGTGACGTAAGGGTGACATGGGTGCTTAGAACGTGACGTGGGCGTGACGTGGGGGATTCCAACGTGACGTGAGGCTTCGAACGTGACGTGGGCTTGACGTAGGTGATTGGTAGGTGACGTGGGCGTGAGGTGGGTGATTCGAAAGTGACGTCGGAGTGACGTGGGTGCTTCGAACGTCACGTGGGCGTGACTTGGGGGCTTCGATCGTGACGTGGGCGAGACCTGGGTGATTGGAACGTGACGTGGACGTGACGTGGGCGATTCCAACGTGACGTGGGTGTCACGTGGGGCATCGAACGTGACGTGGGCGTGACGTGTGTGGTTTCAACGTGACGTGGGCGTCACGGGTGGGCTTCGAACGTGACGTGGGCATGACGTGGGTGATTCGAAGGTGACGTGGGCGTGACGTGGGGGCATGGAACGTGACGTGCGTGTGAGGTGGGTGATTCCAACGTGATGTGGGCGTGACGTCGGTACTTTGAAAGTGACGTGGGTGTGACCTGGGTGATTGGAACGTGACGTGGGAGTGACGTGGGGGCTTCGAACGTGATGTAAGTGTGACATGGGTGCTTAGAACGTGACGTGGGCGTGACGTGGGCGATTCCAACGTGATGTGGGGTTTCTAACGTGACTTGGGCAGGATGTGGGTGATTCGAATGTCACTTGGGCGTGACGTGGGGGCTTCGAACGTCACGTGGGCGTGACGTGGGGGCTTCGATGTTGACGTGGGCGTGACCTGGGTGATTGGAACGTGACGTGGACGTGACGTGGGTGGTTTCAACGTGACGTGGGCGTCACGTGGGGGCTTCGGAGGTGACGTGGGCCTCACGTGGGGGCTTCGAAAGTGACGTGGGCATGGCGTGGGTGATTCGAAGGTGACGTGGGTGTGACGTGGGGGCTTCGAACGTGACGTGGGCGTGACGTCGGAACTTTGAATGTGACGTGGGTGTGACCTGGGTCATCTGATCGTGACGTGGGCGTGACGTGGGGGCATCGAACGTGACGTGGGCGTGATGTGGGGGCTTCGAACGTGACCTGGGTGTGACGTGGGTGTTTCGAACGTGACGTGGGCGTGACGTCGGTACTTTGAATGTGACGTGGGTGTGACGTGGGTCATTTGAACGTGATGTACGTGTGACGTGTGGGCTTCGAACGTGACGTGGGTGTTTCAAAACTAACGTGGGTGTGACGTAGGGGTATCGAACGTGACGTAGGTGTTTCCAAACTGACGTGGGTGTGACGTCGGTATGTTGAATGTGACGTGGGTGTGACGTGCATGGTTCGAACGTGAGGTGGGTGTTTTAAATGTGAGCTGGGCGTGACGTGGGTCATTCGAACATGACGTAGGTGTGACGTGGGGGCTTCGAACGTGACGTGGGCGTGACGTGGATGCTTCGAATGTGACGTTGGTGTTTCGAACGTGACATGGGTGTGACATGGGTGCTTCGAATGTGACGTGGGCGTAACGTGGGGGCTTCGAACCTGACGTGGGTGTGACGTGGGGGCTTCGAACGTGACGTGGACGTGACGTCGGTACTTTATACCTGATGGGGGTGTGACGTGGGTGATTCGAAGGTGACGTGGGTGTGACGTGGGCGCTTCGAACGTGACGTGGGCGTCACGTCGGGGCATCGAACGTGACGTGGGCGTGACCTGGGTGATTGGAACGTGACGTGGGTGTGACGTGGGGGCTTCGAACGTGACGTGGGTGTGACGTGGGTGTTTCGAACCTGACGTTGGTGTTTCGAACGTGACGTGGGTGTGACGTGGGTGCTTCGAACGTGATGTGGGCATAACGTGGGGGCTACGAACATTACGCGGGTGTGACGTGGATGCTTCGAATGCGACGTTGGTGTTTCGAACGTGACATGGGTGTGACGTGGGTGCTTGGAACGTGACGTGGGCGTCACGTGGGGGCTTCGAACATGACGGGGGTGTGACGTGGGGGCATCGATCGTGACGTGGACGTGACGTCGGTACTTTATACCTGATGGGGGTGTGACGTGGGTCATTCGAATGTGACGTGGGTGTGACGTGTGGGCTTCGAACGTGACGTGGGCATGACGTGGGTGATTCGAACGTGACGTGGGCGTCACGTGGGGGCTTCGAACATGACGTGGATGTGAGGTGGGTGCTTCGGACGTGACGTGGGCGTGACGTCGGGGCTTCGAAAATGATGTGGGTGTGACGTGGGGGCATCGAACGTGACGTGGACGTGACGTGGTACTTTACATTTGACGTGGGCGTGACGTGGGTCAATCGAACGTGACGTGGGCGTCACGTGGGGGTTTCGAACATGACGTGGATGTGACGTGGGTGCTTCGGACGTGACGTGGGCGTGACGTGGGGGCTTGAAACGTCACGTGGGCGTCACGTGGGGGCATCGAGTTTGACGTGGGCGTGACCTGGGTCAATCGAACGTGACGTGGGTGTGACGTGGATGCTTCGAACGTGACGTTGGTATTTCGAACGTGACGTGGGCGTGATGCGGGTGATTCCAACGTGACGTGGGGCTTCGAATGTGACGTCGGTGTGACGTGGGTGATTGGAACGTGACGTGGGCGTGACGTCGGTACTTTGAAAGTGACGTGGGTGTGACCTGGGGGCTTCGAACGTGACGTAAGGGCGACATGGGTGCTTCGAACGTGACGTGGGCGTCACGTGGGGTCTTCGAATGTGACGTGGGCATGACTGGGTGATTCGAAGGTGACGTGGGTGTGACGTGGGGGCTTCGAACGTGACGTGGGCGTGACGTCGGTACTTTGAATGTGACGTGGGTGTGACCTCGGTCATTGGAACGTGACGTGGGAGTGACACGGGGGCTTCGAACGTGACGTAAGGGTGACATGGGTGCTTAGAACGTGACGTGGGCGTGACGTGGGCGATTCCAACGTGACGTGGGGCTTCGAACGTGACGTGGGCGTGAGGTGGGTGATTCGAATGTCACTTGGGCGTGACGTGGGGGCTTCGATGTTGACGTGTGCGTGACCTGGGTGATTGGAATGTGACGTGGACGTGAAGTGGGTGGTTTCAACGTGACGTGAGCGTTACGTGGGGTCCTCGAACGTGACTTGGGCGTCACGTGGGGTCTTCGAAAGTGACGTGGGCATGACTGGGTGATTCGAAGGTGACGTGGGTGTGACGTCGGTACTTTGAATGTGACGTGGGTGTGACCTGGGTCATTGGAACGTGACGTGGGAGTGACGTGGGGGCATCGAACGTGACGTAAGGGTGACATGGGTGCTTAGAACGTGACGTGGGCGTGATGCGGGTGATTCCAACGTGACGTGGGGCTTCGAATGTGACGTCGGTGTGACGTGGGTGATTGGAACGTGACGTGGGCGTGACGTCGGTACTTTGAAAGTGACGTGGGTGTGACCTGGCGGCTTCGAACGTGACGTAAGGGCGACATGGGTGCTTCGAACGTGACGTGGGCGTCACGTGGGTGATTCCAACGTGACGTGGGTGTTTCGAACGTGACGTGGGCGTGACGTGGGTGATTCGAGCGTGACGTGGGCGTGACGTCGGTACTTTGAAAGTGACGTGGGTGTGACCTGGGTGATTGGAACGTGACGTGGGAGTGACGTGGGGGCTTCAAACGTGACGTAAGGGTGACATGGGTGCTTAGAACGTGACGTGGGCGTGACGTGGGGGATTCCAACGTGACGTGAGGCTTCGAACGTGACGTGGGCTTGACGTAGGTGATTGGTAGGTGACGTGGGCGTGAGGTGGGTGATTCGAAAGTGACGTCGGAGTGACGTGGGTGCTTCGAACGTCACGTGGGCGTGACTTGGGGGCTTCGATCGTGACGTGGGCGAGACCTGGGTGATTGGAACGTGACGTGGACGTGACGTGGGCGATTCCAACGTGACGTGGGTGTCACGTGGGGCATCGAACGTGACGTGGGCGTGACTTGTGTGGTTTCAACGTGACGTGGGCGTCACGGGTGGGCTTCGAACGTGACGTGGGCATGACGTGGGTGATTCGAAGGTGACGTGGGCGTGACGTGGGGGCATGGAACGTGACGTGCGTGTGAGGTGGGTGATTCCAACGTGATGTGGGCGTGACGTCGGTACTTTGAAAGTGACGTGGGTGTGACCTGGGTGATTGGAACGTGACGTGGGAGTGACGTGGGGGCTTCGAACGTGATGTAAGTGTGACATGGGTGCTTAGAACGTGACGTGGGCGTGACGTGGGCGATTCCAACGTGATGTGGGGTTTCTAACGTGACTTGGGCAGGATGTGGGTGATTCGAATGTCACTTGGGCGTGACGTGGGGGCTTCGAACGTCACGTGGGCGTGACGTGGGGGCTTCGATGTTGACGTGGGCGTGACCTGGGTGATTGGAACGTGACGTGGACGTGACGTGGGTGGTTTCAACGTGACGTGGGCGTCACGTGGGGGCTTCGGAGGTGACGTGGGCCTCACGTGGGGGCTTCGAAAGTGACGTGGGCATGGCGTGGGTGATTCGAAGGTGACGTGGGTGTGACGTGGTGGCTTCGAACGTGACGTGGGCGTGACGTCGGAACTTTGAATGTGACGTGGGTGTGACCTGGGTCATCTGATCGTGACGTGGGCGTGACGTGGGGGCATCGAACGTGACGTGGGCGTGATGTGGGGGCTTCGAACGTGACCTGGGTGTGACGTGGGTGTTTCGAACGTGACGTGGGCGTGACGTCGGTACTTTGAATGTGACGTGGGTGTGACGTGGGTCATTTGAACGTGATGTACGTGTGACGTGTGGGCTTCGAACGTGACGTGGGTGTTTCAAAACTAACGTGGGTGTGACGTAGGGGTATCGAACGTGACGTAGGTGTTTCCAAACTGACGTGGGTGTGACGTCGGTATGTTGAATGTGACGTGGGTGTGACGTGCATGGTTCGAACGTGAGGTGGGTGTTTTAAATGTGAGCTGGGCGTGACGTGGGTCATTCGAACATGACGTAGGTGTGACGTGGGGGCTTCGAACGTGACGTGGGCGTGACGTGGATGCTTCGAATGTGACGTTGGTGTTTCGAACGTGACATGGGTGTGACATGGGTGCTTCGAATGTGACGTGGGCGTAACGTGGGGGCTTCGAACCTGACGTGGGTGTGACGTGGGGGCTTCGAACGTGACGTGGACGTGACGTCGGTACTTTATACCTGATGGGGGTGTGACGTGGGTGATTCGAAGGTGACGTGGGTGTGACGTGGGCGCTTCGAACGTGACGTGGGCGTCACGTCGGGGCATCGAACGTGACGTGGGCGTGACCTGGGTGATTGGAACGTGACGTGGGTGTGACGTGGGGGCTTCGAACGTGACGTGGGTGTGACGTGGGTGTTTCGAACCTGACGTTGGTGTTTCGAACGTGACGTGGGTGTGACGTGGGTGCTTCGAACGTGATGTGGGCATAACGTGGGGGCTACGAACATTACGCGGGTGTGACGTGGATGCTTCGAATGCGACGTTGGTGTTTCGAACGTGACATGGGTGTGACGTGGGTGCTTGGAACGTGACGTGGGCGTCACGTGGGGGCTTCGAACATGACGTGGGTGTGACGTGGGGGCATCGATCGTGACGTGGACGTGACGTCGGTACTTTATACCTGATGGGGGTGTGACGTGGGTCATTCGAATGTGACGTGGGTGTGACGTGTGGGCTTCGAACGTGACGTGGGCATGACGTGGGTGATTCGAACGTGACGTGGGCGTCACGTGGGGGCTTCGAACATGACGTGGATGTGAGGTGGGTGCTTCGGACGTGACGTGGGCGTGACGTCGGGGCTTCGAAAATGATGTGGGTGTGACGTGGGGGCATCGAACGTGACGTGGACGTGACGTGGTACTTTACATTTGACGTGGGCGTGACGTGGGTCAATCGAACGTGACGTGGGCGTCACGTGGGGGTTTCGAACATGACGTGGATGTGACGTGGGTGCTTCGGACGTGACGTGGGCGTGACGTGGGGGCTTGAAACGTCACGTGGGCGTCACGTGGGGGCATCGAGTTTGACGTGGGCGTGACCTGGGTCAATCGAACGTGACGTGGGTGTGACGTGGATGCTTCGAACGTGACGTTGGTATTTCGAACGTGACGTGGGCGTGATGCGGGTGATTCCAACGTGACGTGGGGCTTCGAATGTGACGTCGGTGTGACGTGGGTGATTGGAACGTGACGTGGGCGTGACGTCGGTACTTTGAAAGTGACGTGGGTGTGACCTGGCGGCTTCGAACGTGACGTAAGGGCGACATGGGTGCTTCGAACGTGACGTGGGCGTCACGTGGGTGATTCCAACGTGACGTGGGTGTTTCGAACGTGACGTGGGCGTGACGTGGGTGATTCGAGCGTGACGTGGGCGTGACGTCGGTACTTTGAAAGTGACGTGGGTGTGACCTGGGTGATTGGAACGTGACGTGGGAGTGACGTGGGGGCTTCAAACGTGACGTAAGGGTGACATGGGTGCTTAGAACGTGACGTGGGCGTGACGTGGGGGATTCCAACGTGACGTGAGGCTTCGAACGTGACGTGGGCTTGACGTAGGTGATTGGTAGGTGACGTGGGCGTGAGGTGGGTGATTCGAAAGTGACGTCGGAGTGACGTGGGTGCTTCGAACGTCACGTGGGCGTGACTTGGGGGCTTCGATCGTGACGTGGGCGAGACCTGGGTGATTGGAACGTGACGTGGACGTGACGTGGGCGATTCCAACGTGACGTGGGTGTCACGTGGGGCATCGAACGTGACGTGGGCGTGACGTGGGTTTTTTCAACGTGACGTGGACGTCACGGGTGGGCTTCGAACGTGACGGGGGCATGACGTGGGTGATTCGAAGGTGACGTGGGCGTGACGTGGGGGCATGGAACGTGACGTGCGTGTGAGGTGGGTGATTCCAACGTGATGTGGGCGTGACGTCGGTACTTTGAAAGTGACGTGGGTGTGACCTGGGTGATTGGAACGTGACGTGGGAGTGACGTGGGGGCTTCGAACGTGATGTAAGTGTGACATGGGTGCTTAGAACGTGACGTGGGCGTGACGTGGGCGATTCCAACGTGATGTGGGGTTTCTAACGTGACTTGGGCAGGATGTGGGTGATTCGAATGTCACTTGGGCGTGACGTGGGGGCTTCGAACGTCACGTGGGCGTGACGTGGGGGCTTCAAACGTGACGTGGGCGTGACCTGGGTGATTGGAACGTGACGTGGACGTGACGTGGGTGGTTTCAACGTGACGTGGGCGTCACGTGGGGGCTTCGGAGGTGACGTGGGCCTCACGTGGGGGCTTCGAAAGTGACGTGGGCATGGCGTGGGTGATTCGAAGGTGACGTGGGTGTGACGTGGGGGCTTCGAACGTGACGTGGGCGTGACGTCGGAACTTTGAATGTGACGTGGGTGTGACCTGGGTCATCTGATCGTGACGTGGGCGTGACGTGGGGGCATCGAACGTGACGTGGGCGTGATGTGGGGGCTTCGAACGTGACCTGGGTGTGACGTGGGTGTTTCGAACGTGACGTGGGCGTGACGTCGGTACTTTGAATGTGACGTGGGTGTGACGTGGGTCATTTGAACGTGATGTACGTGTGACGTGTGGGCTTCGAACGTGACGTGGGTGTTTCAAAACTAACGTGGGTGTGACGTAGGGGTATCGAACGTGACGTAGGTGTTTCCAAACTGACGTGGGTGTGACGTCGGTATGTTGAATGTGACGTGGGTGTGACGTGCATGGTTCGAACGTGAGGTGGGTGTTTTAAATGTGAGCTGGGCGTGACGTGGGTCATTCGAACATGACGTAGGTGTGACGTGGGGGCTTCGAACGTGACGTGGGCGTGACGTGGATGCTTCGAATGTGACGTTGGTGTTTCGAACGTGACATGGGTGTGACATGGGTGCTTCGAATGTGACGTGGGCGTAACGTGGGGGCTTCGAACCTGACGTGGGTGTGACGTGGGGGCTTCGAACGTGACGTGGACGTGACGTCGGTACTTTATACCTGATGGGGGTGTGACGTGGGTGATTCGAAGGTGACGTGGGTGTGACGTGGGCGCTTCGAACGTGACGTGGGCGTCACGTCGGGGCATCGAACGTGACGTGGGCGTGACCTGGGTGATTGGAACGTGACGTGGGTGTGACGTGGGGGCTTCGAACGTGACGTGGGTGTGACGTGGGTGTTTCGAACCTGACGTTGGTGTTTCGAACGTGACGTGGGTGTGACGTGGGTGCTTCGAACGTGATGTGGGCATAACGTGGGGGCTACGAACATTACGCGGGTGTGACGTGGATGCTTCGAATGCGACGTTGGTGTTTCGAACGTGACATGGGTGTGACGTGGGTGCTTGGAACGTGACGTGGGCGTCACGTGGGGGCTTCGAACATGACGGGGGTGTGACGTGGGGGCATCGATCGTGACGTGGACGTGACGTCGGTACTTTATACCTGATGGGGGTGTGACGTGGATCATTCGAATGTGACGTGGGTGTGACGTGTGGGCTTCGAACGTGACGTGGGCATGACGTGGGTGATTCGAACGTGACGTGGGCGTCACGTGGGGGCTTCGAACATGACGTGGATGTGAGGTGGGTGCTTCGGACGTGACGTGGGCGTGACGTCGGGGCTTCGAAAATGATGTGGGTGTGACGTGGGGGCATCGAACGTGACGTGGACGTGACGTGGTACTTTACATTTGACGTGGGCGTGACGTGGGTCAATCGAACGTGACGTGGGCGTCACGTGGGGGTTTCGAACATGACGTGGATGTGACGTGGGTGCTTCGGACGTGACGTGGGCGTGACGTGGGGGCTTGAAACGTCACGTGGGCGTCACGTGGGGGCATCGAGTTTGACGTGGGCGTGACCTGGGTCAATCGAACGTGACGTGGGTGTGACGTGGATGCTTCGAACGTGACGTTGGTATTTCGAACGTGACGTGGGTGTGACGTGGGTGCATCGGACGTGACGTGGGCATAACGTGGGCGCTACGAACATTACGTGGGCGTGACGTGGATGCTTCAAATGCGACGTTGGTGTTTCGAACGTGACATGGGTGTGACGTGGGTGCTTGGAACGTGACGTGGGCGTCACGTGGGGGCTTCGAACATGACGTGGGTGTGACGTGGGGGCATCGATCGTGACGTGGACGTGACGTCGGTACTTTATACCTGATGGGGGTGTGACGTGGGTCATTCGAACGTGACGTGCGTGTGACGTGGGGGCTTCGAACGTGACGTGGGCATGACGTGGGTGAGTCGAACGTGACGTGGGCGTGACGTGGGGGCATCGAACGTGACGTGGGTGTGACGTGGGGGCTTCGAACGTGACGTGGGCATGACGTCGGTGATTCGAACGTCACGTGGGCGTGACGTGGGGGCATCGAACGTGACGTGGGCGTGACGTGGGGGCTTCGAACGTGACCTGGGTGTGACGTGGGTGTTTCGAACGTGACGTGGGCGTGACGTCGGTACTTTGAATGTGACGTGGGTGTGACGTGGGTCATTCGAACGTGATGTACGTGTGACGTGTGGGCTTCGAACGTGACGTGGGTGTTTCAAAACTAACGTGGGTGTGACGTAGGGGTATCGAACGTGACGTAGGTGTTTCCAAACTGACGTGGGTGTGACGTCGGTATGTTGAATGTGACGTGGGCGTGACGTGCATGGTTCGAACGTGAGGTGGGTGTTTTAAATGTGAGCTGGGCGTGACATGGGTGCTTCGAATGTGACGTGGGCTTAACGTGGGGGCTTCGAACCTGACGTGGGTGTGACGTCGGTACTTTGAATGTGACGTGGGTGTGACCTGGGTCATTGGAACGTGACGTGGGAGTGACGTGGGGGCTTCGAACGTGACATAAGGGTGACATGGGTGCTTAGAACGTGACGTGGGCGTCACGTGGGTGATTCCAACGTGACGTGGGGCTTCGAATGTGACGTGGGCGTGAGGTGGGTGATTGGAACGTGACGTGGGCGTGACGTCGGTACTTTGAAAGTGACGTGGGTGTGACCTGGGGGCTTCAAACGTGACGTAAGGGCGACATAGGTGCTTAGAACGTGACGTGGGTGTGACGTGGGTGATTCCAACGTGACGTGGGGGCTTCGAACGTGACATGGGCGTGACGTGGGTGTTTCGAACGTGACGTGGGCGTGACGTCGGTACTTTGAATGTGACGTGGGTGTGACGTGGGTCATTCGAACGTGATGTACGTGTGACGTGTGGGCTTCGAACGTGACGTGGGTGTTTCAAAACTAACGTGGGTGTGACGTAGGGGTATCGAACGTGACGTAGGTGTTTCCAAACTGACGTGGGTGTGACGTCGGTATGTTGAATGTGACGTGGGCGTGACGTGCATGGTTCGAACGTGAGGTGGGTGTTTTAAATGTGAGCTGGGCGTGACATGGGTGCTTCGAATGTGACGTGGGCTTAACGTGGGGGCTTCGAACCTGACGTGGGTGTGACGTCGGTACTTTGAATGTGACGTGGGTGTGACCTGGGTCATTGGAACGTGACGTGGGAGTGACGTGGGGGCTTCGAACGTGACATAAGGGTGACATGGGTGCTTAGAACGTGACGTGGGCGTCACGTGGGTGATTCCAACGTGACGTGGGGCTTCGAATGTGACGTGGGCGTGAGGTGGGTGATTGGAACGTGACGTGGGCGTGACGTCGGTACTTTGAAAGTGACGTGGGTGTGACCTGGGGGCTTCAAACGTGAAGTAAGGGCGACATAGGTGCTTAGAACGTGACGTGGGTGTGACGTGGGTGATTCCAACGTGACGTGGGGGCTTCGAACGTGACATGGGCGTGACGTGGGTGTTTCGAACGTGACGTGGGTGTGACGTGGGGGCTTCGAACGTCACGTGGGCATGACGTGGGTGATTCGAACGTGACGTGGGCGTCACGTGGGAGTTTCGATCATGACGTGGGCATGACGTGTGTGGTTTCAACGTAACGTGGGTGTCACGTGGGGCATCGAACGTGACGTGGACGTGACGTCGGTACTTTCAATTTGAGGTTGGTGTGACCTGGGTCATTCGAACGTGACGTACATGTGACGTGGGTGATTCCAACGTGACGTGGGGCTTCGAACGTGACGTGGGTGTGACCTGGGTGATTGGAACGTGACGTGGGTGTGACGTGGGGGCTTCGAACGTGACGTGGGTGTGACGTGGGTGTTTCGAACCTGACGTTGGTGTTTCGAACTTGAATTCGGTGTGACGTGGGTGCTTCGGACCTGACGTGGGCGTAACGTGGGGGCTTCGAACATGACGCGGGAGTGACGTGGATGCTTCGAATGTGACGTTGGTGTTTCGAACGTGACGTGGGTGTGACGTGGGTGATTCGAACGTGACGTGGGAGTCACGTGGGGGCTTCGAACATGACGTGGATGTGAGGTGGGTGCTTCGGACGTGACGTGGGCGTGACGTCGGGGCTTCGAAAATGATGTGGGTGTGACGTGGGGGCATCGAACGTGACGTGGACGTGACGTGCTACTTTACATTTGACGTGGGTGTGACCTGGGTCAATCGAACGTGACGTGGGTGTGACGTGGGGGCTTCGAATGTGACGTGGGCGTGACGTGGGGGCTTCGAACGTCACGTGGGCGTCACGTGGGGGCATCGAACGTGACGTGGGCGTGACGTGGGTGATTGGAACGTGACGTGGGTGTGACGTGGGGGCTTCGAACGTGACGTGGGTGTGACGTGGGTGTTTCGAACCTGACGTTGGTATTTCGAACGTGACGTGGGTGTGACGTGGGTGCATCGGACGTGACGTGGGCATAACGTGGGGGCTACGAACATTACGCAGGTGTGACGTGGATGCTTCGAATGCGACGTTGGTGTTTCGAACGTGACATGGGTGTGACGTGGGTGCTTGGAACGTGACGTGGGCGTCACGTGGGGGCTTTGAACCTGACGTGGGTGTGACGTGGGGGCATCGATCGTGACGTGGACGTGACGTCGGTACTTTATACCTGATGGGGGTGTGACGTGGGTCATTCGAACGTGACGTGGGTGTGACGTGGGGGCTTCGAACGTGACGTGGGCATGACGTGGGTGATTCGAAGGTGACGTGGGTGTGACGTGGGGGCATCGAAAGTGCCGTGAGCGCCACGTGGGGGCATCGAAGGTGACGTGGGCGTGACGTGGGGGCTTCGATCGTGACGTGGACGTGACGTCGGTACTTTCAATTTGAGGTTGGTGTGACCTGGGTCATTTGGACGTGACGTCGCTACTTTCAATTTGAGGCTGGTGTGACCTGGGTCATTTGAACGTGACGTGGGCGTGACGTGCGTGATTCCAACGTGACGTGGGGCTTTGAAGGTGACGTGGGCGTGACGTGGGTGATTCGAATGTGACGTGGGCGTGACGTAGGGGCTTCGAACGCCACGTGAGCTTCACGTGGGGGCATCGAACGTGACGTGGGCGTGACGTGGGGGCTTCAAGCGTGACCTGGGTGTGACGTGGGTGTTTCGAAGGTGACGTGGGCGTGACGTCAGTACTTTGAATGTGACGTGGGTGTGACCTGGGTCATGCGAACGTGACGTGGGTGTGACGTGGGTGTTTCGAACGTTACGTGGGCATTTCGTGGGTGTTTCGAACGTGACGTGGGTGTGACGTCGGTACTTTGAATGTGACGTGGGTGTGACCTGGGTGATGCGAACGTGAGGTGGGCGTCACGTGGGGGCATCGAACGTGACGTGGGCGTCACGTGGGGTCTTCGAAAGTGACGTGGACGTCACGTGGGTGCTTCGAAGGTGACGTGGGCGTGACGTGGGGGCTTCGAACGTCACGTGGGCGTGACGTGGGGCTTCAAACGTGACGTGGGCGTGACCTGGGTGATTGGAACGTGACGTGGACGTGACGTGGGTGGTTTCAACGTGACGTGGGCGTCACGTGGGGCATCGAACGTGACGTGGGCCTCACGTGGGGGCTTCGAAAGTGACGTGGGCATGACGTGGGTGATTCGAAGGTGACATGGGTGTGACGTGGGGGCTTCGAAAGTGACGTGGGTGTGAGGTGGGTGATTCTTACGTGACGTGGGCGTGACGTCGGTACTTTCAATGTGACGTGGGTGTGACCTGGGTCATTTGATCGTGACGTGGGAGTGACGTGGGGGCTTCAAACGTGACGTAAGGGTGACATGGGTGCTTAGAACGTGACGTGGGTATGACGTGGGTGATTCCAACGTGACGTGGGTCATTCGAACGTGACGTGGGCGTGACGTGGGTGATTGGAACGTGACGTCGGTACTTTGAATGTGACGTGGGAGTGACGTGGGGGCTTCAAACGTGACGTAAGGGTGACATGGGTGCTTAGAACGTGACGTGGGCGTGACGTGGGTGATTCCAACGTCATGTGGGGGCTTCGAACGTGACGTGGGCGTGACGTGGGTGATTCGAGCGTGACGTGGGCGTGACGTCGGTACTTTGAAAGTGACGTGGGTGTGACCTGGCGGCTTCGAACATGACGTAAGGGCGACATGGGTGCTTAGAACGTGACGTGGGCGTGACGTGGGTGATTCCAACGTGACGTGGGGACTTCGAACGTGACATGGGCGTGACGTGGGTGATTCGAAAGTGACGTGGGCGTCACGTGGGAGTTTCGATCATGACGTGGGCGTGACGTGTGTGGTTTCAACGTGACGTGGGTGTCACGTGGGGCATCGAACGTGATGTGGACGTGACGTCAGTACTTTCAATTTGAGGTTGGTGTGACCTGGGTCATTCGAACGTGACGTACATGTGACGTGAGTGATTCCAACGTGACGTGGGGCTTCGAACGTGACGTGGGTGTGACCTGGGTGATTGGAACGTGACGTGGGTGTGACGTGGGGGCTTCGAACGTGACGTGGGTGTGACGTGGGGGCTTCGAACGTGACGTGGGCGTGACGTCGGTACTTTATACCTGATGGGGGCGTGACGTGGGGGCATCGAACGTGACGTGGGTGTGACGTGGGGGCTTCGAACGTGACGTGGGCATGACGTCGGTGATTCGAACGTCACGTGAGCGCCACGTGGGTGCATCGAAGTTGACGTGGGCGTGACCTGGGTGATTGGAACGTGAAGTGGGTGTGACGTGGGGGCTTCGAACGTGACGTGGGTGTGACGTGGGTGTTTCGAACGTGACGTTGGTGTTTCGAACGTGACATGGGTGTGACGTGGGTGCTTCGAACGTGACGTGGGCGTCACGTGGGGGCTTCGAACATGACGTGGATGTGACGTGGGTGCTTCGGACGTGACGTGGGCGTGACGTGGGGGCTTCGAAAATGATGTGGGTGTGACGTGGGGGCATCGAACGTGACGTGGGCGTGACGTGGGAGTTTCGAACGTGACGTGGATGTGACGTGGTACTTTACATTTGACGTGGGTGTGACCTGGGTGATGCGAACGTGACGTGGGCGTCACGTGGGGGCATCGAACGTGACGTGGGCGTGACGTGGGGGCTTCGAAAGTGACGTGGACGTCACGTGGGTGATTCGAAGGTGACGTGGGCGTGACGTGGGGGCTTCGAACGTCACGTGGGCGTGACGTGGGTTATTCGAACGTGACGTGGGCGTCACGTGGGGGCTTCGAAAGTGACGTGGACGTCACGTGGGTGATTCGAAGCTGACATGGGTGTGACGTGGGTGCTTCGAACGTGACCTGGGTGTGAGGCGGGTGTTTCGAACGTGACGTGGGCGTGACGTCGGTACTTTGAATGTGACGTGGGTGTGACCTGGGTCATTTGAACGTGACGTGGGAGTGACGCGGGGGCTTCGAACGTGACATAAGGGTGACATGGGTGCTTAGAACGTGACGTGGGCGTGACGTGGGTGATTCCAACGTGACGTGGGGCTTCGAACGTGACGTCGGCGTGATGTGGGTGATTCGAATGTCACTTGGGCGTGACGTGGGGCTTCGAACGTGACGTGGGCGTGACCTGGGTGATTGGAACGTGACGTGGACGTGACGTGGGTGGTTTCAACGGTACGTGAGCGTCACGTGGGGTCTTCGAAAGTGACGTGGGCATGACTGGGTGATTCGAAGGTGACGTGGGTGTGACGTGGGGGCTTCGAACGTGACGTGGGTGTGACGTCGGTACTTTGAATGTGACGTGGGTGTGACCTGGGTCATTGGAACGTGACGTGGGAGTGACGTGGGGGCATTGAACGTGACATAAGGGTGACATGGGTGCATCGAACGTGACGTGGGCGTGAAGTCGGTACTTTGAAAGTGACGTGGGTGTGACCTGGGGGCTTCGAACGTGACGTAAGGGCGACATGGGTGCTTAGAACGTGACGTGGGCGTCACGTGGGGGCTTCGAACGTCACGTGGGGGTTTCGAACGTGACGTGGGCGTGACGTGGGTGATTCGAGCGTGACGTGGGCGTGACGTCGGTACTTTGAAAGTGACGTGGGTGTGACCTGGGTCATTTGAACGTGACGTGGGAGTGACGTGGGGGCTTCAAACGTGACGTAAGGGTGACATGGGTGCTTAGAACGTGACGTGGGCGTGACGTGGGTGATTCCAACGTGACGTGGGGCTTCGAACGTGACGTGGGCTTGACGCGGGTGATTGGAACGTGACGTGGGCGTGAGGTGGGTGATTCGAAAGTGACGTCGGTGTGACGTGGGTGCTTCGAACGTCACGTGGGTGTGACTTGGGGTCTTTGATCGTGACGTGGACGTGACGTGGGGGCTTGAAACGTGACGTGGGCGTCACGGGTGGGCGTCGAAAGTGACGTGGGCATGACGTGGGTGATTCGAAGGTGACGTGCGCGTGACGTGGGGGCTTCGAACGTGACGTGGGCGTGACGTGGGGGCTTCAAACTTGACGTGGGCGTGACCTGGGTGATTGGAACGTGACGTGGACGTGACGTGGGGGCATGGAACGTGACGTGGGTGTGAGGTGGGTGTTTCTTACGTGACGTGGGCGTGACGTCGGTACTTTCAATGTGACGTGGGTGTGACCTGGGTCATTTGGACGTGACGTGGGAGTGACGTGGGGGCTTCGAACGTGATGTAAGTGTGACATGGGTGCTTAGAACGTGACGTGGGCGTGACGTGGGTGATTCCAACGTGATGTGGGGCTTCGAACGTGACGTGGGCGGGATGTGGGTGATTCGAAGCTGACGTGGGCGTGACGTGGGGGCATCGAACGTAACGTGGGCGTGACGTGGGGGCTTGAAACGTGACGTGGGCGTGACCTGGGTGATTGGAACGTGACGTGGACGTGACGTGGGTGGTTTCAACGTGACGTGGGCGTCCCGTGGGGGCTTCGGAGGTGACGTGGGCCTCACGTGGGGGCTTCGAAAGTGACGTGGGCATGGCGTGGGTGATTCGAAGGTGACGTGGGTGTGACGTGGGGGCTTCGAACGTGACGTGGGCGTGACGTCGGAACTTTGAATGTGACGTGGGTGTGACCTGGGTCATCTGATCGTGACGTGGGCGTGACGTGGGGGCATCGAACGTGACGTGGGCGTGACGTGGGGGCTTCGAACGTGACCTGGGTGTGACGTGGGTGATTCGAACGTGACGTGGGCGTGACGTCGGTACTTTGAATATGACGTGGGTGTGACCTGGGTCATTCGAACGTGATGTACGTGTGACGTGTGGGCTTCGAACGTGACGTGGGTGTTTCAAAACTAACGTGGGTGTGACGTGGGGGTATCGAACGTGACGTAGGTGTTTCCAAACTGACGTGGGTGTGACGTCGGTATGTTGAATGTGACGTGGGTGTGACGTGCATGGTTCGAACGTGAGGTGCGTGTTTTAAATGTGAGCTGGGCGTGACGTGGGTCATTCGAACATGACGTAGGTGAGACGTGGGGGCTTCGAACGTGACGTGGGCGTGACGTGGGTCATTTGAACGTGACGTGGGCGTGACGTGGGTGATTCCAACGTGACGTGGGGCTCTGAACGTGACGTGGGCGTGACGTAGGTGATTCGAATGTGACGTGGGCGTGACGTGGGGGCTTCGAACGCCACGTGAGCTTCACGTGGGGGCATCGAACGTGACGTGGGTGTGACGTGGGGGCATCGAACGTGACGTGGGCGTGACCTGGGTGATTGGAACGTGACGTGGACGTGACGTGGGTGGTTTCAACGTGACGTGAGCGTCACGTGGGGTCCTCGAACGTGACTTGGGCGTCACGTGGGGTCTTCGAAAGTGACGTGGGCATGACGTGGGTGATTCGAAGGTGACGTGGGTGTGACCTGGGTCAATCGAACGTGACGTGGGTGTGACGTGGGTGTTTCGAACGTCACGTGGGCATGACGTGGGTGGTTCGAAAGTGATTTGGGCGAGAATGGGTACTTTACATTTGACGTGGGTGTGACCTGGGTGATGCGAACGTGACGTGGGCGTCACGTGGGGGCATCGAACGTGACGTGGGCGTGACGTGGGGGCTTCGAAAGTGACGTGGACGTCACGTGGGTGCTTCGAAGGTGACGTGGGCGTGACGTGGGGGTTTCGAACGTCACGTGGGCGTGACGTGGGTTATTCGAACGTGACGTGGGCGTCACGTGGGGGCTTCGAAAGTGACGTGGACGTCACGTGGGTGATTCGAAGCTGACATGGGTGTGACGTGGGTGCTTCGAACGTGACCTGGGTGTGAGGCGGGTGTTTCGAACGTGACGTGGGCGTGACGTCGGTACTTTGAATGTGACGTGGGTGTGACCTGGGTCATTTGAACGTGACGTGGGAGTGACGCGGGGGCTTCGGAGGTGACGTAAGGGTGACATGGGTGCTTAGAACGTGACGTGGGCGTGACGTGGGGGATTCCAACGTGACGTGGGGCTTCGAACGTGACGTGGGCGTGATGTGGGTGATTCGAATGTCACTTGGGCGTGACGTGGGTGCTTCGATGTTGACGTGGGCGTGACCTGGGTGATTGGAACGTGACGTGGGCGTGACGTGGGTGGTTTCAACAGTACGTGAGCGTCACGTGGGGTCCTCGAACGTGACTTGGGCGTCACGTGGGGTCTTCGAAAGTGACGTGGGCATGACTGGGTGATTCGAAGGTGACGTGGGTGTGACGTGGGGGCTTCGAACGTGACGTGGGTGTGACGTCGGTACTTTGAATGTGACGTGGGTGTGACCTGGGTCATTTGAACGTGACGTGGGAGTGACGTGGGGGCATCGAACGTGACATAAGGGTGACATGGGTGCTTAGAACGTGACGTGGGCGTGATGCAGGTGATTCCAACGTGACGTGGGGCTTCGAATGTGACGTGGGCGTGACGTGGGTGATTGGAACGTGACGTGGGCGTGAAGTCGGTACTTTGAAAGTGACGTGGGTGTGACCTGGGGGCTTCGAACGTGACGTAAGGGCGACATGGGTGCTTAGAACGTGACGTGGGCGTCACGTGGGTGATTCCAACGTGACGTGGGGGTCAATCGAACGTGACGTGGGCGTGACGTGGGTGATTCGAGCGTGACGTGGGCGTGACGTCGGTACTTTGAAAGTGACGTGGGTGTGACCTGGGTCATTTGAACGTGATGTGGGAGTGACGTGGGGGCTTCAAACGTGACGTAAGGGTGACATGGGTGCTTAGAACGTGACGTGGGCGTGACGTGGGTGATTCCAACGTGACGTGGGGCTTCGAACGTGACGTGGGCTTGACGCGGGTGATTGGAACGTGACGTGGGCGTGAGGTGGGTGATTCGAAAGTGACGTCGGTGTGACGTGGGTGCTTCGAACGTCACGTGGGTGTGACTTGGGGTCTTTGATCGTGACGTGGACGTGACGTGGGGGCTTGAAACGTAACGTGGGCGTCACGGGTGGGCTTCGAACGTGACGTGGGCATGACGTGGGTGATTCGAAGCTGACGTGCGCGTGACGTGGGGGCTTCGAACGTCACGTGGGCGTGACGTGGTGGCTTCAAACGTGACGTGGGCGTGACCTGGGTGATTGGAACGTGACGTGGACGTGACGTGCGGGCATGGAACGTGACGTGGGTGTGACGTGGGGGCTTCGAAAGTGACGTGGGTGTGACGTGGGTCATTTGAACGTGACGTGGGCGTGACGTGGGTGATTCGAACGTGACGTGGGGCTTCGAACGTGACGTGGGTGTGACGTCGGTACTTTGAATGTGACGTGGGTGTGACCTGGGTCAATCGAACGTGACGTGGGAGTGACGTGGGGGCATCGAACGTGACAAAAGGGTGACATGGGTGCTTAGAACGTGACGTGGGCGTGACGTGGGTGATTCGAACGTGACGTGGGCGTGACGTCGGTACTTTGAAAGTGACGTGGGTGTGACCTGGGTGATTGGAACGTGACGTGGGAGTGACGTGGGGGCTTCAAACGTGACGTAAGGGTGACATGGGTGCTTAGAACGTCACGTGGGAGTGACGTGGGTGATTACAACGTGGCGTGGGCTTCGAACGTGACGTGGGCGGGATGTGGGTGATTCGAATGTCACTTGGGCGTGACGTGGGGGCTTCGAACGTCACGTGGGCGTGACGTGGGGGCTTCGATGTTGACGTGGGCGTAACCTGGGTGATTGGAACGTGACGTGGACGTGACGTGGGTGGTTTCAACGTGACGTGAGCGTCACGTGGGGTCCTCGAACGTGACTTGGGCGTCACGTGGGGTCTTCAAAAGTGACGTGGGCATGACGTGCATGGTTCGAATGTGACGTGGGTGTGACGTGGGGGCTTCGGACGTCACGTGTGCGTGACGTGGTACTTTAGATTTGACGTAGGTGGGACCTGGGTCAATCGAACGTGACGTGGGTGTGACGTGGGGGCTTCGAACGTGACCTGGGTGTGACGTCGGAACTTTGAATGTGACCTGGGTGTGACCTGGGTGATTGGAACGTGACGTGGGAGTGACGTGGGGGCTTCGAACGTGACGTAAGGGTGACATGGGTGCTTAGAACGTGACGTGGGCGTGACGTGGGAGTTTCGATCGTGACGTGGACGTGACGTCGGTACTTTCAATTTGAGGTTGGTGTGACCTGGGTCATTTGGACGTGACGTCGCTACTTTCAATTTGAGGCTGGTGTGACCTGGGTCATTCGAACGTGACGTACGTGTGACGTTGGGGCTTCGAACGTGATGTGGGTGTTTCAAAACTAACGTGGGTGTGACGTGGGGGCTTCGAACGTGACGTGGGCGTTTTGCGGGTGATTCCAACGTGACGTGGGGCTTCGAACGTGACGTGGGCGTGAGGTGGGTGATTGGAACGGGACGTGGGCGTGACGTCGGTACTTTGAAAGTGACGTGGGTGTGACCTGGCGGCTTCGAATGTGACGTAAGGGCGACATAGGTGCTTAGAACGTGACGTGGGCGTGACGTGGGTGATTCCAACGTGACGTGGGGGCTTCGAACGTGACATGGGCGTGACGTGGGTGTTTCGAACGTGACGTTGGTGTTTCCAACGTGACGTGGGTGTGACGTGGGGGCTTCGAACGTCACGTGGGCATGACGTGGGTGATTCGAAAGTGACGTGGGCGTCACGTGGGAGTTTCGATCATGACGTGGGCGTGACGTGTGTGGTTTCAACGTGACGTGGGTGTCACGTGGGGCATCGAACGTGACGTGGACGTGACGTCGGTACTTTCAATTTGAGGTTGGTGTGACCTGGGTCATTCGAACGTGACGTACATGTGACGTGGGTGATTCCAACGTGACGTGGGGCTTCGAACGTGACGTGGGTGTGACCTGGGTGATTCCAACGTGACGTGGGGCATCGAACGTGACGTGGGCGTGACGTGGCTGATTCGAATGTGACGTGGGCGTGACGTGGGGTCTTCGAACGTGACGTGAGCGCCACGTGGGGGCATCGAAGTTGACGTGGGCGTGACCTGGGTGATTGGAACGTGACGTGGGTGTGACGTGGGGGCTTCGAACGTGACGTGGGTGTGACGTGGGTGCTTCGAACGTGACGTTGGTGTTTCGAACGTGACGTGGGTGTGACGTGGTTGCTTCGAACTTGACGTGGGCGTCACGTGGGGGCTTCGAACATGACGTGGATGTGAGGTGGGTGCTTCGGACGTGACGTGGGCATGACGTGGGGGCTTCGAAAATGATGTGGGTGTGACGTGGGTGCATCGAACGTGACGTGGGCGTGACGTGGGAGTTTCGAACGTGACGTGGACGTGACGTGGTACTTTACATTTGACGTGGGTGTGACCTGGGTCAATCGAACGTGACGTGGGTGTGACGTGGGGGCTTCGAACGTGACGTGGGTGTGACGTGGGTGTTTCGAACCTGACATTGGTATTTCGAACGTGACGTGGGTGTGACGTGGGTGCATCGGACGTGACGTGGGCATAACGTGGGGGCTACGAACATTACGCGGGTGTGACGTGGATGCTTCGAATGCGACGTTGGTGTTTCGAACGTGTCATGGGTGTGACGTGGGTGCTTGGAACGTGACGTGGGCGTCACGTGGGGGCTTCGAACATGACGTGGGTGTGATGTGGGGGCATCGATCGTGACGTGGACGTGACGTCGGTGATTCGAATGTGACGTGGGCGTGACGTGGGTGATTCGAACGTGACGTGGGCGTGACGTGGTGGCTCCGAACGTGACGTGGGCATGACGTGGGTGATTCGAACGTGACGTGGGCGTGACGTGGGGGCATCGAACGTGACGTGGGTGTGACGTGGGGGCTTCGAACGTGACGTGGGCATGACGTGGGTGATTCGAACGTGACGTGGGCGTGACGTGGGGGCATCGAACGTGACGTGGGCGTGACGTGGGGGCTTCGAACGTGACCTGGGTGTGACATGGGTGTTTCGAACGTGACGTGGGCGTGACGTCGGTACTTTGAATGTGACGTGGGTGTGACCTGGGTCATTGGAACATGACGTGGCAGTGACGTGGGGGCATCGAACGTGACCTAAGGGTGACATGGGTGCTTAGAACGTGACGTGGGCGTGACGCTGGGGCATCGAACGTGACGTGGGCGTGACGTGGGTGATTCGAACGTGACCTGGGTGTGACGTTGGTGTTTCGAACGTGACATGGGTGTGACGTGGGTGCTTCGAATGTGACGTGGGCGTAACGTGGGGGCTTCGAACCTGACGTGGGTGTGACGTGGAGGCTTCGAATGTGACGTGGGTGTGACGTGGGTCATTTGAACGTGACGTGGGCGTGACGTGGGTGATTCCAACGTGACGTGGGGCTTTGAAGGTGACGTGGGCGTGACGTGGGGCTTCGAATGTGACGTGGGCGTGACGTGGGGGCTTCGAACGCCACGTGAGCTTCACGTGGGGGCATCGAACGTGACGTGGGCGTGACGTGGGGGCTTCAAGCGTGACCTGGGTGTGACGTGGGTGTTTCGAAGGTGACGTGGGCGTGACGTCAGTACTTTGAATGTGACGTGGGTGTGACCTGGGTCATGCGAACGTGACGTGGGTGTGACGTGGGTGTTTCGAACGTTACGTGGGCATTTCGTGGGTGTTTCGAACGTGACGTGGGTGTGACGTCGGTACTTTGAATGTGACGTGGGTGTGACCTGGGTGATGCGAACGTGAGGTGGGCGTCACGTGGGGGCATCGAACGTGACGTGGGCGTCACGTGGCGGCTTCGAAAGTGACGTGGACGTCACGTGGGTGCTTCGAAGGTGACGTGGGCGTGACGTGGGGGCTTCGAACGTCACGTGGGCGTGACGTGGGGGCTTCAAACGTGACGTGGGCGTGACCTGGGTGATTGGAACGTGACGTGGACGTGACGTGGGTGGTTTCAACGTGACGTGGGCGTCACGTGGGGGCTTCGGAGGTGACGTGGGCCTCACGTGGGGGCTTCGAAAGTGACGTGGGCATGACGTGGGTGATTCGAAGGTGACATGGGTGTGACGTGGGGGCTTCGAAAGTGACGTGGGCGTGACGTGGGTGATTCGAACGTGACGTGGGCGTGACGTCGGAACATTGAATGTGACGTGGGTGTGACCTGGGTCATTTGATCGTGACGTGGGAGTGACGTGGGGGCATCGAACGTGACGTAAGGGTGACATGGGTGCTTAGAACGTGACGTGGGCGTGACGTGGGTGATTCCAACGTGACGTGGGGCTTCGAACGTGACGTCGGCGTGACGTGGGTGATTCGAATGTCACTTGGGCGTGACGTGGGGCTTCGAACGTGACGTGGGCGTGACCTGGGTGATTGGAACGTGACGTGGACGTGACGTGGGTGGTTTCAACGGTACGTGAGCGTCACGTGGGGTCTTCGAAAGTGACGTGGGCATGACTGGGTGATTCGAAGGTGACGTGGGTGTGACGTGGGGGCTTCGAACGTGACGTGGGTGTGACGTCGGTACTTTGAATGTGACGTGGGTGTGACCTGGGTCATTTGAACGTGACGTGGGAGTGACGTGGGGGCATTGAACGTGACATAAGGGTGACATGGGTGCTTAGAACGTGACGTGGGCGTGAAGTCGGTACTTTGAAAGTGACGTGGGTGTGACCTGGGGGCTTCGAACGTGACGTAAGGGCGACATGGGTGCTTAGAACGTGACGTGGGCGTCACGTGGGGGCTTCGAACGTCACGTGGGGGTTTCGAACGTGACGTGGGCGTGACGTGGGTGATTCGAGCGTGACGTGGGCGTGACGTCGGTACTTTGAAAGTGACGTGGGTGTGACCTGGGTCATTTGAACGTGACGTGGGAGTGACGTGGGGGCTTCAAACGTGACGTAAGGGTGACATGGGTGCTTAGAACGTGACGTGGGCGTGACGTGGGTGATTCCAACGTGACGTGGGGCTTCGAACGTGACGTGGGCTTGACGCGGGTGATTGGAACGTGACGTGGGCGTGAGGTGGGTGATTCGAAAGTGACGTCGGTGTGACGTGGGTGCTTCGAACGTCACGTGGGTGTGACTTGGGGTCTTTGATCGTGACGTGGACGTGACGTGGGGGCTTGAAACGTGACGTGGGCGTCACGGGTGGGCTTCGAAAGTGACGTGGGCATGACGTGGGTGATTCGAAGCTGACGTGTGCGTGACGTGGGGGCTTCGAACGTGACGTGGGCGTGACGTGGGGGCTTCAAACGTGACGTGGGCGTGACCTGGGTGATTGGAACGTGACGTGGACGTGACGTGGGGGCATGGAACGTGACGTGGGTGTGAGGTGGGTGATTCTTACGTGACGTGGGCGTGACGTCGGTACTTTCAATGTGACGTGGGTGTGACTTGGGTCATTTGATCGTGACGTGGGAGTGACGTGGGGCCATCGAACGTGACGTAAGGGTGACATGGGTGCTTAGAACGTGACGTGGGTATGACGTGGGTGATTCCAACGTGACGTGGGTCATTCGAACGTGACGTGGGCGTGAGGTGGGTGATTGGAACGTGACGTGGGCGTGACGTCGGTACTTTGAATGTGACGTGGGAGTGACGTGGGGGCTTCAAACGTGACGTAAGGGTGACATGGGTGCTTACAACGTGACGTGGGCGTGACGTGGGTGATTCCAACGTCATGTGGGGGCTTCGAACGTGACGTGGGCGTGACGTGGGTGCTTCGAACGTCACGTGGGCGTGACTTGGGGTCTTCGATCGTGACGTGGGTGTGACGTTGGTGGTTTCAACGTGACGTGGGCGTCACGGGTGGGCTTCGAACGTGACGTGGGCATGACGTGGGTGATTCGAAGGTGACGTGCGCGTGACGTGGCGGCTTCGAACGTCACGTGGGCGTGACGTGGGGTCTTGAAACGTGACGTGGGCGTGACCTGGGCGATTGGAACGTGACGTGGACGTGACGTGGGTGGTTTCAACGTGACGTGGGCGTCACGTGGGGGCTTCGGAGGTGACGTGGGCCTCACGTGGGGGCTTCGAAAGTGACGTGGGCATGGCGTGGGTGATTCGAAGGTGACGTGGGTGTGACGTGGGGGCTTCGAACGTGACGTGGGCGTGACGTCGGTACTTTGAATGTGACGTGGGAGTGACGTGGGGGCTTCAAACGTGACGTAAGGGTGACATGGGGGCTTGGAACGTGACGTGGGCGTGACGTGGGTGATTCCAACGTCATGTGGGGGCTTCGAACGTGACATGGGCGTGACGTGGGGGCTTCGAACGTGACGTGGGCGTGACGTGGGGGCTTCCAAAATGACGTGGGTGTGACCTGGGTCAATCGAACGTGACGTGGGTGTGACGTGGGGGCTTCGAATGTGACGTGGGCGTGACGTGGGTGATTCGAATGTGACGTGGGCGTGACGTGGGGGCTTCGAACGTCACGTGGGCGTCACGTGGGGGCATCGAACGTGACGTGGGCGTGACCTGGGTGATTGGAACGTGACGTGGGTGTGACGTGGGGGCTTCGATGTTGACGTGGGTGTGACGTGGGTGTTTCGAACCTGACGTTGGTGTTTCGAACGTGACGTGGGTGTGACGTGGGTGCATCGGACGTGATGTGGGCATAACATGGGGGCTACGAACAGTACGCGGGTGTGACGTGGATGCTTCGAATGCGACGTTGGTGTTTCGAACGTGACATGGGTGTGACGTGGGTGCTTGGAACGTGACGTGGGCGGCACGTGGGGGCTTCGAACCTGACGTGGGTGTGACGTGGGGGCATCGATCGTGACGTGGACGTGACGTCGGTACTTTATACCTGATGGGGGTGTGACCTGGGTGATTCGAAGGTGACGTGGGTGTGACGTGGGGGCTTCGACCGTGACGTGGGCATGACGTGGGTGACTCGAACGTGACGTGGGCGTGACGTGGGGGCATCGAAGTTGACGTGGGCGTGACCTGGGTGATTGGAACGTGAAGTGGGTGTGACGTGGGGGCTTCGAACGTGACCTGGGTGTGACGTGGGTGTTTCGAACGTGACGTTGGTGTTTCGAACGTGACATGGGTGTGACGTGGGGGCTTCGAACGTGACGTGGGCGTCACGTGGGGGCTTCGAACATGACGTGGATGTGACGTGGGTGCTTTGGACGTGACGTGGGCGTGACGTGGGGGCTTCGAAAATGATGTGGGTGTGACGTGGGGGCATCGAACGTGACGTGGGCGTGACGTGGGGCTTCGAACGTGACGTGGGCGTGATGTGGGTGATTCGAATGTCACTTGGGCGTGACGTGGGGGCTTCGATGTTGACGTGGGCGTGACCTGGGTGATTGGAAAGTGACGTGGACGTGACGTGGGTGGTTTCAACGTGACGTGAGCGTCACGTGGGGTCCTCGAACGTGACTTGGGCGTCACGTGGGGTCTTCGAAAGTGACGTGGGCATGACGTGGGTGATTCGAAGGTGACGTGGGTGTGACGTGGGGGCTTCGAACGTGACGTGGGTGTGACGTCGGTACTTTGAATGTGACGTGGGCGTGACCTGGGTCATTTGAACGTGACGTGGGAGTGACGTGGGGGCATCGAACGTGACATAAGGGTGACATGGGTGCTTAGAACGTGACGTGGGCGTGATGCAGGTGATTCCAACGTGACGTGGGGCTTCTAATGTGACGTGGGCGTGACGTGGGTGATTCGAACGTGACGTGGGGCTTCGAACGTGACGTGGGCGTGAGGTGGGTGATTGGAACGTGACGTGGGCGTGACGTCGGTACTTTGAAAGTGACGTGGGTGTGACCTGGGTCATTTGAACGTGACGTGGGAGTGACGTGGGGGCTTCAAACGTGACGTAAGGGTGACATGGGCGCTTAGAACGTGACGTGGGCGTGACGTGGGTGATTGGAACGTGACGTGGGCGTGACATAGGCGCTTCGATCATGACGTGGGCGTGACGTGTGTGGTTTCAACGTGACGTGGGTGTCACGTGGGGCATCGAACGTGACGTGGACGTGACGTCGGTACTTTCAATTTGAGGTTGGTGTGACCTGGGTCATTCGAACGTGACGTACATGTGACGTGAGTGATTCCAACGTGACGTGGGGCTTCGAACGTGACGTGGGTGTGACCTGGGTGATTGGAACGTGACGTGGGTGTGACGTGGGGGCTTCGAACGTGACGTGGGTGTGACGTGGGTGTTTCGAACGTGACGTTGGTGTTTCGAACTTGACTTCGGTGTGACGTGGGGGCTTCGGACCTGACGTGGGCGTAACGTGGGGGATTCGAACATGACGCGGGAGTGACGTGGATGCTTCGAATGTGACGTTGGTGTTTGGAACGTGACAGGGGTGTGACGTGGGTGCTTCGAACGTGACGTGGGCGTCACGTGGGGGCTTCGAACATGACGTGGTGTGAGGTGGGTGCTTCGGACGTGACGTGGGCGTGACGTGGGGGCTTCGAAAATGATGTGGGTGTGACGTGGGGGCATCGAACGTGACGTGGGCGTGACATGGGAGTTTCGAACGTGACGTGGACGTGACGTGGTACTTTACATTTGACGTGGGTGTGACCTGGGTCAATCGAACGTGACGTGGGTGTGACGTGGGGGCATCGAACGTGACAAAAGGGTGACATGGGTGCTTAGAACGTGACGTGGGCGTGACGTGGGCAATTCCAACGTGACGTGGGGCTTCGAACGTGACGTGGGCGGGAGGTGGGTGATTCGAATGTCACTTGAGCGTGACGTTGGGGCTTCGAACATCACGTGGGCGTGACGTGGGGGCTTCGATGTTGACGTGGGCGTGAGGTGGGTGATTGGAACGTGACGTGGACGTGACGTGGGTGGTTTCAACGTGACGTGAGCGTCACGTGGGGTCCTCGAACGTGACTTGGGCGTCACGTGGGGTCTTCAAAAGTGACGTGGGCATGACGCGGGTGATTCGAAGGTGACGTGGGTGTGACGCGGGGGCTTCGAACGTGACCTGGGTGTGACGTCGGTACTTTGAATGTGACGTGGGTGTGACCTGGGTCATTTGAACGTGACGTGGGAGTGACGTGGGGGCATCGAACGTGACATAAGGGTGACATGGGTGCTTAGAACGTGACGTGGGCGTGATGCGGGTGATTCCAACGTGACGTGGGGCTTCGAATGTGACGTGGGCGTGAGGTGGGTGATTGGAACGTGACGTGGGCGTGACGTTGGTACTTTGAAAGTGATGTGGGTGTGACCTGGGGGCTTCGAAGGTGACGTGGGCGTGACGTGGGTGATTCCAACGTGACGTGGGTGTTTCGAACGTGACGTGGGCGTGACGTGGGTGATTCGAGCGTGACGTGGGCGTGACGTCGGTACTTTGAAAGTGACGTGGGTGTGACCTGGGTGATTGGAACGTGACGTGGGAGTGACGTGGGGGCTTGAAACGTGACGTAAGGGTGACATGGGTGCTTAGAACGTCACGTGGGAGTGACGTGGGTGATTCGAAGGTGACGTGGGCGTCGAACGTGACGTGGGCGTGATGTGGGTGATTCGAATGTCACTTGGGCGTGACGTGGGTGCTTCGAACGTGACGTGGGCGTGACCTGGGTGATTGGAACGTGACGTGGACGTGACGTGGGTGGTTTCAACGTGACGTGAGCGGCACGTGGGGTCCTCGAACGTGACTTGGGCGTCACGTGGGGTCTTCGAAAGTGACGTGGGCATGACGTGGGTGATTCGAAGGTGACGTGGATGTGACGTGCGGGCTTCGAACGTGACGTGGGTGTGACGTCGGAACTTTGAATGTGACGTGGGTGTGACCTGGGTCATTGGAACGTGACGTGGGAGTGACGTGGGGGCTTCGAACGTGACATAAGGGTGACATGGGTGCTTAGAACGTGACGTGGGCGTGATGCGGGTGATTCCAACGTGACGTGGGGCTTCGAATGTGACGTGGGCGTGAGGTGGGTGATTGGAACGTGACGTGGGCGTGACGTCGGTACTTTCAATGTGACCTGGGTGTGACCTGGGGGCTTCGAACGTGACGTAAGGGCGACATGGGTGCTTAGAACGTGACGTGGGCGTGACGTGGGTGATTCCAACGTGACGTGGGGGCTTCGAACGTGACATGGGCGTGACGTGGGTGTTTCGAACGTGACGTTGGTGTTTCCAACGTGACGTGGGTGTGACGTGGGGGCTTCGAACGTGACGTGGGCATGACGTGGGTGATTCGAAAGTGACGTGGGCGTCACGTGGGAGTTTCGATCATGACGTGGGCGTGACGTGTGTGGTTTCAACGTGACGTGGGTGTCACGTGGGGCATCGAACGTGACGTGGGTGTGACGTCGGTACTTTCAATTTGAGGTTGGTGTGACGTGGGGGCTTCGAACCTGACGTGGGTGTGACGTGGGTGATTCCAACGTGACGTGGGGCTTCGAACGTGACGTGGGAGTGACGTGGGTGATTCAAACGTGACGTGGGGCTTCGAACGTGACGTGGGCGTGAGGTGGGTGATTCGAATGTGACGTGGGCGTGACGTGGGGTCTTCGAACGTGACGTGAGCGCCACGTGGGGGCATCGAAGTTGACGTGGGCGTGACCTGGGTGATTGGAACGTGAAGTGGGTGTGACGTGGGGGCTTCGAACGTGACGTTGGTGTTTCGAATGTGACGTGGGCGTCACGTGGGGGCTTCGAACATGACGTGGATGTGAGGTGGGTGCTTCGGACGTGACGTGGGCATGACGTGGTGGCTTCGAAAATGATGTGGGTGTGACGTGGGTGCATCGAACGTGACGTGGACGTGACGTCGGAGTTTCGAACGTGACGTGGACGTGACGTGGTACTTTACATTTGACGTGGGTGTGACCTGGGTCAATCGAACGTGACGTGGGTGTGACGTGGGTGATTCGAACGTGACGTGGGTGTGACGTGGGTGTTTCGAACGTGACGTTGGTATTTCGAACGTGACGTGGGTGTGACGTGGGTGCATCGGACGTGACGTGGGCGTAACGTGGGGGCTACGAACATTACGCGGGTGTGACGTGGATGCTTCGAATGCGACGTTGGTGTTTCGAACGTGACATGGGTGTGACGTGGGTGCTTGGAACGTGACGTGGGCGTCACGTGGGGGCTTCGAACGTGACGTGGGCGTGACGTGGGCGATTCGAACGTGACGTGGGCGTGACGTCGGAACTTTGAATGTGACGTGGGTGTGACCTGGGTCATTTGATCGTGAGGTGGGCGTGACGTGGGGGCATCGAACGTGACGTGGGCGTGACGTGGGGGCTTCGAACGTGACCTGGGTGTGACGTGGGTGTTTCGAACGTGACGTGGGCGTGACGTCGGTACTTTGAATGTGACGTGGCTGTGACGTGGGTCATTTGAACGTGATGTACGTGTGACCTGTGGGCTTCGAACGTGACGTGGGTGTTTCAAAACTAACGTGGGTGTGACGTAGGGGTATCGAGCGTGACGTAGGTGTTTCCAAACTGACGTGGGTGTGACGTCGGTATGTTGAATGTGACGTGGGTGTGACGTGCATGGTTCGAACGTGAGGTGGGTGTTTTAAATGTGAGCTGGGCGTGACGTGGGTCATTCGAACACGACGTAGGTGTGCCGTGGGGGCTTCGAACGTGACGTGGGCGTGACGTGGATGCTTCGAATGTGACGTTGGTGTTTCGAACGTGACATGGGTGTGACATGGGTGCTTCGAATGTGACGTGGGCGTAACGTGGGGGCTTCGAACCTGACGTGGGTGTGACGTGGGGGCTTCGAAAGTGACGTGGGCGTGACGTGGGGGCTTCGAAAGTGACGTGGGCATGACGTGGGTGATTCGAAGGTGACATGGGTGTGACGTGGGGGCTTCGAACGTGACGTGGGTGTGACGTGGGTGTTTCGAACGTGACGTGGGTGTGACGTCGGTACTTTGAATGTGACGTGGGTGTGACCTGGGTCATTGGAACGTGACGTGGGAGTGACGCGGGGGCTTCGAAAGTGACGTAAGGGTGACATGGGTGCTTAGAACGTGACGTGGGCGTGACGTGGGCGATTCCAACGTGATGTGGGGCTTCGAACGTGACGTGGGCGTGATGTGGGTGATTCGAATGTCACTTGGGCGTGACGTGGGGGCTTCGATGTTGACGTGGGCGTGACGTGGGTGATTGGAACGTGACGTGGACGTGACGTGGGTGGTTTCAACGTGACGTGAGCGTCACGTGGGGTCCTCGAACGTGACTTGGGCGTCACGTGGGGTCTTCGAACGTGACGTGGGCATGACTGGGTGATTCGAAGGTGACGTGGGTGTGACGTGGGGGCTTCGAACGTGACGTGGGTGTGACGTCGGTACTTTGAATGTGACGTGGGTGTGACCTGGGTCATTTGAACGTGACGTGGGAGTGACGTGGGGGCATCGAACGTGACATAAGGCTGACATGGGTGCTTAGAACGTGACGTGGGCGTGATGCAGGTGATTCCAACGTGACGTGGGGCTTCGAATGTGACGTGGGCGTGAGGTGGGTGATTGGAACGTGACGTGGGCGTGACGTCGGTACTTTGAAAGTGACGTGGGTGTGACCTGGGGGCTTCGAACGTGATGTAAGGGCGACATGGGTGCTTAGAACGTGACGTGGGCGTGACGTGGGTGTATCCAACGTGACGTGGGGGTTTCGAACGTGACGTGTGCGTGACGTGGGTGATTCGAGCGTGACGTGGGCGTGACGTCGGTACTTTGAAAGTGACGTGGGTGTGACCTGGGTCATTGGAAGGTGACGTGGGAGTGACGTGGGGGCTTCAGAGGTGACGTATGGGTGACATGGGTGCTTAGAACGTGACGTGGGCGTGACGTGGGTGATTCCAACGTCATGTGGGGGCTTCGAACGTGACGTGGGTGTGACGTGGGTGCATCGGACGTGATGTGGGCATAACGTGGGGGCTACGAACATTATGCGGGTGTGACGTGGATGCTTCGAATGCGACGTTGGTGTTTCGAACGTGACATGGGTGTGACGTGGGTGCTTGGAACGTGACGTGGGCGTCACGTGGGGGCTTCGGACATGACGGGGGTGTGACGTGGGGGCATCGATCGTGACGTGGACGTGACGTCGGTACTTTATACCTGATGGGGGCGTGACGTGGGGGCATCGAACGTGACGTGGGTGTGACGTGGGGGCTTCGAACGTGACGTGGGCATGACGTCGGTGATTCGAACGTCACGTGAGCGCCACGTGGGTGCATCGAAGTTGACGTGGGCGTGACCTGGGTGATTGGACCGTGAAGTGGGTGTGACGTGGGGGCTTCGAACGTGACGTGGGTGTGACGTGGGTGTTTCGAACGTGACGTTGGTGTTTCGAACGTGACATGGGTGTGACGTGGGTGCTTCGAACGTGACGTGGGCGTCACGTGGGGGCTTCGAACATGACGTGGATGTGACGTGGGTGCTTCGGACGTGACGTGGGCGTGACGTGGGGGCTTCGAAAATGATGTGGGTATGACGTGGGGGCATCGAACGTGACGTGGGCGTGACGTGGGAGTTTCGAACGTGACGTGGATGTGACGTGGTACTTTACATTTGACGTGGGTGTGACCTGGGTCAATCGAACGTGACGTGGGTGTGACGTGGGTGTTTCGAACGTCACGTGGGCATGACGTGGGTGGTTCGAAAGTGATTTGGGCGAGAATGGGTACTTTACATTTGACGTGGGTGTGACCTGGGTGATGCGAACGTGACGTGGGCGTCACGTGGGGGCATCGAACGTGACGTGGCCGTCACGTGGGGGCTTCGAAAGTGACGTGGACGTCACGTGGGTGATTCGAAGGTGACGTGGGCGTGACGTGGGGGCTTCGAACGTGACGTGGGCGTGACGTGGGTGATTCGAACGTGACGTGGGCGTGACGTCGGTACTTTGAATGTGACGTGGGTGTGACGTGGGTCATTTGAACGTGACGTGGGACTGACACGGGGGCTTCGAACGTGACGTAAGGGTGACATGGGTGCTTAGAACGTGACGTGGGCATGACGTGGGTGATTCCAACGTGACGTGGGGCTTCGAACGTGACGTGGGCGTGAGGTGGGTGATTCGAATGTCACTTGGGCGTGACGTGGGGGCTTCGATGTTGACGTGGGCGTGACCTGGGTGATTGGAACGTGACGTGGACGTGACGTGGGTGGTTTCAATGTGACTTGGGCGTCACGTGGGGTCTTCGAAAGTGACGTGGGCATGACAGGGTGATTCGAAGGTGACGTGGGTGTGACGTGCGGGCTTCGAACGTGACGTGGGTGTGACGTCGGTACTTTGAATGTGACGTGGGTGTGACCTGGGTCATTGGAACGTGACGTGGGAGTGACGTGGGGGCATCGAACGTGACGTAAGGGTGACATGGGTGCTTAGAACGTGACGTGGGCGTGATGCAGGTGATTCCAACGTGACGTGGGGCTTCGAATGTGACGTGGGCGTGAGGTGGATGATTGGAACTTGACGTGGGCGTGACGTCGGTACTTTGAAAGTGACGTGGGTGTGACCTGGGGGCTTCGAACGTGACGTAAGGGCGACATGGGTGCTTAGAACGTGACGTGGGCGTCAAGTGGGTGATTCCAACGTGACGTGGGTGTTTCGGACGTGACGTGGGCGTGACGTGGGTGATTCGAAGGTGACGTGGGCGTGACGTGGGGGCATAGAACGTGACGTGCGTGTGAGGTGGGTGATTGGAACGTGACGTGGGCGTGACGTCGGTACTTTGAAAGTGACGTGGGTGTGACCTGGGTCATTTGAACGTAACGTGGGAGTGACGTGGGGGCTTCGAACGTGATGTGGGTGTGACGTGGGCGATTCCAACGTGATGTGGGGCTTCGAACGTGACGTGGGCAGCATGTGGGTGATTCGAAGCTGTCGTGGGCGTGACGTGGGGGCTTCGAACGTCACGTGGGCGTGACGTGGGGGCTTCAAACGTGACGTGGGCGTGACCTGGGTGATTGGAACGTGACGTGGGCGTGACGTCGGAACTTTGAAAGTGACGTGGGTGTGACCTGGGTCATTTGATCGTGAGGTGGGCGTGACGTGGGGGCATCGAACGTGACGTGGGCGTGACGTGGGGGCTTCGAACGTGACCTGGGTGTGACGTGGGTGATTCGAAGGTGACGTGGGCCTCACGTGGGGGCTTCGAACATGACGTGGATGTGAGGTGGGTGCTTCGGACGTGACGTGGGCGTGACGTCGGGGCATCGAAAATGACGTGGGTGTGACGTGGGGGCATCGATCGTGACGTGGACGTGATGTGGTACTTTACATTTGACGTGGGTGTGACCTGGGTCAATCGAACCTGACGTGTGTGTGACGTGGGGGCTTCGAATGTGACGTGGGCGTGACGTGGGTGATTCGAATGTGACGTGGGCGTGACGTGGGGGCATCGAACGTGACGTGGGCATGACGTCGGTGATTCGAACGTGACGTGGGCATGACGTCGGTGATTCGAACGTGACGTGGGTGTGACGTGGGGGCTTCGAACGTCACCTGGGTGTGACGTGGGTGTTTCGAATGTGACGTGGGCGTGACTTCGGTACTTTGAATGTGACGTGGGTGTGACCTGGGTCATTTGAACGTGATGTACGTGTGACGTGCGGGCTTCGAACGTGACGTGGGTGTTTCAAAACTAACGTGGGTGTGACGTCGGTATGTTGAATGTGACGTGGGTGTGACGTGCATGGTTCGAACGTGAGGTGGGTGTTTTAAATGTGAGCTGGGCGTGACGTGGGTCATTCGAACATGACGTAGGTGTGACGTGGGGGCTTCGATCGTGACTGGGCGTGACGTGGGTCATTTGAACGTGACGTGGGCGTGACGTGGGTGATTCGAATGTGACGTGGGCGTGACGTGGGGGCTTCGAACGCCACGTGAGCTTCACGTGGGGGCTTCGAACGTGACGTGGGCGTGACGTGGGGGCTTCAAGCGTGACCTGGGTGTGACGTGGGTGTTTCGAAGGTGACGTGGGCGTGACGTCAGTACTTTGAATGTGACGTGGGTGTGACCTGGGTCATTTGATCGTGACGTGGACGTGACGTGGGTGGTTTCAACGTGACGTGGGCATCACGGGTGGGCTTCGAACGTGACGTGGGCGTGACGTGGGTGATTCGAAGGTGACGTGGGTGTGACGTGCGGGCTTCGAACGTGACGTGGGTGTGACGTCGGTACTTTGAATGTGACGTGGGTGTCACCTGGGTCATTGGAACGTGACGTGGGAGTGACGTGGGGGCTTCGAACATGACATAAGGGTGACATGGGTGCTTAGAACGTGACGTGGGCGTGATGCGGGTGATTCCAACGTGACGTGGGGCTTCGAATGTGACGTAGGCGTGAGGTGGGTGATTGGAACGTGACGTGGGCGTGACGTCGGTACTTTCAATGTGACGTGGGTGTGACCTGGGGGCTTCGAACGTGACGTAAGGGCGACATTGGTGCTTAGAGCGTGACGTGGGCGTGACGTGGGCGATTCCAACGTGACGTGGGGGCTTCGAACGTGACATGGGCGTGACGTGGGTGTTTCGAACGTGACGTTGGTGTTTCCAACGTGACGTGGGAGTGACGTGGGGGCTTCGAACGTGACGTGGGCATGACGTGGGTGATTCGAACGTGACGTGGGCGTGACGTGGGGGCATCGAACGTGACGTGGGTGTGACGTGGGGGCTTCGAACGCCACGTGGGCATGGCGTCGGTGACGCGAACGTGACGTGGGCATGACGTCGGTGATTCGAACGTGACGTGGGTGTGACGTGGGGGCATCGAACGTGACGTGGGTGTGACGTGGGTGTTTCGAACCTGACGTGGGCGTGACGTCGGTACTTTGAATGTGACGTGGGTGTGACGTGGGTCATTCGAACGTGATGTACGTGTGACGTGCGGGCTTCGAACGTGACGTGGGTGTTTCAAAACTAACGTGGGTGTGACGTAGGGGTATCGAACGTGACGTAGGTGTTTCCAAACTGACGTGGGTGTGACGTCGGTATGTTGAATGTGACGTGGGTGTGACGTGCATGGTTCGAACGTGAGGTGCGTGTTTTAAATGTGAGCTGGGCGTGACGTGGGTCATTCGAACACGACGTAGGTGTGACGTGGGGGCTTCGAACGTGACGTGGGCGTGACGTGGATGCTTCGAATGTGACGTTGGTGTTTCGAACGTGACATGGGTGTGACATGGGTGCTTCGAATGTGACGTGGGCGTAAGGTGGGCGCTTCGAACCTGACGTGGGAGTGACGTGGGGGCTTCGAAAGTGACGTGGGTGTGACGTGGGTCATTTGAACGTGACGTGGGCGTGCCGTGGGTGATTCCAACGTGACGTGGGGCTTCAAACGTGACGTCGGCGTGATGCGGGTGATTCGAATGTCACTTGGGCGTGACGTGGGGGCTTCGAACGTCACGTGGGCGTGACGTGGGGGCTTCGATGTTGACGTGGGCGTGACCTGGGTGATTGGAATCTGACGTGGACGTGACGTGGGTGGTTTTACCTGACGTGAGCGTCACGTGGTGTCCTCGAACGTGACTTGGGCGTCACGTGGGGTCTTCGAAAGTGACGTGGGCATGACGTGGGTGATTCGAAGGTGACGTGGGTGTGACGTGCGGGCTTCGAACGTGACGTGGGTGTGACGTCGGTACTTTGAATGTGACGTGGGTGTGACCTGGGTCATTGGAACGTGACGTGGGAGTGACGTGGGGGCTTCGAACATGACATAAGGGTGACATGGGTGCTTAGAACGTGACGTGGGCGTGATGCGGGTGATTCCAACGTGACGTGGGGCTTCGAATGTGACGTGGGCGTGAGGTGGGTGATTGGAACGTGACGTGGGCGTGACGTCGGTACTTTCAATGTGACCTGGGTGTGACCTGGGGGCTTCGAACGTGACGTAAGGGCGACATAGGTGCTTAGAACGTGACGTGGGCGTGACGTGGGTGATTCCAACGTGACGTGGGGGCTTCGAACGTAACATGGGCGTGACGTGGGTGTTTCGAACGTGACGTTGGTGTTTCCAACGTGACGTGGGTGTGACGTGGGGGCTTCGAACGTCACGTGGGCATGACGTGGGTGATTCGAAAGTGACGTGGGCGTCACGTGGGAGTTTCGATCATGACGTGGGCGTGACGTGTGTGGTTTCAACGTGACGTGGGTGTCACGTGGGGCATCGAATGTGACGTGGACGTGACGTCGGTACTTTCAATTTGAGGTTGGTGTGACCTGGCTCATTCGAACGTGACGTACATGTGACGTGGGTGATTCCAACGTGACGTGGGGCTTCGAACGTGACGTGGGAGTGACGTGGGTGATTCCAACGTGACGTGGGGCTTCGAACGTGACGTGGGCGTGACGTGGGTGATTCGAATGTGACGTGAGCGTGACGTGGGGTCTTCGAACGTGACGTGAGCGCCACGTGGGTGCATCGAAGTTGACGTGGGCGTGACCTGGGTGATTGGAACGTGAAGTGGGTGTGACGTGGGGGCTTCGAACGTGACAGGGGTGTGACGTGGGTGCTTCGAACGTGACATTGGTGTTTCGAATGTGACGTGGGCGTCACGTGGGGGCTTCGAACATGACGTGGATGTGACGTGGGTGCTTCGGACGTGACGTGGGCATGACGTGGGGGCTTTGAAAATGATGTGGGTGTGACGTGGGTGCATCGAACGTGACGTGGGCGTGACGTGGGAGTTTCGAACGTGACGTGGACGTGACGTGGTACTTTACATTTGACGTGGGTGTGACCTGGGTCAATCGAACGTGACGTGGGCGTGACGTGGGCGATTCGAATGTGACGTGGGCGTCACGTGGGGGCTTCGAAAATGACGTGGATGTGACGTGGGTGCATCGAACGTGCCGTGGGCGTGACGTGGGAGTTTCGAACGTGACGTGGACGTTACATGGTACTTTACATTTGACGTGGGTGTGACCTGGGTCAATCGAACGTGACGTGGGTGTGACGTGGGGGCTTCGAACGTGACGTGGGTGTGACGTGGGTGTTTCGAACCTGACGTTGGTATTTCGAACGTGACGTGGGTGTGACGTGGGTGCATCGGACGTGACGTGGGCGTAACGTGGGGGCTACGAACATTACGCGGGTGTGACGTGGATGCTTCGAATGCGACGTTGGTGTTTCGAACGTGACATGGGTGTGACGTGGGTGCTTGGAACGTGACGTGGGCGTCACGTGGGGCCTTCGAACATGACGTGGGTGTGACGTGGGGGCATCGATCGTGACGTGGACGTGACGTCGGTACTTTATACCTGATGGGGGTGTGACGTGGGTCATTCGAACGTGACGTGGGCGTGACGTGGGGGCTTCGAACGTGACGTGGGCATGACGTGGGTGATTCGAACGTGACGTGGGCGTGACGTGGGGGCATCGAACGTGAAGTGGGTGTGACGTGGGGGCTTCGAACGCCACGTGGGCATGGCGTCGGTGACGCGAACGTGACGTGGGCATGACTGGGTGATTCGAAGGTGACGTGGGTGTGACGTGGGGGCATCGAACGTGACGTGGGCATGACGTGGGTGATTCGAACGTGACGTGGGCGTGACGTGGGGGCATCGAACGTGACGTGGGTGTGACGTGGGGGCTTCGAACGCCACGTGGGCATGGCGTCGGTGATGCGAACGTGACGTGGGCATGACGTCGGTGATTCGAAGGTGACGTGGGTGTGACGTGGGGGCATCGAACGTGACGTGGGTGTGACGTGGGTGTTTCGAACGTGACGTGGGCGTGACGTCGGTGCTTTGAATGTGACGTGGGTGTGACGTGGGTCATTCGAACGTGATGTACGTGTGACGTGGGTGCTTCGAACGTGACGTGGGTGTTTCAAAACTAACGTGGGTGTGACGTAGGGGTATCGAACGTGACGTAGGTGTTTCCAAACTGACGTGGGTGTGACGTCGGTATGTTGAATGTGACGTGGGTGTGACGTGCATGGTTCGAACGTGAGGTGGGTGTTTTAAATGTGAGCTGGGCGTGACGTGGGTCATTCGAACATGACGTAGGTGTGACGTGGGGGCTTCGAACGTGACGTGGGCGTGACGTGGATGCTTCGAATGTGACGTTGGTGTTTCGAACGTGACATGGGTGTGACATGGGTGCTTCGAATGTGACGTGGGCGTAAGGTGGGGGCTTCGAACCTGACGTGGGTGTGACGTGGGGGCTTCGAACGTGACGTGGGTGTGACGTGGGTCATTTGAACGTGACGTGGGCGTGACGTGGGTGATTCCAACGTGACGTGGGGCTTCGAACGTGACGTCGGCGTGATGCGGGTGATTCGAATGTCACTTGGGCGTGAAGTGGGGGCTTCGAACGTCACGTGGGCGTGACGTGGGGGCTTCGATGTTGACGTGGGCGTGACCTGGGTGATTGGAATGTGACGTGGACGTGACGTGGGTGGTTTCAACCTGACGTGAGCGTCACGTGGTGTCCTCGAACGTGACTTGGGCGTCACGTGGGGTCTTCGAAAGTGACGTGGGCATGACAGGGTGATTCGAAGGTGACGTGGGTGTGACGTGGGGGCTTCGAACGTGACGTGGGTGTGACGTCGGTACTTTGAATGTGACGTGGGTGTGACCTGGGTCATTGGAACGTGACGTGGGAGTGACGTGGGGGCATCGAACGTGACATAAGGGTAACATGGGTGCTTAGAACATGACGTGGGCGTGATGCGGGTGATTCCAACGTGACGTGGGGCTTCGAATGTGACGTGGGCGTGAGGTGGGTGATTCGAACGTGACGTGGGCGTGACGTCGGTACTTTGAAAGTGACGTGGGTGTGACCTGGGGGCTTCGAAGGTGACGTAAGGGCGACATGGGTGCTTAGAACGTGACGTGGGCGTGACGTGGGTGATTCCAACGTGACGTGGGGGTTTCGAACGTGACGTGGGCGTGACGTGGGTGATTCGAGCGTGACGTGGGCGTGACGTGGGGGCATGGAACGTGACGTGGATGTGACGTGGGTGATTCCAACTTGACGTGGGCGTGACGTCGGTACTTTGAAAGTGACGTGGGTGTGACCTGGGTCATTTGAACGTGACGTGGGAGTGACGTGGGGGCTTCGGAGGTGACGTAAGGGTGACATGGGTGCTTAGAACGTGACGTGGGCGTGACGTGGGCTACTCCAACGTGACGTGGGGCTTCGAACGTGACGTGGGCTTGACGCGGGTGATTGGTAGGTGACGTGGGCGTGAGGTGGGTGATTCGAAAGTGACGTCGGTGTGGCGTGGGTGCTTCGAACGTCACGTGGGCGTGACTTGGGGTCTTCGATCGTGACGTGGGTGTGACGTTGGTGGTTTCAACGTGACGTGGGCGTCACGGGTGGGCTTCGAACGTGACGTGGGCATGACGTGGTGATTCGAACCTGACGTGCGCGTGACGTGGGGGCTTCGAACGTGACGTGGGCGTGACCTGGGTGATTGGAACGTGACGTGGACGTGACGTGGGTGGTTTCAACGTGACGTGGTCGTCACGTGGGGGCTTCGGAAGTGACGTGGGCCTCACGTGGGGGCTTCGAAAGTGACGTGGGCATGGCGTGGGTGATTCGAAGGTGACGTGGGTTTGACGTGGGGGCTTCGAACGTGACGTGGGCGTGACGTGGGTGATTCGAACGTGACGTGGGCGTGACGTCGGAACTTTGAATGTGACGTGGGTGTGACCTGGGTCTTTTGATCGTGACGTGGGCGTGACGTGGGGGCATCGAACGTGACGTAAGGGTGACATGGGTGCTTAGAACGTGACGTTGGTGTGACGTGGGTGATTCCAACGTGACGTGGGCTTCGAATGTGACGTGGGCGTGACCTGGGTGATTGGAACGTGACGTGGGCGTCACGTGGGGGCTTCGAACGTGACGTGGGCGTGACGTGGGTGATTCGAACGTGACGTGGGCGTGACGTCGGAACTTTGAATGTGACGTGGGTGTGACCTGGGTCATTTGATCGTGAGGTGGGCGTGACGTGGGGGCATCGAACGTGACGTGGGCGTGACGTGGGGGCTTCGAACGTGACCTGGGTGTGACGTGGGTGTTTCGAACGTGACGTGGGCGTGACGTCGGTACTTTGAAAGTGACGTGGGTGTGACCTGGTTCATTTGAACGTGATGTACGTGTGACGTGTGGGCTTCGAACGTGACGTGGGTGTTTCAAAACTAACGTGGGTGTGACGTAGGGGTATCGAACGTGACGTAGGTGTTTCCAAACTGACGTGGGTGTGACGTCGGTATGTTGAATGTGACGTGGGTGTGACGTGCATGGTTCGAACGTGAGGTGGGTGTTTTAAATGTGAGCTGGGCGTGACGTGGGTCATTCGAACATGACGTAGGTGTGACGTGGGGGCTTCGAACGTGACGTGGGCGTGACGTGGGTCATTTGAACGTGACGTGGGCGTGACGTGGGTGATTCCAACGTGACGTGGGTCATTTGAACGTGACCTGGGCGTGACGTGGGTGATTCCAACGTGACGTGGGGTTTTGAACGTGACGTGGGCGTGACGTGGGTGATTCGAATGTGACGTGGGCGTGACGTGGGGGCTTCGAACGCCAGGTGAGCTTCACGTGGGGGCATCGAACGTGACGTGGGCGTGACGTGGGGGCTTCAAGCGTGACCTGGGTGTGACGTGGGTGATTCAAACGTGACGTGGGCGTGACGTCAGTACTTTGAATGTGACGTGGGTGTGACCTGGGTGATGCGAACGTGACGTGGGAGTCACGTGGGGGCATCGAACGTGACGTGGGCGTCACGTGGGGGCATCGAAAGTGACGTGGACGTCACGTGGGTGCTTCGAACGTGACGTGGGCGTGACGTGGGTGATTCCAGCGTGACGTGGGCGTGACGTGGGTGATTCGAACGTGACGTGGGCGTGACGTCGGTACTTTGAATGTGACGTGGGTGTGACCTGGGTCATTGGAACGTGACGTGGGAGTGACGCGGGGGCTTCGAACGTGACGTAAGGGTGACATGGGTGCTTAGAACGTGACGTGGGCGTGACGTGGGCGATTCCAACGTGACGTGGGGCTTCGAACGTGACGTGGGCGTGATGTGGGTGATTCGAATGTCACTTGGGCGTGACGTGGGGGCTTCGATGTTGACGTGGGCGTGACGTGGGTGATTGGAACGTGACTTGGGCGTGACGTGGGTGGTTTCAACGTGACTTGGGCGTCACATGGGGTCCTCGAACGTGACTTGGGCGTCACGTGGGGTCTTCGAAAGTGACGTGGGCATGACTGGGTGATTCGAAGGTGACGTGGGTGTGACGTGGGGGCTTCGAACGTGACGTGGGTGTGACGTCGGTACTTTGAATGTGACGTGGGTGTGACCTGGGTCATTGGAACGTGACGTGGGAGTGACGTGGGGGCATCGAACGTGACATAAGGGTGACATGGGTGCTTAGAACGTGACGTGGGCGTGATGCAGGTGATTCCAACGTGACGTGGGGCTTCGAATGTGACGTGGGCGTGACGTGGGTGATTCGAACGTGACGTGGGCGTGACGTCGGTACTTTGAAAGTGACGTGGGTGTGACCTGGGGGCTTCGAACGTGACGTAAGGGCGACATGGGTGCTTAGAACGTGACGTGGGCGTGACGTGGGTGATTCCAACGTGACGTGGGGGTTGCGAACGTGACGTGGGCGTGACGTGGGTGATTCGAGCGTGACGTGGGCGTGACGTCGGTACTTTGAAAGTGACGTGGGTGTGACCTGGGTCATTTGAACGTGACGTGGGCGTGACGTGGGGGCTTCAAACGTCACGTGGGCGTGACATGGGTGATTGGAACGTGACGTGGACGTGACGTGGGTGGTTTCAACGTGACGTGGGCGTCACGTGGGGGCTTCGGAGGTGACGTGGGCCTCACGTGGGGGCTTCGAAAGTGACGTGGGCATGACGTGGGTGATTCGAAGGTGACGTGGGTGTGACGTGGGGGCTTCGATCGTGACGTGGGCATGACGTGGGTGTTTCGAACGTGACGTGGGTGTGACGTCGGTACTTTGAATGTGACGTGGGTGTGACCTGGGTCATTCAAAAGTGATGTACGTGTGACGTGTGGGCTTCGAACGTGACGTGGGTGTTTCAAAACTAACGTGGGTGTGAAGTAGGGGTATCGAACGTGACGTAGGTGTTTCCAAACTGACGTGGGTGTCACGTCGGTATGTTGAATGTGACGTGGGTGTGACGTGCATGGTTCGAACGTGAGGTGGGTGTTTTAAATGTGAGCTGGGCGTGACGTGGGTCATTCGAACACGACGTAGGTGTGACGTGGGGGCTTCGAACGTGACGTGGGCGTGACGTGGATGCTTCGAATGTGACGTTGGTGTTTCGAACGTGACATGGGTGTGACATGGGTGCTTCGAATGTGACGTGGGCGTAAGGTGGGGGCTTCGAACCTGACGTGGGAGTGACGTGGGGGCTTCGAAAGTGACGTGGGTGTGACGTGGGTCATTTGAACATGACGTGCGCGTGCCGTGGGTGATTCCAACGTGACGTGGGGCTTCAAACGTGACGTCGGCGTGATGCGGGTGATTCGAATGTCACTTGGGCGTGACGTGGGGGCTTCGAACGTCACGTGGGCGTGACGTGGGGGCTTCGATGTTGACGTGGGCGTGACCTGGGTGATTGGAATGTGACGTGGACGTGACGTGGGTGGTTTCAACCTGACGTGAGCGTCACGTGGTGTCCTCGAACGTGACTTGGGCGTCACGTGGGGTCTTCGAAAGTGACGTGGGCATGACGTGGGTGATTCGAAGGTGACGTGGGTGTGACGTGCGGGCTTCGAACGTGACGTGGGTGTGACGTCGGTACTTTGAATGTGACGTGGGTGTGACCTGGGTCATTGGAACGTGACGTGGGAGTGACGTGGGGGCTTCGAACATGACATAAGGGTGACATGGGTGCTTAGAACGTGACGCGGGCGTGATGCGGGTGATTCCAACGTGACGTGGGGCTTCGAATGTGACGTGGGCGTGAGGTGGGTGATTGGAACGTGACGTGGGCGTGACGTCGGTACTTTCAATGTGACCTGGGTGTGACCTGGGGGCTTCGAACGTGACGTAAGGGCGACATAGGTGCTTAGAACGTGACGTGGGCGTGACGTGGGTGATTCCAACGTGACGTGGGGGCTTCGAACGTGACATGGGCGTGACGTGGGTGTTTCGAACGTGACGTTGGTGTTTCCAACGTGACGTGGGTGTGACGTGGGGGCTTCGAACGTCACGTGGGCATGACGTGGGTGATTCGAAAGTGACGTGGGCGTCACGTGGGAGTTTCGATCATGACGTGGGCATGACGTGTGTGGTTTCAACGTGACGTGGGTGTCACGTGGGGCATCGAACGTGACGTGGACGTGGCGTCGGTACTTTCAATTTGAGGTTGGTGTGACCTGGGTCATTAGAACGTGACGTACATGTGACGTGGGTGATTCCAACGTGACGTGGGGCTTCGAACGTGACGTGGGTGTGACCTGGGTGATTGGAACGTGACGTTGGTGTTTCGAACTTGACTTCGGTGTGACGTGGGTGCTTCGGACGTGACGTGGCGTCACATGGGGGCTTCGAACATGACGTGGATGTGAGGTGGGTGCTTCGGACGTGACGTGGGCGTGACGTGGGGGCTTCGAAAATGATGTGGGTGTGACGTGGGTGCATCGAACGTGACGTGGGCGTTACGTGGGAGTTTCGAACGTGACGTGGACGTGACGTGGGGGCTTCCAAAATGATGTGAGTGTGACGTGGGGGAATCGAACGTGACGTGGGCGTGACGTGGCTGATTCCAACGTGACGTGGGCATGACGTGGGTGGTTCGAAAGTGATTTGGGCGAGAATGGGTACTTTACATTTGACGTGGGTGTGACCTGGGTGATGCGAACGTGACGTGGGCGTCACGTGGGGGCATCGAACATGATGTGGGCGTGACGTGGGGGCTTCGAACGTGACATGGGTGTGACATGGGTGCTTCGAACGTGACGTGGGCGTCACGTGGGAGCTTCGAAAGTGACGTGGACGTCACGTGGGTGATTCGAAGCTGACGTGGGTGTGACGTGGGGGCTTCGAACGTGACCTGGGTGTGAGGCGGGTGTTTCGAACGTGACGTGGGCGTGACGTCGGTACTTTGAATGTGACGTGGGTGTGACCTGGGTCATTTGAACGTGACGTGGGAGTGACGCGGGGGCTTCGAACGTGACGTAAGGGTGACATGGGTGCTTAGAACGTGACGTGGGCGTGACGTGGGCGATTCCAACGTGACGTGGGGCTTCGAACGTGACGTGGGCGTTTTGTGGGTGATTCGAATGTCACTTGGGCGTGACGTGGGGGCTTCGATGTTGACGTGGGCGTGACCTGGGTGATTGGAACGTGACGTGGACGTGACGTGGGTGGTTTCAACGTGACGTGAGCGTCACGTGGGGTCCTCGAACGTGACTTGGGCGTCACGTGGGGTCTTCGAAAGTGACGTGGGCATGACTGGGTGATTCGAAGGTGACGTGGGTGTGACGTGGGGGCTTCGAACGTGACGTGGGTGTGACGTCGGTACTTTGAATGTGACGTGGGTGTGACCTGGGTCATTGGAACGTGACGTGGGAGTGTCGTGGGGGCATCGAACGTGACATAAGGGTGACATGGGTGCTTAGAACGTGACGTGGGAGTGACATGGGTGATTCCAACGTGACGTGGGCTTCGAACGTGACGTGGGCGTGACGTGAACGATTGGAACGTGACGTGGGCGTGAGGTGGGTGATTCGAAGGTGACGTGGGTGTGACGTGCGTGCTTAGGACGTGAGGTGGGCGTGTCGTGGGTGCTTCGAACGTGACGTGGGCATGACATAAGCGCTTCGATCGTGACGTGGGCGTGACGTGTGTGGTTTCAACGTGACGTGGGTGTCACGTGAGGCATCGCACGTGACGTGGGCGTGACGTGTGTGGTTTCAACGTGACGTGGGCGTCACGGGTAGGCTTCGAACGTGACGTGGGCATGACGTGGGTGATTCGAAGGTGACGTGGGCGTGACGTGGGTGATTCCAAAGTGACGTGGGTGTGACGTTGGTACTTTGAAAGTGACGTGGGTGTGACCTGGGTCATTTGAACGTGACGTGGGCGTGACGTTTGGGCTTCGAACGTGACGTAAGGGTGACATGGGAGATTAGAACGTGATGTGGGCGTGACGTCGGTACTTTGAAAGTGACATGGGTGTGACCTGGATCATTTGAACGTGACGTGGGAGTGACGTGGGGGCTTCAAACGTGACGTAAGGGTGACATGGGTGCTTAGAACGTGACGTGGGCGTGATGCGGGTGATTCCAACGTGACGTGGGGCTTCGAATGTGACATGGGCGTGAGGTGGGTGATTGGAACGTGACGTTGGTGTTTCCAACGTGACGTGGGTGTGACGTGGGGGCTTCGAACGTGACGTGGGCATGACGTGGGTGATTCGAAAGTGACGTGGGCGTGACGTCGGTACTTTGAAAGTGACGTGGGTGTGACCTGGGGACTTCGAACGTGACGTAAGGGCGACATGGGTGCTTAGAACGTGACGTGGGCGTGACGTGGGGGCATCGAACGTGACGTGGGGGTTTCGAACGTGACGTGGGCGTGACGTGGGTGATTCGAGCGTGACGTGGGCGTGATGTCGGTACTTTGAAAGTGACGTGGGTGTGACCTGGGGGCTTCAAACGTGACGTAAGGGTGACATGGGAGATTAGAACGTGACGTGGGCGTGACGTGGGTGATTCGAATATGACGTGGGCATGACGTGGGTGATTCGAACGTGACGTGGGCGTGATATAGGCGTTTCGATCATGACATGGGCGTGACGTGTGTGGTTTCAACGTGACGTGGGTGTGACGTGGGGGCTTCGAACGTGACGTCGGCCTCTCGTGGGGGCTTTGAAAGTGACTTGGGCGTGACGTGGGTGAATCGAAGGTGACGTGGGTATGACGTGGGTTCTTCGAACGTGACGTGGGCATGACGTGGGTGATTCGAACGTGACGTGGGCGTGACGTGGGTGATTCGAAAGTGACGTGGGCGTGACGTGGGTGATTCGAAAGTGATGTCGGTGTGACAGGGTGTTTCGGACGTGACGTGGGTGTGACGTGGGTGCTTCGAACGTGACGTGGGCGTGACATAGGCGCTTCGATCATGACGTGGGCGTGACGTGTGTGGTTTCAACGTGACGTGGGTGTCACGTGGGGCATCGAACGTGACGTGGACGTGACGTCGGTACTTTCAATTTGAGGTTGGTGTGACCTGGGTCATTCGAACGTGACGTACATGTGACGTGGGTGATTCCAACGTGACGTGGGGCTTCGAACGTGACGTGGGTGTGACCTGGGTGATTGGAATGTGACGTGGGTGTGACGTGGGGGCTTCGAACCTGACTTGGGCGTGAATGGGTGTTTCGAATGTGACATGGGCGTGACGTGGGGTCTTCGAACGTGACGTGAGCGCCACGTGGGGGCATCGAAGTTGACGTGGGCGTGACCTGGGTGATTGGAACGTGAAGTGGGTGTGACGTGGGGGCTTCGAACGTGACGTGGGTGTGACGTGGGGGCATCGAACGTGACGTTGGTGTTTCGAACGTGACGTGGGTGTGACGTGGGGGCATCGAACGTGACGTGGGCGTGACGTGGGAGTTTCGAACGTGACGTGGACGTGACGTGGTACTTTACATTTGACGTGGGTGTGACCTGGGTCAATCGAACGTGACGTGGGTGTGACGTGGGGGCTTCTAACGTGACGTGGGTGTGACGTGGGTGTTTCGAACCTGACGTTGGTATTTCGAACGTGACGTGGGTGTGACGTGGGTGCATCGGATGTGACGTGGGCTTAACGTGGGGGCTACGAACATTACGCGGGTGTGACATGGATGCTTCGAATGCGACGTTGGTGTTTCGAACGTGACGTGGACGTGGCGTGGTACTTTACATTTGACGTGGGTGTGACCTGGCTCAATCGAACGTGACGTGGGTGTGACGTGGGGGCTTCGAATGTGACGTGGGCGTGACGTGGGTGATTCGAATGTGACGTGGGCGTGACGTGGGTGTTTCGAACGTGACGTGGGCGTCACGTCGGGGCATCGAACGTGACGTGGGCGTGACCTGGGTGATTGGAACGTGACGTGGGCGTGACGTGGGGGCTTCGAACGTGACGTGGGTGTGACGTGGGTGTTTCGAACCTGACGTTGGTATTTCGAAGGTGACGTGGGTGTGACGTGGGTGCATCGGACGTGACGTGGGCATAACGTGGGGGCTACGAACATTATGCGGGTGTGACGTGGATGCTTCGAATGCGACGTTGGTGTTTCGAACGTGACATGGGTGTGACGTGGGTGCTTGGAACGTGACGTGGGCGGCACGTGGGGGCTTCGAACATGACGTGGCTGTGACGTGGGGGCATCGATCGTGACGTGGACGTGACGTCGGTACTTTATACCTGATGGGGGTGTGACGTGGGTCATTCGAACGTGACGTGGGTGTGACGTGGGGGCTTCTAACGTGACGTGGGCATGACGTGGGTGATTCGAACGTGACGTGGGTGTGACGTCGGTGATTCGAACGTGACGTGGGCGTGACCTGGGTGATTGGAACGTGACGTGGGTGTGACGGGGGGGATTCGAACGTGACGTGGGCGTGACGTGGGTGTTTCGAACGTGACGTTGGTATTTCGAACGTGACGTGGGTGTGACGTGGGTGCATCGGACGTGACGTGGGCATAACGTGGGGGCTACGAACATTACGCGGGTGTGACGTGGATGCTTCGAATGCGACGTTGGTGTTTCGAACGTGACATGGGTGTGACGTGGGTGCTTGGAACGTGACGTGGGCGGCACGTGGGGGCTTCGAACATGACGGGGGTGTGACGTGGGGGCATCGATCGTGACGTGGACGTGACGTCGGTACTTTATACCTGATGGGGGCGTGACGTGGGGGCATCGAACGTGACGTGGGTGTGACGTGGGGGCTTCGAACGTGACGTGGGCATTTCGTGGGTGATTCGAACGTGACGTGGGCATGACGTGGGTGATTCGAACGTGACGTGGGCGTGACGTGGGTGATTCCAACGTGACGTGGGGCTTCGAACATGACGTGGGCGTGACGTGGGGGCTTCGAAAGTGACGTGGGCATGACGTGGGTGATTCAAAGGTGACATGGGTGTGACGTGGGGGCTTCGAACCTGACCTGGGTGTGACGTGGGTGTTTCGAACGTGACGTGGGCGTGACGTCGGTACTTTGAATGTGACGTGGGTGTGACGTGGGTCATTCGAACGTGACGTGGGTGTTTCAAAACTAACGTGGGTGTGACGTAGGGGTATCGAACGTGACGTAGGTGTTTCCAAACTGACGTGGGTGTGACGTCGGTATGTTGAATGTGACGTGGGTGTGACGTGCATGGTTCGAACGTGAGGTGGGTGTTTTAAATGTGAGCTGGGCGTGACGTGGGTCATTCGAACATGACGTAGGTGTGACGTGGGGGCTTCGAACGTGACGTGGGCGTGACGTGGATGCTTCGAATGTGACGTTGGTGTTTCGAACGTGACATGGGTGTGACATGGGTGCTTCGAATGTGACGTGAGCGTGACGTGGGTGATTCGAATGTGACGTGGGCGTGACGTGGGGGCTTCGAACGTGACCTGGGTGTGACGTGGGGGCTTCGAACGTGACCTGGGTGTGACGTGGGGGCTTCGAACCTGACGTGGGTGTGACGTGGAGGCTTCCAAAGTGACGTGGGCCTGACGTGGGTCATTTGAACGTGACGTGGGTGTGACGTGGGTGTTTCGAACGTGACGTTGGTGTTTCGAACTTGACTTCGGTGTGACGTGGGTGCTTCGGACCTGACGTGGGCGTAACGTGGGGGCTTCGAACATGACGTGGATGTGAGGTGGGTGATTCGAACGTGACGTGGCCGTGACGTGGGTGATTCGAACGTGACGTGGGCGTGACGTGGGGGCTTCCAACCTGACGTGGGTGTGACGTGGGGGCTTCGAAAGTGACGTGGGTGTGACGTGGGTCATTTGAACGTGACGTGGGCGTGACGTGGGTGATTCCAACGTGACGTGGGGCTTTGAACGTGACGTGGGCGTGAGGTGGGTGATTCGAATGTGACGTGGGCGTGACGTGGGGGCTTCGAACGTCACGTGGGCGTGACGTGGGGGCATCTAGTTTGACATGGGCGTGACCTGGGTGATTGGAACCTGACGTGGGCGTGACGTGGGTGATTCCAACGTGACGTGGGGCTTCGAACATGACGTGGGCGTGACGTGGGGGCTTCGATGTTGACGTGGGCATGACGTGGGTGATTCGAAGGTGACATGGGTATGACGTGGGGGCTTCGAACGTGACGTGGGTGTGACGTGGGTGTTTCGAACGTGACGTGGGCGTGACATCGGTACTTTGAATGTGACGTGGGTGTGACCTGGGTCATTTGAACGTGACGTGGGCGTGACGTGGGGGCATCGAACGTGACGTAAGGGTGACATGGGTGCTTAGAACGTGACGTGGTCGTGACGTGGATGATTGGAACGTGACGTGGGCGTGACGTGGGGGCTTCGAACGTGACCTGGGTGTGACGTGGGTGTTTCGAACGTGACGTGGGTGTGACCTGGGGTCTTCGAACGTGACGTGAGCGCCACGTGGGGGCATCGAACGTGACGTGGGCGTGACCTGGGTGATTGGAACGTGAAGTGGGTGTGACGTGGGGACTTCGAAAGTGACGTGGGTGTGACGTGGGTGTTTCGAACGTGACGTCGGCGTGACGTCGGTACTTTGAATGTGACGTGGGCGTGACGTGGGTCATTCGAACGTGATGTACGTGTGACGTGGGTGATTCGAACGTGACGTGGGCGTGACGTCGGTGCTTTGAATGTGACGTGGGTGTGACGTGGGGGTATCGAACGTGATGTAGGTGTTTCCAAACTGACGTGGGTGTGACGTCGGTATGTTGAATGTGACGTGGGTGTGACGTGCATGGTTCGAACGTGAGGTGGGTGTTTTAAATGTGAGCTGGGCGTCACGTGGGTCATTCGAACATGACGTAGGTGTGACGTGGGGGCTTCGAACGTGACGTGGGCGTGACGTGGATGCTTCGAATGTGACGTTGGTGTTTCGAACGTGACATGGGTGTGACATGGGTGCTTCGAATGTGACGTGGGCGTAACGTGGGGGCTTCGAACCTGACGTGGGTGTGACGTGGGGGCTTCGAAAGTGACCTGGGTGTGACGTGGGGGCTTCGAACGTGACGTGGGCGTCACGTGGGGGCATCGAGTTTGACATGGGCGTGACCTGGGTGATTGGAACCTGACGTGGGCGTGACGTGGGTGATTCCAACGTGACGTGGGGCTTCAAACATGACGTGGGCGTGACGTGGGGGCTTCGATGTTGACGTGGGCATGACGTGGGTGATTCGAAGGTGACGGGTGTGACGTGGGGGCTTCGAACGTGACGTGGGTGTGACGTGGGTGATTCGAACGTGACGTGGGCGTGACGTCCGTACTTTGAATGTGACGTGGGTGTGACCTGGGTCATTTGAACGTGACGTTGGAGTGACGTGGGGGCATCGAACGTGACATAAGGGTGACATGGGTGCTTAGAACGTGACGTGGTCGTGACGTGGATGATTGGAACGTGACGTGGGCGTGAGGTGGGTGATTGGAACTTGACGTGGGTGTGACGTGGGTGATTCGAACGTGACGTGGGCGTGACGTGGGTGTTTCGAATGTGACGTGGGCGTGACGTGGGGGCTTCGAACGTCACGTGAGCGTCACGTGGGGGCATCGAGTTTGACATGGGCGTGACGTGGGTGATTCCAACGTGACGTGGGGCTTCGAACATGACGTGGGCGTGACGTGGGGGCTTCGAAAGTGACGTGGGCGTGACGTGGTACTTTACATTTGACGTGGGTGTGACCTGGGTCAATCGAACGTGACGTGGGTGTGACGTGGGGGCTTCGAACGGGACGTGGGCGTGACGTGGGGGCTTCGATCGTGACGTGGGCGTGACGTCGGTGCTTGGAATGTGACGTGGGTGTGACGTGTGGGCTTCGAACGTGACGTGGGTGTTTCAAAACTAACGTGGGTGTGACGTAGGGGTATCGAACGTGACGTAGGTGTTTCCAAACTGACGTGGGTGTGACGTCGGTATGTTGAATGTGACGTGGGTGTGACGTGCATGATTCGAACGTGAGGTGGGTGTTTTAAATGTGAGCTGGGCGTGACGTGGGTCATTCGAACATGACGTAGGTGTGACGTGGGGGCTTCGAACGTGACGTGGGCGTGACGTGGATGTTTCGAATGTGACGTTGGTGTTTCGAACGTGACATGGGTGTGACGTGGGTGCTTTGAATGTGACGTGGGCGTAACGTGAGTGCTTCGAACGTGACGTGGGCGTGACGTGGGGGCATCGAACGTGACGTGGGCGTGACCTAGGGGCTTCAAAAGTGACGTGGGCGTCACGTGGGGTCATCAAACGTGACGTAGGTCTGACGTGGGGGCTTCGAACGTGACGTGGGCGTGACGTGGATGCTTCGAATGTGACGTTGGTGTTTCGAACGTGACATGGGTGTGACATGGGTGCTTCGAATGTGACGTGGGCGTAACGTGGGGGCTTCGAACCTGACGTGGGTGTGACGTGGGGGCTTCGAACGTGACGTGGGCCTGACGTCAGTACATTAAATGTGACGTGGGTGTAACGTGGGGTCATGCGAACGTGACGTGGGTGTGACGTGGGTGTTTCGAACGTGACGTGGGCTTTTCGTGGGTGATTCAAACGTGACGTGGGCGTGACGTGGGTACTTTAGATTTGACGTGGGTGTGACCTGGGTGATGCGAACGTGACGTGGGCGTCACGTGGGGCATCGAACGTGACGTGGGCGTCACGTGGGGGCTTCGAAAGTGACGTGGACGTCACGTGGGTGATTCGAAGGTGACGTGGGTGTGACGTGGGGGCTTCGAACGTGACGTGGGTGTGACGTGGGTGTTTCGAACGTGACGTGGGCGTGACGTCGGAACTTTGAATGTGACGTGGGTGTGACCTGGGTCATTGGAACGTGACGTGGGAGTGACGCGGGGGCTTCGAACGTGACGTAAGGGTGACATGGGTGCTTAGAACGTGAGGTGGGCGTGACGTGGGCGATTCCAACGTGACGTGGGGCTTCGAACGTGACGTGGGCGTGATGTGGGTGATTCGAATGTCACTTGGGCGTGACGTGGGGGCTTCGAACGTCACGTGGGCGTGACGTGGGGGCTTCGAAATGATGTGGGTGTGACGTGGGGGCATCGAACGTGACGTGGGCGTGACCTAGGGGCTTCAAAAGTGACGTGGGCGTCACGTGGGGGCATCGAGCATGACGTAGGTGTGACGTGGGTGCTTCGAACGTGACGTGGGCATGACGTGGATGCTTCGAATGTGACGTTGGTGTTTCGGACGTGACATGGGTGTGACATGGGTGCTTCGAATGTGACGTGGGCGTAACGTGGGGGCTTCGAACCTGACGTGGGTGTGACGTGGGGGCTTCGAACGTGACGTGGGTGTGACGTGGGTCATTTGAACGTGACGTGGGCGTCACGTGGGTGGTTTCAACGTGACGTGGGTGTGACGTGGGGCATCGAACGTGACGTGGACGTGACGTCGGTACTTTCAATTTGAGGTTGGTGTGACCTGGGTCATTCGAACGTGACGTACATGTGACGTGGGTGATTCCAACGTGACGTGGGGCTTCGAACGTGACGTGGGTGTGACGTGGGTCATTTGAACGTGACGTGGGCGTCACGTGGGTGATTCGAAGGTGACGTGGGCGTGACGTCGGTACTTTGAAAGTGACGTGGGTGTGACCTGGGTGATTGCAACGTGACGTGGGAGTGACGTGGGGGCTTCAAACGTGACGTAAGGGTGACATGGGCGCTTAGAACGTGACGTGGGCGTGACGTGGGTGATTCGAATATGACGTGGGCGTGACGTGGGTGATTCGAAGGTGACGTGGGTGTGACGTGGGGGCTTCGAACGTGACGTGGGCGTGACGTCCGAACTTTGAATGTGACGTGGGTGTGACCTGGGTCATTTGAACGTGACGTGGGAGTGGCGTGGGGGCTTCAAACGTGACGTACGGGTGACATGGGTGCTTAGAACGTGACGTGGGCGTGACGTGGGGGCTTCGAAAGTGACGTCGGTGTGACGTGGGTGCTTAGAACGTGACGTGGGCATGATATAGGCTCTTCGATCATGACGTGGGCGTGACGTGTGTGGTTTCAACGTGACGTGGGTGTCACGTGGGGCATCGAACGTGACGTGGACGTGACGTCGGTACTTTCAATTTGAGGTTGGTGTGACCTGGGTCATTCGAACGTGACGTACATGTGACGTGGGTGATTCCAACGTGACGTGGGGCGTCGAACGTGACGTGGGTGTGACCTGGGTGATTGGAACGTGACGTGGGTGTGACGTGGGGGCTTCGAACCTGACTTGGGCGTGAATGGGTGATTCGAATGTGACTTGGGCGTGGCGTGGGGTCTTCGATCGTCACGTTGGCGTAACGTGGGGGCATCGAACATGACGTGGGCTTGACGTGGGTGATTCGAATGTCACTTAGGCGTGACGTGGGTGCTTGGAACGTGACGTGGGCGTGACGTGGGGGCTTCGAAAGTGACGTCGGTGTGACGTGGGTGTTTCGTACGTGGCGTGGGCGTGACCTGGATGCTTCGAACGTGACGTTGGTGTTTCGAACGTGACGTGGGTGTGACGTGGGTGCTTCGAACGTGACGTCGGCGTGACATAGGCGCTTCGATCATGACGTGGGCGTGACGTGGGTCATTTGAACGTGACGTGGGCGTGACGTGGGTGATTCCAACGTGACGTGGGGCTTTGAACGTGACGTGGGCGTGACGTGGGTGATTCCAACGTGACGTGGGGGCATCGAGTTTGATGTGGGCGTGACGTGGGTGATTGGAACGTGACGTGGGCGTGACGTGGGTGGCTCCAACGTGACGTGGGGCTTCGAACATGACGTGGGCGTGACGTGGGGGCTTCGAAAGTGACGTGGGCATGACGTGGCTGATTCGAATGTGACGTGGGTGTGACGTGGGGGCTTCGAACGTCACGTGAGCGTCACGTGGGGGCATCGAGTTTGACATGGGCGTGACCTGGGTGATTGGAACGTGACGTGGGCGTGACGTGGGTGATTCCAACGTGACGTGGGGCTTCGAACATGACGTGGGCGTGACGTGGGGGCTTCGAAAGTGACGTGGGCATGACGTGGGTGATTCGAAGGTGACATGGGTGTGACGTGGGGGCTTCGAACGTGACGTGGGCGTGACGTCGGAACTTTCGAAAGTGACGTGGGTGTGACGTGGGTGATTGGAACGTGACGTGGGAGTGACGCGGGGGCTTCAATCGTGACGTGGGAGTGACGTGGGTGCTTAGAACGTGACGTGGGCGTGACGTGGGGGCTTCGAAAGTGACGTCGGTGTGACGTGGGTGCTTAGAACGTGACGTGGGCATGATATAGGCTCTTCGATCATGACGTGGGCGTGACGTGTGTGGTTTCAACGTGACGTGGGTGTCACGTGGGGCATCGAACGTGACGTGGACGTGACGTCGGTACTTTCAATTTGAGGTTGGTGTGACCTGGGTCATTCGAACGTGACGTACATGTGACGTGGGTGATTCCAACGTGACGTGGGGCGTCGAACGTGACGTGGGTGTGACCTGGGTGATTGGAACGTGACGTGGGTGTGACGTGGGGGCTTCGAACCTGACGTGGGCGTGACGTGGGTGATTCGAATGTGACTTGGGCGTGGCGTGGGGTCTTCGATCGTCACGTTGGCGTAACGTGGGGGCATCGAACATGACGTGGGCTTGACGTGGGTGATTCGAATGTCACTTAGGCGTGACGTGGGTGCTTGGAACGTGACGTGGGCGTGACGTGGGGGCTTCGAAAGTGACGTCGGTGTGACGTGGGTGTTTCGTACGTGGCGTGGGCGTGACCTGGATGCTTCGAACGTGACGTTGGTGTTTCGAACGTGACGTGGGTGTGACGTGGGTGCTTCGAAGGTGACGTCGGCGTGACATAGGCGCTTCGATCATGACGTGGGCGTGACGTGGGTCATTTGAACGTGACGTGGGCGTGACGTGGGTGATTCCAACGTGACGTGGGGCTTTGAACGTGACGTGGGCGTGACGTGGGTGATTCCAACGTGACGTGGGGGCATCGAGTTTGACGTGGGCGTGACCTGGGTGATTGGAACGTGACGTGGGCGTGACGTGGGTGGCTCCAACGTGACGTGGGGCTTTGAACGTGACGTGGGCGTGACGTGGCTGATTCGAATGTGACGTGGGTGTGACGTGGGGGCTTCGAACGTCACGTGAGCGTCACGTGGGGGCATCGAGTTTGACATGGGCGTGACCTGGGTGATTGGAACGTGACGTGGGCGTGACGTGGGTGATTCCAACGTGACGTGGGGCTTCGAACATGACGTTGGCGTGACGTGGGGGCTTCGAAAGTGACGTGGGCATGACGTGGGTGATTCGAAGGTGACATGGGTGTGACGTGGGGGCTTCGAACGTGACGTGGGCGTGACGTCGGAACTTTCGAAAGTGACGTGGGTGTGACGTGGGTGATTGGAACGTGACGTGGGAGTGACGCGGGGGCTTCAATCGTGACGTGGGAGTGACGTGGGGGCTTCGAACGTGACGTGGGCGTGACGTCGGTACTTTGAATGTGACGTGGGTGTGACGTGAGTCATTCGAACGTGATGTACGTGTGACGTGTGGGCTTCCAACGTGGCGTGGGTGTTTCAAAACTAACGTGGGTGTGACGTAGGGGTATCGAACGTGACGTGGGCGTGACGTGGATGCTTCGAATGTGACGTTGGTGTTTCGAACGTGACATGGGTGTGACATGGGTGCTTCGAATGTGACGTAGGTGTAACGTGGGGGCTTCGAACCTGACGTGGGTGTGACGTGGGGGCTTTGAAAATGATGTGGGTGTGACGTGGTACTTTACATTTGACGTGGGTGTGACCTGGGTCAATCGAACGTGACGTGGGCGTGACGTGGGTGATTCGAATGTGACGTGGGCGTCACGTGGGGGCTTCGAAAATGACGTGGATGTGACGTGGGTGCATCGAACGTGACGTGGGCGTGACGTGGGAGTTTCGAACGTGACGTGGACGTTACATGGTACTTTACATTTGACGTGGGTGTGACCTGGCTCAATCGAACGTGACGTGGGTGTGACGTGGGGGCTTCGAACGTGACGTGGGTGTGACGTGGGTGTTTCGAACCTGACGTTGGTATTTCGAACGTGACGTGGGTGTGACGTGGGTGCATCGGACGTGACCTGGGCGTCACGTGGGGGCTTCGAACATGACGGGGGTGTGACGTGGGGGCATCGATCGTGACGTGGACGTGACGTCGGTACTTTATACCTGATGGGGGTGTGACCTGGGTCATTCGAACGTGACGTGGGTGTGACGTGGGGGCTTCGAACGTGACGTGGGCATGACGTGGGTGATTCGAACGTGACGTGGGCGTGACGTGGGGGCATCGAACGTGACGTGGGTGTGACGTGGGGGCTTCGAACGCCACGTGGGCATGGTTTCGGTGACGCGAACGTGACGTGGGCATGACGTCGGTGATTCGAAGGTGACGTGGGTGTGACGTGGGGGCATCGAACGTGACCTGGGTGTGACGTGGGTGTTTCGAACGTGACGTGGGCGTGACGTCGGTACTTTGAATGTGACGTGGGTGTGACGTGGGTCATTCGAACGTGATGTACGTGTGACGTGGGGGCTTCCAACGTGACGTGGGTGTTTCAAAACTAACGTGGGTGTGACGTAGGGGTATCGAACGTGACGTAGGTGTTTCCAAACTGACGTGGGTGTGACGTCGGTATGTTGAATGTGACGTGGGTGTGACGTGCATGGTTCGAACGTGAGGTGGGTGTTTTAAATGTGAGCTGGGCGTGACGTGGGTCATTCGAACATGACGTAGGTGTGACGTGGGGGCTTCGAACGTGACGTGGGCGTGACGTGGATGCTTCGAATGTGACGTTGGTGTTTCGAACATGACATGGGTGTGACATGGGTGCTTCGAATGTGACGTGGGCGTAAGGTGGGGGCTTCGAACCTGACGTGGGTGTGACGTGGGGGCTTCGAACGTGACGTGGGTGTGACGTGGGTCATTTTAACGTGACGTGGGCGTGACGTGGGTGATTCCAACGTGACGTGGGGCTTCGAACGTGACGTCGGCGTGATGCGGGTGATTCGAATGTCACTTGGGCGTGACGTGGGGGCTTCGAACGTCACGTGGGCGTGACGTGGGGGCTTCGATGTTGACGTGGGCGTGACCTGGGTGATTGGAATGTGACGTGGACGTGACGTGGGTGGTTTCAACCTGACGTGAGCGTCACGTGGTGTCCTCGAACGTGACTTGGGCGTCACGTGGGGTCTTCGAAAGTGACGTGGGCATGACTGGGTGATTCGAAGGTGACGTGGGTGTGACGTGGGGGCTTCGAACGTGACGTGGGTGTGACGTCGGTACTTTGAATGTGACGTGGGTGTGACCTGGGTCATTGGAACGTGACGTGGGAGTGACGTGGGGGCATCGAACGTGACATAAGGGTGACATGGGTGCTTAGAACATGACGTGGGCGTGATGCGGGTGATTCCAACGTGACGTGGGGCTTCGAATGTGACGTGGGCGTGAGGTGGGTGATTCGAACGTGACGTGGGCGTGACGTCGGTACTTTGAAAGTGACGTGGGTGTGACCTGGGGGCTTCGAAGGTGACGTAAGGGCGACATGGGTGCCTAGAACGTGACGTGGGCGTGACGTGGGTGATTCCAACGTGACGTGGGGGTTTCGAACGTGACGTGGGCGTGACGTGGGTGATTCGAGCGTGACGTGGGCGTGACGTGGGGGCATGGAACGTGACGTGGACGTGACGTGGGTGATTCCAACGTGACGTGGGCGTGACGTCGGTACTTTGAAAGTGACTTGGGTGTGACCTGGGTCATTTGAACGTGACGTGGGAGTGACGTGGGGGCTTCAAACGTGACGTAAGGGTGACATGGGTGCTTAGAACGTGACGTGGGCGTGACGTGGGCTACTCCAACGTGACGTGGGGCTTCGAACGTGACGTGGGCTTGACGCGGGTGATTGGTAGGTGACGTGGGCGTGAGGTGGGTGATTCGAAAGTGACGTCGGTGTGGCGTGGGTGCTTCGAACGTCACGTGGGCGTGACTTGGGGTCTTCGATCGTGACGTGGGTGTGACGTTGGTGGTTTCAACGTGACGTGGGCGTCACGGGTGGGCTTCGAACGTGACGTGGGCATGACGTGGGTGATTCGAAGCTGACGTGCGCGTGACGTGGGGGCTTCGAACGTGACGTGGGCGTGACCTGGGTGATTGGAACGTGACGTGGACGTGACGTGGGTGGTTTCAACGTGACGTGGTCGTCACGTGGGGGCTTCGGAGGTGACGTGGGCCTCACGTGGGGGCTTCGAAAGTGACGTGGGCATGGCGTGGGTGATTCGAAGGTGACGTGGGTGTGACGTGGGGGCTTCGAACGTGACGTGGGCGTGACGTGGGTGATTCGAACGTGACGTGGGCGTGACGTCGGAACTTTGAATGTGACGTGGGTGTGACCTGGGTCATTTGATCGTGACGTGGGAGTGACGTGGGGGCATCGAACGTGACGTAAGGGTGATATGGGTGCTTAGAACGTGACGTTGGTGTGACGTGGGTGATTCCAACGTGACGTGGGCTTCGAATGTGACGTGGGCGTGACCTGGGTGATTGGAACGTGACGTGGGCGTCACGTGGGGGCTTCGAACGTGACGTGGGCGTGACGTGGGTGATTCGAACGTGACGTGGGCGTTACGTCGGAACTTTGAATGTGACGTGGGTGTGACCTGGGTCATTTGATCGTGAGGTGGGCGTGACGTGGGGGCATCGAACGTGACGTGGGCGTGACGTGGGGGCTTCGAACGTGACCTGGGTGTGACGTGGGTGTTTCGAACGTGACGTGGGCGTGACGTCGGTACTTTGAAAGTGACGTGGGTGTGACCTGGGTCATTTGAACGTGATGTACGTGTGACGTGTGGGCTTCGAACGTGACGTGGGTGTTTCAAAACTAACGTGGGTGTGACGTAGGGGTATCGAACGTGACGTAGGTGTTTCCAAACTGACGTGGGTGTGACGTCGGTATGTTGAATGTGACGTGGGTGTGACGTGCATGGTTCGAACGTGAGGTGGGTGTTTTAAATGTGAGCTGGGCGTGACGTGGGTCATTCGAACATGACGTAGGTGAGACGTGCGGGCTTCGAACGTGACGTGGGCGTGACGTGGGTCATTTGAACGTGACGTGGGCGTGACGTGGGTGATTCCAACGTGACGTGGGTCATTTGAACGTGACGTGGGCGTGACGTGGGTGATTCGAATGTGACGTGGGCGTGACGTGGGGGCTTCGAACGCCACGTGAGCTTCACGTGGGGGCATCGAACGTGACGTGGGCGTGACGTGGGGGCTTCAAGCGTGACCTGGGTGTGACGTGGGTGATTCAAACGTGACGTTGGCGTGACGTCAGTACTTTGAATGTGACGTGGGTGTGACCTGGGTGATGCGAACGTGACGTGGGAGTCACGTGGGGGCATCGAACGTGACGTGGGCGTCACGTGGGGGCATCGAAAGTGACGTGGACGTCACGTGGGTGCTTCGAACGTGACGTGGGCGTGACGTGGGTGATTCCAGCGTGACGTGGGCGTGACGTGGGTGATTCGAACGTGACGTGGGCGTGACGTCGGTACTTTGAATGTGACGTGGGTGTGACCTGGGTCATTGGAACGTGACGTGGGAGTGACGCGGGGGCTTCGAACGTGACGTAAGGGTGACATGGGTGCTTAGAACGTGACGTGGGCGTGACGTGGGCGATTCCAACGTGACGTGGGGCTTCGAACGTGACGTGGGCGTGATGTGGGTGATTCGAATGTCACTTGGGCGTGACGTGGGGGCTTCGATGTTGACGTGGGCGTGACGTGGGTGATTGGAACGTGACGTGGACGTGACGTGGGTGGTTTCAACGTGACGTGAGCGTCACGTGGGGTCCTCGAACGTGACTTGGGCGTCACGTGGGGTCTTCGAAAGTGACGTGGGCATGACTGGGTGATTCGAAGGTGACGTGGGTGTGACGTGGGGGCTTCGAACGTGACGTGGGTGTGACGTCGGTACTTTGAATGTGACGTGGGTGTGACCTGGGTCATCTGAACGTGACGTGGGAGTGACGTGGGGGCATCGAACGTGACATAAGGGTGACATGGGTGCTTAGAACGTGACGTGGGCGTGATGCAGGTGATTCCAACGTGACGTGGGGCTTCGAATGTGACGTGGGCGTGAGGTGGGTGATTGGAACGTGACGTGGGCGTGACGTCGGTACTTTGAAAGTGACGTGGGTGTGACCTGGGGGCTTCGAAGGTGACGTAAGGGTGACATGTGTGCATAGAACGTGACGTGGGCGTCACGTGGGTGATTTCAACGTGACGTGGGGGTTGCGAACGTGACGTGGGCGTGACGTGGGTGATTCGAGCGTGACGTGGGCGTGACGTCGGTACTTTGAAAGTGACGTGGGTGTGACCTGGGTGCTTAGAACGTGACGTGGGCGTGACGTGGGCTACTCCAACGTGACGTGGGGCTTCGAACGTGACGTGGGCTTGACGCGGGTGATTGGAGCGTGACGTGGGCGTGAGGTGGGTGATTCGAAAGTGACGTCGGTGTGACGTGGGTGCTTCGAACGTCACGTGGGCGTGACTTGGGGTCTTCGATCGTGACGTGGGTGTGACGTTGGTGGTTTCAACGTGACGTGAGCGTCACGGGTGGGCTTCGAACGTGACGTGGGCATGACGTGGGTGATTCGAAGCTGACGTGCGCGTGACGTGGGGGCTTCGAACGTCACGTGGGCGTGACGTGGGGTCTTGAAACGTGACGTGGGCGTGACCTGGGTGATTGGAACGTGACGTGGACGTGACGTGGGTGGTTTCAACGTGACGTGGGCGTCACGTGGGGGCTTCGGAGGTGACGTGGGCCTCACGTGGGGGCTTCGAAAGTGACGTGGGCATGGCGTGGGTGATTCGAAGGTGACGTGGGTGTGACGTGGGGGCTTCGAACGTGACGTGGGCGTGACGTGGGTGATTCGAGCGTGACGTGGGCGTGACGTCGGTACTTTGAATGTGACGTGGGTGTGACCTTGGTCATTTGAACGTGACGTGGGAGTGACGTGGGGGCATCGAACGTGACGTAAGGGTGACATGGGTGCTTAGAACGTGACGTGGGTGTGACGTGGGTGATTCCAACGTGACGTGGGGCTTCGAACGTGACGTGGGCGTGAGGTGGGTGATTGGAACGTGACGTGGGCGTGACGTCGGTACTTTGAAAGTGACGTGGGAGTGACGTGGGGGCTTCGGAGGTGACGTAAGGGTGACATGGGTGCTTAGAACGTGACGTGGGCGTGACGTGGGTGATTCCAACGTCATGTGGGGGCTTCGAACGTGACGTGGGTGTGACGTGGGTGCATCGGACGTGATGTGGGCATAACGTGGGGGCTACGAACATTACGCGGGTGTGACGTGGATTCTTCGAATGCGACATTGGTGTTTCGAACGTGACATGGGTGTGACGTGGGTGCTTGGAACGTGACGTGGGCGTCACGTGGGGGTTTCGGACATGACGGGGGTGTGACGTGGGGGCATCGATCGTGACGTGGACGTGACGTCGGTACTTTACACCTGATGGGGGCGTGACGTGGGGGCATCGAACGTGACGTGGGTGTGACGTGGGGGCTTCGAACGTGACGTGGGCATGACGTCGGTGATTCGAACGTGACGTGAGCGCCACGTGGGTGCATCGAAGTTGACGTGGGCGTGACCTGGGTGATTCGAAGGTGACGTGGGCGTGACGTGGGGGCTTCGAACGTGACATGGGTGTGACGTGGGTGTTTCGAACGTGACGTTGGTGTTTCGAACGTGACATGGGTGTGACGTGGGTGCTTGGAACGTGACGTGGGCGTCACGTGGGGGCTTCGAACATGACGTGGATGTGACGTGGGTGCTTCGGACGTGACGTGGGCGTGACGTGGGGGCTTCGAAAATGATGTGGGTGTGACGTGGGGGCTTCGAACGTGACGTGGGCGTGACGTGGGAGTTTCGAAGGTGACGTGGGCCTCACGTGGGGGCTTCGAACATGACGTGGATGTGAGGTGGGTGCTTCGGACGTGACGTGGGTGTGACGTCGGGGCTTCGAAAATGACGTGGGTGTGACGTGGGGGCATCGATCGTGACGTGGACGTGACGTGGTACTTTACATTTGACGTGGGTGTGACCTGGGTCAATCGAACGTGACGTGGGTGTGACGTGGGGGCATCGAACGTGACGTGGGCGTGACGTGGGTGATTCGAATGTGACGTGGGCGTGACGTGGGGGCATCGAACGTGACGTGGGCATGACGTCGGTGATTCGAACGTGACGTGGGTGTGACGTGGGGGCTTCGAACGTCACCTGGGTGTGACGTGGGTGTTTCGAACGTGACGTGGGCGTGACGTCGGTACTTTGAATGTGACGTGGGTGTGACCTGGGTCATTTGAACGTAATGTACGTGTGACGTGCGGGCTTCGAACGTGACGTGGGTGTTTCAAAACTAACGTGGGTGTGACGTCGGTATGTTGAATGTGACGTGGGTGTGACGTGCATGGTTCGAACGTGAGGTGGGTGTTTTAAATGTGAGCTGGGCGTGATGTGGGTCATTCGAACATGACGTAGGTGTGACGTGGGGGCTTCGAACGTGACGTGGGCGTGACGTGGGTCATTTGAACGTGTCGTGGGCGTGACGTGGGTGATTCCAACGTGACGTGGGGCTTTGAACGTGACGTGGGCGTGACGTGGGTGATTCGAATGTGACGTGGGCGTGACGTGGGGGCTTCAAGCGTGACCTGGGTGTGACGTGGGTGTTTCGAAGGTGACGTGGGCGTGACGTCAGTACTTTGAATGTGACGTGGGTGTGACCTGGGTCATTTGATCGTGACGTGGACGTGACGTGGGTGGTTTCAACGTGACGTGGGCGTCACGGGTGGGCTTCGAACGTGACGTGGGCATGACGTGGGTGATTCGAAGCTGACGTGCGCGTGACGTGGGGGCTTCGAACGTCACGTGCACGTGACGTGGGGGCTTGAAACGTGACGTGGGCGTGACCTGGGTGATTGGAACGTGACGTGGACGTGACGTGCGGGCATGGAACGTGACGTGGGCGTCACGTGGGTGATTCCAACGTGACGTGGGCGTGACGTCGGTACTTTGAATGTGACGTGGGTGTGACCTGGGTCATTTGAAAGTGACGTGGGTGTGACCTGGCAGCTTCGAACGTGACGTAAGGGCGACATAGGTGCTTAGAACGTGACGTGGGCGTGACGTGGGCGATTCCAACGTGACGTGGGGGCTTCGAACGTGACATGGGCGTGACGTGGGTGTTTCGAACGTGACGTGGGTGTGACGTGGGGGCTTCGAACTTGACGTGGGCATGAAGTGGGTGATTCGAAAGTGACGTGGGCGTCACGTGGGAGTTTCGATCATGACGTGGGCGTGACGTGTGTGGTTTCAACGTGACGTGGGTGTCATGTGGGGCATCGAACGTGATGTGGACGTGACGTCAGTACTTTCAATTTGAGGTTGGTGTGACCTGGGTCATTCGAACGTGACGTACATGTGACGTGAGTGATTCCAACGTGACGTGGGGCTTCGAACGTGACGTGGGTGTGACCTGGGTGATTGGAACGTGACGTGGGTGTGACGTGGGGGCTTCGAACGTGACGTGGGTGTGACGTGGGGGCTTCGAACGTGACGTTGGTGTTTCGAACTTGACTTCGGTGTGACGTGGGTGCTTCGGACCTGACGTGGGCGTAACGTGGGGGCTTCGAACATGACGCGGGGGTGACGTGGATGCTTCGAATGTGACGTTGGTGTTTGGAACGTGACAGGGGTGTGACGTGGGTGCTTCGAACGTGACGTGGGCGTCACGTGGGGGCTTCGAACATGACGTGGATGTGAGGTGGGTGCTTCGGACGTGACGTGGACGTGACGTGGGGGCTTCGAAAATGATGTGGGCGTGACGTGGGTGCATCGAACGTGACGTGGGCGTGACGTGGGTGCTTCCAACGTGACGTGGGCTTCGAACGTGACGTGGGCGTGATGTGGGTGATTCGAATGTCACTTGGGCGTGACGTGGGGGCTTCGAACGTCACGTGGGCGTCACGTTGGGGCATCGAAGTTGACGTGGGCGTGACCTGGGTGATTGGACCGTGAAGTGGGTGTGACGTTTGGGCTTCGAACGTGACGTGGGTGTGACGTGGGTGTTTCGAACGTGACGTTGGTGTTTCGAACGTGACATGGGTGTGACGTGGGTGCTTCGAACGTGACGTGGGCGTCACGTGGGGGCTTCGAACATGACGTGGATGTGACGTGGGTGCTTCGGACGTGACGTGGGCTTCACGTGGGGGCTTCGGACATGACGGGGGTGTGACGTGGGGGCATCGATCGTGACGTGGACGTGACGTCGGTACTTTATACCTGATGGGGGCGTGACGTGGGGGCATCGAACGTGACGTGGGTGTGACGTGGGTGATTCGAACGTGACGTGGGCATGACGTCGGTGATTCGAACGTGACGTGAGCGCCACGTGGGTGCATCGAAGTTGACGTGGGCGTGACCTGGGTGATTGGACCGTGAAGTGGGTGTGACGTGGGGGCTTCGAACGTGACGTGGGTGTGACGTGGGTCATTCGAACGTGACGTTGGTGTTTCGAACGTGAGATGGGTGTGACGTGGGTGCTTCGAACGTGACGTGGGCGTCACGTGGGTGATTCGAAAGTGACGTGGGCATGACTGGGTGATTCGAAGGTGACGTGGGTGTGACGTGGGGGCTTCGAACGTGACGTGGGTGTGACGTCGGTACTTTGAATGTGACGTGGGTGTGACCTGGGTCATTTGAACGTGACGTGGGAGTGACGTGGGGGCATCGAACGTGACATAAGGGTGACATGGGTGCTTAGAACGTGACGTGGGCGTGATGCAGGTGATTCCAACGTGACGTGGGGCTTCGAATGTGACGTGGGCGTGACGTGGGTGATTCGAACGTGACGTGGGCGTGACGTCGGTACTTTGAAAGTGACGTGGGTGTGACCTGGGGGCTTCGAACGTGACGTAAGGGCGACATGGGTGCTTAGAACGTGACGTGGGCGTCACGTGGGTGATTCCAACGTGACATGGGTGTTTCGGACGTGACGTGGGCGTGACGTGGGTGATTCGAAGGTGACGTGGGCGTGACGTGGGGGCATGGAACGTGACGTGCGTGTGAGGTGGGTGATTCCAACGTGATGTGGGCGTGACGTCGGTACTTTGAAAGTGACGTGGGTGTGACCTGGGTCATTTGAACGTGACGTGGGAGTGACGTGGGGGCTTCGAACGTGATGTGGGTGTGACGTGGGCGATTCCAACGTGATGTGGGGCTTCGAACGTGACGTGGGCAGGATGTGGGTGATTCGAAGCTGACGTGGGCGTGACGTGGGGGCTTCGAACGTCACGTGGGCGTGACGTGGGGGCTTCGATGTTGACGTGGGTGTGACCTGGGTGATTGTAACGTGACGTGGACGTGACGTGGGTGGTTTCAACGTGACGTGGGCGTCACGTGAGGGCTTCGGAGGTGACGTGGGCCTCACGTGGGGGCTTCGAAAGTGACGTGGGCATGACGTGGGTGATTCGAAGGTGACATGGGTGTGACGTGGGGGCTTCGAACGTGACGTGGGCGTGACGTGGGTGATTCGAACGTGACGTGGGCGTGACGTCGGAACTTTGAAAGTGACGTGGGTGTGACCTGGGTCATTTGATCGTGAGGTGGGCGTGACGTGGGGGCACCGAACGCGACGTGGGCGTGACGTGGGGGCTTCGAACGTGACCTGGGTGTGACGTGGGTGATTCGAAGGTGACGTGGGCCTCACGTGGGGGCTTCGAACATGACGTGGATGTGAGGTGGGTGCTTCGGACGTGACGTGGGCATGACGTCGGGGCTTCGAAAATGACGTGGGTGTGACGTGGGGGCATCGATCGTGACGTGGACGTGACGTGGTACTTTACATTTAACGTGGGTGTGACCTGGGTCAATCGAACGTGACGTGGCCGTGACGTGGGGGCTTCGAATGTGACGTGGGCGTGACGTGGGTGATTCGAATGTGACGTGGGCGTGACGTGGGGGCATCGAACGTGACGTGGCATGACGTCGGTGATTCGAACGTGACGTGGGCATGACGTCGGTGATTCGAACGTGACGTGGGTGTGACGTGGGGGCTTCGAACGTCACCTGGGTGTGACGTGGGTGTTTCGAACGTGACGTGGGCGTGACTTCGGTACTTTGAATGTGACGTGGGTGTGACCTGGGTCATTCGAACGTGATGTACGTGTGACGTGCGGGCTTCGAACGTGACGTGGGTGTTTCAAAACTAACGTGGGTGTGACGTAGGGGTATCGAACGTGACGTAGGTGTTTCCAAACTGACGTGGGTGTGACGTCGGTATGTTGAATGTGACGTGGGTGTGACGTGCATGGTTCGAACGTGAGGTGACTGTTTTAAATGTGAGCTGGGCGTGACGTGGGTCATTCGAACATGACGTAGGTGTGACGTGGGGGCTTCGAACGTGACGTGGGCGTGACGTGGGTCTTTTGAACGTGACGTGGGAGTGACGTGGGTGATTCCAACGTGACGTGGGGCTTTGAACGTGACGTGGGCGTGACGTGGGTGATTCGAATGTGACGTGGGCGTGACGTGGGGGCTTCGAACGCCACGTGAGCTTCACGTGGGGGCTTCGAACGTGACGTGGGCGTGACGTGGGGGCTTCAAGCGTGACCTGGGTGTGACGTGGGTGTTTCGAAGGTGACGTGGGCGTGACGTCAGTACTTTGAATGTGACGTGGGTGTGACCTGGGTCATTTGATCGTGACGTGGACGTGACGTGGGTGGTTTCAACGTGACCTGGGCGTCACGGGTGGGCTTCGAACGTGACGTGGGCATGACGTGGGTGATTCGAAGCTGACGTGCGCGTGACGTGGGGGCTTCGAACGTCACGTGGGCGTGACGTGGGGACTTGAAACGTGACGTGGGCGTGACCTGGGTGATTGGAACGTGACGTGGATGTGACGTGCGGGCATGGAACGTGACGTGGGCGTCACGTGGGTGATTCCAACGTGACGTGGGCGTGACGTCGGTACTTTGAAAGTGACGTGGGTGTGACCTGGGTGATTTGAACGTGACGTGGGAGTGACGTGGGGGCTTCAAACGTGACGTAAGGGTGACATGGGTGCTTAGAACGTGACGTGGGCGTGACGTGGGCGATTCCAACGTGATGTGGGGCTTCGAACATGACGTGGGCGGGATGTGGGTGATTCGAAGCTGACGTGGGCGTGACGTGGGGGCTTCGATGTTGACGTGGGCGTGACGTGGGGGCTTCAAACGTGACGTGGGCGTGACCTGGGTGATTGGAACGTGACGTGGGAGTGACGTGGGTGGTTTCAACGTGACGTGGGCGTCACGTGGGGGCTTCGGAGGTGACGTGGGCCTCACGTGGGGGCTTCGAAAGTGACGTGGGCATGGCGTGGGTGATTCGAAGGTGACGTGGGTGTGACGTGGGGGCTTCGAACGTGACGTGGGCGAATCGAACGTGACGTGGGCGTGACGTCGGAACTTTGAATGTGACGTGGGTGTGACCTGGGTCATTGGATCGTGACGTGGGAGTGACGTGGGGGCATCGAACGTGACGTAAGGGTGACATGGGTGCTTAGAACGTGACGTGGGTGTGACGTGGGTGATTCCAACGTGACGTGGGGCTTCGAACGTGACGTGGGCGTGACGTGGGTGTTTCGGACGTCACGTGGGCGTCACGTGGGGGCTTCGAACGTGACGTGGGCATGACGTGAGCGTGACGTCGGTACTTTGAAAGTGACGTGGGAGTGACGTGGGGGCTTCAGAGGTGACGTAAGGGTGACATGGGTGCTTAGAACGTGACGTGGGTGTGACGTGGGTGATTCCAACGTCATGTGGGGGCTTCGAAGGTGACGTGGGCGTGACGTGGGTGATTGGAGCGTGATGTGGGCATGACGTCGGTTCTTTGAAAGTGACGTGGGTGTGACCTGGCGGCTTCGAACGTGACGTAAGGGTGACATAGGTGCTTAGAACGTGACGTGGGCGTGACGTGGGTGATTCCAACGTGACGTGGGGGCTTCGAACGTGACATGGGCGTGACGTGGGTGTTTCGAACGTGACGTGGGTGTGACGTGGGGGCTTCGAACGTGACGTGGGCATGACGTGGGTGATTCGAAAGTGACGTGGGCGTCACGTGGGAGTTTCGATCATGACGTGGGCGTGACGTGTGTGGTTTCAGCGTGACGTGGGTGTCACGTGGGGCATCGAACGTGATGTGGACGTGACGTCAGTACTTTCAATTTGAGGTTGGTGTGACCTGGGTCATTCGAACGTGACGTACATGTGACGTGAGTGATTCCAACGTGACGTGGGGCTTCGAACATGACGTGGGTGTGACCTGGGTGATAGGAACGTGACGTGGGTGTGACGTGGGGGCTTCGAACGTGACGTGGGTGTGACGTGGGTGTTTCGAACGTGACGTTGGTGTTTCGAACTTGACTTCGGTGTCACGTGGGTGCTTCGGACGTGACGTGGCGTCACGTGGGGGCTTCGAACATGACGTGGATGTGAGGTGGGTGCTTCGGACGTGACGTGGGCGTGACGTGGGGGCTTCGAAAATGATGTGGGTGTGACGTGGGTGCATCGAACGTGACGTGGGCGTTACGTGGGAGTTTCGAACGTGACGTGGACGTGACGTGGGGGCTTCCAAAATGATGTGAGTGTGACGTGGGGGAATCGAACGTGACGTGGGCGTGACGTGGGTGATTCCAACGTGACGTGGGCATGACGTGGGTGGTTCGAAAGTGATTTGGGCGAGAATGGGTACTTTACATTTGACGTGGGTGTGACCTGGGTGATGCGAACGTGACGTGGGCGTCACGTGGGGGCATCGAACATGATGTGGGCGTGACGTGGGGGCTTCGAACGTCACGTGGGCGTGACGTGGGTTATTCGAACGTGACGTGGGCGTCACGTGGGAGCTTCGAAAGTGACGTGGACGTCACGTGGGTGATTCGAAGCTGACGTGGGTGTGACGTGGGGGCTTCGAACGTGACCTGGGTGTGAGGCGGGTGTTTCGAACGTGACGTGGGCGTGACGTCGGTACTTTGAATGTGACGTGGGTGTGACCTGGGTCATTTGAACGTGACGTGGGAGTGACGCGGGGGCTTCGAACGTGACGTAAGGGTGACATGGGTGCTTAGAACGCGACGTGGGCGTGACGTGGGCGATTCCAACGTGACGTGGGGCTTCGAACGTGACGTGGGCGTGATGTGGGTGATTCGAATGTCACTTGGGCGTGACGTGGGGGCTTCGATGTTGACGTGGGCGTGACCTGGGTGATTGGAACGTGACGTGGACGTGACGTGGGTGGTTTCAACGTGACGTGAGCGTCACGTGGGGTCCTCGAACGTGACTTGGGCGTCACGTGGGGTCTTCGAAAGTGACGTGGGCATGACTGGGTGATTCGAAGGTGACGTGGGTGTGACGTGGGGGCTTCGAACGTGACGTGGGTGTGACGTCGGTACTTTGAATGTGACGTGGGTGTGACCTGGGTCATTGGAACGTGACGTGGGAGTGTCGTGGGGGCATCGAACGTGACATAAGGGTGACATGGGTGCTTAGAACGTGACGTGGGAGTGACATGGGTGATTCCAACGTGACGTGGGCTTCGAACGTGACGTGGGCGTGACGTGAACGATTGGAACGTGACGTGGGCGTGAGGTGGGTCATTCGAAAGTGACGTGGGTGTGACGTGCGTGCTTAGGACGTGAGGTGGGCGTGTCGTGGGTGCTTCGAACGTGACGTGGGCATGACATAAGCGCTTCGATCGTGACGTGGGCGTGACGTCTGTGGTTTCAACGTGACGTGGGTGTCACGTGAGGCATCGAACGTGACGTGGGCGTGACGTGTGTGGTTTCAACGTGACGTGGGCGTCACGGGTAGGCTTCGAACGTGCCGTGGGCATGACGTGGGTGATTCGAAGGTGACGTGGGCGTGACGTGGGGGCATGGAACGTGACGTGGGTGTGACGTGGGTGATTCCAACGTGACGTGGGCGTGACGTCGGTACTTTGAAAGTGACGTGGGTGTGACCTGGGTCATTTGAACGTGACGTGGGCGTGACGTTTGGGCTTCAAACGTGACGTAAGGGTGACATGGGAGATTAGAACGTGACGTGGGCGTGACGTCGGTACTTTGAAAGTGACATGGGTGTGACCTGGGTCATTTGAACGTGACGTGGGAGTGACGTGGGGGCTTCAAACGTGACGTAAGGGTGACATGGGTGCTTAGAACGTGACGTGGGCGTGACGTGGGTGATTCGAATATGACGTGGGCATGACGTGGGTGATTCGAACGTGACGTGGGCGTGACGTGGGTTCTTCGAACGTGACGTGGGCGTGATATAGGCATTTCGATCATGACATGGGCGTGACGTGTGTGGTTTCAACGTGACGTGGGTGTGACGTGGGGGCTTCGAACGTGACGTCGGCCTCTCGTGGGGGCTTTGAAAGTGACTTGGGCGTGACGTGGGTGAATCGAAGGTGACGTGGGTATGACGTGGGTGATTCGAACGTGACGTGGGCATGACGTGGGTGATTCGAACGTGACGTGGGCGTGACGTGGGTGATTCGAAAGTGACGTGGGCGTGACGTGGGTGATTCGAAAGTGATGTCGGTGTGACAGGGTGTTTCGGACGTGACGTGGGTGTGACGTGGGTGCTTCGAACGTGACGTGGGCGTGACATAGGCGCTTCGATCATGACGTGGGCGTGACGTGTGCGGTTTCAACGTGACGTGGGTGTCACGTGGGGCATCGAACGTGACGTGGACGTGACGTCGGTACTTTCAATTTGAGGTTGGTGTGACGTGGGTCATTCGAACGTGACGTACATGTGACGTGGGTGATTCCAACGTGACGTGGGGCTTCGAACGTGACGTGGGTGTGACCTGGGTGATTGGAACGTGACGTGGGTGTGACGTGGGGGCTTCGAACCTGACTTGGGCGTGAATGGGTGTTTCGAATGTGACGTGGGCGTGACGTGGGGTCTTCGAACGTGACGTGAGCGCCACGTGGGGGCATCGAAGTTGACGTAGGCGTGACCTGGGTGATTGGAACGTGAAGTGGGTGTGACGTGGGGGCTTCGAACGTGACGTGGGTGTGACGTGGGTGTTTCGAACGTGACGTGGGCGTGACATCGGTACTTTGAATGTGACGTGGGTGTGACCTGGGTCATTTGAACGTGACGTGGGAGTGACGTGGGGGCATCGAACGTGACGTAAGGGTGACATGGGTGCTTAGAACGTGACGTGGTCGTGACGTGGATGATTGGAACGTGACGTGGGCGTGACGTGGGGGCTTCGAAAGTGACCTGGGTGTGACGTGGGTGTTTCGAACGTGACGTGGGTGTGACCTGGGGTCTTCGAACGTGACGTGAGCGCCACGTGGGGGCATCGAACGTGACGTGGGCGTGACCTGGGTGATTGGAACGTGAAGTGGGTGTGACGTGGGGACTTCGAAAGTGACGTGGGTGTGACGTGGGTGTTTCGAACGTGACGTGGGCGTGACGTGGGGGCATCGAACGTGACGTGGGCGTGACGTGGGGGCTTCGAACGTGACCTGGGTGTGACGTGGGTGTTTCGAACGTGACGTGGGCGTGACGTCGGTGCTTTGAATGTGACGTGGGTGTGACGTGGGTCATTCGAACGTGATGTACGTGTGACCTGTGGGCTTCGAACGTGACGTGGGTGTTTCAAAACTAACGTGGGTGTGACGTAGGGGTATCGAACGTGACGTAGGTGTTTCCAAACTGACGTGGGTGTGACGTCGGTATGTTGAATGTGACGTGGGTGTGACGTGCATGGTTCGAACGTGAGGTGGGTGTTTTAAATGTGAGCTGGGCGTGACGTGGGTCATTCGAACATGACGTAGGTGTGACGTGGGGGCTTCGAACGTGACGTGGTCGTGACCTGGGTGATTGGAACGTGACGTGGGCGTGACGTGGGGGTATCGAACGTGACATGGGTGTGACGTGGGTGCTTCGGACGTGACGTGGGCGTGACGTGGGGGCTTCGAAAATGATGTGGGTGTGACGTGGGGGCATCGAACGTGACGTGGGCGTGACGTGGGGGCTTCAAAAGTGACGTGGGCGTGACGTGGTACTTTACATTTGACGTGGGTGTGACCTGGGTCAATCGAAGGTGACGTGGGTGTGACGTGGGGGCTTCGAACGGGACGTGGGCGTGACGTGGGGGCTTCAATCGTGACGTGGGCGTGACGTCGGTGCTTGGAATGTGACGTGGGTGTGACGTGTGGGCTTCGAACGTGACGTGGGTGTTTCAAAACTAACGTGGGTGTGACGTAGGGGTATCGAACGTGACGTAGGTGTTTCCAAACTGACGTGGGTGTGACGTCGGTATGTTGAATGTGACGTGGGTGTGACGTGCATGGTTCGAACGTGAGGTGGGTGTTTTAAATGTGAGCTGGGCGTGACGTGGGTCATTCGAACATGACGTAGGTGTGACGTGGGGGCTTCGAACGTGACGTGTGCGTGACGTGGATGTTTCGAATGTGACGTTGGTGTTTCGAACGTGACATGGGTGTGACGTGGGTGCTTTGAATGTGACGTGGGCGTAACGTGAGTGCTTCGAACGTGACGTGGGCGTGACGTGGGGGCATCGAACGTGACGTGGGCGTGACCTAGGGGCTTCAAAAGTGACGTGGGCGTCACGTGGGGGCATCAAACGTGACGTAGGTCTGACGTGGGGGCTTCGAACGTGACGTGGGTGTGACGTGGATGCTTCGAATGTGACGTTGGTGTTTCGAACGTGACATGGGTGTGACATGGGTGCTTCGAATGTGACGTGGGCGTAACGTGGGGGCTTCGAACCTGACGTGGGTGTGACGTGGGGGCTTCGAACGTGACGTGGGCCTGACGTCAGTACATTGAATGTGACGTGGGTGTAACGTGGGGTCATGCGAACGTGACGTGGGTGTGACGTGGGTGTTTGGAACGTTACGTGGGCTTTTTGTGGGTGATTCAAACGTGACGTGGGCGTGACGTGGGTACTTTAGATTTGACTTGGGTGTGACCTGGGTGATGCGAACGTGACGTGGGCGTCACGTGGGGGCATCGAACGTGACGTGGGCGTCACGTGGGGGCTTCGAAAGTGACGTGGACGTCACGTGGGTGATTCGAAGGTGACGTGGGTGTGACGTGGGGGCTTCGAACGTGACGTGGGTGTGACGTGGGTGTTTCGAACGTGACGTGGGCGTGACGTCGGAACTTTGAATGTGACGTGGGTGTGACCTGGGTCATTGGAACGTGACGTGGGAGTGACGCGGGGGCTTCGAACGTGACGTAAGGGTGACATGGGTGCTTAGAACGTGAGGTGGGCGTGACGTGGGCGATTCCAACGTGACGTGGGGCTTCGAACGTAACGTGGGCGTGATGTGGGTGATTCGAATGTCACTTGGGCGTGACGTGGGGGCTTCGAACGTCACGTGGGCGTGACGTGGGGGCTTCGAAAATGATGTGGGTGTGACGTGGGGGCATCGAACGTGACGTGGGCGTGACCTAGGGGCTTCAAAAGTGACGTGGGCGTCACGTGGGGGCATCGAACATGACGTAGGTGTGACGTGGGTGCTTCGAACGTGACGTGGGCATGACGTGGATGCTTCGAATGTGACGTTGGTGTTTCGAACGTGACATGGGTGTGACATGGGTGCTTCGAATGTGACGTGGGCGTAACGTGGGGGCTTCGAACCTGACGTGGGTGTGACGTGGGGGCTTCGAACGTGACGTGGGTGTGACGTGGGTCATTTGAACGTGACGTGGGCGTCACGTGGGTGATTCGAAGGTGACGTGGGCGTGACGTCGGTACTTTGAAAGTGACGTGGGTGTGACCTGGGTGATTGCAACGTGACGTGGGAGTGACGTGGGGGCTTCAAACGTGATGTAAGGGTGACATGGGCGCTTAGAACGTGACGTGGGCGTGACGTGGGTGATTCGAAGGTGACGTGGGTGTGACGTGGGGGCTTCGAACGTGACGTGGGCGTGACGTCGGAACTTTGAATGTGACGTGGGTGTGACCTGGGTCATTCGAACGTGACGTGGGAGTGGCGTGGGGGCTTCAAACGTGACGTACGGGTGACATGGGTGCTTAGAACGTGACGTGGGCGTGACGCGGGGGCTTCGAAAGTGACGTCGGTGTGACGTGGGTGCTTAGAACGTGACGTGGATGTGACGTGGATGCTTCGAACGTGACGTTGGTGTTTCGAACGTGACGTGGGTGTGACGTGGGTGCTTCGAACGTGACGTGGGCATGATATAGGCTCTTCGATCATGACGTGGGCGTGACGTGTGTGGTTCCAACGTGACGTGGGTGTCACGTGGGGCATCGAACGTGACGTGGACGTGACGTCGGTACTTTCAATTTGAGGTTGGTGTGACCTGGGTCATTCGAACGTGACGTACATGTGACGTGGGTGATTCCAACGTGACGTGGGGCGTCGAACGTGACGTGGGTGTGACCTGGGTGATTGGAACGTGACGTGGGTGTGACGTGGGGGCTTCGAACCTGACGTGGGCGTGACGTGGGTGATTCGAATGTGACTTGGGCGTGGCGTGGGGTCTTCGATCGTCACGTTGGCGTAACGTGGGGGCATCGAACATGACGTGGGCTTGACGTGGGTGATTCGAATGTCACTTAGGCGTGACGTGGGTGCTTGGAACGTGACGTGGGCGTGACGTGGGGGCTTCGAAAGTGACGTCGGTGTGACGTGGGTGTTTCGTACGTGGCGTGGGCGTGACCTGGATGCTTCGAAGTTGACGTTGGTGTTTCGAACGTGACGTGGGTGTGACGTGGGTGTTTCGAACGTGACGTGGGCGTGACATAGGCGCTTCGATCATGACGTGGGCGTGACGTGGGTCATTTGAACGTGACGTGGGCGTGACGTGGGTGATTCCAACGTGACGTGGGGCTTTGAACGTGACGTGGGCGTGACGTGGGTGATTCCAACGTGACGTGGGGGCATCGAGTTTGACGTGGGCGTGACGTGGGTGATTCGAACGTGACGTGGGCGTGACGTGGGGGCTTCGAACGTCACGTGGGCGTCACGTGGGGGCATCGAGTTTGACATGGGCGTGACCTGGGTGATTGGAACGTGACGTGGGCGTGACGTGGGTGATTCCAACGTGACGTGGGGCTTCGAACATGACGTGGGCGTGACGTGGGGGCTTCGAAAGTGACGTGGGCATGACGTGGGTGATTCGAAGGTGACATGGGTGTGACGTGGGGGCTTCGAACGTGACGTGGGCGTGACGTCGGAACTTTCGAAAGTGACGTGGGTGTGACGTAGGTGATTGGAACGTGACGTGGGAGTGACGCGGGGGCTTCAATCGTGACGTGGGAGTGACGTGGGGGCTTCGAACGTGACGTGGGCGTGACGTCGGTACTTTGAATGTGACGTGGGTGTGACGTGAGTCATTCGAACGTGATGTACGTGTGACGTGTGGGCTTCCAACGTGGCGTGGGTGTTTCAAAACTAACGTGGGTGTGACGTAGGGGTATCGAACGTGACGTGGGCGTGACGTGGATGCTTCGAATGTGACGTTGGTGTTTCGAACGTGACATGGGTGTGACATGGGTGCTTCGAATGTGACGTAGGCGTAACGTGGGGGCTTCGAACCTGACGTGGGTGTGACGTGGGGGCTTCGAAAGTGACGTGGGTATGACGTGGGTCATTTTAACGTGACGTGGGCGTGACGTGGGTGATTCCAACGTGACGTGGGGGATTCGAACGCCACGTGAGCGTCACGTGGGGGCATCGAGTTTGACGTGGGCGTGACCTGGGTGATTGGAACGTGACGTGGGAGTGACGTAGGTGATTCCAAGGTGACGTGGGGCATCGAACATGACGTGGGCGTCACGTGGGGGCTTCGAAAGTGACGTGGGCATGACGTGGGTGATTCGAAGGTGACATGGGTGTGACGTGGGTCATTTGAACGTGACGTGGGCGTGACGTGGGTGATTCCAACGTGACGTGGGGGCTTCGAACGTGACGTGGGCGTGACGTGGGTGATTCCAACGTGACGTGGGGGCTTCGAACGTGACATGGGCATGACGTGGGTGATTCGAACGTGACGTGGGCGTGACGTCGGTACTTTGAATGTGACGTGGGTGTGACCTGGGTGATTGGAACGTGACGTGGGAGTGACGTGGGGGCTTCAAACGTGACGTAAGTGTGACCTGGGTGCTTAGAACGTGACGTGGGAGTGACGTGGGTGATTCCAACGTGACGTGGGCTTCGCAAGTGACGTGGGCGTGACGTGGGTGATTGGAACGTGACGTGGGAGTGAGGTGGGTACTTCAAACGTGACCTGGGCATGACATAAGCGCTTCGATCGTGACGTGGGCGTGACGTGTGTGGTTTCAACGTGACGTGGGTGTGACGTGCGTCATTTGAACGTGACGTGGGCGTGACGTGTGTGGTTTCAACGTGACGTGGGCGTCACGGGTGGGCTTCGCACGTGACGTGGGCATGACGTGGGTGATTGGAACGTGACGTCGCGTGACGTGGGGGCATGGAACGTGACCTGAGTGGGACGTGGGTGATTCCAACGTGACGTGGGCGTGACGTCGGTACTTTCAATGTGACGTGGGTGTGACCTGGGTCATTTGAACGTGACGTGGGAGTGACGTGGGGGCTTCGAACGTGATGTAAGTGTGACATGGGTGCTTAGAACGTGACGTGGGCGTGACGTGGGCGATTCCAACGTGACGTGGGGCTTAGAACGTGACGTGGGCGTGACGTGGGTGATTCGAATATGACGTGGGCGTGACGTGGGTGATTAGAAAGTGACGTTGGTGTGACGTGGGTGTTTCGGACGTGACGTGGGCGTGACGTGGATGCTTCGAACGTGACGTTGGTGTTTCGAACGTGACGTGGGTGTGACGTGGGTGCTTCGAACGTGACGTGGGCGTGACATAGGCGCTTCGATCATGACGTGGGCGTGACGTGTGTGGTTTCAACGTGACGTGGGTGTGACGTGGGGCATCGAACGTGACGTGGACGTGACGTCGGTACTTTCAATTTGAGGTTGGTGTGACCTGGGTCATTCGAACGTGACGTACATGTGACGTGGGTGATTCCAAAGTGACGTGGGGCTTCGAACGTGACGTGGGTGTGACCTGGGTGATGCGAACGTGACGTTGGTATGACGTGGAGGGCTTCGAACGTGACGTGGGTGTGACGTGGGTGTTTCGAACCTGACGTTGGTATTTCGAACGTGACGTGGGTGTGACGTGGGTGCATCGGACGTGACCTCGGCATAACGTGGGGGCTACGAACATTACGCGGGTGTGACGTGGATGCTTCGAATGCGACGTTGGTGTTTCGAACGTGACATGGGTGTGACGTGGGTGCTTGGCACGTGACGTGGGCGTCACGTGGGGGCTTCGAACATGACGTGGGTGTGACGTGGGGGCATCGATCGTGACGTGGACATGACGTCGGTACTTTATACCTGATGGGGGTGTGACGTGGGTCATTCGAACGTGACGTGGGCGTGACGTGGGGGCATCGAACGTGACGTGGGTGTGACGTGGGGGCTTCGAACGTGACGTGGGCATGACGTCGGTGATTCGAACGTGACGTGGGCGTGACGTGGAGGCTTCGAACGTGACCTGGGCGTGACGTGGGGGCATCGAACCTGACGTGGGTGTGACGTGGGGGCTTCGAAAGTGACGTGGGCATGACGTGGGTCATTTGAACGTGACGTGGGTGTGACGTGCGTGTTTCGAACGTGACGTTGGTGTTTCGAACTTGACTTCGGTGTGACGTGGGTGCTTCGGACCTGACGTGGGCGTAACGTGGGGGCTTCGATCATGACGCGGGAGTGACGTGGATGCTTCGAATGTGACGTTGGTGTTTCGAACGTGACAGGGGTGTGACGTGGGGGCTTCGAACGTGACGTGGGCGTGACGTCGGAACTTTGAATGTGACGTGGGTGTGACCTGGGTCATTTGATCGTGACGTGGGAGTGACGTGGGGGCATCGAACGTGACGTAAGGGTGATATGGGTGCTTAGAACGTGACGTTGGTGTGACGTGGGTGATTCCAACGTGACGTGGGCTTCGAATGTGACGTGGGCGTGACCTGGGTGATTGGAACGTGACGTGGGCGTCACGTGGGGGCTTCGAACGTGACGTGGGCGTGACGTGGGTGATTCGAACGTGACGTGGGCGTTACGTCGGAACTTTGAATGTGACGTGGGTGTGACCTGGGTCATTTGATCGTGAGGTGGGCGTGACGTGGGGGCATCGAACGTGACGTGGGCGTGACGTGGGGGCTTCGAACGTGACCTGGGTGTGACGTGGGTGTTTCGAACGTGACGTGGGCGTGACGTCGGTACTTTGAAAGTGACGTGGGTGTGACCTGGGTCATTTGAACGTGATGTACGTGTGACGTGTGGGCTTCGAACGTGACGTGGGTGTTTCAAAACTAACGTGGGTGTGACGTAGGGGTATCGAACGTGACGTAGGTGTTTCCAAACTGACGTGGGTGTGACGTCGGTATGTTGAATGTGACGTGGGTGTGACGTGCATGGTTCGAACGTGAGGTGGGTGTTTTAAATGTGAGCTGGGCGTGACGTGGGTCATTCGAACATGACGTAGGTGAGACGTGCGGGCTTCGAACGTGACGTGGGCGTGACGTGGGTCATTTGAACGTGACGTGGGCGTGACGTGGGTGATTCCAACGTGACGTGGGTCATTTGAACGTGACGTGGGCGTGACGTGGGTGATTCGAATGTGACGTGGGCGTGACGTGGGGGCTTCGAACGCCACGTGAGCTTCACGTGGGGGCATCGAACGTGACGTGGGCGTGACGTGGGGGCTTCAAGCGTGACCTGGGTGTGACGTGGGTGATTCAAACGTGACGTGGGCGTGACGTCAGTACTTTGAATGTGACGTTGGTGTGACCTGGGTGATGCGAACGTGACGTGGGAGTCACGTGGGGGCATCGAACGTGACGTGGGCGTCACGTGGGGGCATCGAAAGTGACGTGGACGTCACGTGGGTGCTTCGAACGTGACGTGGGCGTGACGTGGGTGATTCCAGCGTGACGTGGGCGTGACGTGGGTGATTCGAACGTGACGTGGGCGTGACGTCGGTACTTTGAATGTGACGTGGGTGTGACCTGGGTCATTGGAACGTGACGTGGGAGTGACGCGGGGGCTTCGAACGTGACGTAAGGGTGACATGGGTGCTTAGAACGTGACGTGGGCGTGACGTGGGCGATTCCAACGTGACGTGGGGCTTCGAACGTGACGTGGGCGTGATGTGGGTGATTCGAATGTCACTTGGGCGTGACGTGGGGGCTTCGATGTTGACGTGGGCGTGACGTGGGTGATTGGAACGTGACGTGGACGTGACGTGGGTGGTTTCAACGTGACGTGAGCGTCACGTGGGGTCCTCGAACGTGACTTGGGCGTCACGTGGGGTCTTCGAAAGTGACGTGGGCATGACTGGGTGATTCGAAGGTGACGTGGGTGTGACGTGGGGGCTTCGAACGTGACGTGGGTGTGACGTCGGTACTTTGAATGTGACGTGGGTGTGACCTGGGTCATCTGAACGTGACGTGGGAGTGACGTGGGGGCATCGAACGTGACATAAGGGTGACATGGGTGCTTAGAACGTGACGTGGGCGTGATGCAGGTGATTCCAACGTGACGTGGGGCTTCGAATGTGACGTGGGCGTGAGGTGGGTGATTGGAACGTGACGTGGGCGTGACGTCGGTACTTTGAAAGTGACGTGGGTGTGACCTGGGGGCTTCGAAGGTGACGTAAGGGTGACATGTGTGCATAGAACGTGACGTGGGCGTCACGTGGGTGATTTCAACGTGACGTGGGGGTTGCGAACGTGACGTGGGCGTGACGTGGGTGATTCGAGCGTGACGTGGGCGTGACGTCGGTACTTTGAAAGTGACGTGGGTGTGACCTGGGTGCTTAGAACGTGACGTGGGCGTGACGTGGGCTACTCCAACGTGACGTGGGGCTTCGAACGTGACGTGGGCTTGACGCGGGTGATTGGAGCGTGACGTGGGCGTGAGGTGGGTGATTCGAAAGTGACGTCGGTGTGACGTGGGTGCTTCGAACGTCACGTGGGCGTGACTTGGGGTCTTCGATCGTGACGTGGGTGTGACGTTGGTGGTTTCAACGTGACGTGAGCGTCACGGGTGGGCTTCGAACGTGACGTGGGCATGACGTGGGTGATTCGAAGCTGACGTGCGCGTGACGTGGGGGCTTCGAACGTCACGTGGGCGTGACGTGGGGTCTTGAAACGTGACGTGGGCGTGACCTGGGTGATTGGAACGTGACGTGGACGTGACGTGGGTGGTTTCAACGTGACGTGGGCGTCACGTGGGGGCTTCGGAGGTGACGTGGGCCTCACGTGGGGGCTTTGAAAGTGACGTGGGCATGGCGTGGGTGATTCGAAGATGACGTGGGTGTGACGTGGGGGCTTCGAACGTGACGTGGGCGTGACGTGGGTGATTCGAGCGTGACGTGGGCGTGACGTCGGTACTTTGAATGTGACGTGGGTGTGACCTTGGTCATTTGAACGTGACGTGGGAGTGACGTGGGGGCATCGAACGTGACGTAAGGGTGACATGGGTGCTTAGAACGTGACGTGGGTGTGACGTGGGTGATTCCAACGTGACGTGGGGCTTCGAACGTGACGTGGGCGTGAGGTGGGTGATTGGAACGTGACGTGGGCGTGACGTCGGTACTTTGAAAGTGACGTGGGAGTGACGTGGGGGCTTCGGAGGTGACGTAAGGGTGACATGGGTGCTTAGAACGTGACGTGGGCGTGACGTGGGTGATTCCAACGTCATGTGGGGGCTTCGAACGTGACGTGGGTGTGACGTGGGTGCATCGGACGTGATGTGGGCATAACGTGGGGGCTACGAACATTACGCGGGTGTGACGTGGATTCTTCGAATGCGACGTTGGTGTTTCGAACGTGACATGGGTGTGACGTGGGTGCTTGGAACGTGACGTGGGCGTCACGTGGGGGTTTCGGACATGACGGGGGTGTGACGTGGGGGCATCGATCGTGACGTGGACGTGACGTCGGTACTTTATACCTGATGGGGGCGTGACGTGGGGGCATCGAACGTGACGTGGGTGTGACGTGGGGGCTTCGAACGTGACGTGGGCATGACGTCGGTGATTCGAACGTGACGTGAGCGCCACGTGGGGGCATCGAAGTTGACGTGGGCGTGACCTGGGTGATTCGAAGGTGACGTGGGCGTGACGTGGGGGCTTCGAACGTGACGTGGGTGTGACGTGGGTGTTTCGAACGTGACGTTGGTGTTTCGAACGTGACATGGGTGTGACGTGGGTGCTTGGAACGTGACGTGGGCGTCACGTGGGGGCTTCGAACATGACGTGGATGTGACGTGGGTGCTTCGGACGTGACGTGGGCGTGACGTGGGGGCTTCGAAAATGATGTGGGTGTGACGAGGGGGCTTCGAACGTGACGTGGGCGTGACGTGGGAGTTTCGAAGGTGACGTGGGCCTCACGTGGGGGCTTCGAACATGACGTGGATGTGAGGTGGGTGCTTCGGACGTGACGTGGGTGTGACGTCGGGGCTTCGAAAATGACGTGGGTGTGACGTGGGGGCATCGATCGTGACGTGGACGTGACGTGGTACTTTCCATTTGACGTGGGTGTGACCTGGGTCAATCGAACGTGACGTGGGTGTGACGTGGGGGCATCGAACGTGACGTGGGCGTGACGTGGGTGATTCGAATGTGACGTGGGCGTGACGTGGGGGCATCGAACGTGACGTGGGCATGACGTCGGTGATTCGAACGTGACGTGGGTGTGACGTGGGGGCTTCGAACGTCACCTGGGTGTGACGTGGGTGTTTCGAACGTGACGTGGGCGTGACGTCGGTACTTTGAATGTGACGTGGGTGTGACCTGGGTCATTTGAACGTAATGTACGTGTGACGTGCGGGCTTCGAACGTGACGTGGGTGTTTCAAAACTAACGTGGGTGTGACGTCGGTATGTTGAATGTGACGTGGGTGTGACGTGCATGGTTCGAACGTGAGGTGGGTGTTTTAAATGTGAGCTGGGCGTGATGTGGGTCATTCGAACATGACGTAGGTGTGACGTGGGGGCTTCGAACGTGACGTGGGCGTGACGTGGGTCATTTGAACGTGTCGTGGGCGTGACGTGGGTGATTCCAACGTGACGTGGGGCTTTGAACGTGACGTGGGCGTGACGTGGGTGATTCGAAGGTGACGTGGGCGTGGCGTGGGTGATTCCAACGTGATGTGGGCCTGACGTCGGTACTTTGAATGTGACGTGGGTGTGACCTGGGTCATTTGAACGTGACGTGGGAGTGACGCGGGGGCTTCGAACGTGACGTAAGGGTGACATGGGTGCTTAGAACGCGACGTGGGCGTGACGTGGGCGATTCCAACGTGACGTGGGGCTTCGAACGTGACGTGGGCGTGATGTGGGTGATTCGAATGTCACTTGGGCGTGACGTGGGGGCTTCGATGTTGACGTGGGCGTGACCTGGGTGATTGGAACGTGACGTGGACGTGACGTGGGTGGTTTCAACCTGACGTGAGCGTCACGTGGGGTCCTCGAACGTGACTTGGGCGTCACGTGGGGTCTTCGAAAGTGACGTGGGCATGACTGGGTGATTCGAAGGTGACGTGGGTGTGACGTGGGGGCTTCGAACGTGACGTGGGTGTGACGTCGGTACTTTGAATGTGACGTGGGTGTGACCTGGGTCATTGGAACGTGACGTGGGAGTGTCGTGGGGGCATCGAACGTGACATAAGGGTGACATGGGTGCTTAGAACGTGACGTGGGAGTGACATGGGTGATTCCAACGTGACGTGGGCTTCGAACGTGACGTGGGCGTGACGTGAACGATTGGAACGTGACGTGGGCGTGAGGTGGGTCATTCGAAAGTGACGTGGGTGTGACGTGCGTGCTTAGGACGTGAGGTGGGAGTGTCGTGGGTGCTTCGAACGTGACGTGGGCATGACATAAGCGCTTCGATCGTGACGTGGGCGTGACGTCTGTGGTTTCAACGTGACGTGGGTGTCACGTGAGGCATCGAACGTGACGTGGGCGTGACGTGTGTGGTTTCAACGTGACGTGGGCGTCACGGGTAGGCTTCGAACGTGCCGTGGGCATGACGTGGGTGATTCGAAGGTGACGTGGGCGTGACGTGGGGGCATGGAACGTGACGTGGGTGTGACGTGGGTGATTCCAACGTGACGTGGGCGTGACGTCGGTACTTTGAAAGTGACGTGGGTGTGACCTGGGTCATTTGAACGTGACGTGGGCGTGACGTTTGGGCTTCAAACGTGACGTAAGGGTGACATGGGAGATTAGAACGTGACGTGGGCGTGACGTCGGTACTTTGAAAGTGACATGGGTGTGACCTGGGTCATTTGAACGTGACGTGGGAGTGACGTGGGGGCTTCAAACGTGACGTAAGGGTGACATGGGTGCTTAGAACGTGACGTGGGCGTGACGTGGGTGATTCGAATATGACGTGGGCATGACGTGGGTGATTCGAACGTGACGTGGGCGTGACGTGGGTTCTTCGAACGTGACGTGGGCGTGATATAGGCATTTCGATCATGACATGGGCGTGACGTGTGTGGTTTCAACGTGACGTGGGTGTGACGTGGGGGCTTCGAACGTGACGTCGGCCTCTCGTGGGGGCTTTGAAAGTGACTTGGGCGTGACGTGGGTGAATCGAAGGTGACGTGGGTATGACGTGGGTTCTTCGAACGTGACGTGGGCATGACGTGGGTGATTCGAACGTGACGTGGGCGTGACGTGGGTGATTCGAAAGTGACGTGGGCGTGACGTGGGTGATTCGAAAGTGATGTCGGTGTGACAGGGTGTTTCGGACGTGACGTGGGTGTGACGTGGGTGCTTCGAACGTGACGTGGGCGTGACATAGGCGCTTCGATCATGACGTGGGCGTGACGTGTGCGGTTTCAACGTGACGTGGGTGTCACGTGGGGCATCGAACGTGACGTGGACGTGACGTCGGTACTTTCAATTTGAGGTTGGTGTGACCTGGGTCATTCGAACGTGACGTACATGTGACGTGGGTGATTCCAACGTGACGTGGGGCTTCGAACGTGACGTGGGTGTGACCTGGGTGATTGGAACGTGACGTGGGTGTGACGTGGGGGCTTCGAACCTGACTTGGGCGTGAATGGGTGTTTCGAATGTGACGTGGGCGTGACGTGGGGTCTTCGAACGTGACGTGAGCGCCACGTGGGGGCATCGAAGTTGACGTGGGCGTGACCTGGGTGATTGGAACGTGAAGTGGGTGTGACGTGGGGGCTTCGAACGTGACGTGGGTGTGACGTGGGTGTTTCGAACGTGACGTGGGCGTGACATCGGTACTTTGAATGTGACGTGGGTGTGACCTGGGTCATTTGAACGTGACGTGGGAGTGACGTGGGGGCATCGAACGTGACGTAAGGGTGACATGGGTGCTTAGAACGTGACGTGGTCGTGACGTGGATGATTGGAACGTGACGTGGGCGTGACGTGGGGGCTTCGAAAGTGACCTGGGTGTGACGTGGGTGTTTCGAACGTGACGTGGGTGTGACCTGGGGTCTTCGAACGTGACGTGAGCGCCACGTGGGGGCATCGAACGTGACGTGGGCGTGACCTGGGTGATTGGAACGTGAAGTGGGTGTGACGTGGGGACTTCGAAAGTGACGTGGGTGTGACGTGGGTGTTTCGAACGTGACGTGGGCGTGACGTGGGGGCATCGAACGTGACGTGGGCGTGACGTGGGGGCTTCGAACGTGACCTGGGTGTGACGTGGGTGTTTCGAACGTGACGTGGGCGTGACGTCGGTGCTTTGAATGTGACGTGGGTGTGACGTGGGTCATTCGAACGTGATGTACGTGTGACCTGTGGGCTTCGAACGTGACGTGGGTGTTTCAAAACTAACGTGGGTGTGACGTAGGGGTATCGAACGTGACGTAGGTGTTTCCAAACTGACGTGGGTGTGACGTCGGTATGTTGAATGTGACGTGGGTGTGACGTGCATGGTTCGAACGTGAGGTGGGTGTTTTAAATGTGAGCTGGGCGTGACGTGGGTCATTCGAACATGACGTAGGTGTGACGTGGGGGCTTCGAACGTGACGTGGTCGTGACCTGGGTGATTGGAACGTGACGTGGGCGTGACGTGGGGGTATCGAACGTGACATGGGTGTGACGTGGGTGCTTCGGACGTGACGTGGGTGTGACGTGGGGGCTTCGAACATGACGCGGGAGTGAAGTGGATGCTTCGAATGTGACGTTGGTGTTTCGAACGTGACAGGGGTGTGACGTGGGTGCTTCGAACGTGACGTGGGTGTGACGTGGGTGATTCCAAGGTGACGTGGGCGTCAAGTGGGAGTTTCGAACATGACGTGGACGTGACGGCGGTACTTTCAATTTGAGGTTGGTGTGACCTGGGTCATTCGAACGTGACGTACGTGTGACGTGGGGGCTTCGAACGTGACGTGGGTGTGACGTGGGTGATTCCAACGTGACGTGGGCGTCACGTGGGGGCTTCGAACATGACGTGGGTGTGACGTGGGGGCATCGAAAATGATGTGGGTGTGACGTGGGGGCATCGAACGTGACGTGGGCATGACGTCGGTGATTCGAACGTGACGTGGGTGTGACGTGGGGGTATGGAACGTGACGTGGGTGTGATGTAGGCGCTTCGAACGTGACGTGGACGTCACGTCGGTACTTTATATCTGATGTGGGTGTGACCTGGGTCATTCGAACGTGACGTGGGTGTGACGTGGGGGCTTCGATCGTGACGTGGGCATGACGTGGGTGATTCGAACGTGACGTGGGCGTGACGTGGGGGCATCGAAAATGATGTGGGTGTGACGTGGGGGCATCGAACGTGACGTGGGCATGACGTCGGTGATTCGAACGTGACGTGGGCGTGACGTGGGGGCATCGATCCTGACCTGGGTGTGACGTGGGTGTTTCGAACGTGACGTGGGTGTGACGTAGGTACTTTGAATGTGACGTGGATGTTACCTGGGTCATTCAAACGTGATGTACGTGTGACGTGTGGGCTTCCAACGTGACGTGGGTGTTTCAAAACAAACGTGGGTGTGACGTGGGGGTATCGAACGTGATGTAGGTGTTTCCAAACTGACGTGGGTGTGACGTCGGTATGTTGAATGTGACGTGGGTGTGACGTGCATGGTTCGAACGTGAGGTGGGTGTTTTAAATGTGAGCTGGGCGTCACGTGGGTCATTCGAACATGACGTAGGTGAGACGTGGGGGCTTCGAACGTGACGTGGTCGTGACGTGGATGCTTCGAATGTGACGTTGGTGTTTCGAACGTGACATGGGTGTGACATGGGTGCTTCGAATGTGACGTGGGCGTAACGTGGGGGCTTCGAACCTGACGTGGGTGTGACGTGGGGGCTTCGAAAGTGACGTGGGTGTGACGTGGGGGCTTCGAACGTCACGTGGGCGTCACGTGGGGGCATCGAGTTTGACATGGGCGTGACCTGGGTGATTGGAACCTGACGTGGGCGTGACGTGGGTGATTCCAACGTGACGTGGGGCTTCAAACATGACGTGGGCGTGACGTGGGGGCTTCGATGTTGACGTGGGCATGACGTGGGTGATTCGAAGGTGACGGGTGTGACGTGGGGGCTTCGAACGTGACGTGGGTGTGACGTGGGGGCTTCGAACGTGACGTGGGCGTGACGTCCGTACTTTGAATGTGACGTGGGTGTGACCTGGGTCATTTGAACGTGACGTGGGAGTGACGTGTGGGCATCGAACGTGACATAAGGGTGACATGGGTGCTTAGAACGTGACGTGGTCGTGACGTGGATGATTGGAACGTGACGTGGGCGTGACGTGGGTCATTCGAAAGTGACGTGGGTGTGACGTGGGTGATTCGAACGTGACGTGGGCGTGACGTGGGTGTTTCGAATGTGACGTGGGCGTGACGTGGGGGCTTCGAACGTCACGTGGGCGTGACGTGGGGGCATCGAGTTTGACATGGGCGTGACGTGGGTGATTCCAACGTGACGTGGGGCTTCGAACATGACGTGGGCGTGACGTGGGGGCTTCGAAAGTGACGTGGGCATGACGTGGGTGATTCCAACGTGACGTGGGGCTTCGAACATGACGTGGGCGTGACGTGGGGGCTTCAAAAGTGACGTGGGCGTGACGTGGTACTTTACATTTGACGTGGGTGTGACCTGGGTCAATCGAACGTGACGTGGGTGTGACGTGGGGGCTTCGAACGGGACGTGGGCGTGACGTGGGGGCTTCGAACGTGACGTGGGTGTTTCAAAACTAACGTGGGTGTGACGTAGGGGTATCGAACGTGACGTAGGTGTTTCCAAACTGACGTGGGTGTGACGTCGGTATGTTGAATGTGACGTGGGTGTGACGTGCATGATTCGAACGTGAGGTGGGTGTTTTAAATGTGAGCTGGGCGTGACGTGGGTCATTCGATCATGACGTAGGTGTGACGTGGGGGCTTCGAACGTGACGTGTGCGTGACGTGGATGTTTCGAATGTGACGTTGGTGTTTCGAACGTGACATGGGTGTGAGGTGGGTGCTTTGAATGTGACGTGGGCGTAACGTGAGTGCTTCGAACGTGACGTGGGCGTGACGTGGATGATTGGAATGTGACGTGGGCGTGACGTGGGTCATTCGAAAGTGACGTGGGTGTGACGTGGGTGATTCGAACGTGACGTGGGCGTGACGTGGGTGTTTCGAATGTGACGTGGGCGTGACATGGGGGCTTCGAACGTCACGTGAGCGTCACGTGGGGGCATCGAGTTTGACATGGGCGTGACGTGGGTGTTTCCAACGTGACGTGGGGCTTCGAACATGACGTGGGCGTGACGTGGGGGCTTCGAAAGTGACGTGGGCATGACGTGGGTGATTCCAACGTGACGTGGGGCTTCGAACATGACGTGGGCGTGACGTGGGGGCTTCAAACGTGACGTGGGCGTGACGTGGTACTTTACATTTGCCGTGGGTGTGACCTGGGTCAATCGAACGTGACGTGGGTGTGACGTGGGGGCTTCGAACGGGACGTGGGCGTGACGTGGGGGCTTCAATCGTGACGTGGGCGTGACGTCGGTGCTTGGAATGTGACGTGGGTGTGACGTGTGGGCTTCGAACGTGACGTGGGTGTTTCAAAACTAACGTGGGTGTGACGTAGGGGTATCGAACGTGACGTAGGTGTTTCCAAACTGACGTGGGTATGACGTCGGTATGTTGAATGTGACGTGGGTGTGACGTGCATGGTTCGAACGTGAGGTGGGTGTTTTAAATGTGAGCTGGGCGTGACGTGGGTCATTCGAACATGACGTAGGTGTGACGTGGGGGCTTCGAACGTGACGTGTGCGTGACGTGGATGTTTCGAATGTGACGTTGGTGTTTCGAACGTGACATGGGTGTGACGTGGGTGCTTTGAATGTGACGTGGGCGTAACGTGAGTGCTTCGAACGTGACGTGGGCGTGACGTGGGGGCATCGAACGTGACGTGGGCGTGACCTAGGGGCTTCAAAAGTGACGTGGGCGTCACGTGGGGGCATCAAACGTGACGTAGGTCTGACGTGGGGGCTTCGAACGTGACGTGGGTGTGACGTGGATGCTTCGAATGTGACGTTGGTGTTTCGAACGTGACATGGGTGTGACATGGGTGCTTCGAATGTGACGTTGGCGTAACGTGGGGGCTTCGAACCTGACGTGGGTGTGACGTGGGGGCTTCGAACGTGACGTGGGCCTGACGTCAGTACATTGAATGTGACGTGGGTGTAACGTGGGGTCATGCGAACGTGACGTGGGTGTGACGTGGGTGTTTGGAACGTTACGTGGGCTTTTTGTGGGTGATTCAAACGTGACGTGGGCGTGACGTGGGTACTTTAGATTTGACTTGGGTGTGACCTGGGTGATGCGAACGTGACGTGGGCGTCACGTGGGGGCATCGAACGTGACGTGGGCGTCACGTGGGGGCTTCGAAAGTGACGTGGACGTCACGTGGGTGATTCGAAGGTGACGTGGGTGTGACGTGGGGGCTTCGAACGTGACGTGGGTGTGACGTGGGTGTTTCGAACGTGACGTGGGCGTGACGTCGGAACTTTGAATGTGACGTGGGTGTGACCTGGGTCATTGGAACGTGACGTGGGAGTGACGCGGGGGCTTCGAACGTGACGTAAGGGTGACATGGGTGCTTAGAACGTGAGGTGGGCGTGACGTGGGCGATTCCAAGGTGACGTGGGGCTTCGAACGTAACGTGGGCGTGATGTGGGTGATTCGAATGTCACTTGGGCGTGACGTGGGGGCTTCGAACGTCACGTGGGCGTGACGTGGGGGCTTCGAAAATGATGTGGGTGTGACGTGGGGGCATCGAACGTGACGTGGGCGTGACCTAGGGGCTTCAAAAGTGACGTGGGCGTCACGTGGGGGCATCGAACATGACGTAGGTGTGACGTGGGTGCTTCGAACGTGACGTGGGCATGACGTGGATGCTTCGAATGTGACGTTGGTGTTTCGAACGTGACATGGGTGTGACATGGGTGCTTCGAATGTGACGTGGGCGTAACGTGGGGGCTTCGAACCTGACGTGGGTGTGACGTGGGGGCTTCGAACGTGACGTGGGTGTGACGTGGGTCATTTGAACGTGACGTGGGCGTCACGTGGGTGATTCGAAGGTGACGTGGGCGTGACGTCGGTACTTTGAAAGTGACGTGGGTGTGACCTGGGTGATTGCAACGTGACGTGGGAGTGACGTGGGGGCTTCAAACGTGATGTAAGGGTGACATGGGCGCTTAGAACGTGACGTGGGCGTGACGTGGGTGATTCGAAGGTGACGTGGGTGTGACGTGGGGGCTTCGAACGTGACGTGGGCGTGACGTCGGAACTTTGAATGTGACGTGGGTGTGACCTGGGTCATTTGAACGTGACGTGGGAGTGGCGTGGGGGCTTCAAACGTGACGTACGGGTGACATGGGTGCTTAGAACGTGACGTGGGCGTGACGCGGGGGCTTCGAAAGTGACGTCGGTGTGACGTGGGTGCTTAGAACGTGACGTGGGCATGACGTGGGTGATTCGAACGTGACGTGGGCGTGACGTGGGTGATTCGAATATGACGTGGGCGTGACGTGGGGGCTTCGAAAGTGATGTCGGTGTGACAGGGTGTTTCGGACGAGACGTGGGCGTGACGTGGATGCTTCGAACGTGACGTTGGTGTTTCGAACGTGACGTGGGTGTGACGTGGGTGCTTCGAACGTGACGTGGGCGTGTCATAGGCGCTTCGATCATGACGTGGGCGTGACGTGTGTGGTTTCAACGTGACGTGGGTGTCACGTGGGGCATCGAACGTGACGTGGACGTGACGTCGGTACTTTCAATTTGAGGTTGGTGTGACCTGGGTCATTCGAACGTGACGTACATGTGACGTGGGTGATTCCAACGTGACGTGGGGCGTCGAACGTGACGTGGGTGTGACCTGGGTGATTGGAACGTGACGTGGGTGTGACGTGGGGGCTTCGAACCTGACGTGGGCGTGACGTGGGTGATTCGAATGTGAGTTGGGCGTGGCGTGGGGTCTTCGATCGTCACGTTGGCGTAACGTGGGGGCATCGAACATGACGTGGGCTTGACGTGGGTGATTCGAATGTCACTTAGGCGTGACGTGGGTGCTTGGAACGTGACGTGGGCGTGACGTGGGGGCTTCGAAAGTGACGTCGGTGTGACGTGGGTGTTTCGTACGTGGCGTGGGCGTGACCTGGATGCTTCGAACTTGACGTTGGTGTTTCGAACGTGACGTGGGTGTGACGTGGGTGTTTCGAACGTGACGTGGGCGTGACATAGGCGCTTCGATCATGACGTGGGCGTGACGTGGGTCATTTGAACGTGACGTGGGCGTGACGTGGGTGATTCCAACGTGACGTGGGGCTTTGAACGTGACGTGGGCGTGACGTGGGTGATTCCAACGTGACGTGGGGGCATCGAGTTTGACGTGGGCGTGACGTGGGTGATTCGAACGTGACGTGGGCGTGACGTGGGGGCTTCGAACGTCACGTGGGCGTCACGTGGGGGCATCGAGTTTGACATGGGCGTGACCTGGGTGATTGGAACGTGACGTGGGCGTGACGTGGGTGATTCCAACGTGACGTGGGGCTTCGAACATGACGTGGGCGTGACGTGGGGGCTTCGAAAGTGACGTGGGCATGACGTGGGTGATTCGAAGGTGACATGGGTGTGACGTGGGGGCTTCGAACGTGACGTGGGCGTGACGTCGGAACTTTCGAAAGTGACGTGGGTGTGACGTAGGTGATTGGAACGTGACGTGGGAGTGACGCGGGGGCTTCAATCGTGACGTGGGAGTGACGTGGGTGCTTCGAACGTGACGTGGGCGTGACGTCGGTACTTTGAATGTGACGTGGGTGTGACGTGAGTCATTCGAACGTGATGTACGTGTGACGTGTGGGCTTCCAACGTGGCGTGGGTGTTTCAAAACTAACGTGGGTGTGACGTAGGGGTATCGAACGTGACGTGGGCGTGACGTGGATGCTTCGAATGTGACGTTGGTGTTTCGAACGTGACATGGGTGTGACATGGGTGCTTCGAATGTGACGTAGGCGTAACGTGGGGGCTTCGAACCTGACGTGGGTGTGACGTGGGGGCTTCGAAAGTGACGTGGGTGTGACGTGGGTCATTTTAACGTGACGTGGGCGTGACGTGGGTGATTCCAACGTGACGTGGGGGATTCGAACGCCACGTGAGCGTCACGTGGGGGCATCGAGTTTGACGTGGGCGTGACCTGGGTGATTGGAACGTGACGTGGGAGTGACGTAGGTGATTCCAAGGTGACGTGGGGCATCGAACATGACGTGGGCGTCACGTGGGGGCTTCGAAAGTGACGTGGGCATGACGTGGGTGATTCGAAGGTGACATGGGTGTGACGTGGGTCATTTGAACGTGACGTGGGCGTGACGTGGGTGATTCCAACGTGACGTGGGGGCTTCGAACGTGACGTGGGCGTGACGTGGGTGATTCCAACGTGACGTGGGGGCTTCGAACGTGACATGGGCGTGACGTGGGTGATTCGAACGTGACGTGGGCGTGACGTCGGTACTTTGAATGTGACGTGGGTGTGACCTGGGTGATTGGAACGTGACGTGGGCGTGACGTGGGGGCTTCAAACGTGACGTAAGTGTGACATGGGTGCTTAGAACGTGACGTGGGAGTGACGTGGGTGATTCCAACGTGACGTGGGCTTCGCAAGTGACGTGGGCGTGACGTGGGTGATTGGAACGTGACGTGGGAGTGAGGTGGGTACTTCAAACGTGACCTGGGCATGACATAAGCGCTTCGATCGTGACGTGGGCGTGACGTGTGTGGTTTCAACGTGACGTGGGTGTGACGTGCGTCATTTGAACGTGACGTGGGCGTGACGTGTGTGGTTTCAACGTGACGTGGGCGTCACGGGTGGGCTTCGCACGTGACGTGGGCATGACGTGGGTGATTGGAACGTGACGTCGCGTGACGTGGGGGCATGGAACGTGACCTGAGTGGGACGTGGGTGATTCCAACGTGACGTGGGCGTGACGTCGGTACTTTCAATGTGACGTGGGTGTGACCTGGGTCATTTGAACGTGACGTGGGAGTGACGTGGGGGCTTCGAACGTGATGTAAGTGTGACATGGGTGCTTAGAACGTGACGTGGGCGTGACGTGGGCGATTCCAACGTGACGTGGGGCTTAGAACGTGACGTGGGCGTGACGTGGGTGATTCGAATATGACGTGGGCGTGACGTGGGTGATTAGAAAGTGACGTTGGTGTGACGTGGGTGTTTCGGACGTGACGTGGGCGTGACGTGGATGCTTCGAACGTGACGTTGGTGTTTCGAACGTGACGTGGGTGTGACGTGGGTGCTTCGAACGTGACGTGGGCGTGACATAGGCGCTTCGATCATGACGTGGGCGTGACGTGTGTGGTTTCAACGTGACGTGGGTGTGACGTGGGGCATCGAACGTGACGTGGACGTGACGTCGGTACTTTCAATTTGAGGTTGGTGTGACCTGGGTCATTCGAACGTGACGTACATGTGACGTGGGTGATTCCAAAGTGACGTGGGGCTTCGAACGTGACGTGGGTGTGACCTGGGTGATGCGAACGTGACGTTGGTATGACGTGGAGGGCTTCGAACGTGACGTGGGTGTGACGTGGGTGTTTCGAACGTGACGTGGGCGTGACGTGGGTGATTGGAACGTGACGTGGGTGTGACGTGGGGGCTTCGAACGTGACGTGGGTGTGACGTGGGTGTTTCGAACCTGACGTTGGTATTTCGAACGTGACGTGGGTGTGACGTGGGTGCATCGGACGTGACCTCGGCATAACGTGGGGGCTACGAACATTACGCGGGTGTGACGTGGATGCTTCGAATGCGACGTTGGTGTTTCGAACGTGACATGGGTGTGACGTGGGTGCTTGGCACGTGACGTGGGCGTCACGTGGGGGCTTCGAACATGACGTGGGTGTGACGTGGGGGCATCGATCGTGACGTGGGCGTGACGTGGGTGATTCCAACGTGACGTGGGGGCATCGAACGTGACGTAGCATGACGTGGGTGATTCGAACGTGACGTGGGCGTGACGTGGGGGCATCGAACGTGACGTGGGTGTGACGTGGGGGCTTCGAACGTGACGTGGGCATGACATCGGTGATTCGAACGTGACGTGGGCATGACGTCGGTGATTCGAACGTGACGTGGGCGTGACGTGGGTGATTCGAATATGACGTGGGCGTGACATGGGTCATTCGAACATGACGTGGGTGTGACGTGGGTGTTTCGGACGTGACGTGGGCGTGACGTGGATGCTTCGAACGTGACGTTGGTGTTTCGAACGTGACGTGGGTGTGACGTGAGTGCTTCGAACGTGACGTGGGCGTGACGTGGGGGCTTCGATCATGACGTGGGCGTGACGTGTGTGGTTCCAACGTGACGTGGGTGTCACGTGGGGCATCGAACGTGACGTGGACGTGACGTCGGTACTTTCAATTTGAGGTTGGTGTGACTTGGGTCATTCGAACGTGACGTACATGTGACGTGGGTGATTCCAACGTGACGTGGGGCTTCGAACGTGACGTGGGTGTGACCTGGGTGATTGGAACGTGACGTGGGCGTGACGTGGGGGCTTCGAACGTCACGTGGGCGTGAGGTGGGGGCATCGAACGTGACGTGGGCGTGACGTGGGTGCTTCGGACGTGACGTGGGTGTGACGTGGGTGTTTCGAACCTGACGTTGGTATTTCGAACGTGACGTGGGTGTGACTTGGCTGCATCGGACGTGACGTGGGCGTAACGTGGGGGCTACGAACATTACGCGGGTGTGACGTGGGGGCTTCGAAAGTGACGTGGGTGTCACGTGGGTCATTTGAACGTGACGTGGGCGTGACGTGGGTGATTCCAACGTGACGTGGGGCTTCGAACGTGACGTGGGCGTGACGTGGGCGATTCGAACGTGACGTGGGGCTTCGAACGTGACGTGGGCGTGACGTCGGTAGTTTGAATGTGACGTGGGTGTGACCTGGGTCATTGGAACGTGACGTGGGAGTGACGTGGGGGCTTCAAACGTGACGTAAGGGTGACATGGGTGCTTTGAACGTGACGTGGCCGTGACGTGGGTGATTCCAACGTGACGTGGGGCTTCGAACGTGACGTGGGCGTGACGTGGGGGCTTCGATTGTGACGTGGGCGTGACCTAGGTGATTGGAACGTGACGTGGACGTGACGTGGGTGGTTTCAACGTGACGTGAGCGTCACGTAGGGTCCTCGAACGTGACTTGGGCGTCACGTGGGGTCTTCGAAAGTGACGTGGGCATGACGCGGGTGACTCGAAAGTGACGTGGGTGTGACGCGGGGGCTTCGAACGTGACGTGGGTGTGACGTCGGTACTTTGAATGTGACGTGGGTGTGACCTGGGTCATTTGAACGTGACGTGGGAGTGACGTGGGGGCATCGAACGTGACATAAGGGTGACATGGGTGCTTAGAACGTGATGTGGGCGTGATGCGGGTGATTCCAACGTGACGTGGGGCTTCGAACGTGACGTGGGCGTGACGTGGGTGATTGGAACGTGACGTGGGCGTGACGTCGGTACTTTGAAAGTGACGTGGGAGTGACGTGGGGGCTTCAAACGTGACGTAAGGGTGACATGGGTGCTTAGAACGTGACGTGGGCGTGACGTGGGTGATTCGAATATGACGTGGGCGTGACGTGGGTGATTCGAAAGTGACGTTGGTGTGACGTGGGTGTTTCGGACGTGACGTGGGCGTGACGTGGATGCTTCGAACGTGACGTTGGTGTTTCGAACGTGACGTGGGTGTGACGTGGGTGCTTCGAACGTGACGTGGGCGTGACATAGGCGCTTCGATCATGACGTGGGCGTGACGTGTGTGGTTTCAACGTGACGTGGGTGTGACGTGGGGCATCGAACGTGACGTGGACGTGACGTCGGTACTTTCAATTTGAGGTTGGTGTGACCTGGGTCATTCGAACGTGACGTACATGTGACGTGGGTGATTCCAAAGTGACGTGGGGCTTCGAACGTGACGTGGGTGTGACCTGGGTGATGCGAACGTGACGTGGGTATGACGTGGAGGGCTTCGAACGTGACGTGGGTGTGACGTGGGTGTTTCGAACGTGACGTGGGCGTGACGTGGGTGATTGGAACGTGACGTGGGTGTGACGTGGGGGCTTCGAACGTGACGTGGGTGTGACGTGGGTGTTTCGAACCTGACGTTGGTATTTCGAACGTGACGTGGGTGTGACGTGGGTGCATCGGACGTGACCTCGGCATACCGTGGGGGCTACGAACATTACGCGGGTGTGACGTGGATGCTTCGAATGCGACGTTGGTGTTTCGAACGTGACATGGGTGTGACGTGGGTGCTTGGCACGTGACGTGGGCGTCACGTGGGGGCTTCGAACATGACGTGGGTGTGACGTGGGGGCATCGATCGTGACGTGGGCGTGACGTGGGTGATTCCAACGTGACGTGGGGCTTCGAACGTGACGTGGGCATGACGTGGGTGATTCGAACGTGACGTGGGTGTGACGTGGGGGCATCGAACGTGATGTGGGTGTGACGTGGGGGCTTCGAACGTGACGTGGGCATGACATCGGTGATTCGAACGTGACGTGGGCATGACGTCGGTGATTCGAACGTGACGTGGGCGTGATGTGGGTGATTCGAATATGACGTGGGCGTGACATGGGTCATTCGAACATGACGTAGGTGTGACGTGGGTGTTTCGGACGTGACGTGGGCGTGACGTTGATGCTTCGAACGTGACGTTGGTGTTTCGAACGTGACGTGGGTGTGACGTGAGTGCTTCGAACGTGACGTGGGCGTGACATAGGCGCTTCGATCATGACGTGGGCGTGACGTGTGTGGTTCCAACGTGACGTGGGTGTCACGTGGGGCATCGAACGTGACGTGGACGTGACGTCGGTACTTTCAATTTGAGGTTGGTGTGACTTGGGTCATTCGAACGTGACGTACAAGTGACGTGGGTGATTCCAACGTGACGTGGGGCTTCGAACGTGACGTGGGTGTGACCTGGGTGATTGGAACGTGACGTAGGCGTGACGTGGGGGCTTCGAACGTCACGTGGGCGTGAGGTGGGGGCATCGAACGTGACGTGGGCGTGACGTGGGTGATTGGAACGTGACGTGGGTGTGACGTGGGTGTTTCGAACCTGACGTTGGTATTTCGAACGTGACGTGGGTGTGGCTTGGCTGCATCGGACGTGACGTGGGCGTAACGTGGGGGCTACGAACATTACGCGGGTGTGACGTGGGGACTTCGAAAGTGACGTGGGTGTGACGTGGGTCATTTGAACGTGACGTGGGAGTGACGTGGGGGCTTCAAACGTGACGTAAGTGTGACATGGGTGCTTTGAACGTGACGTGGGCGTGACGTGGGTGATTCCAACGTGACGTGGGGCTTCGAACGTGACGTGGGCGTGACGTGGGGGCTTCGAACGTGACCTGGGCGTGTCATAGGCGCTTCGATCATGACGTGGGCGTGACGTGTGTGGTTTCAACGTGACGTGGGTGTCACGTGGGGCATCGAACGTGACGTGGACGTGACGTCGGTACTTTCAATTTGAGGTTGGTGTGACGTGGGTCATTCGAACGTGACGTACATGTGACGTGGGTGATTCCAACGTGACGTGGGGCTTCGAACGTGACGTGGGCGTGAATGGGTGTTTCGAATGTGACGTGGGCGTGACGTGGTGTCTTCGAACGTGACGTGAGCGCCACGTGGGGGCATCGAACGTGACGTGGGCGTGACCTGGGTGATTGGAACGTGAAGTGGGTGTGACGTGGGGGCTTCGAACGTGACGTGGGTGTGACGTGGGGGCATCGAACGTGACGTTGGTGTTTCGAACGTGACGTGGGTGTGACGTGGGGGCATCGAACGTGACGTGGGCGTGACGTGGGAGTTTCGAACGTGACGTGGACGTGACGTGGTACTTTACATTTGACGTGGGTGTGACCTGGGTCTATCGAACGTGACGTGGGTGTGACGTGGGGGCTTCGAACGTGACGTGGGTGTGACGTGTGTGTTTCGAACCTGACGTTGGTATTTCGAACGTGACGTGGGTGTGACGTGGGTGCATCGGACGTGACGTGGGCGTAACGTGGGGGCTACGAACAGTACGCGGGTGTGACGTGGATGCTTCGAATGCGACGTTGGTGTTTCGAACGTGACATGGGTGTGACGTGGGTGCTTGGAACGTGACGTGGGCGTCACGTGGGGGCTTCGAACATGACGTGGGTGTGACGTGGGGGCATCGATCGTGACGTGGACGTGACGTCGGTACTTTATACCTGATGGGGGTGTGACCTGGGTCATTCGAATGTGACGTGGGTGTGACGTGGGGGCTTCGAACGTGACGTGGGCATGACGTGGGTGATTCGAACGTGACGTGGGCGTGACGTGGGGGCATCGAACGTGACGTGGGTGTGACGTGGGGGCTTCGAACGCCACGTGGGCATGGCGTCGGTGACGCGAACGTGACGTGGGCATGACGTCGGTGATTCGAAGGTGACGTGGGTGTGACGTGGGGGATTCGAACGTGACGTGGGTGTGACGTGGGTGATTGGAACGTGACGTGGGCGTGACGTCGGTACTTTGAAAGTGACGTGGGAGTGACGTGGGGGCTTCAAACGTTACGTAAGGGTGACATGGGTGCTTAGAACGTGACGTGGGTGTGACGTGGGGGCATCGAACGTGACGTGGGCGTGACGTGGGGGCTTCGAACGTGACCTGGGTGTGACGTGGGTGTTTCGAACGTGACGTGGGCGTGACGTCGGTACTTTGATTGTGACGTGGGTGTGACCTGGGTCATTTGAACGTGATGTACGTGTGACGTGTGGGCTTCGAACGTGACGTGGGTGTTTCAAAACTAACGTGGGTGTGACGTAGGGGTATCGAACGTGACGTAGGTGTTTCCAAACTGACGTGGGTGTGACGTCGGTATGTTGAATGTGACGTGGGTGTGACGTGCATGGTTCGAACGTGAGGTGGGTGTTTTAAATGTGAGCTGGGCGTGACGTGGGTCATTCGAACATGACGTAGGTGTGACGTGGGGGCTTCGAACGTGACATGGGCGTGACGTGGATGCTTCGAATGTGACGTTGGTGTTTCGAACGTGACATGGGTGTGACATGGGTGCTTCGAATGTGACGTGGGCGTGACGTGGGGGCTTCGAACCTGACGTGGGTGTGACGTGGGGGCTTCGAAAGTGACGTGGGTGTGACGTGGGTCATTTGAACGTGACGTGGGCGTGACGTGGGTGATTCCAACGTGACGTGGGGCTTCGAACGTGACGTCGGCGTGATGCGGGTGATTCGAATGTCACTTGGGCGTGACGTGGGGGCTTCGAACGTCACGTGGGCGTGACGTGGGGGCTTCGATGTTGACGTGGGCGTGACCTGGGTGATTGGAATGTGACGTGGACGTGACGTGGGTGGTTTCAACCTGACGTGAGCGTCACGTGGTGTCCTCGAACGTGACTTGGGCGTCACGTGGGGTCTTCGAAAGTGACGTGGGCATGACGCGGGTGATTCGAAGGTGACGTGGGTGTGACGCGGGGGCTTCGAACGTGACCTGGGTGTGACGTGGGTGTTTCGAACGTGACGTGGGCGTGACGTCGGTACTTTGAATGTGACGTGGGTGTGACCTGGGTCATTTGAACGTGACGTGGGAGTGACGTGGGGGCATCGAACGTGACATAAGGGTGACATGGGTGCTTAGAACATGACGTGGGCGTGATGCGGGTGATTCCAACGTGACGTGGGGCTTCGAATGTGACGTGGGCGTGAGGTGGGTGATTCGAACGTGACGTGGGCGTGACGTCGGTACTTTGAAAGTGACGTGGCTGTGACCTGGGGGCTTCGAAGGTGACGTAAGGGCGACATGGGTGCTTAGAACGTGACGTGGGCGTGACGTGGGTGATTCCAACGTGACGTGGGGGTTTCGAACGTGACGTGGGCGTGACGTGGGTGATTCGAGCGTGACGTGGGCGTGACGTCGGTACTTTGAAAGTGACGTGGGTGTGACCTGGGTCATTTGAACGTGACGTGGGAGTGACGTGGGGGCTTCAAACGTGACGTAAGGGTGACATGGGTGCTTAGAACGTGACGTGGGCGTGACGTGGGCTACTCCAACGTGACGTGGGGCTTCGAACGTGACGTGGGCTTGACGCGGGTGATTGGTAGGTGACGTGGGCGTGAGGTGGGTGATTCGAAAGTGACGTCGGTGTGGCGTGGGTGCTTCGAACGTCACGTGGGCGTGACTTGGGGTCTTCGATCGTTACGTGGGTGTGACGTTGGTGGTTTCAACGTGACGTGGGCGTCACGGGTGGGCTTCGAACGTGACGTGGGCATGACGTGGGTGATTCGAAGCTGACGTGCGCGTGACGTGGGGGCTTCGAAAGTGACGTGGGCGTGACCTGGGTGATTGGAACGTGACGTGGACGTGACGTGGGTGGTTTCAACGTGACGTGGGCGTCACGTGGGGGCTTCGGAGGTGACGTGGGCCTCACGTGGGGGCTTCGAAAGTGACGTGGGAATGGCGTGGGTGATTCGAAGGTGACGTGGGCGTGACGTGGGGGCTTCGAACGTGACGTGGGCGTGACGTGGGTGATTCGAACGTGACGTGGGCGTGACGTCGGTACTTTGAAAGTGACGTGGGTGTGACCTGGGTCATCTGAACGTGACGTGGGCGTGACGTTTGGGCTTCGAACGTGACGTAAGGGTGACATGGGTGCTTAGAACGTGACGTTGGTGTGACGTGGGTGATTCCAACGTGACGTGGGCTTCGAATGTGACGTGGGCGTGACCTGGGTGATTGGAACGTGACGTGGGCGTCACGTGGGGGCTTCGAGCGTGACCTGGGTGTGACGTGGGTGTTTCGAACGTGACGTGGGCGTGACGTCGGTACTTTGAATGTGACGTGGGTGTGACCTGGGTCATTTGAACGTGATGTACGTGTGACGTGTGGGCTTCGAACGTGACGTGGGTGTTTCAAAACTAACGTGGGTGTGACGTAGGGGTATCGAACGTGACGTAGGTGTTTCCAAACTGACGTGGGTGTGACGTCGGTATGTTGAATGTGACGTGGGTGTGACATGCATGGTTCGAACGTGAGGTGGGTGTTTTAAATGTGAGCTGGGCGTCACGTGGGTCATTCGAACATGACGTAGGTGTGACGTGGGGGCTTCGAACGTGACGTGGGCGTGACGTGGATGCTTCGAATGTGACGTTGGTGTTTCGAACGTGACATGGGTGTGACGTGGGTGCTTCGAATGTGACGTGGGCGTAACGTGGGGGCTTCGAACCTGACGTGGGTGTGACGTGGGGGCTTCGAAAGTGACGTGGGCGTGACGTGGGTCATTTGAACGTGACGTGGGCGTGACGTGGGTGATTCTAACGTGACGTGGGGCTTCGAACGTGACGTGGGCGTGACGTGGGTGATTCCAACGTGACGTGGGCGTGACGTGGGGGCATCGAGTTTGACATGGGCGTGACCTGGGTGATTGGAACGTGACGTGGGCGTGACGTGGGTGATTCCAACGTGACGTGGGGCTTCGAACATGACGTGGGCGTGACGTGGGGGCTTCGAAAGTGACGTGGGCATGACGTGGGTGATTCGAAGGTGACGTGGGCGTGACGTGGGGGCTTCGAACGTGACGTGGGTGTGACGTGGGGGCTTCGAACGTGACGTGGGCGTGACGTCGGTACTTTGAATGTGACGTGGGTGTGACCTGGGTCATTTGAACGTGACGTGGGAGTGACGTGGGGGCATCGAACGTGACATAAGGGTGACATGGGTGCTTAGAACGTGACGTGGTCGTGACGTGGATGATTGGAACGTGACGTGGGCGTGACGTGGGTGATTCCAACGTGACGTGGGGCTTCGAACATGACGTGGGCGTGACGTGGGGGCTTCGATGTTGACGTGGGCATGACGTGGGTGATTCGAATGTCACTTGGGCGTGACGTGGGGGCTTCGAACGTCACGTGGGCATGACGTGGGGGCTTCGAAAATGACGTGGGCGTGACGTGGGGGCATCGAACGTGACGTGGGAGTGACGTGGGAGTTTCGAACGTGACGTGGACGTGACGTGGTACTTTACATTTGACGTGGGTGTGACCTGGCTCAATCGAACGTGACGTGGGTGTGACGTGGGGGCTTCGAACGTGACGTGGGTGTGACGTGGGTGTTTCGAACCTGACGTTGGTATTTCGAACGTGACGTGGGTGTGACGTGGGCGTAACGTAGGGGCTACGAACATTACGCGGGTGTGACGTGGATGCTTCGAATGCTATGTTGGTGTTTCGAAGTGACATGGGTGTGACATGGGTGCTTGGAACGTGACGTGGGCGTCACGTGGGGGCTTGGAACATGACGTGGGTGTGACGTGGGGGCTTCGATCGTGACGTGGGCATGACGTGGGTGATTCGAACGTGACGTGGGCGTGACGTCGGTACTTTGAATGTGACGTGGGTGTGACCTGGGTCATTGGAACGTGACGTGGGAGTGACGCGGGGGCTTCGAACGTGACGTAAGGGTGACATGGGTGCTTAGAACGTGACGTGGGCGTGACGTGGGCGATTCCAACGTGATGTGGGGCTTCGAACGTGACGTGGGCGTGATGTGGGTGATTCGAATGTCACTTGGGCGTGACGTGGGTGCTTCGATGTTGACGTGGGCGTGACCTGGGTGATTGGAACGTGACGTGGACGTGACGTGGGTGGTTTCAACGTGACGTGAGCGTCACGTGGGGTCCTCGAACGTGACTTGGGCGTCACGTGGGGTCTTCAAAAGTGACGTGGGCATGACTGGGTGATTCGAAGGTGACGTGGGTGTGACGTGGGGGCTTCGAACGTGACGTGGGTGTGACGTCGGTACTTTGAATGTGACGTGGGTGTGACCTGGGTCATTTGAACGTGACGTGGGAGTGACGTGGGGGCATCGAACGTGACATAAGGGTGACATGGGTGCTTAGAACGTGACGTGGGCGTGATGCGGGTGATTCCAACGTGACGTGGGGCTTCGAATGTGACGTGGGCGTGAGGTGGGTGATTGGAACGTGACGTGGGCGTGACGTCGGTACTTTGAAAGTGACGTGGGTGTGACCTGGGGGCTTCGAACGTGACGTAAGGGCGACATGGGTGCTTAGAACGTGACGTGGGCGTGACGTGGGTGATTCCAACGTGACGTGGGGGTTTCGAACGTGACGTGGGCGTGACGTGGGGGCTTCGAACGTGACGTGGGCGTGACCTGGGTGATTCGAACGTGACGTGGACGTGACGTGGGTGGTTTCAACGTGACGTGGGCGTCTTCAACGTGACGTGGGCGTCACGTGGGGGCTTCGGAGGTGACGTGGGCCTCACGTGGGGGCTTCGAAAGTGACGTGGGCATGGCGTGGGTGATTCGAAGGTGACGTGGGTGTGACGTGGGGGCTTCGAACGTGACGTGGGCGTGACGTGGGTGTTTCGAACGTGACGTGGGCGTGACGTCGGTACTTTGAATGTGACGTGGGTGTGACCTGGGTCATTTGATCGTGACGTGGGAGTGACACGGGGGCTTCGAACGTGACGTAAGGGTGACATGGGTGCTTAGAACGTGACGTGGGCGTGACGTGGGCGATTCCAACGTGACGTGGGGCTTCGAACGTGACGTGGGCGTGATGTGGGTGATTCGAATGTCACTTGGGCGTGACGTGGGGGCTTCGATGTTGACGTGGGCGTGACCTGGGTGATTGGAACGTGACGTGGACGTGACGTGGGTGGTTTCAACCTGACGTGAGCGTCACGTGGGGTCCTCGAACGTGACTTGGGCGTCACGTGGGGTCTTCGAAAGTGACGTGGGCATGACAGGGTGATTCGAAGGTGACGTGGGTGTGACGTGGGGGCTTCGAACGTGACGTAAGGGCGACATGGGTGCTTAGAACGTGACGTGGGCGTCACGTGGGTGATTCCAACGTGACGTGGGTGTTTCGTACGTGACGTGGGCGTGACGTGGGTGATTTGAAGGTGACGTGGGCGTGACGTGGGCATGGAACGTGAGGTGCGTGTGAGGTGGGTGATTCCAACGTGATGTGGGCGTGACGTCGGTACTTTGAAAGTGACGTGGGTGTGACCTGGGTCATTTGAACGTGACGTGGGCGTGACGTGGGGGCTTCGAACGTCACGTGGGCGTGACGTGGGGGCTTCAAACGTGACGTGGGTGTGACCTGGGTGATTGGAACGTGACGTGGGCGTGACGTCGGAACTTTGAATGTGACGTGGGTGTGACCTGGGTCATTTGATCGTGAGGTGGGCGTGACGTGGGGGCATCGAACGTGACGTGGGCGTGACGTGGGTGCTTCGAACGTGACGTGGGTGTGACGTGGGTGATTCGAAGGTGACGTGGGCCTCACGTGGGGGCTTCGAACATGACGTGGATGTGAGGTGGGTGCTTCGGACGTGACGTGGGCGTGACGTCGGGGCTTCGAAAATGACGTGGGTGTGACGTGGGGGCTTTGAATGTGACGTGGGCGTGACGTGGGTGATTCGAATGTGACGTGGGCGTGACGTGGGGGCATCGAACGTGACGTGGGCATGACGTCGGTGATTCGAACGTGACGTGGGCATGACGTCGGTGATTCGAACGTGACGTGGGTGTGACGTGGGGGCTTCGAACGTCACGTGGGCGTGACGTGGGGGCTTCAAACGTGACGTAAGGGTGACATGGGCGCTTAGAACGTGACATGGGTGTGACGTGGGTACTTTACATTTGACGTGGGTGTGACGTGGGGGCTTCGAACGTGACGTGGGCAAGAAGTGGGTGATTCGAAAGTGACGTGGGCGTCACGTGGGAGTTTCGATCATGACGTGGGCGTGACGTGTGTGGTTTCAACGTGACGTGGGTGTCACGTGGGGCATCGAACGTGATGTGGACGTGACGTCAGTACTTTCAATTTGAGGTTGGTGTGACGTGGGTGATTCGAACGTGACGTACATGTGACGTGAGTGATTCCAACGTGACGTGGGGCTTCGAACGTGACGTGGGTGTGACCTGGGTGATTGGAACGTGACGTGGGTGTGACGTGGGGGCTTCCAAAGTGACGTGGGTGTGACGTGGGTGTTTCGAACGTGACGTTGGTGTTTCGAACTTGACTTCGGTGTGACGTGGGTGCTTCGGACCTGACGTGGGCGTAACGTGGGGGCTTTGAACATGACGCGGGTGTGACGTGGATGCTTCGAATGTGACGTTGGTGTTTGGAACGTGACAGGGGTGTGACGTGGGTGCTTCGAACGTGACGTGGGCATGACGTGGGTGATTCGAACGTGACGTGGGCGTGACCTGGGTGATTGGACCGTGAAGTGGGTGTGACGTTTGGGGTTCGAACGTGACGTGGGTGTGACGTGGGTGTTTCGAACGTGACGTTGGTGTTTCGAACGTGACATGGGTGTGACGTGGGTGCTTCGAACGTGACGTGGGCGTCACGTGGGGGCTTCGAACATGACGTGGATGTGACGTGGGTGCTTCGGACGTGACGTGGGCTTCACGTGGGGGCTTCGGACATGACGGGGGTGTGACGTGGGGGCATCGATCGTGACGTGGACGTGACGTCGGTACTTTATACCTGATGGGGGCGTGACGTGGGGGCTTCGAACGTGACGTGGGCATGACGTGGGTGATTCGAACGTGACGTGAGCGCCACGTGGGTGCATCGAAGTTGACGTGGGCGTGACCTGGGTGATTGGACCGTGAAGTGGGTGTGACGTGGGGGCTTCGAACGTGACGTGGGTGTGACGTGGGTGTTTCGAACGTGACGTTGGTGTTTCGAACGTGACATGGGTGTGACGTGGGTGCTTCGAACGTGACGTGGGCGTCACGTGGGGACTTCGAACATGACGTGGATGTGACGTGGGTGCTTCGGACGTGACGTGGGCGTGTCGTGGGGGCTTCGAAAATGATGTGGGTGTGACGTGGGGGCATCGAACGTGACGTGGGCGTGACGTGGGAGTTTCGAACGTGACGTGGATGTGACGTGGTACTTTACATTTGACGTGGGTGTGACCTGGGTCAATCGAACGTGACGTGGGTGTGACGTGGGTGTTTCGAACGTCACGTGGGCATGACGTGGGTGGTTCGAAAGTGATTTGGGCGAGAATGGGTACTTTACATTTGACGTGGGTGTGACCTGGGTGATGCGAACGTGACGTGGGCGTCACGTGTGGGCATCGAACGTGACGTGGGCGTCACGTGGGGGCTTCGAAGGTGACGTGGGCGTGACGTGGGGGCTTCGAACGTGACGTGGGCGTGACGTGGGTGATTCGAACCTGACGTGGGCGTGACGTCGGTACTTTGAATGTGACGTGGGTGTGACCTGGGTCATTTGAACGTGACGTGGGAGTGACACGGGGGCTTCGAACGTGACGTAAGGGTGACATGGGTGCTTAGAACGTGACGTGGACGTGACGTGGGCGATTCCAACGTGACGTGGGGCTTCGAACGTGACGTGGGCGTTTTGTGGGTGATTCGAATGTCACTTGGGCGTGACGTGGGGGCTTCGATGTTGACGTGGGCGTGACCTGGGTGATTGGAACGTGACGTGGACGTGACGTGGGTGGTTTCAACGTGACGTGAGCGTCACGTGGGGTCCTCGAACGTGACTTGGGCGTCACGTGGGGTCTTCAAAAGTGACGTGGGCATGACTGGGTGATTCGAAGGTGACGTGGGTGTGACGTGGGGGCTTCGAACGTGACGTGGGTGTGACGTCGGTACTTTGAATGTGACGTGGGTGTGACCTGGGTCATTTGAACGTGACGTGGGAGTGACGTGGGGGCATCGAACGTGACATAAGGGTGACATGGGTGCTTAGAACGTGACGTGGGCGTGATGCAGGTGATTCCAACGTGACGTGGGGCTTCGAATGTGACGTGGGCGTGACGTGGGTGATTGGAACGTGACGTGGGCGTGACGTCGGTACTTTGAAAGTGACGTGGGTGTGACCTGGGGGCTTCGAACGTGACGTAAGGGCGACATGGGTGTTTAGAACGTGACGTGGGCGTCACGTGGGTGATTCCAACGTGACGTGGGTGTTTCGGACGTGACGTGGGCGTGACGTGGGTGATTCGAAGGTGACGTGGGCGTGACGTGGGGGCATGGAACGTGATGTGCGTGTGAGGTAGGTGATTCCAACGTGATGTGGGCGTGACGTCGGTACTTTGAAAGTGACGTGGGTGTGACCTGGGTCATTTGAACGTGACGTGGGAGTGACGTGGGGGCTTCGAACGTGATGTGGGTGTGACGTGGGCGATTCCAACGTGATGTGGGGCTTCGAACGTGACGTGGGCAGGATGTGGGTGATTCGAAGCTGACGTGGGCGTGACGTGGGGGCTTCGATCGTCACGTGGGCGTGACGTGGGGGCTTCAAACGTGACGTGGGTGTGACCTGGGTGATTGGAACGTGACGTGGACGTGACGTGGGTGGTTTCAACGTGACGTGGCGTGACCTGGGTGATTCGAACGTGACGTGGGCGTGACGTCGGAACTTTGAATGTGACGTGGGTGTGACCTGGGTCATTTGATCGTGAGGTGACGTGACGTGGGGGCATCGAAGGTGACGTGGGCGTGACGTGGGGGCTTCGAACGTGACCTGGGTGTGACGTGGGTGATTCGAAGGTGACGTGGGCCTCACGTGGGGGCTTCGAACATGACGTGGATGTGAGGTGGGTGCTTCGGACGTGACGTTGGCGTGACGTCGGGGCTTCGAAAATGACGTGGGTGTGACGTGGGGGCATCGATCGTGACGTGGACGTGACGTGGTACTTTACATTTAACGTGGGTGTGACCTGGGTCAATCGAACGTGACGTGGGTGTGACGTGGGGGCTTCGAATGTGACGTGGGCGTGACGTGGGTGATTCGAATGTGACGTGGGCATGACGTCGGTGATTCGAACGTGACGTGGGTGTGACGTGGGGGCTTCGAACGTCACCTGGGTGTGACGTGGGTGTTTCGAACGTGACGTGGGCGTGACTTCGGTACTTTGAATGTGACGTGGGTGTGACCTGGGTCATTTGAACGTGATGTACGTGTGACGTGCGGGCTTCCAACGTGACGTGGGTGTTTCAAAACTAACGTGGGTGTGACGTAGGGGTATCGAACGTGACGTAGGTGTTTCCAAACTGACGTGGGTGTGACGTCGGTATGTTGAATGTGACGTGGGTGTGACGTGCATGGTTCGAACGTGAGGTGGGTGTTTTAAATGTGAGCTGGGCGTGACGTGGGTCATTCGAACATGACGTAGGTGTGACGTGGGTGTTTCGGACGTGACGTGGGCGTGAAGTGGATGCTTCGAATGTGACGTTGGTGTTTCGAACGTGACATGGGTGTGACATGGGTGCTTCGAATGTGACGTGGGCGTAACGTGGGGGCTTCGAACCTGACGTGGGTGTGACGTGGGGGCTTCGAAAGTGACGTGGGCGTGACGTGGGTCATTTGAACGTGACGTGGGCGTGACGTGGGTGATTCCAACGTGACGTGGGGCTTTGAATGTGACGTGGGCGTGACGTGGGTGATTCGCATGTGACGTGGGCGTGATGTGGGGGCTTCGAATGCCACGTGAGCTTCACGTGGGGGCTTCGAACGTGACGTGGGCGTGACGTGGGGGCTTCAAGCGTGACCTCGGTGTGACGTGGGTGTTTCGGACGTGACGTGGGTGTGACATAGGCGCTTCGATCGTGACGTGGGCGTGACGTGTGTGGTTTCAACGTGACGTGGGTGTCACGTGGGGCATCAAACGTGATGTGGGCGTGCCGTGTGTGGTTTCAACGTGACGTGGGCGTGACGTGGGGGCTTCGAACGTGACCTGGGTGTGACGTGGGTGTTTCGAAGGTGACGTGGGCGTGACGTCAGTACTTTGAATGTGACGTGGGTGTGACCTGGGTCATTTGATCGTGACGTGGATGTGACGTGGGTGGTTTCAACGTGACCTGGGCGTCACGGGTGGGCTTCGACCGTGACGTGGGCATGACGTGGGTGATTCGAAGCTGACGTGCGCGTGACGTGGGGGCTTCGAACGTCACGTGGGCGTGACGTGGGGGCTTGAAACGTGACGTGGGCGTGACCTGGGTGATTTGAACGTGACGTGGACGTGACGTGCGGGCATGGAACGTGACGTGGGCGTCACGTGGGTGATTCCAACGTGACGTGGGCGTGACGTCGGTACTTTGAATGTGACGTGGGTGTGACCTGGGTCATTTGAACGTGACGTGGGAGTGACGTGGGGGCTTCGAACGTGATGTAAGTGTGACATGGGTGCTTAGAACGTGAGGTGGGCGTGACGTGGGCGATTCCAACGTGATGTGGGGCTTCGAACATGACGTGGGCGGGATGTGGGTGATTCGAAGCTGACGTGGGCGTGACGTGGGGGCTTCGACCGTCACGTGGGCGTGACGTGGGGGCTTGAAACGTGACGTGGGCGTGACCTGGGTGATTGGAACGTGACGTGGGAGTGACGTGGGTGGTTTCAACGTGACGTGGGCGTGACGTGGGTGATTCCAACGTGACGTGGGGGCTTCGAACGTGACATGGGCGTGACGTGGGTGTTTCGAACGTGACGTGGGTGTGACGTGGGGGCTTCGAACGTGACGTGGGCATGACGTGGGTGATTCGAAAGTGACGTGGGCGTCACGTGGGAGTTTCGATCATGACGTGGGCATGACGTGTGTGGTTTCAACGTGACGTGGGTGTCACGTGGGGCATCGAACGTGATGTGGACGTGACGTCAGTACTTTCAATTTGAGGTTGGTGTGACCTGGGTCATTCGAACGTGACGTACATGTGACGTGAGTGATTCCAACGTGACGTGGGGCTTCGAACGTGACGTGGGTGTGACCTGGGTGATAGGAACGTGACGTGGGTGTGACGTGGGTGCTTCGGACGTGACGTGGGCGTCACGTGGGGGCTTCGAACATGACGTGGATGTGAGGTGGGTGCTTCGGACGTGACGTGGGCGTGACGTGGGGGCTTCGAAAATGATGTGGGTGTGACGTGGGTGCATCGAACGTGACGTGGGCGTTACGTGGGAGTTTCGAACGTGACGTGGACGTGACGTGGGGGCTTCGAAAATGATGTGAGTGTGACGTGGGGGAATCGAACGTGACGTGGGCGTGACGTGGGAGTTTCGAACGTGACGTGGATGTGACGTGGTACTTTACATTTGACGTGGGTGTGACCTGGGTCAATCGAACGTGACGTGGGTGTGACGTGGGGGCTTCGAACGTCACGTGGGCATGACGTGGGTGGTTCGAAAGTGATTTGGGCGAGAATGGGTACTTTACATTTGACGTGGGTGTGACCTGGGTGATGCGAACGTGACGTGGGCGTCACGTGGTGGCATCGAACGTGACGTGGGCGTCACGTGGGGGCTTCGAAAGTGACGTGGGCGTCACGTGGGTGCTTCGAACGTGAGGTGGGCGTGACGTGGGGGCTTCGAACGTCACGTGGGCGTGACGTGGGTTATTCGAACGTGACGTGGGCGTCACGTGGGAGCTTCGAAAGTGACGTGGACGTCACGTGGGTGATTCGAAGCTGACGTGGGTGTGACGTGGGGGCTTCGAACGTGACCTGGGTGTGAGGCGGGTGTTTCGAACGTGACGTGGGCGTGACGTCGGTACTTTGAATGTGACGTGGGTGTGACCTGGGTCATTTGAACGTGACGTGGGAGTGACATGGGGGCTTCGAACGTGACGTAAGGGTGACATGGGTGCTTAGAACGCGACGTGGGCGTGACGTGGGCGATTCCAACGTGACTTGGGGCTTCGAACGTGACGTGGGCGTTTTGTGGGTGATTCGAATGTCACTTGGGCGTGACGTGGGGGCTTCGATGTTGACGTGGGCGTGACCTGGGTGATTGGAACGTGACGTGGACGTGACGTGGGTGGTTTCAACGTGACGTGAGCGTCACGTGGGGTCCTCGAACGTGACTTGGGCGTCACGTGGGGTCTTCGAAAGTGACGTGGGCATGACTGGGTGATTCGAAGGTGACGTGGGTGTGACGTGGGGGCTTCGAACGTGACGTGGGTGTGACGTCGGTACTTTGAATGTGACGTGGGTGTGACCTGGGTCATTTGAACGTGACGTGGGAGTGACGTGGGGGCATCGAACGTGACATAAGGGTGACATGGGTGCTTAGAACGTGACGTGGGCGTGATGCAGGTGATTCCAACGTGACGTGGGGCTTCGAATGTGACGTGGGCGTGACGTGGGTGATTGGAACGTGACGTGGGCGTGAAGTCGGTACTTTGAAAGTGACGTGGGTGTGACCTGGGGGCTTCGAAGGTGACGTAAGGGTGACATGGGTGCTTAGAACGTGACGTGGGCGTCACGTGGGTGATTCCAACGTGACGTGGGTGTTTCGGACGTGACGTGGGCGTGACGTGGGTGATTCCAGCGTGACGTGGGCGTGACGTCGGTACTTTGAAAGTGACGTGGGTGTGACCTGGGTCATTGGAACGTGACGTGGGAGTGACGTGGGGGCTTCAAACGTGACGTAAGGGTGACATGGGTGCTTAGAACGTGACGTGGGCGTGACGTGGGCTACTCCAACGTGACGTGGGGCTTCGAACGTGACGTGGGTTTGACGCGGGTAATTGGAACGTGACGTGGGCGTGAGGTGGGTGATTCGAAAGTGACGTCGGTGTGACGTGGGTGCTTCGAACGTCACGTGGGTGTGACTTGGGGTCTTTGATCGTGGCGTGGACGTGACGTGGGTGGTTTCAACGTGACGTGGGCGTCACGGGTGGGCTTCGAACGTGACGTGGGCATGACGTGGGTGATTCGAAGCTGACGTGCGCGTGGCGTGGGGGCTTCGAACGTGACGTGGGCGTGACGTGGGGGCTTGAAACGTGACGTGGGCGTGACCTGGGTGATTGGAACGTGACGTGGACGTGACGTGGGGGCATGGAACGTGACGTGGGTGTGAGGTGGGTGATTCCAACGTGACGTGGGCGTGACGTCGGTACTTTCAATGTGACGTGGGTGTGACCTGGGTCATTTGAACGTGACGTGGGAGTGACGTGGGGGCTTCGAACGTGATGTAAGTGTGACATGGGTGCTTAGAACGTGACGTGGGCGTGACGTGGGCGATTCCAACGTGATGTGGGGCTTCGAACGTGATGTGGGCGGGATAGGGTGATTCGAAGCTGACGTGGGCGTGTCGTGGGGGCTTTGAACGTCACGTGGGCGTGACGTGGGGGTTTGAAACGTGACATGGGCGTGACCTGGGTGATTGGAAGGTGACGTGGACGTGACGTGGGTGGTTTCAACGTGACGTGGGCGTCACGTGGAGGCTTCGGAGGTGACGTGGGCCTCACGTGGGGGCTTGGAAAGTGACGTGGACGTCAGGTGGGTGATTCGAAGGTGACGTGGGTGTGACGTGGGGGCTTCGAACGTGACGTGGGTGTGACGTGGGGGATTCGAACGTGACGTGGGCTTCGAACGTGACGTGGACGTGACGTGAACGATTGGAACGTGACGTGGGCGTCACGTGGGGGCATCGAACGTGACGTGGACGTGACGTGGTACTTTACATTTGACGTGGGTGTGACCTGGGTCAATCGAACGTGACGTGGGTGTGACGTGGGGGCTTCGAACGTGACGTGGGTGTGACGTGGGTGTTTCGAACCTGACGTTGGTATTTCGAACGTGACGTGGGTGTGACGTGGGTGCATCAGATGTGACGTGGGCGTAACGTGGGGTCTACGAACATTACGCGGGTGTGACGTGGATGCTTCGAATGCGACGTTGGTGTTTCGAACGTGACATGGGTGTGACGTGGGTGCTTGGAACCTGACGTGGGTGTGACGTGGGGGCATCGATCGTGAAGTGGACATGACGTCGGTACTTTATACCTGATGGGGGTGTGATGTGGGTCATTCGAACGTGACGTGGGCGTGACGTGGGGGCATCGAACGTGACGTGGGTGTGACGTGGGGGCTTCGAACGTGACGTGGGCATGACGTCGGTGATTCGAACGTGACGTGGGCGTGACGTGGGGGCTTCGAACGTGACCTGGGTGTGACGTGGGGGCTTCGAACGTGACCTGGGTGTGACGTGGGGGTTCGAACCTGACGTGGGTGTGACGTGGGGGCTTCCAAAGTGACGTGGGCCTGACGTGGGTCATTTGAACGTGACGTGGGTGTGACGTGCGTGTTTCGAACGTGACGTTGGTGTTTCGAACTTGACTTCGATGTGACGTGGGTCATTCGAACATGACGTAGGTGTGACGTGGGGGCTTCGAACGTGACGTGGGCGTGACGTGGATGTTTCGAATGTGACGTTGGTGTTTCGAACGTGTCATGGGTGTGACGTGGGTGCTTTGAATGTGACGTGGGCGTAACGTGAGTGCTTCGAACGTGACGTGGGTGTGACTTCGGTACATTGAATGTGCCGTGGGCGTGACGTGCATGACTCGAACGTGACGTGGGCGTGACGTGGGGGCATCGAACGTGACGTGGGCTTTTCGTGGGTGATTCAAACGTGACGTGGGCGTGACGTGGGTACTTTAGATTTGACTTGGGTGTGACCTGGGTGATGCGAACGTGACGTGGGCGTCACGTGGGGTCATCGAACGTGACGTGGGCGTCACGTGGGGGCTTCGAAAGTGACGTGGACGTCACGTGGGTGATTCGAAGGTGACGTGGGTGGGACGTGGGGGCTTCGAACGTGACGTGGGTGTGACGTGGGTGTTTCGAACGTGACGTGGGCGTGACGTCGGAACTTTGAATGTGACGTGGGTGTGACCTGGGTCATTGGAACGTGACGTGGGAGTGACGCGGGGGCTTCGAACGTGACGTAAGGGTGACATGGGTGCTTAGAACGTGAGGTGGGCGTGACGTGGGCGATTCCAACGTGACGTGGGGCTTCGAACGTGACGTGGGCGTGATGTGGGTGATTCGAATGTCACTTGGGCGTGACGTGGGGGCTTCGAACGTCACGTGGGCGTGACGTGGGGGCTTCGAACATGATGTGGGTGTGACGTGGGGGCATTGAACGTGACGTGGGCGTGACGTGGGGGCATCGAACGTGACGTGGGTGTGACGTGGGGGCTTCGAACGTGACGTGGGCATGACGTCGGTGATTCGAACGTGACGTGGGCGTGACGTGGGGGCTTCGAACGTGACCTGGGTGTGACGTGGGGGCTTCGAACGTGACCTGGGTGTGACGTGGGGGTTCGAACCTGACGTGGGTGTGACGTGGGGGCTTCCAAAGTGACGTGGGCCTGACGTGGGTCATTTGAATGTGACGTGGGTGTGACGTGGGTGTTTCGAACGTGACGTTGGTGTTTCGAACTTGACTTCGATGTGACGTGGGTCATTCGAACATGACGTAGGTGTGACGTGGGGGCTTCGAACGTGACGTGGGCGTGACGTGGATGTTTCGAATGTGACGTTGGTGTTTCGAACGTGACATGGGTGTGACGTGGGTGCTTTGAATGTGACGTGGGCGTAACGTGAGTGCTTCGAACGTGACGTGGGTGTGACTTCGGTACATTGAATGTGCCGTGGGCGTGACGTGCATGACTCGAACGTGACGTGGGCGTGACGTGGGGGCATCGAACGTGACGTGGGTCTGACGTGGGGGCTTCGAACGTGACGTGGGCGTGACGTGGATGCTTCGAATGTGACGTTGGTCTGACGTGGGTGCTTAGAACGTGACGTGGGCGTGACGTGGATGCTTCGAATGTGACGTTGGTGTTTCGAACGTGACATGGGTGTGACATGGGTGCTTCGAATGTGACGTGGGCGTAACGTGGGGGCTTCGAACCTGACGTGGGTGTGACGTGGGGGCTTCGAACGTGACGTCGGCCTGACGTCAGTACTTTGAATGGGACGTGGGTGTAACGTGGGGTCATGCGAACGTGACGTGGGTGTGACGTGGGTGTTTCGAACGTTACGTGGGCTTTTCGTGGGTGATTCAAACGTGACGTGGGCGTGACGTGGGTACTTTAGATTTGACGTGGGTGTGACCTGGGTGATGCGAACGTGACGTGGGCGTCACGTGGGGGCATCGAACGTGACGTGGGCGTCACGTGGGGGCTTCGAAAGTGACGTGGACGTCACGTGGGTGATTCCAACGTGACGTGGGCGTGACGTGGGGGCATCGAACGTGACGTGGGCGTGACGTGGGGGCTTCGAACGTGACCTTAGTGTGACGTGGGTGTTTCGAACGTGACGTGGGCGTGACGTCGGTGCTTTGAATGTGACGTGGGTGTGATGTGGGTCATTCGAACGTGATGTACGTGTGACGTGTGGGCTTCCAACGTGACGTGGGTGTTTCAAAACTAACGTGGGTGTGACGTAGGGGTATCGAACGTGACGTAGGTGTTTCCAAACTGACGTGGGTGTGACGTCGGTATGTTGAATGTGACGTGGGTGTGACGTGCATGGTTCGAACGTGAGGTGGGTGTTTTAAATGTGAGCTGGGCGTGACGTGGGTCATTCGAACATGACGTAGGTGTGACGTGGGGGCTTCGAACGTGACGTGGGCGTGACGTGGATGCTTCGAATGTGACGTTGGTGTTTCGAACGTGACATGGGTGTGACGTGGGTGCTTCGAATGTGACGTGGGCGTAACGTGGGGGCTTCGAACCTGACGGGGGTGTGACGTGGGGGCTTCGAACGTGACGTGGACGTGACGTGGTACTTTACATTTGACGTGGGCGTGACGTGGGTCAATCGAACGTGCCGTGGGCGTGCCGTGTGTGGTTCCAACGTGACGTGGGGCTTCGAACGTGACGTGGGCGTGACGTGGGTGATTCCAACGTGACGTGGGCGTGACGTGGGGGCTTCGAACGTCACGTGAGCGTCATTGGGGGCATCGAGTTTGACATGGGCGTGACCTGGGTGATTGGAACGTGACGTGGGCGTGACGTGGGTGATTCAAACGTGACGTGGGGCTTCGAACATCACGTGGGTGTGACGTGGGGGCATCGGACGTGACGTGGGTGTGACGTGGGGGCTTCGAACGTGACGTGGGCATGACGTCGGTGATTCGAACGTGACGTGGGCATGACGTGGGTGATTCGAACGTGACGTGGGCGTGACGTGGGGGCATCGAACGTGACGTGGGCATGACGTGGGTGATTCGAAAGTGACGTGGACGTCACGTGGGTGATTCGAAGGTGACGTGGGTGTGACGTGGGGGCTTCGAACGTGACCTGGGTGTGAGGCGGGTGTTTCGAACGTGACGTGGGCGTGACGTGGCTCATTGGAACGTGACGTGGGAGTGACGCGGGGGCTTCGAACGTGACGTAAGGGTGACATGGGTGCTAAGAACGTGACGTGGGAGTGACGTGGGCGATTCCAACGTGACGTGGGGCTTCGAACGTGACGTGGGCGTGATGTGGGTGATTCGAATGTCACTTGGGCGTGACGTGGGGGCTTCGAACGTCACGTGGGCGTGACGTGGGGGCTTCGATGTTGACGTGGGCGTGACCTGGGTGATTGGAACGTGACGTGGACGTGACGTGGGTGGTTTCAACGTGACGTGAGCGTCACGTGGGGTCCTCGAACGTGACGTGGGCATGACGTCGGTACTTTGAATGTGACGTGGGTGTGAGCTGGGTCATTGGAACGTGACGTGGGTGTGACGTGGGGGCTTCGAACGTGACGTGGGGGTGACGTGGGTGTTTCGAACCTGACGTTGGTATTTCGAACGTGACGTGGGTGTGACGCGGGTGCATCGGACGTGACGTGGGCATAACGTGGGGGCTACGAACATTACGCGGGTGTGACGTGGATGCTTCGAATGCGACGTTGGTGTTTCGAACGTGACATGGGTGTGACGTGGGTGCTTGGAACGTGACGTGGGAGTCACGTGGGGGCTTCGAACATGACGTGGGTGTGACGTGGGGGCATCGATCGTGACGTGGACGTGACGTCGGTACTTTATACCTGATGGGGGTGTGACGTGGGTCATTCGAACGTGACGTGGGCGTGACGTGGGGGCTTCGAACGAGACGTGGGCGTGACGTGGGTGTTTCGAACGTGACGTGGGCGTGACGTCGGTGCTTTGAATGTGACGTGGGTGTGACGTGGGTCATTCGAACGTGATGTACGTGTGACGTGGGTACTTCGAACGTGACGTGGGTGTTTCAAAACTAACGTGGGTGTGACGTAGGGGTATCGAACGTGACGTAGGTGTTTCCAAACTGACGTGGGCGTGACGTGAATGCTTCGAATGTGACGTTGGTGTTTCGAACGTGACATGGGTGTGACATGGGTGCTTCGAATGTGACGTGGGCGTAACGTGGGGGCTTCGAACCTGACGTGGGTGTGACGTGGGGGCTTCGAATGTGACGTGGGCGTAACGTGGGGGCTTCGAACCTGACGTGGGTGTGACGTGGGGGCTTCGAACGTGACGTGGGCCTGACGTCAGTACATTGAATGTGACGTGGGTGTAACGTGGGGTCATGCGAACGTGACGTGGGCGTGACGTGGGCGATTCCAACGTGACGTGGGGCTTCGAACGTGACGTGGGCGTGACGTGGGCGATTCCAACGTGACGTGGGGCTTCGAACGTGACGTGGGCGTGATGTGGGTGATTCGAATGTCACTTGGGCGTGACGTGGGGGCTTCGATGTTGACGTGGGCGTGACCTGGGTGATTGGAACGTGACGTGGACGTGACGTGGGTGGTTTCAACGTGACGTGGGTGTCACGTGGGGCATCGAACGTGACGTGGACGTGACGTCGGTACTTTCAATTTGAGGTTGGTGTGACCTGGGTCATTCGAACGTGACGTACATGTGACGTGGGTGATTCCAACGTGACGTGGGGCTTCGAACGTGACGTGAGCGCCACGTGGGGGCATCGAAGTTGACGTGGGCATGACCTGGGTGATTGGAACGTGAAGTGGGTGTGACGTGGGGGCTTCGAACGTGACGTGGGTGTGACGTGGGGGCATCGAACGTGACGTTGGTGTTTCGAACGTGACGTGGGTGTGACGTGGGGGCATCGAACGTGACGTGGGCGTGACGTGGGAGTTTCGAACGTGACGTGGACGTGACGTGGTACTTTACATTTGACGTGGGTGTGACCTGGGTCAATCGAACGTGACGTGGGTGTGACGTGGGGGCTTCGAATGTGACGTGGGCGTGACGAGGGTGATTCGAATGTGACGTGGGCGTCACGTGGGGGCATCGAACGTGACGTGGGCGTGACCTGGGTGATTGGAACGTGACGTGGGTGTGACGGGGGGGATTCGAACGTGACGTGGGCGTTACGTGGGTGTTTCGAACGTGACGTTGGTATTTCGAACGTGACGTGGGTGTGACGTGGGTGCATCGGACGTGACGTGGGCATAACGTGGGGGCTACGAACATTACGCGGGTGTGACGTGGATGCTTCGAATGCGACGTTGGTGTTTCGAACGTGACATGGGTGTGACGTGGGTGCTTGGAACGTGACGTGGGCGTCACGTGGGGGCTTCGAACCTGACGTGGGTGTGACGTGGGGGCATCGATCGTGACGTGGACGTGACGTCGGTACTTTATACCTGATGGGGGTGTGACGTGGGTCATTCAAACGTGACGTGGGTGTGACGGGGGGCATCGATCGTGACGTGGGCATGACGTGGGTGATTCAAACGTGACGTGGGCGTGACGTGGGGGCATCGAGCGTGACGTGGGCGTGACGTGGGGGCATCGAACGTGACGTGGGTGTGACGTGGGGGCTTCGAACGTGACGTGGGGCATGACGTCGGTGATTCGAACGTGACGTGGGCGTGACGTGGGGGCATCGAACGTGACGTGGGTGTGACGTGGGGGCTTCGAACGTGACGTGGGCATTTCGTGGGTGATTCGAACGTGACGTGGGCATGACGTGGGTGATTCGAACGTGACGTGGGCGTGACGTGGGTGATTCCAACGTGACGTGGGGGCTTCGAACCTGACCTGGGTGTGACGTGGGTGTTTCGAACGTGACGTGGGCGTGACGTCGGTACTTTGAATGTGACGTGGGTGTGACGTGGGTCATTCGAACGTGATGTACGTGTGACGTGTGGGCTTCCAACGTGACGTGGGTGTTTCAAAACTAACGTGGGTGTGACGTAGGGGTATCGAACGTGACGTAGGTGTTTCCAAACTGACGTGGGTGTGACGTCGGTATGTTGAATGTGACGTGGGTGTGACGTGCATGGTTCGAACGTGAGGTGGGTGTTTTAAATGTGAGCTGGGCGTGACGTGGGTCATTCGAACATGACGTAGGTGTGACGTGGGTGTTTCGGACGTGACGTGGGCGTGAAGTGGATGCTTCGAATGTGACGTTGGTGTTTCGAACGTGACATGGGTGTGACGTGGGTGCTTCGAATGTGACGTGGGCGTAACGTGGGGGCTTTGAACCTGACGTGGGTGTGACGTGCATGATTCGAACGTGAGGTGGGTGTTTTAAATGTGAGCTGGGCGTGACGTGGGGGCTTCGAACGTGACGTAGGTGTGACGTGGGGGCTTCGAACATGACGTGGGCGTGACGTGGATGCTTTGAATGTGACGTTGGTGTTTCGAACGTGACATGGGTGTGACATGGGTGCTTCAAATGTGACATGGGCATATCGTGGGGGCTTCGAACGGGACGTGGGTGTGACGTGGGGGCTTTGAACGTGACGTGGGTGTGACGTGGCCGATTCGATCGGGACGTGGGTGTGACGTGGGGGTATCGAACGTGACGTAGGTGTTTCCAAACTGATGTGGGCGTGACGTCGGTACTTTGAATGTGACGTTGGTGTGATGTGCATGACTCGAACGTGACGTGGCGGTGACTTGGGGGCTTCGAAAGTCACGTGGGCGTCACGTGGGGGCATCGAATGTCACGTGGGCATGACCTGGGTGATTGGAACGTGACGTGGGTGTGACGTGGGGGCATCGAATGTGACGTGGGCATGACGTGGGTGATTCGAATGTGACGTTGGTGTTTCGAACGTGACATGGGTGTGACGTGGGTGCTTGGAACGTGACGTGGGCATGACGTTGGGGCTTCGAACATGATGTGGGCGTCACGTGGGTGCTTCGAACGTGACGTGGGCATGACGTCGGTGATTCGAACGTGACGTGGGCATTCACGTCGGTGATTCGAACGTGACGTGGCCGTGACGTGGGTGATTCGAACGTGACGTGGGCGTGACGTGGGGGCTTCGAACCTGACGTGGGTGTGACGTGGGGGCTTCGAAAGTGACGTGGGTGTGACGTGGGTCATTTGAACGTGACGTGGGCGTGACGTGGGTGATTCCAACGTGACGTGGGGCTTTGAACGTGACGTGGGCGTGACGTGGGTGATTCGAATGTGACGTGGGCGTGACGTGGGGGCTTCGAACGTCACGTGGGCGTCACGTGGGGGCATCGAGTTTGACATGGGCGTGACCTGGGTGATTGGAACCTGACGTGGGCGTGACGTGGGTGATTCCAACGTGACGTGGGGCTTCGAACCTGACGTGGGCATGACGTGGGTGATTCGAAGGTGACGTGGGAGTGACGTGGGGTCTTCGAACGTGACGTGAGCGCCACGTGGGGGCATCGAACGTGACGTGGGCGTGACCTGGGTGATTGGAACGTGAAGTGGGTGTGACGTGGGGACTTCGAAAGTGACGTGGGTGTGACGTGGGTGTTTCGAACGTGACGTGGGCGTGACGTGGGGGCATCGAACGTGACGTGGGCGTGACCTGGGTGATTGGAACGTGAAGTGGGCGTGACGTGGGGGCTTCGAACGTGACCTGGGTGTGACGTGGGTGTTTCGAACGTGACGTTCGCGTGACGTCGGTGCTTTGAATGTGACTTGGGTGTGACGTGGGTCATTCGTACGTGATGTACGTGTGACGTGTGGGCTTTGAACGTGACGTGGGTGTTTCAAAACTAACGTGGGTGTGACGTAGGGGTATCGAACGTGACGTAGGTGTTTCCAAACTGACGTGGGTGTGACGTCGGTATGTTGAATGTGACGTGGGTGTGACGTGCATGGTTCGAACGTGAGGTGGGTGTTTTAAATGTGAGCTGGGCGTCACGTGGGTCATTCGAACATGACGTAGGTGTGACGTGGGGGCTTCGAACGTGACGTGGTCGTGACGTGGGTGATTGCAACGTGACGTGGGCGTCACGTGGGGGCTTCGAACGTGACATGGGTGTGACGTGGGTGCTTCGGACGTGACGTGGGCGTAATGTGGGGGCTTCGAACATGACGCGGGAGTGATGTGGATGCTTCGAATGTGACGTTGGTGTTTCGAACGTGACAGGGGTGTGACGTGGGTGCTGCGAACGTGACGTGGGCGTCACGTGGGGGCTTCGAACATGACGTGGATGTGAGGTGGGGGCTTCGGACGTGACGTGGGCGTGACGTGGGGGCTTCGAAAATGATGTGGGTGTGACGTGGGGGCATCGAACGTGACGTGGGCGTGACGTGGGAGTTTCGAACGTGACGTGGACGTGACGTGGTACTTTACACTTGACGTGGGTGTGACCTGGCTCAATCGAACGTGACGTGGGTGTGACGTGGGGGCTTTGAATGTGACGTGGGTGTGACGTGGATGCTTCGAATGCAACGTTGGTGTTTCGAACGTGACGTGGGTGTGACATGGGTGCTTGGAACGTGACGTGGGCGTCACGTGGGGGCTTCGAACATGACGTGGGTGTGACGTGGGGGCATCGATCGTGACGTGGACGTGACGTCGGTACTTTATACCTGATGGGGGTGTGACGTGGGTCATTCGAACGTGACGTGGGTGTGACGTGGGCGCTTCCAACGTGACGTGGGCATGACGTCGGTGATTCGAACGTGACGTGGGCGTGACGTGGGGGCTTCGATTGTGACGTGGGCATGACGTGGGTGTTTCGAACGTGACGTGGGTGTGACGTCGGTACTTTGAATGTGACGTGGGTGTGACCTGGGTCAATCAAACGTGATGTACGTGTGACGTGTGGGCTTCCAACGTGACGTGGGTGTTTCAAAACTAACGTGGGTGTGACGTCGGTATGTTAAATGTGACGTGGGTGTGACGTGCATGGTTCGAACGTGAGGTGGGTGTTTTAAATGTGAGCTGGGTGTGACGTGGGTGCATCGAACATGACGTAGGTGTGACGTGGGTGTTTCGGACGTGACGTGGGCGTGACGTGGATGCTTCGAATGTGACGTTGGTGTTTCGAACGTGACATGGGTGTGACGTGGGTGCTTCGAATGTGACGTGGGCGTAACGTGGGGGCTTCGAACCTGACGTGGGTGTGACGTGGGGGCTTCGAAAGTGACGTGGGTGTGACGTGGGTCATTTGAACGTGACGTGGGCGTGACGTGGGTGATTCCAACGTGACGTGGGGCTTTTTTACGTGACGTGGGCGTGACGTGGGTGATTCGAACGTGAGGTGGGCGTGACGTGGGGGCTTCGAACCTGACGTGGGTGTGACGTGGGGGCTTCGAAAGTGACGTGGGTGTGACGTGGGTCATTTGAACGTGACGTGGGCGTGACGTGGGTGATTCCAACGTGACGTGGGGCTTTTTTACGTGACGTGGGCGTGACGTGGGTGATTCGAACGTGACGTGGGCGTGACGTGGGGGCATCGAGTTTGACATGGGCGTGACCTGGGTGATTGGAACGTGACGTGGGCGTGACGTGGGTGATTCCAACGTGACGTGGGGCTTCGAACGTGACGTGGGCGTGACGTGGGGGCTTCGAACGTGACGTGGGTGTGACGTGGGGGCTTCGAACGTGACGTGGGCGTGACGTCAGTACTTTGAATGTGACGTGGGTGTGACCTGGGTCATTTGAACGTGACGTGGGAGTGACGTGGGGGCATCGAACGTGACATAAGACTGACATGGGTGCTTAGAACGTGACGTGGTCGTGACGTGGATGATTGGAACGTGACGTGGGCGTGACGTGGGTGATTCCAACGTGACGTGGGGCTTCGAACATGACGTGGGCGTGACGTGGGGGCTTCGATGTTGACGTGGGCATGACGTGGGTGATTCGAATGTCACTTGGGTGTGACGTGGGGGCATCGAACGTGATGTGGACGTGACGTCAGTACTTTCAATTTGAGGTTGGTGTGACCTGGGTCATTCGAACGTGACGTACATGTGACGTGGGTGATTCCAACGTGACGTGGGGCTTCGAACGTGACGTGGGTGTGACCTGGGTGATTGGAACGTGAAGTGGGTGTGACGTGGGGGCATCGAACGTGACGTGGGCGTGACGTGGGGGCTTCGAACGTCACGTGTGCGTGACGTGGTACTTTACATTTGACCTGGGTGGGACCTGGGTCAATCGAACGTGACGTGGGTGTGACGTGGGGGCTTCGAACGTGACGTGGGTGTGACGTGGGTGTTTCGAACCTGACGTTGGTATTTCGAACGTGACGTGGGTGTGACGTGGGTGCATCGGACGTGACGTGGGCGTAACGTGGGGGCTACGAACATTACGCGGGTGTGACGTGGATGCTTCGAATGCGACGTTGGTGTTTCGAACGTGACATGGGTGTGACGTGGGTGCTTGGAACGTGACGTGGGCGTCACGTGGGGGCTTCGAACATGACGGGGGTGTGACGTGGGGGCTTCGAACGTGACGTGGGCATGACGTGGGTGATTCGAACGTGACGTGGGCGTGACGTGGGGGCATCGAACGTGACGTGGGTGTGACGTGGGGGCTTCGAACGTGACGTGGGCATAACGTCGGTGATTCGAACATGACGTGGGCATGACGTCGGTGTTTCGATGTTGACGTGGGCGTGACCTGGCGGCTTCGAACGTGACGTGGGCATGACGTGGGTGATTCGAACGTGACGTGGGCGTGACATCGGTACTTTGAAAGTGACGTGGGTGTGACCTGGGTCATTGGAACGTGACGTGGGAGTGACGTGGGGGCTTCGAAAGTGACGTAAGGGTGACATGGGTGCTTAGAACGTGACGTGGGAGTGACGTGGGTGATTCCAACGTGACGTGGGCTTCGAACGTGACGTGGGCGTGACGTGGGTGATTGGAACATGACGTGGTCGTGAGGTGGGTGATTCGAAAGTGACGTGGGTGTGACGTGCGTGCTTCGGACGTGACGTGGGCGTGACTTGGGTGCTTCAAACGTGACGTGGGCATGACGTGGGGGCATCGAACGTGACGTGGGTGTGACGTGGGGGCTTCGAACGTGACGTGGGTGTGACGTCGGTGATTCGAACGTGACGTGGGTGTGACGTGGGGGCTTCGAACGTGACGTGGGCGTGACGTGGGGGCTTCTAACGTGACCCGGGTGTGACGTGGGTGTTTCGAACGTGACGTGGGCGTGACGTCGGTACTTTGAATGTGACGTGGGTGTGACCTGGGTCATTCAAACGTGATGTACGTGTGACGTGGGGGCTTCGAACATGACGTGGGTGTTTCAAAACTAACGTGGGTGTGACGTAGGGGTATCGAACGTGACGTAGGTGTTTCCAAACTGACGTGGGCGTGACGTGGATGCTTCGAATGTGACGTTGGTGTTTCGAACGTGACATGGGTGTGACATGGGTGCTTCGAATGTGACGTGGGCGTAACGTGGGGGCTTCGAACCTGACGTGGGTGTGACGTGGGGGCTTCGAAAGTGACGTGGGTGTGACGTGGGTCATTTGAACGTGACGTGGGCGTGACGTGGGTGATTCCAACGTGACGTGGGGCATTTGAACGTGACGTGGGCGTGACGTGGGCGATTCCGGCGTGACGTGGGGCTTCGAACGTGACGTGGGCGTGATGTGGGTCATTCGAGTGTCACTTGGGCGTGACGTGGGGGCTTCGAACGTCACGTGGGCGTGACCTGGGTGATTGGAACGTGACGTGGACGTGACGTGGGTGGTTTCAACGTGACGTGAGCGTCACGTGGGGTCCTCGAACGTGACTTGGGCGTCACGTGGGGTCTTCGAAAGTGACGTGGGCATGACGCGGGTGATTCGAAGGTGACGTGGGTGTGACGCGGGGGCTTCGAACGTGACGTGGGTGTGACGTCGGTACTTTGAATGTGACGTGGGTGTGACCTGGGTCATTGGAACGTGACGTGGGAGTGACGTGGGGGCATCGAACGTGACATAAGGGTGACATGGGTGCTTAGAACGTGACGTGGGCGTGATGCAGGTGATTCCAACGTGACGTGGGGCTTCGAATGTGACGTGGGCGTGAGGTGGGTGATTGGAACGTGACGTGGGCGTGACGTCGGTACTTTGAAAGTGACGTGGGTGTGACCTGGGGGCTTCGAATGTGACGTAAGGGCGACATGTGTGCATAGAACGTGACGTGGGCGTGACGTGGGTGATTCCAACGTGACGTGGGGCTTCGAACGTGACGTGGGCGTGACGTGGGCGATTCCGGCGTGACGTGGGGCTTCGAACGTGACGTGGGCGTGATGTGGGTCATTCGAATGTCACTTGGGCGTGACGTGGGGGCTTCGAACGTCACGTGGGCGTGACCTGGGTGATTGGAACGTGACGTGGACGTGACGTGGGTGGTTTCAACGTGACGTGAGCGTCACGTGGGGTCCTCGAACGTGACTTGGGCGTCACGTGGGGTCTTCGAAAGTGACGTGGGCATGACGCGGGTGATTCGAAGGTGACGTGGGTGTGACGCGGGGGCTTCGAACGTGACGTGGGTGTGACGTCGGTACTTTGAATGTGACGTGGGTGTGACCTGGGTCATTGGAACGTGACGTGGGAGTGACGTGGGGGCATCGAACGTGACATAAGGGTGACATGGGTGCTTAGAACGTGACGTGGGCGTGATGCAGGTGATTCCAACGTGACGTGGGGCTTCGAATGTGACGTGGGCGTGAGGTGGGTGATTGGAACGTGACGTGGGCGTCACGTGGGTGATTCCAACGTGACGTGGGGGCTTCGAACGTGACATGGGCGTGACGTGGGTGATTCGAACGTGACGTGGGCGTGACGTCGGTACTTTGAAAGTGACGTGGGTGTGACCTGGGTGATTGGAACGTGACGTGGGAGTGACGTGGGGGCTTCAAACGTGACGTAAGGGTGACATGGGTGCTTAGAACGTGACGTGGGAGTGACGTGGGCGATTCCAACGTGATGTGGGGCTTCGAACGTCACGTGGGCGTGACGTGGGGGCTTCGATCGTGACGTGTGCGTGACCTGGGTGATTGGAACATGACGTGTGCGTGACGTGGGTGGTTTCAACGTGACGTGGGTGTGACGTGGGGGCTTCGGACGTGACGTGGGCCTCACGTGGGGGCTTCGAAAGTGACGTGGGCATGACGTGGGTGATTCGAAGGTGACGTGGGCGTGACGTGGGTGATTCGAACGTGACGTGGGCGTGACGTCGGTACTTTGAATGTGACGTGGGTGTGACCTGGGTGATTGGAACGTGACGTGGGAGTGACGTGGGGGCTTCAAACGTGACGTCAGGGTGACATGGGTGCTTAGAACGTGACGTGGGAGTGATGTGGGTGATTCCAACGTGACGTGGGCTTCGAACGTGACGTGGGCGTGACGTGGGCGATTGGAACGTGACGTGGGCGTGAGGTGGGTCATTCGAAAGTGACGTGGGTGTGATGTGCCTGCTTAGGACGTGACGTGGTCGTGTCGTGGGTGCTTCGAACGTGACGTGGGCATGACATAAGCGCTTCGATCGTGACGTGGGCGTGACGTGTGTGGTTTCAACGTGACGTGGGTGTCACGTGGGTCATCGAACGTGACGTGGGCGTGACGTGTGTGGTTTCAACGTGACGTGGGCGTCACGGGTAGGCTTCGAACGTGACGTGGGCATGACGTGGGTGATTCGAAGGTGACGTGGGCGTGACGTGGGGGCATGGAACGTGACGTGGGTGTGAAGTGGGTGATTCCAACGTGACGTGGGCGTGACGTCGGTACTTTGAATGTGCCGTGGGTGTGACGTGCATGACTCGAACGTGACGTGGGCGTGACGTGGGGGCTTCGAAGTTGACGTGGGCCAGACCTGGGTGATGCGAACGTGACGTGGGTGTGACGTGGGGGCATCGAACGTGACGTGGGGATGACGTAGGGGCTTCAAAAGTGACGTGGGCGTCACGTGGGGGCATCGAACGTGACGTAGGTGTGACGTCGGGGCTTCGAACGTGACGTGGGTGTGACCTGGGTGATTGGAACGTGACGTGGGTGTGACGTGGGGGCTTCGAACGTGACGTGGGTGTGACGTGGGGGCTTCGAACGTGACGTTGGTGTTTCGAACTTGACTTCGGTGTGACGTGGGTGCTTCGGACCTGACGTGGGCGTAACGTGGGGGCTTGGAACATGCCGCGGGAGTCACGTGGATGCTTCGAATGTGACGTTGGTGTTTCGAACGTGACATGGGTGTGACATGGGTGCTTCGAATGTGACGTGGGCGTGACGTGGGGGCTTCGAACCTGACGTGGGTGTGACGTGGGGGCTTCGAAAGTGACGTGGGCATGACGTGGGTGATTCGCAGGTGACGTGGGTGTGACCTGGGTCATTTGAACGTGACGTGGGTGTGACGTGGATGCTTCGAATGTGACGTTGGTGTTTCGAACGTGACAGGGGTGTGACGTGGATGCTTCGAACGTGACATGGGCGTGACGTGGGGGATTCCAACGTGACGTGGGCGTGACGTCGGTACTTTGAAAGTGACGTGGGTGTGACCTGGGTGATTGGAACGTGACGTGGTAGTGACGTGGGGGCTTCAAACGTGACGTAAGGGTGACATGGGTGCTTAGAACGTGACGTGGGCGTGACGTGGGTGATTGGAACGTGACCTGGGCGTGACGTGGGTGATTCGAAAGTGACGTCGGTGTGACCTGCGTGTTTCGGACGTGACGTGGGCGTGACGTGGGTGCTTGGAACGTGACGTGGGCATGACATAAGCGCTTCGATCGTGACGTGGGCGTGACGTGTGTGGTTTCAACGTGACGTGGGTGTCACGTGGGGCATCGAACGTGACGTGGGCGTGCCGTGTGTGGTTTCAACGTGACGTGGGCGTCACGTGGGGGCTTCGAAAGTGATGTGGACGTCACGTGGGTGATTCGAAGGTGACGTGGGTGTGACGTGGGGGCTTCGAACGTGACCTGGGTGTGAGGTGGGTGTTTCGAACGTGACGTGGGCGTGACGTCGGTACTTTGAATGTGACGTGGGTGTGACCTGGGTCATTGGAACGTGACGTGGGAGTGACGCGGGGGCTTCGAACGTGACGTAAGGGTGACATGGGTGCTTAGAACGTGACGTGGGCGTGACGTGGGCGATTCCAACGTGACGTGGGGCTTCGAACGTGACGTGGGCGTTTAGTGGGTGATTCGAATGTCACTTGGGCGTGACGTGGGGGCTTCGAACGTCACGTGGGCGTGACGTGGGGGCTTCGATGTTGACGTGGGCGTGACCTGGGTGATTGGAACGTGACGTGGACGTGACGTGGGTGGTTTCAACGTGACGTGAGCGTCACGTGGGGTCCTCGAACGTGACTTGGGCGTCACGTGGGGTCTTCGAAAGTGACGTGGGCATGACGCGGGTGATTCGAAGGTGACATGGGTGTGACGTGGGGGCTTCGAACGTGACGTGGGTGTGACGTGGGGGCTTTGAATGTGACGTGGGTGTGACCTGGGTCATTTGAACGTGACGTGGGAGTGACGTGGGGGCATCGAACGTGACATAAGGCTGACATGGGTGCTTAGAACGTGACGCGGGCGTGATGCGGGTGATTCCAACGTGACGTGGGGCTTCGAATGTGACGTGGGCGTGAGGTGGGTGATTGGAACGTGACGTGGGCGTGACGTCGGTACTTTGAAAGTGACGTGGGTGTGACCTGGGGGCTTCGAACGTGACGTAAGGGCGACATGGGTGCTTAGAACGTGACGTGGGCGTGACGTGGGTGATTCCAACGTGACGTGGGGGCTTCGAACGTGACATGGGCGTGACGTGGGTGATTCCAACGTGACGTGGGCGTGACGTCGGTACTTTGAATGTGCCGTGGGTGTGACGTGCATGACTCGAACGTGACGTGGGCGTGACGTGGGGGCTTCGAAGTTGACGTGGGCCAGACCTGGGTGATGCGAACGTGACGTGGGTGTGACGTGGGGGCATCGAACGTGACGTGGGCATGACGTAGGGGCTTCAAAAGTGACGTGGGCGTCACGTGGGGGCATCGAACGTGACGTAGGTGTGACGTCGGGGCTTCGAACGTGACGTGGGTGTGACCTGGGTGATTGGAACGTGACGTGGGTGTGACGTGGGGGCTTCGAACGTGACGTGGGTGTGACGTGGGGGCTTCGGACCTGACGTGGGCGTAACGTGGGGGCTTTGAAGATGCCGCGGGAGTGACGTGGATGCTTCGAATGTGACGTTGGTGTTTCGAACGTGACATGGGTGTGACATGGGTGCTTCGAATGTGACGTGGGCGTGACGTGGGGGCTTCGAACCTGACGTGGGTGTGACGTGGGGGCTTCGAAAGTGACGTGGGCATGACGTGGGTGATTCGCAGGTGACGTGGGTGTGACCTGGGTCATTTGAACGTGACGTGGGTGTGACGTGGATGCTTCGAATGTGACGTTGGTGTTTCGAACGTGACAGGGGTGTGACGTGGATGCTTCGAACGTGACATGGGCGTGACGTGGGGGATTCCAACGTGACGTGTGCGTGACGTCGGTACTTTGAAAGTGACGTGGGTGTGACCTGGGTGATTGGAACGTGACGTGGTAGTGACGTGGGGGCTTCAAACAAGACGTAAGGGTGACATGGGTGCTTAGAACGTGACGTGGGCGTGACGTGGGTGATTGGAACGTGACCTGGGCGTGACGTGGGTGATTCGAAAGTGACGTCGGTGTGACCTGCGTGTTTCGGACGTGACGTGGGCGTGACGTGGGTGCTTCGAACGTGACGTGGGCATGACATAAGCGCTTCGATCGTGACGTGGGCGTGACGTGTGTGGTTTCAACGTGACGTGGGTGTCACGTGGGGCATCGAACGTGACGTGGGCGTGCCGTGTGTGGTTTCAACGTGACGTGGGCGTCACGTGGGGGCTTCGAAAGTGATGTGGACGTCACGTGGGTGATTCGAAGGTGACGTGGGTGTGACGTGGGGGCTTCGAACGTGACCTGGGTGTGAGGTGGGTGTTTCGAACGTGACGTGGGCGTGACGTCGGTACTTTGAATGTGACGTGGGTGTGACCTGGGTCATTGGAACGTGACGTGGGAGTGACGCGGGGGCTTCGAACGTGACGTAAGGGTGACATGGGTGCTTAGAACGTGACGTGGGCGTGACGTGGGCGATTCCAACGTGACGTGGGGCTTCGAACGTGACGTGGGCGTTTTGTGGGTGATTCGAATGTCACTTGGGCGTGACGTGGGGGCTTCGAACGTCACGTGGGCGTGACGTGGGGGCTTCGATGTTGACGTGGGCGTGACCTGGGTGATTGGAACGTGACGTGGACGTGACGTGTGTGGTTTCAACGTGACGTGAGCGTCACGTGGGGTCCTCGAACGTGACTTGGGCGTCACGTGGGGTCCTCGAAAGTGACGTGGGCATGACAAGGGTGATTCGAAGGTGACGTGGGTGTGACGTGGGGGCTTCGAACGTGACGTGGGTGTGACGTCGGTACTTTGAATGTGACGTGGGTGTGACCTGGGTCATTGGAACGTGACGTGGGAGTGACGTGGGGGCATCGAACGTGACATAAGGGTGACATGGGTGCTTAGAACATGACGTGGTCGTGACGTGGATGATTCCAACGTGACGTGGGGCTTCGAATGTGACGTGGGCGTGAGGTGGGTGATTGGAACGTGACGTGGGCGTGACGTCGGTACTTTGAAAGTGACGTGGGTGTGACCTGGGGGCTTCGAAGGTGACGTAAGGGCGACATGGGTGCTTAGAACGTGACGTGGGCGTGACGTGGGTGATTCCAACGTGACGTGGGGGCTTCGAACGTGACATGGGCGTGACGTGGGTGATTCCAACGTGACGTGGGCGTGACGTCGGTACTTTGAAAGTGACGTGGGTGTGACCTGGGTGATTGGAACGTGACGTGGTAGTGACGTGGGGGCTTCAAACGTGACGTAAGGGTGACATGGGTGCTTAGAACGTGACGTGGGCGTGACGTGGGTGATTGGAACGTGACGTGGGCGTGACGTGGGTGATTCCAACGTGACGTGGGGGCTTCGAACGTGACGGGGGCGTGACGTGGGTGATTGGAACGTGACGTGGGCGTGACGTGGGGGCTTCGAACGTCACGTGGGGGCATCGAATGTGACGTGGGCGTGACGTGGGGGCTTCGAACGTGACGTGGGTGTGACGTGGGTGTTTCGAACCTGACGTTGGTATTTCGAACGTGACGTGGGTGTGACGTGGGTGCATCGGACGTGACGTGGGCGTAACGTGGGGGCTACGAACATTACGCGGGTGTGACGTGGATGCTTCGAATGCGACGGTGTTTCGAACGTGACATGGGTGTGACGTGGGTGCTTGGAACGTGACGTGGGCGTCACGTGGGGGCTTCGAACATGACGTGGGTGTGACGTGGGGGCATCGATCGTGACGTGGACGTGACGTCGGTACTTTATACCTGTTGGGGGTGTGACGTGGGTCATTCGAACGTGACGTGGGTGTGACGTGGTTGTTTCGAACGTTACGTGGGCATTTCGTGGGTGTTTCGAACGTGATGTGGGCGTGACGTCGGTTCTTTGAATGTGACGTGGGTGTGACCTGGGTCATTGGAACGTGACGTGGGAGTGACGTGGGGGCTTCGAACGTGACGTGGGCGTGACCTGGGTCATGCGAACGTGACGTGGGTGTGACGTGGGTGTTTCCAACGTGACGTGGGGCTTCGAACGTGACGTGGGCGTGACGTGGGTGATTGGAACGTGACGTGGGCGTGACGTCGGTACTTTGAAAGTGACGTGGGAGTGACGTGGGGGCTTCGAACGTGACGTAAGGGTGACATGGGTGCTTAGAACGTGACGTGGGCGTGACGTGGGTGATTCCAACGTGACGTGGGGCTTCGAACGTGACGTGGGCGTGATGTGGGGGCATCGAACGTGACATGGGCGTGACCTGGGGGATTGGAACGTGACGTGGGCGTGACGTGGGTGATTCGAAGGTGACATGGGTGTGACGTGGGGGCTTCGATGTTGACGTGGGCGTGACGTGGGTTTTTGGAACGTGACGTGGACGTGACGTGGGTGGTTTCAACGTGACGTGAGCGCCACGTGGGGTCCTCGAACGTGACTTGGGCGTCACGTGGGGTCTTCGAAAGTGACGTAGGCATGACGTGGGTGATTCGAAGGTGACGTGGGTGTGACGTGGGGGCTTCGAACGTGACCTGGGTGTGACGTCGGTACTTTGAATGTGACGTGGGTGTGACCTGGGTCATTTGAACGTGACGTGGGAGTGACGTGGGGGCATCGAACGTGACATAAGGCTGACATGGGTGCTTAGAACGTGACGTGGGCGTGACGTGGGTGTTTCGAACGTGACGTGGGGCTTCTAATGCGACGTGGGCGTGACGTGGGTGATTCGAATGTTACGTGGGCGTGACGTGGGGGCTTCGAACGTGACGTGGGCGTCACGTGGGGGCATCGAAAGTGACGTGGACGTGACGTGGTACTTTACATTTGACGTGGGTGTGACCTGGGTCAATCGAACGTGACGTGGGTGTGACGTGGGCGATTCCAACGTGACGTGGGGCTTCCAACGTGACGTGGGCGTGATGTGGGTGATTCGAATGTCACTTGGGCGTGACGTGGGGGCTTCGATGTTGACGTGGGCGTGACCTGGGTGATTGGAACGTGACGTGGACGTGACGTGGGTGGTTTCAACGTGACGTGAGCGTCACGTGGGGTCCTCGAACGTGACTTGGGCGTCACGTGGGGTCTTCGAAAGTGACATGGGCATGACGTGGGTGATTCGAAGGTGACGTGGGCGTGACGTGGGTGATTCGAAGGTGACGTGGGTGTGACGTGGGGGCTTTGAATGTGACGTGGGTGTGACCTGGGTCATTTGAACGTGACGTGGGAGTGACGTGGGGGCATCGAACGTGACATAAGGGTGACATGGGTGCTTAGAACGTGACGTGGGCGTGCCGTGAGTGGTTCCAACGTGACGTGGGGCTTCGAACGTGACGTGGGCGTCACGTGGGGGCATCGAACGTGACGTGGACGTGACGTGGTACTTTACATTTGACGTGGGTGTGACCTGAGTCAATCGAACGTGACGGGTGTGACGTGGGGGCTTCGAATGTGACGTGGGCGTGACGTGGGTGATTCGAATGTGACGTGGGCGTGACGTGGGGGCTTCGAACGTCACGTGGGCGTCACGTGGGGGCATCGAACGTGACGTGGGCGTGACCTGGGTGATTGGAACGTGACATCGGTGTTTCGAACCTGACGTTGGTATTTCGAACGTGACGTGGGTGTGACGTGGGTGCATCGGACCTGACGTGGGCGTAACGTGGGGGCTACGAACATTACGCGGGTGTGACGTGGATGCTTCGAATGTGACGTTGGTGTTTCGAACGTGACATGGGTGTGACGTGGGTGCTTGGAACGTGACGTGGGCGTCACGTGGGGGCTTCGAACATGACGTGGGTGTGACGTGGGGGCATCGATCGTGACGTGGACGTGACGTGGGTGATTCGAACGTGACGTGGGCGTGACGTGGGGGCATCGAACGTGACGTGGGTGTGACGTGGGTGTTTCGAACGTGACGTGGGCATGACGTCGGTGATTCGAACCTGACGTGGGCGTGACGTGGGGGCATCGAACGTGACGTGGGCGTGACGTGGGGGCATCGATCGTGACGTGGACGTGACGTCGGTACTTTGAATGTGACGTGGGTGTGACGTGGGTCGTTCGAACGTGATGTACGTGTGACGTGTGGGCTTCCAACGTGACGTGGGTGTTTCAAAACTAACGTGGGTGTGACGTAGGGGTATCGAACGTGACGTAGGTGTTTCCAAACTGACATGGGTGTGACGTCGCTATGCTGAATGTGACGTGGGTGTGACGGTCATGGTTCGAACGTGAGGTGGGTGTTTTAAATGTGAGCTGGGCGTCACGTGGGTCATTCGAACATGACGTAGGTGTGACGTGGGGGCTTCGAACGTGACGTGGGCGTGACGTGGATGCTTCGAATGTGACGTTGGTGTTTCGAACGTGACATGGGTGTGACGTGGGTGCTTCGAATGTGACGTGGGCGTAACGTGGGGGCTTCGAACCTGACGTGGGTGTGACGTGGGGGCTTCGAAAGTGACGTGGGTGTGACGTGGGTCATTTGAACGTGACGTGGGCGTGCCGTGGGTGATTCCAACGTGACGTGGGGCTTCGAACATGACGTGGGCGTGACGTGGGGGCTTCGAAAGTGACGTGGACGTCACGTGGGTGATTCGAAGGTGACGTGGGTGTGACGTGGGGGCTTGAAACGTGACCTGGGTGTGACGTGGGTGTTTCGAAGGTGACGTGGGCGTGACGTCGGTACTTTGAATGTGACGTGGGTGTGACCTGGGTCATTTGAACGTGACGTGGGAGTGACGTGGGGGCATCGAACGTGACATAAGGGTGACATGGGTGCTTAGAACGTGACGTGGGTGTGATGTAGGTGATTCCAACGTGACGTGGGGCTTCGAACATGACGTGGGTGTGACGTCGGTACTTTGAATGTGCCGTGGGTGTGACGTGCATGACTCGAACGTGACGTGGGTGTGACGTGGGGGCTTCGAAGTTGACGTGGGCCAGACCTGGGTGATGCGAACGTGACGTGGGTGTGACGTGGGGGCCTCGAACGTGACGTGGGCGTGACGTAGGGGCTTCAAAAGTGACGTTGCGTAACGTGGGGGCATCGAACGTGACGTAGGTGTGACGTGGGGGCATCGAACGTGACGTAGGTGTGATATGGGTGCTTCGAATATGACATTGGCGTATCGTGGGGGCTTCGAACGGGACATGGGTGTGACGTGGGGGCTTTGAACGTGACGTGGGTGTGACGTGTGTGGTTTCATCGTGACGTGGGCGTCACGTGGGGGCTTCGAACGTGACGTGGGTGTGACGTGGGTGATTCGAAGGTGACGTGGGTGTGACGTGGGGGCTTCGAACGTGACGTGGGCGTGACGTCGGTACTTTGAATGTGACGTGGGTGTGACCTGGGTCATTGGAACGTGACGTGGGAGTGACGTGGGGGCATCGAACGTGACGCAAGGGTGACATGGGTGCATAGAACGTGACGTGGGTGTGACGTGGGTGATTCCAACGTGACGTGGGGCTTCGAACGTGACGTGGGCGTGATGTGGGTGATTCGAACGTGACGTGGGCGTCACGTCGGTACTTTGAAAGTGACGTGGGAGTGACGTGGGGGCCTCAAATGTGACGTAAGGGTGACATGGGTGCTTAGAACGTGGCGTGGGCGTGACGTGGGTGATTCCAACCTGACGTGGCCGCTTCGAACGTGGCATGGGCGTCACGTGGGGGCATCGAACGTGACGTGGACGTGACGTGGTACTTACATTTGACGTGGGTGTGACCTGGGTCAATCGATCGTGACGTGGGTGTGACGTGGGGGCTTCGAATGTGACGTGGGCGTGACGTGGGTGATTCGAATGTGACGTGGGCGTGACGTGGGGGCTTCGAACGTCACGTGGGCGTCACGTGGGGGCATCGAACGTGACGTGGGCGTGACCTGGGTGATTGGAACGTGAAGTGGGTGTGACGTGGGGGCATCGAACGTGACGTGGGCGTGACGTGGGGGCTTCGAACGTCACGTGGGCGTGACGTGGTACTTTACATTTGACGTGGGTGGGACCTGGGTCAATCGAACGTGACGTGGGTGTGACATGGGGGCTTCGAACGTGACGTGGATGTGACATGGGTGTTTCGAACCTGATGTTGGTATTTCGAACGTGACGTGGGTGTGACGTGGGTGCATCGGACGTGACGTGGGCGTAACGTGGGGGCTACGAACATTACGTGGGTGTGACGTGGATGCTTCGAATGCGACGGTGTTTCGAACGTGACATGGGTGTGACGTGGGTGCTTGGAACGTGACGTGGGCGTCACGTGGGGGCTTCGAACCTGACGTGGGTGTGACGTGGGGGCATCGATCGTGACGTGGACGTGACGTCGGTACTTTATACCTGATGGGGGTGTGACCTTGGTCATTCGAACGTGAAGTGGGTGTGACGTGGGGGCTTCGAACGTGACGTGGGTGTGACGTGGGGGCTTCGAACGTGACGTGGGCATGACGTCGGTGATGCGAACGTGACGTGGGCATGACGTCGGTGATGCGAACGTGACGTGGGCGTGACGTGGGGGCTTCGAACGTGACGTGGGTGTGACGTGGGTGTTTCGAACGTGACGTGGGCGTGACGTCGGTACTTTGAATGTGACGTGGGTGTGACGTGGGTCATTCGAACGTGATGTACGTGTGACGTGGGGGCTTCCAACGTGACGTGGGTGTTTCAAAACTAACGTGGGTGTGACGTAGGGGTATCGAACGTGACGTAGGTGTTTCCAAACTGACGTGGGCGTGACGTCGGTACTTTGAATGTGACGTGGGTGTGACGGTCATGGTTCGAACGTGAGGTGGGTGTTTTAAATGTGAGCTGGGCGTGACGTGGGTCATTCGAAAGTGATGTGGGTATGACGTGGGTCATTTGAACGTGACGTGGGCGTGACGTGGGTGATTGGAATGTGACGTGGGCGTGACGTGGGGGCTTCGAACGCCACGTGAGCGTCACGTGGGGGCATCGAGTTTGACATGGGCGTGACCTGGGTGATTGGAACGTGACGTGGGCGTGACGTGGGTGATTCCAACGTGACGTGGGGGCTTTGAACGTGACGTGGGTGTGACGTGGGGGCTTCGAACGTGATGTGGGTGTGACGTGGGTCATTTGAACGTGACGTGGGCGTGACGTGGGTGATTGCAACGTGACGTGGGGCTTTGAACGTGACGTGGGCGTGACGTGGGTGATTCGAATGTGACGTGGACGTCACGTGGGGGCTTCGAAAATGACGTGGACGTCACGTGGGGGCTTCGAAGGTGACGTGGGCGTGACGCGGGGGCTTCGAACATGACCTGGGTGTGACGTGGGTGTTTCGAACGTTACGTGGGCATTTCGTGGGTGTTTCGAACGTGACGTGGGCGTGACGTCAGTACTTTGAATGTGACGTGGGTGTGACCTGGGTCATTTGAACGTTACGTGGGCATGACGTGGGTGGTTCGAAAGTGACGTGGGCGTGACGTGGGTACTTTACATTTGACGTGGGTGTGACCTGGGTGATGCGAACGTGACGTGGGCGTGACGTGGGGGCTTCGGAGGTGATGTGGGCCTCACGTGGGGGCTTCGAAAGTGACGTGGACGTCACGTGGGTGCTTCGAAGGTGACGTGGGTGTGACGTGGGGGCTTCGAACGTGACCTGGGTGTGAGGTGGGTGTTTCGAAGGGGACGTGGGCGTGACGTCGGTACTTTGAATGTGACGTGGGTGTGACCTGGGTCATTGGAACGTGACGTGGGAGTGACGCGGGGGCTTCGAACGTGACATAAGGGTGACATGGGTGCCTAGAACGTGACGTGGGCGTGATGTGGGCGATTCCAACGTGACGTGGGGCTTCCAACGTGACGTGGGCGTGATGTGGGTGATTCGAATGTCACTTGGGCGTGACGTGGGGGCTTCGAACGTCACGTGGGCGTGACGTGGGGGCTTCGATGTTGACGTGGGCGTGACCTGGGTGATTGGAACGTGACGTGGACGTGACGTGGGTGGTTTCAACGTGACGTGAGCGTCACGTGGGGTCCTCGAACGTGACTTGGGCGTCACGTGGGGTCTTCGAAAGTGACGTGGGCATGACGTGGGTGATTCGAAGGTGACGTGGGCGTGACGTGGGTGATTCGAAGGTGACGTGGGTGTGACGTGGGGGCTTTGAATGTGACGTGGGTGTGACCTGGGTCATTTGAACGTGACGTGGGAGTGACGTGGGGGCATCGAACGTGACATAAGGGTGACATGGGTGCTTAGAACGTGACGCGGGCGTGATGCGGGTGATTCCAACGTGACGTGGGGCTTCGAACGTGACGTGGGCGTCACGTGGGGGCTTCGAACGTGACGTGGACGTGACGTGGTACTTTACATTTGACGTGGGTGTGACCTGGGTCAATCGAACGTGACGTGGGTGTGACGTGGGGGCTTCGAATGTGACGTGGGCGTGACGTGGGTGATTCGAATGTGACGTGGGCGTGACGTGGGGGCTTCGAACGTCAAGTGGGCATGACGTGGGGTCTTCGAAAATGATGTGGGTGTGACGTGGGGGCATCGAACGTGACGTGGACGTGACGTCGGAGTTTCGAACGTGAGGTGGACGTGACGTGGTAGTTTACTTTTGACGTGGGTGTGACCTGGGTCAATCGAACGTGACGTCGGTGTGACGTGGGGGCTTCGAACGTGACGTGGGTGTGACGTGGGTGATTCGAATGTGACGTGGGCGTGACGTGGGGGCTTCGAACGTCAAGTGGGCGTCACGTGGGGGCATCGAACGTGACGTGGGCGTGACCTGGGTGATTGGAACGTGACGTGGGCGTGACGTGGGGGCTTCGAACGTGACGTGGGTGTGACATGGGTGTTTCGAACCTGACGTTGGTATTTCGAACGTGACGTGGGTGTGACGTGGGTGCATCGGACCTGACGTGGGCGTAACGTGGGGGCTACGAACATTACGCGGGTGTGACGTGGATGCTTCGAATGTGACGTTGGTGTTTCGAACGTGACATGGGTGTGACGTGGGTGCTTGGAACGTGACGTGGGCGTCACGTGGGGGCTTCGAACATGACGGGGGTGTGACGTGGGGGCATCGATCGTGACGTGGACGTGACGTCGGTACTTTATACCTGTTGGGGGTGTGACGTGGGTCATTCGAACGTGACGTGGGTGTGACGTGGGGGCTTCGAACGTGACGTGGGCATGACGTGGGTGATTCGAACGTGACGTGGGCGTGACGTGGGGGCATCGAACGTGACGTGGGCGTGACGTGGGGGCTTCGAACGTGACGTGGGCGTGACGTCGGTACTTTGAATGTGACGTGGGTGTGACGTGGGTCATTCGAACGTGATGTACGTGTGACGTGTGGGCTTCCAACGTGACGTGGGTGTTTCAAAACTAACGTGGGTGTGACGTAGGGGTATCGAACGTGACGTAGGTGTTTCCAAACTGACGTGGGTGTGACGTCGCTATGCTGAATGTGACGTGGGTGTGACGTGCATGGTTCGAACGTGAGGTGGGTGTTTTAAATGTGAGCTGGGCGTGACGTGGGTCATTCGAACATGACGTAGGTGTGACGTGGGGGCTTCGAACGTGACGTGGGCGTGACGTGGATGCTTCGAATGTGACGTTGGTGTTTCGAACGTGACATGGGTGTGACATGGGTGCTTCGAATGTGACGTGGGCGTAACGTGGGGGCTTCGAACCTGACGTGGGTGTGACGTGGGGGCTTCGAAAGTGACGTGGGTGTGACGTGGGTCATTTGAACGTGACGTGGGCGTGCCGTGGGTGATTCCAACGTGACGTGGGGCTTCGAACGTGACGTGGGCGTGACGTGGGGGGTTCGAAAGTGACGTGGACGTCACGTGGGTGATTCGAAGGTAACGTGGGTGTGAGGTGGGGGCTTGAAACGTGACCTGGGTGTGACGTGGGTGATTCGAAGGTGACGTGGGCGTGACGTCGGTACTTTGAATGTGACGTGGGTGTGACCTGGGTCATGCGAACGTGACGTGGGAGTGACGTGGGGGCATCGAACGTGACATAAGGGTGACATGGGTGCTTAGAACGTGACGTGGGTGTGATGTGGGTGATTCCAACGTGACGTGGGGCTTCGAAAATGACGTGGGTGTGACGTCGGTACTTTGAATGTGCCGTGGGTGTGACGTGCATGACTCGAACGTGACGTGGGTGTGACGTGGGGGCTTCGAAGTTGACGTGGGCCAGACCTGGGTGATGCGAACGTGACGTGGGTGTGACGTGGGGGCATCGAACGTGACGTGGGTGTGACGTAGGGGCTTCAAAAGTGACGTGGGCGTAACGTGGGGGCATCGAACGTGACGTAGGTGTGACGTGGGGGCATCGAACGTGACGTAGGTGTGACATGGGTGCTTCGAATATGACATGGGCGTATCGTGGGGGCTTCGAACGGGACATGGGTGTGACGTGGGGGCTTTGAACGTGACGTGGGTGTGACGTGTGTGGTTTCATCGTGGCGTGGGCGTCACGTGGGGGCTTCGGAGGTGACGTGGGCGTCACGTGGGGGCTTCGAACGTGACGTGGGCATGACGGGGGTGATTCGAAGGTGATGTGGGTGTGACGTGGGGGCTTCGAACGTGACGTGGGCGTGACGTGGGGACTTCGAACGTGACGTGGGCGTGACGTCGGTACTTTGAATGTGACGTGGGTGTGACCTGGGTCATTGGAACGTGACGTGGGAGTGACGTGGGGGCATCGAACGTGACGCAAGGGTGACATGGGTGCATAGAACGTGACGTGGGTGTGACGTGGGTGATTCCAACGTGACGTGGGGCTTCGAACGTGACGTGGACGTCACGTGGGTGATTCGAAGGTGACGTGGGTGTGACGTGGGGGCTTCGAACGTGACCTGGGTGTGAGGTGGGTGTTTCGAAGGGGACGTGGGCGTAATGTCGGTACTTTGAATGTGACGTGGGTGTGACCTGGGTCATTGGAACGTGACGTGGGAGTGACGCGGGTGGTTCGAAAGTGATGTGGGCGTGACGTGGGTATTTTACATTTGACGTGGTTGTGACCTGGCTGATGCGAACGTGACGTGGGCGTGACGTGGGTGATTCGAATGTGACGTTGGTGTGACGTGGGTGTTTCGGACGTGACGTGGGTGTGACGTGGATGCTTCGAACGTGACCTTGGTGTTTCGAACGTGACGTGGGTGTGACGTGGGGGCTTCGAACGAGACGTGGGCGTGACATAGGCGCTTCGATCATGACGTGGGTGTGACGTGGGGGCTTCGAAAGTGACGTGGGCATGACGTGGGTGATTCGAAGGTGACATGGGTGTGACGTGGGGGCTTCGAACATGACGCGGGAGTGACGTGGATGCTTCGATTGTGACGTTGGTGTTTCGAACGTGACAGGGGTGTGACGTGGGTGCTTCGAACGTGACGTGGGCGTCACGTGGGGGCTTCGAACATGACGTGGATGTGACGTGGGTGTTTCGGACGTGACGTGGGCGTGACGTTGATGCTTCGAACGTGACGTGGGAGTTTCGAACGTGACGTGAGTGTGACGTGGGTTCCTAGAACGTGACGTGGGCATGACATAGGCGCTTCGATCATGACGTGGGCGTGACGTGTGTGGTTTCAACGTGACGTGGGTGTCACGTGGGGCATCGAACGTGACGTGGACGTGACGTCGGTACTTTCAATTTGGGGTTGGTGTGACCAGGGTCATTCGAACGTGACGTACATGTGACGTGGCTGATTCCAACGTGACGTGGGGCTTCGAACGTGACGTGGGCGTGACGTGGGTGATTCGAATGTGACGTGGGCGTGACGTGGGGTCTTCGAACGTGACGTGAGCGCCACGTGGGGGCTTCGAAGTTGACGTGGGCGTGACCTGGGTGATTGGAACGTGAAGTGGGTGTGACTTGGGGGCTTCGAACGTGACGTGGGGGTGACGTGGGTGTTTCGAACGTGACGTTGGTGTTTCGAACGTGACGTGGGTGTGACGTGGGTGCTTTGAACGTGACGTGGGCGTCACGTGGGGGCTTCGAACATGACGTGGGTGTGACGTGGGGGCTTCGGACGTCACGTGGGCATGACGTGGGGGCTTCGAAAATGATGTGGGTGTGACGTGGGGGCATCGAACGTGACGTGGGCGTGACGTGGGGGCATCGAACGTCACGTGGGCGTGACGTGGTACTTTACATTTGACGTGGGTGGGACCTGGGTCATTCGAACGTGACGTGGGTGTGACGTGGGGGCTTCGAACGTGACGTGGGTGTGACGTGGGTGTTTCGAACCTGACGTTGGTATTTCGAACGTGACGTGGGTGTGACGTGGGTGCATCGGACGTGACGTGGGCATAACGTGGGGGCTACGAACATTACGCGGGTGTGACGTGGATGCTTCGAATGCGACGTTGGTGTTTCGAACGTGACAGGGGTGTGACGTGGGGGCTTCGAACGTGACGTGGGCGTGACGTGGGGGCTTCGAACGTGACCTGGGTGTGACGTGGGTGTTTCGAACGTGACGTGGGCGTGACGTCGGTACTTTGAATGTGACGTGGGTGTGACGTGGGTCATTCGAACGTGATGTACGTGTGACGTGGGGGCTTCCAACGTGACGTGGGTGTTTCAAAACTAACGTGGGTGTGACGTAGGGGTATCGAACGTGACGTAGGTGTTTCCAAACTGACGTGGGCGTGACGTCGGTATGTTGAATGTGACGTGGGTGTGACGTGCATGGTTCGAACGTGAGGTGGGTGTTTTAAATGTGAGCTGGGCGTGACGTGGGTCATTCGAAAGTGATGTGGGTATGACGTGGGTCATTTGAACGTGACGTGGGCGTGACGTGGGTGATTGGAATGTGACGTGGGCGTGACGTGGGGGCTTCGAACGCCACGTGAGCGTCACGTGGGGGCATCGAGTTTGACATGGGCGTGACCTGGGTGATTGGAACGTGACGTGGGCGTGACGTGGGTGATTCCAACGTGACGTGGGGCTTCGAACATGACGTGGGCGTGACGTGGGGGCTTCGAAAGTTGCGTGGGCATGTCGTGGGTGATTCGAAGGTGACATGGGCGTGACGTGGGGGCTTCGAACGTGACGTGGGTGTGACGTGGGGCCTTCGAAAGTGACGTGGGTGTGACGTGGGTCATTTGAACGTGACGTGGGCATGACGTGGGTGATTGCACCGTGACGTGGGGCTTTGAACGTGACGTGGGCGTGACGTGGGTGATTCGAATGTGACTTGGGCGTGACGTGGGGGCTTCGAACGCCACGTGAGCTTCACGTGGGGGCATCGATCGTGACGTGGGCGTCACGTGGGGGCTTTGAACGTGACCTGGGTGTGAATTGGGTGTTTCGAACGTGACGTGGGCGTGACGTCAGTACTTTGAATGTGACGTGGGTGTGACCTGGGTCATTTGAACGTGACGTGGGTGTGACGTGGGTGTTTCGAACGTTACGTGGGCATTTCGTGGGTGTTTCGAACGTGATGTGGGCGTGACGTCGGTACTTTGAATGTGACGTGGGTGTGACCTGGGTCATTTGAACGTTACGTGGGCATGACGTGGGTGGTTCGAAAGTGACGTGGGCGTGACGTGGGTACTTTACATTTGACGTGGGTGTGACCTGGGTGATGCAAACGTGACGTGGGCGTGACGTGGGAGCTTCGAAAGTGACGTGGACGTCACGTGGGTGATTCGAAGGTGACGTGGGTGGGACGTGGGGGCTTCGAACGTGATTGGGTGTGAGGTGGGTGTTTGGAACGTGACGTGGGCGTGACGTCGGTACTTTGAATGTGACGTGGGTGTGACCTGGGTCATTGGAACGTGACGTGGGAGTGACGCGGGGGCTTCAAACGTGACGTAAGGGTGACATGGGTGCTTACAACGTGACGTGGGGCTTCGAACGTGACGTGGGTGTGACGTGGGTGATTCGAATGTCACTTGGGCGTGACGTGGGGGCTTCGAACGTCACGTGGGCGTGACGTGGGGGCTTCGATGTTGACGTGGGCGTGACCTGGGTGATTGGAACGTGACGTGGACGTGACGTGGGTGGTTTCAACGTGACGTGAGCGTCACGTGGGGTCCTCGAACGTGACTTGGGCGTCACGTGGGGTCTTCGAAAGTGACGTGGACGTCAGGTGGGTGATTCGAAGGTGACGTGGGTGTGACGTGGGGGCTTCGAACGTGACGTGGGTGTGACGTCGGTACTTTGAATGTGACGTGGGTGTGACCTGGGTCATTTGAACGTGACGTGGGAGTGACGTGGGGGCATCGAACGTGACATAAGGCTGACATGGGTGGTTCGAAAGTGACGTGGGCGTGACGTGGGTGTTTCGAACGTGACGTGGGGCTTCTAATGCGACGTGGGCGTGACGTGGGTGATTCGAATGTTACGTGGGCGTGACGTGGGGGCTTCGAACGTGACGTGGGCGTCACGTGGGGGCATCGAACGTGACGTGACGTGACGTGGTACTTTACATTTGACGTGGGTGTGACCTGGCTCAATCGAACGTGACGTGGGCGTGACGTGGGTGATTCGAATGTGACGTGGGCGTGACGTGGGGGCTTCGAACGTCACGTGGGCCTGACCTGGGTGATTGGAACGTGACGTGGGTGTGATGTGGGTGCTTCGAACGTGACGTGGGTGTGACATGGGTGTTTCGAACCTGACGTTGGTATTTCGAACGTGACGTGGGTGTGACGTGGGTGCATCGGACGTGACGTGGGCGTAGCGTGGGGGCTACGAACATTACACGGGTGTGACGTGGGGGCTTCGAATGTGACGTGGGCATGACGTGGGTGGTTCGAAAGTGACGTGGGCGTGACGTGGGTACTTTACATTTGACGTGGGTGTGACCTGGGTGATGCGAACGTGACGTGGGCGCAATGTGGGGGCATCGAACGTGACGTGGGCGTGACGTGGGGGCTTCGAACGTGACGTGAGTGTGACGTGGGGTGATTCGAACGTGACGTGGGCGTGACGTCGGTACTTTCAATGTGACGTGGGCGTGATCTGGGTGATTGGAATGTGACGTGGGCGTGACGTGGGGGCTTCGAACGTGACGTAAGGGTGACATGGGTGCTTAGAACGTGACGTGGGCGTGTTGTGGGAGTTTCGAACGTGACGTGGGCGTGACGTCGGTACTTTCAATTTGAGGTTGGTGTGACCTGGGTCATTTGGACGTGACGTCGCTACTTTCAATTTGAGGCTGGTGTGACCTGGGTCATTCGAACGTGACGTACGTGTGACGTTGGGGCTTCGAACGTGATGTGGGTGTTTCAAAAGTAACGTGGGTGTGACGTGGGGGCTTCGAACGTGACGTAGGCGTAACGTGGGTGTTTACAAGTGACCTGGGCGTGACGTGGGGGCTTCGATCGTGACGTGGACGTGACGTCGGTACTTTATATATGACGTGGGTGTGACCTGGCTCATTTGAACGTGACGTGGCTGTGACGTGGGGGCTTCGAACGTGACGTGGGCATGACGTGGGTGATTCGAAGGTGACGTGGGCGTGACGTCGGTACTTTGAATGTGACGTGGGTGTGACCTGGGTCATTTGAACGTGACGTGGGAGTGACGTGGGGGCTTCGAACGTGATATGGGGCTTCGAACGTGACGTGGGCGTGACGTGGGGGCTTGAAACGTGACGTGGGCGTGACCTGGGTGATTGGAACGTGACGTGGACGTGACGTGGGTCGTTTCAACGTGACGTGGGCGTCACGTGGGGGCTTCGGAGGTGACGTGGGCCTCACGTGGGGGCTTCGAAAGTGACGTGGACGTCAGGTTGGTGATTCGAAGGTGACGTGGGTGTGACGTGGGGGCTTCGAACGTGACGTGGGTGTGACGTCGGAACTTTGAATGTGACGTGGGTGTGACCTGGGTCATTTGATCGTGAGGTGGGCGTGACGTGGGGGCATCGAACGTGACGTGGGCGTGACGTGGGGGCTTCGAACGTGACGTGGGTGTGACGTGGGTGTTTCGAACGTGACGTGGGCGTGACGTCGGTACTTTGAATGTGACGTGGGTGTGACCTGGGTCATTCGAACGTGATGTACGTGTGACGTGTGGGCTTTGAACGTGACGTGGGTGTTTCAAAACTAACGTGGGTGTGACGTAGGGGTATCGAACGTGACGTAGGTGTTTCCAAACTGACGTGGGTGTGACGTCGCTATGCTGAATGTGACGTGGGTGTGACATGCATGGTTCGAACGTGAGGTGGGTGTTTTAAATGTGAGCTGGGCGTGACGTGGGTCATTCGAACATGACGTAGGTGAGACGTGGGGGCTTCGAACGTGACGTGGGCGTGACGTGGGTCATTTGAACGTGTCGTGGGCGTGACGTGGGTGATTCCAACGTGACGTGGGGCTTTGAACGTGACGTGGGCGTGACGTGGGTGATTCGAATGTGACGTGGGCGTGACGTGGGGGCTTCGAACGCCACGTGAGCTTCACGTGGGGGCATCGAACGTGACGTGGGCGTGACGTGGGGGCTTCAAGCGTGACCTGGGTGTGACGTGGGTGTTTCGCAGTTGACGTGGGCGTGACGTCGGTATTTTGAATGTGACGTGGGTGTGACCTGGGTGATGCGAACGTGACGTGGGCGTTACGTGGGGGCATCGAACGTGACGTGGGCGTGACGTGGGTGATTCGAACGTGACGTGGACGTCACGTGGGTGCTTAGAACGTGACGTGGGTGTGACGTGGGGGCTTCGAACGTGACATAAGGGTGACATGGGTGCTTAGAACGTGACGTGGGCGTGACGTGGGTGATTCCAACGTGACGTGGGTTTCGAATGTGACGTGGGCGTCACCTGGGTGATTGGAACGTGACGTGGGCGTGACGTGGGGGCTTCGAACGTGACGTGGGTGTGACGTGGGTGTTTCGAACGTGACGTTGGTGTTTCGAACGTGACGTGGGTGTGACGTGGGTGCTTCGGACGTGACGTGGGCGTCACGTGGGGGCTTCGAACATGACGTGGATGTGAGGTGGGTGCTTCGGACGTGACGTGGCCGTGACATCGGGACTTCGAAAATGACGTGGGTGTGACGTGGGGGCATCGATCGTGACGTGGACGTGACGTGGTACTTTACATTTGACGTGGGTGTGACCTGGGTCAATCGAACGTGACGTGGGTGTGACGTGGGGGCTTCGAATGTGACTTGGGCGTGACGTTGGTGATTCGAATGTGACGTGGGCGTGACGTGGGGGCTTCGAACGTCACGTGGGCGTCACGTGGGGGCATCGAACGTGACGTGGGCGTGACCTGGGTGATTGGAACGTGACGTGGGTGTGACGTGGGGGCTTCGAACGTGACGTGGGTGTGACGTGGGTGTTTCGAACCTGACATTGGTATTTCGAACGTGACGTGGGCGTGACGTGGGGGCTTCGAATGCGACGTTGGTGTTTCGAACGTGACATGGGTGTGACATGGGTGCTTCGAATGTGACGTGGGCGTAACGTGGGGGCTTCGAACCTGACGTGGGTGTGACGTGGGGGCTTCGAAAGTGACGTGGGTGTGACGTGGGTCATTTGAACGTGACGTGGGCGTGACGTGGGTGATTCCAACGTGACGTGGGGCTTCGAATGTGACGTGGGCGTGATGTGGGTGATTCGAATGTCACTTGGGCTTGACGAGGGGGCTTCGAACGTCACGTGGGCGTGACCTGGGTGATTGGAACGTGACGTGGACGTGACGTGGGTGGTTTCAACCTGACGTGAGCGTCACGTGGGGTCCACGAACGTGACTTGGGCGTCACGTGGGGTCTTACAAAGTGACGTGGGCATGACGCGGGTGATTCGAAGGTGACGTGGGTGTGACGTGGGGGCTTCGAACGTGACCTGGGTGTGAGACGGGTGTTTCGAACGTGACGTGGGCGTGACGTCGGTACTTTGAATGTGACGTGGGTGTGACCTCGGTCATTTGAACGTGACGTGGGAGTGACGCGGGTGCTTCGAACGTGACGTGGGCGTGTCGTCGGGGCTTCGAACGTGACGTGGGTGTGACGTGGGGGCATCGAACTTGACGTGGGTGTGACTTCGGTACTTTATATCTGACGTGGGTGTGACCTGGGTCATTCGAACGTGACGTGGGCGTGACGTGGGGACTTTGAACGTGACGTGAACGTGACGTGGGTACTTCACATTTAACGTGGGTGTGACCTGGGGGATGCGAACGTGACGTGGGCGTAACGTGGGGGCATCGAACGTGACGTGGGCGTCACGTGGGGACTTGGAAAGTGATGTGGACGTCACGTGGGTGATTCGAAGGTGACGTGGGTGTGACGTGGGTGCTTCGAACGTGACGTGGGCGTGACGTCGGTACATTGAATGTGACGTGGGTGTGACCTGGGTCATTTGAATGTGACGTGGGAGTGACGTGGGGGCTTCGAACGTGACGTAAGGGTGACATGGGTGCTTAGAACGTGACGTGGGCGTGATGCGGGTGATTCCAACGTGACGTGGGGCTTCGAATGTGACGTGGGCGTGAGGTGGGTGATTCGAACGTGACGTGGGCGTGACGTCGGTACTTTGAAAGTGACGTGGGTGTGACGTGTGGGCTTCGAAGGTGACGTAAGGGTGACATGGGTGCTTAGAACGTGACGTGGGCGTCACGTGGGTGATTCCAACGTGACGTGGGGGCTTCGAACGTGACATGGGCGTGACGTGGGTGATTCCAACGTGACGTGGGCGTGACGTCGGTACTTTGAAAGTGACGTGGGTGTGACCTGGGTGATTGGAACGTGACGTGGGAGTGACGTGGGGGCTTCAAACGTGACGTAAGGGTGACATGGGTGCTTAGAACGTGACGTGGGAGTGACATGGGTGATTCCAACGTGACGTGGGCTTCGAACGTGACGTGGGCGTGACGTGAACGATTGGAACGTGACGTGGGCGTGAGGTGGGTATTCGAAAGTGACGTGGGTGTGACGTGCGTGCTTAGGACGTGAGGTGGGCGTGTCGTGGGTGCTTCAAACGTGACGTGGGCATGACATAAGCGCTTCGATCGTGACGTGGGCGTGACGTGTGTGGTTTCAACGTGACGTGGGTGTCACGTGAGGCATCGAACGTGACGTGGGCGTGACGTGTGTGGTTTCAACGTGACGTGGGCGTCACGGGTAGGCTTCGAACGTGACGTGGGCATGACGTGGGTGATTCGAAGGTGACGTGGGCGTGACGTGGGGGCATGGAACGTGACGTGGGTGTGACGTGGGTGATTCCAACGTGACGTGGGCGTGACGTCGGTACTTTGAAAGTGACGTGGGTGTGACCTGGGTCATTTGAACGTGACGTGGGCGTGACGTTTGAGCTTCAAACGTGACGTAAGGGTGACATGGGAGATTAGAACGTGACGTGGGCGTGACGTCGGTACTTTGAAAGTGACGTGGGCGTGACGTGGGTGATTCGAATATGACGTGGGCATGACGTGGGTGATTCGAACGTGACGTGGGCGTGACGTGGGTTCTTCGAACGTGACGTGGGCGTGATATAGGCGTTTCGATCATGACATGGGCGTGACGTGTGTGGTTTCAACGTGACGTGGGTGTGACGTGGGGGCTTCGAACGTGACGTCGGCCTCTCGTGGGGGCTTTGAAAGTGGCTTGGGCGTGACGTGGGTGAATCGAAGGTGACGTGGGTATGACGTGGGTTCTTAGAACGTGACGTGGGCATGACGTGGGTGATTCGAACGTGACGTGGGCGTGACGTGGGTGATTCGAAAGTGATGTCGGTGTGACAGGGTGTTTCGGACGTGACGTGGGCGTGACGTGGGTGCTTCGAACGTGACGTGGGCGTGTCATAGGCGCTTCGATCATGACGTGGGCGTGACGTGTGTGGTTTCAACGTGACGTGGGTGTCACGTGGGGCATCGAACGTGACGTGGACGTGACGTCGGTACTTTCAATTTGAGGTTGGTGTGACCTGGGTCATTAGAACGTGACGTACATGTGACGTGGGTGATTCCAACGTGACGTGGGGCTTCGAACGTGACGTGGGTGTGACCTGGGTGATTGGAACGTGACGTGGGTGTGACGTGGGGGCTTCGAACCTGACGTGGGCGTGAATGGGTGTTTCGAATGTGACGTGGGCGTGACGTGGTGTCTTCGAACGTGACGTGAGCGCCACGTGGGGGCATCGAAGTTGACGTGGGCGTGACCTGGGTGATTGGAACGTGAAGTGGGTGTGACGTGGGGGCTTCGAACGTGACGTGGGTCTGACGTGGGGGCATCGAACGTGACGTTGGTGTTTCGAACGTGACGTGGGTGTGACGTGGGGGCATCGAACGTGACGTGGGCGTGACGTGGGAGTTTCGAACGTGACGTGGACGTGACGTGGTACTTTACATTTGACGTGGGTGTGACCTGGGTCAATCGAAAGTGACGTGGGTGTGACGTGGGGGCTACGAACGTGACGTGGGTGTGACGTGGGTGTTTCGAACCTGACGTTGGTATTTCGAACGTGACGTGGGTGTGACGTGGGTGCATCGGATGTGACGTGGGCTTAACGTGGGGGCTACGAACATTACGCGGGTGTGACATGGATGCTTCGAATGCGACGTTGGTGTTTCGAACGTGACGTGGACGTGGCGTGGTACTTTACATTTGACGTGGGTGTGACCTGGGTCAATCGAACGTGACGTGGGTGTGACGTGGGGGCTTCGAATGTGACGTGGGCGTGACGTGGGTGATTCGAATGTGACGTGGGCGTGACGTGGGTCATTCGAACGTCACGTGGGCGTCACGTGGGGGCATCGAACGTGACGTGGACGTGACCTGGGTGATTGGAACGTGACGTGGGCGTGACGTGGGGGCTTCGAACGTGACGTGGGTGTGACGTGGGTGTTTCGAACCTGACGTTGGTATTTCGAACGTGACGTGGGTGTGACGTGGGTGCATCGGACGTGACGTGGGCATAATGTGGGGGCTACGAACATTATGCGGGTGTGACGTGGATGCTTCGAATGCGACGTTGGTGTTTCGAACGTGACATGGGTGTGACGTTGGTGCTTGTAACGTGACGTGGGCGTCACGTGGGGGCTTCGAACGTGACGTGGGTGTGACGTGGGGGCATCGATCGTGACGTGGACGTGACGTCGGTACTTTATACCAGATGGGGGTGTGACGTGGGTCATTCGAACGTGACGTGGGTGTGACGTGGGGGCACCGATCGTGACGTGGGCATGACGTGGGTGATTCGAACGTGACGTGGGCGTGACGTGGGGGCATCGAACGTGACGTGGGTGTGACGTGGGGGCTTCAAACGTGACGTGGGGGTGACGTCGGTGATTCGAACGTGACGTAGGCGTCACGTGGGGGCATCGAACGTGACGTGGGCGTGACGTGGGGGCTTCGAACGTGACGTGGGCATTTCGTGGGTGATTCGAACGTGACGTGGGCATGACGTGGGTGATTCGAACGTGACGTGGGCGTGACGTGGGTGATTCCAACGTGACGTGGGGCTTCGAACATGACGTGGGCGTGACGTGGGGGCTTCGAAAGTGACGTGGGCATGACGTGGGTGATTCAAAGGTGACATGGGTGTGACGTGGGGGCTTCGAACCTGACCTGGGTGTGACGTGGGTGTTTCGAACGTGACGTGGGCGTGACGTCGGAACTTTGAATGTGACGTGGGTGTGACGTGGGTCAGTCGAACCTGATGTACGTGTGACGTGCGGGCTTCGAACGTGACGTGGGTGTTTCAAAACTAACGTGGGTGTGACGTAGGGGTATCGAACGTGACGTAGGTGTTTCCAAACTGACGTGGGTGTGACGTCGGTATGTTGAATGTGACGTGGGTGTGACGTGCATGGTTCGAACGTGAGGTGGGTGTTTTAAATGTGAGCTGGGCGTGACGTGGGTCATTCGAACATGACGTAGGTGTGACGTGGGGGCTTCGAACGTGACGTGGGCGTGACGTGGATGCTTCGAATGTGACGTTGGTGTTTCGAACGTGACATGGGTGTGACATGGGTGCTTCGAATGTGACGTGGGCGTGACGTGGGTGATTCGAATGTGACGTGGGCGTGACGTGGGGGCTTCGAACGTCACGTGAGCGTCACGTGGGGGCATCGAGTTAGACATGGGCGTGACCTGGGTGATTGGAACGTGACGTGGGCGTGACGTGGGTGATTCCAACGTGACGTGGGGCTTCGAACATGACGTGGGCGTGACGTGGGGGCTTCGAAAGTGACGTGGGCATGACGTGGGTGATTCGAAGGTGACATGGGTGTGACGTGGGGGCTTCGAACGTGATGTGGGTGTGACGTGGGTGTTTCGAACGTGACGTGGGCGTGACGTCGGTACTTTGAATGTGACGTGGGTGTGACCTGGGTCATTGGAACGTGACGTGGGAGTGACGTGGGGGCGTCGAACGTGACATAAGGGTGACATGGGTGCTTAGAACGTGACGTGGGCGTGATGCAGGTGATTCCAACGTGACGTGGGGCTTCGAATGTGACGTGGGTGTGACCTGGGTGATTGGAACGTGACGTGGGTGTGACGTGGGTGCTTCGAACGTGACGTGGGCGTGACATAGGCGCTTCGATCATGACGTGGGCGTGACGTGTGTGGTTTCAACGTGACGTGGGTGTCACGTGGGGCGTCGAAAGTGACGTGGACGTGACGTCGGTACTTTCATTTTGAGGTTGGTGTGACCTGGGTCATTCGAACGTGACGTACGTGTGACGTTGGGGCTTCGAACGTGATGTGGGTGTTTCAAAAGTAACGTGGGTGTGACGTGGGGGCTTCGAACGTGACGTAGGCGTAACGTGGGTGTTTACAAGTGACCTGGGCGTGACGTGGGGGCTTCGATCGTGACGTGGACGTGACGTCGGTACTTTATATATGACGTGGGTGTGACCTGGCTCATTTGAACGTGACGTGGCTGTGACGTGGGGGCATCGAACGTGACATAAGGGTGACATGGGTGCTTAGAACGTGACGTGGGCGTGATGCGGGTGATTCCAACGTGACGTGGGGGCTTCGAAAGTGACGTGGGCATGACGTGGGTGATTCGAAGGTGACATGGGTGTGACGTGGGGGCTTCGAACGAGACGTGGGCGTGACATAGGCGCTTCGATCATGACGTGGGTGTGACGTGGGGGCTTCGAAAGTGACGTGGGCATGACGTGGGTGATTCGAAGGTGACATGGGTGTGACGTGGGGGCTTCGAACATGACGCGGGAGTGACGTGGATGCTTCGATTGTGACGTTGGTGTTTCGAACGTGACAGGGGTGTGACGTGGGTGCTTCGAACGTGACGTGGGCGTCACGTGGGGGCTTCGAACATGACGTGGATGTGACGTGGGTGTTTCGGACGTGACGTGGGCGTGACGTTGATGCTTCGAACGTGACGTGGGAGTTTCGAACGTGACGTGAGTGTGACGTGGGTTCCTAGAACGTGACGTGGGCATGACATAGGCGCTTCGATCATGACGTGGGCGTGACGTGTGTGGTTTCAACGTGACGTGGGTGTCACGTGGGGCATCGAACGTGACGTGGACGTGACGTCGGTACTTTCAATTTGGGGTTGGTGTGACCAGGGTCATTCGAACGTGACGTACATGTGACGTGGCTGATTCCAACGTGACGTGGGGCTTCGAACGTGACGTGGGCGTGACGTGGGTGATTCGAATGTGACGTGGGCGTGACGTGGGGTCTTCGAACGTGACGTGAGCGCCACGTGGGGGCTTCGAAGTTGACGTGGGCGTGACCTGGGTGATTGGAACGTGAAGTGGGTGTGACTTGGGGGCTTCGAACGTGACGTGGGGGTGACGTGGGTGTTTCGAACGTGACGTTGCTGTTTCGAACGTGACGTGGGTGTGACGTGGGTGCTTTGAACGTGACGTGGGCGTCACGTGGGGGCTTCGAACATGACGTGGGTGTGACGTGGGGGCTTCGGACGTCACGTGGGCATGACGTGGGGGCTTCGAAAATGATGTGGGTGTGACGTGGGGGCATCGAACGTGACGTGGGCGTGACGTGGGGGCATCGAACGTCACGTGGGCGTGACGTGGTACTTTACATTTGACGTGGGTGGGACCTGGGTCATTCGAACGTGACGTGGGTGTGACGTGGGGGCTTCGAACGTGACGTGGGTGTGACGTGGGTGTTTCGAACCTGACGTTGGTATTTCGAACGTGACGTGGGTGTGACGTCGGTGCATCGGACGTGACGTGGGCATAACGTGGGGGCTACGAACATTACGCGGGTGTGACGTGGATGCTTCGAATGCGACGTTGGTGTTTCGAACGTGACAGGGGTGTGACGTGGGGGCTTCGAACGTGACGTGGGCGTGACGTGGGGGCTTCGAACGTGACCTGGGTGTGACGTGGGTGTTTCGAACGTGACGTGGGCGTGACGTCGGTACTTTGAATGTGACGTGGGTGTGACGTGGGTCATTCGAACGTGATGTACGTGTGACGTGGGGGCTTCCAACGTGACGTGGGTGTTTCAAAACTAACGTGGGTGTGACGTAGGGGTATCGAACGTGACGTAGGTGTTTCCAAACTGACGTGGGCGTGACGTCGGTATGTTGAATGTGACGTGGGTGTGACGTGCATGGTTCGAACGTGAGGTGGGTGTTTTAAATGTGAGCTGGGCGTGACGTGGGTCATTCGAAAGTGATGTGGGTATGACGTGGGTCATTTGAACGTGACGTGGGCGTGACGTGGCTGATTCGAATGTGACGTGGGCGTGACGTGGGGGCTTCGAACGCCACGTGAGCGTCACGTGGGGGCATCGAGTTTGACATGGGCGTGACCTGGGTGATTGGAACGTGACGTGGGCGTGACGTGGGTGATTCCAACGTGACGTGGGGCTTCGAACGTGACGTGGGTGTGACGTGGGGCCTTCGAAAGTGACGTGGGTGTGACGTGGGTCATTTGAACGTGACGTGGGCATGACGTGGGTGATTGCACCGTGACGTGGGGCTTTGAACGTGACGTGGGCGTGACGTGGGTGATTCGAATGTGACTTGGGCGTGACGTGGGGGCTTCGAACGCCACGTGAGCTTCACGTGGGGGCATCGATCGTGACGTGGGCGTCACGTGGGGGCTTTGAACGTGACCTGGGTGTGAATTGGGTGTTTCGAACGTGACGTGGGCGTGACGTCAGTACTTTGAATGTGACGTGGGTGTGACCTGGGTCATTTGAACGTGACGTGGGTGTGACGTGGGTGTTTCGAACGTTACGTGGGCATTTCGTGGGTGTTTCGAACGTGATGTGGGCGTGACGTCGGTACTTTGAATGTGACGTGGGTGTGACCTGGGTCATTTGAACGTTACGTGGGCATGACGTGGGTGGTTCGAAAGTGACGTGGGCGTGACGTGGGTACTTTACATTTGACGTGGGTGTGACCTGGGTGATGCAAACGTGACGTGGACGTGACGTGGGAGCTTCGAAAGTGACGTGGACGTCACGTGGGGGCTTCGAAGGTGACGTGGGTGTGACGTGGGGGCTTCGAACGTGATTGGGTGTGAGGTGGGTGTTTGGAACGTGACGTGGGCGTGACGTCGGTACTTTGAATGTGACGTGGGTGTGACCTGGGTCATTGGAACGTGACGTGGGAGTGACGCGGGGGCTTCAAACGTGACGTAAGGGTGACATGGGTGCTTACAACGTGACGTGGGGCTTCGAACGTGACGTGGGTGTGACGTGGGTGATTCGAATGTCACTTGGGCGTGACGTGGGGGCTTCGAACGTCACGTGGGCGTGACGTGGGGGCTTCGATGTTGACGTGGGCGTGACCTGGGTGATTGGAACGTGACGTGGACGTGACGTGGGTGGTTTCAACGTGACGTGAGCGTCACGTGGGGTCCTCGAACGTGACTTGGGCGTCACGTGGGGTCTTCGAAAGTGACGTGGACGTCAGGTGGGTGATTCGAAGGTGACGTGGGTGTGACGTGGGGGCTTCGAACGTGACGTGGGTGTGACGTCGGTACTTTGAATGTGACGTGGGTGTGACCTGGGTCATTTGAACGTGACGTGGGAGTGACGTGGGGGCATCGAACGTGACATAAGGCTGACATGGGTGGTTCGAAAGTGACGTGGGCGTGACGTGGGTGTTTCGAACGTGACGTGGGGCTTCTAATGCGACGTGGGCGTGACGTGGGTGATTCGAATGTTACGTGGGCGTGACGTGGGGGCTTCGAACGTGACGTGGGCGTCACGTGGGGGCATCGAACGTGACGTGACGTGACGTGGTACTTTACATTTGACGTGGGTGTGACCTGGCTCAATCGAACGTGACGTGGGCGTGACGTGGGTGATTCGAATGTGACGTGGGCGTGACGTGGGGGCTTCGAACGTCACGTGGGCCTGACCTGGGTGATTGGAACGTGACGTGGGTGTGATGTGGGTGCTTCGAACGTGACGTGGGTGTGACATGGGTGTTTCGAACCTGACGTTGGTATTTCGAACGTGACGTGGGTGTGACGTGGGTGCATCGGACGTGACGTGGGCGTAGCGTGGGGGCTACGAACATTACACGGGTGTGACGTGGGGGCTTCGAATGTGACGTGGGCATGACGTGGGTGGTTCGAAAGTGACGTGGGCGTGACGTGGGTACTTTACATTTGACGTGGGTGTGACCTGGGTGATGCGAACGTGACGTGGGCGCAATGTGGGGGCATCGAACGTGACGTGGGCGTGACGTGGGGGCTTCGAACGTGACGTGAGTGTGACGTGGGGTGATTCGAACGTGACGTGGGCGTGACGTCGGTACTTTCAATGTGACGTGGGCGTGATCTGGGTGATTGGAATGTGACGTGGGCGTGACGTGGGGGCTTCGAACGTGACGTAAGGGTGACATGGGTGCTTAGAACGTGACGTGGGCGTGTTGTGGGAGTTTCGAACGTGACGTGGGCGTGACGTCGGTACTTTCAATTTGAGGTTGGTGTGACCTGGGTCATTTGGACGTGACGTCGCTACTTTCAATTTGAGGCTGGTGTGACCTGGGTCATTCGAACGTGACGTACGTGTGACGTTGGGGCTTCGAACGTGATGTGGGTGTTTCAAAAGTAACGTGGGTGTGACGTGGGGGCTTCGAACGTGACGTAGGCGTAACGTGGGTGTTTACAAGTGACCTGGGCGTGACGTGGGGGCTTCGATCGTGACGTGGACGTGACGTCGGTACTTTATATATGACGTGGGTGTGACCTGGCTCATTTGAACGTGACGTGGCTGTGACGTGGGGGCTTCGAACGTGACGTGGGCATGACGTGGGTGATTCGAAGGTGACGTGGGCGTGACGTCGGTACTTTGAATGTGACGTGGGTGTGACCTGGGTCATTTGAACGTGACGTGGGAGTGACGTGGGGGCTTCGAACGTGATATGGGGCTTCGAACGTGACGTGGGCGTGACGTGGGGGCTTGAAACGTGACGTGGGCGTGACCTGGGTGATTGGAACGTGACGTGGACGTGACGTGGGTCGTTTCAACGTGACGTGGGCGTCACGTGGGGGCTTCGGAGGTGACGTGGGCCTCACGTGGGGGCTTCGAAAGTGACGTGGACGTCAGGTGGGTGATTCGAAGGTGACGTGGGTGTGACGTGGGGGCTTCGAACGTGACGTGGGTGTGACGTCGGAACTTTGAATGTGACGTGGGTGTGACCTGGGTCATTTGATCGTGAGGTGGGCGTGACGTGGGGGCATCGAACGTGACGTGGGCGTGACGTGGGGGCTTCGAACGTGACGTGGGTGTGACGTGGGTGTTTCGAACGTGACGTGGGCGTGACGTCGGTACTTTGAATGTGACGTGGGTGTGACCTGGGTCATTCGAACGTGATGTACGTGTGACGTGGGGGCTTTGAACGTGACGTGGGTGTTTCAAAACTAACGTGGGTGTGACGTAGGGGTATCGAACGTGACGTAGGTGTTTCCAAACTGACGTGGGTGTGACGTCGCTATGCTGAATGTGACGTGGGTGTGACATGCATGGTTCGAACGTGAGGTGGGTGTTTTAAATGTGAGCTGGGCGTGACGTGGGTCATTCGAACATGACGTAGGTGAGACGTGGGGGCTTCGAACGTGACGTGGGCGTGACGTGGGTCATTTGAACGTGTCGTGGGCGTGACGTGGGTGATTCCAACGTGACGTGGGGCTTTGAACGTGACGTGGGCGTGACGTGGGTGATTCGAATGTGACGTGGGCGTGACGTGGGGGCTTCGAACGCCACGTGAGCTTCACGTGGGGGCATCGAACGTGACGTGGGCGTGACGTGGGGGCTTCAAGCGTGACCTGGGTGTGACGTGGGTGTTTCGCAGTTGACGTGGGCGTGACGTCGGTATTTTGAATGTGACGTGGGTGTGACCTGGGTGATGCGAACGTGACGTGGGCGTTACGTGGGGGCATCGAACGTGACGTGGGCGTGACGTGGGTGATTCGAACGTGACGTGGACGTCACGTGGGTGCTTAGAACGTGACGTGGGAGTGACGTGGGGGCTTCGAACGTGACATAAGGGTGACATGGGTGCTTAGAACGTGACGTGGGCGTGACGTGGGTGATTCCAACGTGACGTGGGTTTCGAATGTGACGTGGGCGTCACCTGGGTGATTGGAACGTGACGTGGGCGTGACGTGGGGGCTTCGAACGTGACGTGGGTGTGACGTGGGTGTTTCGAACGTGACGTTGGTGTTTCGAACGTGACGTGGGTGTGACGTGGGTGCTTCGGACGTGACGTGGGCGTCACGTGGGGGCTTCGAACATGACGTGGATGTGAGGTGGGTGCTTCGGACGTGACGTGGCCGTGACATCGGGACTTCGAAAATGACGTGGGTGTGACGTGGGGGCATCGATCGTGACGTGGACGTGACGTGGTACTTTACATTTGACGTGGGTGTGACCTGGGTCAATCGAACGTGACGTGGGTGTGACGTGGGGGCTTCGAATGTGACTTGGGCGTGACGTTGGTGATTCGAATGTGACGTGGGCGTGACGTGGGGGCTTCGAACGTCACGTGGGCGTCACGTGGGGGCATCGAACGTGACGTGGGCGTGACCTGGGTGATTGGAACGTGACGTGGGTGTGACGTGGGGGCTTCGAACGTGACGTGGGTGTGACGTGGGTGTTTCGAACCTGACATTGGTATTTCGAACGTGACGTGGGCGTGACGTGGGGGCTTCGAATGCGACGTTGGTGTTTCGAACGTGACATGGGTGTGACATGGGTGCTTCGAATGTGACGTGGGCGTAACGTGGGGGCTTCGAACCTGACGTGGGTGTGACGTGGGGGCTTCGAAAGTGACGTGGGTGTGACGTGGGTCATTTGAACGTGACGTGGGCGTGACGTGGGTGATTCCAACGTGACGTGGGGCTTCGAATGTGACGTGGGCGTGATGTGGGTGATTCGAATGTCACTTGGGCTTGACGAGGGGGCTTCGAACGTCACGTGGGCGTGACCTGGGTGATTGGAACGTGACGTGGACGTGACGTGGGTGGTTTCAACCTGACGTGAGCGTCACGTGGGGTCCACGAACGTGACTTGGGCGTCACGTGGGGTCTTACAAAGTGACGTGGGCATGACGCGGGTGATTCGAAGGTGACGTGGGTGTGACGCGGGGGCTTCGAACGTGACGTGGGTGTGACGTCGGTACTTTGAATGTGACGTGGGTGTGACCTGGGTCATTTGAACGTGACGTGGGAGTGACGTGGGGGCATCGAACGTGACATAAGGGTGACATGGGTGCTTAGAACGTGACGTGGGCGTGATGCGGGTGATTCCAACGTGACGTGGGGCTTCGAATGTGACGTGGGCGTGAGGTGGGTGATTCGAACGTGACGTGGGCGTGACGTCGGTACTTTGAAAGTGACGTGGGTGTGACGTGTGGGCTTCGAAGGTGACGTAAGGGTGACATGGGTGCTTAGAACGTGACGTGGGCGTCACGTGGGTGATTCCAACGTGACGTGGGGGCTTCGAACGTGACATGGGCGTGACGTGGGTGATTCCAACGTGACGTGGGCGTGACGTCGGTACTTTGAAAGTGACGTGGGTGTGACCTGGGTGATTGGAACGTGACGTGGGAGTGACGTGGGGGCTTCAAACGTGACGTAAGGGTGACATGGGTGCTTAGAACGTGACGTGGGAGTGACATGGGTGATTCCAACGTGACGTGGGCTTCGAACGTGACGTGGGCGTGACGTGAACGATTGGAACGTGACGTGGGCGTGAGGTGGGTATTCGAAAGTGACGTGGGTGTGACGTGCGTGCTTAGGACGTGAGGTGGGCGTGTCGTGGGTGCTTCAAACGTGACGTGGGCATGACATAAGCGCTTCGATCGTGACGTGGGCGTGACGTGTGTGGTTTCAACGTGACGTGGGTGTCACGTGAGGCATCGAACGTGACGTGGGCGTGACGTGTGTGGTTTCAACGTGACGTGGGCGTCACGGGTAGGCTTCGAACGTGACGTGGGCATGACGTGGGTGATTCGAAGGTGACGTGGGCGTGACGTGGGGGCATGGAACGTGACGTGGGTGTGACGTGGGTGATTCCAACGTGACGTGGGCGTGACGTCGGTACTTTGAAAGTGACGTGGGTGTGACCTGGGTCATTTGAACGTGACGTGGGCGTGACGTTTGAGCTTCAAACGTGACGTAAGGGTGACATGGGAGATTAGAACGTGACGTGGGCGTGACGTCGGTACTTTGAAAGTGACGTGGGCGTGACGTGGGTGATTCGAATATGACGTGGGCATGACGTGGGTGATTCGAACGTGACGTGGGCGTGACGTGGGTTCTTCGAACGTGACGTGGGCGTGATATAGGCGTTTCGATCATGACATGGGCGTGACGTGTGTGGTTTCAACGTGACGTGGGTGTGACGTGGGGGCTTCGAACGTGACGTCGGCCTCTCGTGGGGGCTTTGAAAGTGGCTTGGGCGTGACGTGGGTGAATCGAAGGTGACGTGGGTATGACGTGGGTTCTTAGAACGTGACGTGGGCATGACGTGGGTGATTCGAACGTGACGTGGGCGTGACGTGGGTGATTCGAAAGTGATGTCGGTGTGACAGGGTGTTTCGGACGTGACGTGGGCGTGACGTGGGTGCTTCGAACGTGACGTGGGCGTGTCATAGGCGCTTCGATCATGACGTGGGCGTGACGTGTGTGGTTTCAACGTGACGTGGGTGTCACGTGGGGCATCGAACGTGACGTGGACGTGACGTCGGTACTTTCAATTTGAGGTTGGTGTGACCTGGGTCATTAGAACGTGACGTACATGTGACGTGGGTGATTCCAACGTGACGTGGGGCTTCGAACGTGACGTGGGTGTGACCTGGGTGATTGGAACGTGACGTGGGTGTGACGTGGGGGCTTCGAACCTGACGTGGGCGTGAATGGGTGTTTCGAATGTGACGTGGGCGTGACGTGGTGTCTTCGAACGTGACGTGAGCGCCACGTGGGGGCATCGAAGTTGACGTGGGCGTGACCTGGGTGATTGGAACGTGAAGTGGGTGTGACGTGGGGGCTTCGAACGTGACGTGGGTGTGACGTGGGGGCATCGAACGTGACGTTGGTGTTTCGAACGTGACGTGGGTGTGACGTGGGGGCATCGAACGTGACGTGGGCGTGACGTGGGAGTTTCGAACGTGACGTGGACGTGACGTGGTACTTTACATTTGACGTGGGTGTGACCTGGCTCAATCGAAAGTGACGTGGGTGTGACGTGGGGGCTACGAACGTGACGTGGGTGTGACGTGGGTGTTTCGAACCTGACGTTGGTATTTCGAACGTGACGTGGGTGTGACGTGGGTGCATCGGATGTGACGTGGGCTTAACGTGGGGGCTACGAACATTACGCGGGTGTGACATGGATGCTTCGAATGCGACGTTGGTGTTTCGAACGTGACGTGGACGTGGCGTGGTACTTTACATTTGACGTGGGTGTGACCTGGGTCAATCGAACGTGACGTGGGTGTGACGTGGGGGCTTCGAATGTGACGTGGGCGTGACGTGGGTGATTCGAATGTGACGTGGGCGTGACGTGGGTCATTCGAACGTCACGTGGGCGTCACGTGGGGGCATCGAACGTGACGTGGGCGTGACCTGGGTGATTGGAACGTGACGTGGGCGTGACGTGGGGGCTTCGAACGTGACGTGGGTGTGACGTGGGTGTTTCGAACCTGACGTTGGTATTTCGAACGTGACGTGGGTGTGACGTGGGTGCATCGGACGTGACGTGGGCATAACGTGGGGGCTACGAACATTACGCGGGTGTGACGTGGATGCTTCGAATGCGACGTTGGTGTTTCGAACGTGACATGGGTGTGACGTTGGTGCTTGTAACGTGACGTGGGCGTCACGTGGGGGCTTCGAACGTGACGTGGGTGTGACGTGGGGGCATCGATCGTGACGTGGACGTGACGTCGGTACTTTATACCAGATGGGGGTGTGACGTGGGTCATTCGAACGTGACGTGGGTGTGACGTGGGGGCACCGATCGTGACGTGGGCATGACGTGGGTGATTCGAACGTGACGTGGGCGTGACGTGGGGGCATCGAACGTGACGTGGGTGTGACGTGGGGGCTTCAAACGTGACGTGGGGGTGACGTCGGTGATTCGAACGTGACGTAGGCGTCACGTGGGGGCATCGAACGTGACGTGGGCGTGACGTGGGGGCTTCGAACGTGACGTGGGCATTTCGTGGGTGATTCGAACGTGACGTGGGCATGACGTGGGTGATTCGAACGTGACGTGGGCGTGACGTGGGTGATTCCAACGTGACGTGGGGCTTCGAACATGACGTGGGCGTGACGTGGGGGCTTCGAAAGTGACGTGGGCATGACGTGGGTGATTCAAAGGTGACATGGGTGTGACGTGGGGGCTTCGAACCTGACCTGGGTGTGACGTGGGTGTTTCGAACGTGACGTGGGCGTGACGTCGGAACTTTGAATGTGACGTGGGTGTGACGTGGGTCAGTCGAACCTGATGTACGTGTGACGTGTGGGCTTCGAACGTGACGTGGGTGTTTCAAAACTAACGTGGGTGTGACGTAGGGGTATCGAACGTGACGTAGGTGTTTCCAAACTGACGTGGGTGTGACGTCGGTATGTTGAATGTGACGTGGGTGTGACGTGCATGGTTCGAACGTGAGGTGGGTGTTTTAAATGTGAGCTGGGCGTGACGTGGGTCATTCGAACATGACGTAGGTGTGACGTGGGGGCTTCGAACGTGACGTGGGCGTGACGTGGATGCTTCGAATGTGACGTTGGTGTTTCGAACGTGACATGGGTGTGACATGGGTGCTTCGAATGTGACGTGGGCGTGACGTGGGTGATTCGAATGTGACGTGGGCGTGACGTGGGGGCTTCGAACGTCACGTGAGCGTCACGTGGGGGCATCGAGTTAGACATGGGCGTGACCTGGGTGATTGGAACGTGACGTGGGCGTGACGTGGGTGATTCCAACGTGACGTGGGGCTTCGAACATGACGTGGGCGTGACGTGGGGGCTTCGAAAGTGACGTGGGCATGACGTGGGTGATTCGAAGGTGACATGGGTGTGACGTGGGGGCTTCGAACGTGATGTGGGTGTGACGTGGGTGTTTCGAACGTGACGTGGGCGTGACGTCGGTACTTTGAATGTGACGTGGGTGTGACCTGGGTCATTGGAACGTGACGTGGGAGTGACGTGGGGGCGTCGAACGTGACATAAGGGTGACATGGGTGCTTAGAACGTGACGTGGGCGTGATGCAGGTGATTCCAACGTGACGTGGGGCTTCGAATGTGACGTGGGTGTGACCTGGGTGATTGGAACGTGACGTGGGTGTGACGTGGGTGCTTCGAACGTGACGTGGGCGTGACATAGGCGCTTCGATCATGACGTGGGCGTGACGTGTGTGGTTTCAACGTGACGTGGGTGTCACGTGGGGCGTCGAAAGTGACGTGGACGTGACGTCGGTACTTTCATTTTGAGGTTGGTGTGACCTGGGTCATTCGAACGTGACGTACGTGTGACGTTGGGGCTTCGAACGTGATGTGGGTGTTTCAAAAGTAACGTGGGTGTGACGTGGGGGCTTCGAACGTGACGTAGGCGTAACGTGGGTGTTTACAAGTGACCTGGGCGTGACGTGGGGGCTTCGATCGTGACGTGGACGTGACGTCGGTACTTTATATATGACGTGGGTGTGACCTGGCTCATTTGAACGTGACGTGGCTGTGACGTGGGGGCTTCGAACGTGACGTGGGCATGACGTGGGTGATTCGAAGGTGACGTGGGCGTGACGTCGGTACTTTGAATGTGACGTGGGTGTGACCTGGGTCATTTGAACGTGACGTGGGAGTGACGTGGGGGCTTCGAACGTGATATGGGGCTTCGAACGTGACGTGGGCGTGACGTGGGGGCTTGAAACGTGACGTGGGCGTGACCTGGGTGATTGGAACGTGACGTGGACGTGACGTGGGTCGTTTCAACGTGACGTGGGCGTCACGTGGGGGCTTCGGAGGTGACGTGGGCCTCACGTGGGGGCTTCGAAAGTGACGTGGACGTCAGGTGGGTGATTCGAAGGTGACGTGGGTGTGACGTGGGGGCTTCGAACGTGACGTGGGTGTGACGTCGGAACTTTGAATGTGACGTGGGTGTGACCTGGGTCATTTGATCGTGAGGTGGGCGTGACGTGGGGGCATCGAACGTGACGTGGGCGTGACGTGGGGGCTTCGAACGTGACGTGGGTGTGACGTGGGTGTTTCGAACGTGACGTGGGCGTGACGTCGGTACTTTGAATGTGACGTGGGTGTGACCTGGGTCATTCGAACGTGATGTACGTGTGACGTGTGGGCTTTGAACGTGACGTGGGTGTTTCAAAACTAACGTGGGTGTGACGTAGGGGTATCGAACGTGACGTAGGTGTTTCCAAACTGACGTGGGTGTGACGTCGCTATGCTGAATGTGACGTGGGTGTGACATGCATGGTTCGAACGTGAGGTGGGTGTTTTAAATGTGAGCTGGGCGTGACGTGGGTCATTCGAACATGACGTAGGTGAGACGTGGGGGCTTCGAACGTGACGTGGGCGTGACGTGGGTCATTTGAACGTGTCGTGGGCGTGACGTGGGTGATTCCAACGTGACGTGGGGCTTTGAACGTGACGTGGGCGTGACGTGGGTGATTCGAATGTGACGTGGGCGTGACGTGGGGGCTTCGAACGCCACGTGAGCTTCACGTGGGGGCATCGAACGTGACGTGGGCGTGACGTGGGGGCTTCAAGCGTGACCTGGGTGTGACGTGGGTGTTTCGCAGTTGACGTGGGCGTGACGTCGGTATTTTGAATGTGACGTGGGTGTGACCTGGGTGATGCGAACGTGACGTGGGCGTTACGTGGGGGCATCGAACGTGACGTGGGCGTGACGTGGGTGATTCGAACGTGACGTGGACGTCACGTGGGTGCTTAGAACGTGACGTGGGAGTGACGTGGGGGCTTCGAACGTGACATAAGGGTGACATGGGTGCTTAGAACGTGACGTGGGCGTGACGTGGGTGATTCCAACGTGACGTGGGTTTCGAATGTGACGTGGGCGTCACCTGGGTGATTGGAACGTGACGTGGGCGTGACGTGGGGGCTTCGAACGTGACGTGGGTGTGACGTGGGTGTTTCGAACGTGACGTTGGTGTTTCGAACGTGACGTGGGTGTGACGTGGGTGCTTCGGACGTGACGTGGGCGTCACGTGGGGGCTTCGAACATGACGTGGATGTGAGGTGGGTGCTTCGGACGTGACGTGGCCGTGACATCGGGACTTCGAAAATGACGTGGGTGTGACGTGGGGGCATCGATCGTGACGTGGACGTGACGTGGTACTTTACATTTGACGTGGGTGTGACCTGGGTCAATCGAACGTGACGTGGGTGTGACGTGGGGGCTTCGAATGTGACTTGGGCGTGACGTTGGTGATTCGAATGTGACGTGGGCGTGACGTGGGGGCTTCGAACGTCACGTGGGCGTCACGTGGGGGCATCGAACGTGACGTGGGCGTGACCTGGGTGATTGGAACGTGACGTGGGTGTGACGTGGGGGCTTCGAACGTGACGTGGGTGTGACGTGGGTGTTTCGAACCTGACATTGGTATTTCGAACGTGACGTGGGCGTGACGTGGGGGCTTCGAATGCGACGTTGGTGTTTCGAACGTGACATGGGTGTGACATGGGTGCTTCGAATGTGACGTGGGCGTAACGTGGGGGCTTCGAACCTGACGTGGGTGTGACGTGGGGGCTTCGAAAGTGACGTGGGTGTGACGTGGGTCATTTGAACGTGACGTGGGCGTGACGTGGGTGATTCCAACGTGACGTGGGGCTTCGAATGTGACGTGGGCGTGATGTGGGTGATTCGAATGTCACTTGGGCTTGACGAGGGGGCTTCGAACGTCACGTGGGCGTGACCTGGGTGATTGGAACGTGACGTGGACGTGACGTGGGTGGTTTCAACCTGACGTGAGCGTCACGTGGGGTCCACGAACGTGACTTGGGCGTCACGTGGGGTCTTACAAAGTGACGTGGGCATGACGCGGGTGATTCGAAGGTGACGTGGGTGTGACGCGGGGGCTTCGAACGTGACGTGGGTGTGACGTCGGTACTTTGAATGTGACGTGGGTGTGACCTGGGTCATTTGAACGTGACGTGGGAGTGACGTGGGGGCATCGAACGTGACATAAGGGTGACATGGGTGCTTAGAACGTGACGTGGGCGTGATGCGGGTGATTCCAACGTGACGTGGGGCTTCGAATGTGACGTGGGCGTGAGGTGGGTGATTCGAACGTGACGTGGGCGTGACGTCGGTACTTTGAAAGTGACGTGGGTGTGACGTGTGGGCTTCGAAGGTGACGTAAGGGTGACATGGGTGCTTAGAACGTGACGTGGGCGTCACGTGGGTGATTCCAACGTGACGTGGGGGCTTCGAACGTGACATGGGCGTGACGTGGGTGATTCCAACGTGACGTGGGCGTGACGTCGGTACTTTGAAAGTGACGTGGGTGTGACCTGGGTGATTGGAACGTGACGTGGGAGTGACGTGGGGGCTTCAAACGTGACGTAAGGGTGACATGGGTGCTTAGAACGTGACGTGGGAGTGACATGGGTGATTCCAACGTGACGTGGGCTTCGAACGTGACGTGGGCGTGACGTGAACGATTGGAACGTGACGTGGGCGTGAGGTGGGTATTCGAAAGTGACGTGGGTGTGACGTGCGTGCTTAGGACGTGAGGTGGGCGTGTCGTGGGTGCTTCAAACGTGACGTGGGCATGACATAAGCGCTTCGATCGTGACGTGGGCGTGACGTGTGTGGTTTCAACGTGACGTGGGTGTCACGTGAGGCATCGCACGTGACGTGGGCGTGACGTGTGTGGTTTCAACGTGACGTGGGCGTCACGGGTAGGCTTCGAACGTGACGTGGGCATGACGTGGGTGATTCGAAGGTGACGTGGGCGTGACGTGGGGGCATGGAACGTGACGTGGGTGTGACGTGGGTGATTCCAACGTGACGTGGGCGTGACGTCGGTACTTTGAAAGTGACGTGGGTGTGACCTGGGTCATTTGAACGTGACGTGGGCGTGACGTTTGAGCTTCAAACGTGACGTAAGGGTGACATGGGAGATTAGAACGTGACGTGGGCGTGACGTCGGTACTTTGAAAGTGACGTGGGCGTGACGTGGGTGATTCGAATATGACGTGGGCATGACGTGGGTGATTCGAACGTGACGTGGGCGTGACGTGGGTTCTTCGAACGTGACGTGGGCGTGATATAGGCGTTTCGATCATGACATGGGCGTGACGTGTGTGGTTTCAACGTGACGTGGGTGTGACGTGGGGGCTTCGAACGTGACGTCGGCCTCTCGTGGGGGCTTTGAAAGTGGCTTGGGCGTGACGTGGGTGAATCGAAGGTGACGTGGGTATGACGTGGGTTCTTAGAACGTGACGTGGGCATGACGTGGGTGATTCGAACGTGACGTGGGCGTGACGTGGGTGATTCGAAAGTGATGTCGGTGTGACAGGGTGTTTCGGACGTGACGTGGGCGTGACGTGGGTGCTTCGAACGTGACGTGGGCGTGTCATAGGCGCTTCGATCATGACGTGGGCGTGACGTGTGTGGTTTCAACGTGACGTGGGTGTCACGTGGGGCATCGAACGTGACGTGGACGTGACGTCGGTACTTTCAATTTGAGGTTGGTGTGACCTGGGTCATTAGAACGTGACGTACATGTGACGTGGGTGATTCCAACGTGACGTGGGGCTTCGAACGTGACGTGGGTGTGACCTGGGTGATTGGAACGTGACGTGGGTGTGACGTGGGGGCTTCGAACCTGACGTGGGCGTGAATGGGTGTTTCGAATGTGACGTGGGCGTGACGTGGTGTCTTCGAACGTGACGTGAGCGCCACGTGGGGGCATCGAAGTTGACGTGGGCGTGACCTGGGTGATTGGAACGTGAAGTGGGTGTGACGTGGGGGCTTCGAACGTGACGTGGGTGTGACGTGGGGGCATCGAACGTGACGTTGGTGTTTCGAACGTGACGTGGGTGTGACGTGGGGGCATCGAACGTGACGTGGGCGTGACGTGGGAGTTTCGAACGTGACGTGGACGTGACGTGGTACTTTACATTTGACGTGGGTGTGACCTGGGTCAATCGAAAGTGACGTGGGTGTGACGTGGGGGCTACGAACGTGACGTGGGTGTGACGTGGGTGTTTCGAACCTGACGTTGGTATTTCGAACGTGACGTGGGTGTGACGTGGGTGCATCGGATGTGACGTGGGCTTAATGTGGGGGCTACGAACATTACGCGGGTGTGACATGGATGCTTCGAATGCAACGTTGGTGTTTCGAACGTGACGTGGACGTGGCGTGGTACTTTACATTTGACGTGGGTGTGACCTGGGTCAATCGAACGTGACGTGGGTGTGACGTGGGGGCTTCGAATGTGACGTGGGCGTGACGTGGGTGATTCGAATGTGACGTGGGCGTGACGTGGGTCATTCGAACGTCACGTGGGCGTCACGTGGGGGCATCGAACGTGACGTGGGCGTGACCTGGGTGATTGGAACGTGACGTGGGCGTGACGTGGGGGCTTCGAACGTGACGTGGGTGTGACGTGGGTGTTTCGAACCTGACGTTGGTATTTCGAACGTGACGTGGGTGTGACGTGGGTGCATCGGACGTGACGTGGGCATAACGTGGGGGCTACGAACATTACGCGGGTGTGACGTGGATGCTTCGAATGCGACGTTGGTGTTTCGAACGTGACATGGGTGTGACGTTGGTGCTTGTAACGTGACGTGGGCGTCACGTGGGGGCTTCGAACGTGACGTGGGTGTGACGTGGGGGCATCGATCGTGACGTGGACGTGACGTCGGTACTTTATACCAGATGGGGGTGTGACGTGGGTCATTCGAACGTGACGTGGGTGTGACGTGGGGGCACCGATCGTGACGTGGGCATGACGTGGGTGATTCGAACGTGACGTGGGCGTGACGTGGGGGCATCGAACGTGACGTGGGTGTGACGTGGGGGCTTCAAACGTGACGTGGGGGTGACGTCGGTGATTCGAACGTGACGTAGGCGTCACGTGGGGGCATCGAACGTGACGTGGGCGTGACGTGGGGGCTTCGAACGTGACGTGGGCATTTCGTGGGTGATTCGAACGTGACGTGGGCATGACGTGGGTGATTCGAACGTGACGTGGGCGTGACGTGGGTGATTCCAACGTGACGTGGGGCTTCGAACATGACGTGGGCGTGACGTGGGGGCTTCGAAAGTGACGTGGGCATGACGTGGGTGATTCAAAGGTGACATGGGTGTGACGTGGGGGCTTCGAACCTGACCTGGGTGTGACGTGGGTGTTTCGAACGTGACGTGGGCGTGACGTCGGTACTTTGAATGTGACGTGGGTGTGACGTGGGTCAGTCGAACCTGATGTACGTGTGACGTGTGGGCTTCGAACGTGACGTGGGTGTTTCAAAACTAACGTGGGTGTGACGTAGGGGTATCGAACGTGACGTAGGTGTTTCCAAACTGACGTGGGTGTGACGTCGGTATGTTGAATGTGACGTGGGTGTGACGTGCATGGTTCGAACGTGAGGTGGGTGTTTTAAATGTGAGCTGGGCGTGACGTGGGTCATTCGAACATGACGTAGGTGTGACGTGGGGGCTTCGAACGTGACGTGGGCGTGACGTGGATGCTTCGAATGTGACGTTGGTGTTTCGAACGTGACATGGGTGTGACATGGGTGCTTCGAATGTGACGTGGGCGTGACGTGGGTGATTCGAATGTGACGTGGGCGTGACGTGGGGGCTTCGAACGTCACGTGAGCGTCACGTGGGGGCATCGAGTTAGACATGGGCGTGACCTGGGTGATTGGAACGTGACGTGGGCGTGACGTGGGTGATTCCAACGTGACGTGGGGCTTCGAACATGACGTGGGCGTGACGTGGGGGCTTCGAAAGTGACGTGGGCATGACGTGGGTGATTCGAAGGTGACATGGGTGTGACGTGGGGGCTTCGAACGTGATGTGGGTGTGACGTGGGTGTTTCGAACGTGACGTGGGCGTGACGTCGGTACTTTGAATGTGACGTGGGTGTGACCTGGGTCATTGGAACGTGACGTGGGAGTGACGTGGGGGCGTCGAACGTGACATAAGGGTGACATGGGTGCTTAGAACGTGACGTGGGCGTGATGCAGGTGATTCCAACGTGACGTGGGGCTTCGAATGTGACGTGGGTGTGACCTGGGTGATTGGAACGTGACGTGGGTGTGACGTGGGGGCTTCGAACGTGACGTGGGTGTGACGTGGGTGTTTCGAACGTGACGTTGGTGTTTCGAACTTGACTTCGGTGTGACGTGGGTGCTTCGGACCTGACGTGGGCATAACGTGGGGGCTTCGAAAATGATGTGGGTGTGAGGTGGGGTCTTCGAACGTGACGTGGGCGTGACGTGGGAGTTTCGAACGTGACGTGGACGTGACGTGGTACTTTACATTTGACGTGGGTGTGACCTGGCTCAATCGAACGTGACGTGGGCGTGACGTGGGGGCTTCGAACGTGACGTGGGTGTCACGTGGGTGTTTCGAACCTGACGTTGGTATTTCGAACGTGACGTGGGTGTGACGTGGGTGCATCGGATGTGACGTGGGCGTAACGTGGGGGCTACGAACATTACGCGGGTGTGACGTGGATGCTTCGAATGCGACGTTGGTGTTTCGAACGTGACATGGGTGTGACGTGGGTGCTTGGAACGTGACGTGGGCGTCACGTGGGGGCTTCGAACCTGACGTGGGTGTGACGTGGGGGCATCGATCGTGACGTGGACATGACGTCGGTACTTTATACCTGATGGGGGTGTGACGTGGGTCATTCGAACGTGACGAGGGCGTGACGTGGGGGGATCGAACGTGACGTGGGTGTGACGTGGGGGCTTCGAACGTGACGTGGGCATGACGTCGGTGATTCGAACGTGACGTGGGCGTGACGTGGGGGCTTCGAACGTGACCTGGATGTGACGTGGGGGCTTCGAGCGTGACCTGGGTGTGACGTGGGGGCTTCGAACCTGACGTGGGTGTGACGTGGGGGCTTCCAAAGTGACGTGGGCCTGACGTGGGGGCTTCGAACGTGACGTGGGTGTGACGTGGGTGTTTCGAACGTGACGTTGGTGTTTCGAACTTGACTTCGGTGTGACGTGGGTGCTTCGGACCTGACGTGGGCGTAACGTGGGGGCTTCGAACATGACGCGGGAGTGACGTGGATGCTTCAAATGTGACGTTGGTGTTTCGAACGTGACAGGGGTGTGACGTGGGGGCTTCGAACGTGACGTGGGCGTCACATGGGGGCCTCGAACATGACGTGGATGTGAGGTGGGTGATTCGAACGTGACGTGGGTGTGACGTGGGTGATTCGAACGTGACGTGGGCGTGACGTGGGGGCTTCGAACCTGACGTGGGTGTGACGTGGGGGCTTCGAAAGTGACGTGGGTGTGACGTGGGTCATTTGAACGTGACGTGGGCGTGACGTGGGTGATTCCAACGTGACGTGGGGCTTTGAACGTGACGTGGGCGTGAGGTGGGTGATTCGAATGTGACGTGGGCGTGACGTGGGGGCTTCGAACGTCACGTGGGCGTCACGTGGGGGCATCTAGTTTGACATGGGCGTGACCTGGGTGATTGGAACCTGACGTGGGCGTGACGTGGGTGATTGCACCGTGACGTGGGGCTTCGAACATGACGTGGGCGTGACGTGGGGGCTTCGAAAGTGACGTGGGCATGACGTGGGTGATTCGAAGGTGACATGGGTGTGACGTGGGGGCTTCGAACCTGACGTGGGTGTGACGTGGGGGCTTCCAAAGTGACGTGGGCCTGACGTGGGGGCTTCGAACGTGACGTGGGTGTGACGTGGGTGTTTCGAACGTGACGTGGGCGTGACATCGGTACTTTGAATGTGACGTGGGTGTGACCTGGGTCATTTGAACGTGACGTGGGAGTGACGTGGGGGCATCGAACGTGACATAAGGGTGACATGGGTGCTTAGAACGTGACGTGGTCGTGACGTGGATGATTGGAACGTGACGTGGGCGTGACGTGGGGGCTTCGAACGTGACCTGGGTGTGACGTGGGTGTTTCGAACGTGACGTGGGTGTGACCTGGGGTCTTCGAACGTGACGTGAGCGCCACGTGGGGGCATCGAACGTGACGTGGGCGTGACGTGGGGGCTTCGAGCGTGACGTGGGTGTGACGTGGGTGTTTCGAACGTGACGTGGGCGTGACGTGGGGGCATCGAACGTGACGTGGGCGTGACGTGGGGGCTTCGAACGTGACCTGGGTGTGACGTGGGTGTTTCGATCGTGACGTGGGCGTGACGTCGGTGCTTTGAACGTGACGTGGGTGTGACGTGGGTCATTCGAACGTGATGTACGTGTGACCTGTGGGCTTCGAACGTGACGTGGGTGTTTCAAAACTAACGTGGGTGTGACGTAGGGGTATCGAACGTGACGTAGGTGTTTCCAAACTGACGTGGGTGTGACGTCGGTATGTTGAATGTGACGTGGGTATGACGTGCATGGTTCGAACGTGAGGTGGGTGTTTTAAATGTGAGCTGGGCGTGACGTGGGTCATTCGAACATGACGTAGGTGTGACGTGGGGGCTTCGAACGTGACGTGGTCGTGACGTGGGTGATTGGAACGTGACGTGGGCGTGACGTGGGGGTATCGAACGTGACATGGGTGTGACGTGGGTGCTTCGGACGTGACGTGGGTGTGACGTGGGGGCTTCGAACATGACGCGGGAGTGATGTGGATGCTTCGAATGTGACGTTGGTGTTTCGAACGTGACCTGGGTGTGACGTGGGTGCTTCGAACGTGACGTGGGCGTCACGTGGGGGCTTCGAACATGACGTGGATGTGAGGTGGGGGCTTCGGACGTGACGTGGGCGTGACGTGGGGGCTTCGAAAATGATGTGGGTGTGACGTGGGGGCATCGAACGTGACGTGGGCGTGACGTGGGAGTTTCGAACGTGACGTGGACGTGACGTGGTACTTTACACTTGACGTGGGTGTGACCTGGCTCAATCGAACGTGACGTGGGTGTGACGTGGGGGCTTCGAATGTGACGTGGGTGTGACGTGGATGCTTCGAATGCAACGTTGGTATTTCGAACGTGACATGGGTGTGACATGGGTGCTTGGAACGTGACGTGGGCGTCACGTGGGGGCTTCGAACATGACGGGGGTGTGACGTGGGGGCATCGATCGTGACGTGGACGTGACGTCGGTACTTTATACCTGATGGGGGTGTGACGTGGGTCATTCGAACGTGACGTGGGTGTGACGTGGGGGATTCGATCGTGACGTGGGCATGACGTGGGTGATTCGAACGTGACGTGGGCGTGACGTGGGTGATTCGAAAGTGATGTGGGTGTGACGTGGGGGCATCGAACGTGACGTGGGCATGACGTCGGTGATTCGAACGTGACGTGGGCGTGACGTGGGGGCATCGAACGTGACGTGGGCGTGACCTGGGTGATTGGAACGTGAAGTGGGTGTGACGTGGGGACTTCGAAAGTGACGTGGGTGTGACGTGGGTGTTTCGAACGTGACGTGGGCGTGACGTGGGGGCATCGAACGTGACGTGGGCGTGACGTGGGGGCTTCGAACGTGACCTGGGTGTGACGTGGGTGTTTCGAACGTGACGTGGGTGTGTCGTCGGTACTTTGAATGTGACGTGGATGTGACCTGGGTCATTCAAACGTGATGTACGTGTGACGTGTGGGCTTCGAACGTGACGTGGGTGTTTCAAAACAAACGTGGGTGTGACGTGGGGGTATCGAACGTGATGTAGGTGTTTCCAAACTGACGTGGGTGTGACGTCGGTATGTTGAATGTGACGTGGGTGTGACGTGCATGGTTCGAACGTGAGGTGGGTGTTTTAAATGTGAGCTGGGCGTGACGTGGGTCATTCGAACATGACGTAGGTGTGCCGTGGGGGCTTCGAACGTGGCGTGGGCGTGACGTGGATGCTTCGAATGTGACGTTGGTGTTTCGAACGTGACATGGGTGTGACATGGGTGCTTCGAATGTGACGTGGGCGTAACGTGGGGGCTTCGAACCTGACGTGGGTGTGACGTGGGGGCTTCGAAAGTGACGTGGGTGTGACGTGGGGGCTTCGAACGTCACGTGGGCGTCACGTGGGGGCATCGAGTTTGACATGGGCGTGACCTGGGTGATTGGAACCTGACGTGGGCGTGACGTGGGTGATTCCAACGTGACGTGGGGCTTCGAACATGACGTGGGCGTGACGTGGGGGCTTCGATGTTGACGTGGGCATGACGTGGGTGATTCGAAGGTGACGGGTGTGACGTGGGGGCTTCGAACGTGACGTGGGTGTGACGTGGGTGTTTCGAACGTGACGTGGGCGTGACGTCGGTACTTTGAATGTGACGTGGGTGTGACCTGGGTCATTTGAACGTGACGTGGGAGTGACGTGGGGGCATCGAACGTGACATAAGGGTGACATGGGTGCTTAGAACGTGACGTGGTCGTGACGTGGATGATTGGAACGTGACGTGGGCGTGACGTGGGTCATTCGAAAGTGACGTGGGTGTGACGTGGATGTTTCGAATGTGACGTGGGCGTGACGTGGGGGCTTCGAACGTCACGTGAGCGTCACGTGGGGGCATCGAGTTTGACATGGGCGTGACGTGGGTGATTCCAACGTGACGTGGGGCTTCGAACATGACGTGGGCGTGACGTGGGGGCTTCGAAAGTGACGTGGGCATGACGTGGGTGATTCCAACGTGACGTGGGGCTTCGAACATGACGTGGGCGTGACGTGGGGGCTTCGAAAGTGACGTGGGCATGACGTGGGTGATTCGAAGGTGACATGGGTGTGACGTGGGGGCTTCGAACGTGACGTGGGCGTGACGTGGGTGTTTCGAACGTGACATGGGCGTGACGTCGGTACTTTGAATGTGACGTGGGTGTGACGTAGGTCATTCGAACGTGATGTACGTGTGACGTGGGGGCTTCGAACGTGACGTGGGTGTTTCAAAACTAACGTGGGTGTGACGTAGGGGTATCGAACGTGACGTAGGTGTTTCCAAACTGACGTGGGTGTGACGTCGATACGTTGAATGTGACGTGGGTGTGACGTGCATGATTCGAACGTGAGGTGGGTGTTTTAAATGTGAGCTGGGCGTGACCTGGGTCATTCGAACGTGATATAGGTGTGACGTGGGGGCATCGAATGTGACGTGGGCATGACGTGGGGGCTTCGAACGTCACGTGGGCGTGACGTGTTACTTTATATTTGACGTGGGTGTGACCTGGGTCAATCGAACGTGACGTGGGTGTGACGTGGGGGCTTCGAACGGGACGTGGGCGTGACGTGGGGGCTTCGATCGTGACGTGGGCGTGACGTCGGTGCTTGGAATGTGACGTGGGTGTGACGTGTGGGCTTCGAACGTGACGTGGGTGTTTCAAAACTAACGTGGGTGTGACGTAGGGGTATCGAACGTGACGTAGGTGTTTCCAAACTGACGTGGGTGTGACGTCGGTATGTTGACTGTGACGTGGGTGTGACGTGCATGATTCGAACGTGAGGTGGGTGTTTTAAATGTGAGCTGGGCGTGACGTGGGTCATTCGAACATGACGTAGGTGTGACGTGGGGGCTTCGAACGTGACGTGTGCGTGACGTGGATGTTTCGAATGTGACGTTGGTGTTTCGAACGTGACATGGGTGTGACGTGGGTGCTTTGAATGTGACGTGGGCGTAACGTGAGTGCTTCGAACGTGACGTGGGCGTGACGTGGGGGCATCGAACGTGACGTGGGCGTGACCTAGGGGCTTCAAAAGTGACGTGGGCGTCACGTGGGGGCATCAAACGTGACGTAGGTCTGACGTGGGGGCTTCGAACGTGACGTGGGCGTGACGTGGATGCTTCGAATGTGACGTTGGTGTTTCGAACGTGACATGGGTGTGACATGGGTGCTTCGAATGTGACGTGGGCGTAACGTGGGGGCTTCGAACCTGACGTGGGTGTGACGTGGGGGCTTCGAACGTGACGTGGGCCTGACGTCAGTACTTTGAATGTGACGTGGCTGTAACGTGGGGTCATGCGAACGTGACGTGGGTGTGACGTGGGTGTTTGGAACGTTACGTGGGCTTTTCGTGGGTGATTCAAACGTGACGTGGGCGTGACGTGGGTACTTTAGATTTTACTTGGGTGTGACCTGGGTGATGCGAACGTGACGTGGGCGTCACGTGGGGGCATCGAACGTGACGTGGGCGTCACGTGGGGGCTTCGAAAGTGACGTGGACGTCACGTGGGTGATTCGAAGGTGACGTGGGTGTGACGTGGGGGCTTCGAACGTGACGTGGGTGTGAGGTGGGTGTTTCGAACGTGACGTGGGCGTGACGTCGGTACTTTGAATGTGACGTGGGTGTGACCTGGGTCATTGGAACGTGACGTGGGAGTGACGCGGGGGCTTCGAACGTGACGTAAGGGTGACATGGGTGCTTAGAACGTGAGGTGGGCGTGACGTGGGCGATTCCAACGTGACGTGGGGCTTCGAACGTGACGTGGGTGTGATGTGGGTGATTCGAATGTCACTTGGGCGTGACGTGGGGGCTTCGAACGTCACGTGGGCGTGACGTGGGGGCTTCGAAAATGATGTGGGTGTGACGTGGGGGCATCGAACGTGACGTGGGCGTGACCTAGGGGCTTCAAAAGTGACGTGGGCGTCACGTGGGGGCATCGAACATGACGTAGGTGTGACGTGGGTGATTCGAACGTGACGTAAGGGTGACATGGGTGCTTAGAACGTGACGTGGGCGTGACGTGGGTGATTCGAATATGACGTTGGTGTGACGTGGGTGTTTCGGACGTGACGTGGGCGTGACGTGGATGCTTCGAACGTGACGTTGGTGTTTCGAACGTGACGTGGGTGTGACGTGGGTGCTTCGAACGTGACGTGGGCGTGACATAGGCGCTTCGATCATGACGTGGGCGTGACGTGTGTGGTTTCAACGTGACGTGGGTGTCACGTGGGGCATCGAACGTGACGTGGACGTGACGTCGGTACTTTCAATTTGAGGTTGGTGTGACCTGGGTCATTCGAACGTGACGTACATGTGACGTGGGTGATTCCAAAGTGACGTGGGGCGTCGAACGTGACGTGGGTGTGACGTGGGTGTTTCGAACGTGACGTGGGCGTGACCTGGGTGATTGGAACGTGACGTGGGTGTGACGTGGGGGCTTCGAACGTGACGTGGGTGTGACGTGGGTGTTTCGAACCTGACGTTGGTATTTCGAACGTGACGTGGGTGTGACGTGGGTGCATCGGACGTGACGTGGGCATAACGTGGGGGCTACGAACATTACGCTGGTGTGACGTGGATGCTTCGAATGCGACGTTGGTGTTTCGAACGTGACATGGGTGTGACGTGGGTGCTTGGCACGTGACGTGGGCGTCACGTGGGGGCTTCGAACATGACGTGGGTGTGACGTGGGGGCATCGATCGTGACGTGGGCGTGACGTGGGTGATTCCAACGTGACGTGGGGCTTCGAACGTGACGTGGGCATGACGTGGGTGATTCGAACGTGATGTGGGTGTGACGTGGGGGCTTCGAACGTGACGTGGGCATGACATCGGTGATTCGAACGTGACGTGGGCATGACGTCGGTGATTCGAACGTGACGTGGGCGTGACGTGGGTGATTCGAATATGACGTGGGCGTGACATGGGTCATTCGAACATGACGTAGGTGTGACGTGGGTGTTTCGGACGTGACGTGGGCGTGACGTGGATGCTTCGAACGTGACGTTGGTGTTTCGAACGTGACGTGGGTGTGACGTGAGTGCTTCGAACGTGACGTGGGCGTGACATAGGCGCTTCGATCATGACGTGGGCGTGACGTGTGTGGTTCCAACGTGACGTGGGTGTCACGTGGGGCATCGAACGTGACGTGGACGTGACGTCGGTACTTTCAATTTGAGGTTGGTGTGACTTGGGTCATTCGAACGTGACGTACATGTGACGTGGGTGATTCCAACGTGACGTGGGGCTTCGAACATGACGTGGGTGTGACCTGGGTGATTGGAACGTGACGTGGGTGTGACGTGGGTGTTTCGAACGTGACGTGGGCGTGACCTGGGTGATTGGAACGTGACGTGGGTGTGACGTGGGGGCTTCGAACGTGACGTGGGTGTGACGTGGGTGTTTCGAACCTGACGTTGGTATTTCGAACGTGACGTGGGTGTGACGTGGGTGCATCGGACGTGACGTGGGCATAACGTGGGGGCTACGAACATTACGCTGGTGTGACGTGGATGCTTCGAATGCGACGTTGGTGTTTCGAACGTGACATGGGTGTGACGTGGGTGCTTGGCACGTGACGTGGGCGTCACGTGGGGGCTTCGAACATGACGTGGGTGTGACGTGGGGGCATCGATCGTGACGTGGGCGTGACGTGGGTGATTCCAACGTGACGTGGGGCTTCGAACGTGACGTGGGCATGACGTGGGTGATTCGAACGTGATGTGGGTGTGACGTGGGGGCTTCGAACGTGACGTGGGCATGACATCGGTGATTCGAACGTGACGTGGGCATGACGTCGGTGATTCGAACGTGACGTGGGCGTGACGTGGGTGATTCGAATATGACGTGGGCGTGACATGGGTCATTCGAACATGACGTAGGTGTGACGTGGGTGTTTCGGACGTGACGTGGGCGTGACGTGGATGCTTCGAACGTGACGTTGGTGTTTCGAACGTGACGTGGGTGTGACGTGAGTGCTTCGAACGTGACGTGGGCGTGACATAGGCGCTTCGATCATGACGTGGGCGTGACGTGTGTGGTTCCAACGTGACGTGGGTGTCACGTGGGGCATCGAACGTGACGTGGACGTGACGTCGGTACTTTCAATTTGAGGTTGGTGTGACTTGGGTCATTCGAACGTGACGTACATGTGACGTGGGTGATTCCAACGTGACGTGGGGCTTCGAACGTGACGTGGGTGTGACCTGGGTGATTGGAACGTGACGTGGGCGTGACGTGGGGGCTTCGAACGTCACGTGGGCGTGAGGTGGGGGCATCGAACGTGACGTGGGCGTGACGTGGGTGATTGGAACGTGACGTGGGTGTGACGTGGGTGTTTCGAACCTGACGTTGGTATTTCGAACGTGACGTGGGTGTGACTTGGCTGCATCGGACGTGACGAGGGCGTAACGTGGGGGCTACGAACATTACGCGGGTGTGACGTGGGGGCTTCGAAAGTGACGTGGGTGTGACGTGGGTCATTTGAACGTGACGTGGGCGTGACGTGGGTGATTCCAACGTGACGTGGGGCTTCGAACGTGACGTGGGCGTGACGTGGGCGATTCGAACGTGACGTGGGGCTTCGAACGTGACGTGGGCGTGACGTCGGTAGTTTGAATGTGACGTGGGTGTGACCTGGGTCATTGGAACGTGACGTGGGAGTGACGTGGGGGCTTCAAACGTGACGTAAGGGTGACATGGGTGCTTTGAACGTGACGTGGGCGTGACGTGGGCGATTCCAACGTGACGTGGGGCTTCGAATGTGACGTGGGCGTGACGTGGGGGCTTCGATTGTGACGTGGGCGTGACCTAGGTGATTGGAACGTGACGTGGACGTGACGTGGGTGGTTTCAACGTGACGTGAGCGTCACGTGGGGTCCTCGAACGTGACTTGGGCGTCACGTGGGGTCTTCGAAAGTGACGTGGGTGTGACGTCGGTACTTTGAATGTGACGTGGGTGTGACCTGGGTCATTTGAACGTGACGTGGGAGTGACGTGGGGGCATCGAACGTGACATAAGGGTGACATGGGTGCTTAGAACGTGACGTGGGCGTGATGCGGGTGATTCCAACGTGACGTGGGGCTTCGAATGTGACGTGGGCGTGAGGTGGGTGATTGGAACGTGACGTGGGCGTGACGTCGGTACTTTGAAAGTGATGTGGGTGTGACCTGGGGGCTTCGAAGGTGACGTAAGGGTGACATGGGTGCTTAGAACGTGACGTGGGCGTCACGTGGGTGATTCCAACGTGACGTGGGGGCTTCGAACGTGACATGGGCGTGACGTGGGTGATTCCAACGTGACGTGGGCGTGACGTCGGTACTTTGAAAGTGACGTGGGTGTGACCTGGGTGATTGGAACGTGACGTGGGAGTGACGTGGGGGCTTCAAACGTGACGTAAGGGTGACATGGGTGCTTAGAACGTGACGTGGGAGTGACGTGGGTGATTCCAACGTGACGTGGGCTTCGAACGTGACGTGGGCGTGACGTGGGCGATTGGAACGTGACGTGGGCGTGAGGTGGGTGATTCAAAAGTGACGTGGGTGTGACGTGCGTGCTTAGGACGTGAGGTGGGCGTGTCGTGGGTGCTTCGAACGTGACGTGGGCATGACATAAGCGCTTCGATCGTGACGTGGGCGTGACGTCTGTGGTTTCAACGTGACGTGGGTGTCACGTGGGGCATCGAACGTGACGTGGGCGTGACGTGTGTGGTTTCAACGTGACGTGGGCGTCACGGGTACGCTTCGAACGTGACGTGGGCATGACGTGGGTGATTCGAAGGTGACGTGGGCGTGACGTGGGGGCATGGAACGTGACGTGGGTGTGACGTGGGTGATTCCAACGTGACGTGGGCGTGACGTCAGTACTTTGAAAGTGACGTGGGTGTGACCTGGGTCATTGGAACGTGACGTGGGCGTGACGTTTGGGCTTCGAACGTGACGTAAGGGTGACATGGGAGATTAGAACGTGACGTGGGCGTGACGTCGGTACTTTGAACGTGACGTGGGTGTGACCTGGGTCGTTTGAACGTGACGTGGGAGTGACGTGGGGGCTTCAAACGTGACGTAAGGGTGACATGGGAGATTAGAACGTGACGTGGGCGTGACGTGGGTGATTCGAATATGACGTGGGCATGACGTGGGTGATTCGAACGTGACGTGGGCGAGACGTGGGTGATTCCAACGTGACGTGGGGGCTTCGAACGTGACGTGGGCGTGACGTGGGTGATTCCAACGTGACGTGGGGGCTTCGAACGTGACGTGGGCGTGACGTGGGTGATTCGAACGTGACGTGGGCGTGACGTCGGTACTTTGAATGTGACGTGGGTGTGACCTGGGTGATTGGAACGTGACGTGGGAGTGACGTGGGGGCTTCAAACGTGACGTAAGTGTGACATGGGTGCTTAGAACGTGACGTGGGAGTGACGTGGGTGATTCCAACGTGACGTGGGCTTCGCAAGTGACGTGGGCGTGACGTGGGTGATTGGAACGTGACGTGGGAGTGAGGTGGGTACTTCAAACGTGACCTGGGCATGACATAAGCGCTTCGATCGTGACGTGGGCGTGACGTGTGTGGTTTCAACGTGACGTGGGTGTGACGTGCGTCATTTGAACGTGACGTGGGCGTGACGTGTGTGGTTTCAACGTGACGTGGGCGTCACGGGTGGGCTTCGCACGTGACGTGGGCATGACGTGGGTGATTGGAACGTGACGTCGCGTGACGTGGGGGCATGGAACGTGACCTGAGTGGGACGTGGGTGATTCCAACGTGACGTGGGCGTGACGTCGGTACTTTGAATGTGACGTGGGTGTGACCTGGGTCATTTGAACGTGACGTGGGAGTGACGTGGGGGCTTCGAACGTGATGTAAGTGTGACATGGGTGCTTAGAAGATGACGTGGGCGTGACGTGGGCGATTCCAACGTGACGTGGGGCTTCGAACGTGACGTGGGCGTGACGTGGGTGATTCGAACGTGACGTGGGCGTGACGTCGGTACTTTGAAAGTGACGTGGGAGTGACGTGGGGGCTTCAAACGTGACGTAAGGGTGACATGGGTGCTTAGAACGTGACGTGGGCGTGACGTGGGTGATTCGAATATGACGTGGGCGTGACGTGGGTGATTCGAAAGTGACGTTGGTGTGACGTGGGTGTTTCGGACGTGACGTGGGCGTGACGTGGATGCTTCGAACGTGACGTTGGTGTTTCGAACGTGACGTGGGTGTGACGTGGGTGCTTCGAACGTGACGTGGGCGTGACATAGGCGCTTCGATCATGACGTGGGCGTGACGTGTGTGGTTTCAACGTGACGTGGGTGTGACGTGGGGCATCGAACGTGACGTGGACGTGACGTCGGTACTTTCAATTTGAGGTTGGTGTGACCTGGGTCATTCGAACGTGACGTACATGTGACGTGGGTGATTCCAAAGTGACGTGGGGCTTCGAACGTGACGTGGGTGTGACCTGGGTGATGCGAACGTGACGTGGGTATGACGTGGAGGGCTTCGAACGTGACGTGGGTGTGACGTGGGTGTTTCGAACGTGACGTGGGCGTGACCTGGGTGATTGGAACGTGACGTGGGTGTGACGTGGGGGCTTCGAACGTGACGTGGGTGTGACGTGGTTGTTTCGAACCTGACGTTGGTATTTCGAACGTGACGTGGGTGTGACGTGGGTGCATCGGACGTGACCTCGGCATACCGTGGGGGCTACGAACATTACGCGGGTTTGACGTGGATGCTTCGAATGCGACGTTGGTGTTTCGAACGTGACATGGGTGTGACGTGGGTGCTTGGCACGTGACGTGGGCGTCACGTGGGGGCTTCGAACATGACGTGGGTGTGACGTGGGGGCATCGATCGTGACGTGGGCGTGACGTGGGTGATTCCAACGTGACGTGGGGCTTCGAACGTGACGTGGGCATGACGTGGGTGATTCGAACGTGACGTGGGCGTGACGTGGGGGCATCGAACGTGACGTGGGTGTGACGTGGGGGCTTCGAACGTGACGTGGGCATGACATCGGTGATTCGAACGTGACGTGGGCATGACGTCGGTGATTCGAACGTGACGTGGGCGTGATGTGGGTGATTCGAATATGACGTGGGCGTGACATGGGTCATTCGAACATGACGTAGGTGTGACGTGGGTGTTTCGGACGTGACGTGGGCGTGACGTTGATGCTTCGAACGTGACGTTGGTGTTTCGAACGTGACGTGGGTGTGACGTGAGTGCTTCGAACGTGACGTGGGCGTGACATAGGCGCTTCGATCATGACGTGGGCGTGACGTGTGTGGTTCCAACGTGACGTGGGTGTCACGTGGGGCATCGAACGTGACGTGGACGTGACGTCGGTACTTTCAATTTGAGGTTGGTGTGACTTGGGTCATTCGAACGTGACGTACAAGTGACGTGGGTGATTCCAACGTGACGTGGGGCTTCGAACGTGACGTGGGTGTGACCTGGGTGATTGGAACGTGACGTGGGCGTGACGTGGGGGCTTCGAACGTCACGTGGGCGTGAGGTGGGGGCATCGAACGTGACGTGGGCGTGACGTGGGTGATTGGAACGTGACGTGGGTGTGACGTGGGTGTTTCGAACGTGACGTGGGCATGACATAGGCGCTTCGATCGTGACGTGGGCGTGACGTCTGTGGTTTCAACGTGACGTGGGTGTCACGTGGGGCATCGAACGTGACGTGGGCGTGACGTGTGTGGTTTCAACGTGACGTGGGCGTCACGGGTACGCTTCGAACGTGACGTGGGCATGACGTGGGTGATTCGAAGGTGACGTGGGCGTGACGTGGGCGCATGGAACGTGACGTGGGTGTGACGTGGGTGATTCCAACGTGACGTGGGCGTGACGTCGGTACTTTGAAAGTGACGTGGGTGTGACCTGGGTCATTGGAACGTGACGTGGGCGTGACGTTTGGGCTTCGAACGTGACGTAAGGGTGACATGGGAGTTTAGAACGTGACGTGGGCGTGACGTCGGTACTTTGAACGTGACGTGGGTGTGACCTGGGTCGTTTGAACGTGACGTGGGAGTGACGTGGGGGCTTCAAACGTGACGTAAGGGTGACATGGGAGATTAGAACGTGACGTGGGCGTGACGTGGGTGATTCGAATATGACGTGGGCATGACGTGGGTGATTCGAACGTGACGTGGGCGAGACGTGGGTGATTCCAACGTGACGTGGGGGCTTCGAACGTGACGTGGGCGTGACGTGGGTGATTCCAACGTGACGTGGGGGCTTCGAACGTGACGTGGGCGTGACGTGGGTGATTCGAACGTGACGTGGGCGTGACGTCGGTACTTTCAATGTGACGTGGGTGTGACCTGGGTGATTGGAACGTGACGTGGGAGTGACGTGGGGGCTTCAAACGTGACGTAAGTGTGACATGGGTGCTTAGAACGTGACGTGGGAGTGACGTGGGTGATTCCAACGTGACGTGGGCTTCGCAAGTGACGTGGGCGTGACGTGGGTGATTGGAACGTGACGTGGGTGTGACGTGGGTGCTTCGAACGTGACGTGGGTGTGACCTGGGTGATGCGAACGTGACGTGGGTATGACGTGGAGGGCTTCGAACGTGACGTGGGTGTGACGTGGGTGTTTCGAACGTGACGTGGGCGTGACCTGGGTGATTGGAACGTGACGTGGGTGTGACGTGGGGGCTTCGAACGTGACGTGGGTGTGACGTGGGTGTTTCGAACCTGACGTTGGTATTTCGAACGTGACGTGGGTGTGACGTGGGTGCATCGGACGTGACCTCGGCATACCGTGGGGGCTACGAACATTACGCGGGTGTGACGTGGATGCTTCGAATGCGACGTTGGTGTTTCGAACTTGACATGGGTGTGACGTGGGTGCTTGGCACGTGACGTGGGCGTCACGTGGGGGCTTCGAACATGACGTGGGTGTGACGTGGGGGCATCGATCGTGACGTGGGCGTGACGTGGGTGATTCCAACGTGACGTGGGGCTTCGAACGTGACGTGGGCATGACGTGGGTGATTCGAACGTGACGTGGGCGTGACGTGGGGGCATCGAACGTGACGTGGGTGTGACGTGGGGGCTTCGAACGTGACGTGGGCATGACATCGGTGATTCGAACGTGACGTGGGCATGACGTCGGTGATTCGAACGTGACGTGGGCGTGATGTGGGTGATTCGAATATGACGTGGGCGTGACATGGGTCATTCGAACATGACGTAGGTGTGACGTGGGTGTTTCGGACGTGACGTGGGCGTGACGTTGATGCTTCGAACGTGACGTTGGTGTTTCGAACGTGACGTGGGTGTGACGTGAGTGCTTCGAACGTGACGTGGGCGTGACATACGCGCTTCGATCATGACGTGGGCGTGACGTGTGTGGTTCCAACGTGACGTGGGTGTCACGTGGGGCATCGAACGTGACGTGGACGTGACGTCGGTACTTTCAATTTGAGGTTGGTGTGACTTGGGTCATTCGAACGTGACGTACATGTGACGTGGGTGATTCCAACGTGACGTGGGGCTTCGAACGTGACGTGGGTGTGACCTGGGTGATTGGAACGTGACGTGGGCGTGACGTGGGGGCTTCGAACGTCACGTGGGCGTGAGGTGGGGGCATCGAACGTGACGTGGGCGTGACGTGGGTGATTGGAACGTGACGTGGGTGTGACGTGGGTGTTTCGAACCTGACGTTGGTATTTCGAACGTGACGTGGGTGTGACTTGGCTGCATCGGACGTGACGTGGGCGTAACGTGGGGGCTACGAACATTACGCGGGTGTGACGTGGGGGCTTCGAAAGTGACGTGGGTGTGACGTGGGTCATTTGAACGTGACGTGGGAGTGACGTGGGGGCTTCAAACGTGACGTAAGGGTGACATGGGTGCTTTGAACGTGACGTGGGCGTGACGTGGGTGATTCCAACGTGACGTGGGGCTTCGAACGTGACGTGGGCGTGACGTGGGGGCTTCGAACGTGACCTGGGCGTGTCATAGGCGCTTCGATCATGACGTGGGCGTGACGTGTGTGGTTTCAACGTGACGTGGGTGTCACGTGGGGCATCGAACGTGACGTGGACGTGACGTCGGTACTTTCAATTTGAGGTTGGTGTGACGTGGGTCATTCGAACGTGACGTACATGTGACGTGGGTGATTCCAACGTGACGTGGGGCTTCGAACGTGACGTGGGCGTGAATGGGTGTTTCGAATGTGACGTGGGCGTGACGTGGTGTCTTCGAACGTGACGTGAGCGCCACGTGGGGGCATCGAACGTGACGTGGGCGTGACCTGGGTGATTGGAACGTGAAGTGGGTGTGACGTGGGGGCTTCGAACGTGACGTGGGTGTGACGTGGGGGCATCGAACGTGACGTTGGTGTTTCGAACGTGACGTGGGTGTGACGTGGGGGCATCGAACGTGACGTGGGCGTGACGTGGGAGTTTCGAACGTGACGTGGACGTGACGTGGTACTTTACATTTGACGTGGGTGTGACCTGGGTCTATCGAACGTGACGTGGGTGTGACGTGGGGGCTTCGAACGTGACGTGGGTGTGACGTGTGTGTTTCGAACCTGACGTTGGTATTTCGAACGTGACGTGGGTGTGACGTGGGTGCATCGGACGTGACGTGGGCGTAATGTGGGGGCTACGAACAGTACGCGGGTGTGACGTGGATGCTTCGAATGCGACGTTGGTGTTTCGAACGTGACATGGGTGTGACGTGGGTGCTTGGAACGTGACGTGGGCGTCACGTGGGGGCTTCGAACATGACGTGGGTGTGACGTGGGGGCATCGATCGTGACGTGGACGTGACGTCGGTACTTTATACCTGATGGGGGTGTGACCTGGGTGATTCGAAGGTGACGTGGGTGTGACGTGGGGGCTTCGAACGTGACGTGGGCATGACGTGGGTGATTCGAACGTGACGTGGGCGTGACGTGGGGGCATCGAACGTGACGTGGGTGTGACGTGGGGGCTTCGAACGCCACGTGGGCATGGCGTCGGTGACGCGAACGTGACGTGGGCATGACGTCGGTGATTCGAAGGTGACGTGGGTGTGACGTGGGGGCATCGAACGTGACGTGGGTGTGACGTGGGTGATTGGAACGTGACGTGGGCGTGACGTCGGTACTTTGAAAGTGACGTGGGAGTGACGTGGGGGCTTCAAACGTTACGTAAGGGTGACATGGGTGCTTAGAACGTGACGTGGGTGTGACGTGGGGGCATCGAACGTGACGTGGGCGTGACGTGGGGGCTTCGAACGTGACCTGGGTGTGACGTGGGTGTTTCGAACGTGACGTGGGCGTGACGTCGGTACTTTGAAAGTGACGTGGGTGTGACCTGGGGGCTTCGAACGTGACGTAAGGGCGACATGGGTGTTTAGAACGTGACGTGGGCGTCACGTGGGTGATTCCAACGTGACGTGGGTGTTTCGGACGTGACGTGGGCGTGACGTGGGTGATTCGAAGGTGACGTGGGCGTGACGTGGGGGCATGGAACGTGATGTGCGTGTGAGGTGGGTGATTCCAACGTGATGTGGGCGTGACGTCGGTACTTTGAAAGTGACGTGGGTGTGACCTGGGTCATTTGAACGTGACGTGGGAGTGACGTGGGGGCTTCGAACGTGATGTGGGTGTGACGTGGGCGATTCCAACGTGATGTGGGGCTTCGAACGTGACGTGGGCAGGATGTGGGTGATTCGAAGCTGACGTGGGCGTGACGTGGGGGCTTCGATCGTCACGTGGGCGTGACGTGGGGGCTTCAAACGTGACGTGGGTGTGACCTGGGTGATTGGAACGTGACGTGGACGTGACGTGGGTGGTTTCAACGTGACGTGGCGTGACCTGGGTGATTCGAACGTGACGTGGGCGTGACGTCGGAACTTTGAATGTGACGTGGGTGTGACCTGGGTCATTTGATCGTGAGGTGACGTGACGTGGGGGCATCGAACGTGACGTGGGCGTGACGTGGGGGCTTCGAACGTGACCTGGGTGTGACGTGGGTGATTCGAAGGTGACGTGGGCCTCACGTGGGGGCTTCGAACATGACGTGGATGTGAGGTGGGTGCTTCGGACGTGACGTTGGCGTGACGTCGGGGCTTCGAAAATGACGTGGGTGTGACGTGGGGGCATCGAACGTGACGTGGACGTGACGTGGTACTTTACATTTAACGTGGGTGTGACCTGGGTCAATCGAACGTGACGTGGGTGTGACGTGGGGGCTTCGAATGTGACGTGGGCGTGACGTGGGTGATTCGAATGTGACGTGGGCATGACGTCGGTGATTCGAACGTGACGTGGGTGTGACGTGGGGGCTTCGAACGTCACCTGGGTGTGACGTGGGTGTTTCGAACGTGACGTGGGCGTGACTTCGGTACTTTGAATGTGACGTGGGTGTGACCTGGGTCATTCGAACGTGATGTACGTGTGACGTGCGGGCTTCGAACGTGACGTGGGTGTTTCAAAACTAACGTGGGTGTGACGTAGGGGTATCGAACGTGACGTAGGTGTTTCCAAACTGACGTGGGTGTGACGTCGGTATGTTGAATGTGACGTGGGTGTGACGTGCATGGTTCGAACGTGAGGTGGGTGTTTTAAATGTGAGCTGGGCGTGACGTGGGTCATTCGAACATGACGTAGGTGTGACGTGGGGGCTTCGAACGTGACGTGGGCGTGACGTGGATGCTTCGAATGTGACGTTGGTGTTTCGAACGTGACATGGGTGTGACATGGGTGCTTCGAATGTGACGTGGGCGTGACGTGGGGGCTTCGAACCTGACGTGGGTGTGACGTGGGGGCTTCGAAAGTGACGTGGGTGTGACGTGGGTCATTTGAACGTGACGTGGGCGTGACGTGGGTGATTCCAACGTGACGTGGGGCTTCGAACGTGACGTCGGCGTGATGCGGGTGATTCGAATGTCACTTGGGCGTGACGTGGGGGCTTCGAACGTCACGTGGGCGTGACGTGGGGGCTTCGATGTTGACGTGGGCGTGACCTGGGTGATTGGAATGTGACGTGGACGTGACGTGGGTGGTTTCAACCTGACGTGAGCGTCACGTGGTGTCCTCGAACGTGACTTGGGCGTCACGTGGGGTCTTCGAAAGTGACGTGGGCATGACGCGGGTGATTCGAAGGTGACGTGGGTGTGACGCGGGGGCTTCGAACGTGACCTGGGTGTGACGTGGGGGCTTCAAACGTGACGTGGGCGTGACGTCGGTACTTTGAATGTGACGTGGGTGTGACCTGGGTCATTTGAACGTGACGTGGGAGTGACGTGGGGGCATCGAACGTGACATAAGGGTGACATGGGTGCTTAGAACATGACGTGGGCGTGATGCGGGTGATTCCAACGTGACGTGGGGCTTCGAATGTGACGTGGGCGTGAGGTGGGTGATTCGAACGTGACGTGGGCGTGACGTCGGTACTTTGAAAGTGACGTGGGTGTGACCTGGGGGCTTCGAAGGTGACGTAAGGGCGACATGGGTGCTTAGAACGTGACGTGGGCGTGACGTGGGTGATTCCAACGTGACGTGGGGGTTTCGAACGTGACGTGGGCGTGACGTGGGTGATTCGAGCGTGACGTGGGCGTGACGTCGGTACTTTGAAAGTGACGTGGGTGTGACCTGGGTCATTTGAACGTGACGTGGGAGTGACGTGGGGGCTTCAAACGTGACGTAAGGGTGACATGGGTGCTTAGAACGTGACGTGGGCGTGACGTGGGCTACTCCAACGTGACGTGGGGCTTCGAACGTGACGTGGGCTTGACGCGGGTGATTGGTAGGTGACGTGGGCGTGAGGTGGGTGATTCGAAAGTGACGTCGGTGTGGTGTGGGTGCTTCGAACGTCACGTGGGTGTGACTTGGGGTCTTCGATCGTTACGTGGGTGTGACGTTGGTGGTTTCAACGTGACGTGGGCGTCACGGGTGGGCTTCGAACGTGACGTGGGCATGACGTGGGTGATTCGAAGCTGACGTGCGCGTGACGTGGGGGCTTCGAAAGTGACGTGGGCGTGACCTGGGTGATTGGAACGTGACGTGGACGTGACGTGGGTGGTTTCAACGTGACGTGGGCGTCACGTGGGGGCTTCGGAGGTGACGTGGGCCTCACGTGGGGGCTTCGAAAGTGACGTGGGAATGGCGTGGGTGATTCGAAGGTGACGTGGGCGTGACGTGGGGGCTTCGAACGTGACGTGGGCGTGACGTGGGTGATTCGAACGTGACGTGGGCGTGACGTCGGTACTTTGAAAGTGACGTGGGTGTGACCTGGGTCATCTGAACGTGACGTGGGCGTGACGTTTGGGCTTCGAACGTGACGTAAGGGTGACATGGGTGCTTAGAACGTGACGTTGCTGTGACGTGGGTGATTCCAACGTGACGTGGGCTTCGAATGTGACGTGGGCGTGACCTGGGTGATTGGAACGTGACGTGGGCGTCACGTGGGGGCTTCGAGCGTGACCTGGGTGTGACGTGGATGTTTCGAACGTGACGTGGGCGTGACGTCGGTACTTTGAATGTGACGTGGGTGTGACCTGGGTCATTTGAACGTGATGTACGTGTGACGTGTGGGCTTCGAACGTGACGTGGGTGTTTCAAAACTAACGTGGGTGTGACGTAGGGGTATCGAACGTGACGTAGGTGTTTCCAAACTGACGTGGGTGTCACGTCGGTATGTTGAATGTGACGTGGGTGTGACGTGCATGGTTCGAACGTGAGGTGGGTGTTTTAAATGTGAGCTGGGCGTGACGTGGGTCATTCGAACATGACGTAGGTGTGACGTGGGGGCTTCGAACGTGACGTGGGCGTGACGTGGATGCTTCGAATGTGACGTTGGTGTTTCGAACGTGACATGGGTGTGACGTGGGTGCTTCGAATGTGACGTGGGCGTAACGTGGGGGCTTCGAACCTGACGTGGGTGTGACGTGGGGGCTTCGAAAGTGACGTGGGTGTGACGTGGGTCATTTGAACGTGACGTGGGCGTGACGTGGGTGATTCCAACGTGACGTAGGGCTTCGAACGTGACGTGGGCGTGACGTGGGTGATTCGAACGTGACGTGGGCGTGACGTGGGGGCATCGAGTTTGACATGGGCGTGACCTGGGTGATTGGAACGTGACGTGGGCGTGACGTGGGTGATTCCAACGTGACGTGGGGCTTCGAACATGACGTGGGCGTGACGTGGGGGCTTCGAAAGTGACGTGGGCATGACGTGGGTGATGCGAACGTGACGTGGGCGTGACGTGGGGGCTTCGAACGTGACGTGGGTGTGACGTGGGGGCTTCGAACGTGACGTGGGCGTGACGTCGGTACTTTGAATGTGACGTGGGTGTGACCTGGGTCATTTGAACGTGACGTGGGAGTGACGTGGGGGCATCGAACGTGACATAAGGGTGACATGGGTGCTTAGAACGTGACGTGGTCGTGACGTGGATGATTGGAACGTGACGTGGGCGTGACGTGGGTGATTCCAACGTGACGTGGGGCTTCGAACATGACGTGGGCGTGACGTGGCGGCTTCGATGTTGACGTGGGCATGACGTGGGTGATTCGAATGTCACTTGGGCGTGACGTGGGGGCTTCGAACGTCACGTGGGCATGACGTGGGGGCTTCGAAAATGACGTGGGCGTGACGTGGGGGCATCGAACGTGACGTGGGAGTGACGTGGGAGTTTCGAACGTGACGTGGACGTGACGTGGTACTTTACATTTGACGTGGGTGTGACCTGGGTCAATCGAACGTGACGTGGGTGTGACGTGGGGGCATCGAACGTGACGTGGGTGTGACGTGGGTGTTTCGAACCTGACGTTGGTATTTCGAACGTGACGTGGGTGTGACGTGGGCGTAACGTAGGGGCTACGAACATTACGCGGGTGTGACGTGGATGCTTCGAATGCTATGTTGGTGTTTCGAATGTGACATGGGTGTGACATGGGTGCTTGGAACGTGACGTGGGCGTCACGTGGGGGCTTGGAACATGACGTGGGTGTGACGTGGGGGCTTCGATCGTGACGTGGGCATGACGTGGGTGATTCGAACGTGACGTGGGCGTGACGTCGGTACTTTGAATGTGACGTGGGTGTGACCTGGGTCATTGGAACGTGACGTGGGAGTGACGCGGGGGCTTCGAACGTGACGTAAGGGTGACATGGGTGCTTAGAACGTGACGTGGGCGTGACGTGGGCGATTCCAACGTGATGTGGGGCTTCGAACGTGACGTGGGCGTGATGTGGGTGATTCGAATGTCACTTGGGCGTGACGTGGGGGCTTCGATGTTGACGTGGGCGTGACCTGGGTGATTGGAACGTGACGTGGACGTGACGTGGGTGGTTTCAACGTGACGGGAGCGTCACGTGGGGTCCTCGAACGTGACTTGGGCGTCACGTGGGGTCTTCGAAAGTGACGTGGGCATGACTGGGTGATTCGAAGGTGACGTGGGTGTGACGTGGGGGCTTCGAACGTGACGTGGGTGTGACGTCGGTACTTTGAATGTGACGTGGGTGTGACCTGGGTCATTTGAACGTGACGTGGGAGTGACGTGGGGGCATCGAACGTGACATAAGGGTGACATGGGTGCTTAGAACGTGACGTGGGCGTGATGCGGGTGATTCCAACGTGACGTGGGGCTTCGAATGTGACGTGGGCGTGAGGTGGGTGATTGGAACGTGACGTGGGCGTGACGTCGGTACTTTGAAAGTGACGTGGGTGTGACCTGGGGGCTTCGAACGTGACGTAAGGGCGACACGGGTGCTTAGAACGTGACGTGGGCGTGACGTGGGTGATTCCAACGTGACGTGGGGGTTTCGAACGTGACGTGGGCGTGACGTGGGGGCTTCGAACGTGACGTGGGCGTGACCTGGGTGATTCGAACGTGACGTGGACGTGACGTGGGTGGTTTCAACGTGACGTGGGCGTCTTCAACGTGACGTGGGCGTCACGTGGGGGCTTCGGAGGTGACGTGGGCCTCACGTGGGGGCTTCGAAAGTGACGTGGGCATGGCGTGGGTGATTCGCAGGTGACGTGGGTGTGACGTGGGGGCTTCGAACGTGACGTGGGCGTGACGTGGGTGTTTCGAACGTGACGTGGGCGTGACGTCGGTACTTTGAATGTGACGTGGGTGTGACCTGGGTCATTTGATCGTGACGTGGGAGTGACGTGGGGGCATCGAACGTGACGTAAGGGTGACATGGGTGCTTAGAACGTGACGTGGGTGTGACGTGGGTGATTCCAACGTGACGTGGGGCTTCGAACGTGACGTGGGCGTGACGTGGGTGATTCGAACGTGACGTGGGCGTGACGTCGGTACTTTGAAAGTGACGTGGGAGTGACGTGGGGGCTTCGGAGGTGACGTAAGGGTGACATGGGTGCTTAGAACGTGACGTGGGCGTGACGTGGGTGATTCCAACGTGACGTGGGGGCTTCGAACGTGACATGGGTGTGACGTGGGTGTTTCGAACGTGACGTGGGTGTGACGTGGGGGCTTCGAACGTGACGTGGGCATGACTTGGGTGATTCGAAAGTGACGTGGGCGTCACGTGGGAGTTTCGATCATGACGTGGGCGTGACGTGTGTGGTTGCAACGTGACGTGGGTGTCACGTGGGGCATCGAACGTGATGTAGACGTGACGTCAGTACTTTCAATTTGAGGTTGGTGTGACCTGGGTCATTCGAACGTGACGTACATGTGACGTGAGTGATTCCAACGTGACGTGGGGCTTCGAACGTGACGTGGGTGTGACCTGGGTGATTGGAACGTGACGTGGGTGTGACGTGGGGGCTTCGAACGTGACGTGGGTGTGACGTGGGGGCTTCGAATGTGACGTTGGTGTTTGGATCGTGACAGGGGTGTGACGTGGGTGCTTCGAACGTGACGTGGGCGTAACGTGGGGGCTTTGAACATGACGCGGGGGTGACGTGGATGCTTCGAATGTGACGTTGGTGTTTGGAACGTGACATGGGTGTGACGTGGGTGCTTCGAACGTGACGTGGGCGTCACGTGGGGGCTTCGAACATGACGTGGATGTGACGTGGGTGCTTCGGACGTGACGTGGGCTTCACGTGGGGGCTTCGGACATGACGGGGGTGTGACGTGGGGGCATCGATCGTGACGTGGACGTGACGTCGGTACTTTATACCTGATGGGGGCGTGACGTGGGGGCATCGAACGTGACGTGGGTGTGACGTGGGGGCTTCGAACGTGACGTGGGCATGACGTCGGTGATTCGAACGTGACGTGAGCGCCACGTGGGTGCATCGAAGTTGACGTGGGCGTGACCTGGGTGATTGGACCGTGAAGTGGGTGTGACGTGGGGGCTTCGAACATGACGTGGGTGTGACGTGGGTGTTTCGAACGTGACGTTGGTGTTTCGAACTTGACCTCGGTGTGACGTGGGTGCTTCGAACGTGACGTGGATGTGACGTGGGTGCTTCGGACGTGACGTGGGCGTGACGTGGGGGCTTCGAAAATGATGTGGGTGTGACGTGGGGTCTTCGAACGTGACGTGGGCGTGACGTGGGAGTTTCGAACGTGACGTGGATGTGACGTGGTACTTTACATTTGACGTGGGTGTGACCTGGGTCAATCGAACGTGACGTGGGTGTGACGTGGGTGTTTCGAACGTGACGTGGGCATGACGTGGGTGGTTCGAAAGTGATTTGGGCGAGAATGGGTACTTTACATTTGACGTGGGTGTGACCTGGGTGATGCGAAAGTGACGTGGGCGTCACGTGTGGGCATCGAACGTGACGTGGGCGTCACGTGGGGGCTTCGAAAGTGACGTGGACGTCACGTGGGTGATTCGAAGGTGACGTGGGCGTGACGTGGGGGCTTCGAACGTGACGTGGGCGTGACGTGGGTGATTCGAACGTGACGTGGGCGTGACGTCGGTACTTTGAATGTGACGTGGGTGTGACCTGGGTCATTTGAACGTGACGTGGGAGTGACACGGGGGCTTCGAACGTGACGTAAGGGTGACATGGGTGCTTAGAACGTGACGTGGGCGTGACGTGGGCGATTCCAACGTGACGTGGGGCTTCGAACGTGACGTGGGCGTTTTGTGGGTGATTCGAATGTCACTTGGGCGTGACGTGGGGGCTTCGATGTTGACGTGGGCGTGACCTGGGTGATTGGAACGTGACGTGGACGTGACGTGGGTGGTTTCAACCTGACGTGAGCGTCATGTGGGGTCCTCGAACGTGACTTGGGCGTCACGTGGGGTCTTCGAAAGTGACGTGGGCATGACAGGGTGATTCGAAGGTGACGTGGGTGTGACGTGGGGGCTTCGAACGTGACGTGGGTGTGACGTCGGTACTTTGAAAGTGACGTGGGTGTGACCTGGGGGCTTCGAACGTGACGTAAGGGCGACATGGGTGCTTAGAACGTGACGTGGGCGTCACGTGGGTGATTCCAACGTGACGTGGGTGTTTCGGACGTGACGTGGGCGTGACGTGGGTGATTTGAAGGTGACGTGGGCGTGACGTGGGGGCATGGAACGTGAGGTGCGTGTGAGGTGGGTGATTCCAACGTGATGTGGGCGTGACGTCGGTACTTTGAAAGTGACGTGGGTGTGACCTGGGTCATTTGAACGTGACGTGGGCGTGACGTGGGGGCTTCGAACGTCACGTGGGCGTGACGTGGGGGCTTCAAACGTGACGTGGGTGTGACCTGGGTGATTGGAACGTGACGTGGGCGTGACGTCGGAACTTTGAATGTGACGTGGGTGTGACCTGGGTCATTTGATCGTGAGGTGGGCGTGACGTGGGGGCATCGAACGTGACGTGGGCGTGACGTGGGTGCTTCGAACGTGACGTGGGTGTGACGTGGGTGATTCGAAGGTGACGTGGGCCTCACGTGGGGGCTTCGAACATGACGTGGATGTGAGGTGGGTGCTTCGGACGTGACGTGGGCGTGACGTCGGGGCTTCGAAAATGACGTGGGTGTGACGTGGGGGCTTTGAATGTGACGTGGGCGTGACGTGGGTGATTCGAATGTGACGTGGGCGTGACGTGGGGGCATCGAACGTGACGTGGGCATGACGTCGGTGATTCGAACGTGACGTGGGCATGACGTCGGTGATTCGAACGTGACGTGGGTGTGACGTGGGGGCTTCGAACGTCACGTGGGCGTGACGTGGGGGCTTCAAACGTGACGTAAGGGTGACATGGGCGCTTAGAACGTGACGTGGGTGTGACGTGGGTACTTTACATTTGAGGTGGGTGTGACGTGGGGGCTTCGAACGTGACGTGGGCATGAAGTGGGTGATTCGAAAGTGACGTGGGCGTCACGTGGGAGTTTCGATCATGACGTGGGCGTGACGTGTGTGGTTTCAACGTGACGTGGGTGTCACGTGGGGCATCGAACGTGATGTGGACGTGACGTCAGTACTTTCAATTTGAGGTTGGTGTGACCTGGGTCATTCGAACGTGACGTACATGTGACGTGAGTGATTCCAACGTGACGTGGGGCTTCGAACGTGACGTGGGTGTGACCTGGGTGATTGGAACGTGACGTGGGTGTGACGTGGGGGCTTCCAAAGTGACGTGGGTGTGACGTGGGTGTTTCGAACGTGACGTGGGCGTGACTTCGGTACTTTGAATGTGACGTGGGTGTGACCTGGGTCATTCGAACGTGATGTACGTGTGACGTGCGGGCTTCGAACGTGACGTGGGTGTTTCAAAACTAACGTGGGTGTGACGTGGGGGCTTCCAAAGTGACGTGGGTGTGACGTGGGTGTTTCGAACGTGACGTGGGCGTGACGTCGGTACTTTGAATGTGACGTGGGTGTGACCTGGGTCATTTGAACGTGACGTGGGAGTGACGTGGGGGCTTCGAACGTGATGTAAGTGTGACATGGGTGCTTAGAACGTGAGGTGGGCGTGACGTGGGCGATTCCAACGTGATGTGGGGCTTCGAACATGACGTGGGCGGGATGTGGGTGATTCGAAGCTGACGTGGGCGTGACGTGGGGGCTTCGACCGTCACGTGGGCGTGACGTGGGGGCTTGAAACGTGACGTGGGCGTGACCTGGGTGATTGGAACGTGACGTGGGAGTGACGTGGGTGGTTTCAACGTGACGTGGGCGTGACGTGGGTGATTCCAACGTGACGTGGGGGCTTCGAACGTGACATGGGCGTGACGTGGGTGTTTCGAACGTGACGTGGGTGTGACGTGGGGGCTTCGAACGTGACGTGGGCATGACGTGGGTGATTCGAAAGTGACGTGGGCGTCACGTGGGAGTTTCGATCATGACGTGGGCGTGACGTGTGTGGTTTCAACGTGACGTGGGTGTCACGTGGGGCATCGAACGTGATGTGGACGTGACGTCAGTACTTTCAATTTGAGGTTGGTGTGACCTGGGTCATTCGAACGTGACGTACATGTGACGTGAGTGATTCCAACGTGACGTGGGGCTTCGAACGTGACGTGGGCGTGACCTGGGTGATAGGAACGTGACGTGGGTGTGACGTGGGTGCTTCGGACGTGACGTGGGCGTCACGTGGGGGCTTCGAACATGACGTGGATGTGAGGTGGGTGCTTCGGACGTGACGTGGGCGTGACGTGGGGGCTTCGAAAATGATGTGGGTGTGACGTGGGTGTATCGAACGTGACGTGGGCGTTACGTGGGAGTTTCGAACGTGACGTGGACGTGACGTGGGGGCTTCGAAAATGATGTGAGTGTGACGTGGGGGATTCGAACGTGACGTGGGCGTGACGTGGGAGTTTCGAACGTGACGTGGATGTGACGTGGTACTTTACATTTGACGTGGGTGTGACCTGGGTCAATCGAACGTGACGTGGGTGTGACGTGGGGGCTTCGAACGTCACGTGGGCATGACGTGGGTGGTTCGAAAGTGATTTGGGCGAGAATGGGTACTTTACATTTGACGTGGGTGTGACGTGGGTGCTTGGAACGTGACGTGGGCGTCACGTGGTGGCATCGAACGTGACGTGGGCGTCACGTGGGGGCTTCGAAAGTGACGTGGACGTCACGTGGGTGCTTCGAACGTGAGTTGGGCGTGACGTGGGGGCTTCGAACGTCACGTGGGCGTGACGTGGGTTATTCGAACGTGACGTGGGCGTCACGTGGGAGCTTCGAAAGTGACGTGGACGTCACGTGGGTGATTCGAAGCTGACGTGGGTGTGACGTGGGGGCTTCGAACGTGACCTGGGTGTGAGGTGGGTGTTTCGAACGTGACGTGGGCGTGACGTCGGTACTTTGAATGTGACGTGGGTGTGACCTGGGTCATTTGAACGTGACGTGGGAGTGACATGGGGGCTTCGAACGTGACGTAAGGGTGACATGGGTGCTTAGAACGCGACGTGGGCGTGACGTGGGCGATTCCAACGTGACTTGGGGCTTCGAACGTGACGTGGGCGTTTTGTGGGTGATTCGAATGTCACTTGGGCGTGACGTGGGGGCTTCGATGTTGACGTGGGCGTGACCTGGGTGATTGGAACGTGACGTGGACGTGACGTGGGTGGTTTCAACGTGACGTGAGCGTCACGTGGGGTCCTCGAACGTGACTTGGGCGTCACGTGGGGTCTTCGAAAGTGACGTGGGCATGACTGGGTGATTCGAAGGTGACGTGGGTGTGACGTGGGGGCTTCGAACGTGACGTGGGTGTGACGTCGGTACTTTGAATGTGACGTGGGTGTGACCTGGGTCATTTGAACGTGACGTGGGAGTGACGTGGGGGCATCGAACGTGACATAAGGGTGACATGGGTGCTTAGAACGTGACGTGGGCGTGATGCAGGTGATTCCAACGTGACGTGGGGCTTCGAATGTGACGTGGGCGTGACGTGGGTGATTGGAACGTGACGTGGGCGTGAAGTCGGTACTTTGAAAGTGACGTGGGTGTGACCTGGGGGCTTCGAAGGTGACGTAAGGGTGACATGGGTGCTTAGAACGTGACGTGGGCGTCACGTGGGTGATTCCAACGTGACGTGGGTGTTTCGGACGTGACGTGGGCGTGACGTGGGTGATTCCAGCGTGACGTGGGCGTGACGTCGGTACTTTGAAAGTGACGTGGGTGTGACCTGGGTCATTGGAACGTGACGTGGGAGTGACGTGGGGGCTTCAAACGTGACGTAAGGGTGACATGGGTGCTTAGAACGTGACGTGGGCGTGACGTGGGCTACTCCAACGTGACGTGGGGCTTCGAACGTGACGTGGGTTTGACGCGGGTAATTGGAACGTGACGTGGGCGTGAGGTGGGTGATTCGAAAGTGACGTCGGTGTGACGTGGGTGCTTCGAACGTCACGTGGGTGTGACTTGGGGTCTTTGATCGTGGCGTGGACGTGACGTGGGTGGTTTCAACGTGACGTGGGCGTCACGGGTGGGCTTCGAACGTGACGTGGGCATGACGTGGGTGATTCGAAGCTGACGTGCGCGTGGCGTGGGGGCTTCGAACGTGACGTGGGCGTGACGTGGGGGCTTGAAACGTGACGTGGGCGTGACCTGGGTGATTGGAACGTGACGTGGACGTGACGTGGGGGCATGGAACGTGACGTGGGTGTGAGGTGGGTGATTCCAACGTGACGTGGGCGTGACGTCGGTACTTTCAATGTGACGTGGGTGTGACCTGGGTCATTTGAACGTGACGTGGGAGTGACGTGGGGGCTTCGAACGTGATGTAAGTGTGACATGGGTGCTTAGAACGTGACGTGGGCGTGACGTGGGCGATTCCAACGTGATGTGGGACTTCGAACGTGACGTGGGCGGGATAGGGTGATTCGAAGCTGACGTGGGCGTGTCGTGGGGGCTTTGAACGTCACGTGGGCGTGACGTGGGGGTTTGAAACGTGACATGGGCGTGACCTGGGTGATTGGAACGTGACGTGGACGTGACGTGGGTGGTTTCAACGTGACGTGGGCGTCACGTGGAGGCTTCGGAGGTGACGTGGGCCTCACGTGGGGGCTTCGAAAGTGACGTGGACGTCAGGTGGGTGATTCGAAGGTGACGTGGGTGTGACGTGGGGGCTTCGAACGTGACGTGGGTGTGACGTGGGGGATTCGAACGTGACGTGGGCTTCGAACGTGACGTGGACGTGACGTGAACGATTGGAACGTGACGTGGGCGTCACGTGGGGGCATCGAACGTGACGTGGACGTGACGTGGTACTTTACATTTGACGTGGGTGTGACCTGGGTCAATCGAACGTGACGTGGGTGTGACGTGGGGGCTTCGAACGTGACGTGGGTGTGACGTGGGTGTTTCGAACCTGACGTTGGTATTTCGAACGTGACGTGGGTGTGACGTGGGTGCATCGGATGTGACGTGGGCGTAACGTGGGGTCTACGAACATTACGCGGGTGTGACGTGGATGCTTCGAATGCGACGTTGGTGTTTCGAACGTGACATGGGTGTGACGTGGGTGCTTGGAACCTGACGTGGGTGTGACGTGGGGGCATCGATCGTGACGTGGACATGACTTCGGTACTTTATACCTGATGGGGGTGTGATGTGGGTCATTCGAACGTGACGTGGGCGTGACGTGGGGGCATCGAACGTGACGTGGGTGTGACGTGGGGGCTTCGAACGTGACGTGGGCATGACGTCGGTGATTCGAACGTGACGTGGGCGTGACGTGGGGGCTTCGAACGTGACCTGGGTGTGACGTGGGGGCTTCGAACGTGACCTGGGTGTGACGTGGGGGTTCGAACCTGACGTGGGTGTGACGTGGGGGCTTCCAAAGTGACGTGGGCCTGACGTGGGTCATTTGAACGTGACGTGGGTGTGACGTGGGTGTTTCGAACGTGACGTTGTTGTTTCGAACTTGACTTCGATGTGACGTGGGTCATTCGAACATGACGTAGGTGTGACGTGGGGGCTTCGAACGTGACGTGGGCGTGACGTGGATGTTTCGAATGTGACGTTGGTGTTTCGAACGTGTCATGGGTGTGACGTGGGTGCTTTGAATGTGACGTGGGCGTAACGTGAGTGCTTCGAACGTGACGTGGGTGTGACTTCGGTACATTGAATGTGCCGTGGGCGTGACGTGCATGACTCGAACGTGACGTGGGCGTGACGTGGGGGCATCGAACGTGACGTGGGCGTGACCTAGGGGCTTCAAAAGTGACGTGGGCGTCACGTGGGGGCATCAAACGTGACGTAGGTCTGACGTGGGGGCTTCGAACGTGACGTGGGCGTGACGTGGATGCTTCGAATGTGACGTTGGTGTTTCGAACGTGACATGGGTGTGACATGGGTGCTTCGAATGTGACGTGGGCGTAACGTGGGGGCTTCGAACCTGACGTGGGTGTGACGTGGGGGCTTCGAACGTGACGTGGGCCTGACGTCAGTACTTTGAATGTGACGTGGGTGTAACGTGGGGTCATGCGAACGTGACGTGGGTGTGACGTGGGTGTTTCGAATGTTACGTGGGCTTTTCGTGGGTGATTCAAACGTGACGTGGGCGTGACGTGGGTACTTTAGATTTGACTTGGGTGTGACCTGGGTGATGCGAACGTGACGTGGACGTCACGTGGGGTCATCGAACGTGACGTGGGCGTCACGTGGGGGCTTCGAAAGTGACGTGGACGTCACGTGGGTGATTCGAAGGTGACGTGGGTGTGACGTGGGGGCTTCGAACGTGACGTGGGTGTGACGTGGGTGTTTCGAACGTGACGTGGGCGTGACGTCGGAACTTTGAATGTGACGTGGGTGTGACCTGGGTCATTGGAACCTGACGTGGGAGTGACGCGGGGGCTTCGAACGTGACGTAAGGGTGACATGGGTGCTTAGAACGTGAGGTGGGCGTGACGTGGGCGATTCCAACGTGACGTGGGGCTTCGAACGTGACGTGGGCGTGATGTGGGTGATTCGAATGTCACTTGGGCGTGACGTGGGGGCTTCGAACGTCACGTGGGCGTGACGTGGGTGCTTCGAAAATGATGTGGGCGTGACGTGGGGGCATCGAACGTGACGTGGGCGTGACCTAGGGGCTTCAAAAGTGACGTGGGCGTCACGTGGGGGCATCGAACATGACGTAGGTGTGACGTGGGTGCTTCGAACGTGACGTGGGCGTGACGTGGATGCTTCGAATGTGACGTTGGTGTTTCGAACGTGACATGGGTGTGACATGGTTGCTTCGAATGTGACATGGGCGTAACGTGGGGGCTTCGAACCTGACGTGGGTGTGACGTGGGGGCATCGAACGTGACGTGGGTGTGACGTGGGTCATTTGAACGTGACGTGGGCGTGACGTGGGTGATTCCAACGTGACGTGGGGCTTCGAACGTGACGTGGGCGTCACGTGGGTGACTCGAAGGTGACGTGGGCGTGACGTCGGTACTTTGAAAGTGACGTGGGTGTGACCTGGGTGATTACAACGTGACGTGGGAGTGACGTGGGGGCTTCAAACGTTACGTAAGGGTGACATGGGCGCTTAGAACGTGACGTGGGCGTGACGTGGGTGATTCGAATATGACGTGGGCGTGACGTGGGTGATTCGAAGGTGACGTGGGTGTGACGTGGGGGCTTCGAACGTGACGTGGGCGTGACCTAGGGGCTTCAAAAGTGACGTGGGCGTCACGTGGGGGCATCAAACGTGACGTAGGTCTGACGTGGGGGCTTCGAACGTGACGTGGGCGTGACGTGGATGCTTCGAATGTGACGTTGGTGTTTCGAACGTGACATGGGTGTGACATGGGTGCTTCGAATGTGACGTGGGCGTAACGTGGGGTCTACGAACATTACGCGGGTGTGACGTGGATGCTTCGAATGCGACGTTGGTGTTTCGAACGTGACATGGGTGTGACGTGGGTGCTTGGAACCTGACGTGGGTGTGACGTGGGGGCATCGATCGTGACGTGGACATGACGTCGGTACTTTATACCTGATGGGGGTGTGATGTGGGTCATTCGAACGTGACGTGGGCGTGACGTGGGCGCATCGAACGTGACGTGGGTGTGACGTGGGGGCTTCGAACGTGACGTGGGCATGACGTCGGTGATTCGAACGTGACGTGGGCGTGACGTGGGGGCTTCGAACGTGACCTGGGTGTGACGTGGGGGCTTCGAACGTGACCTGGGTGTGACGTGGGGGTTCGAACCTGACGTGGGTGTGACGTGGGGGCTTCCAAAGTGACGTGGGCCTGACGTGGGTCATTTGAATGTGACGTGGGTGTGACGTGGGTGTTTCGAACGTGACGTTGGTGTTTCGAACTTGACTTCGATGTGACGTGGGTCATTCGAACATGACGTAGGTGTGACGTGGGGGCTTCGAACGTGACGTGGGCGTGACGTGGATGTTTCGAATGTGACGTTGGTGTTTCGAACGTGACATGGGTGTGACGTGGGTGCTTTGAATGTGACGTGGGCGTAACGTGAGTGCTTCGAACGTGACGTGGGTGTGACTTCGGTACATTGAATGTGCCGTGGGCGTGACGTGCATGACTCGAACGTGACGTGGGCGTGACGTGGGGGCATCGAACGTGACGTGGGTCTGACGTGGGGGCTTCGAACGTGACGTGGGCGTGACGTGGATGCTTCGAATGTGACGTTGGTCTGACGTGGGTGCTTAGAACGTGACGTGGGCGTGACGTGGATGCTTCGAATGTGACGTTGGTGTTTCGAACGTGACATGGGTGTGACATGGGTGCTTCGAATGTGACGTGGGCGTAACGTGGGGGCTTCGAACCTGACGTGGGTGTGACGTGGGGGCTTCGAACGTGACGTCGGCCTGACGTCAGTACTTTGAATGGGACGTGGGTGTAACGTGGGGTCATGCGAACGTGACGTGGGTGTGACGTGGGTGTTTCGAACGTTACGTGGGCTTTTCGTGGGTGATTCAAACGTGACGTGGGCGTGACGTGGGTACTTTAGATTTGACGTGGGTGTGACCTGGGTGATGCGAACGTGACGTGGGCGTCACGTGGGGGCATCGAACGTGACGTGGGCGTCACGTGGGGGCTTCGAAAGTGACGTGGACGTCACGTGGGTGATTCCAACGTGACGTGGGCGTGACGTGGGGGCATCGAACGTGACGTGGGCGTGACGTGGGGGCTTCGAACGTGACCTTAGTGTGACGTGGGTGTTTCGAACGTGACGTGGGCGTGACGTCGGTACTTTGAATGTGACGTGGGTGTGATGTGGGTCATTCGAACGTGATGTACGTGTGACGTCTGGGCTTCCAACGTGACGTGGGTGTTTCAAAACTAACGTGGGTGTGACGTAGGGGTATCGAACGTGACGTAGGTGTTTCCAAACTGACGTGGGTGTGACGTCGGTATGTTGAATGTGACGTGGGTGTGACGTGCATGGTTCGAACGTGAGGTGGGTGTTTTAAATGTGAGCTGGGCGTCACGTGGGTCATTCGAACATGACGTAGGTGTGCCGTGGGGGCTTCGAACGTGACGTGGGCGTGACGTGGATGCTTCGAATGTGACGTTGGTGTTTCGAACGTGACATGGGTGTGACGTGGGTGCTTCGAATGTGACGTGGGCGTAACGTGGGGGCTTCGAACCTGACGGGGGTGTGACGTGGGGGCTTCGAACGTGACGTGGACGTGACGTGGTACTTTACATTTGACGTGGGCGTGACGTGGGTCAATCGAACGTGCCGTGGGCGTGCCGTGTGTGGTTCCAACGTGACGTGGGGCTTCGAACGTGACGTGGGCGTGACGTGGGTGATTCCAACGTGACGTGGGCGTGACGTGGGGGCTTCGAACGTCACGTGAGCGTCACGTGGGGGCATCGAGTTTGACATGGGCGTGACCTGGGTGATTGGAACGTGACGTGGGCGTGACGTGGGTGATTCAAACGTGACGTGGGGCTTCGAACATCACGTGGGTGTGACGTGCGGGCATCGGACGTGACGTGGGTGTGACGTGGGGGCTTCGAACGTGACGTGGGCATGACGTCGGTGATTCGAACGTGACGTGGGCATGACGTGGGTGATTCGAACGTGACGTGGGCGTGACGTGGGGGCATCGAACGTGACGTGGGCATGACGTGGGTGATTCGAAAGTGACGTGGACGTCACGTGGGTGATTCGAAGGTGACGTGGGTGTGACGTGGGGGCTTCGAACGTGACCTGGGTGTGAGGTGGGTGTTTCGAACGTGACGTGGGCGTGACGTGGCTCATTGGAACGTGACGTAGGAGTGACGCGGGGGCTTCGAACGTGACGTAAGGGTGACATGGGTGCTAAGAACGTGACGTGGGAGTGACGTGGGCGATTCCAACGTGACGTGGGGCTTCGAACGTGACGTGGGCGTGATGTGGGTGATTCGAATGTCACTTGGGCGTGACGTGGGGGCTTCGAACGTCACGTGGGCGTGACGTGGGGGCTTCGATGTTGACGTGGGCGTGACCTGGGTGATTGGAACGTGACGTGGACGTGACGTGGGTGGTTTCAACGTGACGTGAGCGTCACGTGGGGTCCTCGAACGTGACGTGGGCATGACGTCGGTACTTTGAATGTGACGTGGGTGTGACGTGGGTGATTGGAACGTGACGTGGGTGTGACGTGGGGGCTTCGAACGTGACGTGGGGGTGACGTGGGTGTTTCGAACCTGACGTTGGTATTTCGAACGTGACGTGGGTGTGACGCGGGTGCATCGGACGTGACGTGGGCATAACGTGGGGGCTACGAACATTACGCGGGTGTGACGTGGATGCTTCGAATGCGACGTTGGTGTTTCGAACGTGACATGGGTGTGACGTGGGTGCTTGGAACGTGACGTGGGAGTCACGTGGGGGCTTCGAACATGACGTGGGTGTGACGTGGGGGCATCGATCGTGACGTGGACGTGACGTCGGTACTTTATACCTGATGGGGGTGTGACGTGGGTCATTCGAACGTGACGTGGGCGTGACGTGGGGGCTTCGAACGAGACGTGGGCGTGACGTGGGTGTTTCGAACGTGACGTGGGCGTGACGTCGGTGCTTTGAATGTGACGTGGGTGTGACGTGGGTCATTCGAACGTGATGTACGTGTGACGTGGGTACTTCGAACGTGACGTGGGTGTTTCAAAACTAACGTGGGTGTGACGTAGGGGTATCGAACGTGACGTAGGTGTTTCCAAACTGACGTGGGCGTGACGTGAATGCTTCGAATGTGACGTTGGTGTTTCGAACGTGACATGGGTGTGACATGGGTGCATCGAATGTGACGTGGGCGTAACGTGGGGGCTTCGAACCTGACGTGGGTGTGACGTGAGGGCTTCGAATGTGACGTGGGCGTAACGTGGGGGCTTCGAACCTGACGTGGGTGTGACGTGGGGGCTTCGAACGTGACGTGGGCCTGACGTCAGTACATTGAATGTGACGTGGGTGTAACGTGGGGTCATGCGAACGTGACGTGGGCGTGACGTGGGCGATTCCAACGTGACGTGGGGCTTCGAACGTGACGTGGGCGTGATGTGGGTGATTCGAATGTCACTTGGGCGTGACGTGGGGGCTTCGATGTTGACGTGGGCGTGACCTGGGTGATTGGAACGTGACGTGGACGTGACGTGGGTGGTTTCAACGTGACGTGAGCGTCACGTGGGGTCCTCGAACGTGACTTGGGCGTCACGTGGGGTCTTCGAAAGTGACGTGGGCATGACTGGGTGATTCGAAGGTGACGTGGGTGTGACGTGGGGGCTTCGAACGTGACGTGGGCGTGACGTCGGAACTTTGAATGTGACGTGGGTGTGACCTGGGTCATTGGAACGTGACGTGGGAGTGACGTGGGGGCTTCGAACGTGACATAAGGGTGACATGGGTGCTTAGAACGTGACGTGGGCGTGATGCGGGTGATTCCAACGTGACGTGGGGCTTCGAATGTGACATGGGCGTGAGGTGGGTGATTGGAACGTGACGTTGGTGTTTCCAACGTGACGTGGGTGTGACGTGGGGGCTTCGAACGTGACGTGGGCATGACGTGGGTGATTCGAAAGTGACGTGGGCGTGACGTCGGTACTTTGAAAGTGACGTGGCTGTGACCTGGCGGCTTCAAACGTGACGTAAGGGCGACCTAGGTGCTTAGAACGTGACGTGGGCGTGACGTGGGTGATTCCAACGTGACGTGGGGGCTTCGATCGTGACATGGGCATGACGTGGGTGATTCGAAAGTGACGTGGGCGTCACGTGGGAGTTTCGATCATGACGTGGGCGTGACGTGTGTGGTTTCAACGTGACGTGGGTGTCACGTGGGGCATCGAACGTGACGTGGACGTGACGTCGGTACTTTCAATTTGAGGTTGGTGTGACCTGGGTCATTCGAACGTGACGTACATGTGACGTGGGTGATTCCAACGTGACGTGGGGCTTCGAACGTGACGTGGGCGTGACGTGGGTGATTGGAATGTGACGTTGGTGTTTCGAACTTGACTTCGGTGTGACGTGGGTGCTTCGGACCTGACGTGGGCGTCACGTGGGGGCTTCGAACGTGACGTGGATGTGAGGTGGGTGCTTCGGACGTGACGTGGGCGTGACGTGGGGGCTTCGAAAATGATGTGGGTGTGACGTGGGGGCATCGAACGTGACGTGGGCGTGACGTGGGAGTTTCGAACGTGACGTGGACGTGACGTGGTACTTTACATTTGACGTGGGTGTGACCTGGGTCAATCGAACGTGACGTGGGTGTGACGTGGGGGCTTCGAATGTGACGTGGGCGTGACGTGGGTGATTCGAATGTGACGTGGGCGTGACGTGGGGGCTTCGAACGTGACTTGGGTGTGACCTGGGTGATTGGAACGTGACGTGGGTGTGACGTGGGGGCTACGAACATTACGCAGGTGTGACGTTGTTGCTTTGAATGCGACGTTGGTGTTTCGAAGGTTACGTGGGCGTGACCTGGGTGCTTGGAACGTGACGTGGGCGTCACGTGGGGGCTTCGAACATGACGTGGGTGTGACGTGGGGGCATCGATCGTGACGTGGACGTGACGTCGGTACTTTTACCTGATGGGGGTGTGACGTGGGCCATTCGAACGTGACGTGGGTGTGACGTGGGGGCTTCGAACGTGACGTGGGCGTGACGTGGGGGCATCGAACGTGACGTGGGTGTGACGTGGGGGCTTGGAACGTGACGTGTGCATGACGTCGGTGATTCGAACCTGACGTGGGCATGACGTGGGGGCATCGAACGTGACGTGGGCGTGACGTGGGGGCTTCGAACGTGACCTGGGTGTGACGTGGGTGTTTCGAACGTGACGTGGGCGTGACGTCGGTACTTTGAATGTGACGTGGGTGTGACGTGGGTCATTCGAACGTGATGTACGTGTGACGTGGGGGCTTCGAACGTCACGTGAGCGTCACGTGGAGGCATCGAGTTTGACATGGGCGTGACCTGGGTGATTGGAACGTGACGTGGGCGTGACGTGGGTGATTCCAACGTGACGTGGGGCTTCGAACATGACGTGGGCGTGACGTGGGGGCTTCGAAAGTGACGTGGGCATGACGTGGGTGATTCGAAGGTGACATGGGTGTGACGTGGGGGCTTCGAACGTGACCTGGGTGTGACGTGGGGGCTTCGAACGTGACGTGGGCGTGACGTCGGAACTTTGAATGTGACGTGGGTGTGACCTGGGTCATTGGAACGTGACGTGGGAGTGACGCGGGGGCTTCGAACGTGACGTAAGGGTGACATGGGTGCTTAGAACGTGACGTGGGCGTGATGCGGGTGATTCCAACGTGACGTGAGGCTTCGAATGTGACGTGGGCGTGACGTGGGTGATTGGAACGTGACGTGGGGCTTCGAATGTGACGTGGGTGTGACGTGGGTCATTCGAACGTGATGTACGCGTGACGTGTGGGCTTCGAACGTGACGTGGGTGTTTCAAAACCAACGTGGGTGTGACGTGGGGTATCGAACGTGACGTAGGTGTTTCCAAACTGACGTAGGTGTGAAGTCAGTACGTTGAGTGTGACGTGGGTGTGACGTGCATGGTTCGAACGTGAGGTGGGTGTTTTAAATCTGAGCTGGGCGTGACGTGGGTCATTCGAACGTGACTTAGGTGTGACGTGGGGGCATCGAACGTGACATGGGCGTGATGTGGATGTTTCGAATGTGACGTTGGTGTTTCGAACGTGACATGCGTGTGACGTGGGTGCTTTGAATGTGACGTGGGCGTAACGTGGGTGCTTCGAACGTGACGTGGGTGTGACGTCGGTACTTTGAATGTGCCGTGGGTGTGACGTGCATGACTCAAACGTGACGTGGGCGTGACGTGGGGGCTTCGAAGTTGACGTGGGCCAGACCTGGGTTATGCGAACGTGACGTGGGTGTGACGTGGGGGCATCGAACGTGACGTGGGCGTGACGTAGGGGCTTCAATAGTGATGTGGGCGTCACGTGGGGGCTTCGAATGTGACGTTGGTGTTTCGAATATGACATGGGCGTATCGTGGGGGCTTTGAACGTTACGTGGGTGTGACATGGGGGCTTCGAACGTCACGTGGGTGTGACGTGGCTGTTTCGAACGTGACGTGGGCGTGACGTCGGTGCTTTGAATGTGACGTGGGTGTGACGTGCATGACACGAACGTGACGTGGGCGTGATGTGGGGGCTTCGAACGTGACGTGGGCGTGACGTGGGGGCATCGAACGTGACGTGGGCAAGACGTGGGAGCTTGGAAAGTGACGTGGGCGTCACGTGGGTGATTCGAAGGTGACGTGGGCGTGACGTGGGGGCTTCGAACGTGACCTGGGTGTGAGGTGGGTGTTTCGAACGTGACGTGGGCGTGACGTCGGAACTTTGAATGTGACGTGGGTGTGACCTGGGTCATTGGAACGTGACGTGGGAGTGACGTGGGGGCTTCGAACGTGACAAAAGGGTGACATGGGTGCTTAGAACGTGACGTGGGCGTGACGTGGGCGATTCCAACGTGACGTGGGGCTTCGAACGTGACGTGGGCGGGAGGTGGGTGATTCGAATGTCACTTGGGCGTGACGTGGGGGCTTCGAACGTCCCGTGCGCGTGACGTGGGGGCTTCGATGTTGACGTGGGCGTGACCTGGGTGATTGGAACGTGACGTGGACGTGACGTGGGTGGTTTCAACGTGACGTGAGCGTCACGTGGGGTCCTCGAACGTGACTTGGGCGTCACGTGGGGTCTTCGAAAGTGACGTGGGCATGGCGTGGGTGATTCGAAGGTGACGTGGGTGTGACGTGGGGCTTCGAACGTGACGTGGGTGTGACGTCGGAAGTTTGAATGTGACGTGGGTGTGACCTGGGTCAATCGAACGTGACGTGGGTGTGACCTGGGGGCTTCGAACGTGACATAAGGGCGACATGGGTGCTTAGATCGTGACGTGGGCGTCACGTGGGTGATTCCAACGTGACGTGGGGGCTTCGAACGTGACATGGGCGTGAGGTGGGTGATTGGAACGTGACGTGGGCGTGACGTCGGTACTTTGAAAGTGACGTGGGCGTGACCTGGGTGATTGGAACGTGACGTGGGAGTGACGTGGGGGCTTCAAACGTGACGTAAGGGTGACATGGGTGCTTAGAACGTCACGTGGGAGTGACGTGGGTGATTCCAACGTGACGTGGGCTTCGAACGTGACGTGGGCGTGATGTGGGTGATTCGAATGTCACTTGGGCGTGACGTGGGGGCTTCGAACGTCACGTGGGCGTGACGTGGGTGATTCGAACGTGACCTAAGGGCGACATAGGTGCTTCGAACGTGACGTGGGCATGACGTGGGTGTTTCGAACGTGACGTGGGGGCTTCGAACGTGACGTGGGTGTGACGCGGGGGCTTCGAACGTGACGTGGGCATGACGCGGGTGATTCGAAAGTGACGTGGGCGTCACGTGGGAGTTTCGATCATGACGTGGGCGTGACGTGTGTGGTTTCAACGTGACGTGGGTGTCACGTGGGGCATCGAAAGTGACGTGGACGTGACGTCGGTACTTTCAATTTGAGGTTGGTGTGACCTAGGTCATTCGAACGTGACGTACATGTGACGTGGGTGATTCCAACGTGACGCGGGGCTTCGAACGTGACGTGGGAGTGACGTGGGTGATTCCAACGTGACGTGGGGCTTCGAACGTGACGTGGGCGTGACGTGGGTGATTCGAATGTGACGTGGGCGTGACGTGGGGGCTTCGAACGTCACGTGAGTGCCACGTGGGGGCATCGAAGTTGACGTGGGCGTGACCTGGGTGATTGGAACGTGACGTGGGTGTGACGTGGGGGCTTCGAACATGACGTGGATGTGAGGTGGGTGCTTCGGACGTGACGTGGGCATGACGTGGGGGCTTCGAAAATGATGTGGGTGTGACGTGGGTGCATCGAACGTGACGTGGGCGTGACGTGGGAGTTTCGAACGTGACGTGGACGTGACGTGGTACTTTACATTTGACGTGGGTGTGACGTGGGTCAATCGAACGTGACGTGGGCGTGACGTAGGGGCATCGAACGTGACGTGGGTGTGACGTGGGTGTTTCGAATGTGACGTGGGCATGACGTCGGTGATTCGAACGTGACGTGGGCATGACGTCGGTGATTCGAAGGTGACGTGGGTGTGACGTGGGGGCATCGAACGTGACCTGGGTGTGACGTGGGTGTTTCGAACGTGACGTGGGCGTGACGTCGGTACTTTGAATGTGACGTGGGTGTGACGTGGGTCATTCGAACGTGATGTACGTGTGACGTGTGGGCTTCGAACGTGACGTGGGAGTCACGTGGGGGCTTCAAAAGTGACGTGGGCGTGACGTCGGTACTTTGAAAGTGACGTGGGTGTGACCTGGGGGCTTCGAACGTGACGTAAGGGCGACATGGGTGCTTCGAACGTGACGTGGGCGTCACGTGGGTGATTCCAACGTGACGTGGGGGCTTCGAACGTGACGTGGGCGTGACGTGGGTGTTTCGAGCGTGACGTGGGCATGACGTCGGTACTTTGAAAGTGACGTGGGTGTGACCTGGGTCATTTGATCGTGACGTGGGAGTGACGTGGGGGCATCGAACGTGACATAAGGGTGACATGGGTGCTTAGAACGTGACGTGGGCGTGATGCGGGTGATTCCAACGTGACGTGGGGCTTCGAATGTGACATGGGCGTGAGGTGGGTGATTGGAACGTGACGTTGGTGTTTCCAACGTGACGTGGGTGTGACGTGGGGGCTTCGAACGTGACGTGGGCATGACGTGGGTGCTTCGAACGTGACGTGGGCGTCACGTGGGGGCTTCGAACATGACGTGGATGTGAGGTGGGTGCTTCGGACGTGACGTGGGCATGACGTGGGGGCTTCGAAAATGATGTGGGTGTGACGTGGGGGCATCGAACGTGACGTGGGCGTGACGTGGGAGTTTCGAACGTGACGTGGACGTGACGTGGTACTTTACATTTGACGTGGGTGTGACCTGGGTCAATCGAACGTGACGTGGGTGTGACGTGGGGGCTTCGAATGTGACGTGGGCGTGACGTGGGTGATTCGAATGTGACGTGGGCGTGACGTGGGGGCTTCGAACGTGACTTGGGTGTGACCTGGGTGATTGGAACGTGACGTGGGTGTGACGTGGGGGCTACGAACATTACGCAGGTGTGACGTGGTTGCTTTGAATGCGACGTTGGTGTTTCGAAGGTTACGTGGGCGTGACCTGGGTGCTTGGAACGTGACGTGGGCGTCACGTGGGGGCTTCGAACATGACGTGGGTGTGACGTGGGGGCATCGATCGTGACGTGGACGTGACGTCGGTACTTTTACCTGATGGGGGTGTGACGTGGGCCATTCGAACGTGACGTGGGTGTGACGTGGGGGCTTCGAACGTGACGTGGGCGTGACGTGGGGGCATCGAACGTGACGTGGGTGTGACGTGGGGGCTTGGAACGTGACGTGTGCATGACGTCGGTGATTCGAACCTGACGTGGGCATGACGTGGGGGCATCGAACGTGACGTGGGCGTGACGTGGGGGCTTCGAACGTGACCTGGGTGTGACGTGGGTGTTTCGAACGTGACGTGGGCGTGACGTCGGTACTTTGAATGTGACGTGGGTGTGACGTGGGTCATTCGAACGTGATGTACGTGTGACGTGGGGGCTTCGAACGTCACGTGAGCGTCACGTGGAGGCATCGAGTTTGACATGGGCGTGACCTGGGTGATTGGAACGTGACGTGGGCGTGACGTGGGTGATTCCAACGTGACGTGGGGCTTCGAACATGACGTGGGCGTGACGTGGGGGCTTCGAAAGTGACGTGGGCATGACGTGGGTGATTCGAAGGTGACATGGGTGTGACGTGGGGGCTTCGAACGTGACCTGGGTGTGACGTGGGGGCTTCGAACGTGACGTGGGCGTGACGTCGGAACTTTGAATGTGACGTGGGTGTGACCTGGGTCATTGGAACGTGACGTGGGAGTGACGCGGGGGCTTCGAACGTGACGTAAGGGTGACATGGGTGCTTAGAACGTGACGTGGGCGTGATGCGGGTGATTCCAACGTGACGTGAGGCTTCGAATGTGACGTGGGCGTGACGTGGGTGATTGGAACGTGACGTGGGGCTTCGAATGTGACGTGGGTGTGACGTGGGTCATTCGAACGTGATGTACGCGTGACGTGTGGGCTTCGAACGTGACGTGGGTGTTTCAAAACCAACGTGGGTGTGACGTGGGGTATCGAACGTGACGTAGGTGTTTCCAAACTGACGTAGGTGTGACGTCAGTACGTTGAGTGTGACGTGGGTGTGACGTGCATGGTTCGAACGTGAGGTGGGTGTTTTAAATCTGAGCTGGGCGTGACGTGGGTCATTCGAACGTGACTTAGGTGTGACGTGGGGGCATCGAACGTGACATGGGCGTGATGTGGATGTTTCGAATGTGACGTTGGTGTTTCGAACGTGACATGCGTGTGACGTGGGTGCTTTGAATGTGACGTGGGCGTAACGTGGGTGCTTCGAACGTGACGTGGGTGTGACGTCGGTACTTTGAATGTGCCGTGGGTGTGACGTGCATGACTCAAACGTGACGTGGGCGTGACGTGGGGGCTTCGAAGTTGACGTGGGCCAGACCTGGGTTATGCGAACGTGACGTGGGTGTGACGTGGGGGCATCGAACGTGACGTGGGCGTGACGTAGGGGCTTCAATAGTGATGTGGGCGTCACGTGGGGGCTTCGAATGTGACGTTGGTGTTTCGAATATGACATGGGCGTATCGTGGGGGCTTCGAACGGGATGTGGGTGTGACGTGGGGGCTTTGAACGTTACGTGGGTGTGACATGGGGGCTTCGAACGTCACGTGGGTGTGACGTGGCTGTTTCGAACGTGACGTGGGCGTGACGTCGGTGCTTTGAATGTGACGTGGGTGTGACGTGCATGACACGAACGTGACGTGGGCGTGATGTGGGGGCTTCGAACGTGACGTGGGCGTGACGTGGGGGCATCGAACGTGACGTGGGCAAGACGTGGGAGCTTGGAAAGTGACGTGGGCGTCACGTGGGTGATTCGAAGGTGACGTGGGCGTGACGTGGGGGCTTCGAACGTGACCTGGGTGTGAGGTGGGTGTTTCGAACGTGACGTGGGCGTGACGTCGGAACTTTGAATGTGACGTGGGTGTGACCTGGGTCATTGGAACGTGACGTGGGAGTGACGTGGGGGCTTCGAACGTGACAAAAGGGTGACATGGGTGCTTAGAACGTGACGTGGGCGTGACGTGGGTGATTCCAACGTGACGTGGGGCTTCGAACGTGACGTGGGCGGGAGGTGGGTGATTCGAATGTCACTTGGGCGTGACGTGGGGGCTTCGAACGTCCCGTGCGCGTGACGTGGGGGCTTCGATGTTGACGTGGGCGTGACCTGGGTGATTGGAACGTGACGTGGACGTGACGTGGGTGGTTTCAACGTGACGTGAGCGTCACGTGGGGTCCTCGAACGTGACTTGGGCGTCACGTGGGGTCTTCGAAAGTGACGTGGGCATGGCGTGGGTGATTCGAAGGTGACGTGGGTGTGACGTGGGGCTTCGAACGTGACGTGGGTGTGACGTCGGAAGTTTGAATGTGACGTGGGTGTGACCTGGGTCAATCGAACGTGACGTGGGTGTGACCTGGGGGCTTCGAACGTGACATAAGGGCGACATGGGTGCTTAGATCGTGACGTGGGCGTCACGTGGGTGATTCCAACGTGACGTGGGGGCTTCGAACGTGACATGGGCGTGAGGTGGGTGATTGGAACGTGACGTGGGCGTGACGTCGGTACTTTGAAAGTGACGTGGGCGTGACCTGGGTGATTGGAACGTGACGTGGGAGTGACGTGGGGGCTTCAAACGTGACGTAAGGGTGACATGGGTGCTTAGAACGTCACGTGGGAGTGACGTGGGTGATTCCAACGTGACGTGGGCTTCGAACGTGACGTGGGCGTGATGTGGGTGATTCGAATGTCACTTGGGCGTGACGTGGGGGCTTCGAACGTCACGTGGGCGTGACGTGGGTGATTCGAACGTGACCTAAGGGCGACATAGGTGCTTCGAACGTGACGTGGGCATGACGTGGGTGTTTCGAACGTGACGTGGGGGCTTCGAACGTGACGTGGGTGTGACGTGGGGGCTTCGAACGTGACGTGGGCGTGACGTCGGAACTTTGAATGTGACGTGGGTGTGACCTGGGTCATTGGAACGTGACGTGGGAGTGACGCGGGGGCTTCGAACGTGACGTAAGGGTGACATGGGTGCTTAGAACGTGACGTGGGCGTGATGCGGGTGATTCCAACGTGACGTGAGGCTTCGAATGTGACGTGGGCGTGACGTGGGTGATTGGAACGTGACGTGGGGCTTCGAATGTGACGTGGGTGTGACGTGGGTCATTCGAACGTGATGTACGCGTGACGTGTGGGCTTCGAACGTGACGTGGGTGTTTCAAAACCAACGTGGGTGTGACGTGGGGTATCGAACGTGACGTAGGTGTTTCCAAACTGACGTAGGTGTGACGTCAGTACGTTGAGTGTGACGTGGGTGTGACGTGCATGGTTCGAACGTGAGGTGGGTGTTTTAAATCTGAGCTGGGCGTGACGTGGGTCATTCGAACGTGACTTAGGTGTGACGTGGGGGCATCGAACGTGACATGGGCGTGATGTGGATGTTTCGAATGTGACGTTGGTGTTTCGAACGTGACATGCGTGTGACGTGGGTGCTTTGAATGTGACGTGGGCGTAACGTGGGTGCTTCGAACGTGACGTGGGTGTGACGTCGGTACTTTGAATGTGCCGTGGGTGTGACGTGCATGACTCAAACGTGACGTGGGCGTGACGTGGGGGCTTCGAAGTTGACGTGGGCCAGACCTGGGTTATGCGAACGTGACGTGGGTGTGACGTGGGGGCATCGAACGTGACGTGGGCGTGACGTAGGGGCTTCAATAGTGATGTGGGCGTCACGTGGGGGCTTCGAATGTGACGTTGGTGTTTCGAATATGACATGGGCGTATCGTGGGGGCTTCGAACGGGATGTGGGTGTGACGTGGGGGCTTTGAACGTTACGTGGGTGTGACATGGGGGCTTCGAACGTCACGTGGGTGTGACGTGGCTGTTTCGAACGTGACGTGGGCGTGACGTCGGTGCTTTGAATGTGACGTGGGTGTGACGTGCATGACACGAACGTGACGTGGGCGTGATGTGGGGGCTTCGAACGTGACGTGGGCGTGACGTGGGGGCATCGAACGTGACGTGGGCAAGACGTGGGAGCTTGGAAAGTGACGTGGGCGTCACGTGGGTGATTCGAAGGTGACGTGGGCGTGACGTGGGGGCTTCGAACGTGACCTGGGTGTGAGGTGGGTGTTTCGAACGTGACGTGGGCGTGACGTCGGAACTTTGAATGTGACGTGGGTGTGACCTGGGTCATTGGAACGTGACGTGGGAGTGACGTGGGGGCTTCGAACGTGACAAAAGGGTGACATGGGTGCTTAGAACGTGACGTGGGCGTGACGTGGGTGATTCCAACGTGACGTGGGGCTTCGAACGTGACGTGGGCGGGAGGTGGGTGATTCGAATGTCACTTGGGCGTGACGTGGGGGCTTCGAACGTCCCGTGCGCGTGACGTGGGGGCTTCGATGTTGACGTGGGCGTGACCTGGGTGATTGGAACGTGACGTGGACGTGACGTGGGTGGTTTCAACGTGACGTGAGCGTCACGTGGGGTCCTCGAACGTGACTTGGGCGTCACGTGGGGTCTTCGAAAGTGACGTGGGCATGGCGTGGGTGATTCGAAGGTGACGTGGGTGTGACGTGGGGCTTCGAACGTGACGTGGGTGTGACGTCGGAAGTTTGAATGTGACGTGGGTGTGACCTGGGTCAATCGAACGTGACGTGGGTGTGACCTGGGGGCTTCGAACGTGACATAAGGGCGACATGGGTGCTTAGATCGTGACGTGGGCGTCACGTGGGTGATTCCAACGTGACGTGGGGGCTTCGAACGTGACATGGGCGTGAGGTGGGTGATTGGAACGTGACGTGGGCGTGACGTCGGTACTTTGAAAGTGACGTGGGCGTGACCTGGGTGATTGGAACGTGACGTGGGAGTGACGTGGGGGCTTCAAACGTGACGTAAGGGTGACATGGGTGCTTAGAACGTCACGTGGGAGTGACGTGGGTGATTCCAACGTGACGTGGGCTTCGAACGTGACGTGGGCGTGATGTGGGTGATTCGAATGTCACTTGGGCGTGACGTGGGGGCTTCGAACGTCACGTGGGCGTGACGTGGGTGATTCGAACGTGACCTAAGGGCGACATAGGTGCTTCGAACGTGACGTGGGCATGACGTGGGTGTTTCGAACGTGACGTGGGGGCTTCGAACGTGACGTGGGTGTGACGCGGGGGCTTCGAACGTGACGTGGGCATGACGCGGGTGATTCGAAAGTGACGTGGGCGTCACGTGGGAGTTTCGATCATGACGTGGGCGTGACGTGTGTGGTTTCAACGTGACGTGGGTGTCACGTGGGGCATCGAACGTGACGTGGACGTGACGTCGGTACTTTCAATTTGAGGTTGGTGTGACCTGGGTCATTCGAACGTGACGTACATGTGACGTGGGTGATTCCAACGTGACGCGGGGCTTCGAACGTGACGTGGGAGTGACGTGGGTGATTCCAACGTGACGTGGGGCTTCGAACGTGACGTGGGCGTGACGTGGGTGATTCGAATGTGACGTGGGCGTGACGTGGGGGCTTCGAACGTCACGTGAGTGCCACGTGGGGGCATCGAAGTTGACGTGGGCGTGACCTGGGTGATTGGAACGTGACGTGGGTGTGACGTGGGGGCTTCGAACATGACGTGGATGTGAGGTGGGTGCTTCGGACGTGACGTGGGCATGACGTGGGGGCTTCGAAAATGATGTGGGTGTGACGTGGGTGCATCGAACGTGACGTGGGCGTGACGTGGGAGTTTCGAACGTGACGTGGACGTGACGTGGTACTTTACATTTGACGTGGGTGTGACGTGGGTCAATCGAACGTGACGTGGGCGTGACGTAGGGGCATCGAACGTGACGTGGGTGTGACGTGGGTGTTTCGAATGTGACGTGGGCATGACGTCGGTGATTCGAACGTGACGTGGGCATGACGTCGGTGATTCGAAGGTGACGTGGGTGTGACGTGGGGGCATCGAACGTGACCTGGGTGTGACGTGGGTGTTTCGAACGTGACGTGGGCGTGACGTCGGTACTTTGAATGTGACGTGGGTGTGACGTGGGTCATTCGAACGTGATGTACGTGTGACGTGTGGGCTTCGAACGTGACGTGGGAGTCACGTGGGGGCTTCAAAAGTGACGTGGGCGTGACGTCGGTACTTTGAAAGTGACGTGGGTGTGACCTGGGGGCTTCGAACGTGACGTAAGGGCGACATGGGTGCTTCGAACGTGACGTGGGCGTCACGTGGGTGATTCCAACGTGACGTGGGGGCTTCGAACGTGACGTGGGCGTGACGTGGGTGTTTCGAGCGTGACGTGGGCATGACGTCGGTACTTTGAAAGTGACGTGGGTGTGACCTGGGTCATTTGATCGTGACGTGGGAGTGACGTGGGGGCTTCAAACGTGACGTAAGGGTGACATGGGTGCTTAGAACGTGACGTGGGCGTGACGTGGGGGATTCCAACGTGACGTGAGGCTTCGAACGTGACGTGGGCTTGACGTGGGTGATTGGTAGGTGACGTGGGCGTGAGGTGGGGGCTTCGAACGTGACGTGGGCGTGACGTGGGTGCTTCGAACGTCACGTGGGCGTGACTCGGGGGCTTCGATCGTGACGTGGGCGTGACCTGGGTGATTGGAACGTGACGTGGACGTGACGTGGGTGGTTTCAACGTGACGTGGGTGTCACGTGGGGCATCGATCGTGACGTGGGCGTGACGTGTGTGGTTTCAACGTGACGTGGGCGTCACGGGTGGGCTTCGAACGTGACGTGGGCATGACGTGGGTGATTCGAAGGTGACGTGGGCGTGACGTGGGGGCATGGAACGTGACGTGGGTGTGAGGTGGGTGATTCCAACGTGACGTGGGCGTGACGTCGGTACTTTCAATGTGACGTGGGTGTGACCTGGGTGATTGGAACGTGACGTGGGAGTGACGTGGGGGCTTCGAACGTGACATATGGGTGACATGGGTGCTTAGAACGTGACGTGGGCGTGATGCGGGTGATTCCAACGTGACGTGGGGCTTCGAATGTGACGTGGGCGTGAGGTGGGTGATTGGAACGTGACGTGGGCGTGACGTCGGTACTTTGAAAGTGACGTGGGTGTGACCTGGCGGCTTCGAACGTGACGTAAGGGCGACATAGGTGCTTAGAACGTGACGTGGGCGTGACGTGGGTGCTTCCAACGTGACGTGGGTGATTCGGAAGTGACGTGGGCGTCACGTGGGAGTTTCGATCATGACGTGGGCGTGACGTGTGTGGTTTCAAGGTGACGTGGGTGTCACGTGGGGCATCGAACGTGACGTGGACGTGACTCGGTACTTTCAATTTGAGGTTGGTGTGACCTGGGTCATTCGAACGTGACGTACATGTGACGTGAGTTATTCCAACGTGACGTGGGGCTTCGAATGTGACGTGGGTGTGACCTGGGTGATTGGAACGTGACGTGGGTGTGACGTGGGGGATTCCAACGTGACGTGGGTGTGACGTGGGTGTTTCGAACGTGATGTTGGTGTTTCGAACTTGACTTCGGTGTGACGTGGGTGCTTCGGACCTGACGTGGGCGTAACGTGGGGGATTCGAACATGACGCGGGAGTGACGTGGATGCTTCGAATGTGACATTGGTGTTTCGAACGTGACGTGGGCGTGACGTCGGTGCTTCGAACGTGACGTGGGCGTCACGTGGGGGCTTCGAACATGACGTGGATGTGAGGTGGGTGCTTCGGACGTGACGTGGGCGTGACGTGGGGGCTTCGAAAATGATGTGGGTGTGACGTGGGGGCATCGAACGTGACGTGGGCGTGACGTGGGTGTTACGAACGTGACGTGGACGTGACGTGGTACTTTACATTTGACGTGGGTGTGACCTGGGTCAATCGAACGTGACGTGGGTGTGACGTGGGGGCTTCGAATGTGACGTGGGCGTGACGTGGGTGATTCGAATGTGACGTGGGCGTGACGTGGGGGCTTCGAACGTGACAAAAGGGTGACATGGGTGCTTAGAACTTGACGTGGGCGTGACGTGGGCGATTCCAACGTGACGTGGGGCTTCGAACGTGACGTGGGCGTGACGTGGGTGATTGGAACGTGACGTGGGTGTGACGTGGGGGCTTCGGAGGTGACGTGGGCCTCACGTGGGGGCTTCGAAAGTGACGTGGGCATGGCGTGGGTGATTCGAAGGTGACGTGGGTGTGACGTGGGGGCATGGAACGTGACGTGGGCGTGACGTCGGAACTTTGAATGTGACGTGGGTGTCACCTGGGTCATTTGATCGTGACGTGGGCGTGACGTGGGGGCTTCAAACGTCACGTGGGCGTGACCTGGGTGATTGGAACGTGACGTGGACGTGACGTGGGTGGTTTCAACGTGACGTGGGCGTCACGTGGGGGCTTCGGAGGTGACGTGTGCCTCACGTGGGGGCTTCTAAAGTGACGTGGGCATGGCGTGGGTGATTCGAAGGTGACGTGGGTGTGACGTGGGGGCTTCGAAAGTGACGTGGGCGTGACGTGGGTGATTCGAACGTGACGTGGGCGTGACGTCGGAACTTTGAATGTGACGTGGGTGTGACCTGGGTCATTGGAACGTGACGTGGGAGTGACGTGGGGGCATCGAACGTGACGTAAGGGTGACATGGGTGCTTAGAACGTGACGTGGGCGTGACGTGGGGGCTTCAAACGTGACGTGGGGCTTCGAACGTGACGTGGGCGTGACGTGGGTGATTGGAACGTGACGTGGGCGTGACGTCGGTACTTTGAAAGTGACGTGGGAGTGACGTGGGGGCTTCAAACGTGACGTAAGGGTGACATGGGTGCTTAGAACGTGACGTGGGTGTGACGTGGGTGATTCCAACGTGACGTGGGGCTTCGAATGTGACGTGGGCGTGAGGTGGGTGATTGGAACGTGACGTGGGCGTGACGTCGGTACTTTGAACGTGACGTGGGTGTGACCTGGCGGCTTCGAACGTGACGTAAGGGCGACATACGTGCTTAGAACGTGACGTGGGCGTGACGTGGGTGCTTCCAACGTGACGTGGGTGATTCGAAAGTGACGTGGGCGTCACGTGGGAGTTTCGATCATGACGTGGGCGTGACGTGTGTGGTTTCAACGTGACGTGGGTGTCACGTGGGGCATCGAACGTGACGTGGACGTGACGTCGGTACTTTCAATTTGAGGTTGGTGTGACCTGGGTCATTCGAACGTGACGTACATGTGACGTGGGTGATTCCAACGTGACGTGGGGCATCGAACGTGACGTGGGTGTGACCTGGGTGATTGGAACGTGACGTGGGTGCGACGTGGGGGCTTCGAATGTGACGTGGGCGTGACGTGGGTGATTCGAATGTGACTTGGGCGTGACGTGGGGGCTTCGAACGTCACGTGGGCGTGACGTGGGGGCTTCGATGTTGACGTGGGCGTGACCTGGGTGATTGGAACGTGACGTGGACGTGACGTGGGTGGTTTCAACGTGACGTGAGCGTCACGTGGCGTCCTCGAACGTGACTTGGGCGTCACGTGGGGTCTTCGAAAGTGACGTGGGCATGACGTGGGTGATTCGAAGGTGACGTGGGTGTGACGTGGGTGCTTCGAACGTGACGTGGGCGTGACGTCGGAACTTTGAATGTGACGTGGGTGTGACATGGGGGCTTCGAACGTGACGTGGGAGTGACGTGGGGGCATCGAACGTGACAAAAGGGTGACATGGGTGCTTAGAACGTGACGTGGGCGTGATGCGGGTGATTCCAACGTGACGTGGGCTTCGAATGTGACGTGGGCGTGACGTCGGTACTTTCAATGTGACGTGGGTGTGACCTGGGGGCTTCGAACGTGACGTAAGGGCGACATGGGTGCTTAGAACGTGACGTGGGCGTCACGTGGGTGATTCCAACGTGACGTGGGAGCTTCGAACGTGACATGGGCGTGACGTGGGTGATTCGAACGTGACGTGGGCGTGACATCGGTACTTTGAAAGTGACGTGGGTGTGACCTGGGTGATTGGAACGTGATGTGGGAGTGACGTGGGGGCTTCAAACGTGACGTAAGGGTGACATGGGTGCTTAGAACGTCACGTGGGAGTGACGTGGGTGATTCCAACGTGACGTGGGCTTCGAACGTGACGTGGGCGTGATGTGGGTGATTCGAATGTCACTTGGGGGTGACGTGGGTGCTTCGAACGTCACGTGGGCGTGACGTGGGGGCTTCGAACGTCACGTGAGCGTGACCTGGGTGATTGGACCGTGACGTGGACGTGACGTGGGTGGTTTCAACGTGACGTGAGCGTCACGTGGGGTCTTCGAAAGTGACGTGGGCATGACGTGGGTGATTCGAAGGTGACGTGGGCGTGACATGGGGGCATCGAACGTGACATAAGGGTGACATGGGTGCTTAGAACGTGACGTGGGCGTGATGCAGGTGATTCCAACGTGACGTGGGGCTTCGAATGTGATGTGGGCGTGACGTGGGTGATTGGAACGTGACGTGGGCGTGACGTCGGTACTTTGAAAGTGACGTGGCTGTGACCTGGCGGCTTCGAACGTGACGTAAGGGTGACATGGGTGCTTAGAACGTGACGTGGGCGTGACGTGGGTGATTCCAACGTCATGTGGGGGCTTCGAACGTGACGTGGGCGTGACGTGGGTGATTCGAGCGTGACGTGGGCGTGACGTCGGTACTTTGAAAGTGACGTGGGTGTGACCTGGGTCATTTGAACGTGACGTGGGAGTGACGTGGGGGCTTCAAACGTGACGTAAGGGTGACATGGGTGCTTAGAACGTGACGTGGGCGTGACGTGGGCTACTCCAACGTGACGTGGGGCTTCGAACGTGACGTGGGCTTGACGTGGGTGATTGGTAGGTGACGTGGGCGTGACGTGGGTGATTCGAAAGTGACGTCGGTGTGACGTGGGTGCTTCGAACGTCACGTGGGCGTGACTCGGGGGCTTCGATCGTGACGTGGGCGTGACGTTGGTGTTTTCAACGTGACGTGGGCGTCACGGGTGGGCTTCGAACGTGACGTGGGCATGACGTGGGTGATTAGAAGCTGACGTGCGCGTGACTGGGGGCTTCGAACGTCACGTGGGCGTGACGTGGGGGCTTGGAACGTGACGTGGGCGTGACCTGGGTGATTGGAACGTGACGTGGACGTGACGTGGGTGGTTTCAACGTGACGTGGGCGTCACGTGGGGGCTTCGGAGGTGACGTGGGCCTCACGTGGGGGCTTCGAGAGTGACGTGGGCATGGCGTGGGTGATTCGAAGGTGACGTGGGTGTGACCTGGGTCATTTGATCGTTACGTGGGAGTGACGTGGGGGCATCGAACGTGACGTGGGCGTGACGTCGGTACTTTGAATGTGACGTGGGTGTGACGTGGGTCATTCGAACGTGATGTACGTGTGACGTGTGGGCTTCGAACGTGACGTGGGTGTTTCAAAACTAACGTGGGTGCGACGTAGGGGTATCGAACGTGACGTAGGTGTTTCCAAACTGACGTGGGTGTGACGTCGGTATGTTGAATGTGACGTGGGTGTGACGTGCATGGTTCGAACGTGAGGTGGGTGTTTTAAATGTGAGCTGGGCGTGACGTGGGTCATTCGAACATGACGTAGGTGTGACGTGGGGGCTTCGAACGTGACGTGGGCGTGACGTGGGTCATTTGAACGTGACGTGGGCGTGACGTGGGTGATTCCAACGTGACGTGGGGCTTTGAACATGACGTGGGCGTGACGTGGGTGATTCGAATGTGACGTGGGCGTGACGTGGGGGCTTCGAACGCCACGTGAGCTTCACGTGGGGGCATCGAACGTGACGTGGGCGTGACGTGGGGGCTTCAAGCGTGACCTGGGTGTGACGTGGGTGTTTCGAACGTCACGTGGGCATGACGTGGGTGGTTCGAAAGTGACGTGGGCGTGACGTGGGTACTTTACATTTGACGTGGGTGTGACCTGGGTGATGCGACCGTGACGTAGGCGTCACGTGGGGGCATCGAACGTGACGTGGGCGTCACGTGGGGGCTTCGAAAGTGACGTGGACGTCACGTGGGTGCTTCGAAGGTGACGTGGGCGTGACGTGGGTGATTCGAACGTGACGTGGGCGTGACGTCGGAACTTTGAATGTGACGTGGGTGTGACCTCGGTCATTGGAACGTGACGTGGGAGTGACGCGGGGGCTTCGAACGTGACGTAAGGGTGACATGGGTGCTTAGAACGTGACGTGGGCGTGACGTGGGCGATTCCAGCGTGACGTGGGGTTTCGAACGTGACGTGGGCGTGATGTGGGTGATTCGAATGTCACTTGGGCGTGACGTGGGGGCTTCGATGTTGACGTGGGCGTGACCTGGGTGATTGGAACGTGACGTGGACGTGACGTGGGTGGTTTCAACGTGACGTGAGCGTCACGTGGTGTCCTCGAACGTGACTTGGGCGTCACGTGGGGTCTTCAAAAGTGACGTGGGCATGACTGGGTGATTCGAAGGTGACGTGGGTGTGACGTGGGGGCTTCGAACGCACGTCGGTGTGACGTCGGAACTTTGAATGTGACGTGGGTGTGACCGGGGTCATTTTTACGTGACATGGGAGTGACGTGGGGGCATCGAACGTGACAAAAGGGTGACATGGGTGCTTAGAACGTGACGTGGGCGTGATGCAGGTGATTCCAACGTGACGTGGGGCTTCGAATGTGACGTGGGCGTGACGTGGGTGATTGGAACGTGACGTGGGCGTGACGTCGGAACTTTGAATGTGACGTGGGTGTGACCTGGGTCATTGGAACGTGACGTGGGAGTGACGTGGGGGCATCGAACGTGACGTAAGGGTGACATGGGTGCTTAGAACGTGACGTGGGCGTGACGTGGGGGCTTCAAACGTGACGTGGGGCTTCGAACGTGACGTGGGCGTGACGTGGGTGATTGGAACGTGACGTGGGCGTGACGTCGGTACTTTGAAAGTGACGTGGGAGTGACGTGGGGGCTTCAAACGTGACGTAAGGGTGACATGGGTGCTTAGAACGTGACGTGGGTGTGACGTGGGTGATTCCAACGTGACGTGGGGCTTCGAATGTGACGTGGGCGTGAGGTGGGTGATTGGAACGTGACGTGGGCGTGACGTCGGTACTTTGAAAGTGACGTGGGTGTGACCTGGGGGCTTCGAACGTGACGTAAGGGCGACCTAGGTGCTTAGAACGTGACGTGGGCGTGACGTGGGTGCTTCCAACGTGACGTGGGTGATTCGAAAGTGACGTGGGCGTCACGTGGGAGTTTCGATCATGACGTGGGCGTGACGTGTGTGGTTTCAACGTGACGTGGGTGTCACGTGGGGCATCGAACGTGACGTGGACGTGACGTCGGTACTTTCAATTTGAGGTTGGTGTGACCTGGGTCATTCGAACGTGACGTACATGTGACGTGGGTGATTCCAACGTGACGTGGGGCATCGAACGTGACGTGGGTGTGACCTGGGTGATTGGAACGTGACGTGGGTGCGACGTGGGGGCTTCGAATGTGACGTGGGCGTGACGTGGGTGATTCGAATGTCACTTGGGCGTGACGTGGGGGCTTCGAACGTCACGTGGGCGTGACGTGGGGGCTTCGATGTTGACGTGGGCGTGACCTGGGTGATTGGAACGTGACGTGGACGTGACGTGGGTGGTTTCAACGTGACGTGAGCGTCACGTGGCGTCCTCGAACGTGACTTGGGCGTCACGTGGGGTCTTCGAAAGTGACGTGGGCATGACGTGGGTGATTCGAAGGTGACGTGGGTGTGACGTGGGGGCTTCGAACGTGACGTGGGCGTGACGTCGGAACTTTGAATGTGACGTGGGTGTGACATGGGGGCTTCGAACGTGACGTGGGAGTGACGTGGGGGCATCGAACGTGACAAAAGGGTGACATGGGTGCTTAGAACGTGACGTGGGCGTGATGCGGGTGATTCCAACGTGACGTGGGCTTCGAATGTGACGTGGGCGTGACGTCGGTACTTTCAATGTGACGTGGGTGTGACCTGGGGGCTTCGAACGTGACGTAAGGGCGACATGGGTGCTTAGAACGTGACGTGGGCGTCACGTGGGTGATTCCAACGTGACGTGGGAGCTTCGAACGTGACATGGGCGTGACGTGGGTGATTCGAACGTGACGTGGGCGTGACATCGGTACTTTGAAAGTGACGTGGGTGTGACCTGGGTGATTGGAACGTGATGTGGGAGTGACGTGGGGGCTTCAAACGTGACGTAAGGGTGACATGGGTGCTTAGAACGTCACGTGGGAGTGACGTGGGTGATTCCAACGTGACGTGGGGCTTCGAACGTGACGTGGGCGTGATGTGGGTGATTCGAATGTCACTTGGGGGTGACGTGGGTGCTTCGAACGTCACGTGGGCGTGACGTGGGGGCTTCGAACGTCACGTGAGCGTGACCTGGGTGATTGGACCGTGACGTGGACGTGACGTGGGTGGTTTCAACGTGACGTGAGCGTCACGTGGGGTCTTCGAAAGTGACGTGGGCATGACGTGGGTGATTCGAAGGTGACGTGGGCGTGACATGGGGGCATCGAACGTGACATAAGGGTGACATGGGTGCTTAGAACGTGACGTGGGCGTGATGCAGGTGATTCCAACGTGACGTGGGGCTTCGAATGTGATGTGGGCGTGACGTGGGTGATTGGAACGTGACGTGGGCGTGACGTCGGTACTTTGAAAGTGACGTGGCTGTGACCTGGCGGCTTCGAACGTGACGTAAGGGTGACATGGGTGCTTAGAACGTGACGTGGGCGTGACGTGGGTGATTCCAACGTCATGTGGGGGCTTCGAACGTGACGTGGGCGTGACGTGGGTGATTCGAGCGTGACGTGGGCGTGACGTCGGTACTTTGAAAGTGACGTGGGTGTGACCTGGGTCATTTGAACGTGACGTGGGAGTGACGTGGGGGCTTCAAACGTGACGTAAGGGTGACATGGGTGCTTAGAACGTGACGTGGGCGTGACGTGGGCTACTCCAACGTGACGTGGGGCTTCGAACGTGACGTGGGCTTGACGTGGGTGATTGGTAGGTGACGTGGGCGTGACGTGGGTGATTCGAAAGTGACGTCGGTGTGACGTGGGTGCTTCGAACGTCACGTGGGCGTGACTCGGGGGCTTCGATCGTGACGTGGGCGTGACGTTGGTGTTTTCAACGTGACGTGGGCGTCACGGGTGGGCTTCGAACGTGACGTGGGCATGACGTGGGTGATTAGAAGCTGACGTGCGCGTGACTGGGGGCTTCGAACGTCACGTGGGCGTGACGTGGGGGCTTGGAACGTGACGTGGGCGTGACCTGGGTGATTGGAACGTGACGTGGACGTGACGTGGGTGGTTTCAACGTGACGTGGGCGTCACGTGGGGGCTTCGGAGGTGACGTGGGCCTCACGTGGGGGCTTCGAGAGTGACGTGGGCATGGCGTGGGTGATTCGAAGGTGACGTGGGTGTGACCTGGGTCATTTGATCGTTACGTGGGAGTGACGTGGGGGCATCGAACGTGACGTGGGCGTGACGTCGGTACTTTGAATGTGACGTGGGTGTGACGTGGGTCATTCGAACGTGATGTACGTGTGACGTGTGGGCTTCGAACGTGACGTGGGTGTTTCAAAACTAACGTGGGTGCGACGTAGGGGTATCGAACGTGACGTAGGTGTTTCCAAACTGACGTGGGTGTGACGTCGGTATGTTGAATGTGACGTGGGTGTGACGTGCATGGTTCGAACGTGAGGTGGGTGTTTTAAATGTGAGCTGGGCGTGACGTGGGTCATTCGAACATGACGTAGGTGTGACGTGGGGGCTTCGAACGTGACGTGGGCGTGACGTGGGTCATTTGAACGTGACGTGGGCGTGACGTGGGTGATTCCAACGTGACGTGGGGCTTTGAACATGACGTGGGCGTGACGTGGGTGATTCGAATGTGACGTGGGCGTGACGTGGGGGCTTCGAACGCCACGTGAGCTTCACGTGGGGGCATCGAACGTGACGTGGGCGTGACGTGGGGGCTTCAAGCGTGACCTGGGTGTGCCGTGGGTGTTTCGAACGTCACGTGGGCATGACGTGGGTGGTTCGAAAGTGACGTGGGCGTGACGTGGGTACTTTACATTTGACGTGGGTGTGACCTGGGTGATGCGACCGTGACGTAGGCGTCACGTGGGGGCATCGAACGTGACGTGGGCGTCACGTGGGGTCTTCGAAAGTGACGTGGACGTCACGTGGGTGGTTCGAAGGTGACGTGGGCGTGACGTGGGTGATTCGAACGTGACGTGGGCGTGACGTCGGAACTTTGAATGTGACGTGGGTGTGACCTCGGTCATTGGAACGTGACGTGGGAGTGACGCGGGGGCTTCGAACGTGACGTAAGGGTGACATGGGTGCTTAGAACGTGACGTGGGCGTGACGTGGGCGATTCCAGCGTGACGTGGGGTTTCGAACGTGACGTGGGCGTGATGTGGGTGATTCGAATGTCACTTGGGCGTGACGTGGGGGCTTCGATGTTGACGTGGGCGTGACCTGGGTGATTGGAACGTGACGTGGACGTGACGTGGGTGGTTTCAACGTGACGTGAGCGTCACGTGGTGTCCTCGAACGTGACTTGGGCGTCACGTGGGGTCTTCAAAAGTGACGTGGGCATGACTGGGTGATTCGAAGGTGACGTGGGTGTGACGTGGGGGCTTCGAACGCACGTCGGTGTGACGTCGGAACTTTGAATGTGACGTGGGTGTGACCGGGGTCATTTTTACGTGACATGGGAGTGACGTGGGGGCATTGAACGTGACAAAAGGGTGACATGGGTGCTTAGAACGTGACGTGGGCGTGATGCAGGTGATTCCAACGTGACGTGGGGCTTCGAATGTGACGTGGGCGTGACGTGGGTGATTGGAACGTGACGTGGGCGTGACGTCGGTACTTTGAAAGTGACGTGGGTGTGACCTGGCGGCTTCGAACGTGACGTAAGGGCGACATGGGTGCTTAGAACGTGACGTGGGCGTGACGTGGGTGATTCCAACGTGACGTGGGGGTTTCGAACGTGACGTGGGCGTGACGTGGGTGATTCGAGCGTGACGTGGGCGTGACGTCGGTACTTTGAAAGTGACGTGGGTGTGACCTGGGTCATTTGATCGTGACGTGGGAGTGACGTGGGGGCTTCAAACGTGACGTAAGGGTGACATGGGTGCTTAGAACGTGACGTGGGCGTGACGTGGGGGATTCCAACGTGACGTGAGGCTTCGAACGTGACGTGGGCTTGACGTGGGTGATTGGTAGGTGACGTGGGCGTGAGGTGGGTGATTCCAAAGTGACGTGGGTGTGACGTGGGTGCTTCGAACGTCACGTGGGCGTGACTTGGGGGCTTCGATCGTGACATGGGTGTGACATGGGTGCTTGGAACGTGACGTGGGCGTCACGTGGGGGCTTCGAACGTGACGTGGGTGTGACGTGGGGGCATCGATCGTGACGTGGACGTGACGTCGGTACTTTATACCTGATGGGGGTGTGACGTGGGTCATTCGAACGTGACGTGGGTGTGACGTGGGGGCTTCGAACGTGACGTGGGCATGACGTGGGTGATTCAAACGTGACGTGGGCGTGACGTGGGGGCATCGAACGTGACGTGGGTTTGACGTGGGGGCTTAGAACGTGACGTGTGCATGACGTCGGTGATTCGAACATGACGTGGGCATGACGTGGGGGCATCGAACGTGACGTGGGCGTGACGTGGGGGCTTCGAACGTGACCTGGGTGTGACGTGGGTGTTTCGAACGTGACGTGGGCGTGACGTCGGTACTTTGAATGTGACGTGGGTGTGACGTGGGTCATTCGAACGTGATGTACGTGTGACGTGTGGGCTTCGAACGTGACGTGGGTGTTTCAAAACTAACGTGGGTGTGACGTAGGGGTATCGAACGTGACGTAGGTGTTTCCAAACTGACGTGGGTGTGACGTCGGTATGTTGAATGTGACGTGGGTGTGACGTGCATGGTTCGAACGTGAGGTGGGTGTTTTAAATGTGAGCTGGGCGTGACGTGGGTCATTCGAACATGACGTAGGTGTGACGTGGGTGTTTCGGACGTGACGTGGGCGTGACGTGGATGCTTCGAATGTGACGTTGGTGTTTCGAACGTGACATGGGTGTGACATGGGTGCTTCGAATGTGACGTGGGCGTAACGTGGGGGCTTCGAACCTGACGTGGGTGTGACGTGGGGGCTTCCAAAGTGACGTGGGTGTGACGTGGGTCATTTGAACGTGACGTGGGCGTGACGTGGGTGATTCGAATGTGACGTGGGCGTGACGTGGGGGCTTCGAACGTCACGTGAGCGTCACGTGGAGGCAGCGAGTTTGACATGGGCGTGACCTGGGTGATTGGAACGTGACGTGGGCGTGACGTGGGTGATTCCAACGTGACGTGGGGCTTCGAACATGACGTGGGCGTGACGTGGGGGCTTCGAAAGTGACGTGGGCATGACGTGGGTGATTCGAAGGTGACATGGGTGTGACGTGGGGGCTTCGAACGTGACGTGGGTGTGACGTGGGGGCTTCGAACGTGACGTGGGCGTGACGTCGGAACTTTGAATGTGACGTGGGTGTGACCTGGGTCATTGGAACGTGACGTGGGAGTGACCCGGGGGCTTCGAACGTGACGTAAGGGTGACATGGGTGCTTAGAACGTGACGTGGGCGTGATGCGGGTGATTCCAACGTGACGTGAGGCTTCGAATGTGACGTGGGCGTGACGTGGGTGATTGGAACGTGACGTGTGGGCTTTGAACGTGACGTGGGTGTTTCAAAACTAACGTGGGTGTGACGTAGGGGTATCGAACGTGACGTAGGTGTTTCCAAACTGACGTGGGTGTGACGTCGGTTTGTTGAATGTGACGTGGGTGTGACGTGCATGGTTCGAAGGTGAGGTGGGTGTTTTAAATCTGAGCTGGGCGTGACGTGGGTCATTCGAACATGACGTAGGTGTGACGTGGGGGCATCGAACGTGACGTGGGCGTCACGTGGGGGCTTCGAAAGTGACGTGGACGTCACGTGGGTGTTTCGAAGGTGACGTGGGTGTGACGTGGGGGCTTCGAACGTGACGTGGGTGTGACCTGGGTCATTTGATCGTGATGTACGTGTGACGTGGGTGCTTCGAATGTGACGTGGGCGTGACGTGGGCGTTTCCAACGTGACGTGGGCGTGACGTGGGGGCTTCGAACGTCACGTGGGCGTCACGTGGGGGCATCGAAGTTGACGTGGGCGTGACCTGGGTGATTGGAACCTGACGTGGGTGTGACGTGGGCGCTTCAAACGTGACGTGGGTGTGACGTGGGTGATGCGAACGTGACGTTGGTGTTTCGAAGGTGACGTCGGTGTGACGTGGATGCTTTGAACGTGACGTGGTTGTGACGTGGGTGCTTCGAACATGACGCGGGTGTGACGTGGATGCTTCGAATGTGACGTTGGTGTTTCGAACGTGACATGGGTGTGACGTGTGTGCTTGGAACGTGACGTGGGCATGACGTTGGGGCTTCGAACATGATGTGGGCGTCACGTGGGTATTCGGACCTGACGTGGGCTTGACGTGGGGGCTTCGAACACGACGTAGGCGTAACGTGGGTGTTTAAAAGTGTCCTGGGCATGACGTGGGGGCTTCGATCGTGACTTGGATGTGACGCCGGTACTTTATGTCTGACGTGGGTGTGACGTGCGTCATTCGAACGTGACGTGGGCGTCACGTTGGGGCTTCGAAAGTGACGTGGGCATGACACGGGTGATTCGAAGGCGACGTGGTTATGACGTGGGGGCTGCAAACGTGACGTGGGCGTGACGTGGGTGATTCGAACGTGACGTGGGGCTTCGAACGTGACACGGGCGTGACGTGGGTGATTCGAATGTTATGTGGGAGTGACGTGGGGGCTTTGAAGTTGACCTGGGCGTGACCTGGGTGATTGGAACGTGACGTGGACATGACGTGGGTAGTGCGAACGTGACTTGGGCGTCCCGTGGGGGCTTCGAACGTGACGTGGGCATGACGTGGGTGATTCGAAGGTAACGTGGGTGTGAGGTGGGGGCTTGAAACGTGACCTGGGTGTGACGTGGGTGTTTCAAAGGGGACGTGGGCGTGACGTCGGTACTTTGAATGTGACGTGGGTGTGACCTGGGTCATGCGAACGTGACGTGGGTGTGACGTGGGCGCTTTGAAAGTGACGTGGGCATGACGTGGGTGATTCGAACGTGACGTGGGTGTGACGTGGGTGGTTTCAACGTGACGTGGGCGTCACGTGGGAGTTTCGAATGTGACGTGGGCGTGACCTCGGTACTTTCAATTTGAGGTTGGTGTGACCTGGGTCATTCGAACATGACGTGGGCGTGACGTGGGTGATTCCAGCGTGACGTGGGTGTGACGTGGGGGCATGGAACGTGATGTGGGTGTGACATGCGTGTTTCGAACGTGACGTGGGCCTCACGTCGGTACTTTGAATGTGACGTGGGTGTGACCTGGGTCATTTGAACGTGACGTGGGAGTGACATGGGGGCTTCGAACGTCACGTGGGCGTGACGTGGGGGCTTGGAACGTGACGTGGGCGTGACCTGGGTGATTGGAACGTGACGTGGACGTGACGTGGGTGGTTTCAACGTGACGTGGGCGTCACGTGGGGGCTTCGGAGGTGACGTGGGCCTCACGTGGGGGCTTCGAGAGTGACGTGGGCATGGCGTGGGTGATTCGAAGGTGACGTGGGTGTGACCTGGGTCATTTGATCGTTACGTGGGAGTGACGTGGGGGCATCGAACGTGACGTGGGCGTGACGTCGGTACTTTGAATGTGACGTGGGTGTGACGTGGGTCATTTGAACGTGATGTACGTGTGACGTGTGGGCTTCGAACGTGACGTGGGTGTTTCAAAACTAACGTGGGTGCGACGTAGGGGTATCGAACGTGACGTAGGTGTTTCCAAACTGACGTGGGTGTGACGTCGGTATGTTGAATGTGACGTGGGTGTGACGTGCATGGTTCGAACGTGAGGTGGGTGTTTTAAATGTGAGCTGGGCGTGACGTGGGTCATTCGAACATGACGTAGGTGTGACGTGGGGGCTTCGAACGTGACGTGGGCGTGACGTGGGTCATTTGAACGTGACGTGGGCGTGACGTGGGTGATTCCAACGTGACGTGGGGCTTTGAACATGACGTGGGCGTGACGTGGGTGATTCGAATGTGACGTGGGCGTGACGTGGGGGCTTCGAACGCCACGTGAGCTTCACGTGGGGGCATCGAACGTGACGTGGGCGTGACGTGGGGGCTTCAAGCGTGACCTGGGTGTGACGTGGGTGTTTCGAACGTCACGTGGGCATGACGTGGGTGGTTCGAAAGTGACGTGGGCGTGACGTGGGTACTTTACATTTGACGTGGGTGTGACCTGGGTGATGCGACCGTGACGTAGGCGTCACGTGGGGGCATCGAACGTGACGTGGGCGTCACGTGGGGGCTTCGAAAGTGACGTGGACGTCACGTGGGTGCTTCGAAGGTGACGTGGGCGTGACGTGGGTGATTCGAACGTGACGTGGGCGTGACGTCGGAACTTTGAATGTGACGTGGGTGTGACCTGGGTCATTGGAACGTGACGTGGGAGTGACGCGGGGGCTTCGAACGTGACGTAAGGGTGACATGGGTGCTTAGAACGTGACGTGGGCGTGACGTGGGCGATTCCAGCGTGACGTGGGGTTTCGAACGTGACGTGGGCGTGATGTGGGTGATTCGAATGTCACTTGGGCGTGACGTGGGGGCTTCGATGTTGACGTGGGCGTGACCTGGGTGATTGGAACGTGACGTGGACGTGACGTGGGTGGTTTCAACGTGACGTGAGCGTCACGTGGTGTCCTCGAACGTGACTTGGGCGTCACGTGGGGTCTTCGAAAGTGACGTGGGCATGACTGGGTGATTCGAAGGTGACGTGGGTGTGACGTGGGGGCTTCGAACGCACGTCGGTGTGACGTCGGAACTTTGAATGTGACGTGGGTGTGACCGGGGTCATTTTTACGTGACATGGGAGTGACGTGGGGGCATCGAACGTGACATAAGGGTGACATGGGTGCTTAGAACGTGACGTGGGCGTGATGCAGGTGATTCCAACGTGACGTGGGGCTTCGAATGTGACGTGGGCGTGACGTGGGTGATTGGAACGTGACGTGGGCGTGACGTCGGTACTTTGAAAGTGACGTGGGTGTGACCTGGCGGCTTCGAACGTGACGTAAGGGCGACATGGGTGCTTAGAACGTGACGTGGGCGTGACGTGGGTGATTCCAACGTGACGTGGGGGTTTCGAACGTGACGTGGGCGTGACGTGGGTGATTCGAGCGTGACGTGGGCGTGACGTCGGTACTTTGAAAGTGACGTGGGTGTGACCTGGGTCATTGGAACGTGACGTGGGAGTGACGTGGGGGCTTCAAACGTGACGTAAGGGTGACATGGGTGCTTAGAACGTGACGTGGGCGTGACGTGGGGGATTCCAACGTGACGTGAGGCTTCGAACGTGACGTGGGCTTGACGTGGGTGATTGGTAGGTGACGTGGGCGTGAGGTGGGTGATTCCAAAGTGACGTGGGTGTGACGTGGGTGCTTCGAACGTCACGTGGGCGTGACTTGGGGGCTTCGATCGTGACATGGGTGTGACATGGGTGCTTGGAACGTGACGTGGGCGTCACGTGGGGGCTTCGAACGTGACGTGGGTGTGACGTGGGGGCATCGATCGTGACGTGGACGTGACGTCGGTACTTTATACCTGATGGGGGTGTGACGTGGGTCATTCGAACGTGACGTGGGTGTGACGTGGGGGCTTCGAACGTGACGTGGGCATGACGTGGGTGATTCAAACGTGACGTGGGCGTGACGTGGGGGCATCGAACGTGACGTGGGTTTGACGTGGGGGCTTAGAACGTGACGTGTGCATGACGTCGGTGATTCGAACATGACGTGGGCATGACGTGGGGGCATCGAACGTGACGTGGGCGTGACGTGGGGGCTTCGAACGTGACCTGGGTGTGACGTGGGTGTTTCGAACGTGACGTGGGCGTGACGTCGGTACTTTGAATGTGACGTGGGTGTGACGTGGGTCATTCGAACGTGATGTACGTGTGACGTGTGGGCTTCGAACGTGACGTGGGTGTTTCAAAACTAACGTGGGTGTGACGTAGGGGTATCGAACGTGACGTAGGTGTTTCCAAACTGACGTGGGTGTGACGTCGGTATGTTGAATGTGACGTGGGTGTGACGTGCATGGTTCGAACGTGAGGTGGGTGTTTTAAATGTGAGCTGGGCGTGACGTGGGTCATTCGAACATGACGTAGGTGTGACGTGGGTGTTTCGGACGTGACGTGGGCGTGACGTGGATGCTTCGAATGTGACGTTGGTGTTTCGAACGTGACATGGGTGTGACATGGGTGCTTCGAATGTGACGTGGGCGTAACGTGGGGGCTTCGAACCTGACGTGGGTGTGACGTGGGGGCTTCCAAAGTGACGTGGGTGTGACGTGGGTCATTTGAACGTGACGTGGGCGTGACGTGGGTGATTCGAATGTGACGTGGGCGTGACGTGGGGGCTTCGAACGTCACGTGAGCGTCACGTGGAGGCAGCGAGTTTGACATGGGCGTGACCTGGGTGATTGGAACGTGACGTGGGCGTGACGTGGGTGATTCCAACGTGACGTGGGGCTTCGAACATGACGTGGGCGTGACGTGGGGGCTTCGAAAGTGACGTGGGCATGACGTGGGTGATTCGAAGGTGACATGGGTGTGACGTGGGGGCTTCGAACGTGACGTGGGTGTGACGTGGGGGCTTCGAACGTGACGTGGGCGTGACGTCAGTACTTTGAATGTGACGTGGGTGTGACCTGGGTCATTGGAACGTGACGTGGGAGTGACCCGGGGGCTTCGAACGTGACGTAAGGGTGACATGGGTGCTTAGAACGTGACGTGGGCGTGATGCGGGTGATTCCAACGTGACGTGAGGCTTCGAATGTGACGTGGGCGTGACGTGGGTGATTGGAACGTGACGTGTGGGCTTTGAACGTGACGTGGGTGTTTCAAAACTAACGTGGGTGTGACGTAGGGGTATCGAACGTGACGTAGGTGTTTCCAAACTGACGTGGGTGTGACGTCGGTTTGTTGAATGTGACGTGGGTGTGACGTGCATGGTTCGAAGGTGAGGTGGGTGTTTTAAATCTGAGCTGGGCGTGACGTGGGTCATTCGAACATGACGTAGGTGTGACGTGGGGGCATCGAACGTGACGTGGGCGTCACGTGGGGGCTTCGAAAGTGACGTGGACGTCACGTGGGTGTTTCGAAGGTGACGTGGGTGTGACGTGGGGGCTTCGAACGTGACGTGGGTGTGACCTGGGTCATTTGATCGTGATGTACGTGTGACGTGGGTGCTTCGAATGTGACGTGGGCGTGACGTGGGCGTTTCCAACGTGACGTGGGCGTGACGTGGGGGCTTCGAACGTCACGTGGGCGTCACGTGGGGGCATCGAAGTTGACGTGGGCGTGACCTGGGTGATTGGAACCTGACGTGGGTGTGACGTGGGCGCTTCAAACGTGACGTGGGTGTGACGTGGGTGATGCGAACGTGACGTTGGTGTTTCGAAGGTGACGTCGGTGTGACGTGGATGCTTTGAACGTGACGTGGTTGTGACGTGGGTGCTTCGAACATGACGCGGGTGTGACGTGGATGCTTCGAATGTGACGTTGGTGTTTCGAACGTGACATGGGTGTGACGTGTGTGCTTGGAACGTGACGTGGGCATGACGTTGGGGCTTCGAACATGATGTGGGCGTCACGTGGGTATTCGGACCTGATGTGGGCTTGACGTGGGGGCTTCGAACACGACGTAGGCGTAACGTGGGTGTTTAAAAGTGTCCTGGGCATGACGTGGGGGCTTCGATCGTGACTTGGATGTGACGCCGGTACTTTATGTCTGACGTGGGTGTGACGTGCGTCATTCGAACGTGACGTGGGCGTCACGTTGGGGCTTCGAAAGTGACGTGGGCATGACACGGGTGATTCGAAGGCGACGTGGTTATGACGTGGGGGCTGCAAACGTGACGTGGGCGTGACGTGGGTGATTCGAACGTGACGTGGGGCTTCGAACGTGACGCGGGCGTGACGTGGGTGATTCGAATGTTATGTGGGAGTGACGTGGGGGCTTTGAAGTTGACCTGGGCGTGACCTGGGTGATTGGAACGTGACGTGGACATGACGTGGGTAGTGCGAACGTGACTTGGGCGTCCCGTGGGGGCTTCGAACGTGACGTGGGCATGACGTGGGTGATTCGAAGGTAACGTGGGTGTGAGGTGGGGGCTTGAAACGTGACCTGGGTGTGACGTGGGTGTTTCAAAGGGGACGTGGGCGTGACGTCGGTACTTTGAATGTGACGTGGGTGTGACCTGGGTCATGCGAACGTGACGTGGGTGTGACGTGGGCGCTTTGAAAGTGACGTGGGCATGACGTGGGTGATTCGAACGTGACGTGGGTGTGACGTGGGTGGTTTCAACGTGACGTGGGCGTCACGTGGGAGTTTCGAATGTGACGTGGGCGTGACCTCGGTACTTTCAATTTGAGGTTGGTGTGACCTGGGTCATTCGAACATGACGTGGGCGTGACGTGGGTGATTCCAGCGTGACGTGGGTGTGACGTGGGGGCATGGAACGTGATGTGGGTGTGACATGCGTGTTTCGAACGTGACGTGGGCCTCACGTCGGTACTTTGAATGTGACGTGGGTGTGACCTGGGTCATTTGAACGTCACGTGGGCGTGACGTGGGGGCTTGGAACGTGACGTGGGCGTGACCTGGGTGATTGGAACGTGACGTGGACGTGACGTGGGTGGTTTCAACGTGACGTGGGCGTCACGTGGGGGCTTCGGAGGTGACGTGGGCCTCACGTGGGGGCTTCGAGAGTGACGTGGGCATGGCGTGGGTGATTCGAAGGTGACGTGGGTGTGACCTGGGTCATTTGATCGTTACGTGGGAGTGACGTGGGGGCATCGAACGTGACGTGGGCGTGACGTCGGTACTTTGAATGTGACGTGGGTGTGACGTGGGTCATTTGAACGTGATGTACGTGTGACGTGTGGGCTTTGAACGTGACGTGGGTGTTTCAAAACTAACGTGGGTGTGACGTAGGGGTATCGAACGTGACGTAGGTGTTTCCAAACTGACGTGGGTGTGACGTCGGTATGTTGAATGTGACGTGGGTGTGACGTGCATGGTTCGAACATGAGGTGGGTGTTTTAAATGTGAGCTGGGCGTGACGTGGGTCATTCGAACATGACGTAGGTGTGACGTGGGGGCTTCGAACGTGACGTGGGCGTGACGTGGGTCATTTGAACGTGACGTGGGCGTGACGTGGGTGATTCCAACGTGACGTGGGGCTTTGAACATGACGTGGGCGTGACGTGGGTGATTCGAATGTGACGTGGGCGTGACGTGGGGGCTTCGAACGCCACGTGAGCTTCACGTGGGGGCATCGAACGTGACGTGGGCGTGACGTGGGGGCTTCAAGCGTGACCTGGGTGTGACGTGGGTGTTTCGAACGTCACGTGGGCATGACGTGGGTGGTTCGAAAGTGACGTGGGCGTGACGTGGGTACTTTACATTTGACGTGGGTGTGACCTGGGTGATGCGACCGTGACGTAGGCGTCACGTGGGGGCATCGAACGTGACGTGGGCGTCACGTGGGGGCTTCGAAAGTGACGTGGACGTCACGTGGGTGCTTCGAAGGTGACGTGGGCGTGACGTGGGGGCTTCGAACGTGACGTGGGCGTGACGTCGGAACTTTGAATGTGACGTGGGTGTGACCTGGGTCATTGGAACGTGACGTGGGAGTGACGCGGGGGCTTCGAACGTGACGTAAGGGTGACATGGGTGCTTAGAACGTGACGTGGGCGTGACGTGGGCGATTCCAGCGTGACGTGGGGTTTCGAACGTGACGTGGGCGTGATGTGGGTGATTCGAATGTCACTTGGGCGTGACGTGGGGGCTTCGATGTTGACGTGGGCGTGACCTGGGTGATTGGAACGTGACGTGGACGTGACGTGGGTGGTTTCAACGTGACGTGAGCGTCACGTGGTGTCCTCGAACGTGACTTGGGCGTCACGTGGGGTCTTCGAAAGTGACGTGGGCATGACTGGGTGATTCGAAGGTGACGTGGGTGTGACGTGGGGGCTTCGAACGCACGTCGGTGTGACGTCGGAACTTTGAATGTGACGTGGGTGTGACCGGGGTCATTTTTACATGACATGGGAGTGACGTGGGGGCATCGAACGTGACATAAGGGTGACATGGGTGCTTAGAACGTGACGTGGGCGTGATGCAGGTGATTCCAACGTGACGTGGGGCTTCGAATGTGACGTGGGCGTGACGTGGGTGATTGGAACGTGACGTGGGCGTGACGTCGGTACTTTGAAAGTGACGTGGGTGTGACCTGGCGGCTTCGAACGTGACGTAAGGGCGACATGGGTGCTTAGAACGTGACGTGGGCGTGACGTGGGTGATTCCAACGTGACGTGGGGGTTTCGAACGTGACGTGGGCGTGACGTGGGTGATTCGAGCGTGACGTGGGCGTGACGTCGGTACTTTGAAAGTGACGTGGGTGTGACCTGGGTCATTTGAACGTGACGTGGGAGTGACGTGGGGGCTTCAAACGTGACGTAAGGGTGACATGGGTGCTTAGAACGTGACGTGGGCGTGACGTGGGGGATTCCAACGTGACGTGAGGCTTCGAACGTGACGTGGGCTTGACGTGGGTGATTGGTAGGTGACGTGGGCGTGAGGTGGGTGATTCCAAAGTGACGTGGGTGTGACGTGGGTGCTTCGAACGTCACGTGGGCGTGACTTGGGGGCTTCGATCGTGACATGGGTGTGACATGGGTGCTTGGAACGTGACGTGGGCGTCACGTGGGGGCTTCGAACGTGACGTGGGTGTGACGTGGGGGCATCGATCGTGACGTGGACGTGACGTCGGTACTTTATACCTGATGGGGGTGTGACGTGGGTCATTCGAACGTGACGTGGGTGTGACGTGGGGGCTTCGAACGTGACGTGGGCATGACGTGGGTGATTCAAACGTGACGTGGGCGTGACGTGGGGGCATCGAACGTGACGTGGGTTTGACGTGGGGGCTTAGAACGTGACGTGTGCATGACGTCGGTGATTCGAACATGACGAGGGCATGACGTGGGGGCATCGAACGTGACGTGGGCGTGACGTGGGGGCTTCGAACGTGACCTGGGTGTGACGTGGGTGTTTCGAACGTGACGTGGGCGTGACGTCGGTACTTTGAATGTGACGTGGGTGTGACGTGGGTCATTCGAACGTGATGTACGTGTGACGTGCGGGCTTCGAGAGTGACGTGGGTGTTTCAAAACTAACGTGGGTGTGACGTAGGGGTATCGAACGTGACGTAGGTGTTTCCAAACTGACGTGGGTGTGACGTCGGTATGTTGACTGTGACGTGGGTGTGACGTGCATGGTTCGAACGTGAGGTGGGTGTTTTAAATGTGAGCTGGGCGTGACGTGGGTCATTCGAACATGACGTAGGTGTGACGTGGGTGTTTCGGACGTGACGTGGGCGTGACGTGGATGCTTCGAATGTGACGTTGGTGTTTCGAACGTGACATGGGTGTGACATGGGTGCTTCGAATGTGACGTGGGCGTAACGTGGGGGCTTCGAACCTGACGTGGGTGTGACGTGGGGGCTTCCAAAGTGACGTGGGTGTGACGTGGGTCATTTGAACGTGACGTGGGCGTGACGTGGGTGATTCGAATGTGACGTGGGCGTGACGTGGGGGCTTCGAACGTCACGTGAGCGTCACGTGGAGGCAGCGAGTTTGACATGGGCGTGACCTGGGTGATTGGAACGTGACGTGGGCGTGACGTGGGTGATTCCAACGTGACGTGGGGCTTCGAACATGACGTGGGCGTGACGTGGGGGCTTCGAAAGTGACGTGGGCATGACGTGGGTGATTCGAAGGTGACATGGGTGTGACGTGGGGGCTTCGAACGTGACGTGGGTGTGACGTGGGGGCTTCGAACGTGACGTGGGCGTGACGTCGGAACTTTGAATGTGACGTGGGTGTGACCTGGGTCATTGGAACGTGACGTGGGAGTGACGCGGGGGCTTCGAACGTGACGTAAGGGTGACATGGGTGCTTAGAACGTGACGTGGGCGTGATGCGGGTGATTCCAACGTGACGTGAGGCTTCGAATGTGACGTGGGCGTGACGTGGGTGATTGGAACGTGACGTGTGGGCTTCGAACGTGACGTGGGTGTTTCAAAACTAACGTGGGTGTGACGTAGGGGTATCGAACGTGACGTAGGTGTTTCCAAACTGACGTGGGTGTGACGTCGGTTTGTTGAATGTGACGTGGGTGTGACGTGCATGGTTCGAAGGTGAGGTGGGTGTTTTAAATCTGAGCTGGGCGTGACGTGGGTCATTCGAACATGACGTAGGTGTGACGTGGGGGCATCGAACGTGACGTGGGCGTCACGTGGGGGCTTCGAAAGTGACGTGGACGTCACGTGGGTGTTTCGAAGGTGACGTGGGTGTGACGTGGGGGCTTCGAACGTGACGTGGGTGTGACCTGGGTCATTTGATCGTGATGTACGTGTGACGTGGGTGCTTCGAATGTGACGTGGGCGTGACGTGGGCGTTTCCAACGTGACGTGGGCGTGACGTGGGGGCTTCGAACGTCACGTGGGCGTCACGTGGGGGCATCGAAGTTGACGTGGGCGTGACCTGGGTGATTGGAACCTGACGTGGGTGTGACGTGGGCGCTTCAAACGTGACGTGGGTGTGACGTGGGTGATGCGAACGTGACGTTGGTGTTTCGAAGGTGACGTCGGTGTGACGTGGATGCTTTGAACGTGACGTGGTTGTGACGTGGGTGCTTCGAACATGACGCGGGTGTGACGTGGATGCTTCGAATGTGACGTTGGTGTTTCGAACGTGACATGGGTGTGACGTGTGTGCTTGGAACGTGACGTGGGCATGACGTTGGGGCTTCGAACATGATGTGGGCGTCACGTGGGTATTCGGACCTGACGTGGGCTTGACGTGGGGGCTTCGAACACGACGTAGGCGTAACGTGGGTGTTTAAAAGTGTCCTGGGCATGACGTGGGGGCTTCGATCGTGACTTGGATGTGACGCCGGTACTTTATGTCTGACGTGGGTGTGACGTGCGTCATTCGAACGTGACGTGGGCGTCACGTTGGGGCTTCGAAAGTGACGTGGGCATGACACGGGTGATTCGAAGGCGACGTGGTTATGACGTGGGGGCTGCAAACGTGACGTGGGCGTGACGTGGGTGATTCGAACGTGACGTGGGGCTTCGAACGTGACGCGGGCGTGACGTGGGTGATTCGAATGTTATGTGGGAGTGACGTGGGGGCTTTGAAGTTGACCTGGGCGTGACCTGGGTGATTGGAACGTGACGTGGACATGACGTGGGTAGTGCGAACGTGACTTGGGCGTCCCGTGGGGGCTTCGAACGTGACGTGGGCATGACGTGGGTGATTCGAAGGTAACGTGGGTGTGAGGTGGGGGCTTGAAACGTGACCTGGGTGTGACGTGGGTGTTTCAAAGGGGACGTGGGCGTGACGTCGGTACTTTGAATGTGACGTGGGTGTGACCTGGGTCATGCGAACGTGACGTGGGTGTGACGTGGGCGCTTTGAACGTGACGTGGGCATGACGTGGGTGATTCGAACGTGACGTGGGTGTGACGTGGGTGGTTTCAACGTGACGTGGGCGTCACGTGGGAGTTTCGAATGTGACGTGGGCGTGACCTCGGTACTTTCAATTTGAGGTTGGTGTGACCTGGGTCATTCGAACATGACGTGGGCGTGACGTGGGTGATTCCAGCGTGACGTGGGTGTGACGTGGGGGCATGGAACGTGATGTGGGTGTGACATGCGTGTTTCGAACGTGACGTGGGCCTCACGTCGGTACTTTGAATGTGACGTGGGTGTGACCTGGGTCATTTGAACGTGACGTGGGAGTGACATGGGGGCTTCGAACGACACGTGGGCGTCACGTGGGGGCTTCGAACATGACGTGCATGTGACGTGGGTGCTTCGGACGTGACGTGGGCGTGACGTGGTACTTTACATTTGACGTGGGTGTGACCTGGGTCAATCGAACGTGACGTCAGTGTGACGTGGGGGCTTCGAACGTGACGTGGGTGTGACATGGGTGTTTCGAACCTGACGTTGGTATTTCGAACGTGACGTGGGTGTGACGTGGGTGCATCGGACGTGACGTGGGCGTAACGTGGGGGCTACGAACATTATGCGGGTGTGACGTGGATGCTTCGAATGCGACGTTGGTGTTTCGAACGTGACATGGGTGGGACGTGGGTGCTTGGAACGTGACGTGGGCGTCACGTGGGGGCTTCGAACATGACGTGGGTGTGACGTGGGGGCATCGATCGTGACGTGGACGTGACGTCGGTACTTTATACCTGATGGGGGTGTGACGTGGGTCATTCGAACGTGACGTGGGTGTGACGTGGGGGCATCGAACGTGACGTGGGTGTGACGTGGGGGCTTCGAACGTGACGTGGGCATGACGTCGGTGATTCGAATGTGACGTGGGCGTGACGTGGGGGCATCGAACGTGACGTGGGCGTGACGTGGGGCTTCGAACGTGACTTGGGTGTGACGTGGGTGTTTCGAACGTGACGTGGGCGTGACGTCGGTACTTTGAATGTGACGTGGGTGTGACGTGGGTCATTCGAACGTGATGTACGTGTGACGTGTGGGCTTCGAACGTGACGTGGGTGTTTCAAAACTAACGTGGGTGTGACGTGGGGGTATCGAACGTGACGTAGGTGTTTCCAAATTGACGTGGGTGTGACGTCGGTACTTTGAATGTGACGTGGGTGTGACGTGCATGGTTCGAACGTGAGGTGGGTGTTTTAAATGTGAGCTGGGCGTGACGTGGGTCATTCGAACATGACGTAGGTGTGACGTGGGGGCTTCGAACGTGACGTGGGCGTGACGTGGATGCTTCGAATGTGACGTTGGTGTTTCGAACGTGACATGGGTGTGACATGGGTGCTTCGAATGTGACGTGGGCGTAACGTGGGGGCTTCGAACCTGACGTGGGTGTGACGTGGGGGCTTCGAAAGTGACGTGGGTGTGACATGGGTCATTTGAACGTGACGTGGGCGTGACGTGGGCGATTCCAACGTGACGTGGGGCTTTGAACGTGACGTGGGCGTGATGTGGGTGATTCGAATGTGACGTGGGCGTGACGTGGGGGCTTCGAACGTCACGTGAGCTTCACGTGGGGGCATCGAACGTGACGCGGGCGTGACGTGGGGGCTTCAAGCGTGACCTGGGTGTGACGTGGGTGTTTCGAAGGTGACGTGGGCGTGACGTCAGTACTTTGAATGTGACGTGGGTGTGACCTGGGTCATGCGAACGTGACGTGGGTGTGACGTGGGTGTTTCGAACGTTACGTGGGCATTTCGTGGGTTTTCGAACGTGACGTGGGCGTGACGTCGGAACTTTGAATGTGACGTGGGTGTGACCTGGGTGGTGCGAACGTGACTTGGGCGTCACGTGGGGGCATCGAACGTGACGTGGGCGTCACGTGGGGGCTTCGAAAGTGACGTGGGCGTCACGTGGGTGATTCGAAGGTGACGTGGGTGTGACGTGGGGGCTTCGAACGTGACCTGGGTGTGAGGCGGGTGTTTCGAACGTGACGTGGGCGTGACGTCGGTACTTTGAATGTGACGTGGGTGTGACCTGGGTCATTTGAACATGACGTGGGAGTGACGTGGTGGCTTCGAACGTGATGTAAGTGTGACATGGGTGCTTAGAACGTGACGTGGGAGTGACGTGGGTGATTCCAACGTGACGTGGGGCTTCGAACGTGACGTGGGCGTGATGTGGGTGATTCGAATGTCGCTTGGGCGTGACGTGGGGGCTTCGAACGTCACGTGGGCGTGACGTGGGGGCTTCGATGTTGACGTGGGCGTAACCTGGGTGATTCGAACGTGTCGTGGACGTGACGTGGGTGGTTTCAACGTGACGTGAGCGTCACGTGGGGTCCTCGAACGTGAAGTGGGCGTCACGTGGGGGCTTCGAACGTGACGTGGGTGTGACGTGGGGGCATCGATCGTGACGTGGACGTGACGTCGGTACTTTATACCTGATGGGGGTGTGACGTGGGTCATTCGAACGTGACGTGGGTGTGACGTGGGGGCTTCGAACGTGACGTGGGCATGACGTGGGTGATTCGAACGTGACGTGGGAGTGACGTGGGGGCATCGAACGTGACGTGGGTGTGACGTGGGGGCTTCGAACGTGACGTGGGTGTGACGTGGGGGCATCGATCGTGACGTGGACGTGACGTCGGTACTTTATACCTGATGGGGGTGTGACGTGGGTGATTCGAACGTGACGTGGGCGTCACGTGGGGGCATCGAACGTGACGTGGGCGTGACGTGGGGGCTTCGAACGTGACCTGGGTGTGACGTGGGTGTTTCGAACGTGACGTGGGCGTGACGTCGGTACTTTGAATGTGACGTGGGTGTGACGTGGGTCATTCGAACGTGATGTACGTGTGACGTGTGGGCTTCGACGTGACGTGGGTGTTTCAAAACTAACGTGGCTGTGACGTAGGGGTATCGAACGTGACGTAGGTGTTTCCAAACTGACGTCGGTGTGACGTCGGTATGTTGAATGTGACGTGGGTGTGACGTGCATGGTTCGAACGTGAGGTGGGTGTTTTAAATGTGAGCTGGGCGTGACGTGGGTCATTCGAACATGACATAGGTGTGACGTGGGGGCTTCGAACATGACGCGGGAGTGACGTGGATGCTTCGAATGTGACGTTGGTGTTTCGAACGTGACATGGGTGTGACATGGGTGGTTCGAATGTGACGTGGGCGTCACGTGGGGGCTTCGAACATGACGTGGATGTGAGGTGGGTGCTTCGGACGTGACGTGGGCGCGACGTGGGTGTTTCGAACGTGACGTGGACGTGACGTGGTACTTTACATTTGACGTGGGTGTGACCTGGGTCAATCGAACGTGACGTGGGTGTGACGTGGGGGCTTCCAATGTGACGTGGGCGTGACGTGGGTGCTTCGAATGTGACGTGGGCGTAACGTGGGGGCTTCGAACCTGACGTGGGTGTGACGTGGGGGCTTCGAAAGTGACGTGGGTGTGACCTGGGTCATTTTAACGTGACGTGGGCGTGACGTGGGTGATTCCAACGTGACGTGGGGCTTCGAATGTGACGTGGGCGTGACGTGGGTGATTCGAATGTGACGTGGGTGTGACGTGGGGGCTTCGAACGCCACGTGAGCGTCACGTGGGGGCATCGAGTTTGACATGGGCGTGACCTGGTTGATTGGAACGTGACGTGGGCGTGACGTTGGTGATTCCAACGTGACGTGGGGCTTCGAACATGACGTGGGCATGACGTGGGGGCTTCGAAATACACGTGGGCATGACGTGGGTGATTCGAAGGTGACATGGGTGTGACGTGGGGGCTTCAAACGTGACGTGGGTGTGACGTGGGTGCATCGGACGTGACGTGGGCGTAACGTGGGGGCTACGAACATTACGCGGGAGTGACGTGGATGCTTCGAATGCGACGTTGGTGTTTCGAACGTGACATGGGTGTGACGTGGGTGCTTGGAACGTGACGTGGGCGTCACGTGGGGGCTTCAAAGATGACGTGGGCATGACGTGGGGGCATCGATCGTGACGTGGACGTGACGTCGGTACTTTATACCTGATGGGGGTGTGACGTGGGTGATTAGAACGTGACGTGGGCATGACGTGGGGGCTTCGATCGTTACGTGGGCATGACGTGGGTGATTCGAACGTGACGTGGGCGTGACGTGGGGGCTACGAACGTGACCTGGGTGTGACGTGGGTGTTTCGAACGTGACGTGGGCGTGACCTCGGTACTTTGAATGTGACGTGGGTGTGACGTGGCTCATTCGAACGTGATGTACGTGTGACGTGTGGGCTTCGAACGTGACATAGGTGTTTCCAAACTGACGTGGGTGTGACGTCGGTTTGTTGAATGTGACGTGGGTGTGACGTGCATGGTTCGAACGTGAGGTGGGTGTTTTAAATGTGAGCTGGGCGTGACGTGGGTCATTCGAACATGACGTAGGTGTGACGTGGGGGCTTCGAACGTGACGTGGGCGTGACGTGGATGTTTCGAATGTGACGTTGGTGTTTCGAACGTGACATGGGTGTGACATGGGTGGTTCGAATGTGACGTGGGCGTCACGTGGGGGCTTCGAACCTGACGTGGGTGTGACGTGGGGGCTTCGAATGTGACGTGGGCGTGACGTGGGGGCTTCGAATTTGACGTGGGCGTGACGTGGGGGCTTCGAACGTCACGTGAGCGTCACGTGGGGGCATCGAGTTTGACATGGGCGTGACCTGGGTGATTGGAACGTGACGTGGGCGTGACGTTGGTGATTCCAACGTGACGTGGGGCTTCGAACGTGACGTGGGCGTGATGTCGGAACTTTGAATGTGACGTGGTTGTGACCTGGGTCATTGGAACGTGACGTTCGTGTGACGTGGGGGCTTCGAACGTGACGTGGGCGTGACGTGGGTACTTTACATTTGACGTGGGTGTGACCTGGGTGATGCGAACGTGACGTGGGCGTCACGTGGGGGCTTCGAAAGTGACGTGGGCATGGCGTGGGTGATTCGAAGGTGACGTGGGTGTGACGCGTGGGCTTCGAACGTGACGTAAGGGTGACATGGGTGCTTAGAACGTGACGTGGGCGTGACGTGGGCGATTCCAACGTGACGTGGGGCTTCGAACGTGACGTGGGCGTGATGTGGGTGATTCGAATGTCACTTGGGCGTGACGTGGGGTCTTCGAACGTCCCGTGGGCGTGACGTGGGGGCTTCGATGTTGACGTGGGCGTGACCTGGTTGATTGGAACGTGACGTGGACGTGACGTGGGTGGTTTCAACGTGACGTGAGCGTCACGTGGGGTCCTCGAACGTGACTTGGGCGTCACGTGGGGTCTTCGAAAGTGACGTGGGCATGACGTGGGTGATTGGAAGGTGACGTGGGTGTGACGTGGGGGCTTCGAACGTGACGTGGGCGTGACGTCGGAACTTTGAATGTGACGTGGGTGTGACCTGGGTCATTGGAACGTGACGTGGGAGTGACGTGGGGGCATCGAACGTGACGTAAGGGTGACATGGGTGCTTAGAACGTGACGTGGGCGTGATGCGGGTGATTCCAACGTGACGTGGGGCTTCGAATGTGACGTGGGCGTGAGGTGGGTGATTGGAACGTGACGTGGGCGTGACGTCGGAACTTTGAATGTGACGTGGGTGTGACCTGGGTCATTGGAACGTGACGTGGGAGTGACGCGGGGGCTTCGAACGTGACGTAAGGGTGACATGGGTGCTTAGAACGTGACGTGGGCGTGACGTGGGCGATTCCAACGTGACGTGGGGCTTCGAACGTGACGTGGGCGTGATGTGGGTGATTCGAATGTCACTTGGGCGTGACGTGGGGGCTTCGAACGTCACGTGGGCGTGACCTGGGTGATTGGAACGTGACGTGGACGTGACGTGGGTGGTTTCAACGTCACGTGAGCGTCACGTGGGGTCCTCGAACGTGACTTGGGCGTCACGTGGGGTCTTCGAAAGTGACGTGGGCATGACTGGGTGATTCGAAGGTGACGTGGGTGTGACGTGGGGGCTTCGAACGTGACGTGGGTGTGACGTCGGTACTTTGAATGTGACGTGGGTGTGACCTGGGTCATTGGAACGTGACGTGGGAGTGACGTGGGGGCATCGAACGTGACGTAAGGGTGACATGGGTGCTTAGAACCTGACGTGGGCGTGATGCGGGTGATTCCAACGTGGCGTGGGGGCTTCGAACGTGACATGGGCGTGACGTGGGTGATTGGAACGTGACGTGGGCGTGACGTCGGTACTTTGAGAGTGACGTGGGTGTGACCTGGGTGATTGGAACGTGACGTGGGAGTGACGTGGGTGATTCGAAAGTGACGTCGGTGTGACGTGGGTGTTTCGGACCTGACGTGGGCGTGTCGTGGGTGCTCCGATCGTGACGTGGGCGTGACGTGTGTGGTTTCAACGTGACGTGGGCGTGACGTGGGTGATTCGAAGGTGACGTGGGCGTGACGTGGGGGCATGGAGCGTGACGTGCGTGTGAGGTGGGTGTTTCCAACGTGACGTGGGAGTGACGTCGGTACTTTCAATGTGACGTGGGTGTGACCTGGGTCATTTGAACGTGACGTGGGCGTGACGTGGGGGCTTCGATCGTGACGTGTGCGTGACCTGGGTGATTGGAACGTGACGTGGACGTGACGTGGGTGGTTTCGAACGTGACGTGGGTGTGTCGTCGGGGCTTCGGACGTGACGTGGGCCTCACGTGGGGGCTTCGAACATGACGTGGATGTGACGTGGGTGTTTCGGACGTGACGTGTGCGTGACGTTGATGCTTCGAACGTGACGTGGGAGTTTCGAACGTGACGTGGGTGTGACGTGGGTTGTTCGAACGTGACGTGAGCGTGACATAGGGGCTTCGATCATGACGTGGGCGTGACGTGTGTGGTGTCAACGTGACGTGGGTGTCACGTGGGGCATCGAACGTGACGTGGACGTGACGTCGGTACTTTCAATTTGAGGTTGGTGTGACCTGGGTCATTCGAACGTGACGTACATGTGACGTGGGTGATTCCAACGTGACGTGGATGCTTCGAACGTGACGTGGGAGTGACGTGGGTGATTCCAACGTGACGTGGGGCTTCGAACGTGACGTGGGCGTGACGTGGGTGATTCGAATGTGACGTGGGCGTGACGTGGGGTCTTCGAACGTGACGTGAGCGCCACGTGGGGGCATCGAAGTTGACGTGGGCGTGACCTGGGTGATTGGAACGTGAAGTGGGTGTGACGTGGGGGCTTCGAACGTGACGTGGGTGTGACGTGGGTGATTCGAACGTGACGTTGGTGTTTCGAACGTGACGTGGGTGTGACGTGGGTGCTTTGAACGTGACGTGGGCGTCACGTGGGGGCTTCGAACATGACGTGGATGTGAAGTGGGTGCTTCGGACGTGACGTGGGCATGACGTGGGGGCTTCGAAAATGATGTGGGTGTGACGTGGGGGCATCGAACGTGACGTGGGCGTGACGTGGGGGCTTCGAACGTGACGTGGGTGTGACGTGGGTGTTTCGAACCTGACGTTGGTATTTCGAACGTGACGTGGGTGTGACGTGGGTGCATCGGACGTGACGTGGGCGTAACGTGGGGGCTACGAACATTACGCGGGTGTGACGTGGATGCTTCGAATTTGATGTTGGTGTTTCGAACGTGACATGGGTGTGACGTGGGTGCTTCGAACGTGACGTGGGCGTCACGTGGGGGCTTCGAACGTGACGTGGGCATGACGTGGGTGATGCGAAGGTGACGTGGGCGTGACGTGGGGGCATGGAACGTGACGTGGGTGTGAGGTGGGTGATTCCAACGTGACGTGGGCGTGACGTCGGTACCTTGAATGTGACGTGGGTGTGACCTGGGTCATTAGATCGTGACGTGGGAGTGACGTGGGGGCTTCGAACGTGATGTAAGTGTGACATGGGTGCTTAGAACGTGACGTGGGCGTGACGTGGGCGATTCCAACGTGACGTGGGGCTTCGAACGTGACGTGGGCGTGATGTGGGTGATTCGAATGTCACTTGGGCGTGACGTGGGGGCTTCGAACGTCACGTGGGCGTGACGTGGGGGCTTCAAACGTGACGTGGGCGTGACCTGGGTGATTGGAACGTGACGTGGACGTGACGTGGGTGGTTTCAACGTGACGTGAGCGTCACGTGGGGTCCTCGAACGTGACTTGGGCGTCACGTGGGGTCTTCGAAAGTGACGTGGGCATGAAATGGGTGATTCGAAGGTGACGTGGGTGTGACGTGGCGGCTTCGAACGTGACGTGGGCGTGACGTCGGAACTTTGAATGTGACGTGGGTGTGACCTGGGTCATTGGAACGTGACGTGGGAGTGACGTGGGGGCTTCGAACGTGACATAAGGGTGACATGGGTGCTTAGAACGTGACGTGGGCGTGATGCGGGTGATTCCAACGTGACGTGGGGCTTCGAATGTGACGTGGGCGTAAGGTGGGTGATTGGAACGTGACGTGGGCGTGACATCGGTACTTTGAAAGTGACGTGGGTGTGACCTGGGGGCTTCGAACGTGACGTAAGGGCGACATAGGTGCTTAGAACGTGACGTGGGCGTGACGTGGGTGATTCCAACGTGACGTGGACGTGACGTCGGTACTTTCAATTTGAGGTTGGTGTGACCTGGGTCATTTGGACGTGACGTCGCTACTTTCAGTTTGAGGCTGGTGTGACCTGGGTCATTCGAACGTGACGTACGTGTGACGTTGGGGCTTGGAACGTGATGTGGGTGTTTCAAAACTAACGTGGGTGTGACGTGGGGGCTTCGAACGTGACGTAGGCGTAACGTGGGTGTTTACAAGTGACCTGGGCGTGACGTGGGGGCTTCGATCGTGACGTGGACGTGACGTCGGTACTTTATATATGACGTGGGTGTGACCGGGCTCGTTTGAACGTGACGTGGCTGTGACGTGGGGGCTTCGAACGTGACGTGGGCATGACGTGGGTGATTCGAACGTGACGTGGGCGTGACGTGGGGGCATCGAACGTGACGTGGGTGTGACGTGGGGGCTTCGAAGGTGACGTGTGCGTGACGTCGGAACTTTGAATGTGACGTGGGTGTGACCTGGGTCATTTGAACGTGACGTGGGAGTGACGTGGGGGCATCGAACGTGACATAAGGGTGACATGGGTGCTTAGAACGTGACGTGGGCGTGATGCGGGTGATTCCAACACGGCATGGGGGCTTCGAACGTGACATGGGCGTGACGTGGGTGATTGGAACGTGACGTGGGCGTGACGTCGGTACTTTGAGAGTGACGTGGGTGTGACCTGGGTGATTGGAACGTGACGTGGGAGTGACGTGGGTGATTCGAAAGTGACGTCGGTGTGACGTGGGTGTTTCGGACCTGACGTGGGCGTGTCGTGGGTGCTCCGATCGTGACGTGGGCGTGACGTGTGTGGTTTCAACGTGACGTGGGCGTGACGTGGGTGATTCGAAGGTGACGTGGGCGTGACGTGGGGGCATGGAGCGTGACGTGCGTGTGAGGTGGGTGTTTCCAACGTGACGTGGGAGTGACGTCGGTACTTTCAATGTGACGTGGGTGTGACCTGGGTCATTTGAACGTGACGTGGGCGTGACGTGGGGGCTTCGATCGTGACGTGTGCGTGACCTGGGTGATTGGAACGTGACGTGGACGTGACGTGGGTGGTTTCGAACGTGACGTGGGTGTGTCGTCGGGGCTTCGGACGTGACGTGGGCCTCACGTGGGGGCTTCGAACATGACGTGGATGTGACGTGGGTGTTTCGGACGTGACGTGTGCGTGACGTTGATGCTTCGAACGTGACGTGGGAGTTTCGAACGTGACGTGGGTGTGACGTGGGTTGTTCGAACGTGACGTGAGCGTGACATAGGCGCTTCGATCATGACGTGGGCGTGACGTGTGTGGTGTCAACGTGACGTGGGTGTCACGTGGGGCATCGAACGTGACGTGGACGTGACGTCGGTACTTTCAATTTGAGGTTGGTGTGACCTGGGTCATTTGAACGTGACGTACATGTGACGTGGGTGATTCCAACGTGACGTGGGGGTTCGAACGTGACGTGGGAGTGACGTGGGTGATTCCAACGTGACGTGGGGCTTCGAACGTGACGTGGGCGTGACGTGGGTGATTCGAATGTGACGTGGGCGTGACGTGGGGTCTTCGAACGTGACGTGAGCGCCACGTGGGGGCATCGAAGTTGACGTGGGCGTGACCTGGGTGATTGGAACGTGAAGTGGGTGTGACGTGGGGGCTTCGAACGTGACGTGGGTGTGACGTGGGTGATTCGAACGTGACGTTGGTGTTTCGAACGTGACGAGGGTGTGACGTGGGGGCTTCGAACGTGACGTGGGCATGACGTGGGTGATTCGAACGTGACGTGGGCGTGACGTGGGGGCATCGAACGTGACGTGGGCGTGACGTGGGGGCTTCAATCGTGACCTGGGTGTGACGCGGGTGTTTCGAAGGTGACGTGGGCGTGACGTCAGTACTTTGAATGTGACGTGGGTGTGACCTGGGTCATTGGAACGTGACGTGGGAGTGACGCGGGGGCTTCGAACATGACGTAAGGGTGACATGGGTGCTTAGAACATGACGTGGGCGTGATGCGGGTGATTCCAACGTGAGGTGGGGCTTCGAATGTGACGTGGGCGTGAGGTGGGTGATTGGAACGTGACGTGGGCGTGACGTCGGTACTTTGAAAGTGACGTGGGTGTGACCTGGGTGATTGGAACGTGACGTGGGCGTAACGTCGGTACTTTGAAAGTGACGTGGGTGTGACGTGGGTCATTTGAACATGACGTTGGAGTGACGTGGTTGATTCCAACGTGACGTGGGCTTCGAACGTGACGTGGGCGTGACGTGGGTGATTGCAACATGACGTGGGCGTGAGGTGGGTGATTCGAAAGTGACGTCGGTGTGACGTGGCTGTTTCGGACGTGACGTGGGAGTGACGTGGGGGCTTCAAACGTGACGTGGGGGCTTCGAACGTGACATGGGCGTGAGGTGGGTGATTCGAACGTGACGTGGGCATGACGTCGGTACTTTGAAAGTGACGTGTGTGTGACCTGGGTGATTGGAACGTGACGTGGGAGTGACGTGGGGGCTTCAAACGTGACGTAAGGGTGACATGGGTGCTTAGAACGTGACGTGGGAGTGACGTGGGGGATTCCAACGTGACGTGGGCTTCGAACATGACGTGGGCGTGACGTGGGTGATTGGAACGTGACGTGGGCGTGAGTGGGTGATTCGAAAGTGACGTCGGTGTGACATAAGCGCTTCGATCGTGACGTGGGCGTGACGTGTGTGGTTTCAGCGTTACGTGGGCGTCACGGGTGGGCTTCGAACGTGACATGGGCGTGACGTGGGTGATTCGAAGGTGACGTGGGCGTGACGTGGGGGCATGGAACGGAACGTGGGTGTGAGGTGGGTGATTCCAACGTGACGTGGGCGTGACGTCGGTACTTTCAATGTGACGCGGGCGTGACCTGGGTCATTTGAACGTGACGTGTGCGTGACGTGGGGGCTTCAAACGTGAGGTAAGGGTGACATGGGTGCTTAGAACGTGACGTGGGCATGACGTGGGTGATTCGAATGTGACGTGGGTGTGACGTGGGGGCTTCAACGTGACGTGGGCGTGACGTGGGTGATTCGAACCTGACGTGGGCGTGACGTCGGTACTTTGAAAGTGACGTGGGAGTGACGTGGGGGCTTCGAACGTCACGTGAGCGTCAAGTGGGGGCATCGAGTTTGACATGGGCGTGACCTGGGTGATTGGAACGTGACGTGGGCGTGACGTGGGTGATTCCAACGTGACGTGGGGCTTCGAACATGACGTGGGTGTGACGTGGGGGCTTCGAAAGTGACGTGGGCATGACGTGGGTGATTCGAAGGTGACGTGGGCGTGACGTCGGTACTTTGAATGTGACGTGGGTGTGACCTGGGTCATTTGAACGTGACGTGGGAGTGACGCGGGGGCTTCGAACGTGACGTAAGGGTGACATGGGTGCTTAGAACGTGACGTGGGCGTGACGTGGGTGATTCCAACGTGACGTGGGGCTTCGAACGTGACGTGGGCGGGAGGTGGGTGATTCGAATGTCACTTGGGCGTGACGTGGGGGCTTCGAACGTCACGTGGGCGTGACGTGGGGGCTTCGATGTTGACGTGGGCGTGACCTGGGGGCTTCAAGCGTGACCTGGGTGTGACGTGGGTGTTTCGAAGGTGACGTGGGCATGACGTGGGTGATTCGAAGGTGACGTGGGCGTGACGTCGGTACTTTGAATGTGACGTGGGTGTGACCTGGGTCATTTGAACGTGACGTGGGAGTGACGTGGGGGCTTCGAACGTGACGTAAGGGTGACATGGGTGCTTAGAACGTGACGTGGGCGTGACGTGGGTGATTCCAACGTGACGTGGGGCTTCGAACGTGACGTGGGCGGGAGGTGGGTGATTCCAACGTGACGTGGGGCTTTGAATGTGACGTGGGGATGACGTGGGTGATTCGAAGGTGATGTGGGTGTGACGTGGGGGCTTCGAACGTGACGTGGGCGTGACGTCGGTACTTTCAACGTGACGTGGGTGTGAGGTGGGTGTTTCGAACGTGACGTGGGAGTGACATGGTAGTTTCGAACGTGACGTGGACGTGACGGCGGTACTTTCAATTTGAGGCTGGTGTGACCTGGGTCATTCGAATGTGACGTACGTGTGACGTTGGGGCTTGGAACGTGATGTGGGTGTTTCAAAACTAACGTTTATGTGACGTGGGAGCTTCGAACGTGACGTAGGAGTAACGTGGGTGTTTACAAGTGACCTGGGCGTGACGTGGGGGCTTCGATCGTGACGTGGACGTGACGTCGGTACTTTATATCTGACGTGGGTGTGACCTGGCTCATTTGAACGTGACGTGGCTGTGACGTGGGGGCTTCGAACGTGACGTGGGCATGACGTGGGTGATTCGAACGTGACGTGGGCGTGACGTGGGGGCTTCAAGCGTGACCTGGGTGTGACGTGGGTGTTTCGAAGGTGACGTGGGCGTGACGTCAGTACTTTGAATGTGACGTGGGTGTGACCTGGGTCATGCGAACGTGACGTGGGTGTGACGTGGGTGTTTCGAACGTTACGTGGGCATTTCGTGGGTGATTCGAAGGTGGCGTGGGCGTGACGTGGGTACTTTACATTTGACGTGGGTGTGACCTGGGTGATGCGACCGTGACGTGGGCGTCACGTGGGGGCATCGAACGTGACGTGGGCGTCACGTGGGGGCTTCGAAAGTGACGTGGACGTCACGTGGGTGATTCGAAGGTGACGTGCGTGTGACGTGGGGGCTTCGAACGTGACCTGGGTGTGAGGCAGGTGTTTCGAACGTGACGTGGGCATGACGTCAGTACTTTGAATGTGACGTGGGTGTGACCTGGGTCATTGGAACGTGACGTGGGTGTGACGCGGGGGCTTCAAACGTGACATAAGGGTGACATGGGTGCTTAGAACGTGACGTGGGCGTGACGTGGGTGATTCCAACGTGACGTGGGGCTTCGAACGTGACGTGGGCGGGAGGTGGGTGATTCGAATGTCACTTGGGCGTGACGTGGGGGCTTCGAACGTCACGTGGGCGTGACGTGGGGGCTTCGATGTTGACGTGGGCGTGACCTGGGTGATTGGAACGTGACGTGGACGTGACGTGTGTGGTTTCAACGTGACGTGAGCGTCACGTGGGGTCTTCGAACGTGACTTGGGCGTCACGTGGGGTCTTCGAAAGTGACGTGGGCATGACGTGGGTGATTTGCAGGTTACGTGGGTGTGACGTGGGGGCTTCGAACGTGAAGTGAGTGTGACGTCGGTACTTTTATGTGACGTGGGTGTGACCTGGCTCATTTGAACGTGACGTGGGTGTGACGTGGGGGCTTCGAACGTGACGTGGGCATGACGTGGGGGCTTCGAACGTGACGTTGGCGTGACGTGGGGGCTTCGAACGCCACGTGAGCTTCACGCGGGGGCATCGAACGTGACGTGGGCGTGACGTGGGGGCTTCAAGCGTGACCTGGGTGTGACGTGGGTGTCTCGAACGTCACGTGGGCATGACGTGGGTGGTTCGAAAGTGACGTGGGCGTGACGTGGGTACTTTACATTTGACGTGGGTGTGACCTGGGTGATGCGACCGTGACGTGGGCGTCACGTGGGGGCATCGAACGTGACGTGGGCGTCACGTGGGGGCTTCGAAAGTGACGTGGACGTCACGTGGGTGCTTCGAAGGTGACGTGGGCGTGACGTGGGTGATTCGAACGTGACGTGGGCGTGACGTCGGAACTTTGAATGTGACGTGGGTGTGACCTGGGTCATTGGAACGTGACGTGGGAGTGACGTGGGGGCATCGAACGTGACATAAGGGTGACATGGGTGCTTAGAACGTGACGTGGGCGTGACGTGGGTGATTCCAGCGTGACGTGGGGTTTCGAACGTGACGTGGGCGTGATGTGGGTGATTCGAATGTCACTTGGGCGTGACGTGGGGGCTTCGATGTTGACGTGGGCGTGACCTGGGTGATTGGAACGTGACGTGGACGTGACGTGGGTGGTTTCAACGTGACGTGAGCGTCACGTGGGGTCCTCGAACGTGACTTGGGCGTCACGTGGGGTCTTCGAAAGTGACGTGGGCATGACGTGGGTGATTCGAAGGTGACGTGGGTGTGACGTGGGGGCTTCGAACGTGACGTGGGTGTGACGTCGGAACTTTGAATGTGCCGTGGGTGTGACCTGGGTCATTGGAACGTGACGTGGGAGTGACGTGGGGGCATCGAACGTGACATAAGGGTGACATGGGTGCTTAGAACGTGACGTGGGCGTGACGTGGGTGATTCCAACGTGACGTGGGGCTTCGAACGTGACGTGGGCGTGACGTGGGTGATTGGAACGTGACGTGGGCGTGACGTTGGTACTTTGAAAGTGACGTGGGTGTGACCTGGCGGCTTCGAACGTGACGTAAGGGCGACATGGGTGATTCCAACGTGACGTGGGCGTGACGTGGGTGATTCCAACGTGACGTGGGGGTTTCGAACGTGACGTGGGCGTGACGTGGGTGATTCGAGCGTGACGTGGGCGTGACGTCGGTACTTTGAAAGTGACGTGGGTGTGACCTGGGTCATTTGAACGTGACGTGGGAGTGACGTGGGGGCTTCGAACGTGACGTAAGGGTGACATGGGTGCTTAGAACGTGACGTGGGCGTGACGTGGGGGATTCCAACGTGACGTGAGGCTTCGAACGTGACGTGGGCTTGACGTGGGTGATTGGTAGGTGACGTGGGCGGGAGGTGGGTGATTCCAAAGTGACGTGGGTGTGACGTGGGTGCTTCGAACGTCACGTGGGCGTGACTTGGGGGCTTCGATCGTGACGTGGGCGTGACCTGGGTGATTGGAACGTGACGTGGACGTGACATGGGTGGTTTCAACGTGACGTGGGTGTCACGTGGGGCATCGATCGTGACGTGGGCGTGACGTGTGTGGTTTCAACGTGACGTGGGCGTCACGGGTGGGCTTGGAACGTGACGTGGGCATGACGTGGGTGATTCGAAGGTGACGTGGGCGTGACGTGGGGGCATGGAACGTGACGTGGGTGCGAGGTGGGTGATTCCAACGTGACGTGGGCGTGACGTCGGTACTTTGAATGTGACGTGGGTGTGACCTGGGTCATTTGAACGTGACGTGGGAGTGACGTGGGGGCTTCGAACGTGATGTAAGTGTGACATGGGTGCTTAGAACGTGACGTGGGTGTGACGTGGGCGATTCCAACGTGATGTGGGGCTTCGAACGTGACGTGGGCGGGATGTGGGTGATTCGAAGCTGACGTGGGCGTGACGTGGGGGCTTCGAACGTCACGTGGGCGTGACGTGGGGGCTTCAAACGTGACGTGGGCGTGACCTGGGTGATTGGAACGTGACGTGGGCGTGACGTGGGGGCTTCGGAGGTGACGTGGGTGTGACGTGGGTTCTTCGAACGTGACGTGAGTGTGACATAGGCGCTTCGATCATGACGTGGGCGTGACGTGTGTGGTTTCAACGTGACGTGGGTGTCACGTGGGGCATCGAACATGACGTGGACGTGATGTCGGTACTTTCAATTTGAGGTTGGTGTGACCTGGGTCATTCGAACGTGACGTATATGTGACGTGAGTTATTCCAACGTGACGTGGGGCTTCGAACGTGACGTGGGTGTGACCTGGGTGATTGGAACGTGACGTGGGTGTGACGTGGGGGCTTCGAACGTGACGTGGGTGTGACGTGGGTGTTTCGAACGTGACGTTGGTGTTTCGAACGTGACATGGGTGTGACGTGGGTGCTTCGGACCTGACGTGGGTGTAACGTGGGGGCTTCGAACATGACGCGGGAGTGACGTGGGGGCTTCGAACGTGACGTGGGTGTGACGTGGGTGTTTCGAACGTGACGTTGGTGTTTCGAACGTGACGTGGGTGTGACGTGGGTGCTTCGAACGTGACGTGGGCGTCACGTGGGGGCTTCGAACATGACGTGGATGTGAGGTGGGTGCTTCGGACGTGACGTGAGCGTCACGTGGGGGCTTCGAACATGACGTGGATGTGAGGTGGGTGCTTCGGACGTGACGTGGGCGTGACGTGGGGGCTTCGAAAATGATGTGGGTGTGACGTGGGGGCATCGAACGTGACGTGGGCGTGACGTGGGAGTTTCGAACGTGACGTGGACGTGACGTGGTACTTTACATTTGACGTGGGTGTGACCTGGGTCAATCGAACGTGACGTGGGTGTGACGTGGGGGCTTCGAATGTGACGTGGGCGTGACGTGGGTGCTTCGAATGTGACGTGGGCGTGACGTGGGGGCTTCGAACGTCACGTGGGCGTCACGTGGGGGCATCGAACGTGACGTGGGCGTGACCTGGGTGATTGGAACGTGACGTGGGCGTGACGTGGGGGCTTCGAAAATGATGTGGGTGTGACGTGGGGGCATCGAACGTGACGTGGATGTGACGTGGTACTTTACACTGGACGTGGGTGTGACCTGGGTGATGCGAACGTGACGTGGGCGTGACGTGGGCGATTCCAACATGACGTGGGGCTTCGAACGTGACGTGGGCGTGATGTGGGTGATTCGAATGTCACTTGGGCGTGACGTGGGGGCTTCGAACGTCACGTGGGCGTGACGTGGGGGCTTCGATGTTTACGTGGGCGTGACCTGGTTGAGTGGAATGTGACGTGGACGTGACGTGGGTGGTTTCAACGTGACGTGAGCGTCACGTGGTGTCCTCGAACGTGACTTGGGCGTCACGTGGGGTCTTCGAAAGTGACGTGGGCATGACTGGGTGATTCGAAGGTGACGTGGGTGTGACGTGGGGGCTTCGAACGTGACGTGGGTGTGACGTCGGTACTTTGAATGTGACGTGGGTGTGACCTGGGTCATTTGAACGTGACGTGGGAGTGACGTGGGGGCATCGAACGTGACATAAGGGTGACATGGGTGCTTAGAACGTGACGTGGGCCTGATGCAGGTGATTCCAACGTGACGTGGAGCTTCGAATGTGACGTGGGCGTGACGTGGGTGATTGGAACGTGACGTCGGCGTGACGTCAGTACTTTGAAAGTGACGTGGGTGTGACCTGGGGGCTTCGAACGTGACGTAAGGGCGACATGGGTGCTTAGAACGTGACGTAGGCGTTACGTGGGTGATTCCAACGTGACGTGGGGGTTTCGAACGTGACGTGGGCGTGACGTGGGTGATTCGAGCGTGACGTGGGCGTGACGTCGGTACTTTGAATGTGACGTGGGTGTGACCTGGGTCATTTGAACGTGATGTGGGAGTGACGTGGGGGCTTCAAACGTGACGTAAGGGTGACATGGGTGCTTAGAACGTGACGTGGGCGTGACGTGGGGGCTTCCAACGTGACGTGAGGCTTCGAACGTGACGTGGGCTTGACGTGGGTGATTGGTAGGTGACGTGGGCGTGAGGTGGGTGATTCGAAAGTGACGTGGGTGTGACGTGGGTGCTTCGAACGTCACGTGGGCGTGACTTGGGGGCTTCGATGTTGACGTGGGCGTGACCTGGGTGATTGGAACGTGACGTGGACGTGACGTGGGTGGTTTCAACGTGACGTGGGTGTCACGTGGGGCATCGATCGTGCCGTGGGCGTGACGTGTGTGGTTTCAACGTGACGTGGGCCTCACGGGTGGGCTTGGAACGTGACGTGGGCATGACGTGGGTGATTCGAAGGTGACGTGGGCGTGACGTGGGGCATGGAACGTGACGTGGGTGCGAGGTGGGTGATTCCAACGTGACGTGGGTGTGACGTCGGTACTTTGAATGTGACGTGGGTGTGACCTGGGTCATTGGAACGTGACGTGGGAGTGACGTGGGTGCTTCGAACGTGATGTAAGGGTGACATGGGTGCTTAGAACGTGACGTGGGTGTGACGTGGGCGATTCCAACGTGATGTGGGGCTTCGAACGTGACGTGTGCGGGATGTGGGTGATTCGAAGCAGACGTGGGCGTGACGTGGGGGCTTCGAACGTCACGTGGGCGTGACGTGGGGGCTTCGATGTTGACGTGGGCGTGACCTGGCGGCTTCGAACGTGACGTGGACATGACGTGGGGTTTTCGGACGTGACGTGGGTGTGACGTGGGTGCTTCGAATGTGACGTTTGTGTTTCGAACGTGACGTAAGGGTGACGTGGGTGCTTCGAATGTGACGTGGGTGTGTCATAGGCGCTTCGATCATGACGTGGGCGTGACGTGTGTGGTTTCAACGTGACGTGGGTGTCACGTGGGGCATCGAACGTGACGTGGACGTGACGTCGGTACTTTCAATTTGAGGTTGGTGTGACCTGGGTCATTCGAACGTGACGTACATGTGACGTGGGTGATTCCAACGTGACGTGGGGCTTCGAACGTGACGTGGGTGTGACCTGGGTGATTGGAACGTGACGTGGGTGTGACGTGGGGGCTTCGAACGTGACGTGGGTGTGACGTGGGGGCTTCCAACGTGACGTTGGTGTTTCGAACGTGACATGGGTGTGACGTGGGTGCTTCGGACCTGACGTGGGCGTAACGTGGGGGCTTCGAACATGACGCGGGAGTGACGTGGGGGCTTCGAACGTGACGTGGGCGTGACGTGGGTGTTTCGAACGTGACGTTGGTGTTTCGAACGTGACGTGGGTGTGACGTGGGTGCTTCGAACGTGACGTGGGCGTCACGTGGGGGCTTCGAACATGACGTGGATGTGAGGTGGGTGCTTCGGACGTGACGTGAGCGTCACGTGGGGGCTTCGAACATGACGTGGATGTGAGGTGGGTGCTTCGGACGTGACGTGGGCGTGACGTGGGGGCTTCGAAAATGATGTGGGTGTGACGTGGGGGCATCGAACGTGACGTGGGCGTGACGTGGGAGTTTCGAACGTGACGTGGACGTGACGTGGTACTTTACATTTGACGTGGGTGTGACCTGGGTCAATCGAACGTGACGTGGGTGTGACGTGGGGGCTTCGAATGTGACGTGGGCGTGACGTGGGTGATTCGAATGTGACGTGGGCGTGACGTGGGGGCTTCGAACGTCACGTGGGCGTCACGTGGGGGCATCGAACGTGACGTGGGCGTGACCTGGGTGATTGGAACGTGACGTGGGTGTGACGTGGGGGCTTCGAACCTGACGTGGGTGTCACGTGGGTGTTTCGAACGTGACGTTGGTGTTTCGAACGTGACATGGGTGTGACGTGGGTGCTTCGAACGTGACGTGGGCGTCACGTGGGGGCTTCGAACATGACGTGGATGTGACGTCGGTGCCTCGGACGTGACGTAGGCGTGACGTGGGGGCTTCGAAAATGATGTGGATGTGACGTGGGGGCATCGAACGTGACGTGGATGTGACGTGGTACTTTACATTGGACGTGGGTGTGACCTGGGTGATGCGAACGTGACGTGGGCGTGACGTGGGTGGTTCGAATGTGACGTGGGTGTGACCTGGGTCATTTGAACGTGACGTGGGAGTGACGCGGGGGCTTCAAACGTGACGTAAGGGTGACATGGGTGCTTAGAACGTGACGTGGGCGTGACGTGGGCGATTCCAACGTGACGTGGGGCTTCGAACGTGACGTGGGCGTGATGTGGGTGATTCGAATGTCACTTGGGCGTGACGTGGGGGCTTCGAACGTCACGTGGGCGTGACGTGGGGGCTTCAAACGTGACGTGGGCGTGACCTGGGTGATTGGAACGTGACGTGGACGTGACGTGGGTGGTTTCAACGTGACGTGAGCGTCACGTGGTGTCCTCGAACGTGACTTGGGCGTCACGTGGGGTCTTCGAAAGTGACGTGGGCATGACTGGGTGATTCGAAGGTGACGTGGGTGTGACGTGGGGGCTTCGAACGTGACGTGGGTGTGACGTCGGTACTTTGAATGTGACGTGGGTGTGACCTGGGTCATTTGAACGTGACGTGGGAGTGACGTGGGGGCATCGAACGTGACATAAGGGTGACATGGGTGCTTAGAACGTGACGTGGGCGTGATGCAGGTGATTCCAACGTGACGTGGAGCTTCGAATGTGACGTGGGCGTGACGTGGGTGATTGGAACGTGACGTGGGCGTGACGTCGGTACTTTGAAAGTGACGTGGGTGTGACCTGGGGGCTTCGAACGTGATGTAAGGGCGACATGGGTGCTTAGAACGTGACGTAGGCGTGACGTGGGTGATTCCAACGTGACGTGGGGGTTTCGAACGTGACGTGGGCGTGACGTGGGTGATTCGAGCGTGACGTGGGCGTGACGTCGGTACTTTGAATGTGACGTGGGTGTGACCTGGGTCATTTGAACGTGATGTGGGAGTGACGTGGGGGCTTCAAACGTGACGTAAGGGTGACATGGGTGCTTAGAACGTGACGTGGGCGTGACGTGGGGGATTCCAACGTGACGTGAGCCTTCGAACGTGACGTGGGCTTGACGTGGGTGATTGGTAGGTGACGTGGGCGTGAGGTGGGTGATTCGAAAGTGACGTGGGCGTGAGGTGGGTGATTCGAGCGTGACGTGGGCGTGACGTGGGGGCATGGAACGTGACGTGGGTGTGAGGTGGGTGATTCCAACGTGATGTGGGCGTGACGTCGGTACTTTGAATGTGACGTGGGTGTGACCTGGGGCATTGGAACGTGACGTGGGAGTGACGCGGGGGCTTCAAACGTGACGTAAGGGTGACATGGGTGCTTAGAACGTGACGTGGGCGTGACGTGGGCGATTCCAACGTGACGTGGGGGCTTCGAACGTGACGTGGGCGTGACCTGGGTGATTGGAACGTGACGTGGACGTGACGTGGGTGGTTTCAACGTGACGTGAGCGTCACGTGGGGGAGTCGGAGGTGACGTGGGCCTCACGTGGGGTCTTCGAAAGTGATGTGGGCGTGACGTCGGAACATTGAATGTGACGTGGGTGTGACCTGGGTCATTGGAACGTGACGTGGGAGTGACGCGGGGGCTTCGAACATGACGTAAGGGTGACATGGGTGCTTAGAACGTGACGTGGGCGTGACGTGGGCGATTCCAACGTGACGTGGGGCTTCGAACGTGACGTGGGCGTGATGTGGGTGATTCGAATGTCACTTGGGCGTGACTAGGGGGCTTCGATGTTGACGTGGGCGTGACCTGGGTGATTGGAACGTGACGTGGACGTGACGTGGGTGGTTTCAACGTGACGTGAGCGTCACGTGGGGTCCTCGAACGTGACTTGGGCGTCACGTGGGGTCTTCGAAAGTGACGTGGGCATGACTGGGTGATTCGAAGGTGACGTGGGTGTGACGTGGGGGCTTCGAACGTGACGTGGGTGTGACGTCGGTACTTTGAATGTGACGTGGGTGTGACCTGGGTCATTTGAACGTGACGTGGGAGTGACGTGGGGGCATCGAACGTGACGTAAGGGTGACATGGGTGCTTAGAACCTGACGTGGGCGTGATGCGGGTGATTCCAACGTGACGTGGGGCTTCGAATGTGACGTGGGCGTGACGTGGGTGATTCGAACGTGACCTGGGCGTGACGTCGGTACTTTGAAAGTGACGTGGCTGTGACCTGGCGGCTTCGAACGTGACGTAAGGGTGACATGGGTGCTTAGAACGTGACGTGGGCGTGACGTGGGTGATTCCAACGTCATGTGGGGGCTTCGAACGTGACGTGGGAGTGACGTGGGTGATTGGAGCGTGACGTGGGCGTGACGTCGGTACTTTGAAAGTGACGTGGGTGTGACCTGGCGGCTTCAAACGTGACGTAAGGGCGACATAGGTGCTTAGAACGTGACGTGGGCGTGACGTGGGTGATTCGAAAGTGACGTGGGGGCTTCGAACGTGACATGGGCGTGACGTGGGTGTTTCGAACGTGACGTGGGTGTGACGTGGGGGCTTCGAACGTGACGTGGGCATGACATGGGTGATTCGAAAGTGACGTGGGCGTCACGTGGGAGTTTCGATCATGACGTGGGCGTGACGTGTGTGGTTTCAACGTGACGTGGGTGTCACGTGGGGCATCGAACGTGATGTGGACGTGACGTCGGTACTTTCAATTTGAGGTTGGTGTGACCTGGGTCATTCGAACGTGACGTACATGTGACGTGAGTGATTCCAACGTGACGTGGGGCTTCGAACGTGACGTGGGTGTGACCTGGGTGATTGGAACGTGACGTGGGCGTGACGTGGGGGCTTCGAACGTGACGTGGGTGTGACGTGGGTGTTTCGAACGTGACGTTGGTGTTTCGAACTTGACAGGGGTGTGACGTGGGTGCTTCGGACCTGACGTGGGCGTAACGTGGGGGCTTCGAACATGACGCGGGAGTGACGTGGATGCTTCGAATGCGACGTTGGTGTTTCGAACGTGACATGGGTGTGACGTGGGTGCTTGGAACGTGACGTGGGCGTCACGTGGGGGCTTCGAACATGACGTGGATGTGAGGTGGGTGCTTCGGATGTGACGTGGGCGTGACGTCGGGGCTTCGAAAATGATGTGGGTGTGACGTGGGTGCATCGAACGTGACGTGGGCGTGACGTGGGAGTTTCGAACGTGACGTGGACGTGACGTGGTACTTTACATTTGACGTGGGTGTGACCTGGGTGATTGGAACGTGACGTGGGTGTGACGTGGGGGCTTCTAACGTGACGTGGGCATGACGTGGGTGATTCGAACGTGACGTGGGCGTGACGTGGGGGCATCGAACGTGACGTGGGTGTCACGTGGGGGCTTCGAACGTGACGTGGGCATGACGTCGGTGATTCGAACGTGACGTGAGCGCCACGTGGGTGCATCGAAGTTGACGTGGGCGTGACCTGGGTGATTGGAACGTGACGTGGGTGTGATGTGGGGGCTTCGAACCTGACGTGGGTGTCACGTGGGTGTTTCGAACGTGCCGTGGGTGTTTCGAACGTGACAGGGGTGTGACGTGGGTGCTTCGAACGTGACGTGGGCGTCACGTGGGGGCTTCGAACATGACGTGGATGTGAGGTGGGTGCTTCGGACGTGACGTGGGCGTGACGTGGGGGCTTCGATAATGATGTGGGTGTGACGTGGGGGCATCGAACGTGACGTGGGCGTGACGTGGGAGTTTCGAACGTGACGTGGATGTGACGTGGTACTTTACATTTGACGTGGGTGTGACCTGGCTCAATCGAACGTGACGTGGGTGTGACGTGGGTGTTTCGAACCTGACGTTGGTATTTCGAACGTGACGTGGGTGTGACGTGGGTGCATCGGACGTGACGTGGGCGTAACGTGGGGGCTACGAACATTACGCGGGTGTGACGTGGATGCTTCGAATGCGACGTTGGTGTTTCGAACGTGACATGGGTGTGACGTGGGTGCTTGGAACGTGACGTGGGCGTCACGTGGGGGCTTCGAACATGACGTGGGTGTGACGTGGGGGCATCGATCGTGACATGGACGTGACGTCGGTACTTTATACCTGATGGGGGTGTGACGTGGGTGATTAGAACGTGACGTGGGCTTCGAACGTGACGTGGGCGTGATGTGGGTGATTCGAATGTCACTTGGGCGTGACGTGGGGGCTTCGAACGTCACGTGGGCGTGACGTGGGGGATTCGATGTTGACGTGGGCGTGACCTGGGTGATTGGAACGTGACGTGGACGTGACGTGGGTGGTTTCAACGTGACGTGAGCGTCACGTGGGGTCCTCGAACGTGACGGGCGTCACGTGGGGTCTTCGAAAGTGACGTGGGCATGACGTGGGTGATTCGAAGGTGACGTGGGTGTGACGTGGGGGCTTCGAACGTGACGTGGGCATGACGTTGGTGATTCGAACGTGGCGTGGGCATGACGTCGGTGATTCGAAGGTGACGTGGGTGTGACGTGGGGGCATCGAACGTGACGTGGGCATGACGTGGGTGATTCGAACGGGACGTGGGAGTGACGTGGGGGCATCGAACGTGACATGGGCATGACGTCGGTGATTCGAACGTGACGTGGGCGTGACGTCGGTGATTCGAAGGTGACGTGGGTGTGACGTGGGGGCATCGAACGTGACGTGGGCATGACGTGGGTGATTCGAACGTGACGTGGGAGTGACGTGGGGGCATCGAACGTGACGTGGGCATGACGTCGGTGATTCGAACGTGACGTGGGTGTGACGTGGGGGCATCGAACGTGACGTGGGTGTGACGTTTGTGTTTCGAACGTGACGTGGGCGTGACGTCGGTACTTTGAATGTGACGTGGGTGTGACGTGGGTCATTCGAACGTGATGTACGTGTGACGTGTGGGCTTCGAGAGTGACGTGGGTGTTTCAAAACTAACGTGGGTGTGACGTAGGGGTATCGAACGTGACGTAGGTGTTTCCAAACTGACGTGGGTGTGACGTCGGTATGTTGAATGTGACGTGGGTGTGACGTGCATGGTTCGAACGTGAGGTGGGCGACTCGAACGTGACGTGGGTGTGACGTTTGTGTTTCGAACGTGACGTGGGCGTGACGTCGGTACTTTGAAAGTGACGTGGGTGTGACCTGGGGGCTTCGAACGTGACGTAAGGGCGACATGGGTGCTTAGAACGTGACGTGGGCGTGACGTGGGGGCATCGAACGTGACGTGGGGGATTCGAACGTGACGTGGGCGTGACGTGGGTGATTCTAGCGTGACGTGGGCGTGACGTCGGTACTTTGAAAGTGACGTGGGCTTGACGTGGGTGATTGGTAGGTGACGTGGGCGTGAGGTGGGTCATTCGAAAGTGACGTCGGTGTGACGTGGGTGCTTCGAACGTCACGTGGGCGTGACCTGGGTGATTGGAACCTGACGTGGACGTGACGTGTGTGGTTTCGACGTGACGTGGGTGTCACGTGGGGCATCGAACGTGACGTGGGCGTGACGTGTGTGGTTTCAACGTGACGTGGGCGTCACGGGTGGGCTTCGAACGTGACGTGGGCATGACGTGGGTGATTCGAAGGTGACGTGGGCGTGACGTGGGGGCTTCGAACGTGACGTGGGTGTGAGGTGGGTGATTCCAACGTACGTGGGCGTGACGTCGGTACTTTCAATGTGACGTGGGTGTGACCTGGGTCATTGGAACGTGACGTGGGAGTGACGTGGGGGCTTCGAACGTGATGTAAGTGTGACATGGGTGCTTAGAACGTGACGTGGGCGTGACGTGGGAGTTTCGAATGTGATGTGGGGCTTCAAACGTGACGTGGGCGGGATGTGGGTGTTTCGAAGCTGACGTGGGCGTGACGTGGGTGATTCGAACGTCACGTGGGCGTGACGTGGGGGCTTCAAACGTCACGTGGGCGTGACCTGGGTGATTGGAACGTGACGTGGACGTGACGTGGGTGGTTTCAACGTGACTTGGGCGTCACGTGGGGGCTTCGGAGGTGACGTGGGCCTCACGTGGGGGCTTCGAAAGTGACGTGGGCATGACGTGGGTGATTCGAAGGTGATGTGGGTGTGACGTGGGGGCTTCAAACGTGACGTGGGCGTGACGTGGGTGATTCGAACGTGACGTGGTCGTGACGTCGGAACTTTGAATGTGACGTGGGTGTGACCTGGGTCATTTGATCGTGACGTGGGAGTGACGTGGGGGCTTCCAACGTGACGTAAGCGTGACATGGGTGCTTAGAACGTGACGTGGGCGTGACGTGGGTGATTCAAATATGACGTGGGCGTGACGTGGGTGATTCGAAAGTGACGTCGGTGTGACGTGGGTGTTTCGGACGTGACGTGGGCGTGACGTGGATGCTTCGAACGTGACGTTGGTGTTTTGAACGTGACGTGGGTGTGACGTGGGTGCTTCGAACGTGACGTGGGCGTGATATAGGCGCTTCGATCATGACGTGGGCGTGACGTGTGTGGTTTCAACGTGACGTGGGTGTCACGTGGGGCATCGAACGTGACGTAGACGTGACGTCGGTACTTTCAATTTGAGGTTGGTGTGACCTGGGTCATTCGAACGTGACGTACATGTGACGTGGGTGATTCCAACGTGACGTGGGGCTTCGAACGTGACGTGGGTGTGACCTGGGTGTTTCGAACGTGACGTTGGTGTTTCGAACTTGACTTCGGTGTGACGTGGGTGGTTCGGACCTGACGTGGGCGTAACGTGACGTGGGGCTTCGAGCATGACGCGGGAGTGACGTGGATGCTTCGAATGTGACATTGGTGTTTCGAACGTGACGTGGGCGTGACGTGGGGCTTCGAACGTGACGTGGGCGTGACGTGGGTGATTGGAACGTGACGTGGGTGTGACGTGGGGGCTTCGGAGGTGAAGTGGGCCTCACGTGGGGGCTTCGAAAGTGACGTGGGCATGACGTGGGTGATTCGAAGGTGACGTGGGTGTGACGTGGGGGCTTCTAACGTGACGTGGGCGTGACGTGGGTGAATCGAACGTGACGTGGGCGTGACGTCGGAACATTGAATGTGACGTGGGTGTGACCTGGGTCATTTGATCGTGACGTGGGCGTGACGTGGGGGCATCGAACGTGACGTAAGGGTGACATGGGTGCTTAGAACGTGACGTGGGCGTGACGTGGGTGATTCCAACGTCATGTGGGGGCTTCGAACGTGACGTGGGCGTGACGTGGGTGATTGGAACGTGACGTGGACGTGACGTCGGTATTTTGAATGTGACGTGGGTGTGACCTGGGTCATTGGAACGTGACGTGGGAGTGACGCGGGGGCTTCGAACGTGACGTAAGGGTGACATGGGTGCTTAGAACGTGACGTGGGCGTGACGTGGGCAATTCCAACGTGACGTGGGGCTTCGAACGTGACGTGGGCAGGATGTGGGTGATTCGAATGTCACTTGGGCGTGACGTGGGGGCTTCGAACGTCACGTGGGCGTGACGTGGGGGATTCGATGTTGACGTGGGCGTGACCTGGGTGATTGGAACGTGACGTGGACGTGACGTGGGTGGTTTCAACGTGACGTGAGCGTGACGTGGGGTCCTCGAACGTGACTTGGGCGTCACGTGGGGTCTTCGAAAGTGACGTGGGCATGACGTGGGTGATTCGAAGGTGACGTGGGTGTGACGTGGGGGCTTCGAACGTGACGTGGGCGTGACGTCGGAACTTTGAATGTGACGTGGGTGTGACCTGGGTCATTGGAACGTGACGTGGGAGTGACGTGGGGGTTTCGAACGTGACATAAGGGTGACATGGGTGCTTAGAACGTGACGTGGGCGTGATGCGGGTGATTCCAACGTGACGTGGGGCTTCGAATGTGACATGGGCGTGAGGTGGGTGATTGGAACGTGACGTTGGTGTTTCCAACGTGACCTGCGTGTGACGTGGGGGCTTCGAACGTGACCTGGGTGTGACGTGGGTGATTCGAAAGTGACGTGGGTGTGACGTCGGTACTTTGAAAGTGACGTGGGTGTGACCTGGGGGCTTCGAACGTGACGTAAGGGCGACATGGGTGCTTAGAACGTGACGTGGGCGTGACGTGGGGGCATCGAACGTGACGTGGGGGCTTCGAAAGTGACGTGGGCGTGACGTGGGTGATTCGAATGTGACGTGGGCGTGACGTGGGGGCTTCGAACGCCACGGAGCTTCACGTGGGGGCATCGAACGGGACGTGGGCGTGACGTGGGGGCTTCAAGCGTGACCTGGGTGTGATGTGGGTGTTTCGAAGGTGACGTGGGCGTGACGTCAGTACTTTGAATGTGACGTGGGTGTGACCTGGGTCATGCGAACGTGACGTGGGCGTCACGTGGGGGCATCGAAAGTGACGTGGGCGTCACGTGGGGGCTTCGAAAGTGACGTGGACGTCACGTGGGTACTTCGAAGGTGACGTGGGTGTGACGTGGGGGCTTCGAAGGTGACGTGTGCGTGACATCGGAACTTTGAATGTGACGTGGGTGTGACCTGGGTCATTTGAACGTGACGTGGGAGTGACGTGGGGGCTTCGAACGTGACATAAGGGTGACATGGGTGCTTAGAACGTGACGTGGGCGTGATGCGGGTGATTCCAACGTGACGTGGGGCTTCGAATGTGACGTGGGCGTGAGGTGGGTGATTGGAACGTGACGTGGGCGTGACGTCGGTACTTTGAAAGTGACGTGGGTGTGACCTGGGTCATTTGATCGTGACGTGGGAGTGACGTGGGGGCTTCAAACGTGACGTAAGGGTGACATGGGTGCTTAGAACGTGACGTGGGCGTGACGTGGGGGATTCCAACGTGACGTGAGGCTTCGAACGTGACGTGGGCTTGACGTGGGTGATTGGTAGGTGACGTGGGCGTGAGGTGGGTGATTCGAAAGTGACGTGGGCGTGAGGTGGGTGATTCGAAAGTGACGTCGGTGTGACGTGGGTGCTTCGAACGTCACGTGGGCGTGACTCGGGGGCTTCGATCGTGACGTGGGCGTGACCTGGGTGATTGGAACGTGACGTGGACGTGACGTGGGTGGTTTCAACGTGACGTGAGCGTCACGTGGGGTCCTCGAACGTGACTTGGGCGTCACGTGGGGTCTTCGAAAGTGTCGTGGGCATGACGTGGGTGATTCGAAGGTGACGTGGGTGTGACGTGGGGGCTTCGAACGTGACGTGGGCGTGACGTCGGAACTTTGAATGTGACGTGGGTGTGACCTGGGTCATTGGAACGTGACGTGGACGTGACGTGGGTGGTTTCAAAGTGACGTGGGCGTCACGTGGCGGCTTCGGAGGTGACGTGGGCCTCACGTGGGGGCTTCGAAAGTGACGTGGGCATGACGTGGGTGATTCGAAGGTGACGTGGGTGTGACGTGGGGGCTTCAAACGTGACGTGGGCGTGACGTGGGTGATTCGAACGTGACGTGGGCGTGACGTCGGAACTTTGAATGTGACGTGGGTGTGACCTGGGTCATTTGATCGTGACGTGGGAGTGACGTGGGAGCATGGCACGTGACGTAAGGGTAACATGGATGCTTAGAACGTGACGTGGGCGTGACGTGGGTGATTCGAATATGACGTGGGCGTGACGTGGGTGATTCGAAAGTGACGTCGGTGTGACGTGGGTGTTTCGGACGTGACGTGGGCGTGACGTGGATGCTTCGAACGTGACGTTGGTGTTTCGAACGTGACGTGGGTGTGACGTGGGTGCTTCGAACGTGACGTGGGTGTGACATAGGCGCTTCGATCATGACGTGGGCGTGACGTGTGTGGTGTCAACGTGACGTGGGTGTCACGTGGGGCATCGAACGTGACGTGGACGTGACGTCGGTACTTTCAATTTGAGGTTGGTGTGACCTGGGCCATTCGAACGTGACGTACATGTGACGTGGGTGATTCCAACGTGACGTGGGGCTTCAAACGTGACGTGGGTGTGACCTGGGTGATTGGAACGTGACGTGGGTGTGACGTGGGGGCTTCGAACGTGACGTGGGTGTGACGTGGGTGTTTCGAACGTGACGTTGGTGTTTCGAACTTGACTTCGGTGTGACATGGGTGCTTCGAACGTGACGTGGGCGTCACGTGGGGGCTTCGAACCTGACGTGGGTGTGACGTGGGTGCTTCGGACGTGACGTGGGCGTAACGTGGGGGCTTCGAAAATGATGTGGGTGTGACGTGGGGGCATCGAACGTGACGTGGGCGTGACGTGGGAGTTTCGAACGTGACGTGGACGTGACGTGGTACTTTACATTTGACGTGGGTGTGACCTGGGTCAATCGAACGTGACGTGGGTGTGACGTGGGGGCTTCGAATGTGACGTGGGCGTGACGTGGGTGCTTCGAATGTGACGTGGGCGTGACGTGGGGGCTTCGAACGTCACGTGGGCGTCACGTGGGTCATTTGATCGTGACGTGGGAGTGACGTGGGGGCTTCAAACGTGACGTAAGGGTGACATGGGTGCTTAGAACGTGACGTGGGCGTGACGTGGGGGATACCAACGTGATGTGAGGCTTCGAACGTGACGTGGGCTTGTCGTGGGTGATTGGTAGGTGACGTGGGCGTGAGGTGGGTCATTCGAAAGTGACGTTGGTGTGACGTGGGTGCTTCGAACGTCACGTGGGCGTGACTTGGGGGCTTCGATCGTGACGTGGGCGTGACCTGGTAGATTGGAACGTGACGTGGACGTGACGTGGGTGGTTTCAACGTGACGTGGGTGTCACGTGGGGCATCGAAAGTGACGTGGGCATGACGTGGGTGATTCGAAGGTGACGTGGGCGTGACGTGGGGGCATCGAACGTGACGTGGGCGTGACGTCGGAACTTTGAATGTGACGTGGGTGTGACCTGGGTCTTTTGAACGTGACGTGGGAGTGACGTGGGGGATTCGAACGTGATGTAAGTGTGACATGGGTGCTTAGAACGTGACGTGGGCGTGACGTGGGGGATTCCAACGTGACGTGGGGGCTTCGAACGTCACGTGGGCGTGATCTGGGTGATTGGAACGTGACGTGGACGTGACGTGTGTGCTTTAAACGTCACGTGGGCGTGACCTGGGTGATTGGAACGTGACGTGGACGTGACGTGGGTGGTTTCAACGTGACGTGGGCCTCACGTGGGGGCTTCGAAAGTGACGTGGGCGTCACGTGGGTGATTCGAACGTGACGTGGGCGTGATGTGGGTGATGCGAAAGCGACGTCGGTGTGACGTGGGGGTTTCGGACGTGACGTGGGTGTGACGTGGGTGCTTCGAACGTGACGTGAGTGTGACATAGGCGCTTCGATCATGACGTGGGCGTGACGTGTGTGGTTTCAACGTGACGTGGGTGTCACGTGGGGCATCGAACGTGACGTGGACGTGACGTCGGTACTTTCAATTTGAGGTTGGTGTGACCTGGGTCATTCGAACGTGACGTACGTGTGACGTTGGGGCTTCGAACGTGATGTGGGTGTTTCAAAACTAACGTGGGTGTGACGTGGGGGCTTCGAACGTGACGTGGGCGTGACGTCGGAACTTTGAATGTGACGTGGGTGTGACCTGGGTCATTGGAACGTGACGTGGGAGTGACGTGGGGGCATGGCACGTGACATAAGGGTGACATGGGTGCTTAGAACGTGACGTGGGCGTGACGTGGGTGATTCCAACGTGACGTGGGGCTTCGAATGTGACGTGGGCGTGAGGTGGGTGATTGGAACGTGACGTGGGCGTGACGTCGGTACTTTGAATGTGACGTGGGTGTGACCTGGGTCATTTGAACGTGACGTACGTGTGACGTGGGGGCTTCGAAGGTGATGTGGGTGTTTCAAAACTAACGTGGGTGTGACGTAGGGGCATGGCACGTGACATAAGGGTGACATGGGTGCTTAGAACGTGACGTGGGCGTGACGTGGGTGATTCCAACGTGACGTGGGGCTTCGAATGTGACGTGGGTTTGAGGTGGGTGATTGGAACGTGACGTGGGCGTGACGTCGGTACTTTGAATGTGACGTGGGTGTGACCTGGGTCATTTGAACGTGACGTACGTGTGACGTGGGGGCTTCGAAGGTGATGTGGGTGTTTCAAAACTAACGTGGGAGTGACGTGGGGGCATGGCACGTGACATAAGGGTGACATGGGTGCTTAGAACGTGACGTGGGCGTGACGTGGGTGATTCCAACGTGACGTGGGGCTTCGAATGTGACGTGGGCGTGAGGTGGGTGATTGGAACGTGACGTGGGCGTGACGTCGGAACTTTGAATGTGACGTGGGTGTGACCTGGGTCATTTGATCGTGACGTGGGAGTGACGTGGGGGCTTCCAACGTGACGTAAGCGTGACATGGGTGCTTAGAACGTGACGTGGGCGTGACGTGGGTGATTCGAATATGACGTGGGCGTGACGTGGGTGATTCGAAAGTGACGTCGGTGTGACGTGGGTGTTTCGGACGTGACGTGGGCGTGACGTGGATGCTTCGAACGTGACGTTGGTGTTTTGAACGTGACGTGGGTGTGACGTGGGTGCTTCGAACGTGACGTGGGCGTGATATAGGCGCTTCGATCATGACGTGGGCGTGACGTGTGTGGTTTCAACGTGACGTGGGTGTCACGTGGGGCATCGAACGTGACGTAGACGTGACGTCGGTACTTTCAATTTGAGGTTGGTGTGACCTGGGTCATTCGAACGTGACGTACATGTGACGTGGGTGATTCCAACGTGACGTGGGGCTTCGAACGTGACGTGGGTGTGACCTGGGTGTTTCGACCGTGACGTTGGTGTTTCGAACTTGACTTCGGTGTGACGTGGGTGGTTCGGACCTGACGTGGGCGTAACGTGACGTGGGGCTTCGAGCATGACGCGGGAGTGACGTGGATGCTTCGAATGTGACGGTGTTTCAAACGTGACAGGTGTGTGACGTGGGTGCTTCGAACGTGACGTGGGCGTCACGTGGGGGCTTCGAACATGACGTGGATGTGAGGTGGGGGCTTCGGACGTGACGTGGGCATGACGTGGGGGCTTCGAAAATGATGTGGGCGTGACGTGGGTGATTGGAACGTGACGTGGGTGTGACGTGGGGGCTTCGGAGGTGAAGTGGGCCTCACGTGGGGGCTTCGAAAGTGACGTGGGCATGACGTGGGTGATTCGAAGGTGACGTGGGTGTGACGTGGGGGCTTCTAACGTGACGTGGGCGTGACGTGGGTGATTCGAACGTGACGTGGGCGTGACGTCGGAACATTGAATGTGACGTGGGTGTGACCTGGGTCATTTGATCGTGACGTGGGCGTGACGTGGGGGCATCGAACGTGACGTAAGGGTGACATGGGTGCTTAGAACGTGACGTGGGTGTGACGTGGGTGATTCCAACGTGACGTGGGGCTTCGAACGTGAGGGGGGCGGGACGTGGGTGATTGGAACGTGACGTGGGCGTGACGTCGGTACTTTGAAAGTGACGTGGGAGTGACGTGGGGGCTTCAAACGTGACGTAAGGGTGACATGGGTGCTTAGAACGTGACGTGGGCGTGACGTGGGTGATTCCAACGTCATGTGGGGGCTTCGAACGTGACGTGGGCGTGACGTGGGTGATTGGAACGTGACGTGGGCGTGACGTCGGTATTTTGAATGTGACGTGGGTGTGACCTGGGTCATTGGAACGTGACGTGGGAGTGACGCGGGGGCTTCGAACGTGACGTAAGGGTGACATGGGTGCTTAGAACGTGACGTGGGCGTGACGTGGGTGATTCCAACGTGACGTGGACGTGACGTGGTACTTTACATTTGACGTGGGTGTGACCTGGGGCAATCGAACGTGACGTGGGTGTGACGTGGGGTCTTCGAACGTGACGTGGGTGTGACGTGGGTGATTCGAACGCCACGGAGCTTCACGTGGGGGCATCGAACGGGACGTGGGCGTGACGTGGGGGCTTCAAGCGTGACCTGGGTGTGACGTGGGGGTTTCGAACGTGACATAAGGGTGACATGGGTGCTTAGAACGTGACGTGGGCGTGATGCGGGTGATTCCAACGTGACGTGGGGCTTCGAATGTGACATGGGCGTGAGGTGGGTGATTGGAACGTGACGTTGGTGTTTCCAACGTGACGTGCGTGTGACGTGGGGGCATCGAACGTGACGTAAGGGCGACATGGCTGCTTAGAACGTGACGTGGGCGTGACGTGGGGGCATAGAACGTGACGTGGGGGCTTCGAAAGTGACGTGGGCGTGACGTGGGTGATTCGAACGCCACGGAGCTTCACGTGGGGGCATCGAACGGGACGTGGGCGTGACGTGGGGGCTTCAAGCGTGACCTGGGTGTGACGTGGGTGTTTCGAAGGTGACGTGGGCGTGACGTCAGTACTTTGAATGTGACGTGGGTGTGACCTGGGTCATGCGACCGTGACGTGGGCGTCACGTGGGGGCATCGAACGTGACGTGGGCGTCACGTGGGGGCTTCGAAAGTGACGTGGACGTCACGTGGGTGCTTCGAAGGTGAAGTGGGTGTGACGTGGGGGCTTCGAACGTGACGTGTGCGTGACATCGGAACTTTGAATGTGACGTGGGTGTGACCTGGGTCATTTGAACGTGATGTGGGAGTGACGTGGGGGCTTCGAACGTGACATAAGGGTGACATGGGTGCTTAGAACGTGACGTGGGCGTGATGCGGGTGATTCCAACGTGACGTGGGGCTTCGAATGTGACGTGGGCGTGAGGTGGGTGATTGGAACGTGACGTGGGCGTGACGTCGGTACTTTGAAAGTGACGTGGGTGTGACCTGGGTCATTTGATCGTGACGTGGGAGTGACGTGGGGGCTTCAAACGTGACGTAAGGGTGACATGGGTGCTTAGAACGTGACGTGGGCGTGACGTGGGGGATTCCAACGTGACGTGAGGCTTCGAACGTGACGTGGGCTTGACGTGGGTGATTGGTAGGTGACGTGGGCGTGAGGTGGGTGATTCGAAAGTGACGTCGGTGTGACGTGGGTGCTTCGAACGTCACGTGGGCGTGACTCGGGGGCTTCGATCGTGACGTGGGCGTGACCTGGGTGATTGGAACGTGACGTGGACGTGACGTGGGTGGTTTCAACGTGACGTGAGCGTCACGTGGGGTCCTCGAACGTGACGTGGGCGTCACGTGGGGTCTTCGAACGTGACGTGGGCATGACGTGGGTGATTCGAAGGTGACGTGGGTGTGACGTGGGGGCATGGAACGTGACGTGGGCGTGACGTCGGAACTTTGAATGTGACGTGGGTGTGACCTGGGTCATTGGAACGTGACGTGGACGTGACGTGGGTGGTTTCAAAGTGACGTGGGCGTCACGTGGCGGCTTCGGAGGTGACGTGGGAGTGACGTGGGGGCTTCGAAGGTGACGTGGGTGTGACGTGGGGGCTTCAAACGTGACGTGGGCGTGACGTGGGTGATTCGAACGTGACGTGGGCGTGACGTCGGAACTTTGAATGTGACGTGGGTGTGACCTGGGTCATTTGATCGTGACGTGGGAGTGACGTGGGAGCATGGCACGTGACGTAAGGGTAACATGGGTGCTTAGAACGTGACGTGGGCGTGACGTGGGTGATTCGAATATGACGTGGGCGTGACGTGGGTGATTCGAAAGTGACGTCGGTGTGACGTGGGTGTTTCGGACGTGACGTGGGCGTGACGTGGATGCTTCGAACGTGACGTTGGTGTTTCGAACGTGACGTGGGTGTGACGTGGGTGCTTCGAACGTGACGTGGGTGTGACATAGGCGCTTCGATCATGACGTGGGCGTGACGTGTGTGGTGTCAACGTGACGTGGGTGTGACGTGGGGCATCGAACGTGACGTGGACGTGACGTCGGTACTTTCAATTTGAGGTTGGTGTGACCTGGGTCATTCGAACGTGACGTACATGTGACGTGGGTGATTCCAACGTGACGTGGGGCTTCGAACGTGACGTGGGTGTGACCTGGGTGATTGGAACGTGACGTGGGTGTGACGTGGGGGCTTCGAACCTGACGTGGGTGTGACGTGGGTGTTTCGAACGTGACGTTGGTGTTTCGAACTTGACTTCGGTGTGACATGGGTGCTTCGAACGTGACGTGGGCGTCACGTGGGGGCTTCGAACCTGACGTGGGTGTGACGTGGGTGCTTCGGACGTGACGTGGGCGTGACGTGGGGGCTTCGAAAATGATGTGGGTGTGACGTGGGGGCATCGAACGTGACGTGGGCGTGACGTGGGAGTTTCGAACGTGACGTGGACGTGACGTGGTACTTTACATTTGACGTGGGTGTGACCTGGGTCAATCGAACGTGACGTGGGTGTGACGTGGGGGCTTCGAATGTGACGTGGGCGTGACGTGGGTGCTTCGAATGTGACGTGGGCGTGACGTGGGGGCTTCGAACGTCACGTGGGCGTCACGTGGGGGCATCGAACGTGACGTGGGCGTGACGTCGGTACTTTGAAAGTGACGTGGGTGTGACCTGGGTCATTTGATCGTGACGTGGGAGTGACGTGGGGGCTTCAAACGTGACGTAAGGGTGACATGGGTGCTTAGAACGTGACGTGGGCGTGACGTGGGGGATACCAACGTGATGTGAGGCTTCGAACGTGACGTGGGCTTGACGTGGGTGATTGGTAGGTGACGTGGGCGTGAGGTGGGTCATTCGAAAGTGACGTTGGTGTGACGTGGGTGCTTCGAACGTCACGTGGGCGTGACTTGGGGGCTTCGATCGTGACGTGGGCGTGACCTCGTAGATTGGAACGTGACGTGGACGTGACGTGGGTGGTTTCAACGTGACGTGGGTGTCACGTGGGGCATCGAAAGTGACGTGGGCATGACGTGGGTGATTCGAAGGTGACGTGGGCGTGACGTGGGGGCATCGAACGTGACGTGGGCGTGACGTCGGAACTTTGAATGTGACGTGGGTGTGACCTGGGTCTTTTGAACGTGACGTGGGAGTGACGTGGGGGATTCGAACGTGATGTAAGTGTGACATGGGTGCTTAGAACGTGACGTGGGCGTGACGTGGGGGATTCCAACGTGACGTGGGGGCTTCGAACGTCACGTGGGCGTGACCTGGGTGATTGGAACGTGACGTGGACGTGACGTGTGTGCTTTAAACGTCACGTGGGCGTGACCTGGGTGATTGGAACGTGACGTGGACGTGACGTGGGTGGTTTCAACGTGACGTGGGCCTCACGTGGGGGCTTCGAAAGTGACGTGGGCGTCACGTGGGTGATTCGAACGTGACGTGGGCGTGATGTGGGTGATGCGAAAGCGACGTCGGTGTGACGTGGGGGTTTCGGACGTGACGTGGGTGTGACGTGGGTGCTTCGAACGTGACGTGAGTGTGACATAGGCGCTTCGATCATGACGTGGGCGTGACGTGTGTGGTTTCAACGTGACGTGGGTGTCACGTGGGGCATCGAACGTGACGTGGACGTGACGTCGGTACTTTCAATTTGAGGTTGGTGTGACCTGGGTCATTCGAACGTGACGTACGTGTGACGTTGGGGCTTCGAACGTGATGTGGGTGTTTCAAAACTAACCTGGGTGTGACGTGGGGGCTTCGAACGTGACGTGGGCGTGACGTCGGAACTTTGAATGTGACGTGGGTGTGACCTGGGTCATTGGAACGTGACGTGGGAGTGACGTGGGGGCATGGCACGTGACATAAGGGTGACATGGGTGCTTAGAACGTGACGTGGGCGTGACGTGGGTGATTCCAACGTGACGTGGGGCTTCGAATGTGACGTGGGCGTGAGGTGGGTGATTGGAACGTGACGTGGGCGTGACGTCGGTACTTTGAATGTGACGTGGGTGTGACCGTGGTCATTTGAACGTGACGTACGTGTGACGTGGGGGCTTCGAAGGTGATGTGGGTGTTTCAAAACTAACGTGGGTGTGACGTGGGGGTTTCGAACGTGACGTGGGCGTCACGTGGGGGCTTCGAAAGTGACGTAGACGTCACGTGGGTGCTTCGAAGGGGACGTGGGCGTGACGTGGGGGCATCGAACGTGACGTGGGCGTCACGTTGGGGTTTCGAAACTGACGTGGACGTCACGTGGGTGCTTCGAACGTGACGTGGGCGTGACGTGGGGGCTTCGAACGTGACGTGCGCTTCACGTGGGGGCATCGAACGTGACGTGGGCGTCACGTGGGGGCTTCGAAAGTGACGTGGACGTCACGTGGGGGCTTCGAAGGTGACGTGGGCGTGATGTGGGTGATTCCAACGTGACGTGGGCGTGACGTGGGTGATTCGAACGTGACGTGGGCGTGACGTCGGAACTTTGAATGTTCGTGGGTGTGACCTGGGTCATTGGAACGTGACGTGGGAGTGACGCGGGGGCTTCGAACGTGACGTAAGGGTGACATGGGTGCTTAGAACGTGACGTGGGTGTGACGTGGGCGATTCCAACGTGAAATGGGTGCTTAGAACGTGACGTGGGCGTGATGCGGGTGATTCCAACGTGACGTGGGGCTTCGAACGTGACGTGGGCTTGACGCGGGTGATTGGTAGGTGACGTGGGCGTCAGGTGGGTGATTCGAAAGTGACGTCGGTGTGACGTGGGTGCTTCGAACGTCACGTGGGTGTGATTTGGGGTCTTCGATCGTGACGTGGACGTGACGTGGGTGGTTTCAACGTGACGTGAGCGTCACGTGGGGTCCTCGAACGTGACGTGGCCGTCACGGGTGGGCTTCGAACGTGACGTGGGCATGACGTGGGTGATTCGAAGCTGACGTGCGCGTGACGTGGGGGCTTCGAACGTCACGTGGGCGTGACGTGGGGGCTTGGAACGTGACGTGGGCGTGACCTGGGTGATTGGAACGTGACGTGGACGTGACGTGGGTGGTTTCAACGTGACGTGGGCGTCACGTGGGGGCTTCGGAGGTGACGTGGGCCTCACGTGGGGGCTTCGAAAGTGACGTGGGCATGGCGTGGGTGATTCGAAGGTGACGTGGGTGTGACGTGGGGGCTTCGAACGTGACGTGGGCGTGACGTGGGTGATTCGAACGTGACGTGGGTGTGACGTCGGAACTTTGAATGTGACGTGGGTGTGACCTGGTTCATTTGATCGTGACGTGGGAGTGACGTGGGGGCATCGAACGTGACGTAAGGGTGACATGGGTGCTTAGAACGTGACGTGGGTGTGACGTGGGTGATTCCAACGTGACGTGGGGCTTCGAACGTGACGTGGGCGTGACGTGGGTGATTGAAACGTGACGGGGGCGTGACGTCGGTACTTTGAAAGTGACGTGGGAGTGACGTGGGGGCTTCAAACGTGACGTAAGGGTGACATGGGTGCTTAGAACGTGACGTGGGCGTGACGTGGGTGATTCCAACGTCATGTGGGGGCTTCGAACGTGACGTGGGCGTGACGTGGGTGATTCGAACGTGACGTGGGCGTGACGTCGGTACTTTGAAAGTGACGTGGGTGTGACCTGGGTCATTTGAACGTGACGTGGGAGTGACGTGGGGGCTTCAAACGTGACGTAAGGGTGACATGGGTGCTTAGAACGTGACGTGGGCGTGACGTGGGTGATTGGAACGTGACGTGGGCGTGACGTGGGTGATTCGAAAGCGACGTCGGTGTGACGTGGGGATTTCGGACGTGACGTGGGTGTGACGTGGGTGCTTCGAACGTGACGTGAGTGTGACATAGGCGCTTCGATCATGACGTGGGCGTGACGTGTGTGGTGTCAACGTGACGTGGGTGTCACGTGGGGCATCGAACGTGACGTGGACGTGACGTCGGTACTTTCAATTTGAGGTTGGTGTGACCTGGGTCATTCGAGCGTGACGTACGTGTGACGTTGGGGCTTCGAACGTGACGTGGGTGTTTCAAAACTAACGTGGGTGTGACGTGGGGGCTTCGAACGTGACGTGGGCGTGACGTCGGAACTTTGAATGTGACGTGGGTGTGACCTGGGTCATTGGAACGTGACGTGGGAGTGACGTGGGGGATTCCAACGTGACGTGGGTGTGACGTGGGTGTTTCGAACGTGACGTTGGTGCTTCGAACTTGACTTCGGTGTGACATGGGTGCTTCGGACCTGACGTGGGCGTAACGTGGGGGCTTCGAACATGACGCGGGAGTGACGTGGATGCTTCGAATGTGACGTTGGTGTTTCGAACGTGACATGGGTGTGACGTGGGTGCTTCGAACGTGACGTGGGCGTGACGTGGGGGCTTCGAAAATGATGTGGGTGTGACGTGGGGGCATCGAACGTGACGTGGGCGTGACGTGGGAGTTTCGAACGTGACGTGGACGTGACGTGGTACTTTACATTTGACGTGGGTGTGACCTGGGTCAATCGAACGTGACGTGGGTGTGACGTGGGGGCTTCGAATGTGACGTGGGCGTGACGTGGGTGCTTCGAATGCGACGTGGGCGTGACGTGGGGGCTTCGAACGTCTCGCGGGCGTGACCTGGGTGATTGGAACCTGACGTGGACGTGACGTGGGTGGTTTCAACGTGACGTGGGTGTCACGTGGGGCATCGAACGTGACGTGGGCGTGACTTGTGTGGTTTCAACGTGACGTGGGCGTCACCGGTGGGCTTCGAACGTGACGTGGGCATGACGTGGGTGATTCGAAGGTGACGTGGGCATGACGTGGGGGCATGGAACGTGACGTGGGTGTGAGGTGGGTGATTCCAACGTGACGTGGGCGTGACGTCGGAACTTTGAATGTGACGTGGCTGTGACCTGGGTCATTGGAACGTGACGTGGGAGTGACATGGGGGCTTCGAACGTGACGTGGGCGTCACATGGGGGCTTCGGAGGTGACGTGGGCCTCACGTGGGGGCTTCGAAGGTGACGTGGGTGTGACGTGGGGGCTTCAAACGTGACGTGGGCATGACGTGGGTGATTCGAACGTGACGTGGGCGTGACGTCGGAACTTTGAATGTGACGTGGGTGTGACCTGGGTCATTTGATCGTGACGTGGGAGTGACGTGGGGCATCGAACGTGACGTAAGCGTGACATGGGTGCTTAGAACGTGACGTGGGCGTGACGTGGGTGATTCGAATATGACGTGGGCGTGACGTGGGTGATTCGAAAGTGACGTCGGTGTGACGTGGGTGTTTCGGACGTGACGTGGGCGTGACGTGGATGCTTCGAACGTGACGTTGGTGTTTCGAACGTGACGTGGGTGTGACGTGGGTGCTTCGAACGTGACGTGGGTGTGACATAGGCGCTTCGATCATGACGTGGGCGTGACGTGTGTGGTGTCAACGTGACGTGGGTGTCACGTGGGGCATCGAACGTGACGTGGACGTGACGTCGGTACTTTCAATTTGAGGTTGGTGTGACCTGGGTCATTCAAATGTGACGTACATGTGACCTGGGTGATTCCAACGTGACGTGGGGCTTCGAACGTGACGTGGGTGTGACCTGGGTGATTGGAACGTGACGTGGGTGTGACGTGGGGGATTCCAACGTGACGTGGGTGTGACGTGGGTGTTTCGAACGTGACGTTGGTGCTTCGAACTTGACTTCGGTGTGACATGGGTGCTTCGGACCTGACGTGGGCGTAACGTGGGGGCTTCGAACATGACGCGGGAGTGACGTGGATGCTTCGAATGTGACGTTGGTGTTTCGAACGTGACATGGGTGTGACGTGGGTGCTTCGAACGTGACGTGGGCGTCACGTGGGGGCTTCGAACCTGACGTGGGTGTGAGGTGGGTGCTTCGGACGTGACGTGGGCGTGACGTGGGGGCTTCGAAAATGATGTGGGTGTGACGTGGGGGCATCGAACGTGACGTGGGCGTGACGTGGGAGTTTCGAACGTGACGTGGACGTGACGTGGTACTTTACATTTGACGTGGGTGTGACCTGGGTCAATCGAACGTGACGTGGGTGTGACGTGGGGGCTTGGAATGTGACGTGGGCGTGACGTGGGTGCTTCGAATGCGACGTGGGCGTGACGTGGGGGCTTCGAACGTCACGTGGGCGTCACGTGGGGGCATCGATGTTGACGTGGGCGTGACCTGGGTGATTGGAACGTGACGTGGGTGTGACGTGGGGGCTTCGGAGGTGACGTGGGCCTCACGTGGGGGCTTCGAAAGTGACGTGGGCATGGCGTGGGTGATTCGAAGGTGACGTGGGTGTGACGTGGGGGCTTCGAACGTGACGTGGGCGTGACGTCGGAACTTTGAATGTGACTTGGGTGTCACCTGGATCATTTGATCGTGACGTGGGAGTGACGTGGGGGCTTCGAACGTGACATAAGGGTGACATGGGTGCTTAGAACGTGACGTGGGCGTGATGCGGGTGATTCCAACGTGACGTGGGGCTTCGAATGTGACATGGGCGTGAGGTGGGTGATTGGAACGTGACGTTGGTGTTTCCAACGTGACGTGGGCATGACGTGGGTGATTCGAAAGTGACGTGGGCGTGACGTCGGTACTTTGAAAGTGACGTGGGTGTGACCTGGGGACTTCGAACGTGACGTAAGGGCGACATGGGTGCTTAGAACGTGACGTGGGCGTGACGTGGGGGCATCGAACGTGACGTGGGGGTTTCGAACGTGACGTGGGCGTGACGTGGGTGATTCGAGCGTGACGTGGGCGTGACGTCGGTACTTTGAAAGTGACGTGGGTGTGACCTGGGGGCTTCGAACGTGACGTAAGGGCGACATGGGTGCTTAGAACGTGACGTGGGCGTGACGTGGGGGCATCGAAAGTGACGTTGGTGTTTCGAACATGACGTGGGTGTGACGTGGGTGCTTCGAACGTGACGTGGGTGTGACATAGGCGCTTCGATCATGACGTGTGCGTGACGTGTGTGGTTTTAACGTGACGTGGGTGTCACGTGGGGCATCGAACGTGACGTGGACGTGACGTCGGTACTTTCAATTTGAGGTTGGTGTGACCTGGGTCATTCGAACGTGACGTACATGTGACGTGGGTGATTCCAACGTGACGTGGGGCTTCGAATGTGACGTGGGTGTGACCTGGGTGATTGGAACGTGACGTGGGTGTGACGTGGGGGCTTCGAACGTGACGTGGGTGTGACGTGGGTGTTTCGAACGTGACGTTGGTGTTTCGAACTTGACTTCGGTGTGACGTGGGTGCTTCGGACCTGACGTGGGCGTAACGTGGGGGCTTCGAACATGACGCGGGAGTGACGTGGATGCTTCGAATGTGACGTTGGTGTTTCGAACGTGACAGGGGTGTGACGTGGGTGCTTCGAACGTGACGTGGGCGTCACGTGGGGGCTTCGAACATGACGTGGATGTGAGGTGGGTGCTTCGGACGTGACGTGGGCATGACGTGGGGGCTTCGAAAATGATGTGGGTGTGACGTGGGGGCATCGAACGTGACGTGGGCGTGACGTGGGAGTTTCGAACGTGACGTGGACGTGACGTGGTACTTTACATTTGACGTGGGTGTGACCTGGCTCAATCGAACGTGACGTGGGTGTGACGTGGGTGTTTCGAACCTGACGTTGGTATTTCGAACGTGACGTGGGTGTGACGTTGGTGCATCGGACGTGACGTGGGCGTAACGTGGGGGCTACGAACATTACGCGGGTGTGACGTGGATGCTTCGAATGCGACGTTGGTGTTTCGAACGTGACATGGGTGTGACGTGGGGGCATCGATCGTGACGTGGACGTGACGTCGATAGTTTATACCTGATGGGGGTGTGACGTGGGTCATTCGAATGTGACGTGGGTGTGACGTGGGGGCTTCGAACGTGACGTGGGCATGACGTGGGTGATTCGAACGTGACGTGGGTGTGACGTGGGGGCATCGAAAGTGACGTGGGTGTGACGTGGGGGCTTCGAATGTGACGTGGGCGTGACGTGGGTGATTCGAATGTGACGTGGGCGTGACGTGGGGGCTTCGAACGTGACGTGGGCGTCACGTGGGGGCATCGAACGTGACGAGGGCGTGTCATGGGTAATTGGAACGTGACGTGGGTGTGACGTGGGGGCTTCGGAGGAGACGTGGGCCTCACGTGGGGGCTTCGAATGTGACGTGGGCATGGCGTGGGTGATTCGAAGGTGACGTGGGTGTGACGTGGGGGCTTCGAACGTGACGTGGGCGTGACTCGGGGGCTTCGATCGTGACGTGGGCGTGACCTGGGTGATTGGAACGTGACGTGGACGTGACGTGGGTGGTTTCAACGTGACGTGGGTGTCACGTGGGGCGTCGAACGTGACGTGGGCGTGACGTGTGTGGTTTCAACGTGACGTGGGTGTGACGTGGGGGCTTCGAACGTGACGTGGGCATGACGTGGGTGATTCGAAGGTGACGTGGGCATGACGTGGGGGCATGGAACGTGACGTGGGTGTGAGGTGGGTGATTCCAACGTGACGTGGGCGTGACGTCGGAACTTTGAATGTGACGTGGGTGTGACCTGGGTCATTTGATCGTGACGTGGGAGTGACGTGGGGGCATCGAACGTGACGTAAGTGTGACATGGGTGCTTAGAACGTGACGTGGGCGTGACGTGGGGGATTCCAACGTGACGTGGGGGCTTCGAACGTCACGTGGGTGTGACGTGGGGCCTTCAAACGTGACGTAAGGGTGACATGGGTGCTTAGAGCGTCACGTGGGCGTGACGTGGGGGATTGGTAGGTGACGTGGGCGTGAGGTGGGTGATTCGAAAGTGACGTCGGTGTGACGTGGGTGCTTCGAACGTCACGTGGGCTTGACGTGGGTGATTGGTAGGTGACGTGGGCGTGAGGTGGGTGATTCGAAAGTGACGTCGGTGTGACGTGGGTGCTTCGACCGTCACGTGGGCGTGACGTGGGTGATTGGTAGGTGACGTGGGCGTGAGGTGGGTGATTCGAAAGTGACGTCGGTGTGACGTGGGTGCTTCGAACGTCACGTGGGCGTGACTCGGAGGCTTCGATCGTGACGTGGGCGTGACCTGGGTGATTGGAACCTGACGTGGACGTGACGTGGGTGGTTTCAACGTGACGTGGGTGTCACGTGGGGCATCGAACGTGACGTGGGCGTGACTTGTGTGGTTTCAACGTGACGTGGGCGTCACCGGTGGGCTTCGAACGTGACGTGGGCATGACGTGGGTGATTCGAAGGTGACGTGGGCATGACGTGGGGGCATGGAACGTGACGTGGGTGTGAGGTGGGTGATTCCAACGTGACGTGGGCGTGACGTCGGAACTTTGAATGTGACGTGGCTGTGACCTGGGTCATTGGAACGTGACGTGGGAGTGACGTGGGGGCTTCGAACGTGACGTGGGCGTCACATGGGGGCTTCGGAGGTGACGTGGGCCTCACGTGGGGGCTTCGAAGGTGACGTGGGTGTGACGTGGGGGCTTCAAACGTGACGTGGGCATGACGTGGGGGATTCCAACGTGACGTGGGCGTGACGTCGGAACTTTGAATGTGACGTGGGTGTGACCTGGGTCATTTGATCGTGACGTGGGAGTGACGTGGGGGCATCGAACGTGACGTAAGCGTGACATGGGTGCTTAGAACGTGACGTGGGCGTGACGTGGGTGATTCGAATATGACGTGGGCGTGACGTGGGTGATTCGAAAGTGACGTCGGTGTGACGTGGGTGTTTCGGACGTGACGTGGGCGTGACGTGGATGCTTCGAACGTGACGTTGGTGTTTCGAACGTGACGTGGGTGTGACGTGGGTGCTTCGAACGTGACGTGGGTGTGACATAGGCGCTTCGATCATGACGTGGGCGTGACGTGTGTGGTGTCAACGTGACGTGGGTGTCACGTGGGGCATCGAACGTGACGTGGACGTGACGTCGGTACTTTCAATTTGAGGTTGGTGTGACCTGGGTCATTCAAATGTGACGTACATGTGACCTGGGTGATTCCAACGTGACGTGGGGCTTCGAACGTGACGTGGGTGTGACCTGGGTGATTGGAACGTGACGTGGGTGTGACGTGGGGGATTCCAACGTGACGTGGGTGTGACGTGGGTGTTTCGAACGTGACGTTGGTGCTTCGAACTTGACTTCGGTGTGACATGGGTGCTTCGGACCTGACGTGGGCGTAACGTGGGGGCTTCGAACATGACGCGGGAGTGACGTGGATGCTTCGAATGTGACGTTGGTGTTTCGAACGTGACATGGGTGTGACGTGGGTGCTTCGAACGTGACGTGGGCGTGACGTGGGGGCTTCGAAAATGATGTGGGTGTGACGTGGGGGCATCGAACGTGACGTGGGCGTGACGTGGGAGTTTCGAACGTGACGTGGACGTGACGTGGTACTTTACATTTGACGTGGGTGTGACCTGGGTCAATCGAACGTGACGTGGGTGTGACGTGGGGGCTTCGAATGTGACGTGGGCGTGACGTGGGTGCTTCGAATGCGACGTGGGCGTGACGTGGGGGCTTCGAACGTCTCGCGGGCGTGACCTGGGTGATTGGAACCTGACGTGGACGTGACGTGGGTGGTTTCAACGTGACGTGGGTGTCACGTGGGGCATCGAACGTGACGTGGGCGTGACTTGTGTGGTTTCAACGTGACGTGGGCGTCACCGGTGGGCTTCGAACGTGACGTGGGCATGACGTGGGTGATTCGAAGGTGACGTGGGCATGACGTGGGGGCATGGAACGTGACGTGGGTGTGAGGTGGGTGATTCCAACGTGACGTGGGCGTGACGTCGGAACTTTGAATGTGACGTGGCTGTGACCTGGGTCATTGGAACGTGACGTGGGAGTGACATGGGGGCTTCGAACGTGACGTGGGCGTCACATGGGGGCTTCGGAGGTGACGTGGGCCTCACGTGGGGGCTTCGAAGGTGACGTGGGTGTGACGTGGGGGCTTCAAACGTGACGTGGGCATGACGTGGGTGATTCGAACGTGACGTGGGCGTGACGTCGGAACTTTGAATGTGACGTGGGTGTGACCTGGGTCATTTGATCGTGACGTGGGAGTGACGTGGGGCATCGAACGTGACGTAAGCGTGACATGGGTGCTTAGAACGTGACGTGGGCGTGACGTGGGTGATTCGAATATGACGTGGGCGTGACGTGGGTGATTCGAAAGTGACGTCGGTGTGACGTGGGTGTTTCGGACGTGACGTGGGCGTGACGTGGATGCTTCGAACGTGACGTTGGTGTTTCGAACGTGACGTGGGTGTGACGTGGGTGCTTCGAACGTGACGTGGGTGTGACATAGGCGCTTCGATCATGACGTGGGCGTGACGTGTGTGGTGTCAACGTGACGTGGGTGTCACGTGGGGCATCGAACGTGACGTGGACGTGACGTCGGTACTTTCAATTTGAGGTTGGTGTGACCTGGGTCATTCAAATGTGACGTACATGTGACCTGGGTGATTCCAACGTGACGTGGGGCTTCGAACGTGACGTGGGTGTGACCTGGGTGATTGGAACGTGACGTGGGTGTGACGTGGGGGATTCCAACGTGACGTGGGTGTGACGTGGGTGTTTCGAACGTGACGTTGGTGCTTCGAACTTGACTTCGGTGTGACATGGGTGCTTCGGACCTGACGTGGGCGTAACGTGGGGGCTTCGAACATGACGCGGGAGTGACGTGGATGCTTCGAATGTGACGTTGGTGTTTCGAACGTGACATGGGTGTGACGTGGGTGCTTCGAACGTGACGTGGGCGTCACGTGGGGGCTTCGAACCTGACGTGGGTGTGAGGTGGGTGCTTCGGACGTGACGTGGGCGTGACGTGGGGGCTTCGAAAATGATGTGGGTGTGACGTGGGGGCATCGAACGTGACGTGGGCGTGACGTGGGAGTTTCGAACGTGACGTGGACGTGACGTGGTACTTTACATTTGACGTGGGTGTGACCTGGGTCAATCGAACGTGACGTGGGTGTGACGTGGGGGCTTGGAATGTGACGTGGGCGTGACGTGGGTGCTTCGAATGCGACGTGGGCGTGACGTGGGGGCTTCGAACGTCACGTGGGCGTCACGTGGGGGCATCGATGTTGACGTGGGCGTGACCTGGGTGATTGGAACGTGACGTGGGTGTGACGTGGGGGCTTCGGAGGTGACGTGGGCCTCACGTGGGGGCTTCGAAAGTGACGTGGGCATGGCGTGGGTGATTCGAAGGTGACGTGGGTGTGACGTGGGGGCTTCGAACGTGACGTGGGCGTGACGTCGGAACTTTGAATGTGACTTGGGTGTCACCTGGATCATTTGATCGTGACGTGGGAGTGACGTGGGGGCTTCGAACGTGACATAAGGGTGACATGGGTGCTTAGAACGTGACGTGGGCGTGATGCGGGTGATTCCAACGTGACGTGGGGCTTCGAATGTGACATGGGCGTGAGGTGGGTGATTGGAACGTGACGTTGGTGTTTCCAACGTGACGTGGGTGTGACGTGGGGGCTTCGAACGTGACGTGGGCATGACGTGGGTGATTCGAAAGTGACGTGGGCGTGACGTCGGTACTTTGAAAGTGACGTGGGTGTGACCTGGGGACTTCGAACGTGACGTAAGGGCGACATGGGTGCTTAGAACGTGACGTGGGCGTGACGTGGGGGCATCGAACGTGACGTGGGGGTTTCGAACGTGACGTGGGCGTGACGTGGGTGATTCGAGCGTGACGTGGGCGTGACGTCGGTACTTTGAAAGTGACGTGGGTGTGACCTGGGGGCTTCGAACGTGACGTAAGGGCGACATGGGTGCTTAGAACGTGACGTGGGCGTGACGTGGGGGCATCGAAAGTGACGTTGGTGTTTCGAACATGACGTGGGTGTGACGTGGGTGCTTCGAACGTGACGTGGGTGTGACATAGGCGCTTCGATCATGACGTGTGCGTGACGTGTGTGGTTTTAACGTGACGTGGGTGTCACGTGGGGCATCGAACGTGACGTGGACGTGACGTCGGTACTTTCAATTTGAGGTTGGTGTGACCTGGGTCATTCGAACGTGACGTACATGTGACGTGGGTGATTCCAACGTGACGTGGGGCTTCGAATGTGACGTGGGTGTGACCTGGGTGATTGGAACGTGACGTGGGTGTGACGTGGGGGCTTCGAACGTGACGTGGGTGTGACGTGGGTGTTTCGAACGTGACGTTGGTGTTTCGAACTTGACTTCGGTGTGACGTGGGTGCTTCGGACCTGACGTGGGCGTAACGTGGGGGCTTCGAACATGACGCGGGAGTGACGTGGATGCTTCGAATGTGACGTTGGTGTTTCGAACGTGACAGGGGTGTGACGTGGGTGCTTCGAACGTGACGTGGGCGTCACGTGGGGGCTTCGAACATGACGTGGATGTGAGGTGGGTGCTTCGGACGTGACGTGGGCATGACGTGGGGGCTTCGAAAATGATGTGGGTGTGACGTGGGGGCATCGAACGTGACGTGGGCGTGACGTGGGAGTTTCGAACGTGACGTGGACGTGACGTGGTACTTTACATTTGACGTGGGTGTGACCTGGCTCAATCGAACGTGACGTGGGTGTGACGTGGGTGTTTCGAACCTGACGTTGGTATTTCGAACGTGACGTGGGTGTGACGTTGGTGCATCGGACGTGACGTGGGCGTAACGTGGGGGCTACGAACATTACGCGGGTGTGACGTGGATGCTTCGAATGCGACGTTGGTGTTTCGAACGTGACATGGGTGTGACGTGGGGGCATCGATCGTGACGTGGACGTGACGTCGATAGTTTATACCTGATGGGGGTGTGACGTGGGTCATTCGAATGTGACGTGGGTGTGACGTGGGGGCTTCGAACGTGACGTGGGCATGACGTGGGTGATTCGAACGTGACGTGGGTGTGACGTGGGGGCATCGAAAGTGACGTGGGTGTGACGTGGGGGCTTCGAATGTGACGTGGGCGTGACGTGGGTGATTCGAATGTGACGTGGGCGTGACGTGGGGGCTTCGAACGTGACGTGGGCGTCACGTGGGGGCATCGAACGTGACGAGGGCGTGTCATGGGTAATTGGAACGTGACGTGGGTGTGACGTGGGGGCTTCGGAGGAGACGTGGGCCTCACGTGGGGGCTTCGAATGTGACGTGGGCATGGCGTGGGTGATTCGAAGGTGACGTGGGTGTGACGTGGGGGCTTCGAACGTGACGTGGGCGTGACGTGGGGGCTTCGAACGTGACGTGGGCGTGACGTCGGAACTTTGAATGTGACGTGGGTGTGACCTGGGTCATTTGATCGTGACGTGGGAGTGACGTGGGGGCATCGAACGTGATGTAAGGGTGACATGGGTGCTTAGAACGTGACGTGGGCATGACGTGGGTGATTCCAACGTGACGTGGGGCTTCGAACGTGACGTGGGCGGGACGTGGGTGATTGGAACGTGACGTGGGCGTGACGTCGGTACTTTGAAAGTGACGTGGGAGTGACGTGGGGGCTTCAAACGTGACGTAAGGGTGACATGGGTGCTTAGAACGTGACGTGGGCGTGACGTGGGGGATTCCAACGTGACGTGGGGGCTTCGAACGTCACGTGGGTGTGACGTGGGGCCTTCAAACGTGACGTAAGGGTGACATGGGTGCTTAGAGCGTCACGTGGGCGTGACGTGGGGGATTGGTAGGTGACGTGGGCGTGAGGTGGGTGATTCGAAAGTGACGTCGGTGTGACGTGGGTGCTTCGAACGTCACGTGGGCTTGACGTGGGTGATTGGTAGGTGACGTGGGCGTGAGGTGGGTGATTCGAAAGTGACGTCGGTGTGACGTGGGTGCTTCGACCGTCACGTGGGCGTGACGTGGGTGATTGGTAGGTGACGTGGGCGTGAGATGGGTGATTCGAAAGTGACGTCGGTGTGACGTGGGTGCTTCGAACGTCACGTGGGCGTGACTCGGAGGCTTCGATCGTGACGTGGGCGTGACCTGGGTGATTGGAACCTGACGTGGACGTGACGTGGGTGGTTTCAACGTGACGTGGGTGTCACGTGGGGCATCGAACGTGACGTGGGCGTGACTTGTGTGGTTTCAACGTGACGTGGGCGTCACCGGTGGGCTTCGAACGTGACGTGGGCATGACGTGGGTGATTCGAAGGTGACGTGGGCATGACGTGGGGGCATGGAACGTGACGTGGGTGTGAGGTGGGTGATTCCAACGTGACGTGGGCGTGACGTCGGAACTTTGAATGTGACGTGGCTGTGACCTGGGTCATTGGAACGTGACGTGGGAGTGACGTGGGGGCTTCGAACGTGACGTGGGCGTCACATGGGGGCTTCGGAGGTGACGTGGGCATGGCGTGGGGGCTTCGAAGGTGACGTGGGTGTGACGTGGGGGCTTCAAACGTGACGTGGGCATGACGTGGGGGATTCCAACGTGACGTGGGCGTGACGTCGGAACTTTGAATGTGACGTGGGTGTGACCTGGGTCATTTGATCGTGACGTGGGAGTGACGTGGGGGCATCGAACGTGACGTAAGCGTGACATGGGTGCTTAGAACGTGACGTGGGCGTGACGTGGGTGATTCGAATATGACGTGGGCGTGACGTGGGTGATTCGAAAGTGACGTCGGTGTGACGTGGGTGTTTCGGACGTGACGTGGGCGTGACGTGGATGCTTCGAACGTGACGTTGGTGTTTCGAACGTGACGTGGGTGTGACGTGGGTGCTTCGAACGTGACGTGGGTGTGACATAGGCGCTTCGATCATGACGTGGGCGTGACGTGTGTGGTGTCAACGTGACGTGGGTGTCACGTGGGGCATCGAACGTGACGTGGACGTGACGTCGGTACTTTCAATTTGAGGTTGGTGTGACCTGGGTCATTCAAATGTGACGTACATGTGACCTGGGTGATTCCAACGTGACGTGGGGCTTCGAACGTGACGTGGGTGTGACCTGGGTGATTGGAACGTGACGTGGGTGTGACGTGGGGGATTCCAACGTGACGTGGGTGTGACGTGGGTGTTTCGAACGTGACGTTGGTGCTTCGAACTTGACTTCGGTGTGACATGGGTGCTTCGGACCTGACGTGGGCGTAACGTGGGGGCTTCGAACATGACGCGGGAGTGACGTGGATGCTTCGAATGTGACGTTGGTGTTTCGAACGTGACATGGGTGTGACGTGGGTGCTTCGAACGTGACGTGGGCGTGACGTGGGGGCTTCGAAAATGATGTGGGTGTGACGTGGGGGCATCGAACGTGACGTGGGCGTGACGTGGGAGTTTCGAACGTGACGTGGACGTGACGTGGTACTTTACATTTGACGTGGGTGTGACCTGGGTCAATCGAACGTGACGTGGGTGTGACGTGGGGGCTTCGAATGTGACGTGGGCGTGACGTGGGTGCTTCGAATGCGACGTGGGCGTGACGTGGGGGCTTCGAACGTCTCGCGGGCGTGACCTGGGTGATTGGAACCTGACGTGGACGTGACGTGGGTGGTTTCAACGTGACGTGGGTGTCACGTGGGGCATCGAACGTGACGTGGGCGTGACTTGTGTGGTTTCAACGTGACGTGGGCGTCACCGGTGGGCTTCGAACGTGACGTGGGCATGACGTGGGTGATTCGAAGGTGACGTGGGCATGACGTGGGGGCATGGAACGTGACGTGGGTGTGAGGTGGGTGATTCCAACGTGACGTGGGCGTGACGTCGGAACTTTGAATGTGACGTGGCTGTGACCTGGGTCATTGGAACGTGACGTGGGAGTGACATGGGGGCTTCGAACGTGACGTGGGCGTCACATGGGGGCTTCGGAGGTGACGTGGGCCTCACGTGGGGGCTTCGAAGGTGACGTGGGTGTGACGTGGGGGCTTCAAACGTGACGTGGGCATGACGTGGGTGATTCGAACGTGACGTGGGCGTGACGTCGGAACTTTGAATGTGACGTGGGTGTGACCTGGGTCATTTGATCGTGACGTGGGAGTGACGTGGGGCATCGAACGTGACGTAAGCGTGACATGGGTGCTTAGAACGTGACGTGGGCGTGACGTGGGTGATTCGAATATGACGTGGGCGTGACGTGGGTGATTCGAAAGTGACGTCGGTGTGACGTGGGTGTTTCGGACGTGACGTGGGCGTGACGTGGATGCTTCGAACGTGACGTTGGTGTTTCGAACGTGACGTGGGTGTGACGTGGGTGCTTCGAACGTGACGTGGGTGTGACATAGGCGCTTCGATCATGACGTGGGCGTGACGTGTGTGGTGTCAACGTGACGTGGGTGTCACGTGGGGCATCGAACGTGACGTGGACGTGACGTCGGTACTTTCAATTTGAGGTTGGTGTGACCTGGGTCATTCAAATGTGACGTACATGTGACCTGGGTGATTCCAACGTGACGTGGGGCTTCGAACGTGACGTGGGTGTGACCTGGGTGATTGGAACGTGACGTGGGTGTGACGTGGGGGCTTCCAACGTGACGTGGGTGTGACGTGGGTGTTTCGAACGTGACGTTGGTGCTTCGAACTTGACTTCGGTGTGACATGGGTGCTTCGGACCTGACGTGGGCGTAACGTGGGGGCTTCGAACATGACGCGGGAGTGACGTGGATGCTTCGAATGTGACGTTGGTGTTTCGAACGTGACATGGGTGTGACGTGGGTGCTTCGAACGTGACGTGGGCGTCACGTGGGGGCTTCGAACCTGACGTGGGTGTGAGGTGGGTGCTTCGGACGTGACGTGGGCGTGACGTGGGGGCTTCGAAAATGATGTGGGTGTGACGTGGGGGCATCGAACGTGACGTGGGCGTGACGTGGGAGTTTCGAACGTGACGTGGACGTGACGTGGTACTTTACATTTGACGTGGGTGTGACCTGGGTCAATCGAACGTGACGTGGGTGTGACGTGGGGGCTTGGAATGTGACGTGGGCGTGACGTGGGTGCTTCGAATGCGACGTGGGCGTGACGTGGGGGCTTCGAACGTCACGTGGGCGTCACGTGGGGGCATCGATGTTGACGTGGGCGTGACCTGGGTGATTGGAACGTGACGTGGGTGTGACGTGGGGGCTTCGGAGGTGACGTGGGCCTCACGTGGGGGCTTCGAAAGTGACGTGGGCATGGCGTGGGTGATTCGAAGGTGACGTGGGTGTGACGTGGGGGCTTCGAACGTGACGTGGGCGTGACGTCGGAACTTTGAATGTGACTTGGGTGTCACCTGGATCATTTGATCGTGACGTGGGAGTGACGTGGGGGCTTCGAACGTGACATAAGGGTGACATGGGTGCTTAGAACGTGACGTGGGCGTGATGCGGGTGATTCCAACGTGACGTGGGGCTTCGAATGTGACATGGGCGTGAGGTGGGTGATTGGAACGTGACGTTGGTGTTTCCAACGTGACGTGGGTGTGACGTGGGGGCTTCGAACGTGACGTGGGCATGACGTGGGTGATTCGAAAGTGACGTGGGCGTGACGTCGGTACTTTGAAAGTGACGTGGGTGTGACCTGGGGACTTCGAACGTGACGTAAGGGCGACATGGGTGCTTAGAACGTGACGTGGGCGTGACGTGGGGGCATCGAACGTGACGTGGGGGTTTCGAACGTGACGTGGGCGTGACGTGGGTGATTCGAGCGTGACGTGGGCGTGACGTCGGTACTTTGAAAGTGACGTGGGTGTGACCTGGGGGCTTCGAACGTGACGTAAGGGCGACATGGGTGCTTAGAACGTGACGTGGGCGTGACGTGGGGGCATCGAAAGTGACGTTGGTGTTTCGAACATGACGTGGGTGTGACGTGGGTGCTTCGAACGTGACGTGGGTGTGACATAGGCGCTTCGATCATGACGTGTGCGTGACGTGTGTGGTTTTAACGTGACGTGGGTGTCACGTGGGGCATCGAACGTGACGTGGACGTGACGTCGGTACTTTCAATTTGAGGTTGGTGTGACCTGGGTCATTCGAACGTGACGTACATGTGACGTGGGTGATTCCAACGTGACGTGGGGCTTCGAATGTGACGTGGGTGTGACCTGGGTGATTGGAACGTGACGTGGGTGTGACGTGGGGGCTTCGAACGTGACGTGGGTGTGACGTGGGTGTTTCGAACGTGACGTTGGTGTTTCGAACTTGACTTCGGTGTGACGTGGGTGCTTCGGACCTGACGTGGGCGTAACGTGGGGGCTTCGAACATGACGCGGGAGTGACGTGGATGCTTCGAATGTGACGTTGGTGTTTCGAACGTGACAGGGGTGTGACGTGGGTGCTTCGAACGTGACGTGGGCGTCACGTGGGGGCTTCGAACATGACGTGGATGTGAGGTGGGTGCTTCGGACGTGACGTGGGCATGACGTGGGGGCTTCGAAAATGATGTGGGTGTGACGTGGGGGCATCGAACGTGACGTGGGCGTGACGTGGGAGTTTCGAACGTGACGTGGACGTGACGTGGTACTTTACATTTGACGTGGGTGTGACCTGGCTCAATCGAACGTGACGTGGGTGTGACGTGGGTGTTTCGAACCTGACGTTGGTATTTCGAACGTGACGTGGGTGTGACGTTGGTGCATCGGACGTGACGTGGGCGTAACGTGGGGGCTACGAACATTACGCGGGTGTGACGTGGATGCTTCGAATGCGACGTTGGTGTTTCGAACGTGACATGGGTGTGACGTGGGGGCATCGATCGTGACGTGGACGTGACGTCGATAGTTTATACCTGATGGGGGTGTGACGTGGGTCATTCGAATGTGACGTGGGTGTGACGTGGGGGCTTCGAACGTGACGTGGGCATGACGTGGGTGATTCGAACGTGACGTGGGTGTGACGTGGGGGCATCGAACGTGACGTGGGTGTGACGTGGGGGCTTCGAATGTGACGTGGGCGTGACGTGGGTGATTCGAATGTGACGTGGGCGTGACGTGGGGGCTTCGAACGTGACGTGGGCGTCACGTGGGGGCATCGAACGTGACGAGGGCGTGTCATGGGTAATTGGAACGTGACGTGGGTGTGACGTGGGGGCTTCGGAGGAGACGTGGGCCTCACGTGGGGGCTTCGAATGTGACGTGGGCATGGCGTGGGTGATTCGAAGGTGACGTGGGTGTGACGTGGGGGCTTCGAACGTGACGTGGGCGTGACGTGGGGGCTTCGAACGTGACGTGGGCGTGACGTCGGAACTTTGAATGTGACGTGGGTGTGACCTGGGTCATTTGATCGTGACGTGGGAGTGACGTGGGGGCATCGAACGTGATGTAAGGGTGACATGGGTGCTTAGAACGTGACGTGGGCATGACGTGGGTGATTCCAACGTGACGTGGGGCTTCGAACGTGACGTGGGCGGGACGTGGGTGATTGGAACGTGACGTGGGCGTGACGTCGGTACTTTGAAAGTGACGTGGGAGTGACGTGGGGGCTTCAAACGTGACGTAAGGGTGACATGGGTGCTTAGAACGTGACGTGGGCATGACGTGGGTGATTCCAACGTCATGTGGGGGCTTCGAACGTGACGTGGGCGTGACGTGGGTGATTCGAACGTGACGTGGGCGTGACGTCGGTACTTTGAAAGTGACGTGGGTGTGACCTGGGTCATTGGAACGTGACGTGGGAGTGACGCGGGGGCTTCGAATGTGACGTAAGGGTGACATGGGTGCTTAGAACGTGACGTGGGAGTGACGTGGGCGATTCCAACGTGACGTGGGGCTTCGAACGTGACGTGGGCAGGATGTGGGTGATTCGAATGTCACTTGGGCGTGACGTGGGGGCTTCGAACGTCACGTGGGCGTGACGTGGGGGCTTCGATGTTGACGTGGGCGTGACCTGGGTGATTGGAACGTGACGTGGACGTGACGTGGGTGGTTTCAACGTGACGTGAGCGTGACGTGGGGTCCTCGAACGTGACTTGGGCGTCACGTGGGGTCTTCGAAAGTGACGTGGGCATGACGTGGGTGATTCGAAGCTGACGTGGGTGTGACGTGGGGGCTTCGAACGTGACGTGGGCGTGACGTCGGAACTTTGAATGTGACGTGGGTGTGACCTGGGTCATTGGAACGTGACGTGGGAGTGACGTGGGGGCTTCGAACGTGACATAAGGGTGACATGGGTGCTTAGAACGTGACGTGGGCGTGACGCGGGTGATTCCAACGTGACGTGGGGCTTCGAATGTGAAATGGGCGTGACGTGGGTGATTGGAACGTGACGTTGGTGTTTCCAACGTGACGTGGGTGTGACGTGGGGGCTTCGAAGGTGACGTGGGCGTGACGTGGGTGATTCGAAAGTGACGTGGGCGTGACGTCGGTACTTTGAAAGTGACGTGGGTGTGACCTGGGGGCTTCGAACGTGACGTAAGGGCGACATGGGTGCTTAGAACGTGACGTGGGCGTGACGTGGGGGCATCGAACGTGACGTGGGGGTTTCGAACGTGACGTGGGCGTGACGTGGGTGATTCGAGCGTGACGTGGGCGTGACGTCGGTACTTTGAAAGTGACGTGGGTGTGACCTGGGGGCTTCGAACGTGACGTAAGGGCGACATGGGTGCTTAGAACGTGACGTGGGCGTGACGTGGGGGCATCGAACGTGACGTGGGGGTTTCGAACGTGACGTGGGCGTGACGTGGGTGATTCGAGCGTGACGTGGGCGTGACGTCGGTACTTTGAAAGTGACGTGGGTGTGACCTGGGTCATTTGATCGTGACGTGGGAGTGACGTGGGGGCTTCAAACGTGACGTAAGGGTGACATGGGTGCTTAGAACGTGACGTGGGCGTGACGTGGGGGATTCCAACGTGACGTGAGGCTTCGAACGTGACGTGGGCTTGACGTGGGTGATTGGTAGGTGACGTGGGCGTGAGGTGGGTGATTCGAAAGTGACGTCGGTGTGACGTGGGTGCTTCGAACGTAACGTGGGCGTGACTTGGGGGCTTCGATGTTGACGTGGGCGTGACCTGGGTGATTGGAACGTGACGTGGACGTGACGTGGGTGGTTTCAACGTGACGTGAGCGTCACGTGGGGTCATCGAACGTGACTTGGGCGTCACGTGGGGTCTTCGAAAGTGACGTGGGCATGACGTGGGTGATTCGAAGGTGACGTGGGTGTGACGTGGGGGCTTCGAACGTGACGTGGGCGTGACGTCGGAACTTTGAATGTGACGTGGGTGTGACCTGGGTCATTGGAACGTGACGTGGGAGTGACGTGGGGGCTTCGAACGTGACATAAGGGTGACATGGGTGCTTAGAACGTGACGTGGGCGTGACGTGGGGGATTCCAACGTGACGTGAGGCTTCGAACGTGACGTGGGCTTGACGTGGGTGATTGGTAGGTGACGTGGGCGTGAGGTGGGTGATTCGAAAGTGACGTGGGTGTGACGGGGGGGCTTCAAACGTGACGTGGGCATGACGTGGGTGATTCGAAGGTGACGTGGGCATGACGTGGGGGCATGGAACGTGACGTGGGTGTGAGGTGGGTGATTCCAACGTACGTGGGCGTGACGTCGGTACTTTCAATGTGACGTGGGTGTGACCTGGGTCATTGGAACGTGACGTGGGAGTGACGTGGGGGCTTCGAACGTGATGTAAGTGTGACATGGGTGCTTAGAACGTGACGTGGGCGTGACGTGGGCGATTCCAACGTGACGTGGGGCTTCGAACGTGACGTGGGCGTGATGTGGGTGATTCGAATGTCACTTGGGCGTGACGTGGGGGCTTCGAACGTCACGTGGGCGTGACGTGGGGGCTTCAAACGTGACGTGGGCGTGACCTGGGTGATTGGAACGTGACGTGGACGTGACGTGGGTGGTTTCAACGTGACGTGGGTGTCACGTGGGGGCTTCGGAGGTGACGTGGGCCTCACGTGGGGGCTTCGAAAGTGACGTGGGCATGACGTGGGTGATTCGAAGGTGACGTGGGTGTGACGTGGGGGCTTCAAACGTGACGTGGGCGTGACGTGGGGGCTTCGAACGTGACGTGGGCGTGACGTCGGAACTTTGAATGTGACGTGGGTGTGACCTGGGTCATTTGATCGTGACGTGGGAGTGACGTGGGGGCATCGAACGTGACGTAAGGGTGACATGGGTGCTTAGAACGTGACGTGGGTGTGACGTGGGTGATTCCAACGTGACGTGGGGCTTCGAACGTGACGTGGGCGGGACGTGGGTGATTGGAACGTGACGTGGGCGTGACGTCGGTACTTTGAAAGTGACGTGGGAGTGACGTGGGGGCTTCAAACGTGACGTAAGGGTGACATGGGTGCTTAGAACGTGACGTGGGCATGACGTGGGTGATTCCAACGTCATGTGGGGGCTTCGAACGTGACGTGGGCGTGACGTGGGTGATTCGAACGTGACGTGGGCGTGACGTCGGTACTTTGAAAGTGACGTGGGTGTGACCTGGGTCATTGGAACGTGACGTGGGAGTGACGCGGGGGCTTCGAACGTGACGTAAGGATGACATGGGTGCTTAGAACCTGACGTGGGAGTGACGTGGGCGATTCCAACGTGACGTGGGGCTTCGAACGTGACGTGGGCAGGATGTGGGTGATTCGAATGTCACTTGGGCGTGACGTGGGGGCTTCGAACGTCACGTGGGCGTGACGTGGGGGCTTCGATGTTGACGTGGGCGTGACCTGGGTGATTGGAACGTGACGTGGACGTGACGTGGGTGGTTTCAATGTGACGTGAGCGTGACGTGAGGTCCTCGAACGTGACTTGGGCGTCACGTGGGGTCTTCGAAAGTGACGTGGGCATGACGTGGGTGATTCGAAGGTGACGTGGGTGTGACGTGGGGGCTTCGAACGTGACGTGGGCGTGACGTCGGACGTTTGAATGTGACGTGGGTGTGACCTGGGTCATTGGAACGTGACGTGGGAGTGACGTGGGGGCTTCGAACTTGACATAAGGGTGACATGGGTGCTTAGAACGTGACGTGGGCGTGATGCGGGTGATTCCAACGTGACGTGGGGCTTCGAATGTGACATGGGCGTGAGGTGGGGGATTGGAATGTGACGTTGGTGTTTCCAACGTGACGTGGGTGTGACGTGGGGGCTTCGAACGTGACCTGGGTGTGACGTGGGTGATTCGAAAGTGACGTTGGTGTTTCCAACGTGACGTGGGTGTGACGTGTGGGCTTCGAACGTGACGTAAGGGCGACATGGGTGCTTAGAACGTGACGTGGGCGTGACGTGGGGGCATCGAACGTGACGTGGGGGCTTCGAACGTGACGTGGGCGTGACGTGGGTGATTCGAATGTGACGTGGGCGTGACGTGGGGGCTTCGAACGCCACGGAGCTTCACGTGGGGGCATCGAACGTGACGTGGGCGTGACGTGGGTGTTTCGAATGTTACGTGGGCATTTCGTGGGTGTTTCGAACGTGACGTGGGCGTGACGTCGGAACTTTGAATGTGACGTGGGTGTGACCAGGGTGATGCGAACGTGACGTGGGCGTCACGTGGGGGTTTCGAACTTGACGTGGGCGTCACGTGGGTGATTCGAACGTGACGTGGGCATGACGTCGGTACTTTGAATGTGACGTGGGTGTGACCTGGGTCATTGGAACGTGACGTGGGAGTGACGCGGGGGCTTCGAACGTGACGTAAGGGTGACATGGGTGCTTAGAACGTGACGTGGGCGTGACGTGGGCGATTCCAACGTGACGTGGGGCTTCGAACGTGACGTGGGCAGGATGTGGGTGATTCGAATGTCACTTGGGCGTGACGTGGGGGCTTCGATGTTGACGTGGGCGTGACCTGGGTGTTTCGAACGTGACGTGGACGTGACGTGGGTGGTTTCAACGTGACGTGAGCGTCACGTGGGGTCCTCGAACGTGACTTGGGCGTCACGTGGGGTCTTCGAAAGTGACGTGGGCATGACGTGGGTGATTCGAAGGTGACGTGGGTGTGACGTGGGGGCTTCGAACGTGACGTGGGCGTGACGTCGGAACTTTGAATGTGACGTGGGTGTGACCTGGGTCATTGGAACGTGACGTGGGAGTGACGTGGGTGTTTCGAACGTGACGTTGGTGTTTCCAACGTGACGTGGGTGTGACGTGGGGGCTTCGAACGTGACGTGGGCATGACGTGGGTGATTCGATGGTGACGTGGGCGTGACGTCGGTACTTTGAAAGTGACGTGGGTGTGACCTGGGGGCTTCGAACGTGACGTAAGGGCGACATGGGTGCTTAGAACGTGACGTGGGCGTGACGTGGGGGCATCGAACGTGACGTGGGGGTTTCGAACGTTACGTGGGCGTGACGTGGGTGATTCGAGCGTGACGTGGGCGTGACGTCGGTAGTTTGAAAGTGACGTGGGTGTGACCTGGGGGCTTCGAACGTGACGTAAGGGCGACATGGGTGCTTAGAACGTGACATGGGCGTGACGTGGGGGCATCGAACGTGACGTGGGGGTTTCGAACGTGACGTGGGCGTGACGTGGGTGATTCGAGCGTGACGTGGGCGTGACGTCGGTACTTTGAAAGTGACGTGGGTGTGACCTGGGTCATTTGATCGTGACGTGGGAGTGACGTGGGGGCTTCAAACGTGACGTAAGGGTGACATGGGTGCTTAGAACGTGACGTGGGCGTGACGTGGGGGATTCCAACGTGACGTGAGGCTTCGAACGTGACGTGGGCTTGACGTGGGTGATTGGTAGGTGACGTGGGCGTGAGGTGGGTCATTCGACAGTGACGTGGGTGTGACGTGGGTGCTTCGAACGTCACGTGGGCGTGACTTGGGGGCTTCGATCGTGACGTGGGCGTGACCTGGGTGATTGGAACGTGACGTGGACGTGACGTGGGTGGTTTCAACGTGACGTGGGTGTCACGTGGGGCATCGAAAGTGACGTGGGCGTGACGTGTGTGGTTTCAACGTGACGTGGGCGTCACGGGTGGGCTTCGAACGTGACGTGGGCATGACGTGGGTGATTCGAAAGTGACGTGGGCGTGACGTCGGTACTTTGAAAGTGACGTGGGTGTGACCTGGGGGCTTCGAACGTGACGTAAGGGCGACATGGGTGCTTAGAACGTGACGTGGGCGTGACGTGGGGGCATCGAACGTGACGTGGGGGTTTCGAACGTGACGTGGGCGTGACGTGGGTGATTCGAGCGTGACGTGGGCGTGACGTCGGTACTTTGAAAGTGACGTGGGTGTGACCTGGGGGCTTCGAACGTGACGTAAGGGCGACATGGGTGCTTAGAACGTGACGTGGGCGTGACGTGGGGGCATCGAACGTGACGTGGGGGTTTCGAACGTGACGTGGGCGTGACGTGGGTGATTCGAGCGTGACGTGGGCGTGACGTCGGTACTTTGAAAGTGACGTGGGTGTGACCTGGGTCATTTGATCGTGACGTGGGAGTGACGTGGGGGCTTCAAACGTGACGTAAGGGTGACATGGGTGCTTAGAACGTGACGTGGGCGTGACGTGGGGGATTCCAACGTGACGTGAGGCTTCGAACGTGACGTGGGCTTGACGTGGGTGATTGGTAGGTGACGTGGGCGTGAGGTGGGTGATTCGAAAGTGACGTCGGTGTGACGTGGGTGCTTCGAACGTCACGTGGGCGTGACTTGGGGGCTTCGATGTTGACGTGGGCGTGACCTGGGTGATTGGAACGTGACGTGGACGTGACGTGGGTGGTTTCAACGTGACGTGAGCGTCACGTGGGGTCATCGAACGTGACTTGGGCGTCACGTGGGGTCTTCGAAAGTGACGTGGGCATGACGTGGGTGATTCGAAGGTGACGTGGGTGTGACGTGGGGGCTTCGAACGTGACGTGGGCGTGACGTCGGAACTTTGAATGTGACGTGGGTGTGACCTGGGTCATTGGAACGTGACGTGGGAGTGACGTGGGGGCTTCGAACGTGACATAAGGGTGACATGGGTGCTTAGAACGTGACGTGGGCGTGACGTGGGGGATTCCAACGTGACGTGAGGCTTCGAACGTGACGTGGGCTTGACGTGGGTGATTGGTAGGTGACGTGGGCGTGAGGTGGGTGATTCGAAAGTGACGTGGGTGTGACGTGGGTGCTTCGAACGTCACGTGGGCGTGACTTGGGGGCTTCGATCGTGACGTGGGCGTGACCTGGGTGATTGGAACGTGACGTGGACGTGACGTGGGTGGTTTCAACGTGACGTGGGTGTCACGTGGGGCATCGAAAGTGACGTGGGCGTGACGTGTGTGGTTTCAACGTGACGTGGGCGTCACGTGGGGGCTTCGGAGGTGACGTGGGCCTCACGTGGGGGCTTCGAAAGTGACGTGGGCATGACGTGGGTGATTCGAAGGTGACGTGGGCGTGACGTGGGGGCATGGAACGTGACGTGGGTGTGAGGTGGGTGATTCCAACGTACGTGGGCGTGACGTCGGTACTTTCAATGTGACGTGGGTGTGACCTGGGTCATTGGAACGTGACGTGGGAGTGACGTGGGGGCTTCGAACGTGATGTAAGTGTGACATGGGTGCTTAGAACGTGACGTGGGCGTGACGTGGGCGATTCCAACATGACGTGGGGCTTCGAACGTGACGTGGGCGTGATGTGGGTGATTCGAATGTCACTTGGGCGTGACGCGGGGGCTTCGAACGTCACGTGGGCGTGACGTGGGGGCTTCAAACGTCACGTGGGCGTGACCTGGGTGATTGGAACGTGACGTGGACGTGACGTGGGTGGTTTCAACGTGACGTGGGCGTCACGTGGGGGCTTCGGAGGTGACGTGGGCCTCACGTGGGGTCTTCGAAAGTGACGTGGGCATGACGTGGGTGATTCGAAGGTGACGTGGGTGTGACGTGGGGGCCTTCGAACGTGACGTGGGCGTGACGTGGGGGCATCGAACGTGACGTGGGTGTTTCGAACGTTACGTGGGCATTTCGTGGGTGTTTCGAACGTGACGTGGGCGTGACGTCGGAACTTTGAATGTGACGTGGGTGTGACCAGGGTGATGCGAACGTGACGTGGGCGTCACGTGGGGGTTTCGAACTTGACGTGGGCGTCACGTGGGTGATTCGAACGTGACGTGGGCATGACGTCGGTACTTTGAATGTGACGTGGGTGTGACCTGGGTCATTGGAACGTGACGTGGGAGTGACGCGGGGGCTTCGAACGTGACGTAAGGGTGACATGGGTGCTTAGAACGTGACGTGGGCGTGACGTGGGCGATTCCAACGTGACGTGGGGCTTCGAACGTGACGTGGGCAGGATGTGGGTGATTCGAATGTCACTTGGGCGTGACGTGGGGGCTTCGATGTTGACGTGGGCGTGACCTGGGTGATTGGAACGTGACGTGGACGTGACGTGGGTGGTTTCAACGTGACGTGAGCGTCACGTGGTGTCCTCGAACGTGACTTGGGCGTCACGTGGGGTCTTCGAAAGTGACGTGGGCATGACGTGGGTGATTCGAAGGTGACGTGGGTGTGACGTGGGGGCTTCGAACGTGACGTGGGCGTGACGTCGGAACTTTGAATGTGACGTGGGTGTGACCTGGGTCATTGGAACGTGACGTGGGAGTGACGTGGGGGCTTCGAACGTGACATAAGGGTGACATGGGTGCTTAGAACGTGACGTGGGCGTGACGCGGGTGATTCCAACGTGACGTGGGGCTTCGAATGTGACATGGGCGTGAGGTGGGTGATTGGAACGTGACGTTGGTGTTTCCAACGTGACGTGGGTGTGACGTGGGGTCTTCGAACGTGACGTGGGCATGACGTGGGTGATTCGAAAGTGACGTGGGCGTGACGTCGGTACTTTGAAAGTGACGTGGGTGTGACCTGGGGGCTTCGAACGTGACGTAAGGGCGACATGGGTGCTTAGAACGTGACGTGGGCGTGGCGTGGGGGCATCGAACGTGACGTGGGGGTTTCGAACGTGACGTGGGCGTGACGTGGGTGATTCGAGCGTGACGTGGGCGTGAGGTCGGTACTTTGAAAGTGACGTGGGTGTGACCTGGGGGCTTCGAACGTGACGTAAGGGCGACATGGGTGCTTAGAACGTGACGTGGGCGTGGCGTGGGGGCATCGAACGTGACGTGGGGGTTTCGAACGTGACGTGGGCGTGACGTGGGTGATTCGAGCGTGACGTGGGCGTGAGGTCGGTACTTTGAAAGTGACGTGGGTGTGACCTGGGGGCTTCGAACGTGACGTAAGGGCGACATGGGTGCTTAGAACGTGACGTGGGCGTGGCGTGGGGGCATCGAACGTGACGTGTGGGTTTCGAACGTGACGTGGGCGTGACGTGGGTGATTCGAGCGTGACGTGGGCGTGACGTCGGTACTTTGAAAGTGACGTGGGTGTGACCTGGGTCATTTGATCGTGACGTGGGAGTGACGTGGGGGCTTCAAACGTGACGTAAGGGTGACATGGGTGCTTAGAACGTGACGTGGGCGTGACGTGGGGGATTCCAACGTGACGTGAGGCTTCGAACGTGACGTGGGCTTGACGTGGGTGATTGGTAGGTGACGTGGGCGTGAGGTGGGTGATTCGAAAGTGACGTCGGTGTGACGTGGGTGCTTCGAACGTCACGTGGGCGTGACTTGGGGGCTTGGATGTTGACGTGGGCGTGACCTGGGTGATTGGAACGTGACGTGGACGTGACGTGGGTGGTTTCAACGTGACGTGAGCGTCACGTGGGGTCATCGAACGTGACTTGGGCGTCACGTGGGGTCTTCGAAAGTGACGTGGGCATGACGTGGGTGATTCGAAGGTGACGTGGGTGTGACGTGGGGGCTTCGAACGTGACGTGGGCGTGACGTCGGAAGTTTGAATGTGACGTGGGTGTGACCTGGGTCATTGGAACGTGACGTGGGAGTGACGTGGGGGCTTCGAACGTGACATAAGGGTGACATGGGTGCTTAGAACGTGACGTGGGCGTGACGTGGGGGATTCCAACGTGACGTGAGGCTTCGAACGTGACGTGGGCTTGACGTGGGTGATTGGTAGGTGACGTGGGCGTGAGGTGGGTGATTCGAAAGTGACGTGGGTGTGACGGGGGGGCTTCAAACGTGACGTGGGCATGACGTGGGTGATTCGAAGGTGACGTGGGAATGACGTGGGGGCATGGAACGTGACGTGGGTGTGAGGTGGGTGATTCCAACGTACGTGGGCGTGACGTCGGTACTTTCAATGTGACGTGGGTGTCACCTGGGTCATTGGAACGTGACGTGGGAGTGACGTGGGGGCTTCGAACGTGATGTAAGTGTGACATGGGTGCTTAGTACGTGACGTGGGAGTGACGTGGGCGATTCCAACGTGACGTGGGGCTTCGAACGTGACGTGGGCGTGATGTGGGTGATTCGAATGTCACTTGGGCGTGACGTGGGGGCTTCGAACGTCACGTGGGCGTGACGTGGGGGCTTCAAACGTGACGTGGGCGTGACCTGGGTGATTGGAACGTGACGTGGAAGTGACGTGGGTGGTTTCAACGAGACGTGGGTGTCACGTGGGGGCTTCGGAGGTGACGTGGGCCTCACGTGGGGGCTTCGAAAGTGACGTGGGCATGACGTGGGTGATTCGAAGGTGACGTGGGTGTGACGTGGGGGCTTCAAACGTGACGTGGGCGTGACGTGGGGGATTCGAACGTGACGTGGGCGTGACGTCGGAACTTTGAATGTGACGTGGGTGTGACCTGGGTCATTTGATCGTGACGTGGGAGTGAGGTGGGGGCATCGAACGTGACGTAAGGGTGACATGGGTGCTTAGAACGTGACGTGGGTGTGACGTGGGTGATTCCAACGTGACGTGGGGCTTCGAACGTGAGGTGGGCGTGACGTGGGTGATTGGAACGTGACGTGGGCGTGACGTCGGTACTTTGAAAGTGACGTGGGAGTGACGTGGGGGCTTCAAACGTGACGTAAGGGTGACATGTGTGCATAGAACGTGACGTGGGCGTGACGTGGGTGATTCCAACGTCATGTGGGGGCTTCGAACGTGACGTGGGCGTGACGTGGGTGATTCGAACGTGACGTGGGCGTGACGTCGGAACTTTGAATGTGACGTGGGTGTGACCTGGGTCATTGGAACGTGACGTGGGAGTGACGCGGGGGCTTCGAACGTGACGTAAGGGTGACATGGGTGCTTAGTACGTGACGTGGGAGTGACGTGGGCGATTCCAACGTGACGTGGGGCTTCGAACGTGACGTGGGCAGGATGTGGGTGATTCGAATGTCACTTGGGCGTGACGTGGGGGCTTCGAACGTCACGTGGGCGTGACGTGGGGGCTTCGATGTTGACGTGGGCGTGACCTGGGTGATTGGAACGTGACGTGGACGTGACGTGGGTGGTTTCAACGTGACGTGAGCGTGACGTGAGGTCCTCGAACGTGACTTGAGCGTCACGTGGGGTCTTCGAAAGTGACGTGGGCATGACGTGGGTGATTCGAAGGTGACGTGGGTGTGACGTGGGGGCTTCGAACGTGACGTGGGCGTGACGTCGGAACTTTGAATGTGACGTGGGTGTGACCTGGGTCATTGGAACGTGACGTGGGAGTGACGTGGGGGCTTCGAACTTGACATAAGGGTGACATGGGTGCTTAGAACGTGACGTGGGCGTGATGCGGGTGATTCCAACGTGACGTGGGGCTTCGAATGTGACATGGGCGTGAGGTGGGTGATTGGAATGTGACGTTGGTGTTTCCAACGTGACGTGGGTGTGACGTGGGGGCTTCGAACGTGACCTGGGTGTGACGTGGGTGATTCGAAAGTGACGTTGGTGTTTCCAACGTGACGTGGGTGTGACGTGGGGGCTTCGAACGTGACGTGGGCGTGACGTGGGTCATTTGAACGTGACGTGGGCGTGACGTGGGTGATTCCAACGTGACGTGGGGCTTTGAACGTGACGTGGGCGTGACGTGGGTGATTCGAATGTGACGTGGGCGTGACGTGGGGGCTTCGAACGCCACGTGAGCTTCACGTGGGGGCATCGAACGTGACGTGGGCGTGACGTGGGGGCTTCAAGCGTGACGTGGGTGTGACGTGGGTGTTTCGCAGGTGACGTGGGCGTGACGTCAGCACTTTGAATGTGACGTGGGTGTGACCTGGGTCATGCGAACGTGACATGGGTGTGACGTGGGTGATTCGAACGTGACGTGGGCGTGACGTCGGAACTTTGAATGTGACGTGGGTGTGACAAGGGTGATGCGAACGTGACGTGGGCGTCACGTGGGGGTTTCGAACTTGACGTGGGCGTCACGTGGGTGATTCGAACGTGACGTGGGCATGACGTCGGAACTTTGAATGTGACGTGGGTGTGACCTGGGTCATTGGAACGTGACGTGGGAGTGACGCGGGGGCTTCGAACGTGACGTAAGGGTGACATGGGTGCTTAGAACGTGACGTGGGCGTGACGTGGGCGATTCCAACGTGACGTGGGGCTTCGAACGTGACGTGGGCAGGATGTGGGTGATTCGAATGTCACTTGGGCGTGACGTGGGGGCTTCGAACGTCACGTGGGCGTGACGTGGGGGCTTCGATGTTGACGTGGGCGTGACCTGGGTGATTGGAACGTGACGTGGACGTGACGTGGGTGGTTTCAACGTGACGTGAGCGTCACGTGGGGTCATCGAACGTGACTTGGGCGTCACGTGGGGTCTTCGAAAGTGACGTGGGCATGACGTGGGTGATTCGAAGGTGACGTGGGTGTGACGTGGGGGCTTCGAACGTGACGTGGGCGTGACGTCGGAACTTTGAATGTGACGTGGGTGTGACCTGGGTCATTGGAACGTGACGTGGGAATGACGTGGGGGCTTCGAACGTGACATAAGGGTGACATGGGTGCTTCGAACGTGACGTGGGCGTGACGTGGGGGATTCCAACGTGACGTGAGGCTTCGAACGTGACGTGGGCTTGACGTGGGTGATTGGAATGTGACGTGGGCGTGAGGTGGGTGATTCGAAAGTGACGTGGGTGTGACGTGGGTGCTTCGAACGTCACGTGGGCGTGACTTGGGGGCTTCGATCGTGACGTGGGCGTGACCTGGGTGATTTGAACCTGACGTGGACGTGACGTGGGTGGTTTCAACGTGCCGTGGGTGTCACGTGGGGCATCGACCGTGACGTGGGCGTGACGTGTGTGGTTTCAACGTGACGTGGGCGTCACGGGTGCGCTTTGGAGGTGACGTGGGCCTCACGTGGGGGCATCGAACGTGACGTGGGCGTGACGTGGGTGATTCGAAGGTGACGTGGGTGTGACGTGGGGGCTTCAAACGTGACGTGGGCATGACGTGGGTGATTCGAAGGTGACGTGGGCATGACGTGGGGGCATGGAACGTGACGTGGGTGTGAGGTGGGTGATTCCAACGTACGTGGGCGTGACGTCGGTACTTTCAATGTGACGTGGGTGTGACCTGGGTCATTGGAACGTGACGTGGGAGTGACGTGGGGGCTTCGAACGTGATGTAAGTGTGACATGGGTGCTTAGAACGTGACGTGGGCGTGACGTGGGCGATTCCAACGTGACGTGGGGCTTCGAACGTGACGTGGGCGTGATGTGGGTGATTCGAATGTCACTTGGGCGTGACGTGGGGGCTTCGAACGTCACGTGGGCGTGACGTGGGGGCTTCAAACGTGACGTGGGCGTGACCTGGGTGATTGGAACGTGACGTGGACGTGACGTGGGTGGTTTCAACGTGACGTGGGCGTCACGTGGGGGCTTCGGAGGTGACGTGGGCCTCACGTGGGGGCTTCGAAAGTGACGTGGGCATGACGTGGGTGATTCGAAGGTGACGTGGGTGTGACGTGGGGGCTTCCAACGTGAACGTGGGCGTGACGTGGGTGATTCGAACGTGACGTGGGCGTGACGTCGGAACTTTGAATGTGACGTGGGTGTGACCTGGGTCATTTGATCGTGACGTGGGAGTGACGTGGGGGCATGGCACGTGACGTAAGCGTGACATGGGTGCTTAGAACGTGACGTGGGCGTGACGTGGGTGATTCGAAAGTGACGTCGGTGTGACGTGGGTGTTTCGGACGTGACGTGGGTGTGACGTGGGTGCTTCGAACGTGACGTGGGTGTGACATAGGCGCTTCGATCATGACGTGGGCGTGACGTGTGTGGTTTCAAGGTGACGTGGGTGTCACGTGGGGCATCGAACGTGACGTGGACGTGACGTCGGTACTTTCAATTTGAGGTTGGTGTGACCTGGGTCATTCGAACGTGACGTACATGTGACGTGGGTGATTCCAACGTGACGTGGGGCTTCGAATGTGACGTGGGTGTGACCTGGGTGATTGGAACGTGACGTGGGTGTGACGTGGGGGCTTCGAACGTGACGTGGGTGTGACGTGGGTGTTTCGAACGTGACGTTGGTGTTTCGAACTTGACTTCGGTGTGACGTGGGTGCTTCGGACCTGACGTGGGCGTAACGTGGGGGCTTCGAACATGACGCGGGAGTGACGTGGATGCTTCGAATGTGACGTTGGTGTTTCGAACGTGACAGGGGTGTGACGTGGGTGCTTCGAACGTGACGTGGGCGTCACGTGGGGGCTTCGAACATGACGTGGATGTGAGGTGGGTGCTTCGGACGTGACGTGGGCATGACGTGGGGGCTTCGAAAATGATGTGGGTGTGACGTGGGGGCATCGAACGTGACGTGGGCGTGACGTGGGAGTTTCGAACGTGACGTGGGCGTCACGTGGGGGCATCGAACGTGACGTGGGCGTGACATGGGTAATTGGAACGTGACGTGGGTGTCACGTGGGGGCTTCGGAGGTGACGTGGGCCTCACGTGGGGGCTTCGAATGTGACGTGGGCATGGCGTGGGTGATTCGAAGGTGACGTGGGTGTGACGTGGGGGCTTCGAACGTGACGTGGGCGTGACGTGGGGGCTTCGAACGTGACGTGGGCGTGACGTCGGAACTTTGAATGTGACGTGGGTGTGACCTGGGTCATTTGATCGTGACGTGGGAGTGACGTGGGGGCATCGAACGTGATGTAAGGGTGACATGGGTGCTTAGAACGTGACGTGGGCATGACGTGGGTGATTCCAACGTGACGTGGGGCTTCGAACGTGACGTGGGCGGGACGTGGGTGATTGGAACGTGACGTGGGCGTGACGTCGGTACTTTGAAAGTGACGTGGGAGTGACGTGGGGGCTTCAAACGTGACGTAAGGGCGACATGGGTGCTTAGAACGTGACGTGGGCGTCACGTGGGTGATTCCAACGTCATGTGGGGGCTTCGAACGTGACGTGGGCGTGACGTGGGTGATTCGAACGTGACGTGGGCGTGACGTCGGTACTTTGAAAGTGACGTGGGTGTGACCTGGGTCATTGGAACGTGACGTGGGAGTGACGCGGGGGCTTCGAATGTGACGTAAGGGTGACATGGGTGCTTAGAACGTGACGTGGGAGTGACGTGGGCGATTCCAACGTGACGTGGGGCTTCGAACGTGACGTGGGCCGGATGTGGGTGATTCGAATGTCACTTGGGCGTGACGTGGGGGCTTCGAACGTCACGTGGGCGTGACGTGGGGGCTTCGATGTTGACGTGGGCGTGACCTGGGTGATTGGAACGTGACGTGGACGTGACGTGGGTGGTTTCAACGTGACGTGAGCGTGACGTGGGGTCCTCGAACGTGACTTGGGCGTCACGTGGGGTCTTCAAAAGTGACGTGGGCATGACGTGGGTGATTCGAAGCTGACGTGGGTGTGACGTGGGGGCTTCGAACGTGACGTGGGCGTGACGTCGGAACTTTGAATGTGACGTGGGTGTGACCTGGGTCATTGGAACGTGACGTGGGAGTGACGTGGGGGCTTCGAACGTGACATAAGGGTGACATGGGTGCTTAGAACGTGACGTGGGCGTGACGCGGGTGATTCCAACGTGACGTGGGGCTTCGAATGTGAAATGGGCGTGACGTGGGTGATTGGAACGTGACGTTGGTGTTTCCAACGTGACGTGGGTGTGACGTGGGGGCTTCGAACGTGACGTGGGCGTGACGTGGGTGATTCGAAAGTGACGTGGGCGTGACGTCGGTACTTTGAAAGTGACGTGGGTGTGACCTGGGGGCTTCGAACGTGACGTAAGGGCGACATGGGTGCTTAGAACGTGACGTGGGCGTCACGTGGGGGCATCGAACGTGACGTGGGGGTTTCGAACGTGACGTGGGCGTGACGTGGGTGATTCGAGCGTGACGTGGGCGTGACGTCGGTACTTTGAAAGTGACGTGGGTGTGACCTGGGGGCTTCGAACGTGACGTAAGGGCGACATGGGTGCTTAGAACGTGACGTGGGCGTGACGTGGGGGCATCGAACGTGACGTGGGGGTTTCGAACGTGACGTGGGCGTGACGTGGGTGATTCGAGCGTGACGTGGGCGTGACGTCGGTACTTTGAAAGTGACGTGGGTGTGACCTGGGTCATTTGATCGTGACGTGGGAGTGACGTGGGGGCTTCAAACGTGACGTAAGGGTGACATGGGTGCTTAGAACGTGACGTGGGCGTGACGTGGGGGATTCCAACGTGACGTGAGGCTTCGAACGTGACGTGGGCTTGACGTGGGTGATTGGTAGGTGACGTGGGCGTGAGGTGGGTCATTCGAAAGTGACGTGGGTGTGACGTGGGTGCTTCGAACGTCACGTGGGCGTGACTTGGGGGCTTCGATCGTGACGTGGGCGTGACCTGGGTGATTGGAACGTGACGTGGACGTGACGTGGGTGGTTTCAACGTGACGTGAGCGTCACGTGGGGTCATCGAACGTGACTTGGGCGTCACGTGGGGTCTTCGAAAGTGACGTGGGCATGACGTGGGTGATTCGAAGGTGACGTGGGTGTGACGTGGGGGCTTCGAACGTGACGTGGGCGTGACGTCGGAACTTTGAATGTGACGTGGGTGTGACCTGGGTCATTGGAACGTGACGTGGGAGTGACGTGGGGGCTTCGAACGTGACATAAGGGTGACATGGGTGCTTAGAACGTGACGTGGGCGTGACGTGGGGGATTCCAACGTGACGTGAGGCTTCGAACGTGACGTGGGCTTGACGTGGGTGATTGGTAGGTGACGTGGGCGTGAGGTGGGTCATTCGAAAGTGACGTCGGTGTGACGTGGGTGCTTCGAACGTCACGTGGGCGTGACTTGGGGGCTTCGATCGTGACGTGGGCGTGACCTGGGTGATTGGAACGTGACGTGGACGTGACGTGGGTGGTTTCAACGTGACGTGGGTGTCACGTGGGGCATCGAACGTGACGTGGGCGTGACGTGTGTGGTTTCAACGTGACGTGGGCGTCACGTGGTGGCTTCGGAGGTGACGTGGGCCTCACGTGGGGGCTTCGAAAGTGACGTGGGCATGACGTGGGTGATTCGAAGGTGACGTGGGTGTGACGTGGGGGCTTCAAACGTGACGTGGGCATGACGTGGGTGATTCGAAGGTGGCGTGGGCGTGACGTGGGGGCATGGAACGTGACGTGGGTGTGAGGTGGGTGATGCCAACGTACGTGGGCGTGACGTCGGTACTTTCAATGTGACGTGGGTGTGACCTGGGTCATTGGAACGTGACGTGGGAGTGACGTGGGGGCTTCGAACGTGATGTAAGTGTGACATGGGTGCTTAGAACGTGACGTGGGCGTGACGTGGGCGATTCCAACGTGACGTGGGGGCTTCGAACGTGACGTGGGCGTGATGTGGGTGATTCGAATGTCACTTGGGCGTGACGTGGGGGCTTCGAACGTCACGTGGGCGTGACGTGGGGGCTTCAAACGTCACGTGGGCGTGACCTGGGTGATTGGAACGTGACGTGGACGTGACGTGGGTGGTTTCAACGTGACGTGGGCGTCACGTGGGGGCTTCGGAGGTGACGTGGGCCTCACGTGGGGGCTTCGAAAGTGACGTGGGCATGACGTGGGTGATTCGAAGGTGACGTGGGTGTGACGTGGGGGCCTTCGAACGTGACGTGGGCGTGACGTGGGGGCATCGAACGTGACGTGGGTGTTTCGAACGTTACGTGGGCATTTCGTGGGTGTTTCGAACGTGACGTGGGCGTGACGTCGGAACTTTGAATGTGACGTGGGTGTGACCAGGGTGATGCGAACGTGACGTGGGCGTCACGTGGGGGTTTCGAACTTGACGTGGGCGTCACGTGGGTGATTCGAACGTGACGTGGGCATGACGTCGGTACTTTGAATGTGACGTGGGTGTGACCTGGGTCATTGGAACGTGACGTGGGAGTGACGCGGGGGCTTCGAACGTGACGTAAGGGTGACATGGGTGCTTAGAACGTGACGTGGGCGTGACGTGGGCGATTCCAACGTGACGTGGGGCTTCGAACGTGACGTGGGCAGGATGTGGGTGATTCGAATGTCACTTGGGCGTGACGTGGGGGCTTCGAACGTCACGTGGGCGTGACGTGGGGGCTTCGATGTTGACGTGGGCGTGACCTGGGTGATTGGAACGTGACGTGGACGTGACGTGGGTGGTTTCAACGTGACGTGAGCGTCACGTGGTGTCCTCGAACGTGACTTGGGCGTCACGTGGGGTCTTCGAAAGTGACGTGGGCATGACGTGGGTGATTCGAAGGTGACGTGGGTGTGACGTGGGGGCTTCGAACGTGACGTGGGCGTGACGTCGGAACTTTGAATGTGACGTGGGTGTGACCTGGGTCATTGGAACGTGACGTGGGAGTGACGTGGGGGCTTCGAACGTGACATAAGGGTGACATGGGTGCTTAGAACGTGACATGGGCGTGATGCGGGTGATTCCAACGTGACGTGGGGGCTTCGAATGTGACATGGGCGTGACGTGGGTGATTGGAACGTGACGTTGGTGTTTCCAACGTGACGTGGGTGTGACGTGGGGGCTTCGAACGTGACGTGGGCATGACGTGGGTGATTCGAAAGTGACGTGGGCGTGACGTCGGTACTTTGAAAGTGACGTGGGTGTGACCTGGCGGCTTCGAACGTGACGTAAGGGCAACATGGGTGCTTAGAACGTGACGTGGGCGTGACGTGGGGGCATCGAACGTGACGTGGGGGTTTCGAACGTGACGTGGGCGTGACGTGGGTGATTCGAGCGTGACGTGGGCGTGACGTCGGTACTTTGAAAGTGACGTGGGTGTGACCTGGGGGCTTCGAACGTGACGTAAGGGCGACATGGGTGCTTAGAACGTGACGTGGGCGTGGCGTGGGGGCATCGAACGTGACGTGGGGGTTTCGAACGTGACGTGGGCGTGACGTGGGTGATTCGAGCGTGACGTGGGCGTGACGTCGGTACTTTGAAAGTGACGTGGGTGTGACCTGGGTCATTTGATCGTGACGTGGGAGTGACGTGGGGGCTTCAAACGTGACGTAAGGGTGACATGGGTGCTTAGAACGTGACGTGTGCGTGACGTGGGGGATTCCAACGTGACGTGAGGCTTCGAACGTGACGTGGGCTTGACGTGGGTGATTGGTAGGTGACGTGGGCGTGAGGTGGGTGATTCGAAAGTGACGTCGGTGTGACGTGGGTGCTTCGAACGTCACGTGGGCGTGACTTGGGGGCTTCGATGTTGACGTGGGCGTGACCTGGGTGATTGGAACGTGACGTGGACGTGACGTGGGTGGTTTCAACGTGACGTGAGCGTCACGTGGGGTCATCGAACGTGACTTGGGCGTCACGTGGGGTCTTCGAAAGTGACGTGGGCATGACGTGGGTGATTCGAAGGTGACGTGGGTGTGACGTGGGGGCTTCAAACGTGACGTGGGCGTGACGTCGGAACTTTGAATGTGACGTGGGTGTGACCTGGGTCATTGGAACGTGACGTGGGAGTGACGTGGGGGCTTCGAACGTGACATAAGGGTGACATGGGTGCTTAGAACGTGACGTGGGCGTGACGTGGGGGATTCCAACGTGACGTGAGGCTTCGAACGTGACGTGGGCGTGACGTGGGTGTTTGGTAGGTGACGTGGGCGTGAGGTGGGTGATTCGAAAGTGACGTGGGTGTGACGGGGGGGCTTCAAACGTGACGTGGGCATGACGTGGGTGATTCGAAGGTGACGTGGGCATGACGTGGGGGCATGGAACGTGACGTGGGTGTGAGGTGGGTGATTCCAACGTACGTGGGCGTGACGTCGGTACTTTCAATGTGACGTGGGTGTGACCTGGGTCATTGGAACGTGACGTGGGAGTGACGTGGGGGCTTCGAACGTGATGTAAGTGTGACATGGGTGCTTAGAACGTGACGTGGGCGTGACGTGGGCGATTCCAACGTGACGTGGGGCTTCGAACGTGACGTGGGCGTGATGTGGGTGATTCGAATGTCACTTGGGCGTGACGTGGGGGCTTCGAACGTCACGTGGGCGTGACGTGGGGGCTTCAAACGTGACGTGGGCGTGACCTGGGTGATTGGAACGTGACGTGGACGTGACGTGGGTGGTTTCAACGTGACGTGGGTGTCACGTGGGGGCTTCGGAGGTGACGTGGGCCTCACGTGGGGGCTTCGAAAGTGACGTGGGCATGACGTGGGTGATTCGAAGGTGACGTGGGTGTGACGTGGGGGCTTCGAACGTGACGTGGGCGTGACGTGGGTGATTCGAACGTGACGTGGGCGTGACGTCGGAACTTTGAATGTGACGTGGGTGTGACCTGGGTCATTTGATCGTGACGTGGGAGTGACGTGGGGGCATGGAACGTGACGTAAGCGTGACATGGGTGCTTAGAACGTGACGTGGGCGTGACGTGGGTGATTCGAAAGTGACGTCGGTGTGACGTGGGTGTTTCGGACGTGACGTGGGCGTGACGTGGGTGATTCGAACGTGACGTGGGCGTGACGTGGGTGATTCGAACGTGACGTGGGCGTGACGTCGGAACTTTGAATGTGACGTGGGTGTGACCTGGGTCATTTGATCGTGACGTGGGAGTGACGTGGGGGCTTCGAACGTGACCTGGGTGTGACGTGGGTGATTCGAAAGTGACGTTGGTGTTTCCAACGTGACGTGGGTGTGACGTGGGGGCTTCGAACGTGACGTAAGGGCGACATGGGTGCTTAGAACGTGACGTGGGCGTGACGTGGGGGCATCGAACGTGACGTGGGGGCTTCGAACGTGACGTGGGCGTGACGTGGGTGATTCGAATGTGACGTGGGCGTGACGTGGGGGCTTCGAACGCCACGGAGCTTCACGTGGGGGCATCGAACGTGACGTGGGCGTGACGTGGGTGTTTCGAACGTTACGTGGGCATTTCGTGGGTGTTTCGAACGTGACGTGGGCGTGACGTCGGAACTTTGAATGTGACGTGGGTGTGACCAGGGTGATGCGAACGTGACGTGGGCGTCACGTGGGGGTTTCGAACTTGACGTGGGCGTCACGTGGGTGATTCGAACGTGACGTGGGCATGACGTCGGTACTTTGAATGTGACGTGGGTGTGACCTGGGTCATTTGAACGTGACGTGGGAGTGACGCGGGGGCTTCGAACGTGACGTAAGGGTGACATGGGTGCTTAGAACGTGACGTGGGCGTGACGTGGGCGATTCCAACGTGACGTGGGGCTTCGAACGTGACGTGGGCAGGATGTGGGTGATTCGAATGTCACTTGGGCGTGACGTGGGGGCTTCGATGTTGACGTGGGCGTGACCTGGGTGATTGGAACGTGACGTGGACGTGACGTGGGTGGTTTCAACGTGACGTGAGCGTCACGTGGTGTCCTCGAACGTGACTTGGGCGTCACGTGGGGTCTTCGAAAGTGACGTGGGCATGACGTGGGTGATTCGAAGGTGACGTGGGTGTGACGTGGGGGCTTCGAACGTGACGTGGGCGTGACGTCGGAACTTTGAATGTGACGTGGGTGTGACCTGGGTCATTGGAACGTGACGTGGGAGTGACGTGGGTGTTTCGAACGTGACGTTGGTGTTTCCAACGTGACGTGGGTGTGACGTGGGGGCTTCGAACGTGACGTGGGCATGACGTGGGTGATTCGATGGTGACGTGGGCGTGACGTCGGTACTTTGAAAGTGACGTGGGTGTGACCTGGGGGCTTCGAACGTGACGTAAGGGCGACATGGGTGCTTAGAACGTGACGTGGGCGTGACGTGGGGGCATCGAACGTGACGTGGGGGTTTCGAACGTTACGTGGGCGTGACGTGGGTGATTCGAGCGTGACGTGGGCGTGACGTCGGTACTTTGAAAGTGACGTGGGTGTGACCTGGGGGCTTCGAACGTGACGTAAGGGCGACATGGGTGCTTAGAACGTGACATGGGCGTGACGTGGGGGCATCGAACGTGACGTGGGGGTTTCGAACGTGACGTGGGCGTGACGTGGGTGATTCGAGCGTGACGTGGGCGTGACGTCGGTACTTTGAAAGTGACGTGGGTGTGACCTGGGTCATTTGATCGTGACGTGGGAGTGACGTGGGGGCTTCAAACGTGACGTAAGGGTGACATGGGTGCTTAGAACGTGACGTGGGCGTGACGTGGGGGATTCCAACGTGACGTGAGGCTTCGAACGTGACGTGGGCTTGACGTGGGTGATTGGTAGGTGACGTGGGCGTGAGGTGGGTCATTCGAAAGTGACGTCGGTGTGACGTGGGTGCTTCGAACGTCACGTGGGCGTGACTTGGGGGCTTCGATCGTGACGTGGGCGTGACCTGGGTGATTGGAACGTGACGTGGACGTGACGTGGGTGGTTTCAACGTGACGTGGGTGTCACGTGGGGCATCGAAAGTGACGTGGGCGTGACGTGTGTGGTTTCAACGTGACGTGGGCGTCACGGGTGGGCTTCGAACGTGACTTGGGCATGACGTGGGTGATTCGAAGGTGACGTGGGCATGACGTGGGGGCATCGAACGTGACGTGGGTGTGAGGTGGGTGATTCCAACGTACGTGGGCGTGACGTGGGTACTTTCAATGTGACGTGGGTGTGACCTGGGTCATTTGAACGTGACGTGGGAGTGACGTGGGGGCTTCGAACGTGATGTAAGTGTGACCTGGGTGCTTAGAACGTGACGTGGGCGTGACGTGGGCGATTCCAACGTGACGTGGGGCTTCGAACGTGACGTGGGCGTGACGTGGGTGATTGGAACGTGACGTGGGCGTGACGTGGGGGCTTCGAACGTCACGTGGGCGTGACGTGGGGGCTTCAAACGTCACGTGGGCGTGACCTGGGTGATTGGAACGTGACGTGGACGTGACGTGGGTGGTTTCAACGTGACGTGGGCGTCACGTGGGGGCTTCGGAGGTGACGCGGGCCTCACGTGGGGGCTTCGAAAGTGACGTGGGCATGACGTGGGTGATTCGAAGGTGACGTGGGTGTGACGTGGGGGCTTCAAACGTGACGTGGGCGTGACGAGGGTGATTCGAATGTGACGTGGGCGTGACGTCGGAACTTTGAATGTGACGTGGGTGTGACCTGGGTCATTTGATCGTGACGTGGGAGTGACGTGGGGGCATGGAAAGTGACGTAAGCGTGACATGGGTGCTTAGAACGTGACGTGGGCGTGACGTGGGCGATTCCAACGTGATGTGGGGCTTCGAACGTGACGTGGACAGGATGTGGGTGATTCGAAGCTGACGTGGGCGTGACGTGGGGGTTTCGAACGTCACGTGGGCATGACGTGGGGGCTTCAAACGTCACGTGGGCGTGACCTGGGTGATTGGAACGTGACGTGGATGTGACGTGGGTGGTTTCAACGTGACGTGAGCGTCACGTGGGGGCTTCGGAGGTGACGTGGGCCTCACGTGGGGTCTTCGAAAGTGACGTGGGCATGACGTGGGTGATTTGAAGGTGACGTGGGTGTGACGTGGGGGCTTCGAACGTGACGTGGGCGTGACGTGGGTGATTGGAACGTGACGTGGGAGTGACCTCGGAACTTTGAATGCGACGTGGGTGTGACCTGGGTCATTTGATCGTTACGTGGGAGTGACGTGGGGGCATCGAACGTGACGTGGGCGTGACGTGGGGGCTTCGAACGTGACCTGGGTGTGACGTGGGTGTTTCGAACGTGACGTGGGCGTGACGTCGGTACTTTGAATGTGACGTGGGTGTGACGTGGGTCATTCGAACGTGATGTACGTGTGACGTGGGGGCTTCGAACGTCACGTGGGCGTGACGTGGGGGCTTTAAACGTCACGTGGGCGTGACCTGGGTGATTGGAACGTGACGTGGACGTGACGTGGGTGGTTTCAACGTGACGTGAGCGTCACGTGGGGTCCTCGAACGTGACTTGGGCGTCACGTGGGGGCTTCGAAAGTGACGTGGGCATGACGTGGGTGATTCGAAGGTGACGTGGGCGTGACGTGGGGGCATGGAACGTGACGTGCGTGTGAGATGGGTGATTCCAACGTGACGTGGGCGTGACGTCAGTACTTTGAATGTGACGTGGGTGTGACCTGGGTCATGCGAACGTGACGTGGGTGTGACGTGGGTGTTTCGAACGTCACGTGGGCATGACGTGGGTGGTTCGAAAGTGACGTGGGCGTGACGTCGGAACTTTGAATGTGACGTGGGTGTGACCTGGGTCATTGGAACGTGACGTGGGAGTGACGCGGGGGCTTCGAACGTGACGTAAGGGTGACATGGGTGCTTAGAACGTGACGTGGGCGTGACGTGGGCGATTCCAACGTGACGTGGGGTTTCGAACGTGACGTGGGCGTTTTGTGGGTGATTCGAATGTCACTTGGGCGTGACGTGGGGGCTTCGATGTTGACGTGGGCGTGACCTGGGTGATTGGAACGTGACGTGGGCGTGACGTCGGAACTTTGAATGTGACGTGGGTGTGACCTGGGTCATTGGAACGTGACGTGGGAGTGACGTGGGTGGTTTCAACGTGACGTGAGCGTCACGTGGGGTCTTCGAAAGTGACGTGGGCATGACTGGGTCATTCGAAGGTGACGTGGGTGTGACGTGGGGGCTTCGAACGTGACGTGGGTGTGACGTCGGAAGTTTGAATGTGACGTGGGTGTGACCTGGGTCATTGGAACGTGACGTGGGAGTGACGTGGGGGCATCGAACGTGACATAAGGGTGACATTGGTGCTTAGAACCTGACGTGGGCGTGATGCGGGTGATTCCAACGTGACATGGGGCTTCGAATGTGACGTGGGCGTGACGTGGGTGATTCGAACGTGACGTGGGCGTGACGTCGGTACTTTGAAAGTGACGTGGGTGTTACCTGGGTCATTTGAACGTGACGTGGGAGTGACGTGGGGGCTTCAAACGTGACGTAAGGGTGACATGGGTGCTTAGAACGTGACGTGGGCGTGACGTGCGCTACTCCAACGTGACGTGGGGCTTCGAACGTGACGTGGGCTTGACGTGGGTGATTGGTAGGTGACGTGGGCGTGAGGTGGGTGATTCGAAAGTGACGTCGGTGTGACGTGGGTGCTTCGAACGTCACGTGGGCGTGACTTGGGGTCTCCGATCGTGACGTGGGTGTGACGTTGGTGGTTTCAACTTGACGTGGGCGTCACGGGTGGGCTTCGAACGTGACGTGGGCATGACGTGGGTGATTCGAAGGTGACGTGGGCGTGACGTCGGAACTTTGAATGTGACGTGGGTGTGACCTGGGTCATTTGATCGTGACGTGGGAGTGACGTGGGGGCATCGAACGTGACGTGCGCGTGACCTGGGTGATTGGAACGTGACGTGGACGTGACGTGGGTGGTTTCAACGTGACGTGGGCGTCACGTGGGGGCTTCAGAGGTGACGTGGGCCTCACGTGGGGGCTTCGAAAGTGACGTGGGCATGACGTGGGTGATTCGAAGGTGACGTGGGTGTGACGTGGGGGCTTCGAACGTGACGTGGGCGTGACGTGGGTGATTCGAACGTGACGTGGGCGTGACGTCGGAACTTTGAATGTGACGTGGGTGTGACCTGGGTCATTTGATCGTGACGTGGGAGTGACGTGGGGGCATCGAACGTGACGTAAGGGTGACATGGGTGCTTAGAACGTGACGTGGGTGTGACGTGGGTGATTCCAACGTGACGTGGGGCTTCGAACGTGACGTGGGCGTGACGTGGGTGATTGGAACGTGACGTGGGCGTGACGTCGGAACTTTGAAAGTGACGTGGCTGTGACCTGGCGGCTTCGAACGTGACGTAAGGGTGACATGGGTGCTTAGAACGTGACGTGGGCGTGACGCGGGGGATTCCAACGTCATGTGGGGGCTTCGAACGTGACGTGGGCGTGACGTGGGGGCTTCGAACGTGACATGGGCGTGACGTGGGTGTTTCGAACGTGACGTGGGTGTGACGTGGGGGCTTCGAACGTGACGTGGGCATGACATGGGTGATTCGAACGTGACGTGGGCGTCACGTGGGAGTTTCGATCATGACGTGGGCGTGACGTGTGTGGTTTCAACGTGACGTGGGTGTCACGTGGGGCATCGAACGTGATGTGGACGTGACGTCGGTACTTTCAATTTGAGGTTGGTGTGACCTGGGTCATTCGAACGTGACGTACATGTGACGTGGGTGATTCCAACGTGACGTGGGGCTTCGAACGTGACGTGGGTGTGACCTGGGTGATTGGAACGTGACGTGGGTGTGACGTGGGGGCTTCGAACGTGACGTGGGTGTGACGTGGGTGTTTCGAACGTGACGTTGGTGTTTCGAACTTGACTTCGGTGTGACGTGGGTGCTTCGGACCTGACGTGGGCGTAACGTGGGGGCTTCGAACATGACGCGGGAGTGACGTGGATGCTTCGAATGTGACGTTGGTGTTTCGAACGTGACAGGGGTGTGACGTGGGTGCTTCGAACGTGACGTGGGCGTCACGTGGGGGCTTCGAACATGACGTGGATGTGAGGTGGGTGCTTCGGACGTGACGTGGGCGTGACGTCGGGGCTTCGAAAATGATGTGGGTGTGACGTGGGGGCATCGAACGTGACGTGGGCGTGACGTGGGAGTTTCGAACGTGACGTGAACGTGACGTGGTACTTTACATTTGACGTGGGTGTGACCTGGGTCAATCGAACGTGACGTGGGTGTGACGTGGGGGCTTCGAATGTGACGTGGGCGTGACGTGGGTGATTCGAATGTGACGTGGGCGTGACGTGGGGGCTTCGAACGTCACGTGGGCGTCACGTGGGGGCATCGAACGTGACGAGGGCGTGTCATGGGTATTTGGAACGTGACGTGGGTGTGACGTGGGGGCTTCGGAGGAGACGTGGGCCTCACGTGGGGGCTTCGAATGTGACGTGGGCATGGCGTGGGTGATTCGAAGGTGACGTGGGTGTGACGTGGGGGCTTCGAACGTGACGTGGGCGTGACGTGGGGGCTTCGAACGTGACGTGGGCGTGACGTCGGAACTTTGAATGTGACGTGGGTGTGACCTGGGTCATTTGATCGTGACGTGGGAGTGACGTGGGGGCATCGAACGTGACGTAAGGGTGACATGGGTGCTTAGAACGTGACGTGGGCATGACGTGGGTGATTCCAACGTGACGTGGGGCTTCGAACGTGACGTGGGCGGGACGTGGGTGATTGGAACGTGACGTGGGCGTGACGTCGGTACTTTGAAAGTGACGTGGGAGTGACGTGGGGGCTTCAAACGTGACGTAAGGGTGACATGGGTGCTTAGAACGTGACGTGGGCGTGACGTGGGTGATTCCAACGTCATGTGGGGGCTTCGAACGTGACGTGGGCGTGACGTGGGTGATTCGAACGTGACGTGGGCGTGACGTCGGAACTTTGAATGTGACGTGGGTGTGACCTGGGTCATTGGAACGTGACGTGGGAGTGACGCGGGGGCTTCGAACGTGACGTAAGGGTGACATGGGTGCTTAGTACGTGACGTGGGAGTGACGTGGGCGATTCCAACGTGACGTGGGGCTTCGAACGTGACGTGGGCAGGATGTGGGTGATTCGAATGTCACTTGGGCGTGACGTGGGGGCTTCGAACGTCACGTGGGCGTGACGTGGGGGCTTCGATGTTGACGTGGGCGTGACCTGGGTGATTGGAACGTGACGTGGACGTGACGTGGGTGGTTTCAACGTGACGTGAGCGTGACGTGGGGTCCTCGAACGTGACTTGGGCGTCACGTGGGGTCTTCGAAAGTGACGTGGGCATGACGTGGGTGATTTGAAGGTGACGTGGGTGTGACGTGGGGGCTTCGAATGTGACGTGGGCGTGACGTCGGAACTTTGAATGTGACGTGGGTGTGACCTGGGTCATTGGAACGTGACGTGGGAGTGACGTGGGGGCTTCGAACGTGACATAAGGGTGACATGGGTGCTTAGAACGTGACGTGGGCGTGATGCGGGTGATTCCAACGTGACGTGGGGCTTCGAATGTGACATGGGCGTGAGGTGGGTGATTGGAATGTGACGTTGGTGTTTCCAACGTGACGTGGGTGTGACGTGGGGGCTTCGAACGTGACCTGGGTGTGACGTGGGTGATTCGAAAGTGACGTGGGCGTGACGTCGGTACTTTGAAAGTGACGTGGGTGTGACCTGGGGGCATCGAACGTGACGTAAGGGCGACATGGGTGCTTAGAACGTGACGTGGGCGTGACGTGGGGGCATCGAACGTGACGTGGGGGCTTCGAACGTGACGTGGGCGTGACGTGGGTGATTCGAATGTGACGTGGGCGTGACGTGGGGGCTTCGAACGCCACGGAGCTTCACGTGGGGGCATCGAACGTGACGTGGGCGTGACGTGGGGGCTTCAAGCGTGACCTGGGTGTGACGTGGGTGTTTCGAAGGTGACGTGGGCGTGACGTCAGTACTTTCAATGTGACGTGGGTGTGACCTGGGTCATGCGAACGTGACGTGGGCGTCACGTGGGGGCATCGAACTTGACGTGGGCGTCACGTGGGGGCTTCGAAAGTGACGTGGACGTCACGTGGGTGCTTCGAAGGTGACGTGGGTGTGACGTGGGGGCTTCGAACGTGACGTGTGCGTGACATCGGAACTTTGAATGTGACGTGGGTGTGACCTGGGTCATTGGAACGTGACGTGGGAGTGACGTGGGGGCATGGCACGTGACATAAGGGTGACATGGGTGCTTAGAACGTGACGTGGGCGTGATGCGGGTGATTCCAACGTGACGTGGGGCTTCGAATGTGACGTGGGCGTGAGGTGGGTGATTGGAACGTGACGTGAGCGTGACGTCGGTACTTTGAAAGTGACGTGGGTGTGACCTGGGTCATTTGATCGTGACGTGGGCGTGACGTCGGTGCTTTGAATGTGACGTGGGTGTGACGTGCATGACTCGAACGTGACGTGGGCGTGATGTGGGGGCTTCGAACGTGACGTGGGCGTGACGTGGGGGCATCGAACGTGACGTGGGCAAGACGTAGGAGCTTGGAAAGTGACGTGGGCGTCACGTGGGTGATTCGAAGGTGACGTGGGTGTGACGTGGGGGCTTCGAACGTGACCTGGGTGTGAGGTGGGTGTTTCGAATGTGACGTGGGCGTGACGTCGGAACTTTGAATGTGACGTGGGTGTGACCTGGGTCATTGGAACGTGACGTGGGAGTGACGTGGGGGCTTCGAACGTGACAAAAGGGTGACATGGGTGCTTAGAACGTGACGTGGGCGTGACGTGGGCGATTCCAACGTGACGTGGGGCTTCGAACGTGACGTGGGCTTGACGTGGGTGATTGGTAGGTGACGTGGGCGTGAGGTGGGTGATTCGAAAGTGACGTCGGTGTGACGTGGGTGCTTCGAACGTCATGTGGGTGTGACTCGGGGGCTTCGATCGTGACGTGGGCGTGACCTGGGTGATTGGTAGGTGACGTGGGCGTGAGGTGGGTGATTCGAAAGTGACGTGGGCGTCACGTGGGGGCTTCGAAAGTGACGTGGGCATGACGTGGGTGATTCGAAGGTGACGTGGGCATGACGTGGGGGCATGGAACGTGACGTGGGTGTGAGGTGGGTGATTCCAACGTGACGTGGGCGTGACGTCGGTACTTTCAATGTGACGTGGGTGTGACCTGGGTCATTGGAACATGACGTGGGAGTGACGTGGGGGCTTCGAACGTGATGTAAGTGTGACATGGGTGCTTCGAACGTGACGTGGGCGTGACGTGGGCGATTCCAACGTGATGTGGGGCTTCGAACGTGACGTGGGCGGGATGTGGGTGATTCGAAGCTGACGTGGGCGTGACGTGGGGGCTTCGAACGTCACGTGGGCGTGACGTGGGGGCTTCAAACGTCACGTGGGCGTGACCTGGGTGATTGGAACGTGACGTGGACGTGACGTGGGTGGTTTCAACGTGACGTGAGCGTCACGTGGGGTCCTCGAACGTGACTTGGGCGTCACGTGGGGTCTTCAAAAGTGACGTGGGCATGACGTGGGTGATTCGAAGGTGACGTGGGTGTGACATGGGGGCTTCGAACGTGACGTGGGCGTGACGTGGGTGATTCGAACGTGACGTGGGCGTGACGTCGGAACTTTGAATGTGACGTGGGTGTGACCTGGGTCATTTGATCGTGACGTGGGAGTGACGTGGGGGCATCGAACGTGATGTAAGTGTGACATGGGTGCTTAGAACGTGACGTGGGTGTGACGTGGGTGATTCCAACGTGACGTGGGGCTTCGAACGTGACGTGGGCGTGACGTGGGTGATTGAAACGTGACGTGGGCGTGACGTCGGTACTTTGAAAGTGACGTGGGAGTGACGTGGGGGCTTCAAACGTGACGTAAGGGTGACATGGGTGCTTCGGACGTGACGTGGGCATGACGTGGGGGCTTCGAAAATGATGTGGGTGTGACGTGGGGGCATCGAACGTGACGTGGGCGTGACGTGGGAGTTTCGAACGTGACGTGGACGTGACGTGGTACTTTACATTTGACGTGGGTGTGACCTGGGTCAATCGGACGTGACGTGGGTGTGACGTGGGGGCTTCGAACGTGACGTGGGTGTGACGTGGGTGTTTCGAACCTGACGTTGGTATTTCGAACGTGACGTGGGTGTGACGTGGGGGCTTCGAACGTGACGTGGGCATGACGTCGGTGATTCGAACATGACGTGGGCGTGACGTGGGTGCTTGGAACGTGACGTGGGCGTCACGTGGGGGCTTCGAACGTGACGTGGGCGTGACGTCGGAACTTTGAATGTGACGTGGGTGTGACCTGGGTCATTGGAACGTGACGTGGGAGTGACGCGGGGTCTTCGAACGTGACGTAAGGGTGACATGGGTGCTTAGAACGTGACGTGGGCATGATGCGGGTGATTCCAACGTGACGTGGGGCTTCGAACGTGACGTGGGCATGACGTGGGTGATTGGAACATGACGTGGGGCTTCGAATGTGACGTGGGTGTGACCTGGGTCATTTGAACGTGACGTGGGCGTGACGTGGGCGATTCCAACGTGACGTGGGCTTCGAACGTGACGTGGGCGTGATGTGGGTGATTCGAATGTCACTTGGGCGTGACGTGGGGGCTTCGAACGTCACGTGGGCGTGACGTGGGGGCTTCGAAGGTGACGTGGGCGTGACGTGGGTGATTCGAGCGTGACGTGGGCGTGACGTCGGTACTTTGAAAGTGACGTGGGTGTGACCTGGGTCATTTGATCGTGACGTGGGAGTGACGTGGGGGCATGGTACGTGACGTAAGGGTGACATGGGTGCTTAGAACGTGACGTGGGCGTGACGTGGGTGATTCGAATATGACGTGGGCGTGACGTGGGTGATTCGAACGTGACGTCGGTGTGACGTGGGTGTTTCGGACGTGACGTGGGCGTGACGTGGATGCTTCGAACGTGACGTTGGTGTTTCAAACGTGACGTGGGTGTGACGTGGGTGCTTCGAACGTGACGTGGGTGTGACATAGGCGCTTCGATCATGACGTGGGCGTGACGTGTGTGGTTTCAACGTGACGTGGGTGTCACGTGGGGCATCGAACGTGACGTGGACGTGACGTCGGTACTTTCAATTTGAGGTTGGTGTGACCTGGGTCATTCGAACGTGACGTACATGTGACGTGGGTGATTCCAACGTGCCGTGGGGCTTCGAACGTGACGTGGACGTGACGTGGGTGGTTTCAACGTGACGTGAGCGTCACGTGGGGTCCTCGAACGTGACGTGGGCATGACGTGGGGGCTTCGAACATGACGCGGGAGTGACGTGGATGCTTCGAATGTGACGTTGGTGTTTCGAACGTGACAGGGGTGTGACGTGTGTGCTTGGAACGTGACGTGGGCATGACGTGGGGGCTTCGAACGTGACGTGGGTGTGACGTGGGGGCATCGAACGTGACGTGGGCGTGACGTGGGAGTTTCGAACGTGACGTGGACGTGACGTGGTACTTTACATTTGACGTGGGTGTGACCTGGGTCAATCGAACGTGACGTGGGTGTGACGTGGGGGCTTCGAATGTGACGTGGGCGTGACGTGGGTGCTTCGAATGTGACGTAGGCGTGACGTGGGGGCTTCGAACGTCACGTGGGCGTCACGTGGGGGCATCGAACGTGACGTGGGCGTGACCTGGGTAATTGGAACGTGACGTGGGTGTGACGTGGGGGCTTCGGAGGTGACGTGGGCCTCACGTGGGGGCTTCGAATGTGACGTGGGCATGGCGTGGGTGATTCGAAGGTGACGTGGGTGTGACGTGGGGGCTTCGAACGTGACGTGGGCGTGACGTCGGAACTTTGAATGTGACGTGGGTGTCACCTGGGTCATTTGATCGTGACGTGGGAGTGACGTGGGGGCATCGAAAGTGACGTAAGGGTGACATGGGTGCTTAGAACGTGACGTGGGTGTGACGTGGGTGATTCCAACGTGACGTGGGGCTTCGAACGTGACGTGGGCGTGACGTGGGTGATTGGAACGTGACGTGGGTGTGACGTCGGGGCTTCGGAGGTGACGTGGGCCTCACGTGGGGGCTTCGAAATTGACGTGGGCATGGCGTGGGTGATTCGAAGGTGACGTGGGCGTGACGTGGGTGATTCGAACGTGACGTGGGCGTGACGTCGGAACTTTGAATGTGACGTGGGTGTCACCTGGGTCATTTGATCGTGACGTGGGAGTGACGTGGGGGCATCAAAAGTGACGTAAGGGTGACATGGGTGCTTAGAACGTGAAGTGGGTGTGACGTGGGTGATTCCAACGTGACGTGGTGCTTCGAACGTGACGTGGGCGTGACGTGGGTGATTGGAACGTGACGTGGGCGTGACGTCGGTACTTTGAAAGTGACGTGGGAGTGACGTGGGGGCTTCAAACGTGACGTAAGGGTGACATGGGTGCTTAGAACGTGACGTGGGCGTGACGTGGGTGATTCCAACGTGACGTGGGTGTGACGCGGGGGCTTCGAACGTGACGTGGGCATGACGTGGGTGATTCGAAAGTGACGTGGGCGTCACGTGGGAGTTTCGATCATGACGTGGGCGTGACGTGTGTGGTTTCAACGTGACGTGGGTGTCACGTGGGGCATCGAACGTGACGTGGACGTGACGTCGGTACTTTCAATTTGAGGTTGGTGTGACCTGGGTCATTCGAACGTGACGTACATGTGACGTGGGTGATTCCAACGTGACGTGGGGCTTCGAATGTGACGTGGGTGTGACCTGGGTGATTGGAACGTGACGTGGGTGTTTCAAAACTAACGTGGGTGTGACGTAGGGGTATCGAACGTGACGTAGGTGTTTCCAAACTGACGTGGGTGTGACGTCGGTATGTTGAATGTGACGTGGGTGTGACGTGCATGGTTCGAAAATGAGGTGGGTGTTTTAAATCTGAGCTGGGCGTGACGTGGGTCATTCGAACGTGACGTGGACGTGACGTGGGTGGTTTCAACATGACGTGAGCGTCACGTGGGGTCCTCGAACGTGACTTGGGCGTCACGTGGGGTCTTCAAAATGACGTGGGCATGACGTGGGTGATTCGAAGGTGACGTGGGTGTGACGTGGGGGCTTCGAACGTGACGTGGGCGTGACGTCGGAACTTTGAATGTGACGTGGGTGTGACCTGGGTCATTGGAACGTGACGTGGGAGTGACGTGGGGGCTTCGAACGTGACATAAGGGTGACATGGGTGCTTAGAACGTGACGTGGGCGTGACGCGGGTGATTCCAACGTGACGTGGGGCTTCGAATGTGACATGGGCGTGACGTGGGTGATTGGAACGTGACGTTGGTGTTTCCAACGTGACGTGGGTGTGACGTGGGGTCTTCGAACGTGACGTGGGCGTGACGTGGGGGCATCAAAAGTGACGTAGGTGTGACCTGGGGGCTTCGAACGTGACGTGGGGGTTTCGAACGTGACGTGGGCGTGACGTGGGTGATTCGAGCGTGACGTGGGGCTTCGAACGTGACGTGGGCAGGATGTGGGTGATTCGAATGTCACTTGGGCGTGACGTGGGTGCTTCGAACGTCACGTGGGCGTGACTTGGGGGCTTCGATCGTGACGTGGGCGTGACCTGGGTGATTGGAACCTGACGTGGACGTGACGTGGGTGGTTTCAACGTGACGTGGGTGTCACGTGGGGCATCGAACGTGACGTGGGCGTGACGTGTGTGGTTTCAACGTGACGTGGGCGTCACGGGTGGGCTTCGAACGTGACGTGGGCATGACGTGGGTGATTCGAAGGTGACGTGGGCGTGACGTGGGGGCATGGAACGTGACGTGGGTGTGAGGTGGGTGATTCCAACGTGACGTGGGCGTGACGTCGGTACTTTCAATGTGACGTGGGTGTGACCTGGGTCATTTGATCGTGACGTGGGAGTGACGTGGGGGATTCCAACGTGACGTGGGGGCTTCGAACGTGACGTGGGCGTGACGTGGGTGATTGGAACGTGACGTGGGCGTGACGTGGGTGCTTTAAACGTCACGTGGGCATGACGTGGGTGTTTCGAACGTGACGTGGACGTGACGTGGGTAGTTTCAACGTGACGTGGGCCTCACGTGGGGGCTTCGAAAGTGACGTGGGCGTCACGTGGCTGATTCGAACGTGACGTGGAGGTGACGTCGGTACTTTGATTGTGACGTGGGTGTGACCTGGGTCATTTGAACGTGACGTACGTGTGACCTGTGGGCTTCGAACGTGACGTTGCCGTCACGTGGGGGCTTCGAAAGTGACGTTGACGTCACGTGGGTGCTTCGAAGGTGACGTGGGCGTGACGTGGGGGCATCGAACGTGACGTGGGCGTCACGTGGGGGCTTCGAAAGTGACGTGGACGTCACGTGGGTGCTTCGAAGGTGACGTGGGCGTGACGTGGGGGCTTCGAACGTGACGTGGGCGTCACGTGGGGGCTTCGAACGTGACGTGGACGTCACGTGGGTGCTTCGAAGGTGACGTGGGCGTGACGTGGGTGATTCCAACGTGACGTGGGCGTGACGTGGGTGATTCGAACGTGACGTGGGCGTGACGTCGGAACTTTGAATGTGACGTGGGTGTGACCTGGGTCATTGGAACGTGACGTGGGAGTGACGCGGGGGCTTCGAACGTGATGTAAGTGTGACATGGGTGCTTAGAACGTGACGTGGGCGTGACGTGGGCGATTCCAACGTGACGTGGGGCTTCGAACGTGACGTGGGCGTGATGCGGGTGATTCCAACGTGACGTGGGGCTTCGAATGTGACGTGGGCGTGAGGTGGGTGATTGGAACGTGACATGGGCGTGACGTCGGTACTTTGAAAGTGACGTGGGTGTGACCTGGGTCATTTGATCGTGACGTGGGAGTGACGTGGGGGCTTCAAACGTGACGTAAGGGTGACATGGGTGCTTAGAACGTGACGTGGGCGTGACGTGGGCTACTCCAACGTGACGTGGGGCTTCGAACGTGACGTGGGCTTGACGCGGGTGATTGGTAGGTGACGTGGGCGTGAGGTGGGTGATTCGAAAGTGACGTCGGTGTGACGTGGGTGCTTCGAACGTCACGTGGGTGTGATTTGGGGTCTTCGAACGTGACGTGGACGTGACGTGGGTGGTTTCAACGTGACGTGGGCGTCACGGGTGGGCTTCGAACGTGACGTGGGCATGACGTGGGTGATTCGAAGCTGACGTGGGCGTGACGTGGGGCTTCGAACGTGGCGTGGACGTGACGTGGGTGGTTTCAACATGACGTGAGCGTCACGTGGGGTCCTCGAACGTGACTTGGTCGTCACGTGGGGTCTTCAATGGTGACGTGGGCATGACGTGGGTGATTGGAAGGTGACGTGGGTGTGACGTGGGGGCTTCGAACGTGACGTGGGCGTGACGTCGGAACTTTGAATGTGACGTGGGTGTGACCTGGGTCATTGGAACGTGACGTGGGAGTGACGTGGGGGCTTCGAACGTGACATAAGGGTGACATGGGTGCTTAGAACGTGACGTGGGCGTGACGCGGGTGATTCCAACGTGACGTGGGGCTTCGAATGTGACATGGGCGTGACGTGGGTGATTGGAACGTGACGTTGGTGTTTCCAACGTGACGTGGGTGTGACATGGGGGCTTCGAACGTGACGTGGGCGTGACGTCGGTACTTTGAAAGTGACGTGGGTGTGACCTGGGTCATTTGATCGTGACGTGGGAGTGACGTGGGGGCTTCAAACGTGACGTAAGGGTGACATGGGTGCTTAGAACGTGACGTGGGCGTGACGTGGGGGATTCCAACGTGATGTGAGGCTTCGAACGTGACGTGGGCTTGACGTGGGTGATTGGTAGGTGACGTGGGCGTGAGGTGGGTCATTCGAAAGTGACGTCGGTGTGACGTGGGTGCTTCGAACGTCACGTGGGCGTGACTTGGGGGCTTCGATCGTGACGTGGGCGTGACCTGGCTGATTGGAACGTGACGTGGACGTGACGTGGGTGGTTTCAACGTGACGTGGGTGTCACGTGGGGCATCGAACGTGACGTGGGCGTGACGTGTGTGGTTTCAACGTGACGTGGGCGTCACGGGTGGGCTTCGAACGTCACGTGGGCATGACGTGGGTGATTCGAAGGTGACGTGGGCGTGACGTGGGGGCATGGAACGTGACGTGCGTGTGAGGTGGGTGATTCCAACGTGACGTGGGCGTGACGTCGGTACTTTGAATGTGACGTGGGTGTGACCTGGGTCATTTGAACGTGACGTGGGAGTGACGTGGGGGATTCGAACGTGATGTAAGTGTGACTTGGGTGCTTAGAACGTGACGTGGGCGTGACGTGGGGGATTCCAACGTGACGTGGGGGCTTCGAACGTCACGTGGGCGTGACCTGGGTGATTGGAACGTGACGTGGACGTGACGTGGGTGCTTTAAACGTCACGTGGGAGTGACGTGGGTGTTTCGAACGTGACGTGGACGTGACGTGGGTAGTTTCAACGTGACGTGGGCCTCACGTGGGGGCTTCGAAAGTGACGTGGGCGTCACGTGGGTGATTCGAACGTGACGTGGGCGTGACGTCGGTACTTTGAATGTGACGTGGGTGTGACCTGGGTCATTTGAACGTGACGTACGTGTGACGTGTGGGCTTCGAACGTGACGTTGCCGTCACGTGGGGGCTTCGAAAGTGACATTGACGTCACGTGGGTGCTTCGAAGGTGACGTGGGCGTGACGTGGGGGCATCGAACGTGACGTGGGCGTCACGTGGGGGCTTCGAAAGTGACGTGGACGTCACGTGGGTGCTTCGAAGGTGACGTGGGCGTGACGTGGGGGCTTCGAACGTGACGTGGGCGTCACGTGGGGGCTTCGAACGTGACGTGGACGTCACGTGGGTGCTTCGAAGGTGACGTGGGCGTGACGTGGGTGATTCCAACGTGACGTGGGCGTGACGTGGGTGATTCGAACGTGACGTGAGCGTGACGTCGGAACTTTGAATGTGACGTGGGTGTGACCTGGGTCATTGGAACGTGACGTGGGAGTGACGCGGGGGCTTCGAACGTGACGTAAGGGTGACATGGGTGCTTAGAACGTGACGTGGGCGTGACGTGGGCGATTCCAACGTGACGTGGGGCTTCGAACGTGACGTGGGCGTGATGCGGGTGATTCCAACGTGACGTGGGGCTTCGAATGTGACGTGGGCGTGACGTGGGTGATTGGAACGTGACGTGGGCGTGACGTCGGTACTTTGAATGTGACGTGGGTGTGACCTGGCGGCTTCGAACGTGACGTAAGGGCGACATAGGTGCTTAGAACTTGACGTGGGCGTGACGTGGGTGATTCCAACGTGACGTGGGGGCTTCGAACGTGACGTGGGCGTGACGTGGGTGATTCGAACGTGACGTGGGCGTGACATCGGTACTTTGAATGTGACGTGGGTGTGACCTGGGTCATTTGAACGTGACGTGGGAGTGACGCGGGTGATTCCAACGTGCCGTGGGGCTTCGAACGTGACGTGGACGTGACGTGGGTGGTTTCAACGTGACGTGAGCGTCACGTGGGGTCCTCGAACGTGACTTGGGCGTCACGTGGGGTCTTCGAAAGTGACGTGGGCATGACGTGGGTGATTGGAAGGTGACGTGGGTGTGACGTGGGGGCTTCGAACGTGACGTGGGCGTGACGTCGGAACTTTGAATGTGACGTGGGTGTGACCTGGGTCATTGGAACGTGACGTGGGAGTGACGTGGGGGCTTCGAACGTGACAAAAGGGTGACATGGGTGCTTAGAACGTGACGTGGGCGTGATGCGGGTGATTCCAACGTGACGTGGGGCTTCGAATGTGACGTGGGCGTGAGGTGGGTGATTGGAACGTGACGTGGGCGTGACGTCGGTACTTTGAAAGTGACGTGGGTGTGACCTGGCGGCTTCGAACGTGACGTAAGGGCGACATAGGTGCTTAGAACGTGACGTGGGCGTGACGCGGGTGATTCCAACGTGACGTGGGGGCTTCGAACGTGACGTGGGCATCACGTGGGGTCTTCGAAAGTGACGTTGGTGTTTCCAACGTGACGTGGGTGTGACGTGGGGGCTTCAAACGTGACGTGGGCATGACGTGGGTGATTCGAAGCTGACGTGGGTGTGACGTGGGGGCTTCGAACGTGACGTGGGCGTGACGTCGGAACTTTGAATGTGACGTGGGTGTCACCTGGGTCATTGGAACGTGACGTGGGAGTGACGTGGGGGCATCGAAAGTGACGTAAGGGTGACATGGGTGCTTAGAACGTGACGTGGGTGTGACGTGGGTGATTCCAACGTGACGTGGTGCTTCGAACGTGACGTGGGCGTGACGTGGGTGATTGGAACGTGACGTGGGCGTGACGTCGGTACTTTGAAAGTGACGTGGGAGTGACGTGGGGGCTTCAAACGTGACGTAAGGGTGACATGGGTGCTTAGAACGTGACGTGGGCGTGACGTGGGTGATTCCAACGTGACGTGGGTGTGACGCGGGGGCTTCGAACGTGACGTGGGCATGACTTGGGTGATTCGAAAGTGACGTGGGCGTCACGTGGGAGTTTCGATCATGACGTGGGCGTGACGTGTGTGGTTTCAACGTGACGTGGGCATGACGTGGGTGATTCGAACGTGACGTGGACGTGACGTCGGTACTTTCAATTTGAGGTTGGTGTGACCTGGGTCATTCGAACGTGACGTACATGTGACGTGGGTGATTCCAACGTGACGTGGGGCTTCGAACGTGACGTGGACGTGACGTGGGTGGTTTCAACGTGACGTGAGCGTCACGTGGGGTCCTCGAACGTGACTTGGGCGTCACGTGGGGTCTTCGAAAGTGACGTGGGCATGACGTGGGTGTTTGGAAAGTGACGTGGGTGTGACGTGGGGGCTTCGAACGTGACGTGGGCGTGACGTCGGAACTTTGAATGTGACGTGGGTGTGACCTGGGTCATTGGAACGTGACGTGGGAGTGACGTGGGGGCTTCGAACGTGACGTGGGCGTGAGGTGGGTGATTGGAACGTGACGTGGGCGTGACGTCGGTATTTTGAAAGTGAGGTGGGTGTGACCTGGCGGCTTCGAACGTGACGTAAGGGCGACATAGGTGCTTAGAACGTGACGTGGGCGTGACGCGGGTGATTCCAACGTGACGTGGGGGCTTCGAACGTGACGTGGGCGTGACATGGGTGTTTCGAACGTGACGTTGGTGTTTCCAACGTGATGTGGGTGTGACGTGGGGGCTTCGAACGTGACGTGGGCATGACGTGGGTGATTCGAAGCTGACGTGGGTGTGACGTGGGGGCTTCGAACGTGACGTGGGCGTGACGTCGGAACTTTGAATGTGACGTGGGTGTGACCTGGGTCATTGGAACGTGACGTGGGAGTGACGTGGGGGCTTCGAACGTGACATAAGGGTGACATGGGTGCTTAGAACGTGACGTGGGCGTGACGCGGGTGATTCCAACGTGACGTGGGGCTTCGAATGTGACATGGGCGTGACGTGGGTGATTGGAACGTGACGTTGGTGTTTCCAACGTGACGTGGGTGTGACGTGGGGGCTTCGAACGTGACGTGGGCGTGACGTCGGTACTTTGAAAGTGACGTGGGTGTGACCTGGGGGCTTCGAACGTGACGTGGGGGTTTCGAACGTGACGTGGGCGTGACGTGGGTGATTCGAGCGTGACGTGGGCGTGACGTCGGTACTTTGAAAGTGACGTGGGTGTGACCTGGGTCATTTGATCGTGACGTGGGAGTGACGTGGGGGCTTCAAACGTGACATAAGGGTGACATGGGTGCTTAGAACGTGACGTGGGCATGACGTGGGGGATTCCAACGTGACGTGAGGCTTCGAACGTGACGTGGGCTTGACGTGGGTGATTGGTAGGTGACGTGGGCGTGAGGTGGGTCATTCGAAAGTGACGTCGGTGTGACGTGGGTGCTTCGAACGTCACGTGGGCGTGACTTGGGGGCTTCGATCGTGACGTGGGCGTGACCTGGCTGATTGGAACGTGACGTGGACGTGACGTGGGTGGTTTCAACGTGACGTGGGTGTCACGTGGTTCTTTGAACGTGACGTGGGCGTGACGTGTGTGGTTTCAACGTGACGTGGGCGTCACGGGTGGGCTTCGAACGTGACGTGGGCATGACGTGGGTGATTCGAAGGTGACGTGGGTGTGACGTGGGGGCATGGAACGTGACGTGGGTGTGAGGTGGGTGATTCGAACGTGACGTGGGCGTGACGTCGGTACTTTGAATGTGACGTGGGTGTGACCTGGGTCATTTGAACGTGACGTGGGAGTGACGTGGGGGCATCGAACGTGACGTAAGGGTGACATGGGTGCTTAGAACGTGACGTGGGTGTGACGTGGGTGATTCCAACGTGACGTGGTGCTTCGAACGTGACGTGGGCGTGACGTGGGTGATTGGAACGTGACGTGGGCGTGACGTCGGTACTTTGAAAGTGACGTGGGAGTGACGTGGGGTCTTCAAACGTGACGTAAGGGTGACATGGGTGCTTAGAACGTGACGTGGGCGTGACGTGGGTGATTCCAACGTGACGTGGGTGTGACGCGGGGGCTTCGAACGTGACGTGGGCATGACGTGGGTGATTCGAAAGTGACGTGGGCGTCACGTGGGAGTTTCGATCATGACGTGGGCGTGACGTGTGTGGTTTCAACGTGACGTGGGCATGACGTGGGTGATTCGAACGTGACGTGGACGTGACGTCGGTACTTTCAATTTGAGGTTGGTGTGACCCTGGTCATTCGAACGTGACGTACATGTGACGTGGGTGATTCCAACGTGACGTGGGGCTTCGAACGTGACGTGGACGTGACGTGGGTGGTTTCAACGTGACGTGAGCGTCACGTGGGGTCCTCGAACGTGACTTGGGCGTCACGTGGGGTCTTCAAAAGTGACGTGGGCATGACGTGGGTGATTGGAAGGTGACGTGGGTGTGACGTGGGGGCTTCGAACGTGACGTGGGCGTGACGTCGGAACTTTGAATGTGACGTGGGTGTGACCTGGGTCATTGGAACGTGACGTGGGAGTGACGTGGGGGCTTCGAACGTGACATAAGGGTGACATGGGTGCTTAGAACGTGACGTGGGCGTGATGCGGGTGATTCCAACGTGACGTGGGGCTTCGAATGTGACATGGGCGTGAGGTGGGTGATTGGAACGTGACGTGGGCGTGACGTCGGTACTTTGAAAGTGACGTGGGTGTGACCTGGCGGCTTCGAACGTGACGTAAGGGCGACATAGGTGCTTAGAACGTGACGTGGGCGTGACGTGGGTGATTCCAACGTGACGTGGGGGCTTCGAACGTGACGTGGGCGTGACGTGGGTGTTTCGAACGTGACGTTGGTGTTTCCAACGTGACGTGGGTGTGACGTGGGGGCTTCGAATGTGACGTGGGCATGGCGTGGGTGATTCGAAGGTGACGTGGGTGTGACGTGGGGGCTTCGAACGTGACGTGGGCGTGACGTCGGAACTTTGAATGTGACGTGGGTGTGACCTGGGTCATTGGAACGTGACGTGGGAGTGACGTGGGGGCTTCGAACGTGACATAAGGGTGACATGGGTGCTTAGAACGTGACGTGGGCGTGACGCGGGTGATTCCAACGTGACGTGGGGCTTCGAATGTGACATGGGCGTGACGTTGGTGATTGGAACGTGACGTTGGTGTTTCCAACGTGACGTGGGTGTGACGTGGGGGCTTCGAACGTGACGTGGGCGTGACGTCGGTACTTTGAAAGTGACGTGGGTGTGACCTGGGGGCTTCGAACGTGACGTGGGGGTTTCGAACGTGACGTGGGCGTGACGTGGGTGATTCGAGCGTGACGTGGGCGTGACGTCGGTACTTTGAAAGTGACGTGGGTGTGACCTGGGTCATTTGATCGTGACGTGGGAGTGACGTGGGGGCTTCAAACGTGACGTAAGGGTGACATGGGTGCTTAGAACGTGACGTGGGCGTGACGTGGGGGATTCCAACGTGATGTGAGGCTTCGAACGTGACGTGGGCTTGACGTGGGTGATTGGTAGGTGACGTGGGCGTGAGGTGGGTGATTCGAAAGTGACATCGGTGTGACGTGGGTGCTTCGAACGTCACGTGGGCGTGACTTGGGGGCTTCGATCGTGACGTGGGCGTGACCTGGGTGATTGGAACGTGACGTGGACGTGACGTGGGTGGTTTCAACGTGACGTGGGTGTCACGTGGGGCATCGAACGTGACGTGGGCGTGACGTGTGTGGTTTCAACGTGACGTGGGCGTCACGGGTGGGCTTCGAACGTGACGTGGGCATGACGTGGGTGATTCGAAGGTGACGTGGGCGTGACGTGGGGGCATGGAACGTGACGTGGGTGTGAGGTGGGTGATTCCAACGTGACGTGGGCGTGATGTCGGTACTTTCAATGTGACGTGGGTGTGACCTGGGCCTTTGAACGTGACGTGGGAGTGATGTGGGGGCTTCGAACGTGATGTAAGTGTGACATGGGTGCTTAGAACGTGACGTGGGCGTGACGTGGGGGATTCCAACGTGACGTGGGGCTTCGAATGTGACGTGGGCGTGAGGTGGGTGATTGGAACGTGACGTGGGCGTGACGTGGGTGCTTCCAACGTGACGTGGGTGATTCGATAGTGACGTGGGCGTCACGTGGGAGTTTCGATCATGACGTGGGCGTGACGTGTGTGGTTTCAAGGTGACGTGGGTGTCACGTGGGGCATCGAACGTGACGTGGACGTGACGTCGGTACTTTCAATTTGAGGTTGGTGTGACCTGGGTCATTCGAACGTGACGTACATGTGACGTGGGTGATTCCAACGTGACGTGGGGCTTCGAACGTGACGTGGGTGTGACCTGGGTGATTGGAACGTGACGTGGGCGTGACGTGGGGGCTTCGAACGTGACGTGGGTGTGACGTGGGGGCTTCGAACGTGACGTTGGTGTTTCGAACTTGACTTCGGTGTGACGTGGGTGCTTCGGACCTGACGTGAGCGTAACGTGGGGGCTTCGAACATGACGCGGGAGTGACGTGGATGCTTCGAATGTGACATTGGTGTTTCGAACGTGACGTGGGCGTGACGTCGGTGCTTCGAACGTGACGTGGGCGTCACGTGGGGGCTTCGAACATGACGTGGATGTGAGGTGGGTGCTTCGGACGTGACATGAGCGTGACGTGGGGGCTTCGAAAATGATGTGGGTGTGACGTGGGGGCATCGAACGTGACGTGGGCGTGACGTGGGAGTTTCGAACGTGACGTGGACGTGACGTGGTACTTTACATTTGACGTGGGTGTGACCTGGGTCATTCGAACGTGACGTGGGTGTGACGTGGGGGCTTCGAACGTGACGTGGGCGTGACGTGGGTGATTCGAATGTGACGTGGGCGTGACGTGGGGGCTTCGAACGTCACGTGGGCGTGACCTGGGTGATTGGAACGTGACGTGGGTGTGACCTGGCGGCTTCGAACGTGACGTGGGTGTGACGTGGGGGCTTCGAACGTGACGTGTGCGTGACGTGGGTGATTCGAGTGTGACGTGGGCGTGACGTGGGGGCTTCGAACATGACGTGGATGTGAGGTGGGTGCTTCGGACGTGACGTGGGCGTGACGTGGGGGCTTCGAAAATGATGTGGGTGTGATGTGGGGGCATCGAACGTGACGTGGGCGTGACGTGGGTGTTTCGAACGTGACGTGGACGTGACGTGGTACTTTACATTTGACGTGGGTGTGACCTGGGTCAATCGAACGTGACGTGGGTGTGACGTGGGGGCTTCGAATGTGACGTGGGCGTGACGTGGGTGATTCGAATGTGACGTGGGCGTGACGTGGGGGCTTCGAACGTGACAAAAGGGTGACATGGGTGCTTAGAACTTGACGTGGGCGTGACGTGGGCGATTCCAACGTGACGTGGGGCTTCGAACGTGACGTGGGCGGGAGGTGGGTGATTCGAATGTCACTTGGGCGTGACGTGGGTGATTGGAACGTCACGTGGGCGTGACGTGGGGGCTTCGATGTTGATGTGGGCGTGACCTGGGTGATTGGAACGTGACGTGGACGTGACGTGGGTGGTTTCAACGTGACGTCAGCGTCACGTGGCGTCCTCGAACGTGACTTGGGCGTCACGTGGGGTCTTCGAAAGTGAATTGGGCATGACGTGGGTGATTCCAACGTGACGTGGGTGTGACGTGGGGGCTTCGAACGTGACGTGGGTGTGACGTCGGTACTTTGAATGTGACGTGGGTGTGACATGGGGGCTTCGAACGTGACGTGGGAGTGACGTGGGGGCATCGAACGTGACATAAGGGTGACATGGGTGCTTAGAACGTGACGTGGGCGTGATGCAGGTGATTCCAACGTGAGGTGGGGCTTCGAATGTGACGTGGGCGTGAGGTGGGTGATTGGAACGTGACGTGGGCGTGACGTCGGTACTTTGAAAGTGACGTGGGTGTGACCTGGGGGCTTCGAACGTGACGTAAGGGCGACATGGGTGCTTAGAACGTGACGTGGGCGTCACGTGGGTGATTCCAACGTGACGTGGGGGCTTCGAACGTGACATGGGCGTGACGTGGGTGATTCGAACGTGACGTGGGCGTGACATCGGTACTTTGAAAGTGACGTGGGTGTGACCTGGGTGATTGGAACGTGATGTGGGAGTGACGCGGGGGCTTCAAACGTGACGTAAGGGTGACATGGGTGCTTAGAACGTCACGTGGGAGTGACGTGGGTGATTCCAACGTGACGTGGGCTTCGAACGTGACGTGGGCGTGATGTGGGTGATTCGAATGTCACTTGGGCGTGACGTGGGGGCTTCGAACGTCACGTGGGCGTGACGTGGGGGCTTCGAACGTCACGTGGGCGTGACCTGGGTGATTGGAACGTGACGTGGACGTGACGTGGGTGGTTTCAACGTGACGTGAGCGTCACGTGGGGTCTTCGAAAGTGACGTGGGCATGACGTGGGTGATTCGAAGGTGACGTGGGTGTGACGTCGGAACTTTGAATGTGACGTGGGTGTGACCTGGGTCATTCGAACGTGACGTGGGTGTGACGTGGGGGCTTCGAACGTGACGTGGGCGTGACGTGGGTGATTCGAATGTGACGTGGGCGTGACGTGGGGGCATCGAACGTGACATAAGGGTGACATGGGTGCTTAGAACGTGACGTGGGCGTGATGCAGGTGATTGGAACGTGACGTGGGGGCTTCGAACGTGACATAAGGGCGACATAGGTGCTTAGAACGTGACGTGGGCGTGACGTGGGTGATTCGAACGTGACGTGGGGGCTTCGAACGTGACATGGGCGTGACGTGGGTGTTTCGAACGTGACGTTGGTGTTTCCAACGTGACGTGGGTGTGACGTGGGGGCTTCGAACGTGACGTGGGCATGACGTGGGTGATTCGAAAGTGACGTGGGCGTCACGTGGGAGTTTCGATCATGACGTGGGCGTGACGTGTGTGGTTTCAACGTGACGTGGGTGTCACGTGGGGCATCGAACGTGACGTGGACGTGACGTCGGTACTTTCAATTTGAGGTTGGTGTGACCTGGGTCATTCAAACGTGACGTACATGTGACGTGGGTGATTCCAACGTGAACTGGGGCTTCGAACGTGACGTGGGAGTGACGTGGGTGATTCCAACGTGACGTGGGGCTTCGAACGTGACGTGGGCGTGACGTGGGTGATTCGAATGTGACGTGGGCGTGACGTGGGGTCTTCGAACGTGACGTGAGCGCCACGTGTGGGCATCGATGTTGACGTGGGCGTGACCTGGGTGATTGGAACGTGAAGTGGGTGTGACGTGGGGGCTTCGAACGTGACGTGGGTGTGACGTGGGTGTTTCGAACGTGACGTTGGTGTTTCGAACATGACGTGGGCGTCACGTGGGGGCATCGAACGTGACGTGGGCGTCACGTGGGGGCTTCGAACATGACGTGGACGTCACGTGGGTGCTTCGAAGGTGACGTGGGCGTGACGTGGGGGCTTCGAACGTGACGTGGGCGTGACGTGGGTGATTCGAACGTGACGTGGGCGTGACGTCGGTACTTTGAATGTGACGTAGGTGTGACCTGGGTGATGCGAACGTGACGTGGGCGTGACGTGGGGGCTTCGATGTTGATGTGGGCGTGACCTGGGTGATTGGAACGTGACGTGGACGTGACGTGGGTGGTTTCAACGTGACGTGAGCGTCACGTGGGGTCCTCGAAGGTGACTTGGGCGTCACGTGGGGTCTTCGAAAGTGACGTGGGCATGACGTGGGTGATTCGAAGGTGACGTGGGTGTGACGTGGGGGCTTCGAACGTGACGTGGGCGTGACGTCGGAACTTTGAATGTGACGTGGGTGTGACCTGGGTCATTGGAACGTGACGTGGGAGTGACGTGGGGGCATCGAACGTGACATAAGGGTGACATGGGTGCTTAGAACGTGACGTGGGCGTGATGCGGGTGATTGCAACGTGACGTGGGGCTTCGAATGTGACGTGGGCGTGAGGTGGGTGATTGGAACGTGACGTGGGCGTGACGTCGGTACTTTGAAAGTGACGTGGGTGTGACCTGGGTGATTCGAACGTGACGTAAGGGCGACATAGGTGCTTAGAACTTGACGTGGGCGTGACGTGGGTGATTCCAACGTGACGTGGGGGCTTCGAACGTGACATGGGCGTGACGTGGGTGTTTCGAACGTGACGTTGGTGTTTCCAACGTGACGTGGGTGTGACGTGGGGGCTTCGAAGGTGACGTGGGCATGACGTGGGTGATTCGAAAGTGACGTGGGCGTCACGTGGGAGTTTCGATCATGACGTGGGCGTGACGTGTGTGGTTTCAACGTGACGTGGGTGTCACGTGGGGCATCGAACGTGACGTGGGCGTGACGTGAGGGCTTCGAACGTCACGTGGACGTGACGTGGTACTTTACATTTGACGTGGGTGTGACCTGGGTCAATCGAACGTGACGTGGGTGTGACGTGGGGGCTTCGAACGTGACGTGGGTGTGACGTGGGTGCATCGGACGTGACGTGGGCGTAACGTGGGGGCTACGAACATTACGCGGGTGTGACGTGGATGCTTCGAATGCGACGTTGGTGTTTCGAACGTGACATGGGTGTGACGTGGGGGCATCGATCGTGACGTGGATGTGACGTCGGTACTTTATACCTGATGGGGGTGTGACGTGGGTCATTCGAATGTGACGTGGGTGTGACGTGGGGGCTTCGAACGTGACGTGGGCATGACGTGGGTGATTCGAACGTGACGTGGGCGTGACGTGGAGGCATCGAACATGACGTGGGTGTGACGTGGGGGCTTCGAACGTGACGTGGGTGTGACGTGGGTGTTTCGAACCTGACGTTGGTATTTCGAACGTGACGTGGGTGTGACGTGGGTGCATCGGACGTGACGTGGGCGTAACGTGGGGGCTACGAACATTACGCGGGTGTGACGTGGATGCTTCGAATGCGACGTTGGTGTTTCGAACGTGACATGGGTGTGACGTGGGTGCTTGGAACGTGACGTGGGCGTCACGTGGGGGCTTCGAACGTGACGTGGGTGTGACGTGGGGGCATCGATCGTGACGTGGACGTGACGTCGGTACTTTATACCTGACGTGGGCATGACGTGGGTGATTCGAACGTGACGTGTGCGTGACGTGGGGGCATCGAACGTGACGTGGGTGTGACGTGGGGGCTTCGAACGTGACGTGGGCATGACGTCGGTGATTCGAACGTGACGTGGGCATGACGTCGGTACTTTGAATGTCACATGGGTGTGACGTGGGTCATTCGAACGTGATGTACGTGTGACGTGTTGGCTTCGAACGTGACGTGGGTGTTTCAAAACTAACGTGGGTGTGACGTAGGGGTATCGAACGTGACGTAGGTGTTTCCAAACTGACGTGGGTGTGACGTCGGTATGTTGAATGTGACGTGGGTGTGACGTGCATGGTTCGAACGTGAGGTGGGTGTTTTAAATGTGAGCTGGGCGTGACGTGGGTGATTCGAACATGACGTAGGTGTGCCGTGGGGGCTTCGAACGTGACGTGGGCGTGACGTGGATGCTTCGAATGTGACGTTGGTGTTTCGAACGTGACATGGGTGTGACATGGGTGCTTCGAATGTGACGTGGGCGTAACGTGGGGGCTTCGAACCTGACGTGGGTGTGACGTGGGGGCTTCGAAAGTGACGTGGGTGTGACGTGGGTCATTTGAACGTGACGTGGGCGTGACGTGGGTGTTTCGAACGTGACGTGGGGCTTTGAACGTGACGTGGGCGTGACGTGGGTGATTCGAATGTGACGTGGGCGTAAAGTGGGGACTTCGAACGTGACGTGGGCGTGACGTGGGGGCTTCAAGAGTGACCTGGGTGTGACGTGGGTGTTTCGAAGGTGACGTGGGCGTGACGTCAATACTTTGAATGTGACGTGGGTGTGACCTGGGTGATGCGAACGTGACGTGGGCGTCACGTGGGGGCATCGGACGTGACGTGGGCGTCACGTGGGGGCTTCGAAAGTGACGTGGACGTCACGTGGGTGCTTCGAAGGTGACGTGGGTGTGACGTGGGGGCTTCGAACGTGACGTGGGCGTGACGTGGGTGATTCGAACGTGATGTGGGCGTGACGTCGGTACTTTGAATGTGACGTGGGTGTGACCTGGGTCATTGGAACGTGACGTGGGAGTGACGCGGGGGCTTCGAACGTGACGTAAGGGTGAGATGGGTGCTTAGAACGTGAGGTGGGCGTGACGTGGGCGATTCCAACGTGACGTGGCGCTTCGAACGTGACATGGGCGTGATGTGGGTGATTCGAATGTCACTTGGGCGTGACGTGGGGGCTTCGAACGTCACGTGGGCGTGACGTGGGGGCTTCGATGTTGACGTGGGCGTGACCTGGGTGATTGGAACGTGACGTGGACGTGACGTGGGTGGTTTCAACGTGACGTGAGCGTCACGTGGTGTCCTCGAACGTGACTTGGGCGTCACGTGGGGTCTTCGAAAGTGACGTGGGCATGACGTGGGTGATTCGAAGGTGACGTGGGTGTGACGTGGGGGCTTCGAACGTGACGTGGGCGTGACGTCGGAACTTTGAATGTGACGTGGGTGTGACCTGGGTCATTGGAACGTGACGTGGGTGTGACGTGGGTGGTTTCAACGTGACGTGAGCGTCACGTGGGGTCCTCGAAGGTGACTTGGGCGTCACGTGGGGTCTTCGAAAGTGACGTGGGCATGACGTGGGTGATTCCAACGTGACGTGGGGGCTTCGAACGTGACATGGGCGTGACGTGGGTGTTTCGAACGTGACGTTGGTGTTTCCAACGTGACGTGGGTGTGACGTGGGGGCTTCGAACGTGACGTGGGCATGACGTGGGTGATTCGAAAGTGACGTGGGCGTGACGTCGGTACTTTGAAAGTGACGTGGGTGTGACCTGGGGGCTTCGAACGTGACGTAAGGGCGACATGGGTGCTTAGAACGTGACGTGGGCGTCACGTGGGTGATTCCAACGTGACGTGGGGGTTTCGAACGTGACGTGGGCGTGACGTGGGTGATTCGAGCGTGACGTGGGCGTGACGTCGGTACTTTGAAAGTGACGTGGGTGTGACCTGGGTGATTGGAACGTGACGTGGGAGTGACGTGGGGGCTTCAAACGTGACGTAAGGGTGACATGGGTGCTTAGAACGTGACGTGGGCGTGACGTGGGGGCTTCCAACGTGACGTGAGGCTTCGAACGTGACGTGGGCTTGACGTGGGTGATTGGTAGGTGACGTGGGCGTGAGGTGGGTGATTCGAAAGTGACGTCGGTGTGACGTGGGTGCTTCGAACGTCACGTGGGCGTGGCTCGGGGGCTTCGATCATGACGTGGGCGTGACCTGGGTGATTGGAACGTGACGTGGACGTGACGTGGGTGGTTTCAACGTGACGTGGGCGTCACGTGGGGGCATCGGAGGTGACGTGGGCCTCACGTGGGGGCTTCGAAAGTGACGTGGGCATGACGTGGGTGATTCGAAGGTGATGTGGGTGTGCCGTGGGGGCTTCGAACGTGACGTGGGCGTGACGTGGATGCTTCGAATGTGACGTTGGTGTTTCGAACGTGACATGGGTGTGACATGGGTGCTTCGAATGTGACGTGGGCGTAACGTGGGGGCTTCGAACCTGACGTGGGTGTGACGTGGGGGCTTCGAAAGTGACGTGGGTGTGACGTGGGTCATTTGAACGTGACGTGGGCGTGACGTGGGTGTTTCGAACGTGACGTGGGGCTTTGAACGTGACGTGGGCGTAACGTGGGTGATTCGAATGTGACGTGGGCGTAACGTGGGGACTTCGAACGTGACGTGGGCGTGACGTGGGGGCTTCAAGAGTGACCTGGGTGTGACGTGGGTGTTTCGAAGGTGACGTGGGCGTGACGTCAATACTTTGAATGTGACGTGGGTGTGACCTGGGTGATGCGAACGTGACGTGGGCGTCACGTGGGGGCATCGGACGTGACGTGGGCGTCACGTGGGGGCTTCGAAAGTGACGTGGACGTCACGTGGGTGCTTCGAAGGTGACGTGGGTGTGACGTGGGGGCTTCGAACGTGACGTGGGCGTGACGTGGGTGATTCGAACGTGATGTGGGCGTGACGTCGGTACTTTGAATGTGACGTGGGTGTGACCTGGGTCATTGGAACGTGACGTGGGAGTGACGCGGGGGCTTCGAACGTGACGTAAGGGTGAGATGGGTGCTTAGAACGTGAGGTGGGCGTGACGTGGGCGATTCCAACGTGACGTGGCGCTTCGAACGTGACATGGGCGTGATGTGGGTGATTCGAATGTCACTTGGGCGTGACGTGGGGGCTTCGAACGTCACGTGGGCGTGACGTGGGGGCTTCGATGTTGACGTGGGCGTGACCTGGGTGATTGGAACGTGACGTGGACGTGACGTGGGTGGTTTCAACGTGACGTGAGCGTCACGTGGTGTCCTCGAACGTGACTTGGGCGTCACGTGGGGTCTTCGAAAGTGACGTGGGCATGACGTGGGTGATTCGAAGGTGACGTGGGTGTGACGTGGGGGCTTCGAACGTGACGTGGGCGTGACGTCGGAACTTTGAATGTGACGTGGGTGTGACCTGGGTCATTGGAACGTGACGTGGGTGTGACGTGGGTGGTTTCAACGTGACGTGAGCGTCACGTGGGGTCCTCGAAGGTGACTTGGGCGTCACGTGGGGTCTTCGAAAGTGACGTGGGCATGACGTGGGTGATTCCAACGTGACGTGGGGGCTTCGAACGTGACATGGGCGTGACGTGGGTGTTTCGAACGTGACGTTGGTGTTTCCAACGTGACGTGGGTGTGACGTGGGGGCTTCGAACGTGACGTGGGCATGACGTGGGTGATTCGAAAGTGACGTGGGCGTGACGTCGGTACTTTGAAAGTGACGTGGGTGTGACCTGGGGACTTCGAACGTGACGTAAGGGCGACATGGGTGCTTAGAACGTGACGTGGGCGTCACGTGGGTGATTCCAACGTGACGTGGGGGTTTCGAACGTGACGTGGGCGTGACGTGGGTGATTCGAGCGTGACGTGGGCGTGACGTCGGTACTTTGAAAGTGACGTGGGTGTGACCTGGGTGATTGGAACGTGACGTGGGAGTGACGTGGGGGCTTCAAACGTGACGTAAGGGTGACATGGGTGCTTAGAACGTGACGTGGGCGTGACGTGGGGGCTTCCAACGTGACGTGAGGCTTCGAACGTGACGTGGGCTTGACGTGGGTGATTGGTAGGTGACGTGGGCGTGAGGTGGGTGATTCGAAAGTGACGTCGGTGTGACGTGGGTGCTTCGAACGTCACGTGGGCGTGGCTCGGGGGCTTCGATCATGACGTGGGCGTGACCTGGGTGATTGGAACGTGACGTGGACGTGACGTGGGTGGTTTCAACGTGACGTGGGCGTCACGTGGGGGCATCGGAGGTGACGTGGGCCTCACGTGGGGGCTTCGAAAGTGACGTGGGCATGACGTGGGTGATTCGAAGGTGATGTGGGTGTGACGTGGGGGCTTCTAACGTGACGTGGGCGTGACGTGGGTGATTCGAACGTGACGTGGGCGTGACGTCGGAACTTTGAATGTGACGTGGGTGTGACATGGGTCATTTGATCGTGACGTGGGAGTGACGTGGGGGCATGGAACGTGACGTAAGCGTGACATGGGTGCTTAGAACGTGACGTGGGCGTGACGTGGGTGATTCGAATATGACGTGGGCGTGACGTGGGTGATTCGAAAGTGACGTCGGTGTGACGTGGGTGTTTCGGACGTGACGTGGGCGTGACGTGGATGCTTCGAACGTGACGTTGGTGTTTCGAACGTGACGTGGGTGTGACGTGGGTGGTTTCAACGTGACGTGGGTGTCACGTGGGGCATCGAACGTGACGTGGGCGTGACGTGTGTGGTTTCAACATGACGTGGGCGTCACAGGTGGGTGTTTCGAACGTGACGTGGGCATGACGTGGGTGATTCGAAGGTGACGTGGGCGTGACGTGGGGGCATGGAACGTGACGTGCGTGTGAGGTGGGTGATTCCAACGTGACGTGGGCGTGACGTCGGTACTTTGAATGTGACGTGGGTGTGACCTGGGTCATTGGAACGTGACGTGGGAGTGACGTGGGGGCTTCGAACGTGACATAAGGGTGACATGGGTGCTTAGAACGTGATTTGGGCGTGATGCGGGTGATTCCAACGTGACGTGGGGCTTCGAATGTGACGTGGGCGTGAGGTGGGTGATTGGAACGTGACGTGGGCGTGACGTTGGTACTTTGAAAGTGACGTGGGTGTGACCTGGCGGCTTCGAACGTGACGTAAGGGCGACATAGGTGCTTAGAACGTGACGTGGGCGTGACGTGGGTGGTTCCAACGTGACGTGGGGGCTTCGAACGTGACATGGGCGTGACGTGGGTGTTTCGAACGTGACGTTGGTGTTTCCAACGTGACGTGGGTGTGACGTGGGGGCTTCGAACGTGACGTGGGCATGACGTGGGTGATTCGAAAGTGACGTGGGCGTGACGTCGGTACTTTGAAAGTGACGTGGGTGTGACCTGGCGGCTTCGAACGTGACGTAAGGGCGACATGGGTGCTTAGAACGTGACGTGGGCGTGACGTGGGGGCATCGAACGTGACGTGGGGGTTTCGAACGTGACGTGGGCGTGACGTGGGTGATTCGAGCGTGACGTGGGCGTGACGTCGGTACTTTGAAAGTGACGTGGGTGTGACCTGGGTCATTTGATCGTGACGTGGGAGTGACGTGGGGGCATCGAACGTGACGTGGGGGTTTCGAACGTGACGTGGGCGTGACGTGGGTGATTCGAGCGTGACGTGGGCGTGACGTCGGTACTTTGAAAGTGACGTGGGTGTGACCTGGGTCATTTGATCGTGACGTGGGAGTGACGTGGGGGCTTCAAACGTGACGTAAGGGTGACATGGGTGCTTAGAACGTGACATGGGCGTGACGTGGGGGATTCCAACGTGACGTGAGGCTTCGAACGTGACGTGGGCTTGACGTGGGTGATTGGTAGGTGACGTGGGCGTGAGGTGGGTGATTCAAAAGTGACGTCGGTGTGACGTGGGTGTTTCGAACGTCACGTGGGCGTGACTTGGGGGCTTCGATCGTGACGTGGGCGTGACCTGGGTGATTGGAACGTGACGTGGACGTGACGTGGGTGGTTTCAACGTGACGTGGGTGTCACGTGGGGCATCGAACGTGACGTGGGCGTGACGTGTGTGGTTTCAACGTGACGTGGGCGTCACGGGTGGGCTTCGAACGTGACGTGGGCGTCACGTGGGTGATTCGAAGGTGACGTGGGCGTGACGTGGGGGCATGGAACGTGACGTGCGTGTGAGGTGGGTGATTCGAACGTGACGTGGGCGTGACGTCGGTACTTTGAATGTGACGTGGGTGTGACCTGGGTCATTTGAACGTGACGTGGGAGTGACGTGGGGGCTTCGAACGTGATGTAAGTGTGACATGGGTGCTTAGAACGTGACGTGGGCGTGACGTGGGCGATTCCAACGTGACGTGGGGCTTCGAACGTGACGTGGGCGTGATGTGGGTGATTCGAATGTCACTTGGGCGTGACGTGGGGGCTTCGAAGGTCACGTGGGCGTGACGTGGGGGCTTCAAACGTGACGTGGGCGTGACCTGGGTGATTGGAACGTGACGTGGACGTGACGTGGGTGGTTTCAACGTGACGTGAGCGTCACGTGGGGTCCTCGAACGTGACTTGGGCGTCACGTGGGGTCTTCAAAAGTGACGTGGGCATGACGTGGGTGATTCGAAGGTGACGTGGGTGTGACATGGGGGCTTCGAACGTGACGTGGGCGTGACGTGGGTGATTCGAACGTGACGTGGGCGTGACGTCGGAACTTTGAATGTGACGTGGGTGTGACCTGGGTCATTTGATCGTGACGTGGGAGTGACGTGGGGGCATCGAACGTGAGGTAAGTGTGACATGGGTGCTTAGAACGTGACGTGGGTGTGACGTGGGTGATTCCAACGTGACGTGGGGCTTCGAACGTGACGTGGGCGTGACGTGGGTGATTGAAACGTGACGTGGGCGTGACGTCGGTACTTTGAAAGTGACGTGGGAGTGACGTGGGGGCTTCAAACGTGACGTAAGGGTGACATGGGTGCTTCGGACGTGACGTGGGCATGACGTGGGGGCTTCGAAAATGATGTGGGTGTGACGTGGGGGCATCGAACGTGACGTGGGCGTGACGTGGGAGTTTCGAACGTGACGTGGACGTGACGTGGTACTTTACATTTGACGTGGGTGTGACCTGGGTCAATCGGACGTGACGTGGGTGTGACGTGGGGGCTTCGAACGTGACGTGGGTGTGACGTGGGTGTTTCGAACCTGACGTTGGTATTTCGAACGTGACGTGGGTGTGACGTGGGGGCTTCGAACGTGACGTGGACGTGACGTCGGTACTTTCAATTTGAGGTTGGTGTGACCTGGGTCATTCGAACGTGACGTGGGAGTGACGTGGGTGATTCCAACGTGACGTGGGGCTTCGAACGTGACGTGGGCGCGACGTGGGTGATTCGAATGTGACGTGGGCGTGACGTGGGGGCATCGAAGTTGACGTGGGTGTGACCTGGGTGATTGGAACGTGAAGTGGGTGTGACGTGGGGGCTTCGAACCTGACGTGGGTGTGACGTGGGTGTTTCGAACGTGACGTTGGTGTTTCGAACGTGACAGGGGTGTGACGTGGGTGCTTCGAACGTGACGTGGGCGTCACGTGGGGGCTTCGAACATGACGTGGATGTGAGGTGGGTGCTTCGGGCGTGACGTGGGCATGACGTGGGGGCTTCGAAAATGATGTGGGTGTGACGTGGGGGCATCGAACGTGACGTGGGCGTGACGTGGTACTTTACATTTGACGTGGGTGTGACCTGGGTCAATCGAACGTGACGTGGGTGTGACGTGGGTGTTTCGAACCTGACGTTGGTATTTTGAACGTGACGTGGGTGTGACGTGGGTGCATCGGACGTGACGTGGGCGTAACGTGGGGGCTACGAACATTACGCGGGTGTGACGTGGATGCTTCGAATGCGACGTTGGTGTTTCGAACGTGACATGGGTGTGACGTGGGGGCATCGATCGTGACGTGGATGTGACGTCGGTACTTTATACCTGATGGGGGTGTGACGTGGGTCATTCGAATGTGACGTGGGTGTGACGTGGGGGCTTCGAACGTGACGTGGGCATGACGTGGGTGATTCGAACGTGACGTGGGCGTGACGTGGAGGCATCGAACATGACGTGGGTGTGACGTGGGGGCTTCGAACGTGACGTGGGTGTGACGTGGGTGTTTCGAACCTGACGTTGGTATTTCGAACGTGACGTGGGTGTGACGTGGGTGCATCGGACGTGACGTGGGCGTAACGTGGGGGCTACGAACATTACGCGGGTGTGACGTGGATGCTTCGAATGCGACGTTGGTGTTTCGAACGTGACATGGGTGTGACGTGGGGGCATCGATCGTGACGTGGATGTGACGTCGGTACTTTATACCTGATGGGGGTGTGACGTGGGTCATTCGAATGTGACGTGGGTGTGACGTGGGGGCTTCGAACGTGACGTGGGCATGACGTGGGTGATTCGAACGTGACGTGGGCGTGACGTGGGGGCATCGAACGTGACGTGGGTGTGACGTGGGGGCTTCGAACGTGACGTGGGCATGACGTGGGTGTTTCGAACGTGACGTGGGCGTGACGTCGGTACTTTGAATGTGACGTGGGTGTGACGTGGGGGCTTCGAACGTGACGTGGGCATGACGTGGGTGATTCGAACGTGACGTGGGCGTTACGTCAGTACTTTGAATGTGACGTGGGTGTGACCTGGGTCATGTGAACGTGACGTGGGAGTGACGTGGGTGCCTAGAACGTAACGTGGGCGTGATGCGGGTGATTCCAACGTGACGTGGGGCTTCGATCGTGACGTGGGCATGCCGTGTGTGGTTTCAACGTGACGTGGGCGTCACGTGGGAGTTTCGAACGTGACGTGGGCGTGACGTCGGTACTTTCAATTGGAGGTTGGTGTGACCTGGGTCATTCGAACGTGAGGTACGTGTTACGTGGGGGCTTCGAACGTGATGTGGGTGTTTCAAAACTAACGTGGGTGGGACGTGGGGGCTTCGAACGTGACGTAGCGGTATCGTGGGTGTTTAAAAGTGACCTGGGCGTGACGTGGGTCATTCGAACTTGACGTGGGTGTGCCGTGGGTGCTTCGGACGTGACGTGGGCGTGACGTGGGGGCTTCGAACGGGACGTGGGTGTGATGTGGGGGCTTCGAACGTGACCTGGGTGTGACGTGGGTGTTTCGAACTTGACGTGGGCCCGACGTCGGTACTTTGAATGTGACCTGGGTGTGACGTGGGTCATTCGAAACTGACGTATGTGTGATGTGGGGGCATCGAACGTGACATAGGTGTTTCCAAACTGACGTGGGTGTGACGTCGGTACTTTGAATGTGACATGGGTGTGACGTGCATGACTCGAACGTGAGGTGGGTGTTTTAAATGTGAGCTGGGCGTGACGTGGGTCATTCAAACGTGACGTAGGTGTAACGTGGGGGCTTCGAACGTGACGTAAAGGTGACATGGGTGCTTCAATGTGACGTTGGTGTTTCGAACGTGACATGGGTGTGACATGGGTGCCCCGAATGTGACTTGGGAGTAATGTGGGGGCTTCGAACTTGACATGGGCGTGACCTGGGTGCTTCGATCGGGATGTGGGTGTCACGTGGGGGCTTCGAACGTGACGTGGGTGTTTCAAAACTAACGTGGGTGTGATGTGGGTGATTCAAAAGTGACGTCGGTGTGACGTGGATGCTTCGAACGTGATGTTGGTGTTTCGAACATTACATGGGCATGACGTGGGTGATGTGAACGTGACGTGGGCGTGACGTCGGTGGTTTACATTTGACGTGGGTGTGACCTGGGTTAGGCGAACGTGATGTGGGTGTAACATGGGGGCATCGAACGTGACGTGGGCGTCACGTGGGTGACTCGAACGTGACGTGGCCGTGAGGTGGGGTCTATCAGCTTGATGTTGGCGTGACGTAGGGTCACATTCGAAGCACCCACGTCACACCCACATCATGCCCATGTTTTGTTCCATGCCCCATGTCACGCCCACGTCACATTCGAATCATTCCCATCACACCCACGTCGCGTTCGAAGCCCCCACGTCATGCCCATGTCCTGTTCTAATCACCCTGGTCACACCCATGTCAGGTTCGAAGCACCCACGTCACATTCGAAGCCCCCACGTTACGGCCACGTCACGTTCGAAACCCCCACATCAAACCCACATCACGTTCGAGGCCCCCACGTCTTGCCCAGCTCACATGTCAAACAACCACGTCACGTTCAAATCACACACATCACGCCCAGTTCACTTTCGAAGCCCCCACGTGACGCCCACGTCACGACCGAAGCACCCACGTCACGCCCATGTCACGTTCGAAGCCCCCACGTCACACCCACGTCACGTTCTAGCACCCATGTCACTCCCACGTCATGTTTGAAACACCCACGTCACGTTCGAAGCCCCCACGTAATGCCCATGTCACTCTTGAATCACCCACGTCACGCCCACATCACGTTCAACCCCTCCACGTCACGCCCACATCACATTCAATGCCCCCAAGTCACGACCACGTCAGGTTCGGAGGCCCCACGTCACGCCCACGTCACTTTCGAATCACCGACGTCACGCCCACGTCATGTTCAATGCCCCCAACTCACACCCACGTCACGTTCGAATCACCCATGTCACGCCCACCTCACATTTGAAAAACCCACTTCACGTTCAAAGCACCGACGTCACGCCCACGTCACATTCGAAGCACCCACTTCATGCCCATGTGACGGTCGAAGCACTCACGTCACGCACACATCACGTTCGAATCACCCACATCACGCCCACGTGACGTTACCATCATTTACGCCACACCCACATCACGTTCGAAGCCCCCCCGTTACGCCCACGTCACGTTCCAATCATCCACCTCACGCCCACGTCACGTTCGTCGCCTGTATGTCACACCCACGTCGCATTCGAAGCAGTCATGTCACACCCACATCACGTTCGAGGAATCCACCTCACACCCACGTCACATTCGAATCACCCACGTCACGCCCACCTGACCTTTGAAACACCCACGTCACTTTTGAATCACCCACGTCACGCCCACCTCACGTTCGATACCCAACATCACGCCCACGTCACGTTCGAATCACCCACGTCACACCCACCTGACCTTTGAAACACCCACGTCACTTTTGAATCACCACGTCACGCCCACATCACGTTCAACCTCCCCACGTCACGCAGACGTCACATTCCATGCCGCCAAGTCACACCCAATTCAGGTTCGGAGGCCCCACCTCAAGCCCAAGCCACTTTCAAATCACCCTGGTCACGCCCACGTCACGTTCGATGCCCCCAACTCACACCCACCTCACGTTCGATACACCAGTGTCACGCCCACATCACTTTCGAAGCCCCATATCACGCACATGTCACGTTCGAAGCCCCACGTCACACCCACGTCACGTTCGACTCACACACGTCACGCCCACGTCATGTTCGAAGCCCCCACGTCAAACCCATGTCACGTTCGAAGCACCCATGTCACACCCACGTCATGTTCGAAACGTCATCGTCTTGTTCGAAGCATCCACATCAGGCCCACCTCACGTTCAAAGGACCCACTTCACGCCCACATCACGGTTGAAGCCCCCACATCACACCAACCTCACGTTCGAATTGCTCACGTCATGCCCATGCCACTTTGGAAGCACCCACGTCACACCCACGTCACATACAAACCACCCACGTCACACCCACTTCACCTTCGATGACCCCACGTCATGCCCACTTCACGTTTGAAACATCCACGTCAAGTTCGAAGCACCCATGTCACGCCCACGTCACGTTCCAATCACACACACCCACGTCACTTTTGAATCACCCACGTCACGATAGAAGCCCACATGTCACACCCACGTCATGTTCGACTCACCCCCGTCACACCCACGTCACGTTCTAACCACCCACGTCACACCCACGTCACTTTCGATTACCCCACGTCACGCACACGTCACATTCGATGCCCCCACGTCACACCAACGTGACGTTCTTCGACCCCACGTCACGCCCAGGTCATGTTCCAATCATCCACGTCAGGCCCACGTCACGTTCGAAGCACCCACATCACGCCGACATCACTTTGATAGCTCGCACGTCACACCCACGTCACGTTAGAATCACCCACGTCACGCCCATGTCACTTTTCAAGCACCGACGTCACGCCCATGTCACGTTCGAAACACCAACGTCACGCCCACGTCACGTTCGACACAACCACCTCCTTCCCACATCACTTTCTAAGCCCCCATGTCATGCCCACGTCACGTTCGAATCACCCACGTCATGTTCAAAGCCCACACATCACGCCCACTTCACGTTCGAATCACACACGTCATGCTGACATCACGTTCCAACCACACGTCATGCCCACGTAACGTTCGAAGCACCCATGTCACTCCCACGTCACGTTCAAATCACTAACGTCACACCCACGTCACATTCAAACCACACACGTCACTCCCACGTCACGTTCGAATCACCAACGTCACGCCCATGTCACGTTCGACACAACCACCTCCCTCCCACGTCACTTTCTAAGCCCCCACGTCATGCCCACATCATGTTCAAATCACCCATGTCACGTTCGAAGCCCCTAGGTGGCGCCCACGTCACTTTCGAATCACACACGTGACACCCACGTCACGTTCAAACCACACATGTCACACCCACATCACGTTCCAAACGCCCACGTCACGCCCACGTCACGTTAGAAGCACGCACCTCACACCCACGTCACGTTCGACTCATACACGTCACACCCACATCACGTTCAAAGCACCTAGGTCACGCCCACGTTACTTTCAAAGCTCCCACATCACCCCCACGTAATGTTCGAACCGCTCACCTCCCGCCCACATCATGTTCGAATCACTCACGTCACGCCCACGTCACATTCGAAGCCCCCACGTCACACCCACGTCACGTTCGATGCACCACCGTCACGCCCACGTGACGTTCGAAACACCCACGTCACGTTCGAAGCCCCCACATCACGCGCACCTCACGTTTGAATCACTCACTTCACGCCCACGTCACGTTCGATGCACCCACCTCACGTCCACGTCACGTTCGAATCATCCATGTCACATCCACATCACTTTCTCACTTTCGAATCACACACGTCATGCCCACATCACGTTCAAAACACTCACGTCACACCCACGTCACGTTCGAAGCCCCCCGTCACGGCCTCATCAAGTTCGAATCATCCACGTCACACTCACGTCATGTTCCACTCACGCACGTCACACCCACGTCACGTTCGAAGCCCCCACATCACGCCCACCTCATGTTCGAATCACCCACATCACGCCCACGTCACGTTCAAAGCCTCCACGTCACGTTCCAATCACTCACATCACGCCCACCTCACATTTGAAACACCCACGTAACGTTCGGAGCCCCCACGTCACGCCCACGTCACTTTCGAAGTCCCCACGTCAGGCCCACGTCACGTTCGAAGCATCCACATCACGCCCACGTCACGTTCACAGACCCCATGTCACTCCCACGTCACTTTTGAATCACGCACGTCACGCCCACGTCACGTTCGAAGCACGCATGTCACGCCCATGTCATGTCCGGAACACCGACGTGGGGGCTTCGAACGTGACGTGGGCGTGACGTGGGTGATTCTAACATGATGTAGTCGTGACGTGGGTGGGTTGAACGTGACGTGGGTGTGACGTGGGTGCTTCTATCGTGACGTGGGTGCTTCGAACGTGATGTTGGTGTGATGTGGGGGCTTCGAAAATGACATGGGTTTTTCAAACGTGACGTAGGCGTGACGTGGGACATTCGAACTTGACATTGGCGTGACGTTGGGGCATTGAACGTGACGTAGGTGTGACATTGGGTCTTCGAACGTGACGTGGGTGTGACGTGGGGGCATCAAAGGTGACGTGGGCATGACGTGGGTGATTCGAACGTGACATGGGCATGTCGTGGGGCATCGAACGTGACGTGGGCATTACGTGGGTGATTCGAACGTGACGTGGGTGTTTGGAACTTGACGTGGGCATGACGTGGGGGGCTTCGAAAGTGACGTGGGCGTGACGTGGATGCTTCGAATGTGACGTGGGATTTTCGAACGTGACGTCTGGACTTCGAACGTGACGTGGGTGCTTTGAACGTTACCTTCGAACATGGTGATCATCACAGCCGTAGCCTGCAACCACCGCCTCCACACTCCCATGTACTTCTTCCTCCTCAATCCCTCCATCCTTGACCTTGGCTCCATCTGTGTCACTAGCCCCAAATCCATAGCCAATTCCCTTTGGAACACAAGGTGTTCCACACACTTGGGATGTGCTGCACAGATCTTTTGTCTCTTTTTCTTATTTTCAACAGAGTGTTCCCTTCTCACTGTCATGGCCTATGAGCGCTTTGTGGCCATCTGCAAACCCCTGCGCTACGGAACCCTTCTGAGCAGCTTGTTTCAAAATGGCAGCAGCTGCCTGGGCCAGTGGTTTTCTCTATGCTGTGCTGCACACTGGGAGCACATTTTCAATACCACTCTGCCAAGGCAATGCCATGGAGCAGTTCTTCTGTGAGTTTCCCCAGATGCTCAATCTCTCCTGCTCAGACTCCTAACTCAGGGAAGCTGGGTTTCTTGTTGTTAGTGGCTGCTTAGTCTTTGGGTGTTTCGTTTTATTGTGCTGTCTTATGTACAGATCTTCACTGCTGTTCTGAGAATCGCCTTTAAGCAGGGCTGGCACAAAGCCTTTTCCATCTGCCTCCCTCACCGGGCTGTCATCTCCCTATTTATCAGCATCTCATTTTTTTTCCCATCTAAAGCCCCCCCCCCCGCCCCCATCTCCTCCCAAGTTCTGGATCTGGTGGTGGCTGTTCTGTACGTGGTGGTGCCTCCAACAGTGAATCCACTCAGCTACAGCATGAGGAACAAGGAGTTCAAAGATGGGCTGAGGAAACTATTTGAATACACAATATTTCAGCATCTTCCTCAATGACTCCCAAGGTATCTCAAGAAAAGCCAAGTCTATCTTTTGTTCATATGTACCTTCTTTTTTTTTTTCTTTATTTGTTATACTTGTGATAAATTTATTCCCAAATGTTTATTAATTATCCATCCTACTTCTTCTCAAGCATCTGTGCGTTTTTTTGTTTGTTTGTTTGTTCTTCAGACCCAACTCTCTCATGTACATGGGAAACATGGCTCACTGCATTATCAAACAAAATAAAGGAACAAGCAGAAAATCACTGGTCTTGGCTCATGCCCATGCTACCTTCTCTGGAGCACAGGGAGCAGCCCTAGTATGCAGAAGTGATTGAGGGGTGGAGTGTCCAGGCAGGTCATGGAGGCGCAACCCCTGTGGCTCTCTGGGATGTCCCTCACTGCCTCAGCAGGCAGATCCTTTCCTCAGCCTTCAAGTTGAGGCTGTTGCTTTCCTCGAGCCCCATCCATTGACAGCAGCAGGATTTGGTCTTTTCAGAGCTGCTCTCTTTTCACTTGTGCGCTGTCCTGTTGTGACCTTGTACTTGTGTCAGCCCTAAGGCCTCTTGTACCTTGGTGACAGTACTACTGTGTCTACAGTCACATTTCTGTGACTACAGGTAGGAATAGGCAATGTGAACCACCACATCAGAGCTGACCTCCCTACAAGCTCTACTGTAATAAAAAGGGCTCTCCTCAGTGCTATGCCAGGAGTCTGGACTCCTCTTCCAAAGCTGGTGTCATGAATACAGCCAATAAATTGCACCCTAAAAGGGCCACTTGCTTTTCTGGGTTTCTCCATGGGTTTAGGGGGATGAACTCAAAGTTCCAGTGTGATCCATTAGGGACCAGGAACTGGACGTTTGTGGCAAATGTCCAAGCAGAAAGCAAATGGTCTCTGGCTTATCTGCTTGGGACTGCCCCCCACGTGCAATAGGGCTGATGGCAGGTGCCCTTCCTAGAGAAGAAACTGGAGTTCCCATGAGGTTTCAGGGGATCTCCCAGGGTAGCTTGTGAACCTGAGTGGGTAGTGAGTGAGGCCTCACAAGACGAGACAGCCCAAGGTGGACTTCTCCAAAGGAAAAGGGCTAACCCACGGAATTCACAGGCTAAGGAGGGCTCTGAAATGCCAGGAGAGGCTGTGAGGACCCAGCATGCAAAGAGAAGAAAGACTGGAGAATGAATCATGGCACCTTCTTTGAAACATCACAGGCTGGATCTAGTGCAGCACCGAAATGCCTCTTGTACCGTTAGTGACAGCCCATGGTCCATCCAAGCGCATTCCATGGCCACGGACCATCAGGTAGGGGATGAGAGAAAGGAGCTCAGCAAGAGGGATCCCAGTCTGGCTGGGTCTGCTTCCAGCGCTGACCAGCACGGCCACTGTGGAGTCACTCCCTGGCCCCACAGCCTGCTCACGCTGCAGAATAGCACCGCCAGCCCAGGCCCTGCGAGGAGCACAGGGAAGGGGTGCAGGAATGGCTGGCCGGGCCAGCATGGACACGCACCCCTGGGGAAAGGCTCTCTGGGGAGCAGGGCCATCCAGGGGAGGAGTAGGGGTGCATGTGTGTGCAGGGGAGGAAGAGAAAGAGAAACCCTTCCTGTGTGCACCAGGCTGGGGCAAGCGTCTTTGTTGCTGGGCAGCAGGATCTGCCTGAGGAGCTTTGGGGTCAGGACTCTTGTGCTGTCCTGGGCAGGGGCCCACACAAGGGGGTCTGGGCATGGAGGGGCCACAGATTTTCTGGGGTTGGGGATCTCATGGCCATGAGAGCAGGGCAGGCAGAGAGTCTCTGAACCACATTTCCTCATGCCATTGCTGGCCCCCAGAGCTGGGGGTGACGGAGAGCCTGACACCCCATCTCCCACCCCACCCCCAAGAGCCCCTGTGCCCTTCAGAGGAGCTGAGGCTGTCGGGTGAGTGCCCAGCCCTCGGCAGCACCCTGCAGCAGGCACTGCTATGGGGCCACCGCCAGCCTGGGCTGCTCTGCTGGTCTGGTCTGGAGAGAGGGCAGGGGAGATGAGGAGAGCTGGGAAGGGGCTGGGCTGGGCTGGAAAGGGCCTGGGAGCGGAAAATATGAGCAGAAAGCTCCTGTGTGTGAACCCTGTGTGGGATCGCACACCAGGTTTCTTGCAGGGCACATGCAGGTCTCCTGGGAAAGGCACCAGGACATGGCGGGTGCAGAAGACAAGAGCCCACATTGTTCTCTGTGTTGTATGGACACACTGGGGAAGCTGTCTCAGAGACATCATCCCAGGCCAGCCCTTCACATCGCCCATTTCCACACTGACTTCCCACATCAGCTGTGGAGTGATCCGTGGCCAGCTGTGTCCTCCTGCAGGTCTCTGTATCCTGACAGGGGGGAAAAGGGCAGCCTTGCACGGCCTCTCTTCTGCACCAGACCGTGGCAGATCCCAGAGCACGGCTGTCTGCTAACACCCACGCAGGGCACAGCCCTGGCTGGGCATGGGCTGGGTGCTCAGCATCCCTAAACTTGGGGATGGGAACTTGGAGGCCTCAGGTAGAGCTTACCAATGAAAGCTGAGGCAAAAAGGCAGACTTTTCCATGCCTGAGGTCACTAGGGCCCCTGCCCCACTGAGCAGCAGGCCCATATTTCCCTTAGCTGCCTTCCCTTTGCTGTGGATGCACTGGCAGGAAGCTTTCTCGTTGCCCTCCCCTTCCCTCGCTGGTTCCAGCTCCAGCCGAGCTCTGGCTTTCTTCACTCTATCCCTGCATGCATGGACAAGGTCCGACAAGGAGGTGTATATGTCTACCTCCACCTTGGCACCCTGAGCACTGGTGCTGCTGCCAGGGCAGAGATGGAGGATGTCCCAGAGCAACTCTTGAGGGAGCTCCCCTGGGAAAAGCTGTGCCGAGCCCCAGCCCCAGCATAGCAGAGGGGAGCTGCCCTCTCCCAACCCACCCCGGTGCAGCCAGCCCCACCTCAGCCTGCTCCTAAAAGGCTTCAATGCAGCCCTGGAGGGAGCTGGAGCTGCCTTGGGCCCTGGGGCCATCTGGCAGCAAGAGGGTTTGACATGGGCACAGCAGCAGCAGTGCTGGGAGCAGGGGGAGGAGCAGGGAAGTTGGGAGGAAGCCCCCTGCCCTTGGCTGCACGGCCAGGGCACTGGATGGCTGATGCCTCTGTGGCCAGCCGGGCTCCAGGTTCAGCGTGGGACACTGGCGTTTTCGTTGGTGTCCAGTGCATCCGTGACTGTGGCGAAGGTGAGTGGGCAGACCCAGGCACGTGCAACTGCAAAGGCTGGGAGTAGGAACATCAGTGTGGGGCTGGTGAAGGTCCTCCCTCCCCTCCCCATGGAGAAGAGAGTCCCCAAGCAATGCTGGACTCCACTTTGGCCGATGGGAGGGGAGCACAGGTCAGGGTGGAAGAGGCAGATGGACCATCTCGGGGTGCGTGAGGGAGTTTTCCAGAGCCCACGGCTGAGCCAGGGACCTTTGGATCTTCCCCCCGACACTCTCCCAGCCAGGCTTGTTCTGCCCTGCCCGAGGAGCTCTCATCCCTATGCCAGCCGTGCTGGAGCAGAGGCCGAGGAGCTGGAGGTGCCTCAGGCCAAGCTGTGCCAGCCCTGGGGAGCTGGCCCTGAGCACGGGGCAGGCTGAGCCCCTCTGCCTGTCCTGTCCTGCTGGGAGGGCAGCACGGGAGTGGAGGAACAGCCTGTGTCTGCTCAGGGGCAGCGCGGGACCTTTTGCAAAGCAGGTGACCGTGACAGCTGCCAAGGGAGGCGAAGGCACCATACAGCCACCACACTTCAGCTCCCCAGTCCCCAGTCCTCCCCTCCTCTCCCCAAGCTGAGGATCCAAACCCAGCCAGGCAGTGGGACACCCTCTTCCCCCCAGCCTGAGGTCTTTCTATTCATGGAGTTGCAGAGGAGTTTCAGTGGGATCAGACCCCTGGAGGTCTCCAGTCCAATCCCCCGCACAAGGCAGGGCTGGTCAGAGTCCTACAGTCTTGTCTGGCAATTCCTGGAATGTGCGTGATGCCAGTTACCATCCCCAAACCTGCTCTGCCCCTCTTGTCCAGGCACCGCGGGACGGCACCTCTCATCAGTGGGGCACTGCCCTGCCTGCCTTGCCAGCACCCTTGGCTCCCAATGCCCCTTCCTATGCAGAGCAGCCTGGTTCTTGCTGCACCCAACAATATACTCTTTGTAATAGCAACCCAGTCATAAATGGTGCATAACCAATTGATCTGAATACAGAAAGACCTGCTCTCCCAACTACCCATCGTAAAATCAGACCCAAGTGGCTGCCCTAGCTTCTTCTATCCAGCCAAGACTCTGCTTGCAGTGTTACCTGGGTAGGGTGTCCAAACCCAAAGCACTCCTTACACCTTTAAATTGGCTGTCAGGCAAGAGTTGCTGCTGTTCATGTATGGTCACCATTTGTACCTACAACCTTCTCCGGGATCTGCTAAGATCCCAGCTTCCCTTGCCAAGGCTTTTTTATTACAGTGTGGAGGCAGGTCTGAGGCAGAGACTGGGAATCAGGTCAGCAGGACGGGGACAGGGTCAGGTCAGGACCCGAGAGGTGCAGGGGCAGGCACAGGCGTGTCCACAGCGTAACTCAGGCCAGGCCCAAGGACAACGGAAGCAGCTCCCCGGCAAAGGGGAGGAGGACCCCCCAGTGAGGCTGGTCACTCTCCGTCTCCCCTGCTCTCGTGTCCAGGAGATCTCCCCCTCCCTGTCTGCCTGCAGCTCCTCCACGCCCACCCCGCTGCTCAGGACAGCCTGAGAGCCCTGGCCCTGCAGCCCCTCCAGCAGCTTCTGCTGCCCCAGGGACAGAGCAGCCTGCCCCGAGCTGGGGCACACACAAACCTGTTTCTTGTTCTCGCTTGCTATCTCTGAATGCTGCCCTGCTTTTCTCCTGGGACATTCCTGCTCCCCAGAGAGCCTTTCTCCAGGTGAGTACATTTGTGCTGGCTGGCTGGCCATTCCTGCGCCCCTCCTCAGTGCTCCCCGCAGGGCCTTGGACTGGTGCTTCTCTGTGGTGCAAGTAGGCTGTGGAACCATGGGGTGACTCCTGACTCCTCACTGGCAGTGCTAATTGGGGCAGGAAGCAGATCCAGGCAGACATGGCTCAACCCCACTGGCACATGTCTGTGCTCATGGCTGGTGCTCAGAGTGACCCCAGGGCGTTTGCAATGGTACAAGATGTGTTTGTGTGTGCACTCACTCTGGTCTGTGGTGTTTCACTGTGGGTGCATGAATCATTCTCCAGTCCCCCTTCTCTGGGCTTCCTGGGTCCCCACTGCCTCTCTGGGGATTGCAGAGTCCTCCTTTCCCTGTGCATACCAGGTTTCAGTGCTTTACCTTCTGGTGACTCCACCATGGACAGTCCCTCACTTCCTGAAGCTCCACTCCCTGCCCACCCCCAGGCACATGCTGTTCCTGGAGATGCCCTGAGCTCTCCTGGGGGCTCAGATTCCCTTCCAGAAGGATGGGCATCTCTCATCAGCACTGTCACCTGTGCGACAGCCCTGAGGCAGACAATTCAGAGACCATTCACCATCTCTACTGGCAGTGGTCGCAGAGAAATGAACCCTGAATCCTGCCTTCGGTCCCTAACAGATCACACTGGGACTCTGAGCTCATCCCCTGGAGCCCAGTAAGAAAGAAATGAATGAACAACACATATCTTTGATCCCAAATACCCTGGGAATGGGGAGTAGATGCACATGGGATAGTTGCTGGTGTGTACATTGTACCCATTGGATCAGTTTCCTCCCTGCATCTCTCAGCTCCTTGTTCCTCATGCTATAGATGATGGGGTTCACTGCTGGAGGCACCACCACATACAGAACTGCAATCATCAGATCCAGAGCTGGGGAGGAGATGGACGGGGGCTTCAGGTGGGCAAATACAATAGTGCTGACAAACAGGGAGACCACAGCCCGGTGAGGGAGGCACGTGGAAAAGGCTTTGTGCCGGCCCTGCTCAGAGGGGATCCTCAGCACAGCAGTGAAGATCTGTACGTAGGACAGCACAATGACAATGAAACACCCAAAGGCTAAACAGGCACTAACCACAGTAAATCCGGCTTCCCTGAGGTAGGCGTCTGAGCAGGAGAGTCTGAGGAGCTGGGGAAGTGCACAGGAGAACTGCCCTAGGACATTGCCTTGACAGAGTGGTATTGAAAATGTGTTAGCAGTGTGCAGCACAGCATGGAGAAAACCACCGGCCCAGGCAGCTGCTGCCATTTTGACACAAACTCTGCTGTCTATGAGGGTCCTGTAGTGCAGGGGTCTGCAGATGGCCACAAAGCGGTCATAGGCCATGACTGTGAGAAGAAAGTACTCCGCCAAAATGAGAAAGACAAGGAAAAAGACTTGGGCAGCACATCCCAAGTATGAAATGGCCCTGGTGTCCCACAGGGAACTGGCCATGGATTTGGGGACAGTGATGGAGATGGAGCCAAGCAAGGCTCAAGGAGGGAGTGGTTGAGGAGGAAGAAGCACATGGGAGTGTGGAGGCGGTGGTCACAGGTTACAGCTCTGACGATGAGGCCGTTGCCCAGCAGGGCAGCCAGGCAGATCCCCAGGAACAGTATGAAGTGCAAGAGCTGCAGTTCACGCGTGTCTGTGAATGCCAGGAGGAGGAACTCATTGAAGGAGCTGCCACTGGACATTTGCTTCCTTTGGGCATGGGGGACTGTCCAAGGAGGGAAAGACATCAACAAGTTAGGACAGACTTCTCTGAGCAAAAATTTCTGTTTCTTACAACTCTGCCCTCCTCCAAAAGCAGACATCACCTCTCCCCATCTTGGCTTGCAGCCCAGCCAGACACCCCAGAGGCAAATGGTCGAATGTCCTACGGATGGGGTGTCCTGAAGAGAGATTTGGCTCATTCCCAGCCAGCCCTCCCTACCCGCCACTGCATTGCCCAGAGCCCCACAGGTCAGAGGGGCACCTCATTGTCAAAGACACGTCTGCATGGCAGGTCCCACGGGTTCATTGTCTGAACTGCATCTGAAACCCCCTTGCCCAGAGAGTCCAAGGGGAGGGACAAGAACAGCACAGACAGGTGGGGACACACGGATCAATGCAGGGGGGTAGGGACACAGAGAGACAGATGGGCACTCAGGATTTTCTCCTCCTCTGGATATCTGGCTGCCAAAGAAATGACTCATGCCCTAGACCCCACAGCCTTGAGGACTGAGGGCTGTGCTGGGTGGGAGAGGAGGGGAGGCACTGAAGTTTGTAGTTTCCACTCACACTTTGACCATGACTCTGCTGCCTGGAGCTGTCCCTGAAGGGAGCTATTTCTATGTCCCCCATGTCATGTCAGTGCTCACAGACCCCATCCCACCCACTGGGCATTCAGCTCTGCCTTGCAGAAACCTCCCGGGTGCAGGCCACTGCACAGGGGCACCTCCGTGTTTGCAGGAGCTAAGGAGCAGGTGAGACAAACCTTGATGAGGCTGGAAAGGTGATGCTGGTTCTGTCTGTAGGCTGAGGGGTGGATGAAGGGATTTGCTGAGTTCCTCCCAGAACTGTTCCTCTCTCATTGGCATGTTTTGGAATCGCAATCCCTTGTTTAACCCTAACAGATCCAATAAGATTTCATCCCACCCAAAGAGAATAAAACTGAAAGCACAGACTCATGAAAGCTCCTTCCCTTTCAGGCATCCCTGACTTGATCTTCCTTTTGGAAAATCTCCTCCAGAAATGTTCTCAGGGTGAGATGGAGCTGCGAGCAGCCCTGACTCACAGAGCACCCTCTCAACAGGAGAATGAACCTGCCCTGCCAGGGTCACTCCTTCCACCCAGAGCTTCTTCCCACAGACCCCTGGGCAGCTCCCCGGGCAGGCTGAATGCTGACCCTCACGGGCAGCAGAGTCACTGCCCCAGGCACACGGCACCCTGGGACACAGGGACACTGCTCCGAATTACAGTCTCGGGCAGACCTCTGTGCACACCCCAGCTTCACACCCCTGCAGTTGTCTCTGGGAAAAGGTAGCAGCATTCCCTGTCCCTGTGACAGTGTGGCAGGGAACCCTTGTTCTGAAGCACCTCCTCCTCCTCCGCACTGGAGAAGCCAGGAGAGTGAGCCTTACAACCCTATCGGTCATGAGATAGGCTGGGTTCAGAAGATCCCTCCAAGAACCTCAGTAGCATTGCTCTACAGCCAGAGACTTACGGCGTAAAGGGCTATGGAGATTTCTCTCACAATGAGCTTTCCTCTGTCTTCCCACTCCAGACTGCCTTTCACTTCCCTCGGTCTTCTCTCATGTTATGTCTGCAAGAGCAGGCAGTGCTGGAGCCCTGCTGCTCTTCACAGGGGAGCTGCTCCTGGACAGAGCTGTCTCCCATCAGCTCTGCCAGATTGCTATGAGCTCCCTCCATCCCAGGAGCCTGGCCCAGCTCAGGAGCACAGACCCATCTGAAGCCATGAATTTCTCTGTCCCTTGTGTTCCCTCCTCCTGGGAGATGTTCACTGAGGTAGACTAAAATAATCATCTGTGATCTCTCTCTAAACAGTGGAGAGAGGCTGATTCCAGCATTGCAATTTGTCTCATCATAGGATGGTTATCTAAGAGAGGTGCAAATGTCCCAGTCTAGATGCCCCTATTCCCATCTCTTACCTAGGCAGGACACCTAGACAGCAACAAGAAGGGAGTTCATTTTCCCATGGTTCAGGTGTTGATTCGAATGAGCCAATCTGGACATCTCATGCCAAGTTAAAAACCCATGGGGTGGAGTGGGATTCATATCCCTCCCGTGAACACCACAAACACACAGGAGGTGGGAGCTTGCCCAAGCTGAAGTGTGCACAATGTGGATGTCTGCATGTGAGCTCCTTGTCTAAGCTCCCATTATAATCAATGGAGGTAGAGGGTGGGAGTCAGTTGGTCACAGACAAACAGCTGGTGATATCTGAAGAGACAGAAGTGGTCCTGTGCCAGTGTCTGTTTGCTGTGATGGAGCAATGGTAAGACCCACATCCTTCTAGAGCATCAGGTGGGAGCCAGCTGGGGAATTTCTTCAGCCATCTGAAATGATCCTAGAGACCTATACTGCTATCACAGAATTGCAGAATGGTTGAGGCTGAAAAGGACCTCTGGAGACCATCTAGTCCACCTCCCCTGCTCAAGCAGGGTAACCTAGAGCAGGCTGCACAGGATCCGGTCCAGATGGATTTTGAATATCTCCAAGGATGGAGACTCCACAACCTCTCTGGGCAGCCTGTTCCAGTGCTCTGTTACTCTCACAGTAAAGAATGTTTTCCTCACGTTCAGATGGAACTTTCTGTGTCTCAGTTTGTGCCCATTGCTTCTCGTCCTGTCACTGGGCACCGCTGAAAAGAGTCTGGCCCCATCCTCTCTACACCCTCCCTTCAGATATTTAGATGCATTGATAAGATGCCCCCTCATTCTTCTCTTCTGCAGGCTGAACAGGCCCAGCTCTCTCAGCCTTTCCTCGTAAGAGGGATACTCCAGTCCGTTCATTATCTTAGTAGCCCTGTGGTGGGATCACTCACACGACAGGAGGGCTGCAATAGCAGGGTACAGACTCTTCAGGAGAGACTGTCAGAGAAGATGAGGCAGGAGAATGCCCTTAGTGTGACAGGACAGCTCAGAGGTATGGAGCTCTTCCGTGGGACAGACAAGGGGCTGTGTGGGAGCTTGTGGGTGCGCATCAGAGTAAGGGTGACGTTATGGTGGAGTTACAGACCACCCAGTCAGGGTGAGGAGGTGGACACAGTCTCCTTTAAGCAACCTGAGGAAGTCTTTATGTCACAGACCCTGGCTCTTATGGGGGGAATTTGATCTCCCTGACTTTCAGTGGAAGGACAAACAGGAGGGTGCAAGCAGTCCAGGAGGTTTCTGGAGGGTGTCAGGGACAACTTTTTAGCACACCTGCCAACAAGGGCCAGTGAGGGTGATGCTTACCTAGCTCTGGCGCTTGCAAACAAGGAAGAACTGATCAGGAATGTGATCATCAGTGGAAACCTTGGTTGCAATGACCATGAAATCGTGGAGTGCCAGATCTTGAGGAAGGACAGAAGCAGAGTATAGATGCTGGACTTCAGAGAAACAGACCTTGGCTTCTGCAGGGGACTGGTGGGGGATCCCATAGCAGGCAGCTCTGAAGGGCAATGGAGCTCAGGAAAGCTGGAAGATCTTTAAGAAAAGCACCTGCCAAACACAAGGATGGTTCCTAACGATACTCAGTAAAACTAGCAGTTATCTCAGGGGACCAGCTTGGCTAAACCAGGAACTTCTGCTTGAGCTCCAGGGCAATAAGGCAACATATGGGAGGGGGGAGGAGGGAAAGGCTGCAAAGGAGGAATTCAGAAATATTGTCCAGCATTGTAGGCATGGTGTTAGGGAAGACAAAGCACCCCTAGGATAGACACTTTCAGGGGATGTTAAGGGCATGAAAATGAGCTGCTACTGCTTCGGTAAGAATAAAAAGGAAAAGGTGGTCTCACTGCTGAATGGGGCAGGGAATCTAGTAACAGCAGATGCAGATAGGCCTGAGGAACTCAACACCTTGTTAGCTTCAGTCTTCACCCACAAGGTCTCCCAGGCTGTTGTGTCTTGAGTCAGGACTCCTGAGGAGAAAAGCAACCAAGACTGGATGAGAGAGGGATTACCTGTGAGAACTCAAACTATACAAGTCAATGGAGTTAGATGGGCTGCATATGAGGGTGCTGTGAGAGCTGACTGCTGCCATAGCAAGACCATTCTCTAACATATTTGAAAGGTTGTGGAGATGAGGCAAGATCACAATGACTGGAGAAAGGCAAATGTTACATCTGTCTTCAAAAAAGGCCAACAGGACAACCTGGGGAGCTGCAGGCAGTTCAGCCTCACTTTGGTGAGGAGTGTGCAATGGAGTGAATCCTCTCACATCACATTTCTGGGCAGATGAGAGAGAAGAAGGGGATAGGGAACAGTCAGCACGGATTTACCCAGGGTAAATTGTGCCTCACCAACCTGATCGCCTTCTATGATTAAATAACGTATTTGTGGATGGAGAAGAGTAAATGTCTTTTCCTTAGACTTTAGCTAGGTGTTTGACACTGTCTTCCACAATATTCTTGTATGCAAGTTAGAATGCTACATTTTAGAGGGGTAGACAACAGATGGGTTGAAAGCTGCTTGGATGATCAGGCTTGGAGGGCAGTGGTGAATGTGTAGCAGTACTCATCCTGCTGGTCAGGGAGAAGTGGAGCACCACTGATGTCGCCAATAGCTTGTTCCTGTTTATCTTCTTTAGTAGTGACATGGAGGAGGCAACACTCATCATGCTTGTAGATGACCCTAAACTGGAGGTGTGGGAGACCAGTTTTATGCTTGAGGCTGCCATTCAGAGGGACCTAGACAGGCAGGAGGAAGGGGCTGTTAGGAACCTCATGAAATTCCACAAGGACAAATGCCAGGTCTTGCACCTGGAGTAGGCCAACACTCCGCAGTGTTACAGGCTGGGGGCTGAGTGCCTGGGGAGTGGCTTTGCAGAAAAGAACCTGAAGGTCCTGGTGGACAGGAGGCAAAATATGAGCCAGGACCATTCCGTGGCAGCAAAGACGACTGAAAGGATCTGGGTCTGTAGGACCAGGAGCACAGCCAGGAGTTTGAGGGAAATGATGATCCTCTTCTAATCAGCACTCATTAGACCATGTATAGAATCCCAAGAAAAATGAAGGAGGTCGATAACTGAGACTGAGTTTGTGAAAGGCCCTCAAGATCACCAGGGAGCTGGAGCATTTGCTTTCTGAGGAAATGGGGCTTGTTCAACCTGGAGAAGACATGGCTTTGGAGGGATCTCATAGCAGCCTTCTGATGGCTACAACGAGGTCATCAAGAAGATGGAGCCAGGCTCTTCACCATGGTGGGAGGACAAGAGACAATGGGCATAAGCTGAAAGAAGGGACGTTCATGCAGGAGATGAGGAAAAGGTTTTCCACTAAGAGGATGGTCAAGCACTGGAGCTGGTTGCCCAGAGAGGCTGTGCAGTCTCCTTGCTTGGAGGTTTCCAAGGGCAGACTGGATCAAGCCCAGAGCGACCTGGTTCGATGCCAGAGCTGACCTTGGTGTGAGCAAGGAGATTGGGCTAGAGACCTCCTGAGGTCCCTTCCACCCTGAAGGTGTCTGTGATTCTTCCCCCTCTGGGTCTTCACTCTTTGCTGTCACAGAAAACATACAGGTTCCCTGTGACAGTGGAAGTAGGTCAGCTTTCTTGTCGGCTTCCAGTCAGGGTTGTGCAGATGCAGGGCTTCTTGGCAGGAATGCCCAACACAGCCCTGATCAATCCTTTGCTTCACTTTTAATTTCCTTTTTTTTTTCTTTCCCTCTTTCTAAGTTTGTGTCTTTTACCATCCTGATCCCCTCGCATGCCCACCCCTGCTTACCCTTTCCCTATTGGCGCTGTTTTGAATTGTTTTCTTTTGTTTTTGACACAGAGGAGCTTCAGTCCAGAGGGACCTTGAGAAACTTGGGTGATTTGGACAACAGACACCTCATGAAGATTTACAAGAGAAGTGTCAAGTCCTGCAACTGGGGGGGAATAACCGCATCCCTGAGGAGAGGTTGAGGGCCCTGGGCTTCTTTATGCTGCTGAAGTGGAGGTGCAAGGCAGTAGAGTAGTAGCCTGCGAGTGCTTGAAGGGTGGTTTCAGAGATGATGGAGCTTCTCTTGGTAATGGGAAAGAGCACGAGAATGGTAAACAGCCACAAAGAGCACCTTGTGGTGTTCAGATGTAACATTAGGAAAAGAGAATGTCACTTGAAGGGCAGTGCTGTGGTGCTACAGGTCACCCAGAGGGAGTCTGTGATCAGTCCATGGCTTTGCGTTTCAAGGAAAAGCAAGCAAGGACAGAGAGACATCACTGAAGGGAGGCAGATCCATGGGTGAGAGCAAGGTGGGGAAGCAGGCTGGATGTCTGCAGTCTGCAAGGAAACAGGCACAGGCATGGGACAGCATGGGACGGCCTGTGGTGGAGTCAGCCAAGGGCACCGCCAAGGCTGAAAGCCTCTGACAGAACTGATGTTTTTGTCCTCTTGGCTATGGCTATTGTCACTGCCACTGAGGCCTACCAAAAATGCCATCTCCTTAAAGCACAGCCTCACTGCCTTCTCCCCTCCAGGGAGCCCAGGAGGTGTCGTATCGTTGGCCTGCACTCGGCATTGCACACTCCCACTGCCCCCGTGCAGAGCCCCAAGCAAAGCATGAGGGAAAAGATCACCCTACCCAGGGGCTGGGTGTCAATGCCTGTCCAATCTGCTTGATAAAACCTATCAAAGTTTACTTGGCATTAGAGCCAACTGCACATTTCCTTTGCCTACCTGCAATCAATGTCTCCAACTTTCTGCTCTAATCAGCCTCCAGGGAGGCTTTGTTGGTAATGGTCCTCAGTGGGACCCATCAAAGCTCCAAGAAACTTTGGCGTTTACTTCTGACTTTAACTTCTTGAGTGGTTTGTTCAATCTCCTCTCAGTATCTGAGGTTCATGGACTCAGCACCAAATACACCCAAGGGGTCATTAAAATGCCAAAAGCCCTAACAACCCATGTCACTCTCCATAATTTTCTTCAGTTCTTCAATTCTTGTGTGGCTGATTGGAGAGGTTTCAGGAGTGTATTTACAAGAGGAAGATTTCAATGAGCACCTGAAAAAGAAAGGATTTCTGCTTTTTAAGCTTTATTTTTCAGCTTTCAGAATAACTGATATCCACACTCCCCAATTCATGCTGATCCAGAGCGTCTCCTAATCAAGTATGGACATGTGGGAAAAACAGCATTTTTGATAAGAGACATGTATGGCCAACCTTCCTTCTCACCTCCCCAGCCCTGCCATTTCTCTCATCAGCCACTGGGGACTTACATCACTCCTGTTAGAATCTAACCTTTTTCCGCTTAAGTCTATATATACAGCTCCTATACACCAATTCCCATCTGCTTTCCTTAGACAACTACTTGCAGACACAGGAGGATTTTTCTTAATTGCAAGCAAACAAAAACAAAATATGATACAGTTTAATAAAAAGTAGAATACACTATTCAAGTACATGTTAAGCCCAAGCTGCCTCCAGTGAGGTCCACTTTCTACATGGAATAACATTCCTTGAAATGTTTTTGACAAATAGATAGAAAAGGATAGATAGAAACACAACTAGGGAGTAGGGTAAAGAGACAGTTAGACTCTGATAGGCTAGCAGCAGGCTCATGGCTGGGGCAGGTGCATGTGAGGTCACTCCTGCCTTAGCAGCTGACAGACCAGCAGCAGGCACGTGGCTTGGACGCTGATTGTGATGTTCCTTGTATCTGATCAGCTGAACCTGGGGTTTTAGTTAGCATCCTGGCAGGAGATCCTGGCAAGAGTTTCACAAGCTGCAGGCCTCAACCAACCTAGTGACACATGGCAAAATGTGCTCAGCTGAGATGGACACCTGAACTGTCAGGTTAGAAATGACTCCCTTAAGGAAGAGAGGAGCATGTGCAAAGGTGAGGACTCTCGGGGGCCTTGCAGAGTTATTTGCATGAAACAACTTCAACTTTGCAAGCTGATCCTCAGCTATGACCCTACAAGTATTTCTTGATGACTTACAGGAAAGTGCTTGAGCATCAGGTGAGTATTTTCAGGGTCCAAAAGCAATGTTGTCATTTTCTTTGTTTTCAGCACAAAAAAAAGCTCTGAGCCCTTGAAACAGCACTCTGTAGTATGAGCATCTGGGAAAAGTGGTTATAAGAGGCCAATTATTTCCTGAAGAAATACTTTGTCTTTGGAAGTTTTCCTTATTTTCCCATTTTGAAAGGTAACGACTGTGGCACTGCTGCTCACAAGAGTACCTCTGAGCGCTCTGTCATGATGAGACCACTTCCTTGTTAACTATGCCAGAGAAAAAAGTCCCACTGCATCAAAACTGTACTCTCTGGTCTCCTCCTGGATGCCAGCCCCTGGATGTCCTGTTTTGGTGCCCGGGGCAGTACGCAGTGTGCAGGTTGCAGCAGAGATCACCAAGGAGCGAGCCCTTTGGCAGGGAGAGATCAGGACCTTGCTCCCGCCTTATTTCACTGCATTGGAGAGTTACTTGGATGGCTAATTAACTGCAAAGTAGGGCATATTACTGCATTACAAACAAACGGTTTCTGGAGTACTACCATATTAGAAGAAAAGAGTCTCCACACCAATTATTTATTGCTAGTACCTCCCAATAAGCCTTTATTAACAGGAGAGAGAGGCAACTGCTATGCCTCTAGTCTAAGAAAACGTGAGATTCAACAGATCTCAGAAGTGTTATCTTCAATAAACTCCTCCAAGGGACCCTTCCTGAAAAATGACTTATTATGATCTAAATAATTTAAGCTGCATATTTATATATATTTCACAAGAGGTCTGGAGTATCTTATATCTTTGGTTAAGCATCAGCTTGTGGGATAGGAAAGCCCAAATCAAATAAGGGATGGAAATCATGGAGAATGTATATATATATACACACATATAAAAAAAAGACAAAGCATTCTGTAAATGCTAAAATTTATTTCACTGCTCTTTGTATTACCCACCACCTGTGAATTACCTTTGATATTAGCTTCCATGCGTTTTCTTTCTCAGATAGCCTATACTTCAACTGCAGAAGGTGGTACCTCTGAGTGCTTGTTTTTATGGTCTCCAATTTTAGTTGTATAAAGGAGTTACCATTAAACAGAAAGGCATGGGTTTCTTTTGCTTCATATGCTGTCAGTCTATACGTAGTACAGACTTGCATTAACTTTGGTTCAGTATACCATAGTAATCAGAGATGTAGCTTTTCCATTTTTCATTTCTTTTAATCAAAAAGGGTATATTCAGCATTATAAAGTGCATTTATGAATACTTTGGAAAAGATTCCTCTCTTTCCTTTCTGAAATACATTTGAAAAATTAGAAGTGGTGAATGAATATTTGGGTGGAAATGTCTGGGACTTTGACGAACTCCCTGGTTCGGAGTCAGACCCAGAGCATGAGGGCGAGGCAGCTGTCTGGCCAGTGGCAGAGCAGTGGCTTACTGGACTGAATGCAGTCAATTTGAAGGGACCGCAACAGTGAGTGATTTTAAAGCATGATAACTGCAGGCTATGAGGGGCGCTACAGGCAGCAGCCCCGCGGAGGGTTATTAGAGTGGCTGTTAAGCCTGTGGGATAATGGAGCAGATGCGGTTTATTTTACTAGCAGGGAACTTGATAAGAAGGGGGCTTTGCACCAGGATCCCAGGCTGCGCAACACCCTCCGCACCCTGCAGCAGCAAAACCTAAATGTTTCCCCGTCCCTAATGGAGTGGGTGACGGGCACAGCGCGGTTAACCTGGCTGACTGCCACAGACATCAACGATGGGTTCACTGGGTGGACTACTATCGCAGCAGGAATAAACCATCTACGGCAACTGGGAATGTTGTTCAGCATTATTTCCCCGAGTTTACAGAACCGGATCTGATCTCCGTGAGCAAAACCATCCGAACTAAGATGCTGCGAACTGCCACCCCCATCTTAAAGCAATGGTGCTACTTGCGATGGGGGTGGGTATGGTGGGGGAGTGGCAGTACTGCTATCTCAGTTAGCAGTGACGTCCTCTGTTAGCAGAGACAGGAAGTCAGGAAACAGGCAGGTAAACGTGAAAAAGGAAAAAAGAGTCAGTCATGGCACTACGTTCCAAGACCTGCTGCGAGCCGGTGTGCCGGGGGGAGGTGGATGGTAAACCCAGCACGGAGCTGCTCAAGTGGCGGCTGCAGCTCCAGCTGGAGCAACACACATAGCCCCCGGGGAGCGTGGCAAGCAGCCTGGAGAGCGCGGGGGGACCCAGGACACCCACTGCCCCATCAGCAGCATGCACAGAGGGGAGCTGCCAGTGGCACAAGCAGGGGCCAGGCAGCATTGCCTGTGTTGTACCCACTTAGCTCCACGGCAGTTGCAGAAGAAAAAGCCTTATATCCACAGAGGACAAAAGCCTGGGGAGGTGTGGCAGACTGATTATATCGGACGCTTACCAGAGAACCAGCAGCACAGATATATTCTGACCACTGTAGATACCTGCTCTGGTCCATTATACATCCACTCCTGCACTGCAGCTACACAGGCTCACACCATTAAGGCATTAGAAGACTTGATTGGGTTATATGGTTCCCTGGTGGAAATCCAAAGTGATCAGGGTACTCTTTTTACAGAGAATGACATTCAAAATTGGTCTGGAGAGTGAGGAATAGCCTGGACATATCACATACCCTACCATCCACGAGGGATGGGATCGATAGAGCGAATGAACGGCTGCTCAAAGAGCAGCTGTGCAAATTGTCCCCTGCTGGTACCTCACGAGTTGGAGCAAAAATGTTCATCACGCAACTGCCTGCCTCAGTGCCCAACCACTGCATGGCTCTACCCCATATGCTCGTTTCAAAGGGGAATCCATCGAGCCCCATAATAGTTTAGCTCTCCAGGGGGGTGGACATCAAGGCATTGACTCAAACTACCTTGCAGAGGTAAGAGTTCAGATCATGCATCCACCCAGCAGCCAGGTGGTTTCGGGTCTACAGGGCATGCTGTGTGGGTGCATGATCCGACTAAACCCAGACAGCTGGAAGGGGAAATCTTTGCTGACAGGCCAGGAGATCCCCACCTGGTACTAATCAAAGGGGAAAGTGTCCCAGTCTATGTCCTCTCTAGGAGACTCTTGCCCAGAGAACCGTGACCTGATGAATATGCCTACCCCAAATACTACACAATGTAAAGTCCGAAGAATCAGCACAGGACAACCCCTGGCAGTGACTCTGTCAAATTTAGGACTATGGGGAAAACACATTATGCTCCTGGTCTTCTGGGCTGATTAGTTTTATGTGCATACATACTATAATTTACTATATGTGTGTGTGTGTGTATATATATGTGTGTGTGTGTGTGTGTATATATATATATATATATATATATATATATATAAATACACGTATATACGCCGGCTCCAGGCGCACAAGCACGTGCCGGGCCGCAGCGTCGCCCCAGTTCCCTGAGCAGCAGCCACCAGCACCCGTGGGCTGGGGCTGGGCAGAGCAAGCGGCTGTGCGCGTGGGGCGGCTGGAGCCGCCGCAGCCCGGCTGGGTGTGAGCATCTGCTGGGGAAGGCCTGGCCGGCCTGGGCCGCCTCCGGCCCTGCGGGAGCCCCCAGCTCTTGCGCCCCTTCTGCTGGTGGCCCCGTGGCTCGGTGCCGGCTGCGGCGGCCATTTCTCAGCACCATCCCAGCTGTGAGGGGAGGGTGCGGGTGCAGCTGGGCTTGTGGTGGCTCCAGGCCGAAGGTGACACCAGGCCTAGTGGAGCCAGCAAAGGTGCTGCTGGTGCTGCCCGTGGGCAGAGAGGGGTGACAGCACTTTCCGAGCTTCCTCGCAGACCTGCTGGTCTCTGCGTCGGCTTCGGTTATTTTAGCTGCAGCAGCAGAACTGCCCTGGGCAAGCAGGCAGGTGCTGTGAGGGCATCAGGCACATCAGATGCCCCTGACCATGGGAGGTGAGAGCGCAGCAGGAGGAGAGAGGGGAGGCAGGGGGAGGTCACTGCTAGGACAGTGCTGGTGAATCGCTCCTGTCCCAGCAGCCCCAGCCAGCAGCAGGGGAGCAGGCACTGGGGTCACCATGCGTGGTGGGAGCTGATTCAGCAGCTGGGGAGGTGGAAGCGGGAGTGGGAGAGGCAGGCAAAAGCATAATGGCTGGTGCATTGTTTGTGAGGTCACTTCCATTACACTTACCTGATTGGCCAGAAGAGGGCAGGCTGGCATTATGAGGTCATCAACAGCATCACAGATGCTGCCCAGCAGCAAGGAGAGCTTGGGAGGAGGTGAGAGGGAGGAGGAGGTGAAGGTGGCATTGGTGGGTTTGATTGTGAGGTCTCTCCTTTCACAGCAGCTGATTGGCCAGCAGCAGGTGGGCAGGCATGTGAGGTCATCAAGGGCATGACAAAGCCCATAAGGTAGAGGGGAGAGCCTGGAAGGAGGGAGAGGCAGGTGACTGTGGCACTGCTGGCATAGTGGTTGTGAGGTCACCTCTGTGACTGCAGCCTGGTTGGCCAGCAGCAGGTAGGTAGGCACTCTGAGGTCATCAAGGTGATGAGAAAGCCTCCCAGGGGAGAGGAGAGCTCTTGAAGATGGCAGAGGTGACATGGCTGGGACCTTTTCTTGTGAAGTCACTTCTATTGCAGCAATCTGATCGGGTGGCAGGCAGGCACTGTGAGGTCATGAAGCAGGTCAGAAAATGTTCCCCACGCAAAGGAGAGCTCAGGGGAGGGGAGAGGGACAGGCAGGTAAAGAGGAACAATGCTGGAATGATGATGTCACTTCTTTTGCACTGTGGTAAGATCTTTGGAAGTAAAGTTACAGCTGTGATACAAGGATGATGTTCAGATTTGTCCGATATGCTCCTATATCAACAGAAACGGATCATGCATGCTTTGGAGGAGTCATGTAGGACCCTGGGCCAGCTGGATTATAAGGATGCCATGAAACAATCCCATTCAAGGATTCCCACCCAATCCAGCTGAAGATGCTGTTGCAAGGACATCTGTGATAGAGACTACCATCAGCATCTGGAAAGCAACCAGCAATCCTGTCCAAGAGGTTTGGATTCCCCACATGAGCATCACCCTAAGCAAAAGATCCCAAAGAATTAGACGTTTGTTTTAGACCAACACTCTGACCATGAACGTCTCTGAAGCACATGGATCACTTTGATCCATCACCTTCTTGTTATGGCCCTGGGCTCTTGTGTTGTGCCCCTGTTGTGTGCTCTACCTGGACCTTCAGAGCAGGTGTAGAGTTTCCTACAGCCAAGGCAAGAGATTGGATTGTGGGTCTGGTCTGGAGCCTGGCAAACATCTCCTGGGGATCCCAGGGACATCATCCTGGTGATGGAACAGGGCCATGTCATCATGTTGTCGCTCTTGGGCCATCTCTGGCCCAAATCTATGTGTGTCTGTGTAGTGACATTTCTGTAGCTGAGCATAGGGGTCCCTGTGGCAGCCCTCAGGGAGAGTGTGTTCTTCGGTTGAGGGCTGAGCCCGGCCTCACATCTCCCTGTAGGGCAGGGCAGGGGCTGGCGCAGCCCTGGGGCTGGCTGAGAAGGTGCTCAGCCCACAGCGGAGGGGCTGTGGGGCTGAGCAGAGCTGCATTGCTCTTCTGTACCCCGACTGCTGGAAGCCAGTGGGAGAAAAGCATTCACAGAGTGAGACCCCATGAAGGTGGGTAATGCACATGGGTGCTGCAAACACAACTCCCGTCCCCACGGGAAACCCCTGCTCCTGCTGGGGCTCAGGCTTCAGCCCTGCCTCTCCCACAGGGAGAGATGGGCCAGGAGCTGGGAGGGAGGGGGCTGTCTCGGGGCAGGGGCTGCCGTCAGGGAGGCTCCAGGTCCTGGGGCTGGAGGTGGTGCCTGAGCCCCGGCTCCCCTCAGAACTCCCAGAGTCACCCCAGCCCTGCCCCACTGCTTCAGGGATGTGCTGCTGACACCACCATTGTCACCATCAGTGTTAAGCCATGGCTGTTCCCAGCAGGGAGCCCGGCTTTGCCCTGCCCCAGCTGGGGGGTGCAGGGGGCTCACACAGCCCCACTGCCAGGCAGTGGCTTGGCTATTGGGGCCAAAGAGAGCTGCCCCTCCTGGGACCCAGAGCTGAAACCTTCCTGCGAAGCAGAGCCAGCGCTGGGCAGCACTGGGGCTGGGAGCGTTATCCTCTGCCTCCCCGAGAGGTCTGATTTTGTCTCCTGGCCTGACGGTGCCCGTTGCGGGGGGAGAGGCGAGCTGTGCTGGGGCAGCTGGGCAGGGAGAGCTGATGGCAGTCGCATGGCCCCATGCTTTCCTGTGGCTGGGAAGGCTGCAATCAGTAAACAAGTGGAGGGAGGGATGCATAAGTGGTAGGGTGAGGGGGAAGAGAAAAGGAAGGAAAGAAAAAAATGCAAAGGAAAAAGCAGGGAACATAAATAACTGCAGTGTAGGAAGGAAAAAAAGCCAGGGGAAAAAAAATCTTATCATGGAAATATGCCCTTGTGAGCATCCTCAGGGATGGGCCTGTCACAAGGCCAGGGGCTGAACCGTGACTTTGGGCTGGAGCCTGCGTGTTGTGGGGCTCCCTTCTCCAGCCCACTGCCCTCTCCCTCTTCTGCCTCCCACCCTGCTGAAGGAAACGTCCCCTCCTGTGGCTGCCTGCTCCCGTCCCCTGCGCCCTGCACACAGATGTTGCCCTGCACAGACCCAACCTGGTGCCCCAGGCGAGGCAGCTCCTTCTTCTGCCCTCGCAGCCCAGCAGCGGCAGGGCAGAGGGGTGGGGGAGGATGGGAGCAGGAGGGGGGTCCCAGCACTGTCCTGGCCCTGGTGCCTCAAAGCCCCTGGCTGTGCCAGGAGTGCTCAGGAGTCCACGAGAGCCACGGGAGCCAGGAGCAGCCCCTGGAAATGGGAGTCCCTGCAGAGCCAGAGGAGGGGAAAATCAAGCTGCTCTGCGCCGTGTGCGGGGGCAGCGGGAAGCAGAGCTGCCCCCAACCACTGTGGGGAGGTGATCCCCAGGGGATGAGCCCCTCTGGGGCTGCCTGGGGTGTTCAGGGCCCTGCTGGCAGCTCCGGGCTCACTGCTGTGGGGCCACCGCCCATGGTTAACCCTGTCACTGCAGCTCTGCGGTGGCCTCCGTGCCTGGGACCAGGGTGGCCCAGGCAGAGCCCCCAGGAACAGAGCAAGCAGGGGCACTCCTGGGGTGAGGAGACTGGACCTCCCCGCCCAGAGGGGCATTACGGGACCCTGCAGAGAGACCCATTTTGGCTGGAAGCTCTGTGTGTTGTTTGCAGGATGGAAATGTCTCTGCCAGCAGGAATATCCTCCAGCTGGACTGCTCACTATTCCCGCACTGCAGGGACCAGAGGCACTTGCAGGCACACAGCCTGTCTCAGAGCCCGCTGCTCCCGAGACCTGTCCCTTCCCCACTGCTGGTTCCTGGTGCTTCGCCGTCCCTGATCAGCCTCAGGGAGACAACCCGACACCCGGGCAGGGAAGCACCAATGCTGGATCAAACCTCCAAATGGCTTTAATAACAACAAATACCAATGCATGGTGTAAAAGTAGAGGAATGAAAATAGAGGAAATGCCCAGCTCTTTCTGCTACCAGTGGGAGAAGGGAGACCAGTCTCTGGCACTCACGGCTCTCCCAGCTGCTCAGACCTCTCTTCCATCCCAGGTGCACCCAACCACATGGCAGGGGTGGTCTCTCCTGGCCCTGGGCTCAGGGACCTTTTGGCACCAGGGTCCAGTCTCACAACCTTGATGTCCTCATGGGCATGTGCCAGAGACACCTCTTCAGCATCATCGTATCCCGTGTCTGCGGGGAGCAGGGATGGGGCGGCTCTCTCAGCTCCAGGGGCCCCATCGCTTCCCCAGGAGTGCAGGCTCCCCCCTGGAAGCAGCAAGGCCGGTGCATTGTGCAAGTTATCCCTGTGCGCGTGCCCCTTCTGGGCTGTCAATCCCCTTTCTCTCCCTCCTCTTAATGTCCTGAGATCTTCAGCCCGTTCTCCCACCCTAGTTTCCCCACCAGGAAAACTCCTGGGCACATTCCCTCCCTATCCCAGGAAGTTGGGCTGTCAGTACGCAGCGACTCTCCTAGCACTGGGGACAGCACCCCAGGAGCCGGCAGCACTGCATTTGCCCCTCACCTCTCTGTGCCTCCCTGGGCCCATCTCCCTCCTCTGCTTCCCTGGGCGCTTCCCAATCTTGCTGCCCAGGAACAAGATCCTCCCCGGGGTCAGAGACGTCCCTGGCATCGTCATAGCCATCTCCTGGGTCACCTCTGGGCAGGATGAGGCCATCTGAAAGGAGAGGGGAGCTGGTGGCAATGAGAAGAGCCCTCCCGCAGAGCAGAGGAAGGAAGGACGTGCAGGAACAAGGGGCTGAGATGATGGTGTTGGCAGGGCCACAGGAGACCCGGCGTCCTGCCCACCCACCCCAGAGTCTCAGGAGCGTGTGTGCGGCAGTGGGGATCCCTCTCGACCATGTCCCCTGTGGGGCACAGGGCTACAGGCACCCAGCTCAGACGGGTACGGCCGACCCTCGCCTGCTCCGCATGGCTCTGGAGTCACTGCTCAGGGCGATTCCTCCCCACCCCGATGGTGACACCCAGTGACACTGCTGTCGGTCACAGAGCTATAGGGAGGAGAGACCGACCCTTCCTCTGCCTCCCCCTCCATTACCTGGGGCTGACCCAGGACCGTCCTCCTCCTCACTGTCCCTGGGGTCAGGATGCAGCTTGGTCAGGGACCCCTCTGAAGAGGAGCCTGGCAAGAGGAGCAGCAGGTGTTATCAGGGTGAGCCCTGCTGACCCTGCTCATGGCCAGCGCTGCTGGGGACAGGGACCCACACAGCAGGGACTGCATGGGGAGAGGGCTCGGGGCTCGTCCTGCTCCCATGGGACAAACCCCATCTCAAAGGGCCTTTCAGAGCTGCCCTGGGACAGCCCCTTCCCTCACCCCCCAGGAACAACCCTGGGGTGCAGTGGGGCAGGCAGGGAGGAGCTGTGCCCCTGACTGGGATGGGCAGAGCTGGTGGGGAGGAAGCTCCTCTCCTGAGCCCAGCACGGGGCTGCTCTCCCCACAGACTCCATGGCCCAGTGCTGTGGGGACCACTGGCCCAGGGGCTGCCAAGGTCCTGTCCTGGGTCAGGGCCGGAGGAAAGGGCCCTGCAGACGTGCTCCCACCCAGGAGGGACCCACACAGACCTGAACGACCAAACCTCGCCTGCTTCTCCCACGTCAGGCTGTAGTCGATCTCCTGGTACACGGCCTCAGAGAAGGGCTCCAGAGACCTCCTGGAGCCTGGGGACAGAGGCAGGGTCGGGACAGGGACATGGAGAATGAGCCTGATGTGGTCACCCAGCCCTTCCCCAGGGCCAGCCCAGCACTGACCCCACAGCCCAGCCCCAATGCTCTGTCCAGGTACCACTATCCCATCTCCAGTGACAGCAATGTCCCTGTGGAGATGGCCTGGGGCAATGTCACCCTCACGCTGTCCCTTCAGAGACAGCTCAATGCCCCTTTTGGCCCCGACTCAGTCCCTGGTCTGACCCTGGAGCAGCTCCCGTGGCTCCTCTCCCTGGAGGGCTCCCCACTCTCTGCCAGACGGGTCCGTAACGCGGCCCTGCCCTGCCACGGGTGGGCAGGGATGGACGGAGGGAGCAGCCTGGGGACCGGACACCTGCACTGAGAGACCCCCTGCCCTGTGCTCCTCCCGGCACCACTCCTGCCCCACAGCATCCCCGCCAGCGCTGCCCACAGCATGGCCAGCAGCATCCTCAGACATCTCCCACTGCTCCTGGCTCCCCCGGCCCCTCGCTGCCATTTCTCTCCTCACCCACCACCATCTCCTCCTGCGTCTGCACTCTCTCCACCCCTGGTTGCTGGTGTCCCACAGACAGACAGTGAAGGGGCAGCAAATAGGGCAGGAGGCAGCACCCCCACCCCAGCTCCATCTGCGCCCCTCACAGACACCCCACAGCACCCGCGGGGCTGCCAAGAGGCATCGCCCACCCTGGGACCGATGGGGAAGGACCCACCTCTGCGCTGAGCCCTGGCACTTCGCACTTGCCCCACCAGGAGGGCCAGGAGCAGCAAGAGCAGGGCCCCCAGGACAATGCAGATGACGACAGGCACCGAGACTCTCCCGCTGTCCCTCGCACGGCCCTGGGAGGGATCTGCATGGGCAGGGACATGGATGAGGCAGCCCCTGGCCTGGGGGAGGGGGGCCCCGGGGACACCCCAGTCCTGACCCCCACATGTGGCAGCAGCGATGGGGGTACAGGGGTGGGGCACGGGGCAGCTCCCACACTGCTGGGTGAATCACAGCCCTCCCCAAAGCCACCCGCTCCCACCCCAGGGCCTCCTCTCTGGGGCTCTGCACCCCAGCACAGAGCCCCTTCCCTGGGGCTGCAGCCCACAGCCTGGCCCCAGGGAGACCCAGCCCCAGGGAGGAGGGGAGGTTACCTGCTCGGGGGGGTGACGTTGTCGTCCTGGGTGCAGCTGTGGAGCAGAGAGAGAGAGAGGGGTGTGTGTGTGTGTGTGTGTGTGTGTGTGCGCACGCGCAGATGTCCCCTACGAGTCCCACCTGAACTGTCCTTCTCTGGGTCCCTGTGACAGGCTCAGGGCCCTCTGCTCTGGGCCGTGGGGAGGACGGCACAGGCAGCCCAGGGGATGCACCCAGGGGGCTGCAGGATCCCACAGGCAGAGGCCTGAGGACACCCAGCCCCACAACAGCAGCTCCCCACCTGGCACCAGACACCTGACCTCCCCAGGGACATCCCTGCTCTGAGGAGCTCTGGGGCCATGTGAGGACCCAGCTGGGGAAACATGTCCTGGAGCAAGGAGACAAAGCACTGCCACTCACCGGAGCAATTCACGGCAGCATCTTCCTTGTGCTGGCAGGCACCGCTGTCCCCGGGCTGGGCCCAGCAGTCCCAGAGAGACCGCTCCGTCCCTCGGCACTCCACCTGCTCCAGCCAGATGGGACCCGTCCCCTCCCCAAACGCAGCCTCCCCCAGGGCAGACACCGCGGGGCCGCAGCCCAGCTGCCTGCACGCCACCTCAGCGTCCTTCAGGTCCCAGGAGTCGTCGCACACCGTCCCCCAGGAGCCGCGGCGCCAAACCTCCACTCTGCCCGAGCACCCGTCCTCTCCTCCCACGGCACGAATCTTCTCCGTCTCTGGAAAAGGCAGAAACCCCCTGTCACTGGGGCAGCTGGGAGAGCCCAGCCAGGCAAGAAGGGCACACGGAGGAGCAGCTACCTGTGCAGCTTGTAGAGTTGGGGCACTCGGCCACCGGGGCTGGGGGCGTTTCTGGTCGTCTCCCTGCAGAAGGAAATGCTGCGGTGAAGGGGCTGCTCCGTGGGGGCCACACAGGTGGGAGCAGGACTGACCTGTGCTTGAACCTCCCAGTGCCTCCTTGGTCATGCACACAGCTGCAGCCCCCAGTAATGCAGTGTACAACACTGCTGCACTCCAGGGTTACCCCTGGCTGCTCACCCCCAAAGCATCCCTGGTTAGCAGAGGAGCAGAAGGATGTTCCCAGAGGGGAGGCTTTTCTGAGCTCTGGTGCAACAAGTGCTCTGGGCAGTGCCTGTTTTCTGCACAGCCCTCAGCCACCAGGACTGGTTTCACTCTCCCTCTTCCCAGTCCCTCAGCAAACCACAGCCATGAGCGGGATGCTCTGCATGGACTTCCCAAGCTAAAAGGAGGTTGTCTGGGCCTGTCTATGGGCGACAGAGAGCAACAGGCAGCTCGGAGAGGTGTCCAAGGGGAGATGGAGGAGACACTGCCTAGAGGTGCCTCTGCCCCTCCTTGGGCTATGCCGGGAGCTCAGAACAGCTACTGCTGATGGACACGTGTCCCTCCAAGCGCTGAAGGCATGTTTGTGTCACTGACAGCAGAATGGTCTCAAATGGAAAGTAAAAGCCACTCCAAGCTCTTTCTCTGCATTGCACCTTGCTGAACAGGGAGCAAGACCTGCTGTGAACCTTTGTGCTCAGGTGGCTCCAGCATTACCATTGCAGGTGATGTGAGTCTCTTCTCGTTGGTCATCACAAGACTGCGGGTCCCAGGGAGCAGAGGGGCACTGCCAAAAGGAGCTGTTCATCTTCCCACATTGAACATAATCCAGCCATGCGGGGCCAGATACCTTGCCATACGGCAGATGTGTTTCAATGAACCCTCCATCTCCACAGCCCAGCTCTTTGCACACCAGAGACACGGTGTCAGGAGTCATCGAGTTGGAGCAAACACTCCCCCACGTCCCGTTGTAGAAAACCCGCAGGCGCCCAGAGCAGCCGTTGCTGTTCTCCAGCCTCAGGGCCACAAACTCTGGAAGGAAAGGCACAAAGTTGGGGGGATCAAGCTAGTCCTGGGGTGAGGACAGAGAAACTGCAGCCATCCCTGACAATCCCCCCTGCAGTAGCCAAGGGCGAGGAGAGTTACTCCAAGAAGCAGGGACCCTCCTGGGCACCCCCGGGCTCAGACAGGAAGAGGACACTGCCAGCAAGTCACTGTTTCACCAAGGGAGTAGAGAAGTCCCTGGGATGCAGCAGTGCCCTCCCCTCTAACCCCTGGAGACAGCTGTGCTCTCCCTGTAACAGTCTGATGGGGAGTGCGCACGAGTGTCCCCAGGTCGGGGGCAGGAAGGGGGCTCAGGGCAGCCAGGGACAGTCTCACCATGCCCTGCTCTCCCCTCGTCCCTACCTCCCCGGGCACCAGGCTCCCACCACCGCTCCCTGCACAAACCTGAGCAGACGACTCCTGCGTCCTCTTTGTGCCTGCAGTTGTGCTGCCCCCAGGCCCCGGCAGGGCAGTCCCAGAGAGCAGCCTCACCCCCGGAGCAGTTCACGTCGTCCAGCCAGATCTGCCCGGAGCCTTCCCCATAACGAGCAGAGCCGGCCGCCTCCACAGCCACCCCACAACCCAGCTGGTGGCAAACCACGGTGGCGTCAGACAGGTCCCAGGAGTCATCGCAGACGGTCCCCCAGGTGCCCCGGTAGTAGATCTCCACTCTCCCGGCACAGCGCCTTGTCCCGTTCACCAGCCGGACCCGCCGGCTCCCTGCAGACAGGAGAAACCCCGGCTGTCAGAGGTTCGCAGCCCTGGGGAGCACAGCACGTCAGGGACCGTCAGAGCGACTCACCCGAGCAAACCACCCCCACGTCCTCAGCAATTCCTGCCGGCGCTGCCTCCAGCAGGGAGGTGTTGCAGAGGGCCAGGCGAGTCTCCTCCCCTGCACACCGGACCCTTCTCAGCCCCACAGGGCCCGTCCCTCGCTCAGGCTTCGGCGGGTTGTAGGCTCGCTCTGCCTCTCCGCACTGGAGCTGCCGGCACACCACGCTGGCATCGTCCATGTCCCACTGGTCATCCAGGACTCTGCCCCACGCCCCGTGCAGGGACATCTCCACTTGCCCGTCACACCGGCTCCCTCCGTCCACCAGCCGCAGGGATTCAGAGGGTCCTGCCCGGAGAGAGGGAAATGCCCTGGACCCTCTGTGACACTGCACAGCCCTGCACCCTCCCATGTGTCTCCCATTTCTGCTGTCCTCAGACACCCTGGGGCTCACCCAGCTGTATCCAGCTCACAGTAAGGAGCTCAAGGATGGGAGTTTTCCCAGGGATTTCTTTTTCTCCACTCACTAAACCTTGCTGAGTACAAATGTTGCTGTTTCTCAGGAAGGGACAGAGATGGGAAAGTGTGGGAGGTCAGCGCAAATCCCAGAGACACCAGATATGTCCTTAATGATGAATCTGGAGCAGCTCCAGCAGGAGAAAGCAGGGGCCTGTGCAAGGCCTGGGTGATGGACAGGACAAGGCCAAGCCTTGCTCCCGTCCCTGCTCTGGGACTGGCCTCTGCTGAGACAGCCAGGGGAGAGCCCACACGTCTCTGCCCCTCTGCATCCCTATGGATCAGGGCCTGGGAGCTGGTGTCCTTGGCAGGAAGCAGACGGCCAAGGGCCTTTCTGATAAAACAGGACGAGTTTGGGTTCATACTGACAAGAAGCAAGGGCAAATCCCAGCCCCACTCTGCAGCTCAGCCCCAGGGACTGCTCCTGCTAGGCGAACCCACGGCAGCCCCTGCCGGTGGTGGGATCAGGGTCTGCGGGGCTCTCTGCAGTCTGAGATGGGGCTGTGTGATGCAGGAGGGAGCAGAGGGTCCTTCACAGCTGCAGTGAGTGGAGCTGTGTCCCACAGCCCTGTCCTGAGCCTGAGCTGCAGGAGGGGAGCAGAGGAGCCCAGGCCTGGTGGTGGCCCCTGGGGCCTGAACCAGCTGCCCAGGGGAGGCAGAGATGTCTCCTCCGTGCTCACTCCTCATTTCTCACAAGGCAAAGAGGTCTGCCTGAACAGACAAAGCCCTTTCAGTCCCTCCATGGGGAACCACAGTTTCTCCAGGAAGAAATTCAGTTTGTCATTGCCATGGGTTCCCCAGCTTCGGGTTGCCATGTGACACACAAGGGGCAAGTTCAGTTAATCCTGCATTTTCCCTGCACTCACCTGAGCAAAAAACACCAGCATCGTTGTCATGTGAGCATGGGGAGGCCCCCAGGGCAGTCACAGGGCACTGTCCCAAATGGGATTCAGTCCCGTTGCAGTGGAAGCTGTCTCTCCAGACAGGGCCGGTTCCTCTCCCAAAATGCCCTCCTCCAGGAACGGACTCAGCAAATCCACAGTTGAGTTGATGACAGAGAACGTGGGCATCGGCGACGTCCCAGCGAGAGTCACAGAGGCTTCCCCAGGTTCCCAGCACCTGGATCTCCACCCGCCCCGAACACACCGTGCTGCCATTCACCAGCCTGAATCCTGTGTACTCTGGGGAAAGAGGAGGAAAAGTGAGGATGGCTTTGTGCTCTTGCACCCTCAGGTGTTGAAGGCGACACCAAAGGCACAGCAGCCCTTCCTGCTCCTTCCACAGCATTTTAAGATTACAGACAATGACTCCAGCCCTCCTGTGCTCACACCATGCTCAGCATGGTCACTTCCCTGCTCCCCTGCCCCACGGCACACAGCTCGTGGGAGGCATTTCACACCTCCTCCCCAAATGCTCACGTGTGCAGGTGACACCAGCATCGTTGGCATGGGTGCAGGTCTGGTTGCTGAGGGACATCCTGGGGCAGGAGGAGAGGAGGGATTCATTCCCCACACACTGCAGCTCTCCGTTCCAGGTGGGCCCGACCCCCTCTCCAAAGTGAGCTCCTCCGGGGACGGACAGGGCTGTGCCACACTGCAGCTCCCTGCAGATAACATTGGCAGCTTTGAGACCGAAGTGAGAGTCACAGACTGTTCTCTTCAGGTGTCCATCTCTGATCTCCACACGTCCTGAGCAGGGGCTGTCTCCTCCAACCAGCTGGACAAATCCTGGAAAAAACACCAACGATGGGGAGTTCCCGGGGGCTTCCAGCAGTTACACACCTGCATCCCACACAATTTCCATGGCAGCCACATCCAAAATGCCCTGTGAACATCCTGGCAGCAGCTGTCAGTGGGTTTTGATGACACAAACCCTCCAGGGCCCCCTGCACCTCCTCTCACACCCACACAGCACCCCAGGGCTTGTGCCTGTCCTGGACCCACAGCCACAGGCACTGCTCAGGGAAATGCTGCTGCCCCAGAGGCCCGGCACTGCCCAGCGCAGGCCCCAGCACTGCAGCACCTGGACCAGGAGAAGCTGCCCAGGCGCTCACGGCTGCTGCAGCCTGCTCAGCCCCTGCAGAGCTCAGGGCTCAGGGCCAGGCTGGGGAGTTGCCTCAGAGCAGCCCAAAATGCGCCCTGTTCCCGGGGGTGTCCTGGGGTGTCTGTGAGGGGAGACACGTCCCAGGCACAGAAGTGGTGCAGCTGTAACCGGGTCGGTGCCTGGGCCAGCTGCCCCCTCCGACGTGTGCCCGGGGAGGGGTGTCCCCAGGCAGGGCCACAGCACGTCGCAGGCCAGCAACCGGGCAGAGGAGCAGGAGACCCGTGTGCAGCCTGGGCTGACACCGTCGCACACTGCAAAAGCAGGTGCAGATGAGGGTCAGCGAGTGCTGGCAAAGCCCTGTGGCACGGGGCAGTGTGGGGAGCTGGCGCTGGCAGGAGCGGCTGGACAGTGCTGCCTGGACAGGCCGTGTTCCCCACGGGGCGGTGACAGCCCCGGGGACCCGCAGGGCTGGCCTGAGCGTGCAGTGACACGGGAGGGAGCAGCCAGCGGCCCTGCAGCCACCAAGCCCCGAGCCCACATGGGGCGGGTCCTCGCAGGGTGGCCCTGGGCACGGGGTGCGAGGTGCTGCCTGCTGCCCTGCTCCTCTGCCCAGGCCCTGCTCTTCTCCCCTCTGAAAAGCCCCTTTGGCTCAGCCGAGGGACTTGCGTTTGAGGGGAATGAGCCGAGGGGCCACGGCCATCTCATGCCCTATCCCGGCCATGGGGTACTGAGCAAGTCATCCCTGGGGTCTAGGGCACAGGAACCCCCAGCACTGCCAGCCGGGTCCTGGCAGAATGGGAGGAGATCGATGGAGACCAAGAGACCCCACGGGGCAGTGTGGGGGATTCATCTCCCAGCATGAGGCACCACCTGGGAGTGGGCTGAGCCCCCAGGACCCTCACGGGGTCTGTGCACCCGGGGATGGGCTCACCCGGGCTTTCCCCAGGGACAGCAGCAGCAACAGTCCCAGCTCGGCAGCAAGAGCAGCCACGTCAGGGCCTGCGCTGGTACCCACGCATTTCTCCTTCAGGGCACAGCCCGGTTAGTGCTCTGATCCCAGGCCCGACCCCAAAGGTGAGGCACTGCCTGACTCCTTACCTGAACACATCACTCCAGCATCCTCAGCATGAATGCAGTCATGTTCACCCCAACCATCATGACTGCACTCGGACAGGGCAGCCTCGGTGCCATCACACTCAAGATAGCTCAGCCAAATCGGCCCAGATCCTGGCCCAAAATATCCATACTGAGGGGCTTGGAGAGCAGATCCACAGTCCAGCTGCTTACAAACTACAGCAGCATCTTCCATGTCCCAGCCATCGTCACACACCGTCCCCCACTGGTCCTGGTGTTTCACCTCCACTCTCCCAGCACAGGGCCTGCCACCAGCCTCCAGCCTCACCTCCGCAGCACCTTCAAACACAGACACGGGGCAGGTTAGGGGAGCACCGAGCCCCAGCGCTGTGGCTGTGCGGGGTCCCCTGCCTGGGGCCGAGTCCCAGGCACCGGGGTGTGAGCCCTCTCCCCTCCGCGCTGTCCCAGGGCAGCGTCCGGGTCCCTCCTCTCCCCACAGGCTGCACTGGGCTGCGCTGGGGGATGCCCAGCTCCGGCCCTGCTGGGCCATTCCCACCCCAGAGCCCTCGGCACCTCCTCGCACCCCATCAGCCCCCTGCACCCTGCCCATGTCCACCCGGACACCCTGCCAGGCCCTGCACAGGGCACCCGCTCCTCCCCAGCCTGGTGCCCCACGAGCAGCCCTGAACCCCCAGGCCTCCCCACACACTGCTGCCCTCCCCCCCCCTCAGGATCCCAGCCCCCTGCCCACCACCTGCCCTGGGCACCACCCAAACCCACCCGCATCCCACAGGGCTTTCCGCACCGAGATGATCCCCACAATCACTCCCAACCCACATCCCCTCCTCGCCCGTGGGGATGAGCCCAGCCCCTGCCCCTGGCCAGGGCCCCCAGGAAGGAAACCTCTCTGCCGGGCTGTGGACACAGATGCCCTGGTGCCCTTCTCTCTGCGGGGCACAAACTGCCCCTGCTTGGGCCAGGCTCACCCTGAAACGGGGCAGCGAGCAGCACAGAAACCCTCCTGGGCACCCGGGGGATTGGCTGTGCCCTGGGGATTGCTGAGCTCTGCAGTCACCAGCTGACCCACCGCCAGCTCCGGGACACAGCACTGGGGGCACAGGGGGTCCCCAAAGGGTGCCCAAGGACGAGGTGTCTACAAGCACACCCAAGCACCGACTGCCATAAGCACAGGAGCCCTGGAAGCACAAACGCCCTGCTCCCACCCAGAGCGGCACAGGGTCGATGGACTTGAGCACCTTCTGACCCTTGTCTCACTGCTTTCTGGGATGAAACCCCTTTTCCAGAGGGATCCCCATGACCCTGCTGGTGCCCAGTGGCCCCAGGGCTGTGGGACAAGGAAGCAGGCACTTACCCCTGCAGAGCTGCACCCAGAGGAGCAGCCACAGCACCCGAGGGACGAGGAGGCCCTCTGCCTCCATCCGCAGCCTCCTGCCCTGACGGCACTGCCCTGCTGCACCCCACTCCCTGACACAGCTCCTGGGGACTCGCGCAGGACAACAAAGATGGGGGGCTAATATATATCTGCAGGTGCTGGCCCAGCTGCAGGAGGAGCCTATCGAAGCAGCAGGCACCTTTTTAGACATTATCAGGCGTCATCTCCCGTCTGACACAGCCCAGCCCTCCAATGAACTTCTCCAGCACCGTTCATGACCATATATGAGGCACGGCTCCACTGCGGATGTCACGGTCGCTGCTCTGGGGCATCGTCATGGGGCCCATCCCAGTGGGACAGGGCAGACCATGGGGGGAAAATGGGTCTGTCGCCCCTCGTATCCCACTGTGGGGACAGGGAGCTTTGGGCATCTCATACTCTTGTTTGCCCACGTGCCCAAGGTGTGAGTGTCCAGCTGTCCCCACACCATGGGAACCGTGGAGCTGGGATTGCCCCTGGGACGGGCTGTGTCAGGAGGGGAAGGAAACAGAAACAGCCCCTGACCCCGCTACAGCCCTGCTGTGCCGGGAGCAGCAGCGGTGAAAGCCCTCTTTGCCATGGCCAGAGCCACATCCCGTGAGCGCGGGCTTGTCAGTCCCTTCCTGGCCCGCCCCGCAGTGGGTGCCTTGGTCAGGAGCAGGGAGCTGGGGCATGTCACTGCTCTGACAGCAGACAGGGCAGCCCAGACACTCAGACCCCCTCACCCCCCCGGTGTTCACCAAGAGCCCGTTATTCCCTCGCCGGGGCTGAGCGGGAGATCAAAGCCTCGCCTGCAGGTGCACAAACCACAGCCCACGTGACCTCGGCAGCCTGCGCCGCGCTCTCCCTGCAGCAGCGCCCGAGCCAGGAAGACGGTGGTTTCTCTCTGGGCCTGGTTCCCCAAGCAGTGTCACTGCACGTAGCCACTGTGCCTGCTCCAGCCCCAAACCTGCTCCCAGGGATGGGGCCGCAGGGGCTGCTCCTGCTGCCTTTGCAGACACAGGTGCTGGGCACAGGTCCTAGAGGGGGATTTTTCTCTGCAGGTGACCAAAACACTCCCCAGCCCCCATGCTCAGAGCTGAGCAGGGGGATGGATGTCTCCTGTGCTGCAGGGGCACAGTGCTCGCAGCTCACAGCACTACTGCAGCCCAGGGCCACTGGCACCCAGCATCTCTCCATCTCTCTAACTCCTGTCCATCGCACACCACCATTTATGCAGAACAGCACACACATTTCATTGCAGTTTCACACAAGCGATACGGCATCTCACAGCATCCCACCATGCTGCTATTGCACACTTTCATACATTTCAATGCCATTAGACTTTCACATATGGTTATGTATTTTACTTTTCTACTTACTCAGTGGTTTTCTATTGAGAAAGGCTTGAGCATTGTATTAGGCTCTTCAAATATTATTGTGGCTCTCTTTTTTCACATTACTCTATTATGTTGCCCTTCCTGGGATGTTGTCCTTATCCTCTCAGGAGCACTTTGCATTTAACTTATTTACCTTCCCTTCCCTTCCCAGCAGGCACAGGGCTTGGATACTGACTGTGAGATCACTGATGCCTAAGTGCCTGAGAGGTCAACAGTAGGCACACATGGCATATAACGACACGGACCTGAGGTAGGGTAGTGCAAAGATCCTTTATTGAAAACACAATGGCTGGTTACATAGCAATCAAGCCCAGCCACTCCTCCAAGTATCTCCTAAGCATTGTGGCATCTTGTGATAGGTAGGAAGACATCTCCTGATCCCTGGCAGGCAGGCAGGCCAGCAGGACAGGCCCACCGTAGCTGCTGACACATAGGCAGGAAGGCACACCGTGACTGCTGGTACACAGGGAGGAAGTCACATCATGATCACTGGCAACTCACGTGCACACATTCTGGCCACAGATCATAGTTACCACATCATCACTTTCTGTCTTAGAGATTCTCTGCTGTCTTACACAGTGCCATTCTGTTTTGGTCCCCAACAGGCACATGGGTGGGACACGTGCTTTTGGGGTCATTCCTGCTGGAGTAACTGATAGGCCAGCAGCAGGCACACGGCTTGAATGCCGACTGCCAGGTCACTGCTCCCTGAACACCTCACAGGCCAGCAGCAGACGCAGGGCTTGATTTTGATTCTGAGGTCACTTCTCCCAGAGCCCCTGATAGGCTAGCAGCAGGCACTTGGCTTGTGTGTTGATTGTGAGGTCACTGCTGCCTGAGTACCTCATAGGCCAGGAGCAGGCACATGGCTTGGATCTTGATTCTGAGGTCACTGCTGCCTCGGCATGGTGCATCAGGGACACAGAGGGGCCACGACTAGACATGGCAGCAGGCAGAGCACCCCAAAAGCCCAAAAACACAGCAAGGCCAACTCTCCATCCCTGGAAGCTGCTTTTAATCCCCTAAAGGCTTTAAAAATGGACTTTCTTGGAACATCCATTTTCAGCCCTGCTCACGTTCAGTTCCCACCTCAAGGAAGCAGATGAAGCGGTCCCAAGGGGCTTCACCTGGCCAAATCTCTTCTCTCTCTTGTGCCTATTTTCCTGCCAAAAAGAGGCCTCTGTGGACATTTTTCTCATGCCTTTCCTTGGGGGTGACATTACCTCTGCCTCCTCCAAGAGCCTTTGCACCCATTCTCCAATCAGAACATACCTGGACAGAGAATCTGTGACCTCTCACATGCTACAGTCCCAAAGGTGATATTAAAGCAGGTGTACACATGAAGAACAGAGACCCAGTACAGACCTTGCAGGAAAAGCTCACAAGCTCCCTGCTGATGGACAGGGGTAATTTCTACAGCACACAGACCCTGGAAATCAGAGATTACTAATGCTGCAGGCCTGTATGCTGCTGGGACAGGAGTGACCTCAAAGTCGATTCCCAGCCATGCGCTTGCTGCTGGCCTACCAGGGACTCAGAAAGAGATGACCTCACAGTCACTTCACAGCCGTGGGCTTGTTACTGGCCTAGAAGCCTCTGAGAAAAAAGTTACCTCACTGCAAGTTCCCCAGCCGCGAGAAAAATGCTGACCTAGCAGCTGCACGGGCAGAACTGGTCTCAAAAACATCTATCCCAGCCATGTACCTGCTGCTGCCCTGTCAACCGCTCAGGTAGAAGTGACCTCACAGTCACCGTCACCAGCCACACGGCTGCTGCTATCCAATCAGTTCAGCAGTCAGAAGTGACCTCACAATCAACAGCCAAGCCACGTGCCTCCTCCAGGCCTATCAGCTACTCACAAAGAATTCATGTGACACCGGTGATTTCCTGGCATAGCTCTCACACACAGTGGTGACCTCACTACCCACACCCTCACCACGTGCCTGTTGTCGCCTGCAGCTCCCCCTGCCCCCCCCCCCCCCAGGGCTGAGCCAGCTCCTCAACAGCCTCCCTGAGTCACCTCGTGGCTTCGCAGTGCTCAGAGTGCAGCAAAACACCCATGACGTACCAGTTACTACCCCCCAAAAGATCAGCTTTTGCCCATGTATTACCTACACCCAGCCTATGACACTTAGGAAGTGGAGAACAGCCCGGATTTCTTGGCAACATTTTCTAATGGGAGCATTGCATGGGAGCAGCGATCACGGAGCTGAGGACAGTAGGGCCTCCTGTGCCATCAGGGTGAGAGGCCTTCCCACAACTCGGCAATCAGCAAACGCTCTGCACACCCAGGACAACAACCCTTCTCCTAGTTCAGGGTTTGACCTGCTGCAGCTCCGGCAGGAAGCAGCCCCATCGGCAGCACCACTGTCCCGCCCCAGCGGGAGGGCACCCGCCCGCACCTGAACACATCCACAGCCCCCACCAGACCCACCCCCACCCGCTCTCTCTCTCTCCCGCTCTCTTCTCGCCCCCAGGTCAGGCCCCACCCCTTCCTCCCCTCCCCGAGGACCCTGCATGCTGGACTCTGATTGGTTGATTGAGCTGTCAGTCCCACCCAGACCCGCCCACCTCCTCTTGCCGGCCAACAGCAGGGCCGCACCGGGGGTGTTGCCATGGCAATGCTGTGGCCACGTGACCCGGGCGGGACGGCGCCATCTTAGTGGCGGCTGCGGGGTGAGAGGCCCCTCGAGCGCTGACGAGCTGCTGCTGCAGGCTGAGGCGCATCGAAATGCGGTTCGTGCGTGGGGCGAGTCCGGACACGGGGGCAGAGGGACCGCAGCCCGCCCCGAGGAGTCCTGACGTTCCTGCGGTTCTGCCTGCAGCCTCCTTCCCGACGCGGCCCTCGGGCAGCCCAGGCTGGCGCTGTCTCCTGGGGGAGCTGCAGCGTGGGGCCGCCGCGGGGTGGCCTGTCCGACGTGTGCCGCCATGGAGCAACGCCCGCGGTTTGCACCCCAGTTAGGAACAGAGAGCCGCTGGGTCTGGGGGAGGCTGTCAGCTGCAAAGGGCTTCCTGCTGTCCTGCAGAGCAGTTCAAGTGCTGTTAACGTCTGCCATAATTCCTTTCTCATGTCTGACTATGACCTTTAGAATTTCTCTTTTTCTCCTACAAAAGTGGATTTTTCACTGTATTCGGGGGAGGGAAAATGAACCTCAGTGCAGTGTGATTGCAGAGTCTCAAGCACTTGTTCTTAAACCGCTCTGTACAAAGCAAACATTTGAACTAACTTTCTTTTAGTTTTGAAGAACCTGGCTAAGTGTTAATTTGACTCTGTCGTTATGTGAAGTCCACACTGAGATGTCCTGCTGCTTGTATGCATTGTGTCCAACCATTTTGACACTTGGTTTTCTTTGCTCTTGTGTGTGCAGCTTTCTGTCAGTCCCGCAGAAGCAGTATTGCAAGCCAGCGGATGATGATCTTCTTCCTCAGAAAATGTGAAATAACGGTGAGCAGTCAGTATATACGCTTTATGCTGCATTCTCTGAATTGCCTTTTTGTGATTTTTGTATAGATACTCTGCTTACAAACAGCTGCTTCAGGGCTTGTTTTTCCACTTTAAAACTTATCAGAAATAATGGCTGGGGTTGAAATATGCAAGAAGACTGTGTGATGCCTTCCATTGCCTAGGCACAACTAAGCTGTTAAGCTTTTGTGATTTTACTCCTCAGCTCCTGAATCTTGTTGTTCCACATGCACAAAAGAATGCTGTTTGCCTGGGCAGCGTGGTTAGCCTACAGGCTAAAAGGCACTGCTTAGTGTCCTGTGCTTGTCCCTGTGGCTGAGATTTGGATTCCTGTTTTTCCTTGACATCTGCTCACCTCCCAAAGAATCTCCTGGGTGCTGTAGTTTAGTTGCCTGTTATAGGCAAAAGGATCGCAGAATCATTTTTATAAATTGACTTAAGCTCCTTTGTAATATATTCCTTTCATTGAGAGTCACTTCCAGGATTTCCTTTTTAGGGAACTGCATTTATTGGGTGTAGGGGCAGACAGCGAGGGATCGGACAAGATAGAAATAAGGAGCCGAAGGCCATGGGCTGAATAGATAGCAGTATGGGAACACAGGGAGTAACCGCACAGAATGAGGGAGTGATGATAGGAACATGACCTTTGGGAAGGTATAACGTGGCGCTTGCAAGGAGAAGAGAAAGTACCGTAAATCACTGTGGGAAAGTACCAATCCGGGCTAGAGCTTATATATAGGGCTTGCTTGCTTGAATAAAGTTGATTCTGATCCAGCACATCGGAGTCCGTGAATCAGACCACCACAACTGGGGGCAAGTTTATGAGTATTTGTTCTTGTACCAGCATTACTTGTGGGTGTAACTGGTTCTCTGTCCCTAGAGCAACTTCTATTATATGTAACAATCATATTTCCTCTGTCTTAGTTTTGCTATGTCAAATTACATTCTCCTAGTGTGCTTTTGAATGATTGGCACTTCATTTTTGGAGCATCTTCATAGCTTGCCTTTGTCACTTTTCGTTTGAATCTCAGTTCCCTTTTTTCAAATAAGACCAGAATTGCTCACGCTATTTTGTATGATATCTCTCAAGTGACAGTATGAACAGTTCTGTGGCTGCTGAGGAACTATTGCTTTTTTCATGATTCTACTGGTGGATTAGTAGTTGATTAGCTGATACGCTCCATTTTGTATCTGGATAAGAATTTGCAGCAACCTCCACATTTACTGAGCCTTGGTTTAGAGCAGAAATTCTTGTGCTGCTGCATTTTTGTACTGAGGAGTTAGTCAGTAGGTGCTGCTGTCAGTGCCGGCCTGGAATTCAGAGCTCTCCTCTGGGCACTCAGTGGGAAATAATGTGGGAATGAGGGTAATTCGTGAAAGGCTCTAGCAACTTTGCTTGCTGTGAGGGAAGAAACTTGACGGCTTTCAGGAGAATGCTCTTTGTGATGAAGGGAAGAAGTTCAGCATATGATCTTTAGAGCCACTTTCTGAATGGATCTGAGTGGGGTAAGGCTGTATTTCAGGACGGAAGAGGATGTTGCAGTAGTTGAGCTCATTATGCCTTGAGGAAGAGATGTAATTATGCAATAGCTCGTGAAGGCAGTACCTCGCCCATGTTCCACAGCCTGTGCAAGACTTGAACAAGGAGAATAAAAATGTATAAAAAGCTTCAAGCCAAAGGAGGTGTGCCTCATAATTATGTGTGCCTCATAATTATCTTCCTGCATGCATCATAATTAATTGAAGCTCTCTCAGGAGCACCCTTCTTGATCTGTCCTGCTGTTTTGGTCACATCTGTGAACATGAAGTTCAGAGGAAATCAGGGGGAATAGATTCACAAATACAGTTACTTTGCAAGGCTCTGGCATACTGTGTGCCAAAGTCAAGGTGCATATAAGTACCGGGTGCTTTTCTAATCACTCAGATGGCAATACTAATTTCCTCTTGGATTATTTCTCTGTAGAAGTACTCTTAAACAAGAAAAATTCCATAAAGAAGTGTTAATGGCGATTGTGGTGAGAAAGGTTGTTTTGGATGCTGTAAGCACTTGGAGCTTGGAGAAAGCTATCTATTGCTTGATAAGAACACTTTGACATTCTTTAGAGCAGTCAGTTTAGGAAAGAAGAGGGGGCCTCAGTTTTGGAAGAGCGATGATTCAATACGTGCAAAGGGCTTATGTTTTACAGAGTGGATACTTAATGCTCAGTGAAACTGGGTGCTCTGTGTGTCTGATTACAGATTTGAACAACTTGTAGCTGAATTTTGATTGTAAACTAGTTAAACATTTCACCTTCCCAGCAAAGACTGAATTTTGCTCTCACAAGGAGAAATGTGTAATGCAGTTTGAAATCAGATGCACGAGGAATACAGATAATGGGCTGGAAACTTCTTAGCTCTCACAGCACATTCTGGAGGAGGCTTCACTTGATTTTTGATGTGATTTAGTGTGACCTAGTCTTGTCTTTGTTACTGCCTTTGAAATGCTTGTGGATGGAAACATGAAGTCTACAGCAGTGATTCCCCATCCTCCTCCTCTGATGATGATGAGGAACATTTTGCGAGGTGTAGGAAGCACAGCCCTAACAGAGCTGTCAGAAGGTGAGTGTGATTAGAGAAGAGGGGAGGGAGGAATCTGCTGAAGAGGCAGAGCAGCTGCCTGACTGTGAAGTGTTCTCCTCCCTGCTCCTATGCAGATTCTAAACAGTGGCAATATTTAATCCATTAGCATAGTATGTAACTTACTGGCACTGGTGGCTCTAAGGGGGCTCTCTGCAATTGGATTTTTAGACTTGACTCTTTAAAAGCAATTGGATTTCTTTGAAGGGGTTAGGCGTAAACTCTAAATATTTTAATGTAAAATTCTACTGCCCCTCTGCTTTACAGTAGGCTATTCAGAAAGAACCCCCCCCAACAGAAAATTTATAAATGGAGGCAGCGATGGGGTTTCTTTGCCTTTCTTAAACCCAGGACATGGGTTCTGTTGGATTTATCTTTAGGTAAACTGAGACATCAATACATTTGTGTGCTTGAAAAGCTTCTGCCATTATTGAGCTTTTACAGTAGCAGTAAAAAGTAATTTCTTAAGAACAGATGAAATCCAGAATATACATAGATTCAAAGTATAGGGGATTGCTTGCCATAGTTAAAGGCTTAGTGTCTTGTGTGATAAGCGGAAAGTATACTCAAAACATGTCCTGGTTTAAAAAGGTGTTTTGGGAGTTTTGTCATCTATGATTTTTTTTACATACCTGAGAACCTGATTACTTTATAAGCTGGAGAGGTTTGTCTGTTGGAAGTCAATTGCAATTGTTTGCTTGAAAGACCAGGCATTTCCCTTTATGGGTGCAATGTCTGTAGATTTACTAGTTAGCTGTATATATTCTCTATCAGCAAAACTCAGTTCACAGCATGAGGAAATAGAACTTTAAATTCTTCTCTTTCAAGAAGGTTAAAAGTACTGCAAATAAGCAAAGAAAAACCTTCAAATGTTTTGCTGCTTGATTCATTGGTATTCTCTTCTAAACAATGGTAGCTTAGCCTTTCTACTTGATATTTAAGTATTATCTGGAAATACAGAATACCTTTTTCTTCCTCCCAGCTTTAGACTTTCTCCTCAGCTACTGCCGACCATGGCAACCGCCAGGGCTTTGTGTGTCTGTGTCTGTCTGGGGCTGGGTAGCCCAAACTGGACCCTATTCCCACACACGGTCTCTCCCAGGCCGAGCCAAGGGGAGCAATGCCTTCCCTCGCCCTGCTGGCTGCCCTCTGCTAACACAGCTGGGGTGCGGGGCCGGCCGTGCTGCCGGGTCACGCTGCTGCCTCCAGCTCCGCTTGTCCCCAGGATCTCCTACCTACCTTGGGTACCCACCACCGCTGTGACCGTCCCCGAGTGCCCTGCCCCTTTGTGCTGGGAGCTTCCTCCAAAAGGGTCCTACCCCCACCCACTGCTGGGAGCTGCCTCTCACGGTGCCCTGCAGCCACAGGCTGTTTCTAGCCAGGCCGCTTTCCGGCCCAGGCACCACCACAGCAACAGCCACAGCAGTCTCAACTCATCTGCTGTGCCGTTCTGCGCAGCAGCACTTCCCTGGCCTCTGTGCAGGGCCAAACTGAGACTTAGGCATGGCCATCCTGGCTCTGCATGGCCTCGCTGGCCATCCCAGGGCCTGACACACGGCTCTGCTGCAACCCCAGCTGCCCTTCCGCCCCCAGCGGCTGCCCCCTGAGACTCCCCAGGCCTGCCCCACCCCCGGGCACACCTTGGCATCCCAGGGCTCTCCCAACAGCACTGTCAGCCACCCAGGCCAGCCGCGAGGGCCTCTGCTGAGGTGTCCTGCAAGACCTGGCCCGCCCATGGTGAGCCTGGCCAACAGGTCTGTGGGGACCTCCCTGGGGACTGTGAGTGCCTGGAGATCCAAGCAGCCAAGGAGAGCAGCTGCCTGGGCAAGGCACAGAGGAGCCCCGAGCTGGGCAGAAGAAGAGTCTTCCTACTCCCCAGAAACCCACTCCCAGCTGGGCTCAGAAACTGGGCCCGCAGGGCTGGAGGCAAAGATGGGGATCGCCACGGGCACAGCAAGGCACTGTGATGGGGGGGCGGCAGGGGAGGTGGTGTCTCCACGGGGGACTGCCAGGAGATGGTCATGGGGGTCCCCATGGCGACCGCCAGGGCTTTGTGATGGGGTGGCATCGTGCCCTCAAGGCCATTGTGAGGGGGCGGTCCCCGTGGTGACCATGTCCCTGCTGCGGCCAGAGCCCCCGGGGTCCCCACTCTGAGGAGAGCAGCTCGATCAGCTGCCAGAGTGTCAGGTCCCCAGGAGAGCATCCTGGAGATGGACAAGGAGCGGCAGGCAAGCGCCTGCTCCCAGCCCGCGGACGGCCTTCCAGGAGCGCAGGAGTGCAGGAGCGAGGTGAGTGATGGGGCTGGAGGCAGGGGCAGGCAGCAGGGATGGGACCTGCATGGAGAGAGCGAGGGTGTGGGGTGGGCGAGCTGGGGGTGGGACAGCCAGCTCTGAGGTACTCCAGTAGCAAAGGGTATTATTAATTCCTGGCCCCCAGGGCAGACTGGGGCACACGGATGCTCCAAGGCCACACGGCCGCAGTAACCTCCACCCAGGGCAGAGAGCAGCTCTGGGCTGAGCTCAGCCTGGCTGTGGCCAGCCTTGTTCTTGCCTTACAAACAGACCCGGAGTTTTCCACCCTTCAGTGGCCTCATGTGCAAGCACAACTGCCTGCATCCTGCCCCTCTTTCTCCCCGCACCTGGGCCACAGGGAGATGCTCACAGCAATGCAACCACCCCCATCACGTGTCTCCTTCTCCCCACAGGTGGGCCAGCAGGAGCTGCACGCAGCAATGCAGCACAGCCGGACCCCGGCTCCGTCCCACCAAAGGGACAGGCTGCCTTCGCTGCCCGGCCCACAGAGCTCACGAGCCTCGGAACACGGCATCACAAAGGTACAGAGCTGAGCAGAGAAGGTGGCAAAGCCTCTGCCTGACTCCCTGCAGCTGCTGAGAAGCAGGCGGGAAGTGCTGGCCGAGACCAGGCGGTCTCCGCCCCCCGGCAGGCTGACTGGCTGCTCTGCATGGCAGCCTGCAAGCACATGCCTTGGGGCGTCCCAGGGAGCTGCCTTTGCCCATCTCTTGCCCCATGGTGAGGACCCTTCTCCCCACCCAGCCTTTGGGAGCAGGGCAGCAGCCGCCTGTGTGGGAGAGCGCTGCCGTCATCGAGGGCATCAGGGGCCGCAGGAAGTTTCTGTGATGGAAGGATGCAGGGCAGCGGGGGGAACGATGGCAGTAACTTGGCCTTTCTTGTGGGTTTGAGTTGCAGATGGTGGAGGACACTAGCAGGGATGTCACAGTGCAAGCTCTGCATGCCTCCACCGGCCTTCTCAAGAAGGCTCCTTTGAGGCACGGGGAGACACTGCCTGGCAGGACTTATGCGGGAGCAGAGACACCACATCTGCCCGGCTTAGCACCGCTCCCAGCCAAGGCAGCTAGGCAGGCACAGGGAGGCCCGGAGGCCTCTGCAGGTAAAAGAGCAGGAGCTACAAGTCAAACCAAGCTGCCTGCTCTGGAAACATCCGGCAGATCTTCTCCCCAAGGCTGGGCCAATGCCATGGATGCGGAAGCTGTGAGCAGGAGAGTCCTGGAGAGAATGACCAAGGCATTAGAGAGGCTGGCTACAAATTCCAGTGAAGCTGCTGCCAAGGAACACTTCCCGCTTGTTAGTGGGGCTGGGATGGCTCTGGACTCAGGGAAGAGCCTGGAAGAGGAGGAACTAAAGCCATCCCAGCTTTCCTTGCCTCCCCTTCAAAAACCCAAGCGGGAAATTTGTGCTCTTCCCCAGGCAATTCAAGAGCACGTCCGCTCCTGGCCTGAGTCCCGGCCTGGGTCTTCCCCATTAGTGCTGGGAAAAGCAAGGATGTTGCAGGACGACGGCAGCAGAACACCTCTTGCCCTGAAAAGCCAACAGCTCTCAGGAAGCTCCTCCTTTGGCGCAGGAGCACAGACCGTTCCTGAAAGGGAGTTGCGAGGCACACCAGCGTGCAAGGAGCAGCACGAGGCCTGGCCAAGCTGCCTGACAGTGCCAAGGCTGCCACAGTCCCCGTCAGCGGTGGGTTTTGCCAGCACTGGCCAAGAAATGCACCAGGAGCTAGTCAGCAAGCTGCCCCCGGCTCCCAGAGATGCCTGTGCCCAGGAGGTCAAGGCACAATGCTTGGACGCAGTGGTGCAGAGGCAGGACTTGGTGCTAAGCAAGTCCTCAGCATCCCAAGGGGCAGACCTGCAGCCTCCCCACCTGCAAGTGCCCCCAGCTGAGATGCCCCCGGAAGAAACAGCCTCTTCTCCCCTGCAGTGTGCGATGGCAGCCAAAGCTGTTTCAGACACGGCTGGACTCACCAGCCCGCCCTTCGCAGAGGTACCACCCGGCTCTGCAGAAGACGTCGCTGCCAGGTGCCACAGTGAAATGGCCCCACCTGAGTCCCCATCGCCTTCCCTGCCGGAGCCTGCTGGCCTTGTTGAGAGCATCATTGCAGAAGCTGGCAGGCAATTGAGGGCTGAGAGCCAGGGGCCTGCCCCACATGGCCCCGCACCGCCTGCCGTGGCTCTGGAGGACGCGGGCCTGGGCCTCGAGGCACACACCATCGATGCAGCAACACTGGCAAGGCCAGACCAGCACCAGAGCACAGAGCGTGGCAAAAGCACAGCCCCCGCAGCTCAGCAAAGGCCTGATCCCCACGCTCGTGGGGGCAAAAGGCAGGTCAGCAGGGCTGGTGCACCAGCTTCCCCGGGCAAGGGTGCGGGGACGGGGACACCACAACCAGCGCCGGCAGGGCAGCGCCCAAAACAGCAGCCTTTGGGCATCATCTGCCACGTTGGAGGAGAGCCGCTGCGCATTCACCCGGACAACACCTCGCAGTACCTGGCAGTGCTGTCGATCAAAACAGAGACGCTGGAGGAGCTCGACAGCAGCTGCCTGGCCCGCACTGGGCAGAGCTTGGCCCAGCTGCGGGAAGCCTGTTTGCAGAGGAGGGAGCAGAGCCTGAAGGAGAGCAAGGGCGAGCAAGAGCAGGGCGAGGGGAAACGTTTCTCCCTGACAGCCTCAGGATCCCTCAACGTCAAACCCAAGGAGGTGAGTGCAAGGGCTGGGCCAGGGCAGGTGTCAACCCTCCCCGTGCTGGGGCCAGCTGCTGCGCCGTGCCACGACAGCCTGCTTGTGCCAGTGCTGGCGGGGCCCCGCGAGGCCTTTCCTGGTGGGAAAAGGAGCTGCCTTCACAAATCTCCCCCTCTCCTTTCAGCTCCTCGCCAGAAACTCCTTCTACAACTTGTGGAAACCGGAGGTGACGCGAGTGGAGCTCCTCAAGGACGCAAGGTGCAAGTGGGAGGTGCTGGAGCGGCTGTATGCCCATGCCCCCAGGAGGGAGCGGGAGGTGGGAAGAGGCAAGAGAGTCCCGGGAGCGCTGCAGGAGGAGCAAGCGGACTGGCCCAGTGAGGAAGAGCACACTGATGAAGAGCTTCTGCAAGAGGAGCAGCTGGAGGGAAAGCCCTCCCTGTGCATGACCTGGGTCAGACCTAGCCTCAGGAGCCTCTTCACAGACACAGAGACGTGCCCCCAGAAGGTGCCCTGCTCTCCCAACGGCAAGGCCAGAGACGCTACCGGGGAGGCAACGGGCGACCTGCAGAGCACGCCTCTCGCCCCAGCAGTGCCCAGAGGAGCCGAGGCAGCAGCACCTGCTTTGGCCGATGGCTTTCAGGACGCGGGGGACAGAGTGTCTCTCGCCCCATCAGCATTTCTGAGCGCAGGAACAAAGCCGGAGGAGGCCTCCCCCGCAGCCAGCATCCCTCCGGATGCGGGGGAAAATGCACCTCTGACACCATCAGTTCCTGCAGAAGCTGTGCCACAGGCCTCTCCCTTGGCCGCAGGCCCTTGGGCTGAGAGCAACAGCCTGCCTCTCCAACAGCCATTGCCCAAGGAAACACCACCAGTGACCTCTGCCTTGGCTGGAGGCCCTCCTCACCAGGTGAGCAACGAGCACGCCATTGGCACCCATGATGAGAGGGAGCTGCTGTGTGACCTGTGTCTGGGGTGTGCAGGGTGGGGGCAGAGAGCTGCCCCATCGCGTGGCACCCCCCCGGCCATGGTGCCAAGCGGTCACCCCCAGCCATTTACCCTCTGCAATGTCTCCCATGGGGGAGATGCCTGCTCCTCTCTGTTTCAAAGTGCCAAAGGCACAGGGCTGACGTGCCCTCCACCCCTTGTGCTGCATTCAGCCCTGGGGCATGGATGCTGAGCGAGGAGGGGAGGGGCAGCCCCAGCAGCAGCCCCCTCCCACACCCGGTGAGCGACCCCCACTTCTGCCACGCACCCAGCCGCCTCCATTCGCCCCTGCCCATCGCGGCCCCCAGCCAGCCCAGCCCTGCTGCTACGGCCTTGTGCCATTGCTGTGCCAGCCGCAGCTCCCTCCCCTTGGGACTCGCAGCTGGTGGCAGCATCCCCCGACCCCAAGCCCTTTCCCCCGTCCATCCCGGGGCACCAGTATCCTGAGCATCGCCAGCTGATGGCACGCGGGTGTGTGTTCTTGCTCCGCCCATGCAGGTTGCCTCTGAGCCCAAAGGCGAGCAGAAGTCATCCTCTTCCTTCAGGCACACACCAGAGGCTGACGCAGGTACGTACCCAAGTCAAGAGCCCTTCTGGGGACGGGGGGGCCTGTGCCGGCACAGCAAGGGGCACCGAGGCCGGCAGCAGGAAGCCCTCGGGAGCTGGCCGTGCTGAGGCCACGACCCCGCGGGAAAGCCCTTGGTGGCAGGGGACAGGCAGGTGCCGGTCCTGCGCCCTCGCTGCCCCTCACACGCGGCTCTCCTTCCCGCCACAGGCAACGCCACCCTCCCGCATGCTGCAGCGCCCAGGCGATGGCCCTCACGGCTCAGCACAGCACTTCGGGCTCTGCGCAGAGCTTTCTGCTGCCGCTGTGTCACGGGGCAGCGAGAGGAACGGCGTGCGGGTGCAAGTGCCGGGCAGGTCCCCTGAGATCGGGGCTGGCGCAGAGCAGAGAGCAAGAGCGACAGAGACGCTGTCCTGGGTGCTACAGAAATGCTGCCACAGCTCTCACAAGCCCTAGCCGGTGACAGCCATTGCCTGCTTCGAATAAAAAACCCTGGGAAGCTTTTTCTGCCCATGTTACTTGGTGTTGGGCGCATCTCCAGAGGAAGACTAGTGCAGGCAAGGCCAGTGAAGCCAGTCAGGTCTGGAGGGAAACCCATTCAACCAGTCAAAGAGTCCCAGAGCAGCTGGGGTGGGAAGGGGCTTCTGGAGGTCTCTGCTCCAAGCTCCTGCTGCAAGGGGTGGCAGCCAGAGGGGGTTTCCCAGGGCCTGGCAGAGCTCGGACTCTCTCTGTTGGAGCACCCTTAGGCTTCAAAGGCTTTTGGCACTCTCATGGGAATTTTCCCTGCTGCCCCTTGTGTCCTTGCCCCTCGTCCTGGCCCCAGGCACCTCATGGATGCTCCAGCTCCATCCTCTGGCTCCATCCTCTCCCCACCCTGCCCTTAGCAGCTGCAGGCAGCAGCCAGATCCCCCTGCACCTTCCCTTCTCCCAGCTGAACACACCCAGTGCCCTTGGCCTCGCCTCATACGTCCCATGCTCCAGCTCCCCACCGGCTCGGGGGCCTCCGCTGGGCTCGCGCCAGTGTGTCTGTGTCTGTCTGGGGCTGGGTAGCCCAAACTGGACCCTATTCCCACACACGGTCTCTCCCAGGCCGAGCCAAGGGGAGCAATGCCTTCCCTCGCCCTGCTGGCTGCCCTCTGCTAACACAGCTGGGGTGCGGGGCCGGCCGTGCTGCCGGGTCACGCTGCTGCCTCCAGCTCCGCTTGTCCCCAGGATCTCCTACCTACCTTGGTACCCACCACCGCTGTGACCGTCCCCGAGTGCCCTGCCCCTTTGTGCTGGGAGCTTCCTCCAAAAGGGTCCTACCCCCACCCACTGCTGGGAGCTGCCTCTCACGGTGCCCTGCAGCCACAGGCTGTTTCTAGCCAGGCCGCTTTCCGGCCCAGGCACCACCACAGCAACAGCCACAGCAGTCTCAACTCATCTGCTGTGCCGTTCTGCGCAGCAGCACTTCCCTGACCTCTGTGCAGGGCCAAACTGAGACTGAGGCATGGCCATCCTGGCTCTGCATGGCCTCGCTGGCCATCCCAGGGCCTGACACAAGGCTCTGCTGCAACCCCAGCTGCTCTTCCGCCCCCATAGCACAGCAAAACACCCATTATGTACCAGTTGCCACCCCAAAAGAACACTACCTTCTGCCCATGTATTACCTACACCCAGCCTATGACACTTAGGAAGTGGAGAACAGCCCGGAATTCTTGGCACCATTTTCTAATGGGAGCATTGCATGGGAGCAGCGATCACGGAGCTGAGGACAGCAGGGCCTCCTGTGCCATCAGGGTGAGAGGCCTTCCCACAACTCGGCAGTCAGCAAACGCTCTGCACAGCCAGGACAACAACCCTTCTCCTAGTTCATGGTTTGACCTGCTGCAGCTCCGGCAGGAAGCAGCCCCATCGCCAGCACCACTGCCCCGCCCCAGCGGGAGGGCACCCACCCGCATCTGAACACATCCACAGCCCCCACCAGACCCACCCCCACCCGCTCTCTCTCTCCCGCTCGCTTCTCTCCCCCAAGTCAGGCCCCACCCCTTCCTCCCCTCCCCGAGGACCCTGCATGCTGGACTCTGATTGGTTGATTGAGCTGTCAGTCCCACCCAGACCCGCCCACCTCCTCTTGCCGGCCAACAGCAGGGCCGCACCGGGGGTGTTGCCATGGCAATGCTGTGGCCACGTGACCCGGGCGGGACGGCGCCATCTTAGTGGCGGCTGCGGGGTGAGAGGCCCCTCGAGCGCTGACGAGCTGCTGCTGCAGGCTGAGGCGCATCGAAATGCGGTTCGTGCGTGGGGCGAGTCCGGACACGGGGGCAGAGGGACCGCAGCCCGCCCCGAGGAGTCCTGACGTTCCTGCGGTTCTGCCTGCAGCCTCCTTCCCGACGCGGCCCTCGGGCAGCCCAGGCTGGCGCTGTCTCCTGGGGGAGCTGCAGCGTGGGGCCGCCGCGGGGTGGCCTGTCCGACGTGTGCCGCCATGGAGCAACGCCCGCGGTTTGCACCCCAGTTAGGAACAGAGAGCCGCTGGGTCTGGGGGAGGCTGTCAGCTGCAAAGGGCTTCCTGCTGTCCTGCAGAGCAGTTCAAGTGCTGTTAACGTCTGCCATAATTCCTTTCTCATGTCTGACTATGACCTTTAGAATTTCTCTTTTTCTCCTACAAAAGTGGATTTTTCACTGTATTCGGGGGAGGGAAAATGAACCTCAGTGCAGTGTGATTGCAGAGTCTCAAGCACTTGTTCTTAAACCGCTCTGTACAAAGCAAACATTTGAACTAACTTTCTTTTAGTTTTGAAGAACCTGGCTAAGTGTTAATTTGAGTCTGTCGTTATGTGCACTCCACACTGAGATGTCCTGCTGCTTGTATGCATTGTGTCCAACCATTTTGACACTTGGTTTTCTTTGCTCTTGTGTGTGCAGCTTTCTGTCAGTCCCGCAGAAGCAGTATTGCAAGCCAGCGGATGATGATCTTCTTCCTCAGAAAATGTGAAATAACGGTGAGCAGTCAGTATATACGCTTTATGCTGCATTCTCTGAATTGCCTTTTTGTGATTTTTGTATAGATACTCTGCTTACAAACAGCTGCTTCAGGGCTTGTTTTTCCACTTTAAAACTTATCAGAAATAATGGCTGGGGTTGAAATATGCAAGAAGACTGTGTGATGCCTTCCATTGCCTAGGCACAACTAAGCTGTTAAGCTTTTGTGATTTTACTCCTCAGCTCCTGAATCTTGTTGTTCCACATGCACAAAAGAATGCTGTTTGCCTGGGCAGCGTGGTTAGCCTACAGGCTAAAAGGCACTGCTTAGTGTCCTGTGCTTGTCCCTGTGGCTGAGATTTGGATTCCTGTTTTTCCTTGACATCTGCTCACCTCCCAAAGAATCTCCTGGGTGCTGTAGTTTAGTTGCCTGTTATAGGCAAAAGGATCGCAGAATCATTTTTATAAATTGACTTAAGCTCCTTTGTAATATATTCCTTTCATTGAGAGTCACTTCCAGGATTTCCTTTTTAGGGAACTGCATTTATTGGGTGTAGGGGCAGACAGCGAGGGATCGGACAAGATAGAAATAAGGAGCCGAAGGCCATGGGCTGAATAGATAGCAGTATGGGAACACAGGGAGTAACCGCACAGAATGAGGGAGTGATGATAGGAACATGACCTTTGGGAAGGTATAACGTGGCGCTTGCAAGGAGAAGAGAAAGTACCGTAAATCACTGTGGGAAAGTACCAATCCGGGCTAGAGCTTATATATAGGGCTTGCTTGCTTGAATAAAGTTGATTCTGATCCAGCACATCGGAGTCCGTGAATCAGACCACCACAACTGGGGGCAAGTTTATGAGTATTTGTTCTTGTACCAGCATTACTTGTGGGTGTAACTGGTTCTCTGTCCCTAGAGCAACTTCTATTATATGTAACAATCATATTTCCTCTGTCTTAGTTTTGCTATGTCAAATTACATTCTCCTAGTGTGCTTTTGAATGATTGGCACTTCATTTTTGGAGCATCTTCATAGCTTGCCTTTGTCACTTTTCATTTGAATCTCAGTTCCCTTTTTTCAAATAAGACCAGAATTGCTCACGCTATTTTGTATGATATCTCTCAAGTGACAGTATGAACAGTTCTGTGGCTGCTGAGGAACTATTGCTTTTTTCATGATTCTACTGGTGGATTAGTAGTTGATTAGCTGATACGCTCCATTTTGTATCTGGATAAGAATTTGCAGCAACCTCCACATTTACTGAGCCTTGGTTTAGAGCAGAAATTCTTGTGCTGCTGCATTTTTGTACTGAGGAGTTAGTCAGTAGGTGCTGCTGTCAGTGCCGGCCTGGAATTCAGAGCTCTCCTCTGGGCACTCAGTGGGAAATAATGTGGGAATGAGGGTAATTCGTGAAAGGCTCTAGCAACTTTGTTTGCTGTGAGGGAAGAAACTTGACGGCTTTCAGGAGAATGCTCTTTGTGATGAAGGGAAGAAGTTCAGCATATGATCTTTAGAGCCACTTTCTGAATGGATCTGAGTGGGGTAAGGCTGTATTTCAGGACGGAAGAGGATGTTGCAGTAGTTGAGCTCATTATGCCTTGAGGAAGAGATGTAATTATGCAATAGCTCGTGAAGGCAGTACCTCGCCCATGTTCCACAGCCTGTGCAAGACTTGAACAAGGAGAATAAAAATGTATAAAAAGCTTCAAGCCAAAGGAGGTGTGCCTCATAATTATGTGTGCCTCATAATTATCTTCCTGCATGCATCATAATTAATTGAAGCTCTCTCAGGAGCACCCTTCTTGATCTGTCCTGCTGTTTTGGTCACATCTGTGAACATGAAGTTCAGAGGAAATCAGGGGGAATAGATTCACAAATACAGTTACTTTGCAAGGCTCTGGCATACTGTGTGCCAAAGTCAAGGTGCATATAAGTACCGGGTGCTTTTCTAATCACTCAGATGGCAATACTAATTTCCTCTTGGATTATTTCTCTGTAGAAGTACTCTTAAACAAGAAAAATTCCATAAAGAAGTGTTAATGGCGATTGTGGTGAGAAAGGTTGTTTTGGATGCTGTAAGCACTTGGAGCTTGGAGAAAGCTATCTATTGCTTGATAAGAACACATTCTTTAGAGCAGTCAGTTTAGGAAAGAAGAGGGGGCCTCAGTTTTGGAAGAGCGATGATTCAATACGTGCAAAGGGCTTATGTTTTACAGAGTGGATACTTAATGCTCAGTGAAACTGGGTGCTCTGTGTGTCTGATTACAGATTTGAACAACTTGTAGCTGAATTTTGATTGTAAACTAGTTAAACATTTCACCTTCCCAGCAAAGACTGAATTTTGCTCTCACAAGGAGAAATGTGTAATGCAGTTTGAAATCAGATGCACGAGGAATACAGATAATGGGCTGGAAACTTCTTAGCTCTCACAGCACATTCTGGAGGAGGCTTCACTTGATTTTTGATGTGATTTAGTGTGACCTAGTCTTGTCTTTGTTACTGCCTTTGAAATGCTTGTGGATGGAAACATGAAGTCTACAGCAGTGATTCCCCATCCTCCTCCTCTGATGATGATGAGGAACATTTTGCGAGGTGTAGGAAGCACAGCCCTAACAGAGCTGTCAGAAGGTGAGTGTGATTAGAGAAGAGGGGAGGGAGGAATCTGCTGAAGAGGCAGAGCAGCTGCCTGACTGTGAAGTGTTCTCCTCCCTGCTCCTATGCAGATTCTAAACAGTGGCAATATTTAATCCATTAGCATAGTATGTAACTTACTGGCACTGGTGGCTCTAAGGGGGCTCTCTGCAATTGGATTTTTAGACTTGACTCTTTAAAAGCAATTGGATTTCTTTGAAGGGGTTAGGCGTAAACTCTAAATATTTTAATGTAAAATTCTACTGCCCCTCTGCTTTACAGTAGGCTATTCAGAAAGAACCCCCCCCAACAGAAAATTTATAAATGGAGGCAGCGATGGGGTTTCTTTGCCTTTCTTAAACCCAGGACATGGGTTCTGTTGGATTTATCTTTAGGTAAACTGAGACATCAATACATTTGTGTGCTTGAAAAGCTTCTGCCATTATTGAGCTTTTACAGTAGCAGTAAAAAGTAATTTCTTAAGAACAGATGAAATCCAGAATATACATAGATTCAAAGTATAGGGGATTGCTTGCCATAGTTAAAGGCTTAGTGTCTTGTGTGATAAGCGGAAAGTATACTCAAAACATGTCCTGGTTTAAAAAGGTGTTTTGGGAGTTTTGTCATCTATGATTTTTTTTACATACCTGAGAACCTGATTACTTTATAAGCTGGAGAGGTTTGTCTGTTGGAAGTCAATTGCAATTGTTTGCTTGAAAGACCAGGCATTTCCCTTTATGGGTGCAATGTCTGTAGATTTACTAGTTAGCTGTATATATTCTCTATCAGCAAAACTCAGTTCACAGCATGAGGAAATAGAACTTTAAATTCTTCTCTTTCAAGAAGGTTAAAAGTACTGCAAATAAGCAAAGAAAAACCTTCAAATGTTTTGCTGCTTGATTCATTGGTATTCTCTTCTAAACAATGGTAGCTTAGCCTTTCTACTTGATATTTAAGTATTATCTGGAAATACAGAATACCTTTTTCTTCCTCCCAGCTTTAGACTTTCTCCTCAGCTACTGCCGACCATGGCAACCGCCAGGGCTTTGTGTGTCTGTGTCTGTCTGGGGCTGGGTAGCCCAAACTGGACCCTATTCCCACACACGGTCTCTCCCAGGCCGAGCCAAGGGGAGCAATGCCTTCCCTCGCCCTGCTGGCTGCCCTCTGCTAACACAGCTGGGGTGCGGGGCCGGCCGTGCTGCCGGGTCACGCTGCTGCCTCCAGCTCCGCTTGTCCCCAGGATCTCCTACCTACCTTGGGTACCCACCACCGCTGTGACCGTCCCCGAGTGCCCTGCCCCTTTGTGCTGGGAGCTTCCTCCAAAAGGGTCCTACCCCCACCCACTGCTGGGAGCTGCCTCTCACGGTGCCCTGCAGCCACAGGCTGTTTCTAGCTAGGCCGCTTTCCGGCCCAGGCACCACCACAGCAACAGCCACAGCAGTCTCAACTCATCTGCTGTGCCGTTCTGCGCAGCAGCACTTCCCTGGCCTCTGTGCAGGGCCAAACTGAGACTGAGGCATGGCCATCCTGGCTCTGCACGGCCTCGCTGGCCATCCCAGGGCCTGACACACGGCTCTGCTGCAACCCCAGCTGCCCTTCCGCCCCCAGCGGCTGCCCCCTGAGACTCCCCAGGCCTGCCCCACCCCCGGGCACACCTTGGCATCCCAGGGCTCTCCCAACAGCACTGTCAGCCACCCAGGCCAGCCGCGAGGGCCTCTGCTGAGGTGTCCTGCAAGACCTGGCCCGCCCATGGTGAGCCTGGCCAGCAGGTCTGTGGGGACCTCCCTGGGGACTGTGAGTGCCTGGAGATCCAAGCAGCCAAGGAGAGCAGCTGCCTGGGCAAGGCACAGAGGAGCCCCGAGCTGGGCAGAAGAAGAGTCTTCCTACTCCCCAGAAACCCACTCCCAGCTGGGCTCAGAAACTGGGCCCGCAGGGCTGGAGGCAAAGATGGGGATCGCCACGGGCACAGCAAGGCACTGTGATGGGGGGGCGGCAGGGGAGGTGGTGTCTCCACGGGGGACTGCCAGGAGATGGTCATGGGGGTCCCCATGGCGACCGCCAGGGCTTTGTGATGGGGTGGCATCGTGCCCTCAAGGCCATTGTGAGGGGGCGGTCCCCGTGGTGACCATGTCCCTGCTGCGGCCAGAGCCCCCGGGGTCCCCACTCTGAGGAGAGCAGCTCGATCAGCTGCCAGAGTGTCAGGTCCCCAGGAGAGCATCCTGGAGATGGACAAGGAGCGGCAGGCAAGCGCCTGCTCCCAGCCCGCGGACGGCCTTCCAGGAGCGCAGGAGTGCAGGAGCGAGGTGAGTGATGGGGCTGGAGGCAGGGGCAGGCAGCAGGGATGGGACCTGCATGGAGAGAGCGAGGGTGTGGGGTGGGCGAGCTGGGGGTGGGACAGCCAGCTCTGAGGTACTCCAGTAGCAAAGGGTATTATTAATTCCTGGCCCCCAGGGCAGACTGGGGCACACGGATGCTCCAAGGCCACACGGCCGCAGTAACCTCCACCCAGGGCAGAGAGCAGCTCTGGGCTGAGCTCAGCCTGGCTGTGGCCAGCCTTGTTCTTGCCTTACAAACAGACCCGGAGTTTTCCACCCTTCAGTGGCCTCATGTGCAAGCACAACTGCCTGCATCCTGCCCCTCTTTCTCCCCGCACCTGGGCCACAGGGAGATGCTCACAGCAATGCAACCACCCCCATCACGTGTCTCCTTCTCCCCACAGGTGGGCCAGCAGGAGCTGCACGCAGCAATGCAGCACAGCCGGACCCCGGCTCCGTCCCACCAAAGGGACAGGCTGCCTTCGCTGCCCGGCCCACAGAGCTCACGAGCCTCGGAACACGGCATCACAAAGGTACAGAGCTGAGCAGAGAAGGTGGCAAAGCCTCTGCCTGACTCCCTGCAGCTGCTGAGAAGCAGGCGGGAAGTGCTGGCCGAGACCAGGCGGTCTCCGCCCCCCGGCAGGCTGACTGGCTGCTCTGCATGGCAGCCTGCAAGCACATGCCTTGGGGCGTCCCAGGGAGCTGCCTTTGCCCATCTCTTGCCCCATGGTGAGGACCCTTCTCCCCACCCAGCCTTTGGGAGCAGGGCAGCAGCCGCCTGTGTGGGAGAGCGCTGCCGTCATCGAGGGCATCAGGGGCCGCAGGAAGTTTCTGTGATGGAAGGATGCAGGGCAGCGGGGGGAACGATGGCAGTAACTTGGCCTTTCTTGTGGGTTTGAGTTGCAGATGGTGGAGGACACTAGCAGGGATGTCACAGTGCAAGCTCTGCATGCCTCCACCGGCCTTCTCAAGAAGGCTCCTTTGAGGCACGGGGAGACACTGCCTGGCAGGACTTATGCGGGAGCAGAGACACCACATCTGCCCGGCTTAGCACCGCTCCCAGCCAAGGCAGCTAGGCAGGCACAGGGAGGCCCGGAGGCCTCTGCAGGTAAAAGAGCAGGAGCTACAAGTCAAACCAAGCTGCCTGCTCTGGAAACATCCGGCAGATCTCCCCAAGGCTGGGCCAATGCCATGGATGCGGAAGCTGTGAGCAGGAGAGTCCTGGAGAGAATGACCAAGGCATTAGAGAGGCTGGCTACAAATTCCAGTGAAGCTGCTGCCAAGGAACACTTCCCGCTTGTTAGTGGGGCTGGGATGGCTCTGGACTCAGGGAAGAGCCTGGAAGAGGAGGAACTAAAGCCATCCCAGCTTTCCTTGCCTCCCCTTCAAAAACCCAAGCGGGAAATTTGTGCTCTTCCCCAGGCAATTCAAGAGCACGTCCGCTCCTGGCCTGAGTCCCGGCCTGGGTCTTCCCCATTAGTGCTGGGAAAAGCAAGGATGTTGCAGGACGACGGCAGCAGAACACCTCTTGCCCTGAAAAGCCAACAGCTCTCAGGAAGCTCCTCCTTTGGCGCAGGAGCACAGACCGTTCCTGAAAGGGAGTTGCGAGGCACACCAGCGTGCAAGGAGCAGCACGAGGCCTGGCCAAGCTGCCTGACAGTGCCAAGGCTGCCACAGTCCCCGTCAGCGGTGGGTTTTGCCAGCACTGGCCAAGAAATGCACCAGGAGCTAGTCAGCAAGCTGCCCCCGGCTCCCAGAGATGCCTGTGCCCAGGAGGTCAAGGCACAATGCTTGGACGCAGTGGTGCAGAGGCAGGACTTGGTGCTAAGCAAGTCCTCAGCATCCCAAGGGGCAGACCTGCAGCCTCCCCACCTGCAAGTGCCCCCAGCTGAGATGCCCCCGGAAGAAACAGCCTCTTCTCCCCTGCAGTGTGCGATGGCAGCCAAAGCTGTTTCAGACACGGCTGGACTCACCAGCCCGCCCTTCGCAGAGGTACCACCCGGCTCTGCAGAAGACGTCGCTGCCAGGTGCCACAGTGAAATGGCCCCACCTGAGTCCCCATCGCCTTCCCTGCCGGAGCCTGCTGGCCTTGTTGAGAGCATCATTGCAGAAGCTGGCAGGCAATTGAGGGCTGAGAGCCAGGGGCCTGCCCCACATGGCCCCGCACCGCCTGCCGTGGCTCTGGAGGACGCGGGCCTGGGCCTCGAGGCACACACCATCGATGCAGCAACACTGGCAAGGCCAGACCAGCACCAGAGCACAGAGCGTGGCAAAAGCACAGCCCCCGCAGCTCAGCAAAGGCCTGATCCCCACGCTCATGGGGGCAAAAGGCAGGTCAGCAGGGCTGGTGCACCAGCTTCCCCAGGCAAGGGTGCGGGGACGGGGACACCACAACCAGCGCCGGCAGGGCAGCGCCCAAAACAGCAGCCTTTGGGCATCATCTGCCACGTTGGAGGAGAGCCGCTGCGCATTCACCCGGACAACACCTCGCAGTACCTGGCAGTGCTGTCGATCAAAACAGAGACGCTGGAGGAGCTCGACAGCAGCTGCCTGGCCCGCACTGGGCAGAGCTTGGCCCAGCTGCGGGAAGCCTGTTTGCAGAGGAGGGAGCAGAGCCTGAAGGAGAGCAAGGGCGAGCAAGAGCAGGGCGAGGGGAAACGTTTCTCCCTGACAGCCTCAGGATCCCTCAACGTCAAACCCAAGGAGGTGAGTGCAAGGGCTGGGCCGGGGCAGGTGTCAACCCTCCCCGTGCTGGGGCCAGCTGCTGCGCCGTGCCACGACAGCCTGCTTGTGCCAGTGCTGGCGGGGCCCCGCGAGGCCTTTCCTGGTGGGAAAAGGAGCTGCCTTCACAAATCTCCCCCTCTCCTTTCAGCTCCTCGCCAGAAACTCCTTCTACAACTTGTGGAAACCGGAGGTGACGCGAGTGGAGCTCCTCAAGGACGCAAGGTGCAAGTGGGAGGTGCTGGAGCGGCTGTATGCCCATGCCCCCAGGAGGGAGCGGGAGGTGGGAAGAGGCAAGAGAGTCCCGGGAGCGCTGCAGGAGGAGCAAGCGGACTGGCCCAGTGAGGAAGAGCACACTGATGAAGAGCTTCTGCAAGAGGAGCAGCTGGAGGGAAAGCCCTCCCTGTGCATGACCTGGGTCAGACCTAGCCTCAGGAGCCTCTTCACAGACACAGAGACGTGCCCCCAGAAGGTGCCCTGCTCTCCCAACGGCAAGGCCAGAGACGCTACCGGGGAGGCAACGGGCGACCTGCAGAGCACGCCTCTCGCCCCAGCAGTGCCCAGAGGAGCCGAGGCAGCAGCACCTGCTTTGGCCGATGGCTTTCAGGACGCGGGGGACAGAGTGTCTCTCGCCCCATCAGCATTTCTGAGCGCAGGAACAAAGCCAGAGGAGGCCTCCCCCGCAGCCAGCATCCCTCCGGATGCGGGGGAAAATGCACCTCTGACACCATCAGTTCCTGCAGAAGCTGTGCCACAGGCCTCTCCCTTGGCCGCAGGCCCTTGGGCTGAGAGCAACAGCCTGCCTCTCCAACAGCCATTGCCCAAGGAAACACCACCAGTGACCTCTGCCTTGGCTGGAGGCCCTCCTCACCAGGTGAGCAACGAGCACGCCATTGGCACCCATGATGAGAGGGAGCTGCTGTGTGACCTGTGTCTGGGGTGTGCAGGGTGGGGGCAGAGAGCTGCCCCATCGCGTGGCACCCCCCCGGCCATGGTGCCAAGCGGTCACCCCCAGCCATTTACCCTCTGCAATGTCTCCCATGGGGGAGATGCCTGCTCCTCTCTGTTTCAAAGTGCCAAAGGCACAGGGCTGACGTGCCCTCCACCCCTTGTGCTGCATTCAGCCCTGGGGCATGGATGCTGAGCGAGGAGGGGAGGGGCAGCCCCAGCAGCAGCCCCCTCCCACACCCGGTGAGCGACCCCCACTTCTGCCACGCACCCAGCCGCCTCCATTCGCCCCTGCCCATCGCGGCCCCCAGCCAGCCCAGCCCTGCTGCTACGGCCTTGTGCCATTGCTGTGCCAGCCGCAGCTCCCTCCCCTTGGGACTCGCAGCTGGTGGCAGCATCCCCCGACCCCAAGCCCTTTCCCCCGTCCATCCCGGGGCACCAGTATCCTGAGCATCGCCAGCTGATGGCACGCGGGTGTGTGTTCTTGCTCTGCCCATGCAGGTTGCCTCTGAGCCCAAAGGCGAGCAGAAGTCATCCTCTTCCTTCAGGCACACACCAGAGGCTGACGCAGGTACGTACCCAAGTCAAGAGCCCTTCTGGGGACAGGGGGGCCTGTGCCGGCACAGCAAGGGGCACCGAGGCCGGCAGCAGGAAGCCCTCGGGAGCTGGCCGTGCTGAGGCCACGACCCCGCGGGAAAGCCCTTGGTGGCAGGGGACAGGCAGGTGCCGGTCCTGCGCCCTCGCTGCCCCTCACACGCGGCTCTCCTTCCCGCCACAGGCAACGCCACCCTCCCGCATGCTGCAGCGCCCAGGCGATGGCCCTCACGGCTCAGCACAGCACTTCGGGCTCTGCGCAGAGCTTTCTGCTGCCGCTGTGTCACGGGGCAGCGAGAGGAACGGCGTGCGGGTGCAAGTGCCGGGCAGGTCCCCTGAGATCGGGGCTGGCGCAGAGCAGAGAGCAAGAGCGACAGAGACGCTGTCCTGGGTGCTACAGAAATGCTGCCACAGCTCTCACAAGCCCTAGCCGGTGACAGCCATTGCCTGCTTCGAATAAAAAACCCTGGGAAGCTTTTTCTGCCCATGTTACTTGGTGTTGGGCGCATCTCCAGAGGAAGACTAGTGCAGGCAAGGCCAGTGAAGCCAGTCAGGTCTGGAGGGAAACCCATTCAACCAGTCAAAGAGTCCCAGAGCAGCTGGGGTGGGAAGGGGCTTCTGGAGGTCTCTGCTCCAAGCTCCTGCTGCAAGGGGTGGCAGCCAGAGGGGGTTTCCCAGGGCCTGGCAGAGCTCGGACTCTCTCTGTTGGAGCACCCTTAGGCTTCAAAGGCTTTTGGCACTCTCATGGGAATTTTCCCTGCTGCCCCTTGTGTCCTTGCCCCTCGTCCTGGCCCCAGGCACCTCATGGATGCTCCAGCTCCATCCTCTGGCTCCATCCTCTCCCCACCCTGCCCTTAGCAGCTGCAGGCAGCAGCCAGATCCCCCTGCACCTTCCCTTCTCCCAGCTGAACACACCCAGTGCCCTTGGCCTCGCCTCATACATCCCATGCTCCAGCTCCCCACCGGCTCGGGGGCCTCCGCTGGGCTCGCGCCAGTGTGTCTGTGTCTGTCTGGGGCTGGGTAGCCCAAACTGGACCCTATTCCCACACACGGTCTCTCCCAGGCCGAGCCAAGGGGAGCAATGCCTTCCCTCGCCCTGCTGGCTGCCCTCTGCTAACACAGCTGGGGTGCGGGGCCAGCCGTGCTGCCGGGTCACGCTGCTGCCTCCAGCTCCGCTTGTCCCCAGGATCTCCTACCTACCTTGGGTACCCACCACCGCTGTGACCGTCCCCGAGTGCCCTGCCCCTTTGTGCTGGGAGCTTCCTCCAAAAGGGTCCTACCCCCACCCACTGCTGGGAGCTGCCTCTCACGGTGCCCTGCAGCCACAGGCTGTTTCTAGCCAGGCCGCTTTCCGGCCCAGGCACCACCACAGCAACAGCCACAGCAGTCTCAACTCATCTGCTGTGCCGTTCTGCGCAGCAGCACTTCCCTGACCTCTGTGCAGGGCCAAACTGAGACTGAGGCATGGCCATCCTGGCTCTGCATGGCCTCGCTGGCCATCCCAGGGCCTGACACAAGGCTCTGCTGCAACCCCAGCTGCTCTTCCGCCCCCATAGCACAGCAAAACACCCATTATGTACCAGTTGCCACCCCAAAAGAACACTACCTTCTGCCCATGTATTACCTACACCCAGCCTATGACACTTAGGAAGTGGAGAACAGCCCGGAATTCTTGGCACCATTTTCTAATGGGAGCATTGCATGGGAGCAGCGATCACGGAGCTGAGGACAGCAGGGCCTCCTGTGCCATCAGGGTGAGAGGCCTTCCCACAACTCGGCAGTCAGCAAACGCTCTGCACACCCAGGACAACAACCCTTCTCCTAGTTCAGGGTTTGACCTGCTGCAGCTCCGGCAGGAAGCAGCCCCATCGGCAGCACCACTGCCCCGCCCCAGCGGGAGGGCACTCGCCAGCATCTGAACACATCCACAGCCCCCCCCACCCGTCCCCAACCCCGACCCAGATCCACCCGCCCGCTTCCTCCTCTCCTTTCCTCCCTCCTCTTCTCTCCCCCAGGTCAGGCCCCACCCCTTCCTCCCCTCCCCGAGGACCCTGCATGCTGGACTCTGATTGGTTGATTGAGCTGTCAGTCCCACCCAGACCCGCCCACTTCCTCTTGCCGGCCAACAGCAGGGCCGCACCGGGGGTGTTGCCATGGCAATGCTGTGGCCACGTGACCCGGGCGGGACGGCGCCATCTTAGTGGCGGCTGCGGGGTGAGAGGCCCCTCGAGCGCTGACGAGCTGCTGCTGCAGGCTGAGGCGCATCGAAATGCGGTTCGTGCGTGGGGCGAGTCCGGACACGGGGGCAGAGGGACCGCAGCCCGCCCCGAGGAGTCCTGACGTTCCTGCGGTTCTGCCTGCAGCCTCCTTCCCGACGCGGCCCTCGGGCAGCCCAGGCTGGCGCTGTCTCCTGGGGGAGCTGCAGCGTGGGGCCGCCGCGGGGTGGCCTGTCCGACGTGTGCCGCCATGGAGCAACGCCCGCGGTTTGCACCCCAGTTAGGAACAGAGAGCCGCTGGGTCTGGGGGAGGCTGTCAGCTGCAGAGGACTTCCTGCTGTCCTGCAGAGCAGTTCAAGTGCTGTTAACGTCTGCCATAATTCCTTTCTCATGTCTGACTGTGACCTTTAGAATTTCTCTTTTTCTCCTACAAAAGTGGATTTTTCACTGTATTCGGGGGAGGGAAAATGAACCTCAGTGCAGTGTGATTGCAGAGTCTCAAGCACTTGTTCTTAAACCGCTCTGTACAAAGCAAACATTTGAACTAACTTTCTTTTAGTTTTGAAGAACCTGGCTAAGTGTTAATTTGACTCTGTCGTTATGTGAAGTCCACACTGAGATGTCCTGCTGCTTATATGCATTGTGTCCAACCTTTTTTGACACTTGGTTTTCTTTGCTCTTGTGTGTGCAGCTTTCTGTCAGTCCCACAGAAGCAGTATTGCAAGCCAGCGGATGATGTGAAGGTGATGGAAGATCTTGTGTTGTTTGGTGATGCAGAGAAGTTTAAACATTCATTTATCTTACCCTTTTTGTGTAAGTAGTATATTTCACACAGCAGAGTAATGCTTCTAATGTAGCTGAAATAACTTCTTTCACAGAGTACCACGGTCTGAGAAAACGTTCATTTTTCCTCTCTAATTACAATTTACATATTGATAGGTATGACCATGCTAGAGGCATGCTCTGAGCAGGGAGGACATAGCTTCTTCCTCAGAAAATGTGAAATAACGGTGAGCAGTCAGTATATAGGCTTTATGCTGCATTCTCTGAATTGCCTTTTTGTGATTTTTGTATAGATACTCTGCTTACAAACAGCTGTTTCAGGACTTGTTTTTCCACTTTAAAACTTCTCAGAAATAATGGCTGGGGTTGAAATATGCAAGAAGACTGCGTGATGCCTTCCATTGCCTAGGCACAACTAAGCTGTTAAGCTTTTGTGATTTTACTCCTCAGCTCCTGAATCTTATTGTTCCACATGCACAAAAGAATGATGTTTGCCTGGGCAGTGTGGTTAGCCTACAGGCTCAAAGGCACTGCTTAGCGTCCTGTGCTTGTCCCTGTGGCTGAGATTTGGAATCCCATTTGCCTGTTTTTCCTTGACATCTGCTCACCTCCCAAAGAATCTCTTGGGTGCTATAGTTTAGTTGCCTGTTACAGGCAAAAGGATCCCAGAATCATTTTTATAAATTGACTTAAGCTCCTTTGTAATATACTCCCTTCATTGAGAGTCACTTCCAGGATTTCCTTTTTAGGGAACTGCATTTATTGGGGGCAAGTTTATGCATATTTGTTCTTGTACCAGCATTACTTGTGGGCGTAACTGTTTCTCTGTCCCTAGAGCAACTTCTATTATATGTAACAATCATATTTCCTCTGTCTTAGTTTTGCTATGTCAAATTACATTCTCCTAGTGTGCTTTTGAATGATTGGCACTTTGTTTTTGGAGCATCTTCATAGCTTGCCTTTGTCACTTTTCGTTTGAATCTCAGTTCCCTTTTTTCAAATGAGACGAGAATTGCTCACGCTATTTTGTATGATATCTCTCAAGTGACAGTATGAACAGTTCTGTGGCTGCTGAGGAACTATTGCTTTTTTCATGATTCTACTGGTGGATTAGTAGTTGATGATTAGCTGATACGCTCCGTTTTGTATCTGGATAAGAATTTGCAGCAACCTCCACATTTACTGAGCCTTGGTTTAGAGCAGAAATTCGTGTGCTTCTGCATTTTTGTACTGAGGAGTTAGTCAGTAGGTGCTGCTGTCAGTGTCGGCCTGGAATTCAGAGCTCTCCTCTGGGCACTCAGTGGGAAATAATGTGGGAATGAGGGTAATTCGTGAAAGGCTTTAGCAACTTTGCTTGCTGTGAGGGAAGAACCTTAACGGCTTTCAGGAGAATGCTCTTTGTGATTAAGGGAATAAGTTCAGCATATGATCTTTAGAGCCACTTTCTGAATGGATCTGAGTGGGGTAAGGCTGTATTTCAGGACGGAGGAGGATGTTGCAGTAGTTGAGCTCATCATGCCTTGAGGAAGAGATGTAATTATGCAATAGCTCGTGAAGGCAGTACCTCGCCCATGTTCCGCAGCCTGTGCAAGACTTGAACAAGGGGCATAAGAATGTATAAAAAGGTTCAAGCCAAAAACTATATGCCTCGTAATTATCCTCCTGCGTGCATCATAATTAATTGAAGCTCTCTCAGGAGTGCCCTTCTCGATCTGTCCTGCTGTTTTGGTCACATCTGTGAACATGAAGTTCAGAGGAAATCAGGGGGAATAGATTCACAAATACAGTTACTTTGCAAGGCTCTGGCATACTGTGTGCCAAAGTCAAGCTGCATATAAGTACCAGGTGCTTTTCTAATCACTCTGTTATGGAAATTAGGCTTGTCGGCCACCATAACAGGGCTCGACCCTAGGTTCCCGCAAGTACAGTTCAGAGCCAGTCAGAATCAAAGCAAATTAAATAATTAAATTTTAATCACGCACGTGCCGTAATTACAGCTCGAGCTGGGTGCCTCCAAAGAGGAACCCCAACAGAAAAAATCCTGGGCAATTATAGTTTTTTCAACTTAAGTTTCCCACCCCTCACGCAGTAGTTAGACCAATAGTAATTTTTAGATCTGGGTTCTCCTGCTCCTCATTGGATCTCACTGATGTTCCTAGGTAAGCTGTTTTTCTCCTTATCTTTATTTTTTGTGGTCTCTGCTGACGGTTGTACCTTTATTTTGGTTGGGTCTTACTGTTTTCTCTCAAGGTCCTGAGGAGGAGGAGGAGGAGGAGGTGATTCTAAATCATAACAATTAACACTGCCCCAGCAGTGAGCTAAGGCTTTGCCCCTCAAGGTCCTAATGCCCTGTCTTATTTCAAAGCCTTGACACCCTCCCTTTTGGAGTGTGAGATGCAGGAACGCAGACTGCTTGTAACTTCCTTATCTTCCCAGCTGGAACCAGCTCTGAGGCGCTTTTCTTCCTGGACTAAGTAAAAGTTCATTATTTTATCTAAGTGCGGCCTAAGGCTTCAGCAAATTCAGCTACTCATGCTAAGCAAGTTTTAGAGAAGTTGTGCTAAGCAGCTACAGTTTCAGTTTGCTATTCCTTAACAGTCCCCCCTTTGTTTTTATTAAGCATCCCTGCTAATGCTTTAAACAGAGTTCTCGAAGCCTTTTGAGGCGTACTATCACTTTCCATAATCTTATGTATAATATAATCATAAGTAATAGGCATAACAGTTAACACAACTACTACTGGGTGCAACACATGATTATAAATCCCTGTTGCAGTTGGTGACCATCCTAGAAGAATTTGCCAGCCATGATGTTCTCTGTCCTTCTTTACCCTTTCCAAGATGTGGTGTATCTCTTCCGCATCATGATGAATGGTGATGAGAGGTTTTTTTTTTTTTGTCCATTGTTTCGGGCGAGTTCTAGCAGTCGACGCACGTCATCATGTTGTAGTAGTTTCTTCACCAGTGTGAGATTCATTCCAATGGGGGTAGGTAGTAAATTTTGAATTAATGTATAATTAGATTGTAACAATTGATAAGATCTAATAGGAGCTGAATAATTAAAGTCGCATCCCATAATTTTGGGTAAAGTTACAAATACAAATATTTGAGTAATTAATTACTTGTATCTACAACAATGTTATCTATGAATATAAGATTACAAAATGTTCTTACACATACACATCCTTTTTTAACATATACAAGTACAGTTCAACTCTAACAGCAAAATAAGGTGGTGTGGATTGATATCATTGAGCGTTTGTTTATTTATTTATTTTAAAGATTTTCAAGCCTTTTTTGCATACTTAGAACATACTGGATTAGTCGTTCATCTCTGTCTAACAGGCTGGTCTTAGCTGGAATAAGAAGTGCCTGGTATCGCTAAATGTCTCCCCAAAAGAATGTCTGCTGGTGTTAGTCCTATGGGTTGCCGTGGGGCATTTCAAACATCCCATAGAGCTAAGTTTAATGCTTCTGGCCATTTTAGGCTAGCACGTGTGCATATTCTTGTTCTTTTTTCTTTTAATGTTCTATTCATTCTTTCTACTTGTCCTGAAGATTGTGGGTGATAAGGGGTACATAAGTTTCTTTTTATTCCTAATGATTTATATAATTGAGTGACTGTGCTTGCCATAAAATGGACACCCTTGTCTGAATCAATGGCTTCTGGGACTCTCTACCTAGGTATGATTTCTCTCAGTAAGGCTTTTACTACTCCCCCTGCATCAGCCTTTCTTGTTGGGAAAGCTTCTACCCAGCCTGATAACTGATCTACTCTCACTAACAAGTGTTTATACCCATTGGCGGATGTCATACCCGCATAATCTGTTTGTAGCCTTTGGAAAGGGAAGTAGGCCCATGGTCGTCCCCCTAACTCTGAGCTTGGTTTGCTACTTAAAGTCTTCTGGCAGGTCAGGCAGCTATTCATTATTCTTTTAGCAGCCGCATAAATTCCTGGAGCAGCCCATACTTTCTGTACCTGCTTAGCTATTGCCTCGGCTCCCCCATGAGCTGTATTGTGAAACCACCTAGCTATAGTAATTAAATATTTTTTTGGTAGAATTGGTTTTCCTCCAATTGTCCATATTCCATCATCATTTTGTTTTGCTTCCCACTGTTCCCATTGTTTTTTCTTTTCCATGGAGCAGTCCTTTTCATACATGGTTTTGGGCTCTATTAAATTTGGCCACTCACTTTGGTTCATCCTTGGAACTGCCCCCATACATTCTCTCAGAGGTTGTCGAGCTGCAGCCTTCGCAGCAGCGTCAGTTAATGTATTTCCTCTACTACTTTCTGTAGTGTCTTTAGTATGGGCTGGGCAGTGTATTACAGCAATTTCTTTGGGGCAGTTGAACTGCTTCCAGCAAATCACGTATTTCTTCTCCACTAGCTGATTTCTTTCCTGATGACAAAAAAATCCTTGTTCTTTCCATAACATCCCTGTTGCATCAAATACTCCAAATGCATATTTAGAATCAGTATAGATATTTACCTGCAGCTTCTTACCAATTCTTGCTGCTTGGGTCAATGCTATTAATTCTGCTCCTTGAGCACTTACAGACGGAGACAAAGGATTGGCCTCAAGTACCTCAAAGATGTTAGTGACAGGATAACCTGAGTGGCGCCTTCTGTCCAAATAATAGGATCATCCATCTGTAAACAGAACTAAGTCTGGGTTCTCCAAAGGTTCATCTTTAAGGTCCTCCCGGGGCTTGCTCGAGCCGACGATCACCTGCTCACAGGAATGATGCGGCTCTCCATCCTCCAGCAGAGGCAATAGCATTGCTGGATTTAAGATATTGCATCTCTTTAAAGTCACGTTATCTGCATGCAGTATTATCAGTGCATAGCGGTGAGCTCTCTGTGGGGATAGTGCTGGAGTTGCGTATTGTTTCATTAACAGTTCTACTTCATGTGGCACATACACAGTCAGTGAGTGACCCAAAACTTCAGGTCGTGTTTTTTCAAGAAGAGCTGCAGTAGCTGCTATTGCTCTGATGCATCCTGGAGTGCCTTTAGCTACCACGTCTAGCTGCGTGGAGTAATAGGCCACTGGTCTGCGGTGAGGACCTAGTTTTGGGGTCAGTACCCCACTTGCTACTCCCTGTCATTCATGGACAATTAATTCAAATGGTTTGCTATAATCTGGCAACCCTAGAGCAGGGGCTGAAACCAACGCCTTTTTCCAGATGTAAAAGCTTTCTCCCTTTCTGGGCCCCAGGCCAAAGGCTCTATCTCCTCTTTTTTTGTTGCCTGCACTAAAGGCTTAGTAAGTTCTCCTAACCCAGGAATCCATGGTTGGCAAAATCCTACAGCTCCTAAAAATCCCCTAAGCTGTTTTTTTGTTACAGGACGAGGCATATCAAGAATTGCCTTTACTCGTTCCAGATAAACTAACCTGTGTCCTTCCTTTAAAATAAAACCCAAATATTTTACCTCTCTTTGACACAGCTGAAGCTTAGACAGAGATGCTTGATGCCCTTTTTCTGCAAGAGCATTACATAGAGAAATAGTGTCTTTTAAACATGTCTCATAATCTTTACCTGCTAATAACAAATCATCCACATATTGTATTAACACTGAATGTCCTGGAAGTTCGATATCTGAGGGATCATTTTTGAGTATACGCGAAAAAATAGTCGGAGACCCAGTAAATCTTTGCGGTAGTCTCATCCAAGTTAATTGTCGTCCCTTCCAAGTGAAAGCAAAGAGATCTTGGCTATCTTCAGCTATCGGTATACTAGAAAAAGGCTGCCGTTAGGTCAATCACGGTAAAATAAGTTGCCCAGTGAGGTATTTGTAATAACACGGTTGATGGGTCAGGAACTACTGGGTGTGGAGTAATTACATGTTGGTTTATAGCCCTTTAGTCTTGTACAAACTGATACTCTGGATCACCATCAGAATCTTGCCTGTTCTTTTTAACTGGCAGAATTGGGGTGTTGTACAGGGATTCACAGACTCTAAGAATACCTAGTTTCAAATAATGATCAATTTGTTTTTGGATACTCTTCTCTGCTTCCTTTGGGATAGGGTATTGTTTAACTGCGGGAGGCAATCCCCCCTTTGTTTTTATCGAGACTGGACTAGCTGATTTCTGTAGTCCCACATCCATTCCTGAAGAGCTCCATAACTTTTTAGGAACTGATTCTAAACCTGTTGGAATCTGCAGATTAGTTGACTCTGGTTCTGGTGTCTTAGCCAGAACACATGAACCCATAATTATTAATTTTATCCCTTCCGGCTGTAAACAGATCTGAGTATCCGAGGCTTGCAGGAGATCTCTCCCTAAGAGGCAAGAGGGCGAGTCTGTGGAAATTATAAAACAGCCCCACACTCTTTTACCTCCAATAGTGGGCAATAAAGGCTTAGATAACATTCGTTCGCCTTTTCCCATTACTCCTCGCATCACTATTTTATCTGGTGACTTGCATCCTTTAGGCTCAAAATTTAAAAGGGAAAGGGTGGCTCCAGTATCCACTAGAAAGGGCACTTCTAAACCTTCTGTATTTGCCATTACATGGCCCTTCAAATCCAAACCTATATCCCATAAATTTACCCCAATTTCCACAGTATTTTCTGAGTCTCCTATCTCCTGTCATTGTGGACTGACTGGGAATCGCCTGATCTCCTTCTTAGTGTTTGATTGTCTCATGCTGGCCCCTCTATTCCTAAATACACGGGGCCTCACTGGGCATTGCTGCTTCCAGTGTCCTTGTTCCCTGCAATAATGACAAACATCATTAACTCTTGATTGTACAGCACGTTCACTTTGATTCCATCTATCTCCCCTGGTTCTGCCGTGCCCCCTCCCCTTGCCAGCCTGGCATATGCTCTTTAAAATACTTAAAAGTGTGTCTTGTTGAGCCAATCAGCTCTTATTGTCCCTCCTGGTTTGTGTTAGGTTATGGGACTAAAGGCTAATCTCCACACACACAGAGGAGCAGAGGAACAATGACAGGCTGAGGAACCCTCCGTAACCTCATCAGAACCAACAGGGCTCCCTAACATGGCTCCTCAGCCCATGATCCTGGTGTGACACCCACCACATGAGTCAATGGTCTCCCTGGACCACCTTGCAGATCCCCTTGGAGGGGTTACTGCTTGCAGGGCTATGGGACTCAATACGGGATGCCAGGAAGAACATCTTGCAATTGAGACTCATTATGGGCTGTTTAGAGGAAAGACCCAAGGCACTGAAAGAGAGGGATCAAGCTAGTTTTGGGGAGGAACCAATGTGGAAAAGCAGAAGAAAAAGGGGATAAAAGGTGCAGATTGCTTGTGAAAAGGTGCTTGGCCAGTAAGCTGCTCTGGCCCTGTGCCTGATAACTGCAGCCTGTCCTGTCCTCTTCTTAACTCCCTTGTGAACTATTCTCTGGGGTGAGGGGACCCTCTCCTTTCTGTTTGTGCAAGTGCTGTTTTCTGTGTTGAGCTGTGTGATTGGTGATAAATATATGCAGTGTGTGCAGGTGTGCTTGTCTGACTACTGGTAAAACAGGTTCAGCCTTGCTATTGCCTGGAGCTGGGGACATGGAGCTGTGGCAGCCTGGCTTCTGTTGGGCTATCGGATTTGGCATCTCCTACCTGAGTGCACATACAAGGCTGAGTGGAGGCAGTCTCGTGTGGGAGCTCCCACTGCTGCTGTCAGTGCTGGCCCCTCTGTACCACTGGTGTTGTTAAAAAGCACGTGTGTGGTGGCATACTTTCCCAGCTGCTCAAAACTACCTATGAATGCAAAAGAAAGATGGTTTTGTGCTGCTTCCCAGCAGAAGCGACCAGCCTGTGCCTTGCAATGGATTTCCCTACAGGAAAGGGGAGCTGCTCAACCTCATGCACTATCCCACAGGCCACTGTAGCATAAAGAGCTCTGTCTGTTTGCCTCTCCTTTCAGCTAGGAAGCTCAGGAGCAAGCAGTGCAAGCCAGACCCTGGACTGGGGAATCAGGGTGTCTGGGTGCTGTAGGGGCCTTCCTCCAGGGACACCCCCCTCCCCCCGAAGGTAAGCACTGCCCCAGAGCTGACACTGGACAGCCCAGGGACTGGCTGAGGCACAGAGGAGAGAAATGGCATTCCCCAGACTTGGCTGCCAGCAGTGCACTGGAGCTGGGAGGGAACCCAGGTGTCTGGGCTCCCAGTCAGCCTCTCCCCTGCTCTCCCCAGTAGACCCCTGCCTTTCACCTTCCCACCCAAACCAGAGGGGAGGGAGGCAGTCTTTGTGCACCAGCCCTGCACCACCCCCATGCCCAGCCCCGCTGCCCCAGGGCTGTGGGTGCAGCAGGTGCAGGTGTGCTGGACACTGTGCTGTGTGCACGCAGCACTGTGTTTGGGCAGGTGTGTGGAAAAGGGGCATGTGCAGTGTCCACGGCGTGCACAGGTCTCTTATCCCCATTCGGAACCACAGATATTAAGGGGGATCTTTGGCCACAGCATGCTGCGTACTTCTGTAATATGCCCATTTAACGGTAAATTCTCTTGCTCCAGACCAACTGCAGGAGGTATCTTGGGGATGAAGGCACTCGCACCAGCTCCATGAATTCTGAGTCCATTGAACCACATCAGTGTGTCACAAGATGTGCAACTCGGGAAGGCGAGAGAAGAAAGAGGGAAAAAGAAGAATCAGAGACTCTAAATGCAGCAACTTAGGAAATTATTGTTGGTCTCTCTCATCTACTGACATAAACAAGCACAAAGTGCAATGGACTTTAGCAGCATTATTATGTTTTGGGAAGTCCAGTAAACTGGTGCTGCTTGGAAGATATACTGCAGAGGGAAATACAAGTTATCCCCGTACTTACCCTGAGATCTGCCTTGTGATAAGCTTATATCACTGCTGCAATACCTTTGCTGAGGCAGCCTGGAAAAATGCAAAAAGACAGAGTGCCCATACCCTCTATTAGAACAGGTTTGGCTTTCAGGAACAAGGTGCTCTGAAAGACAGGAAATAAACTCTCCTGCATCATCTAGGAAAAACATTTTCACAGACAATGGACAAGCTGCATCAATCTCCTGGCAAACATCAACAAGCCATATAGTCTATGATGGCTTCCTTTCCCCTAAATGCCTGGCCTGTGGTTTATTTTAGCTGTGCTGACAGCAGATCGGCCCCTCTCCAGCAACTCAGTTGACAGTATGAGAAAGACAGGAGTGCAGCTCCCATCACCTTGCTCAGTGTGCTCTCAAGAGGACCAGAAAGAGAAGGACCAGGGTAATGTTTCACCCCGGTCTCCTGTGGGACCTTGCAATGAACTGCCACAGGCTCTTGCTTCCTTCCACAAGGGGCACTAAACCCACCCACAGACAGCCTTGCTCATCAGGCCTTTTTCAAGGTACGCCGAGCAACCTTGAGGGCAGCTGCAAACAAGCAACTGTCCCCACAACCCAGTCCCCACAAAAATTGCGTTTAATTTACTGAGGGAAGAAGTCATTCACTGGCAACTTTCACACAGCATCTGCTCTAAAACTGACTGCTGGCACTCTAGTTCCTGAGGTCTGACAAGGCTTTGTCACCATAACTTGAGGGGAGTTCCCCCCAGAAGGTAACACAGTACCTGCTGACATTCTTCCCACCAAGATCAGGCTCTTGCTGAGAAGCACATCCACCCTTCAGAGATGCCGAAACACAACGCCTCCAAACGTCTAAGTGCGACTCCGCAGTGACTGACCAAACATGTCGCAGGTTGCCTACATGGAGCAGAGAGAGAGCACAGGTGACTTTGCTGAGTAGCATCATCCTCAACTCCAGCAGAAAATGAGAAAGCCTCTTTCCCTTACAGAGCGTAACATCCTAGGTAAATCTCACCCACTGTCCCTGGTTTACTGAAAACAGACAAAAAATCATGGGAAGGACAAACCACCTTGGAACAGAAAGGTCACAAATGTTGCGCTTTTTTCTGTTTTTCCCCCTCTGATTAGAGGCCTCCATGAACATTTTTGCTAGCTCTCCAGATAGGCAGGAGGACACAACTGCATGCTGTTCGTTGCTTGCTTCCACCCAGGGGTCTCACAGGGAACATGCTCAGACCTGCTTCCCTGCAGGAAGCTTACATAGAAAATCCACCCACGAGGAGGGCTCTGATGGCTTTCCAGACTGTCTGTATTGTCAGGAAAAAAAGACAGTCTGCACTGCAGTCAGCGTACAAAGGAACAGGAATAACGCTGGGTTCTGGATTCAAAGAGGGAGAGAAGGGAGAGCAGTTCAAAAAGAAGAAGGAATCTCCTTGCTTTGAGAGAAGCCTGTACTCCAGGACTGTCATGCAGACACCGCAGACAGACACGATAGGAAGAGAAGGGTCTTGTACAAACGTACTAGGGCCTGATACATTCCTTTAGGGAACGGGTGCTGTAAACATGAGAGGGTATTTTTCTGGTTCCAGTGTGGACTGTGTGGAAACAACTGCGGGGCGGGGGGGTGGGGGGGAGGAGAAGAATACCCTAGTTTCTACCTCTCATCTAATATCTGAAAAAGAGTGATGAGAGACCTCCCTTATACTGCCAGGAGGAATGAGTGATAATTACCCTAAGAAGATAAAACTGTCACTCAAGGGAAACGCCAGGACTGGCCTTCAGGAATCAGAGGTAGCTGGAGATGCCATGTTCTGAAATGTCTTTCAAGCCCTGCCCTGCAGCATATTGGAATCACATTAAGAGAAATAACCTGATAGCCGCTCTGTGACGTACTAAGTTGATCTTACTTCGGGAAGATTATGAATGAAGGAGCAGGGGGGGAGAGAAGGAAGGAAGGGAGGGAAGATTGGGTCTCTTTGGACACCACTGCATTTGCCCAGCCACAGTATTTCTCGCCACAGTATTTCTCACTTCGGAATGATTTCTGAGGAGGGAACTAGAACATGTAGTTAAGTGTGTCATTAAATACTTAGGAAGCAAAATTGTTAGTGGAATTCTGTTTTTCCTTCCTATAGATATGTTCCTCAACAAAAAAAGAAAGACAATCCAATAACATTCAGAATCAGAGCTGGAAGGTGGCTGGCAACACCATTGCTCCACTTACATTTCTTCATCATTTACAGTATTTTCAAAGTACAATTTGCTGTATGAGTGCCTCAGCTCTAGACACATTCTTTGAATTTAAATACGTTTTCAATGGCTGGTGACATCCACTGTACCCAAACTGCAACAAGATCAGTTTGCACTTGTAGCTCTTTGTTAGCTGGTGATTTGAGACCCAATTCTGCCAAAGCGTGCCTGTAGATAGAATTTTAAATGTTCATGGTTTCAGAAATTTCTTCTTGAGCAGCATCCCCTCCTTCACTGAGCTCAGGATGCCTATGCCACACCTGTGTGGAGTATAAAATAATGAGGACTGAAAGCTTAAGTGTGTCTGCAACAAGGTGGAAGAGATGCTTATGGCTGCAACTCAGTATGAGAGGGAAAGCAGGAAAAAGCAGGAAAAGCAAAGAAGCGTTTTCAGAAAGGGCTAAAGAACCCAACAGAGGAGAAGATTTAATACTGCAGCTGGGTGTTTTTTTCTTCCCCAACTCTCAAATCAACTATTGATCAGCAAATTCAAACATTAACCAAGATTTGTTTTTTTATCCCTCTCAGTTCTGCCAAACGTCAGTGTAATACATGCTAGGCCTTTTGTTTCAGCTGGTGCATCCTGACGGCATGGCAAAGCCAAGGCATTGTAGGTCCCCTGCTTACACCTGTCCATAACTTTGTTGTGCTGGTCAGGATTCCCTGAGAGTTGTCATTAGGTGCAATTCATTTACCCAAGAACGTAAGACACTAGCTCCTCTTTAATATTAGCTGACAGGTTATGTTATATAGCATCCTTTCCCAGAAGCAGTGGAGAAGAAGTCACAGTTCAACAGATAATGGGTTATTTTCCAAAATTCCTGGAAAGGACAATACCAATTGTAATTTGGCTCCACAATTTATAGTACACTGTTAAACACTGTGGAGAATGGCAAGAGGCCAGAAGGAGGCAGAATTGAGTAAAATTGCATCTCAGCTGTAAAACAGGTCATTTTGAATGCATGCAGTCCAGAGGCGCCTTAATTTTACAGACCTCCATACTACGAGCTCCAATTGAAACAAAATGCTTCTGTACATTGCTGCTTCATAATTTCATCTGTTAGATGCAGTTCCAACTCTTAGTCCTTTGGGTTCTGTAAAACAATCACTTCCATTGCAAAAATGAATGGTATTGAGAAAAAGCCTACTAAAAATGGGGGGGAGTAGCTGAATTTCACCCTACACGGGATTTTTACAGCAGCCCAAGTCACATATGGCAGCAATGGCTTCTGCAGAGAGGCCCAAAGCTGCCTTCTCCACAGAACTGAAAAGGAAAAAAACCTTCATCCTGTTTGGCTGATCTCAAATATACAGGCCCAGAGCATCCAGGCTGTTAACAAGACTGCTTTAGAGTACCAGTCTGAAAGATTCAGCACCACTTTGTCCTGTGGTCACAATACTGGAAAAGCCCTGCCCAAACCTCAAAATCTATTCGCTAGTAGACATGAGGGAAAAAGGCCCACAAAGTCCTTCAAAATCAAGATGCCAAGCAAGAAGTATCGTTTGAATCCAATTCACTCTAGCTGGCTATTCTGCAGATGAATAATGAGTTCACTGCCAACTTGCTGCTCTTCATGCTTTGGACACAGCAAACAGGAAAGAAGAAAAGGTTGGGGGGGGGAAGGGGGAGAAAGGAAAGAAGACAGGGAGTAGAAATGGGCATTTTGGGCTGATATTGTTAGGATACCAGAGAGTTATCAACAAGAAAATAGGCTGGGCTGTCACATTAAACATGGCTTTTGACAGCTGAGAAACAGTAGGGCCTGGATGCAGAATCAATTCCTGCCACAGACTTTTCTTCTCAGGAAGTCCTTGTCCATTCCTGCTTAACACAAGACCTGGGCACAACTCAGCCCCTTAAAGAGGCTGTAAACTGGAGCTGAAAAGTGCCCGACTCACCTTATTGTGCCAGTCTTGCTCAACCCCCTCCTAACACTTCACTTAGATGTGTGGCACTGCAGTACGTGATCATGACAATTCAGATTCCCAGAACACCTAGCTGGAGCAGGAGAGACTTCTAGTCTCTACTCTAGCATTTCTCACTGCTGAGGGCTTGCCTTTGCAACCTTGAGATTGTTTGTATTTCAAGAAATTGTATTTTAAACTGCCAAAAGTCCTTCTAAGCAAGTAACGCATAGCACGGGAGCTGTCAGGACACATCAGCTCCTTAGTCCCACTGAGCTTCCTTTCACCTGCTTGAACTACAAGAACTAACTGCAGCAACACATTATTCTTTTTTAGAAAAACCTACAGTGCAACCACCTCATGTATTTTCCCAGTGTATTTCCCAGTACCTTATAGGCAGCAGAGAGATGCTGAAGCTGGAGAATAAGGAGCTGGCTCCAGGTTTGCAGAGTGTTCTCTGGCAGTTCTCCCTCTCTCTGCTGCTGGACTCCTCAGCCCTTCTCCTCTTGGCAGAAGCTCAACCGCTTGCCCATCTCCAATAGACTTTTTTGTGCTCTTGCAGTAAAAAGGAACTCACTAGAACAGCAGAAGGTGGCACATCAACAAGAACAGCTCTACACCTCCCTACTTCCCAGCTGTTGGCTCTGAAGCAGGAAAACATCAGAATTGCTCTGCTTAACAGAGGCAAGGACAGTTCCCCCTGCCCCCACCAAATGGTTCTTCTCCCTTATCATCCAAAACAGCTGAATCCTTTAGACTGCCTCCTTCCCAGAAAAGATCTGCCCAAAATATAAGCAACTAAACCTTGTATCCAGCAACTGCTGAAGATCAAATTCAGCTATAGGCACCTGGTGCCACCAAAAGATTAAAGAACATCATAATCATAGGATGTTGCAGGAAGAGCCTCTTGAAAGGGATCTTAAACTCATGGCTGTAACTTCTCTTCCACTTTTCTGAAGCTGTCTCATGGGTCTATGTTACCACAGTCCAAAATAAGTTGTCCACAGTCCAAAAGGGGGTCCAAAAGTTGTCCAAAGTCACCACAGTCCAAAAGCCCTCCCCATTCTGCCTGAAAGTCGTTCAGAAAAGCTCAGATCCCCTCTTTCAGCCTTATTCATATGCTGTTAAGAGCATCAGCTTGTAGAAATTCTTATGCTAATGTCAGAAACTGTCAGCAGCCATGTTATGCTGAGTACCTGCCCTCTTACCTGAGCAGTTATTAGGTTTCATCTGTATCAACAAGACATAACAGTGTAGCATGCAGCTGATGGAACACTATTTCAGAAAATTTATTTAATTTTCCTCTCCTATTTCCTGCATGCTGTTGCCAATAATTCTGAAACCACGTCCTCCACAAACATCTCTTCAAATACAAGGTGGTTGCTTACAAAGTGCTTCCCAACATATTTCAGAGCAAATGAACCTCCAGAAGACAGCCAGCCACACTCCGCAAGACAGCCTGGGATGCTCTCATGCTCAGCTGAAATCTTCTCCCACATCCCGACGATCTTTGCTACAATCCAAGTACACATGCCAGCACAGACACAGCCTTCATAAACGCAGCTCTCTCCTGCCTGCCACAGCCACTCACACAAAAAGCCTCCATGGCCTGGGCAGCTTTTCCACTTGGGGGAGACACCCAAGAGTACCCGCTCCTACAGCACCTCCTTTATCCCGGCAGCACTACGACCTCTCACTGCCCTTCAAATCCAACACTCCCAAAAAGAACGACAGCTGCACCAACAGGAAAAACACGATCCCCAGGTTTCCCCAAACTAACACCTCCTGCCACCTACCTGGGAGCTGCTGCCTGAGCTCGACCAGTCCATCGGCTGGGGTGACCTGGCTGATGCCAGCCCAGCTGTCTTCACCGCCTGCAAAGCAAAAGGAGGCATTTTGAGGCAAAGGCCTGTGGAAAAAAACACCAAGAGCCACTGCCTCTTCTCTCCCGGGTCCTGCCACATGACAAGGACAGCAAACAAATTCCCAGGTCCCCCTGCAACAACGTCTCTTGCATTATGCCCCATTTGGGGCACAACCAAATGCACGCAAGGCACACATTTGTGCCCCACTGTGTGCACCACCAAAGGCACACAAGCATGGACTCACAAGAGGCTACCAAGCTCTCAATTCCAAGCCCATCTGGCAATGGCGTCTCTCTGCTCAGCGGCACACACCCTTGCCAAGTCACCCTCCCCACCTCTCCCCTAAATAACTCCTGCCACCACCTACCTGGGAGCTGCTGCCTGAGCTCGACCAGTCCATCGGCTGGGGTGACCTGGCCGATGCCAGCCCAGCTGTCTTCACCGCCTGCAAAGCAAAAGGAGGCATTTTTAGGCAAGGGCACACAGAAAGAACCATCAAGAGCCACTGCCTCTTCTCTCCCGGGTCCTGCCACATGCCAAGGACAGCAAACACATGCCCAGGCGCCCCCGCAACAACGTCTCTTGTATTATGCCCCATTTTGTGCACAACCAAAGGCACACAAGCGTGGATGCAAAACAGGCTTCCAAATTCACGCTTCCAAGACCATCTTGCAGTGGTGCCTCTCTGTGCAGCGGCACACACCCTTGCCAAGCCACCCTCCCCACCTCTCCCCAAACTAACTCCTGCCGCCACCTACCTGGGAGCTGCTGCCTGAGCTCGACCAGTCCATCGCCTGGGGTGACCCGGCTGATGCCTCCCAAGCTGTTTTCACCACCTGCAAAGCAAAAGGAGGCATTTTGAGGGAGAGGCACACTGAGAGAACCACCAAGAGCCACTGCCTCTTCTCTCCCGGGTCCTGCCACATTACAAACCCAGCAAACACATGCCCAGGTCCCCAGCAACAACGTCTCTTGCATTATGCCCCATTTTGTGCACCTCCAAAGGCACACAAGCATGGATGCACAACAGGCTTCCAAGCCCATGCTTCCAAGCCCATCTGGCAATGGTGCCTCTCTGCCCAGTGGAACACACCCTTGCCAAGCCACCCTCTCCAACTCTGCCCAAACTAACACCTCCTGCCACCCACCTGGGAGCTGCTGCCTGAGCTCGACCAGTCCATCGGCTGGGGTGACCTGGCTGATGCCAGACCAGCTGTCTTCACCGCCTGCAAAGCAAAAGGAGGCATTTTAAGGCAAAGGCCTGCGGAAAGAACCACCAAGAGCCACTGCCTCTTCTCTGTTGGGTCCTGCCACATGCCAAGGACAGCAAACGCACTTCCTGGCCAACTCGCAACAAAGTCCCCTCTACTCTAGCCCAATCTGTGCCCAAGCAAAGGCACACAAGGCACACATTAGTGTGCCCCATTTTGTGCACAACCAAAGGCACACAAGCATGGATGCACAACAGGCTTCCAAATTCACGCTTCCAAGACCATCTTGCAGTGGTGCCTCTCTGCTCAGCGGCACACACCCTTGCCAAGCCACCCTCCCCACCTCTCCCCAAAATAACTCCTGCCGCCACCTACCTGGGAGCTGCTGCCTGAGCTCGACCAGTCCATCGGCTGGGGTGACCCGGCTGATGCCTCCCAAGCTGTTTTCACCACCTGCAAAGCAAAAGGAGGCATTTTGAGGGAGAGGCACACTGAGAGAACCACCAAGAGCCACTGCCTCTTCTCTCCCGGGTCCTGCCACATTACAAACCCAGCAAACACATGCCCAGGTCCCCAGCAACAACGTCTCTTGCATTATGCCCCATTTTGTGCACCTCCAAAGGCACACAAGCATGGATGCACAACAGGCTTCCAAGCCCATGCTTCCAAGCCCATCTGGCAATGGTGCCTCTCTGCCCAGTGGAACACACCCTTGCCAAGCCACCCTCTCCAACTCTGCCCAAACTAACACCTCCTGCCACCCACCTGGGAGCTGCTGCCTGAGCTCGACCAGTCCATCGGCTGGGGTGACCTGGCTGATGCCAGCGCAGCTGTCTTCACCACCTGAAAAGCAAAAGGAGGCATTCAGACGGAGAGGCACACAGAAAGAACCACCAAGAGCCACTGCCTCTTCTCTCCTGGGTCCTGCCACATGCCAAGGACAGCAAACGCACTTCCTGGCCAACTTGCAACAAAGTCCCCTCTACTTTAGCCCAATCTTTGACCAAGCAAAGGCACACAAAGCACACATTCGTGTGCCCCATTTGGTGCACAACCAAAGGCACACAAACATGGATCTAAAACGCTTCCAAGCCCATCTCGCAGTGGCACCTACCTGGGAGCTGCTGCCTGAGCTCGACCAGTCCATGGGCTGGGGTGACCTGGCTGATGCCACCCCAGCTGTTTTAACCAGCTGCAAAGCAAAAGGAAGCATTTTGAGATAAAGGCACACAGAAAGAGCCACTGCCTCTCCTCTGTCGGGTCCTGCCACATGACAAGGACAGCAAACAAATTCCCAGGTCCCCCCGCAATACAGCTCTTGCATTATGCCCCATTTTGGGCACAACCAAAGGCAGACAAGGTACACATTTGTGCCCCACTGTGTGACAACCAAAAGCACACAAGCATGGATGCAAAACAGGCTTCCAAGCTCACGCTTCCAAGCCCATCTTGCAATGGGGCCTCTCTGCTCAGCGGCACACACCCTTGCCAAGCCAGCCTCCCCACCTCTCCCCAAACTAACTCCTGCCGCCACCTACCTGGGAGCTGCTGCCTGAGCTCGACCAGTCCATTGGCTGGGCTGACCTGGCTGTTGCCTGCCCAGCTGTCTTCACCGCCTGCAAAGCAAAAGGAAGCATTTTGAGGGAGAGGCACACTGACAGAACCACCAAGAGCCACTGCCTCTTCTCTCCTGGGTCCTGCCACATGCCAAGGAAAGGAAACCACCAAAGGCACACAAGCATGGACTCACAAGAGGCTACCAAGCTCGAACTTCCAAGCCCATCTTGCAGTGGTGCCTCTCTGCTCAGCGGCACACACCCTTGCCAAGCCACCCTCCCCACCTCTCCCCTAAATAACTCCTGCCGCCACCTACCTGGGAGCTGCTGCCTGAGCTCGACCAGTCCATCGGCTGGGGTGACCTGGCCGATGCCAGCCCAGCTGTCTTCACTGCCTGCAAAGCAAAAGGAGGCATTTTTAGGCAAGGGCACACAGAAAGAACCACCAAGAGATACTGCCTCTTCTCTCCTGGGTCCTGCCACATGCCAAGGACAGCAAACACATGCCCAGGCGCCCCCGCAACAACGTCTCTTGTATTATGCCCCATTTTGTGCACAACCAAAAGCACACAAGCATGCATGTAAAACAGGCTTCCAAATTCACGCTTCCAAGACCATCTTGCAATGGCGCCTCTCTGCGCACCGGCACACACCCTTGCCAAGCCACACTCCCCACCTCTCCCCTAAATAACTCCTGCCACCACCTACCTGGGAGCTGCTGCCTGAGCTCGACCAGTCCATGGGCTGGGGTGACCTGGCTGATGCCACCCCAGCTGTCTTCACCACCTGCAAAGCAAAAGGAGGCATTTTGAGGCTAAGGCCTGCGGAAAGAACCACCAAGAGCCACTGCCTCTTCTCTCCCGGGTCCTGCCACATGACAAGGACAGCAAACACATGCCCACGTCCCCCCGCAACAACGTCTCTTGCGTTATGCCCCATTTTGGGCACAACCAAATGCACGCAAGGCACACATTGGTGCCCCATTTTGTGCACAACCAAAGGCACACAAGCATGCATGCAAAACAGGCTTCCAAGCTCCCACTTCCAAGACCATCTTGCAATGGCGTCTCTCTGCTCAGCGGCACACACCCTTGCCAAGCCAGCCTCCCCACCTCTCCCCAAACTAACACCTGCCGCCACCTACCTGGGAGCTGCTGCCTGAGCTCGACCAGTCCATCGGCTGGGGTGACCTGGCCGATGCCAGCCTAGATTTTTTCACCACCTGCAATGCAAAAGGACACATTTTGAGGCTAAGGCACACAGAAAGAGTCACTGCCTCTTCTCTGTCAGGTCCTGCCACACGCCAAGGACAGCAAACACATTCCCATGCCTGCCCCACCAGGGTCTCTTCTACTGGCATCCCGTTTGCTCTTACTGACCGCCTTCAAGAATGGATACACAACACGTTTTCCAGCCTCATCTTGCAAGGTTAAGCATCGGGCTTAACCTGAGAAATTTTATGAGCCCTAGGCTATTCCCTAGCTCTCCCCATAAGCTCATTTTTAGTGCATATCAGCAAGATTCAATAGGGAAGCAGAAAAGCATGGTACTGCCTCTTACTTATCGCAATGCCACTAGCTATTTGTTGCGGATTATGAGATTTTCACGTATTCCCCATCTCCCTCTCAGTGCAATGGGATGCTCAGAGACATCTGTTGTCAGAATTGCTTTTCATCTGGGAATCTCCACTGTAGCGTTGGCAATGGAGAGAGGTCACCAAGCTGCTCTCACCACATGTTCAGTTATGACCTGTGTCCTCAGGTGGGCCTTCCCCTTCTGTGACTACCCTCTTGCTTTTGCTGCATTGAAATAACTTCTGTACTAGTAGCCGGAGACCCTTCTGCAAAGCTCATCCCAAGCTCTCTTTAAGGCCTCTTCTTTTCCTTATCCTGTCTGATCTTACAGACTTCCCTGCTCTCCTGACCTCTGACAAACTATCTAGGACTCCAAGGACAACTTTCCCCTTCTCTACACAGTACTCCTTGCTTTCATAGTAAACCATACAGGGGGGTTTACTGGGACCCTTAGTCTTTCACTCTTGATTGTAAGAAACAGGCTGCTCATGCTCTTCATGCAGAATTTTAGCAGCCTGCAGGCTCCTGCGGCTTTTTCCTGGGCAGTCTTCTGTAGTATTTTACTAATTGCCTCTTCCTTATGTCGCTCCCTTTCTTGAAATGATCTGTGTACATCCTGGCTCTGGTTGGCTTGCACTCTGCTATTCTCATGTTAAGCCCAGCTGCACTTCACCACCCCAGAGTGACTCTCTCCAGTACCTCCCAGACTAAATCCTGCACAAACTAAATCCAGACCAAGTCCACCACAGTGTCTTTTCTCACTGCTTCACAGACCACCTGGTGTAGGAAGCAGCCCTTTACAAGCAGGAGACACTTCAGGTCTGAAGGCATCGTCTCCTGACAGGGCCTCTGGCCTTCTAGCCAAGCATCACAAGACGTCAGTGCTGCCTCTGTGCCTCTTCCCATCTTCCCCTTTGTGTGAGGCAGCCCAGCTGGAACCTCAGCCAGCCCTTCCAGGCCTTTGGCAGGCTCTCCCCCTCCTCCTCAGCGCAGGAGGAAGGCCAGGGCACAAAAGCCTGGAGCCTGCCCTGTCTGATGGAAAAGGGCAGAGAGGCATGCCTGCCTCTGCTTCGCCCAGCACCTACCGCTGTGTCACTGTTGAGCCATGCACAAATACTCCCCTGTGTCTCTCCCCACGTAGGTGTCACTTCCCCCTTGGGGGCTTTGGACCAAGGGCAGGGCTGTTCTCTTCAGTCTTTCAAAGCACTTTGTGTTCATGTCAGCCATGGTTGTCAGCCCAGAGGCTTTGTGTCCCTTGGCCAGGGCAGTTGCAAGGAGTTCAGGATCTAATGACAAGGCTGCTTTTCCTGTAACTCCAAGAGCCCCTGCCCTAAGGACCCTCTGCCAAATGCCTGCAGACCAGGTGATCATCTGAGGCTGCAGCCTCCCTCCAAACCCCCTCTCCCAGAACATCAGGTGATGTTTCATCCTCAGGAATTTAAACGCCCACAGGCATTTCCAACAACTCCAGGGCCTCACCCAGGGACATCCACCCCGCCAGGGCTGGAGGCTCCCAGGGGCCAAGACCAGCTCCCCAGCATCAGCAGCCCCTGACTGCTCCCATCCCCTGGGGTCCAGTCGAGACTGCCCATGCCAGGCCAAGTCCTCCCTCACCTCCGCCACACACTCCCTGGGTGCGGCTCCCCAAGGCCAAGGGGAAAGTGGAACGGTTCATGGATAAATGAGCGGCCCAACCTCATCTCTTCCCCATTACCTCCATCACACCCTGCCCCGCCAGCCCCATCTCGTGGGCCTGCCTCCCCTCTCACCCACCCCGCAGGCCTCCCCCACGCCAGCACCAGACATACCTGCCCAAGCTGGCAGGCCCTGCTGCGCACTCGGCCTCTTCTCCCCAGGCCGACACGGCGAAGGCCACAGGCGACCTCCTTCCCTCCTGTGCACATGGGCATCATGAGCAGCAACACACCAACAGCCACCGACCACGGGGAGAACCGCTCTGGCACAGAAACCCCACGGCCGGAGCCCTGAGTGCATCCGTGTTCCCATGGCGATAACGGCCACTCAGAATGGAAGCAGAAGGGGGCCAGGAGGGGGCTGGGGGAGACGGCCCTGTAGCACTCGCCTCAGCACTGCCCACCACGGCTGCAGAGACCAAACCTGGGAGCAGCCAGCACTTGCTGCTTTGGACTGCGTCCCCCACTTGATGCCCAGCTGCTTTCCCAATCATGGTTTCTTCTGGGTGCAGAGGTTTGGGCCCGCCACTTGCAGCAGGACAAGAGCGCCCCAGCACTGTGCTGATGCTCAGAGAGGAGGATGTTATGCTACGATGCGACCCATCGTTCTCTGTCCCCACCAAAGCCCTCAGGCTGAGACCCCATCTGGGCATGTGCTGACACTCCCAAACCAGCCTGGATAACCAGTACTGCACACTGAACCCCAGAGGTTTAGGAGCACTGTGCAAGGGAGCTGGGCGTGTGGTGCTGCACATGCAGCACAGCCCCTCTGCGCTGCTCCCACTTTGCCTGCTGGGGAGCAGCACTGAGTCCAAGCCCAGATGTCACAAAACAAGACAGAGCCCCCAGCGCGGAGCCTGGGCTGAGCTGGCACCTCCCCTCAACCCTGGTCCTCAGGGTGTGCAGCAGCTCAGGGCTGAGCCCCAGGGTCCTGCAGGGGCTGGGGATCCCCCTGCCGTGGGCCAGGCCCAGGGTGGTGGAGCCAGCACGTGACCAGAGCTGGTCGGTGCCTCCTGGCTGGCAGACAGGGTCCCAGGGCCAGCGCAGCCATAGCCAAGGCCGAGCGAGCTCAGGAGCCCCACGCTGACTCTGGCTGGGCTGCGCAGGGAGGGACTGGGGTATGGCATGGCCCTGCACCACTGCTCCCAGCACCGGCGGCCCAGAGCTGGGCTCCCCTTGCTGCCCCGCACGGCCCCCAGGGCAGCCAGGAGCCCCGCAGCGCTCCTGCGGCAGAGCCCAGCCCCTGCGGGGCAGCGGCCGGGCCCCGGGGCCCTGCACTGCCCAGGCACATGATGCCAGGCTGCCCCGAGGCCCCACCATGCCCCGCCCTGCCGCCCACAAGGTGGTGCCTGGGCCGGGGAGGGCCGCCCACCGGGTCACGTGGCACTAAGGTTGCTATGGCATCGTCCCCCCCATGCGGCCCTCCTGTTGGCTGGCAAGAGGATGAGGGTGGGGATCCCTTGGACTGACAGTTCTGCCAGCCAATCGGAGTCTAGCATTCAGAGTCTGCAGGAGGGGAGGAAGTTGTGGGGCCTCATCTGGAGGAGAGAAGAGAGAGGAGAGAAAGAGAGAGCGAGGGGGGGAGAGAGAGAGAAAAAGAGAGAGGGAAGTGAAAGAGAAGAGGGAGAAAAGAAGGGGAGACGAGCATGGAGGAGCGAGAGAGCAGCGGGAAAGCAAGAGAGCAGGGCAGAGCTGTGCTGGCAGTGACCGCTGCTCCCTCGCCTCTCCCTGTCACACTGAGGTTACCTCTGCCTTCCCCACAGCCTCCTGCCCTCCCTGCAGAAATGCTTTCTCCCCAGCTTTGGCCAGCCAAAAGCCCTCCCGGCCTCACTGAGAAGCACGGGGCCCTGACAGCAAAACTGCCCCAACCCTGTGGGGGCTGCAGGGCCAGCGCAGACACCTGCTCTCACCAGGACCTTTAGCAAAGGGGGCCATTTGTCAAGCAATCTGGGTGGGGGGAAATGGCCAAGACTAGGCATTTCCCCCAGGGCTGGCCTACCCTGGAGCTCAGATTTAACTCTGCTCCTGCTTCTCTGAGCCTGGTGTCCTTTCCCATGGCAAGAGCATGCTCCAGCTGCTGCCTCTGCAGTGCAGCGCCTGTGCCCATTGCACAGCCCCGGAAGAAGTCCCCCACCAACCACCTTGGCCATGGGGGCCTTGCAGATGCTCCTGAGATCACTGTGCCTCCAGCAGGTTGCAAGGTATCCCCTCTGGGCCCTCCCACCCAGACACACCGGGGAAAACCCACCCTTTGGGAACAGGGGTCACAAAGCCACCTCAGGGACTAGCTTTGGTCACTCGCTGCTTTGGGGCACTTACCCAACATCTCCTGCCGTGCACGCATCCTCCCTCCCTCCCTGTATACTGGCAGGACAGTGCTCCCTGCCAGGGGCTTCTGACACTTCCTTGCAAACAGCATCACCTGTGCTGAGAAAAAAAGCCCCTCGTGGGTAAATGAGAGCAGAACTGGGACAAGACCAACATGTGTCTCTCCGGCACCCCAGGTCCCAGGTCAGGCTCCTGCCCAGAAAACTCCAGCCTAAGAAACGCTGGCTGAGGACTGGCTGCCTGCTGTGAAGAAGCCAGAGATCCTAGCTGCTCCCCAAAATGACCTGCCTGGCAGCACCCAGGAGGCAACAGCTGCAGATGCAACCAATATTTAGCACTACCCCAAGAGCACTAACAAACAGAGCCACTGTTGTGCCCCACACACAGTGTTGCCCCCCTTCCCCCCAAAAAATCCCAGGGTAGCAGCGGGTTGTCAGGGAGCCCCAGCGATGGGCACAGCAGGCCCCAGGCCCAGACATTTCTGCATATCCATGGACAAGCGCTAAAAGCTCCTTCACAGCTCCCCCCACCACAGGAGGAGAAGGCAGAAGAGCAGTCAGCACCACAACCTGGTGTAGCAGAAGCCAAAATATCCCCCCTCGTCATGGCAGGGCAGGACCGGACCCCAGCTGGACACCACTCCCTGAGCCCTTCATGGCAGAGACCTCGCTGTAGCCGTGCTACCAACAGCGGCTCTGACCCATTGCAAACAAAGAGCTGCCATCACTGGGGATTTATGGGCCACACGGAGCATCAGGGGGATGCTTGAGCCTCTTCCCAGGGAGAGGGCAGCGAGGGGCATATATAAAAATATGTGCACACAAAAACACACACAAATCACCGCACACCCTACAAATCACCGAGACCTCTACTTTTCAGATGAGCCTTTGTTACCTGATTATTTCCCTATTTCAGTTATCTTTTCACTTCAAGTATCAAGTATCTTCAAGTATTTATCCATTCCTGCAAGTATCATTGTTGCAATTGGCATTTCTCCCACAGGAAAACCCACAGGCCAGGACTGGGGAGGGCTGAGATTAGCCCCAGTCCCCTTAGCAGCTGCTTCAAGGAGAGATTTCAACTCTGGCCCAGGAAGAGGTCTGGACCCATCCTTCCAGAAGCTTCATCCCCAATAACCCCTCCAGGGACTTGGGGACTCCTGTTCCAAACCTCAATACATCCGCTGCTCGCCTCGGGACCCCCAGCAAGGGCACAGAGCACCCAAGGGGCAGGGGGGCTTTCTCCAAACGCTGCCAGCGACTCCTGCCCCACGACAGGCTGTAACACAAGAGCCCCAAAACCTCTGCTTCCCTTAGTGCTTACTCAGCCCAGAGTTGAAAACACAATTTGAGCAGGTTTGCTTTTAGACTGCCTGGAAACCTCAACACACTTTCCTTCCCCTGCGCTCCTCCTGAGCGGGCTGCTCGCACCTCCTTTCCTCTCTGTCTGCCCTGGCTGGGGAAAAGTGCCCAGGAAGTCTGCCTGCAGTGCTTCTAGTTGGGCTCTTCTCATTGCTTGTCCAAATGTGCCACAGAGCCTAGGAAGGGGATTTTCCTGCTCCAAAGATGCACAACGTGCCTGTCCTGCATGGCAGGAGCAGGGTACAAATCCAAGTGAGGAATCAGAAGGGAGCTCCATGGGCCCTCCCAGCCCTTGCTGGCTCCCTCAGGAGACTCCTTTCCTCTGAGATACCAAGGCCTTGCCTCCAGGGATCAAGACACTGAGCTTGCTAAAAGGAGCTGAGTGCCTTCATGGCAAAATTCCTGTTATCCAAGAAGAGTTGGGGTCATTTCCATGCAGGAGGTGCTGCCTCCATCATGTCAAAAACCAGATGCTCAAACGCAGAAGGAGGCACAACAGGCTCCATGGCACCCAGTCTGTCTGCTGGACCCTGCTGCTTCATTTCAGGCACCACTTTGCAAAAGGAAGGAAAATCCATGCCCCCTCCTCAACTCTTTCTCTGTCTGGCCCTGTTGCCTGCCAGGAGCCCCCAGCCAGCTCCTGCCAGGTGCAACCAAGCGGCTGCTGCCGCCCACCCCAGCTGCATCCTGCCCTCTCCCTCAGCAGTGCCACTGCTTCCTCCCTCTGACCACTCCCAGCCTTTGGGCACTTTCTGCTTCTGGGGTTTGGGAAAATGCAGCAGGCTCAGAGCAAAGCAGAACCACCGCAATTCAAACCCCAGGGAGGGGAGGTAGAGCAAGGCCATTCTTGCACAGCCCCAGGGCAGCCAGGGACCCCTGGGCAGAAGGATGGGATGGGGCAGCCCCAGGATGGACCAGAGCATGACCAGGAGCAATAAAAAATCTCCGCTCACCCTCTGGTATCCTGCTCCCCTCCAGCTCCCTCATGCCTGCGCTCTCCCCAGGCTCGTTGAGGGCAGGCAGGGGGACTACAGACCCCACACCCATCCCAGGGAGCCCAGCTGCCTCACTGACCCCAGCCCAGCTCTGGCCACGAGGCCCCACTGCCTTCCCACCACCAGAAGAGCTCAGCTCTCCAGCTCTGCCCACGCTCTGTCCCCGGACCCTCCTGCCCTCCCACTGCTCGAGAACCCCCGGTACCTGGGGGCCAGGGGGAGGCTCCCACAACCATCAATGCCCTGAGCATTGCCAGGTCCCTGCTGCATGCTGGAACCTTGGGCCGGGCCGGGCCAGGAGGGGGCTGATGTGCTGGAGCCGCCCTGGCTGGCCCTGCTCTGGCAGCACTGCTGGGACCATGCTGGAAGTACTGGGAGCAGTTCTGGACTCCAGGACAAGACAGACATGGTCGTGCTGGAGCAAGTCCAGCAATGGGCCACACGGATCATTGGGGGACTGGAGTATCTGCCACCCGAAGCGTGGCTGAGGGAGCTGGGACAGTTTAGCATAGAGGAGGGGAGACTCAGGGGGACCTTTTCAATGGGTAGAGAAAGAAATACATGATGTGGGAGGGAGAGGTTACAGAAGATGGAGCCAGACTCTTCTCAGTGGTCCACAGGGACAGGACAAGAGGCAATGGGCACACAAGGAAAGACAGAAATTCCATTTAACCATAAGAAAAGCCCATTTCACTGTGAGGGTGACTGAGTCCTTTCCTTTCCAGGGGCTCATTGTGCTGCCCTTTGGCATGGTGTGCTAGCAATGCCTGCACTCAGAATGGCTGTGGGACCTCCACCAGGATCGGCCCCTTGCTCTGCACCTTTCCCTTGAGTCATCCCGGCTCTCCTGGAGTCCTGCATGGTGACAGCGCTCAGTCCTCCCCGAGAAGACCTACACTTCACCTTGGGAGCCAGGAACTCACCTGTCAGTGTGAGCCCTGCTCCTGCGCCTCCTCCACCAAGCTGAGGACGCATAGTGCGCTGTGCCCAGGACTCCCCAGCGGAGCTGGTCGCCTCGGGGGGACCTGCTGCCGGGCCTCTCTTGGTCAGAGGAAGGCTCCCTGTGCCTGCTGCACCACCTCAGGGGCTCCTGCCATTCTTTGCCACACGCCGATGGCAGGGCATGCGCTGTGGGGGCAGAGTTGGCTGGGGCCCTGTCAGAGCTCCCTGAGGTTTCCCCAGGAGAAGCTTTGGCTGCAGGAGCCCACACAGAGCTGGTGCAGGAGGGCCCCACACCTTCCTCCTCCCCAGGGGCCTGGCCGGGCTCAGACACCTCCTCCTAGCTGGGGAGTCTCTGGCCCCGCATGTGCTGCAGCCACCTGCGGCCATCATGGTTCTGCCTCGGGCACCTGCTTCGGGCCCTCTCTGGGGCCCCAGCATGGCCACTGTCGCTGCCACGGGAGCTCCTGTGCTAGAGGGCTGCAGAATGATGCCGCCTGCTCATCGTGGAGTGGGAACAAAATCTCCCTCCTCGATGGCTGGCCGAAGAGGAGCTCTCGGAGTGCCCAGTGTGGTACTGCTGGAAGTCGTCATCCACTCGCACCGTGTGGAGGACAGAGTGAAAAGGGTGCTGGCAGAGTGGTCACTCACCTCTGGTTTCTGACCACTGCCAGATACAGGCAAAGCAGAAGCTGTGCAAGCAGAAGGCAGTGTAGTCAGTGTTGTCAAGTGTGTCCAGGCAGAAGGGGCACAGCCCATCTGGAGAGGCGTCCGGCAGCATTGCCTACTGCAGCTGGCTCATGCTGGCACCAGGGGAAGTGCCACCATCCTCTGAGAAGTTCTCCTGATGATGCCACGTCCTATGAACAAAAGAGATGTAGAGTTCATGAGCTGTCCTCGAGACTAAAAGAGGAGAAAGCAGAAAAGCTGTGGCAGTCAGGATCAAGAGAGACAACCACCAGGAGACCATCTCAGGGGACACAAGGGGCACCTTCGTCAGCTCCTCCTCAGCAGGGAAGCGTGGGCACTGACTTCCCAACACATGTGCACAGGTGTTGCAAAGGCCAGAAGGCGGTTCCCAAATTCTGGGCAATGGCAGCCCCAGCCTGGGAGTGGGGCAGGGTGGAAGCAGAGCATCCCAAGCCCTGCCAGCCTCCCCATCTGGCAGAGCCCACCCACACTCTCGCCAGACAGCCAGCAGCATGGGCGGGGGGGGAGGGAGCCTTCTCCTCCTTGACCCCCCACAGAGTGTTTGATGGAGGCACTGGCGGGGGTGGGGGAGAGCTGGCGGTCCCCAACAGGCTCCCAATGCCACACTGCCGGCCACAGTGCCTGCCTGCCTTGGATCAGCACAGCTCACCTGCGCACGTCTGTCCCTGCACAGCAGGGAACACCCCATATGCCTGAAGAGCTTCCCAGCACCCTGGCACCTCTGGGCACCCCCGGCCACGGGACACCAGCCCTGCGGGGTCCACAGCCCCCACGTCTGCCAGGCAGAGCTGCTGCTGGCCGTGGAGCAAAGCCCAAATGTGAAGCGACCCTGCTGGGCACCGGGCATCTCGCGTGCTGCCCAGCGGGGAGCCTGGGGCAAAGTGAGCAGGGCCCGACTCTGCAGCTGTCTGAAAGCAGTGATGTCATGGGAGTCCCAGGAACTCTGCAGTGACATCACCGGGGTCTCGGGGCTGCACCCAGGAGACCCCCCCAGCTTCAGACACATCCTCAGTGCTTGCAAAGTCCATTGGACAGCCCTCTTCACCCCTCTGTCTTTGCCTGGGTTTTTCCTAAGTGGGCCTATGGTGGCTTCAGACTATGTCAGAGTTTGCATTGGCTTGAATGACAGTCTAGGGCGGGATTTTGGCAGAAATCTCAGACTCGCTGAGCTTTTTTCCCTTTTCTCCTCTGTCAGCAGACTTCAAGCTGAGTGCTGCCAACCAGCAGAGTGGCCAAATTCAGCCAGAGCCATGCTTGTGAACTGGGCAATGTCTTTTGCCAAGCAGAAAAGCAACCTCTTCCCTCTGCTCCCCACCTTCCCTGGGCCATGACAACGCATGCCCTGCATGGAGGGGTTGGGTCCTTTCTGAAAAAAGCCCAACTGGACAAGAGCTTGGGAATGTATTTGACACAAGAGGCAACAAGCAAAAGCCTCCCCAGGCAATGTCAGAAGCGCCCAGGCAGAGAGGGCAGATTAGAGCTCAGATGGTGCCAGCGGCATTGCCGGGTGCAGCTGGCTTGTGCTGGCTCCAGGGAAAAAGGCGCCATCATCCGAAATTCCTCCCTCCTCTGCTGACATCACAGACTAGAAAAGAAAGAGACACTCAGCCGGTGACAGCAGCGTGGAGTGAGCCAACAGCTGGGCTGCATTGCAGGCGATCCACACCAACCTCCCATCTGCCCTGCAGGCAGCCCCGCTCCGGCCCTGGGCTCAGCGCAGATCTTGTGGGAGGGCACCGTCCCACAGCCCTGCTCCGACAAGGCGAGCGGGCAGGCCTTCGCCTGGCCCAGGCTGCCTCTCTCAGCCTCTCTTCCTATGACAGATGCTGCGGTCCCTTCATCATCTTTGTGGCCCTTCACTGCACTTGCTCTGGTAGCTCCATGTCCCTTTTGTCCTGGGGAGCCCAGGACCACACGCAGCACTCCAAGTGTAGGGGGGAGTCCGTGAAGGCTGTGTACAGAAGATGCCTGGCCTCATCTGGGGATAAATAGCACTAACCAAGCATTGGACTGACAGCAGGGCAGGGCCCATCCCCGTGGGCAGTGTGGGCAAAGAGCCTGGGTGGGCAGGGGTGAGTTGCGCCATGGGCACAGGAGCGGAGCTGGGCTGCCCCAGGGGCTCCCTGTGTGTGCCGAGCCCATGAGATGCCCTTGGCTGGGGCCAGGGCAGAGCCCAGGTGCCCTCGGCTCTTGGGAGCAGAGCGCAAAGGCAAGGCCAGAGGCCAGCTGGCCGTCCTGCGGGACGTGGTCCAGGGCCCGTGTCCCCTGCCCCTGCCCTCCGTGTGCTCCTTGGCTGCCTCAGCCCCATCTGTCCTCTGCTCCCACCTGCCCCGCACAGCTTTGGGTGCTCTGGGTCTGCCCTTCCTCACAGCCCCTGCTGTGGCCGAGTGCCCCCCAGCCCCCCAGCCATCCCCGCTGCCAGGCGCTTCTGATGCGCTCGATGGCCTCACAGCTCTGTGGCGGCAGCAACCTCACTGTCCCAGCCCTGTCCCATCCCACGGGGGCAGCAGCCACAGAGGGCTGTGTGGGGAGGCCAGGGCAGCTCCAAAGGCTGCATCCACTCCCAAGCCCTCGGCCCCAGCCCCGCCATGCTGGACGCCATGGGGCTGGCTCAGCACAGCTGGCTCTCCCTGCTCTGGGGCAGTGGCAGCCTCCTCTGCCTCTGCCCGGCTTCCTTCTGCTCCTGGCTGCCTGGGCCGCCCTGCGCAGCCAGCGCAGCATCTCTGGCCAACACTGCCAGGTAGGAAGGAGGCTCCGGGCAGCCCTTCCTGGGGAGCCTGGCCAGCCTGGCCCCATGGCGAGCGACTCCTGCCCTGCAGGAGGCCCCGGCTGGTGGGACCCACACGCACCATGGGTCGGGGCCTGGGTCCTGCGGGTTCAGCCGAGGCCACGGTCACAGTGCGGGTGATCCTGTGCCTGCAGGTCTCTCCCTGGAACTGGTGCGGGGGGAGGCACTCAGAAGACCAGGACCCAGGCGAGGCTGCACCACCCCAGTGCCGGCTCCTGCTGGGGATGGCGTGCCCACCTGGCTGGGCTCATGGCCCCAGCATGGAGCTGGGCTCCAGGAGCTGAGTTCACACCGCACACGTTGGGAGGGAGGCTGTTCCCAGGGGGCTTGCCATGGGACAAGCCCTGCTCTGGGATGCTGGGACGTGGGGGTGTCTTGTCCATCTCTGCCCTGCTGATTTGTGTGTCCCTGCTGGGGGCTCCCAGCCCTCCCCTACCTCCCGCCATCCTGGGGTCCCAGCAGCTGCCCCAGGCTGGAGTGCATCCATGCTGGGAGGAACCAGGTCCCAGGACACAGGGCTGTTTGGGGCAGACCCACTCGGCCCTGCTCAAGGTGCTGTGTCCTCCTGCTGTGTTGCAGGTGATGTGCAGCGGATGTCCAGCTGCAGGGGCTGGCTCCTCGCTGCCCACGGCAGGTTCCTGGGCCAGTTCCTCTGCTACGACCTCAGCTGCGGGCCCTGCAGCGAGGCTGCCTGGGAGAGGCAGCGAGGGCTGCGTGCAGCGCGACAAAGCCCCTGGGCCTCTAGCAGTCCAGGGTTGCCTTCCTCAGTGGGCTCCAGCCTTGGGTGGGGTGCAGTGTGTGGAGGAGACTCCTTCCCCAGCACGGGGCCTGCTCAGTCCTGCCCCAGCCCCTGACCTCGGGCTTCACAGCTGGGCCAAGGAGCTGGAAGACGCAACTCGATCACTGCCCAAGAGAGACGTCAGCTGCGAGGCTGGCTTGCCTGCCACCCCAGGGTCGTGCTCGGTGGATGGTGGTAGCAGCCAGCCTGCTGGTGCTGACCCTCACCCCATGTTGAGGCTGGAGCTGGAACAGGGTTGTGGGAAGAGGTTGCGGATGCACACCATAAGGAAGTGCGTAGAGACCCATCTGGGAAGCTTCCCCGCTGTGGTGCAGAGATCCCACGAGGTGTCCATCTGTGGGCTGGTGCCCCCCACGTCCCTTGCCCTGCTGCACTCCGGCACAGTGCCTGTCTGCTTCCACATGACGGAGGCCCTGTTCCTGCTGGAGGAGGCCCGGGAGGCCCTGGAGCTTCATGTCCGGGCAAAGAGGCTGCACCACCAATGGGACTTGTCCAGGAAGTCCCTGGGAGCGCATGCGCCCCAGGCACTGGTGTCAGCCCTCTGACAGCACTGCGCAGACACCCACATCCAGCACCTCCCTCGACATCCACCGTGCCATTCCCAGGCCACCCAGCACCACATGGAGCCACAGCCTGACCGCTTCCCTCTGGAGAAGGACCAGATCAGCAGCTGCAAAAGAAAGACATACCACGAGGTCTGGCTTGGCATGCCTCCTGGCCTGGTGCAAGAGTCCCAGAGAGCAGAGCCCAGCATGTAATCACCCACATCCCGTCCACATTCTTACTAAATCCTATTTCTAGCTCTTTTTTGCATGGCCGCATTCCCTCTTCTGCACAGCATGTGTGAGCTGCTGGCAACCCTCAAGCTGATCGAGGTAGCGAGGAGGCTGGGGTGGCTGCAGGAGGGTTTTGCTCCAGTATCACCCCACAGAGCTGGGATCAGGCTCCTGTGCTGTGGGTGTTTCTCTGGGGCACACATGGCTCTGGGGGTAAAGAAAGGCCAACAGCATCTCTGGGTTGAGTGGAAATGCCTACTGAGGCTCTGGGCTCACCATGGACTGGCGGAGCGATGCTGAGCAACTCAAGAGGCTCACAGAGGGCCTGGGGTCCTGGGGGGCCAATGCAGGACCCTGGGGGCACCAGGACTCACCCACGGCATGTGTTGTGGCATGCGGAGAACAAAGGGTCTCTCTGCAGTGGGGCACAGCCATGAACCTCCTCTCCCAGCAACTTTCCCAGTGCTAGTTACGGCCCGAATTTGTGTCCTGATTGTGCCAAGCCTCAGCTTGGATTCACAGCTGATCTGTTCACATATACCGCGGCTTCTCCACAGCTCAATTTCACCTCACTGAGTCTTGGGATGGAGCATCCTCATGACCGAGTGGCTTCCCATTGCCTCACCCCACAGATGTGACATGGAGGGATACAGGGGAGGGGGACAGAGGCAGTGGGGTGGTACCCAAGGGACCACAAGGGGCCTGAGACAGGGAGCAGGAAGCTCTCACCCCATGGGGTCCTTCCTCCCCACCCGTGCTGAGCCTGACCTGTGCTGGAGCCAGGAAGGACAAAATAAACATCAGCATCACCTAAACTGCCCTCCTGAGAGTGTAAAATCGGGAGTAAGGCAGAGGGGCCTTAATAATGTCATCCCAATCATGTGGTGGGCAAACCCACCACCATCCTCCTCCTACTGATGAAGAAACTGGCACCTTCAGCCAACTCTTACCTGCCCCACCCCAGCCTGGGCAGACTGGGGCTGAGAAGAGGTAGCCCCTGCACAAGACATGTAGGTATATTAACGAGACTTTGCCTTTAATAAGACTCTTTATTTGAGTTTTTCCACACTAATTTGAGATGGACTAATTATAATGCTCTAATTGGATGGTTACTCATGTGATGACAGCAACAGCAACTCCTTGGCTTGGCCCCTAAAGGGTGCTCCCTTGGGGTACAAGCATGTTTCCTCCTGCCCATCACAAGCCTTTGAGCATGATCAGTCAGTGCAGGATGTGGGCAGCCCCTGTTTGGGATCCTGGGGTGTTTCAGGGTCCTGTCAGCATCTGCCTTAGCAACCCCAGGTGAGATCTCCCCCCTTTCCTGAGGGCTGAGAATTCCCCTCCATCCCTTCTGCCCCTCGGCATCCCCCACACCTCTCCATCCCTGCCTGCCTGCCGGTCCCTGCCTCCAGCTCTCAGTCAAGCTCTTCTTCATCTCTCTCTCTCCCCATGTGTTCATCCCTTCCCTCTCCATCACCCACCTCCATGCCTCTTCACCTTCCTCCATCCTGCTGTCTGTGCATCCTTCCTGTCTGCCTCCATCCCTCTTTTCCTCTCTTCCACTCTCCATCGTCTGGCCCTCTATCCATCTCTTGGGCGTTCCATACGTCTGTATCTCTTTCACACCCTCTGTCCAGCTCCCCCTCCTCTATTCCTCTCTCTGTTTTTCTGTCCACACTTACATCCCTCTTTTCTACCCTTCTGCTCCCCATTTCTCTGCCCAGCCCTCTGGCCCTCTCTTTCTGACCCTCTGTCCTCCTCTCAGTCTTTCACCTTTTGCAGCCATCTCTCTGCTTCTCCATGCCTCTCTTTCCTCTTTTCTCTCTCTGTCCAACTCCCCCTCCCTCTTGTCCTCTCTCTGTTCCTCTGTCCACCTCTACATCCCTCTTTTCCTCTCTTCTGCTCCCCATTCTCTGCCCAGTCCTCCATCCCTCCTTCTGTCCCTCTGCTCAGCTCCCCATCTTTTTGTCTGGGTCTCCATCCTTCCCTTTCTTTCTCCATCTCTCCTTCCAGCTCTCTATCCCTATCTCTCTCTCCCCATCCCTCTGTCTGGCTCTGGCAGTCCCTGGCACCACGGAGCAGAGATCCTGGGGAGGGGCAGGGGGTGCTGGCTTACAGCTGGGCTGCTGATGTGTTGGAGCTGATCCTGGGGCACTTGCCCACCTGGGCGGGGTTGGAGGAAGAGTCTGGGCAGGATGATTGGGGCCAGATTGCTCTTCATCACCCACAAAGATATACCACGGCTCTTTCTTTCTCTTCCTCTTGTAAAGCAAAGAGCCAGATGTCTAATTTGGAGTAACGTTACATGAATAACACACAATCAACCTGCGCCTGTAACCAAGCAGTACCTGAGATGTCCTGCTCTAGGGCATTATTTTCAATGACATATTTACATGGTAATTTAAAACATTCAGCAGAACTACAAGTACATTTTAGAAAAGAAAGTCTCAAGTAAAATAATTTTTTTTAACTTTGTTTCACAGGAAAATCTTGAACAAAAATCTGAAGAACCACTTTTGACTGGTTTTGATGGTAATTTTAATGCTTGGATAATATATTTTGAATTTTAATGGTTAGAATTGTTTTGATGATGTTTATCTGTTGGTTTTGATGCTAAGTTGCGGGGTTTGATGGTAAGTTTAGTCTGAGCATTGAAGGCTTCTGTCGGTAAGCTCTGCATCTGAAAGACAGAGAGGAAGCGATGTCATTCCCTGTCATGATACTCAGCATAAAACTATCTGGCTGAGGGTTTGATTTCTAAACAGCAAAGGCTTGAACCTCCAAACAGCTTGATCTGCTCTGAGGCTACAGGAACAAACTCGCTCAAGAGGGAGGCTTCCAAAACCCTTACGTGAAAACTGACTGTATTCCAGTTTTCTGCTAAGAGTGGTGTACTGTACAGAGGATTAGGATAAAACTACCTGCTTTAATAGCACATGGTAGACCTTAGCTAAGTGAAATCTGGTGGAAGTCTCACCTAGAGGTTTAGCATGATGGTACCCTTGTTTTACCAGTGATTTTCCAGTCAAGCTGAAGAAAAGGAAAGACATGAGAAACACCCAATCATCATGGAAAAACTGCTGATTATGCTGTAATCCTTGCTTATTTGTAATCCTTCTCTCAATGTTTATCTTTGGACTTCTTTTCCTTCTTGGCTTTATTTTTTTTCATTTTTGATCACCTGAAAGCTCTTTCTCTATCTCTCTGTGCTTTTTTTTCTATTTTGGCTTCACTCCCCTCTGCACAGGTATGCTTTCTTTTTCTGTTTCTTTGTCAGTCATTTTTCTGGGAACAGCCCTCAGAGTTTGAATGAACCCACACAGGTGGAAGTACCTGGCTTTCATGAGAAGATTTTTCAGATTGCTGCTGAGGCACTGAACAACGATGTGAGGCTGCTCTGCGGCTGCTGGAGTGGTGCACATCCTCTCTAGAGAGTGGATGGTGAAGCCCTCTGCTTTTGTAAGAATCCTTACAAGACCCGTTGCTGTAAGTGTGACTTGATTTGTCAAAGTCCTTATCACAATCAGACAACTCTCTGCCACCTGTCATTGCAGAAGAGGAATGGTAATCACTGTAGCATCTGCACTGTTCCCATCTCCATGGTTCACCTTGACAGGATCTTTCTCTGCTCCAAGCTCACTCTCTTTTGGAATGAGTACAGCAATTCCTGTCTTGTTCTGTTCTTCTTCTCTTTCAGGATCTGAAAACAGGACATTTTCCAAAGCTTCTGCCATTATCAGGGATGTTTCTTTCGTTATCAGAAGAGCTATACATGCTTTCATTTCAATAAACCTGCTCATGGCAATTTTGCTGCTTTGTTTCCACCACGCAAGAGCACCCCTCCTGTGAGAACGACCATCTGTTCTGCTTCCATTTTGCTTGTCCTGCTCTCCAGAGACAGTGTTCTCTCTTCCTTCTGTAGTGCTCTTTGTGAGTTTTTCTACAGTGTTTTTTCTTATCTGTATAGTTATTTTGTAATTATCTACTTCTCAGATAACTAGATAGATAACTAGATAATTGAGGACTATTATGTACTTCTTATCTACGTAGCTATTAGAAATGTCCTTTGTATCTTGGCATGTATCATCTGTGGTATCCAGAGACACAAGATTTTTAGAAGTATGTTCAATGTCATAGAGGAAGTTTGCCCTAATATCTCTTCAGTCTCTGATGTACAAAAGGTTTTCTTTCAAAATAAGTCCAGGTTCTTCTGATCTTCTAGGTTTGCCTTTGTCCCCACTGCCTTCAAACTCACACTGCCCAAGCAATTCATCCTCAGTGTCCAAGGATCATTTCCTGACCTTGTGCTGACCATTGGTATCGGGATGCACGTTACCAGCTTTTATTGTAAGACTTTCAGCAACTTCTTTGTTGGTGGAAATTGTTTCAGAATCTGACTGGATAAAAAGACTCTCAAGATCACAGCTCAAGGTGGTAGGAACTCTTCTGGATTCTTCACAGACAAGCAGTGCTTCCATCACTACAGTTTCCATAAGAGCATCAGTCTCAGAATATTTTTGCGGTCCAGAGAAAATGCACAAAACAAAAATGCCTTCACATTCAGTGAAGTGAAAAAGAGGAAAGAAGAATGCAGAAAGTATAGACAGGATGACAAAATGAAGAGAAAAAAAATCTATGTAGAAGCCCAAGTTTTCAGTGAGGCATCAGCCACATGTTTTTAATATCCAATTAATACGTTGCAGTGCTGATCGCTAGTTCTGTTCATAACACTATGTGCAGTGTGGAATTCTCTCAACTGATTTAAATCTTCCCATTAAATACTGTCAGTAGAGAGATAAACCTGTGCTAACCTCATATAAAATCTTACTTTAATCAAAGCATACTTATTTTACCTTACCTTTCCTTGGACAAGCTGTTAAATAGGCTGCCTGTGAGGGATTATAAAATTCTCTCTTGAGTGACTGGAGGCAAAGGTACAGGCATCTGTAGTTAAATTATACAAGTTAACAGGTAGGAAGGTATTGTTGGGAGTAGAAAACCACTGTTTGCAAAATTTCTACATTAGGTGTTAAATACAGAAATTTACACTCCCCCTTCCCCAAACAGAGTTCATGAAGATCTCATGTATTATTATCTCAGCTAAGCTTTTCTAAAGTTGACAAGGTCTAATATATTAGCTGTGTTCTGTAAATTCTAAGTGGTTAATGACACAAAGAGCTACAGTGAAATGTGTGCTGTGTATTTTCTCAGTACTTCGCCTGGATTAGGAACATGATAATAATCCTGCATACTGAATACATCATTGGTGAGAAATTTTAGATGCAACCAACACAACTCCCTCTTCCCAGCAATCCATTTGTTTTAGAAAAGAAAATCTCAGAAGCTTTAGAAGGTTGGATGTGGCAAGTGGAATCATGAAGTTTTACTCCATTTTTTTTTTTAGATTCATTATCTAAGCTAATAGCACCATGGAGTGACTCGGTTTTGGGCTACTCAGGCTGGCATCTTTCTTCTTCAGAACTCTGACAGGAAGAGTGGGAAATCTTCAACACATGGACTACCTTCCAAATCACAATTCCATTTGAAGGTATTGCATTGCAGTTCCTTTCTGCTGAGCTCTTTGAGTCCTTCTCATTTTTTTCTGAAGATTCTGCACCATAAGGGACCATATTATAAGAAAGGAGTTTGGGATTTCCAGCCACTGCTGGCTCAACAAGAATTTCACCAGCAGCTTCTTGTTTGGAGATGTTAGTAGCAATTGACATGGTGGATGCATCTGAGCTAGACTCTGCTGCAGAAGAGTTTACAACTGTGTGTCACAGCCCAAAAGCAGTCGTTTAGGACGACTTCCCTCTCCTTGGGACCAACGACCAAGTTCGTGATGCTCTTGGACTGAACTAAGGTGAAATGATGCCAGCCAACCAATCAGTTTTATGATTTATTAATACAAAAGACAAGGCATGTGGCTAAATATGATAACTCAATGACGACTACTTTAACTAAATAAACAAGTCCCGTGCCGCACGATTTGAACAGATCTTATAAACTTTCATGAAAAGAGAGGAAGGAGAGAGACAGAAAGAAAGAGAGAAAGAAAGAGAGATCACCACCCGTGGATCCAGCAGTGTCTCGTTGGTCCTCTTCACCCTGGGTGTCTTGGAAAAGTTCAGGGCCAAATCAAGGCAAATTAAATAAATAAATTGTAATGACGCGCATGCAGTAATTGCAGCTCGAGCTGGGTGCCTCCGAAGAGGGACCACAAATAAAGAAATCCCTGGGCAATTATAACTTTCCAGTCTAAGCTCTCCACCCCTCACGCGGTAATTCAGACCAATAGTAATATTCAGGTCTGGGGTCTCCTGCTCCCTACTGGGTCTCATCACTGTCCCTAGGCAGGCTGTTTATCTTTCCTGTTGCGGTTTCTCCTGACAGATGTGTCTTCATTCCTTTGATCCCACCCTTGTCTCTCAAGGTCCTGACCACCGGGAGATAGTAATTCCAGCAATTAACACTGCCCCAGCAGTGACAGTAGGTGTTATCTCCCAAGGTCCTGATGAGGGGGAGATAGTCCAGACCCCCCCCACCCCCAGTTAACACTGTTTCAGCAGTGAGGGGAGGCTTTGTTTCCCAGGGTCCTGGCGCCCAAGCAGGCCTTATTTCAAAGCCTTGACATCCTCCCTCCCAGAGTGTGAAGCATGGGAATGCAGACTGCTTGTAACTCCCTTATCTTTCCAGCCTGCACCAGCTCTGGGGCCCTTTCTCACTGAACTAGGCGTGCGGCCTGAGGCTTCAGCAAATTTAGCTGCTCATGCTAAGCAAGTTTTATGGAAGTTGTGCTAAGCAGCAGTAATTTACACTCCAGGTCCAAAAGTCTCTGCCTGATCGTGGTCTGGTTTTTCGCAGGCTCGGTGTGTCCTGAGTGGTCGCAGGGAGACCATTTTGGGGGTTGCAGCAGCTCCGTCCTGTTTCCGCTGGGAACAGATGGCTTGTTCAGGGTTATGGTTTCCTGCAAAATCTGCAATGTGCGCAGCAAGGCTTGCACCTTATGCACCAAGAAATGTTTAAGGCAAAAATTCACTCATCTGTCCGCCACACTGTGGATGAAGGAACAGGCTTGTTTAGATCCTCATCCACCACAGCACTGCTAAAACAGTCAGGTTGAGACAGTTTGATGTGCAGGCAGTTTGTTATGAAGTGATCTTTTGTTTTTCTGAGGGATCAGCAAATAAAGGCCTGGTAATTGCCTAGTTTTGAACACAAGCTGTTGGTGGAGCCGAAGAAGGCCTTTCTAGGGTGACAGCAATGGTATTTGGATCTTCTTTTAGGGGTTCATTTCCATTTAAATGACTTGATTTCTGCATTTAAAAAGAAGAGATTGCAGGATGGATATATGCAAACACACAGCCTTTAAAATCCCCAAACAGAACACTCTCCTACTAGATATCTCTACAAACTGCCTCGACACCTAGATAGAAAAAAGCCACCCTGCTTTAATTATATATGCAAGTCCAACAAGTGTGGTTAATTTCTACATTGAGGTTTCTGCATATTGGTATCAAATGAGGACCATTCTTGAAACCCTACCCAAACAGCTCAACATGGATTAAAGCTATTCCAAAATATATATGTTTTTCTCCATTAAACATTCCCTGAAAACCCTGGAATAACTGTTCTTATGCTCAGGAAGGAGACAGTTTGGTTTCACTGTCTCAGCTAAAGTGAAACTACTAAAACTAAAACAAATAATCTTTTTTTTTAACGTTTTAAGCTTTGGTAACATCCACTTAAAATGTATCAAGAGGATATTTATCAGAGCTGTAGGAAGCTGAGCTGGAAGTATAAAATAATGGAAGTAGCACTGTTGCAAAATTTAGCATTAGCTACTATTTGAATGATTCTGGTTGCAGCATAAGGGCTGTGAAGAAAGCTGTGGTGAGGGAGAGAAAATAAAACTCAGGTGCTAAAAAAAAAATCCACTACTAATTTGGTATCATTATCTGCTGCTTTGCCCCCAAATCACCTTAACCATACAAGGAGGAAGCCATGGTCATGTAAATCTGGCCTGCTTACTACTGGCCCCCTGCTGACCAAAGAATGAATGGGGATAAGACAGTGCTGCTGATAACTAAAAAGCACATTCTCCAAGTGTGAAATCATAATGTCTTGGTAAACAATCGCGCTCTTAGCTTAGAATTGTTCTTTCAGCCCACTCTGGAGTTAAATCCCATTCAAGATAATGGTCTTACTACTATACCTATCCCCTTCAGAGCAATAACTCGCCTTTATACTATCTATGGTATTAATTGCTCCTCCTTCCTAAATTAGCCAACGACAGAGAGTAGATATGCAGCAATTCACACAAGTGTAGCAGTTGAAAGCCAAGCGATTAAAGATAATGACATGGGGAATTTCAGATAAGACAAATGAATTATTCAAATAGTAATTTTCTCCTTGGACAGGAAGAAAAATACTTAAGAGGAGGAGAAGAAGAAGAAGAAGAAGAAGAAGGAGAAGGAGAAGGAGAAGAAGAAAGTCAGTAGCAGGAAAGTAAATGTATTCTGAACACATTTTAATACTTGTTATTACCTGATATTAAAAAGTAAATAAGCTTGCTGACTGAGAACCATTTTGATTTCACAAAAGACTACAGAGGCATCATTCATCTCATATCAAAGTCTACCAGCAGCCTGCAAATAAAAGCAGCCATGTCTTCAGAGGAACTGCACACTTTCTAAATGAAAGCACAAAGAGAACTCTTCAGAACAGAGAATACACCAAAAAAGATCAAATTAAACATGAAATAAAACCTGTTTCCCTAAAAGCAGTGGTTACCAGTAAAGTTTTCATGCAAGTACCTCCTCACCAGCACAGAGCTCACCCCGTTAGAAATGAAATTGTTATTTACCTTTGTGTAGCAGAAATAACGTCCTGCATGACTACTGACACCTCTATATACCAGGACTGCATATAAGGCATAGAGGAGTGGTTCTCCAACGGATTGAGATACGTATGTTCGAAGATCCAGATACTTAGGATATTTCACATCCTAAAGAGAGACCAAGAAGACGCAACAATTATCCTGGAATACTTTATGAAATAGCCTGATAAAAACACATCAAAGAACACAGACTAGAAGTACTTAAATGTATTTACTGGTTCACTAAAAAGAGGTCCTCCCAATAAACAACATGGAGTAATTTCAGTTGCAGAGAACTGTTCTCTGCAAAATCAGCTTTCATAGCAGACTATATGTTTACCATCACATGAACTTTATTGTTGCCAGAAGAGAAAAAAGAAATACTTCTTGCAGTGATTTTCCTTTGATATCTTCAGTCTACAGTTATTGTCTGTAGATATTAACAACTTTTAGAAGACTATTCTGCTTTGGGAAATCTCCCATTCCAAGAAGACAAAGTTGCACTACAATTTTACATATATATATACACCTTGCTAATCTTCCCACCAGTGAAAGCTGCAAATCTTTTCAGAGATATTGTGAGATGTATTGTAAATCTCTTTGATGCAGGAACCATCTCTTTTACACCTTAGAAACAAGCACAACCAATTTTTTAAAGTATCTTTTTTTCCCCCAAAAAGAGTCAAACCAGTTTTGATGTCTCACACATGCCTATGCTATTTGAGTGATACTTACTTGCATTTTTCTTTTCATAAATCCATATGCTGCATTTCACATTTGCTAATTCAGAGAAGATGGCAGGATAGAACTACAAAACAAAGCATTGAGAACATTATCTTTTGACAGACCATCTATTTTTATTATGCCAGAAAGTAAGGCTTACCACCAACTCATAATGTAGCAGGAATCTCTCCCTAGAGCGGATGACCACAGTGTTACACAAGGCAGCACTTCCTGTGCTTTCAAAGAGGTGTCAAGAATGGAAGGCATGAATAGTGATGATAAAATGTGTTTTTCTCTAGGCAATAGAGCTGGATAAGTCTGTGTATTATAAGCAAATTCTGCATAATTCACAAATATCAAGGTATTGCTGAAGTCTTGACTCACAGGAATAGTTCCATGTTCTGGCCATTGCTCTTATCTGCAACAGAGGAGAAAGCTCTGGCTGACATAAGAACATCAAGAAGCATTCCAGAAAGAAAACAGCAGTAGAAATCCTGTTAATGAATTTCAGAGAAATAATTCTGAGAACTAAATAGCTCATGCAAATGATTAACACCCCCCCTCCCAAGCTAAACACACAAAGCACATTTTTCCATCAAAACTGTGTCTGTGTTACTCCCTTCTCCCAGGCTCACAGGAGCTGCAGGCAGCGGCGCGTTCAAGCCCTGGCCTGGAGAGATGCAGAAGGAGCTGTTTGGCCCCAGCTCAGAGAAATCTTGGGAAAGGAGAGCCAGAGAAGGCTTGACAACTGATTTCTTCCTGGTTTCTTCTGCCCTTCCAATAAATACTTGCTTGGATATAATTTTGGCAGCAATACTTGTGAGATTTTTCACCCATCATATTTACAACTCTCCCTCACCCTTCTCCCCACACACACACACCCCTCCCCCTCCATCAGGGATAGTCTCATCCTCTCACTTCATTTTTTTATGCACTTACAGAAGTTAATCATAAATGGATTACCAATTAACGTTGTAAGGTTGTTGATCAGTAGCTGCTTGTGTTGTGTCTTTTTGTTTGCCAGAGTGCATTGAAGTTGTGAAACAGTATGCTGGCTTATAAGTGCTCCTGATCTTTCAGTAAATCAGTGCATAACGAGATCTGAATTCCTTTGTTTGACTTTCCTTTTCCAGAACTACAGGCCAGGCAGCCTCACCTCAGTCCTTGGGAAGGTGATGGAACAGCTCATCCCGGATACCATTTCCAGGCTCATGAAGGATAAGAAGGTGATCAGTAGTAGTCAGCGTGGATTCACAAAGGGGAAATCATGCTTAACCAGCCTGAGAGCCTTCTGTGATGGGATGACTCGCTGGGTAGAGGAGGGGAGAGCAGTGGATGTTGTCTCCCTTGACTTCGACAAGGCTTTTGACACTGTCTCTCATAAGATCCTTATAGGCAAGCTGAGGAAGTGCAAGCTAGATGAGCAGACAGGGAGGTGGACTGAAAACTGGCTGAATGGCAAAGCTCAAAGGCTGTGCTCAGCAGTGCAAAGTCTAGTTGGAGGCCAGTAACTAGCGGTGTGCCCCGGGGTCAATGCTGGGTCCAATATTGTTCAACTTCTTCATCAGTGACCTGGATGAAGGGACAGAGTGCACCCTCAGCAAGTTTGCTGATGATACAAAACTGGGAGGAGTGGCTGATACACCAGAGGGCTGTGCTGCCATTCAGAGGGACCTGGACAGGCTGGAGAGATGGGCAGAGAGGAACCTCATGAAGTTCAACAAAGGCAAGTGCAGGGTCCTGCACCTAGGGAGGAATAACCTCATGTACCAGCACAGGCTGGGGGATGACCTTCTGGAAAGCAGCTCTGTGGAGAAGGTCCTGGGGGTCCTGGTGGACAAGAAGTTAACCATGAGCCAGCAATGTGCCCTTGTGGCCAAGAAGGCCAATGGTATCCCGGGGTGCATTAGGAAGAGCATTGCCGGCAGGTTGAGGGAGGTGATCCTCCCCCTCTACTCAGCCCTGGTGAGGCCGCATCCGGAGTACTGTGTCCAGTTCTGGGCCCCCCGATACAAGAGAGATATGGACGTACTGGAGCGAGTCCAGCAGAAGGCTACTAAGATGATGAAGGGACTGGAGCATCTCTCATATGTGGAAAGACTGAGAGAGTTGGGACTGTTCAGCCTGGAGTAGAGGAGGCTGAGGCGGGACCTTATCAATGTGTATAAATATCTGAAGGGAGGGTGTAGAGAGGATGGGGCCAGACTCTCTTCAGTGGTGCCCAGCGACAGGACAAGAGGCAATGGGCACAAACTGAAGCACGGGAAGTTCCATCTGAGTATGAAGAAAAACTTCTTTACCGTGAGGGTAACCAAGCACTGGAACAGGTTTTCTAGAGAGGTTGTGGAGTCTCCATCCTTGGAGATATTCAAAAGCTGTCTGGACATGATCCTGGGCAATATGCTCTAGGTGACCCTGCTTGAGCATGGGGGTTGGACTAAATGATCTCCAGAGGTCCCTTCCAACCTCAACCATTCTGTGATTCTGTGAAACACAAGAAAGCAGCTGAGGAATGAAGACAGGGACAGAAAAGGCCTCTTCTCCCACACAGGTTGCAGCCCTCGCAACACTGAGGTTTCAGCCAACCACAGCAGGCATTCTCCACACCAGGGCAGCTAAGACAGGAGCCTGAAAGGTCTTGAAGGTGGTGAGTTTCAAAGGGAACTTAGAGGACAACAAAAGGGGAAACTGAGAAGACCACACTGAACTCAGGCAATCAGAAGTCCATGCTGTGCATTTGACTAGTTGCAATATGGATGTTGGCATGCAAGTCTGCTTAAGGAATGAAAATAAGCCACGGGCCTGTTAGAATAAAATACTCTGATCGCTAATACCATCTCCTTCTTGGTTGAGGCGGGGTTAACAAAATACAAAAAACACTCTTTTTCCTCAGACTGTAGCATGACTCTGCAGGCTTTGGGAAGCCTTTGTTTTGCTAGCCCTTTCCAAGACAAATGCTACCAAGCAAGGACAGATTGTTTGACTAGCAGACAATGCAAAAAGTCTTGCTCAGGAATAAAAGTGCAAGAAGAATATTTTGTACACACAACCAGCCAACCAGCAAATTCCTCCCTTTCCAAACTCCCAACTTCCTTTTGAGGGATGGCTGCTTTCCAGCTGGGTACCCATGTGCTACCGCATCCACAGTTAAATAGAGGTAAGAAAGCCACAAAGCTGCTTTGCTTTCAACAAGCATTAAAAAGCTCAGCAAAGCTTACCTGTATAGCTCTCCAGTTGAGATTGAGACTAGTAATTCTCATTTCCATGGTTAAGCTCTTATTTCTCATCTCAGTCCTTATCACAGTTAAAAGTCAAAGAGATGCACCATGTATCTCACAAAACATGTAAGACAAGACTAAACAGATGTTTCAATTTTGTACTGTAAATCAGCTAAGCTTGTGCACTGTGGGCTTTCAAGTGTTACTCAACAGATAAGAGGGAAAGGTTTAAAACAGCATAGTGCAGAGTGCTCAGAATGGCACAGAAACAAAATAAGTGACAGCAGGAACCTCTGCAGAAGTGCTAACTGTTGAAGAATGCTGCCCCTGCCCATGCAAGAAACTACTGGTATGAGAGCATTCTTTCCTCAGCAGCATACGAGGACACGTGCAAATATTTATGGTTGAAAATACTCAGTCAACATCCCTGTAAAAGAATTAATACAAAACACATCTTACCTCTGCACTGGCTTGCTTCACTGGTTTGCCCTGGTCATGAGTGTTTTCTGCTGGTCTGTAGTGCCTGAGAGAAGAAGAGACAGAAATGGGCTCTTTCTGTGTCGTCATGTTCAGTGCTGATGAATCCACCTTCTGCTTAAGAAAGGCTTTTTGCAGAGCTGAATCTGGCTACAACCTCTGTTGCATGCATGAACAAGGGAAAACATCATGTCAGCTTCCAGCACTATTGTTTTGGAGCAAAAGAAGTGGGAGAGAAGGAAGATCCTTTCCCACTTTGTTCCGTCAAGATGTGGCAAAAGCCCTTTTCTTTCTCTGTATCAATTTCATTAGGCGGAAAACGGGGAAGCCACCAGCACCTCCTCTGTAAAGTGCTTGGTGATCTACTGAGGAATACTGCAAGTTAGGTGTTATGCTGCAAAGGAAAACATTAACATTTCCAACCATACTTGCATCCAAGCACAGTTAGTTCACTCAAACCAAAGACCAGCACACCAGTTACAAATGCACGCCTTAAAGATGTTCACATGCTTTTTAGAGGCTACTCAGGAGGGTGACTATCTGCTTTTGAAGAGAGTATCATTAAAACCACGCAGACTCTGAAGACCAAGCAAATACACAGACAGTGAACCTGTCTGTATATACATCCCTTTTCCTCCAAAAATGAGTATTTTCATTATCACTAAAGATACCTCTTTTCTGAGGGGGAGATCTACAACAGATCCTCATGGTATCCCACACTCATTGTGCTTTAAAGGCATTCAATCCAGTATGTACCTGATCAAATCATTTCTCTGAGTCCACTCTGGGCCCCAGGTATCACCACCCTTGATATCTGCACTGACAGATGGGAAAGTGTTAAGATAAAAACAACAAGTCAACTTTCAAGGATCATTAAATGTATGTGTGTCTCAGTTTAGGGGTGATAAGGCAGACAACTTCCTAATACTGACTGACTGAGTAGAAAGTCTGAACTCCGACAAACAGGCCTTTGGAATACTATGTGAAAGTTTATGAGAACTGAAGCAAGGCAGCTGCTAGGGGTTTAATTCTGAGGCTCCACATTAGACCAAATTAGACATTTTGCAAGAACAGATGCTGTTTCTGCCTCACAAGCAGAACTTCTCGTTTTGCACCACAAAGCAAGCTTTCCACAAATAAATTATAAGCAATGGAACTGGGTTCGTCCAGAACAGATGCAATTTGCTTACTTGGTTTGGAAGCTCTGCCATGATAAAAAAATGCAAACAAGCAAACAAGTTAGATAGGAATTATTTAAGAGTCTTGACTAAAGGGCACCTAAGGGTGCACGAGGAACTTACCATCCACCATTACTGCAAACAGCCAGACACTACAAAGGTCACCCCTATGAAAACACAGTTCAGCCTACACCTAAGAAAGTCACTGTCATGCTAAATGCACTCTCATGCATTTTTAACATACATTTTCCCTTTCATAAAAACTTTACAAAGCCACTGCAGCCAATAACTAGTCAGGAGGGCTTTTTCTCTATTCCCCCGTCCCCTTTTTTCCAGAGAGGGCTTGTTTTACTCTACAGCTTCCAACAGAAACTATACTAGCATAAACATTCTGGCTGATTTAGACTTCCTCGACCAAAAGATTTTAGACTTTCAGCTGAAGTGCTCTTGCTGCTGCCCATGTGTAGAGGCACACAACCAGAAGACAATGCCTGTTGGCCAAGTCTCTCTAATGTCTTGGGATCTCTCCTGCTGGCAGTAGAAATAGCATATCTTCTTATATTCATTCAGCACAGATAATAGCATACCTAGAGCTAGCCCCCACGACACCTCCTCAGACCCCTGGCCACACAGAGAGTCACAAAGGAAAAAGAATGGATGAAAAACCACACAACTTCAGTAACTGATTTAGGAGAAGAACCAGAGTTTTCCAAGGTACATGACACCTAAGAACAATAAGGCGTATTCATTACTTGAATAATGGCCAATGCCTGATTTTCTCTCCCTTGCTTGAGTCTTGTCAGGGTCCTCCACCTGTGGCTCAATGCTGAGGAAAAAACAGGCAGAACAGGGTTGAGCATCCACAGACAAGTCTCTCAGAGGCTGAGTTGCCTGCACAGAGTCCAGACTCCCAGTGCTACGATTGAGGTCCCAAAGTCCTCCCTTCCAAGCACCTCATGGACCATCTCCCACAGAAACATGGGAAGGTCTCTCAAGAGGCAGCTACTGCCACCACTGCAGCATCTCAGCAACACCGCACACAGCTCGCCCAGGCAACAGACTGCTCACACACAGATACTTCTCCATCCACAGTGTCTTTGAGCTCTTTCTCACAGGCCTTCTACTAACATCCCCATTGACCACCCAAGGTTTCTGCTGTTACTAGCAACAACATACTACCTCGGCCTAGATATAAAGCTTGCCTCCTTCCTCAAGGAAAGCAACACACTAAAGATCACTAAGCCATTTAAGGTCAGAAGCAAACATGCAAATCAAGACTTTCTGTAAGCTCCAGAAAAAGAAAAGTCCACATAGGAAAGGAAATAAAAAGCTCAAAGGCACCCGCCTAAATAACTTGCTGCTAAAGCAGGGCTCAGGACCTAGGTCTTTCAAAAATCCCCAGCTGCACACTTCCTCACCAGGAAGAAGGCAATAGTCAGGTGAAATATTTTGTCAGCTGATACAAAGATGGAGTTTTGCAAGTAGTCCTACTTCAGGAACAGAGACGGAAAACTGTTTCTAAATGTTTTTCTAGTTGCCTTCAAAAAGACTAGGCAATAATGTAAGGCTTCTGCAGTCTTTCTTCAACAAAATCTCTTCTTTTCAACTCGTTTGCTCCCAAGACCAGCTGGTATCACTGCAGGACTATATCCCTTTTGTGTCAGGTGCACAAAAACTTCCTACAACAGAACCAGTATCATTAACTGCATCTTTCACTGAACACAGGGAATATTTGCTAAAGTCAAAGCAAAAAAGTCACTAAAGTCAAGCAGAAAATATTGTGGGGTAGATGGTAAACGTAAATCAATTCCTATAAAGATAAATTTTCATTCAGCATGGTCTAGTATTTCAGAAGGTAAAACTCAAGAAAGCCAAACATTTCTGTGTCCTCCAGTTCAACTTTGGCAACACACAAGTTTCAGTCCAGCTGTTTTCTGTCACAACTTGCCAGCATCAGCTTTCCAGCAGACACAAAGTGCAATTCAAAGTTCTCAATGTGACATTCAGGGATAACTACAGTTTAAATCCCTGGCTATAGTAACTATACCTGCTCTTGAACAGAAGCACATCCTTCTCCAGTTTTAGAAGAGCACTCACCATCCTTGAGACTGTTGTTCTGTCCTTCTGTAGGAAACACTTGGGAGGTTACAAGTAGTTTGCTCACACAGGAAGATTCATTTTATCTTCACAATTCAGAAATGAATGGGGAAATCTTGGATTTGCTACCTCAGCCAGAGCTGGGGAACATGAAGGGACACAATGCAGAAGCAAGGAAAAATGACTCTACGCTTAGATACCTCTGTTTCCAACAGCAACTCACACCTCTGTCAGAGGGTTATGCTCTGTCTTTACAATTTAGGTTTAACCAAGGGCCTGGGAGAAAGGAATAAGGACCCTAGTGCTGAATAATGGAAACAAACTGAAAAAATGGGCCCTAGCCTGTAAATTGTTTGAAAATGCTCTCCATGCAAGGGGGTGTTCATGTCCTCCTCCCCGGTCTAGCAAGGACAGAGCCCATTTGTGGCCATCCTTTTACTTTCCTCCTTAGCAACTGCAGGAAAAAAAGGAAGCTATCAAAAAAGTGCTAGAACTCTACATATACTTACCTATGCTCAGGCTCTGTTCTTTTCGCAGCACTCTTTTCTCTCCATTCCTAGAAATGACATTTTGCCAAGGGTTGTAACTTAAAGCTGGAAGAAAAAAGTCAAATTTTCACAGGTTAATCAAGAAAATTGGATGCTGCACTTCCCTGGTACAGTACAGCAGCAGCTCATGCCTCTCTCCTTTCCCCACCAGTTTCCCCACCAGTTTCCCCACCCGCACCCAGAGCGCTTCATCTCCCCACTGGGGGAGAACAGCAAGGGGCAGCAGGAGCACAGAAAGCAGCTTCTCTGCTCCTCTCACTCCTCACCTGCTGCCTTGGTCTGACCAGCGATGGAGCTCTCACAGCGCAGGGCTTCTCTGCACCCACCAAGCTGCAGCGCTGGCTGAAAACACCCCTCGGTGTCCCCGGGATGCTCACGGGCAGCCCCTGCCCCAACCCGTGCAGAGGTTTCTCTCCCGTCCCCTCCGCACACTTGCCCAGGCCCCGGAGCAGAGCGGGGCCCTGCGGCAGCAGCGCCCGGCAGCAGCGTTTCCCCGCGGACGCTGCCCTGCAGCACAACTCCCGCAGCCCAGCCCCGGCCTGCCGCCACCACCCCCTCGCTTGCCTCCCTCGGCCCCGGCCAGCAGCAGCCGCCGCTGGCTCCAGGCGCACGAGCACACGCCAGGCCGCAGCGTCGCCCCGGTTCGCTGCGCAGCAGCCGCCAGCACCCACAGGCCACGGGCCAGGCAGAGCGAGTGGCTGTGCACGCAGGGCGGCCGGAGCCGCCACGGCCCGGCTGGGTGCGAGCAACTGCTGGGGAAGGCCCAGACGGCCGGGGCCGCCTCCACCCGCGCGGGAACCCCCGGCTCCTGCGTCCTTGTTCCTGGTGGCCCCGCGGCTTGGTGCCGGCTGCGGCGGCCATTTCTCAGCGCCATCCCGGCTGTTGGGCTTGTGGTGGCTCCAGGCCGAAGGTGACACCAGGCCTGATGGGGCCAGCAAAGTGCTGCTGCTGGTGCTGCCCATGGGCAGAGAGGGGTGACGGCACCATCTGAGCTTCCTCGCAGACCTGCTGGTCTCTGCGTGGGCTTTGGAGCCTGGGGCTCTTGTCCAGGCTTGGCAGCTCCTTTTCCTTCCCCCACCCCAGCAGCAGGGACCTGGAAGCAGAGGCTGGGGGAAGCTCCTGGCCTTTGGTGTCACCCCTGCCTGGAGCTTCCTCCTGAGAAGCCCCTGGGGAAGTGTCCTGGGGGCGAGCGGGAGCTGTGAGCAGCCCTGCCCCACACAGCCCCTCTGCATGGGGGATGCCCCTGCCCTGCCGGGGCCGCTCCTTTCCCCAGAGCTTCCCCAGTGTTCAGCCTGTTTGTAGTTATCCCTGGACGTCACCTGGAGAAGGCTGGGTTGTGCTTTGTGTCTGCTGGGAGACGGATGCTGGCGAGGTGTGACGGAAGGATCAGCATGAAATATGTCTCTGGCTAAAAGATGAACTGGAGGATGCAGGCATGTTTTGCTGCCTTGAGTTTTACTTTCTGAAATAGCAGCTCATGCTGACTGAGAATGTATTTTGATAGGAATGGATTTGCATTTCAGATCTACCCCCTGCAATTTTCTCTGCTCAACTTTAGTAGCATATTGACAGCCAATGTTCTCTCTATGACAGGAAAGGTGCAGTTAAGGATATCGGCTTTGTTCTGGGAGTGTTTCGTGCATCTGATACAAAAGGGAGATAGTCAAGCAGTGACAGCACCAGCTGGGTTTGGGACCATAACAGTGGAAAGGAATGATTTTGTTGAAGAAAGACCAAAGTATCCTTATAATGTTTCCTATTCTTTTTGAAAGGAAAGAGGAAAAAAACGTCAGAGACTGTTTTTGCTCTCTGTTCCTGAAGTAGAAGTTTCCACAAGACTTCCTCTTTCTCTGAGTTGATATAATACTTTGCCTCTTGCCTTCTGCTTCATGGGGAAGTGTGCAGCTGAGATTTTTTCACAGACCTAGTTGCTGACCACTGCTTTAGCAGTAAGTTATTTAAGTGGGTGTATGAGTTGCTTTTCCATCTTGTGTTTCCTCACCTATTTAGCTATTTCTGCCATAGCTTTTAGTTTGTTCAAAGCAGAGATCTGCACAACATCGCTGAGTGTCTCTTGTGTCTCACAGATGGTTCTTGTGGCACCTTATGAAATGTTGAGAACTTGCGTTCAACCTGTTGCCAAGTCCCTGCAGCTGCTCCCTCCCTCCTTCCCTCCCTCTGCAAGGGTCAGCCACCCATGTGGCTTCAGGGTTGCCATGCTGCTCCAGTTCTGCTGGTTTAAGTGTTTGTGGGCCTGGTGTGATGAGGCCAATGCCTGGTGCAGGGGTGCGAGCAGTGCAGCCAGAGCAGCCTGTGCTACCCCTGTGTGCAGTGAGCTGGCGGTGCAGTGCCCCCTGCCCTCCCTCGCAGGCAGATCTCCCGTGCGGGGCCACACCGGGTGAGCGCAGCCGCAGCACCTGGCCCAGCCGGCACCCCCGGCGGGGTTATCCCTGCTCCACGCCCCACCACCACCCCGCACCGCCCCATGCAGCCCCTGCCTGCTGCAGGGCCAGCCCTGGCCGGGGCCCTGCAGGCGAGGGAGGCCGTGCCCCCTCTGCGACATGGGCTGTGCTCCCAGGGGACATCCCGTGTCATGGCAACAGCTGCCCTCTCCTGTGCGGCCCCGGCCTCTCCCACACACCCTGGCAAGGCCAGGGGAGCCCACGCACTGGGGCTGCTCTCAGCACTGCTCTGCTGCCAGGAGCTGCTGAGCCCTGAGTGGGAGCCAGCGAGGGGAGGCCGGGGCAGTGTGGGGCTGCGGTGAAGTGTGGAGGAGGAGGAGGAGAGGAGCTGTTTCCTTGTCACCTTCTGCTGTGGGGGTGACCCAGGGCGAGGAGGATGAGGATGGAGCTCTGGGACGTTGGTCACAGGACACAGTGTGGGCAGGGGGTTCCAAGGCTCCCCTCCCAGGGTAAGGCCTTGAGGAGCTCTTTAATGGTGCTTTCAGGTTATAACCTGAAGGCAATCCCCACCTCAGCCACTGAGCCCCCTGTCAGGAATGGGGTCTGCTTGGGGAGGGCGATGCTGTTTTAATACGCTTGCACTTGTCATCTCCTTGGTTAGGCATGTGCTGAGTGGTTGGGAGCTGGCCCACCCAGCGCATGATGTGTCTTTCACTTACTTTCCAGAGACCCTTGATGTCTGGGGAGGTCTGTCTGACTACAGTGTGCAGCAGCTGCTGCTGAACCAGGTGGGTCTGCCATCCTGGGCCTGCCCAGGAAAACTTTCTTCTGCATCTTCTGTATCTGGGGGATGACTGCTCTGCTCTGACTTGTAATTTTGAGAGGGTGAAGAGGAAGGGGATGAAACATCTGGAAAGTTCTTCAGAAGAACTTCTCCAAGGCTTCTCCAAAGCTTTGCCCAGTGCTTTGTCTGTCCCCTTTGTACAGCAGGATTGAGCAGGGCACTGAGCATGATCACCATGTGCTGACAAGTCACCTGCCTGCCCACCTACCAGTCTCATAATTCTTCTCTTCCTTCCTTCCTGTTTTCAGGGAGTCCAAGTTATTCCCCTTGGGACCATCGGTGTTGTAACCGAACAAGTTGGTGTTGGGAAGCGTGGTCTTCTGAGTGTTCGCAGACCCGTGTTCCATCTTTCAAAGAATATTGCAGAGGTTCACGGCCTCACCTATGATAAGACCTATGCTCCTGGTAAGAAGAAAGGCTGAAAGTTTTGCTTCCCCTTGGGACATCTCTGGGGTGTGCATAACTGCTGTTCAGTAGTGCCTGTTAGAAATCTGGAATTCCTTCACCAAGTCCTGAGAACAGCTTCAATTTTTAGTTATCATGACATCGTCATGCACATTACAATTATACTGCCTCTCTCCCTGACTTGCTTTCACAGCTGGCTACATGCCAGATGTATTGGAGCTGCTGCTTCTCATCAGACTGAGTTAAAACCATTGGTCCATGTTTGTGCCACACTGGATCTTGTAGAAGTGAATACCAGCATTCATGCTGGCTCTTCCATTCTCCTTCAACCTTGAAGCAGGTCAAAGTCAGCTGCAGAGAGCCTTGGAATGGAGATGGGGACAATAGTTTGTATGAAAATCCATCAGAGGCCAGCTTTGCTGTGATTGCTGGTCATGCCTGTGAGCACTGCAGCTGTAGTGCACATTGGTGATACCTGTGGGGCAGCAGGAGCTCTGAGCAGTGGGTCTTTCCTTTCAAAGGACTCCATAACTTCTCTGTGGTGTCAACATCAGTCTGGCACTTCTTTGAGATGGGTCTCTGGCAGCAAATGCAGGGATGTTTGCTGTGCAGTTCTGAGAGTGCTGGGGAGGGCTGGAAGGATCTGAATGGGTGTAGTGCAATGTTTGTGTTTTCCTTCTTTCTTTCACTGTGTGGTGTGGCACAGCTAAATGTCTCCCAACCCAGAATGCACTGAGTGTGGGCACAAGTACCTGGCATCCACTCTGCCCTCTTGGGAGCTGGCCTCCTTTCTTCCCTCCTTGTCCTTCCAGCGTGTCTCATGTTCACATGAGATGGCTAGGGCCCTTTCTTTCGATCTCTGTAGGGAAGAAAGCATTGCTGTGCACTTGGCACAGCCATTTGCAGAGTGCTTTGAACTTCTCCTAGGGAAGGATGACATCAGCTTCCCACATGAGCTTTCCCAGAAGGTTAAAGAAGACAGCTCTGTAGCGGTGTCTTGCTTGAAGACCTGAATGCTGCCGACACTCTGTTTTAGCCTGCTTCTCTAGTGACTTTGTTGCTCTTTTTCTGCTTCCTAGGTCATAAGCTCTCTGAGCCCCTGAAAGATGCTTGCATAGCCTCGGACATCTTTGTTCCTCGGAAAACAGTGGAGGCTTGCGTAGAAGAGACCCTGCGTCTTTTCTCCCACTGCCTCGAGAGTGGGAAGAATGTTGCCCTTGTGCTGAAGGACATTGGCATGCTTGTTATTCAAGGAGGAGATGTGAAAATGAGACTTTATAGAGACTTTCTGAAAAGGCTGAATGGGACAGAGCAGCTGGTAGAAGCTCTTCTTGGGGTAAGTTTTCCATTTCTCCAGCGCTACCTGTCATCCTTTTGAAATCACAAGTGACTGCAATTCTGTTGGCCTGCTGTGACCTGTTTAAGGACATGGGCAGTCCTGGCCTGGAGTAATGTCGGCTCCCTGGACAGTTTGTCTTGAGCGTTCAGAGGACTTGGCAACAAAGGAGACCCTGGGAATAGCTGTTCTGGGTCCGCCCAAAGATTCATCCAGCCCAGGAGCCCATTTCCATGTGCTCAAGGGAAAAGTGCAAGAAAAGGGTAGGTCTTGTGTGTTTTTTCCCAATAGACTTCCCTTCTTCCAGAAAGCCGTGGTTTAGTGCCCTTTAGTGATCCCATATCTCCTTTGGTTGTGCCTGGGATGGTAAAGCAGAGAGTTCAGCAGTTTCCCTTTAAGCTGTGTCACAGTACTTCTGTGTGTCCCTTTGGAAGCTCAGCCCGATTCCTTCATGGGACATTCTTGCACTACAGTGCAGTGAGGACTAGTGAGTGATCCCTTCTCCCCTTGCCTGGGCCAGCAGGGATGTCCGACATCTCTGCAAATCTCTGCTGACCTCAGTCCTCTCTCTTTGCAGCTGGAGTGCCTGAGTGTATTTCATCTCTCCCATATGGAAGCTGGTCAGAATATCACCCTTGTCCTCTTGCTCTGTAGCATTTCTAGTTCTGTGTCTGTGCAGGTTTGTTTTTGCAGGAATCATTGCTCACCCCCCTCTGTGGGTAGGAAGCAGAGGCATAGGAAGAGCAAGGCCCAGATGGGACCAGACTCCTGTTGCTGCTCTTGCTGTGTTGATCTAGTTGTGCTGACCAGCTCTTGCCAGTGCCCTGGAGTCTCACGAGCATGAAGGGGGTCTTTCTGTCCTAATGTGTGCATCTGCACGCTGCTAGTGGTGGCTGCAGCATGTCACCGAGAGAATCGTTGGAGCCCAATGCCCTTCCCCAGGTCTCCAGTGCAGCCCTGTCCTTCATGCTGGTCTTTCAGGTGCAGCTGGAAAGGTGAGAGGTGAAAGCAGGCTGAGCTGAGCCCCTCGAGGGTTAAGGCAGAGATGCAAGCAGGCTGTAGCCCAGCCCGGCTTCCCAGCTCTGTCTCTTTCTTCTGTCTTAGTCCGTGGTGTCTTTTCAGTCCATTCTCTGGGCCAGAGCCTTTACTCCAGCCTTTGTTGCCGTGGGTCCTAGAGCAGGACCCTCCGCTGCCCCTTGAACACAGAGCAGAGGTTTGGTCCTCCCAGCTGTTACCCACTGTGTAAAGAGAAAGGAAGGGCTGTGTCTCTCTATTCCTCCCTGGTGCAGAGGCAGCTCTCTGAATGTTAGGAGAGACTGTGGGGTTAATCCCACGTCTGACCCCTTTGTTCTCAGCTCAGGAGGCATCAGCTCCAGCTGGCAGGGAAAACACAGCGGCCAGGAACCCCAGCTAGTGAAATGCCCTCCCCTGTGCTTGTCTCCATCGACTTCTGCATTAGGAAACAACTAGTCTCCTGACTGAGTCTCTGGATTCTCACACTTGCAAGAAGCCTGACTGTGCTCTTACCCTTTCTCATTAATTTCTCTCCAGCTCCCACACTGCATAACTGAGGGGCTGCTGTGAGGAACAGTGAAATTCAGCATTTTAGCAAGGCAGCTTCTTCTCTGAGCAGTGGAAAATTTCAATGCCCTTGTGAGCACTGAGGTAATTTTCCTGGCATCATGTCACATGTGTCTCTCACCTTTGCAGATGCCAGAGATGAGGAATTCAGTCCTCTTGGGCACAGAAACTGCTGCTTCCCAGACCCATTCTGGTCATGTCATTGTCTTTCCTGAGTGAGTATGTTTGCTTCTTAGCCCCTGGATGGCCAAGCGAGCAGCTTCTCACCACATGTTTGGTAGCAGTGTGTTGCCACTGCCTGTGAAGACTGTTCAGAAAGTCATTTGAGAGTAACTCTTTGAAATGTGCGTTGAAGTACAGGTCCCTACTAGTTGCTCTTTTGGTACATTTTCATGTCTTCTGAGAGACCTGCATGAGTCAAATGTGTCCTGAATATGTTTTCTTGGGTCAAAGGTTTTCTGTGGGAGGCCTGTCCAGGCCAAAGTGAAGCCTGTGCCCAGTGGGGTTTTGGAGAGCTTTGTCCTGGCTCCCGTCATGCTCAGTGCTTTGTTCCATTCCTTGTCTGGGAGATGGAGGTTCCTTTTCACAGATGCATGGACATGAGCTTGGGAGGGCCTGCAAGCAATTTGGAGGGTGAGATGGGAATTAGAAATGGTGCTGGAAAGCTGTAGGAAAGGAGACTAGTGTGTTCTGCCTGGACACGAACATGAACAGGAGATGAGAGATGGTCACAACAGCAGCACAGAGGATTTGGGTTAAAAAGAGCTTTCTCACAGGAAGGCTAGGGAAGCCCTCAAAGAGCTTGATGAGGAAGCTCCTGCCCCTCCAGGTGCTGGAGGTCTTCATGATGTCACTCAGCTTGTTAATATGCTCCTCCAACATCTGGCATATTCTGCATATTCTGCTTTGGGAAAAGAGGGACTTCCCAGTAGCTCCCAAATGCCCTTGTGTCCCCATTATTCATACAAGGTGCAAAGGAAGCATGGTGCCCTTCCTTTAGACTGGTGTCCTTTTCCTGTTTCCAGGTACAAGTTTGAGAGTACAGCTAAAAAATCATCTGTGGCAGCTGTGAAGTCCACCCAGGAACGGGAGATGGGAAAAGATGACTCCAGTGGCAAGAAAGGTAATGAAACAGCTGATTCGTGGCAGGGGTTTGTGCCTTCTCCTTCTGTCTTCTTTTGCAGGGCATTGGAGCCGAGGTGACAGTGTAATGGCTCCGGTAGCATGAGGCACTAGAGGTGACGCTGCTTTCCCAAAATGGGAAATCTCAAGTGACTCCTGAGGGAACAAGACCTCAGGGCAGCCCAACACTCCCACCTGCATTTGATACCTCCAAGTTAAACTTCCCCCCATTTCCATGGGACTCAGTGCCCTGGTGTGCACTGCAAACTGCTCTTCCATTTGAGGTGTTGGTGCAGAAGGGAGGCCATGTGAAGACTGTCGATGGGCAATGTGAATCCTAAACTGTGCCTGGTAATGGAGGGGCTGAGCTATTTCATGGACTCAATGTGTTGTCATCTGATCAGAAAAGCCATCTTGAATATATGGTAAAAAACTAAAAGACAGAGAGAAGCCAGTGTCCGGAAGGGTCCAAGACCACCCAGGAAACAAGGCTTGAAAGGCTTGAAAGGAATCATCTTGAGGCCGCACAGTTTTGTCACAGGCTTGAGCAGATCTGCATATCCTTTCCTGTTCAAAAGGTCTCTGCAACGCTGTCCTGAAGTGCTTTCTTGTCTCCTGCTTACAGGAAATCTTCCCGCCAAGCGCCTCCTCTTGAGAGGGAGACATCCTCCACCCAAAATAACAGCTGACAATATGAAGAATGGAAAGGGGAAGAAAGCTGAGGGAAAAGTGCCTCATGGCAGGTGAGACACTTGGAGGAATGGATGAAGGTGGCACTGCACCTTTGTGCTTGTTTGGGTGAGATGTTTCCTCTGGACGCAAGGTTCATAGCAGCTCTGAATGTCTTTTATCACATGTCAGGGTGACTCCTGATCCTTCAATGGCAGGAATGCCTTTACACCCCTGACCACTTTCTCCTTCTCTGACACTGGGTCTCCAGGAACAATCAATTCTCCATACCTAAACACATGGTAGCTGGCACCATGCATTTGCCAGGATGGGGTAACTGTGTCTCTTGGAGCCTGTCTTTGTAAAGGACCCTGCTCCTCTCTTTGCTGCATCAAGAGAGAGCCTGCATCTGGGCATGCTGCACATTCCTGCGGGCACATCCTGCAGCCATGGACGTTTTATCTGGGGGTGATCTCTGTCTCTGTTGATGTGAACACAGTCAGTCAAACCCACATCATTCTCCTGCAGAACTGCTTTCTGCTGCAGAAGCAGGTGCCCAGCTTGTGAGTACAGGACAGAGACCCAACTGCCCCTGTGCTCACAGCACCTCCCCACAATGTCTATTTTCAGTGTGCTCCCAGCCATCCAAGGGAGGTCCTCAAGGAAGGTGGAGCGAGGCAGGAGGAAGGACCATGCTGAAGCCATGCCCCCACCTGAGAAACTGGTTTTAAAAAAATCCAGAGGTGGCCAGGACAGGTACGTGCTACTGACTGAGGTCCTCCTTGTGCCATACGGACATGTGGAAAAGTGCAGTTCTATGGGCAGTGGGCATGAAAGATCCCTTCCTGCGTGTTCATTTGGCCAATTGACCAACCTTGTCTGGGCCTTGCTTTAAAAGTGCAGGTCATGCTCTAGTTTTACAATGCATTTGTCACTACTGCATTCTCAGGAAGCACATTAGAAGCCCCTCTTTGGCCCTGTTTCTAGGAGGAATGTACCTGCTGGACCTTTCAGGGATAGGGGATGGACAGTTTCTGTTTAGCTCAGTGATCATTTAGCTCATTGGTCAGATCAAAAACATGACTTTCGGACCTGCCAGTATTAGCTTAAGGGCATAAGAGTGCTGACAGGAAGGCTCAAGACAAGGGGCAGAAGAGAGGATGAGAAACGACCTTTGCGCACTGGAAAATAACAGATGCCAGTAATAAGCTTTGCTGTCTCTTTTCTGTGGCCCTCCAGATGGAATATCACTTCAGAGTCATGGGGGAGGGGATTCTTGTCTTTCCTCCAATCTGAACGCCTGGGAAGATTTCCCTCTCCTGTATATTTTGCTGAAGAGATAAACAAGGCAACTGAAGAGAGAAGAGGATTTTTGGAGAACTCATTTGAAGAAACCCCAGTATTTCCTCTGGGGATGTTTTCCAGAGACATCTGTAAGCGGCAAGGAACCATCAGGAACGGGGCCTGTGGTCCAAGTGAAGTCCCGGTGTTAATAAAGGCCCATAGTTGGGCTGTGGGGCCTTGGGGAAGCTCAAGCGAGGCCATGAGCACTGATGCTGAAAGTAAAAGCTGAGGTCATCAGGGGTGTTTAGGATCATTTGGTCTGAGCTGCCAAAGCTCACAGTAGGGTTGCATTAAAAGTTCCTGCTCTGCCCATGGCAATTTCTTCCCCTCATTTGTGATGCTATGGGAGATGTCTGACTGAGCGAGAGGGGTGAGTAGGCAGCCTGGCCCTTGCCCTCCGAAGGGCAGTGGACCTGAGAGGGAGAAAGATTGGATTTGTGGAAAAGGAGGGGATTTGTATGCCAAGAGACAAAGCAGAGTGCAGAGTGGGGGCTGTCCTTGGCGTCCCGGCCTGGCAGATGTAGAGGGACAAGTGTTGAACGTGAGTCGCAGGGAGGAGGCCGTTTAAGCAGCTGCCCATGGAGCAGAGACTTCAGCGTGAGCTGCGTCCTAAAAAATGCTGAATCCCTGGTTATGATTAATTGCCCAGAGATTTCTTGGAGCTGGTGTTTGGAATCAGAGGTGTAAAAGGGAAGGAAACAGCAGGATCTGATGTGGAGGAGAAGCACAGAGGGATCTGTCTGGGACCTCTAATGAACATCCCTCTGCATCAGCTCCTTCCTGCTGAAAGGCACAAGGCAGGGCACAAATGCAGTGACTCCCCTGGGATCTAGAAGGGAGGGTGAAACCTGACTGTAAAACCATGACTTCACAACAGCCCCAGATCAAAGACTGGCAGTCAGTTTTGCTCTCCAAATTTCCTTTTTCTTTTTTATTTATTTTTACAGCTCCTGAACATTGCACACAGGCTTTGCTTATGTGTTCTCTATCCCTTCAGTACCTGCTCACGGCACAAACGTCTCAGTTCTCCCCACTTCCCTTACCCAAACCTACTCCCCCATCAGGCTGCCATGGCCATCCCAGCTGCAGCACTTTGCAGCCCCCAGTCCCTGCTCAGAGGGAGAAGCCCTGCTCCTGCAACCCCACAAGCTGCTTTGCCCCTCTTGCCAGCTCTTGCCAGCTCTTGCTGCTGCTGAACCCTGCTCTCCCATCAGGAGCTCAGCTGTGACTGCAACCCAGGACATCCTGCTCTGCCTGCAGTCTCAGCCTCTCTCCAGCCAACATATCAGGCCAAAGATCAAACACAGACTGGACTGAGAGAGTTGTCCTCTAACCCGATGTTGTGGGTGGATGAAGGACTGACCCTGCCACGGGGGTCTCTGGCAGAGCTGTCTGCACATCAGGCAGATGTCTGAATCGCTCCCACGTCCCTACACAGTCACTGGAGTAGGGACTCAGCCATCCTCTTTCACTGCTCCATGGCACTGCAGCCTCCCTTCTCCCCGTTCAGTAATGAGATATACAGATGCGACCACCCAGCACGGACGCACACTGTTCCCTCTTCTGTCCTTCCCATCAGGCAAGGAGACAGCACAAACATCTCAGCTCAGGCTCAACAGGACACATGTGCACCCTCTGTGCTGCTCTTCAGCTTCTCTGGCCATTCCAAATAGTCCAGAAAGGACATCCCACAGCAACATGCATGTCCCAGCCACCAGCAGATGTGCTGTCCCAGAGCTGGCTCCCCAGGGATGTACCTCCGGAGAAGTTTGGCTTTTGTTGGGACTGAGCTCAAGTGAGAGGAGGGAGGAGAGGAAGGGTCTGTCCACCCAAGCAAGGTGATTATCTTGCCACCTTTGAGAATGAGCTTGAAAATGCTTGTCTGTAGGGACAGTGACTGCAGGACTGCCACTGCCCCAAAAGACTTCTTGCAGGTTGGTCTGGAGCCAGAAACAGGAGCGTCTTTGATGAGGAGGGGGTTTGAGCCCATGTGCACAGTGCAGAAGAGATGAGCAGTGCATCGCTGTAACCTCTTGGCCACCTCATCGCCATGCTGTTGTTTTCAGTTTGTGTCAACTTTGGATAAAACAAATCCAGCTATAGCATGCTCTGCTGTACTTCTGGTTTTGTTTTTGAACATCAGGGCTGAGCAGCAGGGAGAAGTCTGAACGATGTGTCCTGTGCTCTTGCAGGCAGCGCTGAATTGAACAGCCCTGCACACTCCCATCTGGTGTGGGGAGGGGAGTTTTCCCTTTTCCCTCTGGGTTTTCAAGGTCAGTTCCTGGGAGCAGAAAAGGGCACTCTCTGCAAGGAGAGGAGGTGCAGGGAGGCTCCCAGCACATCAGGGGGCTGGTGGAGACATGGCCATGAGATGCTTTGGGAAAGCTTTCGGGATCCATTTGTGGCTGTTCATGTTTCCCTTTCTTCTTTTCTTTGGAGGATGACACAGGGCAGAATGGACAGCATTCACTAAACCCTGATTTATTGTATTTTAGCCATAATAAAGTGTGTGCCTTGTGCTTGGTGGTGATACCAACATTGTTGATCCCCCTCCCCGTTCCCTCCCAGTGTAACACTCCTTGGCAACACCCATCTCTATACACACAGAGGTGTGAACAGGAAAATCAGTGGCACAACCGCAACAGTAAAGATAAGGCAGAAAAACAGCCTACCTAGAAACAACGATGAGAATCAATAAGGAGCAAGAGACCCCAGACCTAAAAATTACTATTGGTCTGAACTAGTGCGTGAGGGGTGGGAAACTTAATTTGAAAAAGTTATAATTGCCCAGGGATTTCTTTGTTTGGGGTCCCTCTTCAGAGGCACCCAGCTCGAGCTGTAATTACGGCACTGGGGTCACCATGAGTGGTGGGAGCTGATTTAGCAGCTGGGGAGGTGGAAGCGGGAGTGGGAGAGGCAGGCAAAAACATAATGGCTGGTGCATTGTTTGTGAGGTCACTTCCATTACACTTACCTGATTGGCCAGAAGAGGGCAGGCTGGCATTATGAGGTCATCAACAGCATCACAGATGCTGCCCAGCAGCAAGGAGAGCTTGGGAGGAGGTGAGAGGGAGGAGGAGGTGAAGGTGGCATTGGTGGGTTTGGTTGTGAGGTCTCTCCTTTCACAGCAGCTGATTGGCCAGCAGCAGATGGGCAGGCATGTGAGGTCATCAAGGGCATGACAAAGCCCATAAGGTAGAGGGGAGAGCCTGGAAGGAGGGAGAGGCAGGTGACTGTGGCACTGCTGGCATAGTGGTTGTGAGGTCACCTCTGTGACTGCAGCCTGGTTGGCCAGCAGCAGGTAGGTAGGCACTCTGAGGTCATCAAGGTGATGAGAAAGCCTCCCAGGGGAGAGGAGAGCTCTTGAAGATGGCCGAGGTGACATGGCTGGGACCTTTTCTTGTGAAGTCACTTCTATTGCAGCAATCTGATCGGGTGGCAGGCAGGCACTGTGAGGTCATGAAGCAGGTCAGAAAATGTTCCCCATGCAAAGGAGAGCTCAGGGGAGGGGAGAGGGACAGGCAGGTAAAGAGGAACAATGCTGGAATGATGATGTCACTTCTTTTGCACTGTGGTAAGATCTTTGGAAGTAAAGTTACAGCTGTGATACAAGGATGATGTTCAGATTTGTCCGATATGCTCCTATATCAACAGAAATGGATCATGTATGCTTTGGAGGAGTCATGTAGGACCCTGGGCCAGCTGGATTATAAGGATGCCATGAAACAATCCCATTCAAGGATTCCCACCCAATCCAGCTGAAGATGCTGTTGCAAGGACATCTGTGATAGAGACTACCATCAGCATCTGGAAAGCAACCAGCAATCCTGTCCAAGAGGTTTGGATTCCCCACATGAGCATCACCCTAAGCAAAAGATCCCAAAGAATTAGACTTTTGTTTTAGACCAACACTCTGACCATGAACGTCTCTGAAGCACATGGATCACTTTGATCCATCACCTTCTTGTTATGGCCCTGTGCTCTTGTGTTGTGCCCCTGTTGTCTGCTCTACCTGGACCTTCAGAGCAGGTGTAGAGTTTCCTACAGCCAAGGCAAGAGATTGGATTGTGGGTCTGGTCTGGAGCCTGGCAAACATCTCCTGGGGATCCCAGGGACATCATCCTGGTGATGGAACAGGGCCATGTCATCATGTTGTCACTCTTGGGCCACCTCTGGCCCAAATCTATGTGTGTCTGTGTAGTGACATTTCTGTAGCTGAGCATAGGGGTCCCCGTGGCAGCCCTCAGGGAGAGTGTGTCCTTCGGTTGAGGGCTGAGCCCGGCCCCACATCTCCCTGTAGGGCAGGGCAGGGGCTGGCGCAGCCCTGGGGCTGGCTGAGAAGGTGCTCAGCCCACAGCGGAGGGGCTGTGGGGCTGAGCAGAGCTGCATTGCTCTTCTGTACCCCGACTGCTGGAAGCCAGTGGGAGAAAAGCATTCACAGAGTGAGACCCCATGAAGGTGGGTAATGCACATGGGTGCTGAAAACACAACTCCCGTCCCCACGGGACACCCCTGCTCCTGCTGGGGCTCAGGCTTCAGCCCTGCCTCTCCCACAGGGAGAGATGGGCCAGGAGCTGGGAGGGAGGGGGCTGTCTCGGGGCAGGGGCTGCCATCAGGGAGGCTCCAGGTCCTGGGGCTGGAGGTGGTGCCTGAGCCCCGGCTCCCCTCAGAACTCCCAGAGTCACCCCAGCCCTGCCCCACTGCTTCAGGGATGTGCTGCTGACACCACCATTGTCACCATCAGTGTTAAGGAAATTATTGAACTGAAACTCTCTAGAGGTAGCTGCATAGCACAACTTATATAAAAATTGCTTAGCATGAGGAGCTAAATTTGCAGAAGCTTTAGGTCACACTCAGATAACATGAGGAACTTTCACCTAGTTCGGTAAGAAAAGGGCCCCAGAGCTGGTTCAAGCTGGGAAGGTAAGGGAGTCACAAGCAGTCTGTGTTCCTGTGTCTCACCCTCCGAAAGGGAGGATGTCAAGACTTTGAAATAAGACCAGTGCAGAGCATGAGGACCTTGAGGGACAAAGCCTCCTCTCCCTGCTGGGGCAGTGTTAATAGTTGTGGTCTGGAATTACTTCTTCCTCCTCAGGACCTTGAGAGACAACAGTGGGACCCAACAAGGAACGGAGACACATCCATCAGCAGAAATCACAACAGTAAAGATAAGGAAAGAAACATCCTGCGTAGGGACAATGATGAGACGCAATAAGGAGCATGGGACCCCAGACCTGACTATTACTATTGGTCTGAACTAGTGCATGAGGGGTGGAAAGCTTAGATGGAAAAGTTATAATTGCCCAGGGATTTCTTTGTTTGGGGTCCCTCTTCAGAGGCACCCAGCTTGAGCTGTAATTGCTGCACATGCATCATTAAAACTTATTTATTTAATTTGCTTTGATTTGGCTCCGAACTTTTCAGTGGGCACCTGGGGTCGGACCCCACTATCGTGGCCAGCAAGCCTAGCCTTCCGTAGCAATCAGCCGCACTGGAACTTTTCCCTCATGCCTACACTGGGGATCCAGTCCCCTCCCACAATTGCTTCCCTGCTCTGCACGCACAGCCCAGCTCTGCTGCAAGGTCCCCAGCACCAGCGCTCTGTCGTGGAGAGGAGCCGAGATGTCCCCAGCCCCAGGACATGCTGCTGCCCGCGGAGGGTCAGTGCAGGGCGTGGGGCTGGAGGAGCTCCCAGTGGGGCATGGGGAACCGCTGCCACTGGAGAGGGTGCTGGTGACAGCTGCTGGCTCCCTCCTCTCCTCGAGGGCAGGATCCTGCTGTTCGCACTGCTGCCGACGTGGCTGTTCCCAGCAGGGAGCCCGGCTTTGCCCTGCCCCAGCTGGGGGGTGCAGGGGGCTCACACAGCCCCACTGCCAGGCAGTGGCTTGGCTATTGGGGCCAAAGAGAGCTGCCCCTCCTGGGACCCAGAGCTGAAACCTTCCTGCGAAGCAGAGCCAGCGCTGGGCAGCACTGGGGCTGGGGGCGTTATCCTCTGCCTCCCCGAGAGGTCTGATTTTGTCTCCTGGCCTGACGGTGCCCGTTGCAGGGGGAGAGGCGAGCTGTGCTGGGGCAGCTGGGCAGGGAGAGCTGATGGCAGTCGCATGGCCCCATGCTTTCCTGTGGCTGGGAAGGCTGCAATCAGTAAACAAGTGGAGGGAGGGATGCATAAGTGGTAGGGTGAGGGGGAAGAGAAAAGGAAGGAAAGAAAAAAATGCAAAGGAAAAAGCAGGGAACATAAATAACTGCAGTGTAGGAAGGAAAAAAAGCCAGGAAAAAAAAAAAATCTTATCATGGAAATATGCCCTTGTGAGCATCCTCAGGGATGGGCCTGTCACAAGGCCAGGGGCTGAACCGTGACTTTGGGCTGGAGCCTGCGTGTTGTGGGGCTCCCTTCTCCAGCCCACTGCCCTCTCCCTCTTCTGCCTCCCACCCTGCTGAAGGAAACGTCCCCTCCTGTGGCTGCCTGCTCCCGTCCCCTGCGCCCTGCACACAGATGTTGCCCTGCACAGACCCAGCCTGGTGCCCCAGGCGAGGCAGCTCCTTCTTCTGCCCTCGCAGCCCAGCAGCGGCAGGGCAGAGGGGTGGGGGAGGATGGGAGCAGGAGGGGGGTCCCAGCACTGTCCTGGCCCTGGTGCCTCAGTCCCTGGCTGTGCCAGGAGTGCTCAGGAGTCCACGAGGGCCACAGGAGCCAGGAGCAGCCCCTGGAAATGGGAGTCCCTGCAGAGCCAGAGGAGGGGAAATCCCAGCCCCGGGCACCTAAACAAGCTGCTCTGCGCCGTGTGCGGGGGCAGTGGGAAGCAGAGCTGCCCCCAACCACTGTGGGGAGGTGATCCCCAGGCGATGAGCCCCTCTGGGGCTGCCTGGGATGTTCAGGGCCCTGCTGGCAGCTCCGGGCTCACTGCTGTGGGGCCACCGCCCATGGTTAACCCTGTCACTGCAGCTCTGCGGTGGCCTCCATGCCTGGGACCAGGGTGGCCCAGGCAGAGCCCCAGGAACAGAGCAAGCAGGGGTACTCCTGGGGTGAGGAGACTGGACCTCCCTGCCCAGAGGGGCATTACGGGACCCTGCAGAGAGACCCATTTTGGCTGGAAGCTCTGTGTGTGGTTTGCAGGATGGAAATGTCTCTGCCAGCAGGAATATCCTCCAGCTGGACTGCTCACTATTCCCGCACTGCAGGGACCAGAGGCACTTGCAGGCACACAGCCTGTCTCAGAGCCCACTGCTCCCGAGACCTGTCCCTTCCCCACTGCTGGTTCCTGGTGCTTCGCCGTCCCTGATCAGCCTCAGGGAGACACCCCGACACCTGGGCAGGGAAGCACCAGCTCTGGATCAAACCTCCAAACGGCTTTAATAACAACAAATACCAATGCATGGTGTAAAAGTAGAGGAATGAAAATAGAGGAAATGCCCAGCTCTTTCTGCTACCAGTGGGAGAAGGGAGACCAGTCTCTGGCACTCACGGCTCTCCCAGCTGCTCAGACCTCTCTTCTGTCCCAGGTGCACCCAACCACATGGCAGGGGTGGTCTCTCCTGGCCCTGGGCTCAGGGACCTTTTGGCACCAGGGTCCACTCTCACAACCTTGGTGTCTTCATGGGGATGTGCCAGAGACACCTCTTCAGCATCATCGTATCCCGTGTCCACGGGGAGCAGGGATGGGGCAGCTCTCCCAGCTCCAGGGGCCCCATCGCTTCCCCAGGAGTGCAGGCTCCCCCCTGGAAGCAGCAAGGCCGGTGCATTGTGCAAGTTTTCCCTGTGCGCGTGCCCCTCCTGGGCTGTCAATCCCCTTTCTCTCGCTCCTCTTGGGCTCTCAGTATGCAGCGACTCTCCTAGCACTGGGGACGGCACCCCAGGAGCCGGCAGCACTGCATTTGCCCCTCACCTCTCTGTGCCTCCCCGGGCCCATCTCCCTCCTCTGCTTCCCTGGGCGCTTCCCAATCTTGCTGCCCAGGAACAAGATCCTCCCCGGGGTCAGAGATGTCCCTGGCATCATCATAGCCAGCTGCTGGGTCACCTCTGGGCAGGATGAGGCCATCTGAAAGGAGAGGGGAGCTGGTGGCAATGAGAAGAGCCCTCCCGCAGAGCAGAGGAAGGAAGGACGTGCAGGAACAAGGGGCTGAGATGCTGGTGTCGGCAGGGCCACAGGAGACCCAGTGTCCTGCCCACCCACCCCAGAGTCTCAGGAGCGTGTGTGCGGCAGTGGGGATCCCTCTCGACCATGTCCCCTGTGGAGCACAGGGCTACAGGCACCCAGCTCAGACGGGTACGGCCGACCCTCGCCTGCTCCGCATGGCTCTGGAGTCACTGCTCAGGGCGATTCCTCCCCACCCCGATGGTGACACCCAGTGACTCTGCTGTTGGTCACAGAGCTATAGGGAGGAGAGACCGACCCTTCCTCTGCCTCCCCCTCCATTACTTGGGGCTGACCCAGGACCATCCTCCTCCTCACTGTCCCTGGGGTCAGGATGCAGCTTGGTCAGGGACCCCTCTGAAGTGGAGCCTGGCGAGAGGAGCAGCGGGTGTTATCGGGGTGAGCCCTGCTGACCCTGCTCATGGCCAGCGCTGCTGGGGACAGGGACCCACACAGCAGGGACTGCATAGGGAGAGGGCTTGGGGCTCGTCCTGCTCCCATGGGACAAACCCCATCTCAAAGGGCCTTTCAGAACTGCCCTGGGACAGCCCCTTCCCTCACCCCCCAGGAACAACCCTGGGGTGCAGTGGGGCAGGCAGGGAGGAGCTGTGCCCCGGACTGGGATGGGCAGAGCTGGTGGGGAGGAAGCTCCTCTCCTGAGCCCAGCACGGGGCTGCTCTCCCCACAGACTCCATGGCCCAGTGCTGTGGGGACCACTGGCCAAGGGGCTGCCAAGGTCCTGTCCTGGGTCAGGGCAGGGGGAAAGGGCCCTGAAAACGTGCTCCCACCCAGGAGGGACCCACACAGACCTGAACGACCAAACCTCGCCTGCTTCTCCCACGTCAGGCTGTAGTCGATCTCCTGGTACACGGCCTCAGAGAAGGGCTCCAGAGACCTCCTGGAGCCTGGGGACAGAGGCAGGGTCAGCACAGGGACATGGAGAATGAGCCTGATGTGGTCACCCAGCCCTTCCCCAGGGCCAGCCCAGCACTGACCCCTCAGCCCAGCCACACTGCTCTGTCCAGGTACCACTATCACATCTCCAGTGACAGCAATGTCCCTGTGGAGATGGCCTGGGGCAATGTCACCCTCACGCTGTCCCTTCAGAGACAGCTCAATGCCTCTTTTGGCCCCGACTCAGTCCCTGGTCTGACCCTGGAGCAGCTCCCGTGGCTCCTCTCCCTGGAGAGCTCCCCACTCTCTGCCAGACGGGTCCGTAACGCGGCCCTGCCCTGCCACGGGTGGGCAGGGATGGACGGAGGGAGCAGCCTGGGGACCGGACACCTGCACTGAGAGACCCCCTGCCCTGTGCTCCTCCCGGCACCACTCCTGCCCCACAGCATCCCCGCCAGCGCTGCCCACAGCATGGCCAGCAGCATCCTCAGACATCTCCCACTGCTCCTGGCTCCCCCGGCCCCTCGCTGCCATTTCTCTCCTCACCCACCACCATCTCCTCCTGCGTCTGCACTCTCTCCACCCCTGGTTGCTGGTGTCCCACAGACAGACAGTGAAGGGGCAGTGAATAGGGCAGGAGGCAGCACCCCCACCCCAGCTCCATCTGCGCCCCTCACAGACACCCCACAGCACCCGCGGGGCTGCCAAGAGGCATCGCCCACCCTGGGACCGATGGGGAAGGACCCACCTCTGCGCTGAGCCCTGGCACTTCGCACTTGCCCCACCAGGAGGGCCAGGAGCAGCAAGAGCAGGGCCCCCAGGACAATGCAGATGACGACAGGCACCGAGACTCTCCCGCTGTCCCTCGCACGGCCCTGGGAGGGATCTGCATGGGCAGGGACATGGATGAGGCAGCCCCTGGCCTGGGGGAGGGGGGCCCCGGGGACACCCCAGTCCTGACCCCCACATGTGGCAGCAGCGATGGGGGTACAGGGGTGGGTCACAGGGCAGCTCCCACACTGCTGGGTGAATCACAGCCCTCCCCAAAGCCACCCGCTCCCACCCCAGGGCCTCCTCTCTGGGGCTCTGCACCCCAGCACAGAGCCCCTTCCCTGGGGCTGCAGCTCACAGCCCGGCCCCAGGGAGACCCAGCCCCAGGGAGGAGGGGAGGTTACCTGCTCGGGGGGGTGACGTTGTCGTCCTGGGTGCAGCTGTGGAGCAGGGAGAGAGAGAGAGGGGAGTGTTTGTGTGTGTGTGTGTGCGCACGCGCAGATGTCCCCTACGAGTCCCACCTGAACTGTCCTTCTCTGGGTCCCTGTGACAGGCTCAGGGCCCTCTGCTCTGGGCCGTGGGGAGGACGGCACAGGCAGCCCAGGGGATGCACCCAGGGGGCTGCAGGATCCCACAGGCAGAGGCCTGAGGACACCCAGCCCCACAACAGCAGCTCCCCACCTGGCACCAGACACCTGACCTCCCCAGGGACATCCCTGCTCTGAGGAGCTCTGGGGCCATGTGAGGACCCAGCTGGGGAAACATGTCCTGGAGCAAGGAGACAAAGCACTGCCACTCACCGGAGCAATTCACGGCAGCATCTTCCTTGTGCTGGCAGGCACCGCTGTCCCCGGGCTGGGCCCAGCAGTCCCAGAGAGACCGCTCCGTCCCTCGGCACTCCACCTGCTCCAGCCAGATGGGACCCGTCCCCTCCCCAAACGCAGCCTCCCCCAGGGCAGACACCGCGGGGCCGCAGCCCAGCTGCCTGCACGCCACCTCAGCGTCCTTCAGGTCCCAGGAGTCGTCGCACACCGTCCCCCAGGAGCCGCGGCGCCAAACCTCCACTCTGCCCGAGCACCCGTCCTCTCCTCCCACAGCATGAAAGTAAAAGCCACTCCAAGCTCTTTCTCTGCATTGCACCTTGCTGAACAGGGAGCAAGACCTGCTGTGAACCTTTGTGCTCAGGTGGCTCCAGCATTACCATTGCAGGTGATGTGAGTCTCTTCTCGTTGGTCATCACAAGACTGCGGGTCCCAGGGAGCAGAAGGGCACTGCCAAAAGTTGCTGTTCATCTTCCCACATTGAACATAATCCAGCCATGCGGGGCCAGATACCTTGCCATACGGCAGATGTGTTTCAATGAACCCTCCATCTCCACAGCCCAGCTCTTTGCACACCAGAGACACAGTGTCAGGAGTCATTGAGTTGGAGCAAACACTCCCCCACGTCCCGTTGTAGAAAACCTGCAGGCGCCCAGAGCAGCCGTTGCTGTTCTCCAGCCTCAGGGCCGTGAACTCTAGAAGGAAAGGCACAAAGTGGGGGGAACAAGCTGGTTTTGGGATGAGGAGAGAGAAACCTAAAGCATCCATGACAATCCCCCGGGCTATTCTGCAGCAACCAAAGGCAGGAACCCTTCTGAGTACCCCTGGGCTCAGACAGGCAGAGGGCACTACCAAAAAGCCACCGTTTCACCAGGGGAGCAGAGAGAAGTCCCTGGGATGCAGCAGTGCCCTCCCCTCTAACCCCTGGAGACAGCTGTGCTCTCCCTGTAACCCCAAGGTGGTCCGATGGGGACTGTACATGGGTGTCCCCAGGACAGGGGCAGGAAGGGGGCTCGGGGCAGCCAGGGACAGTCTCACCATGCCCTGCTCTTCCCTCGTCCCTACCTCCCCGGGCACCAGGCTCCCACCACCGCTCCCTGCACAGACCTGAGCAGACGACTCCTGCGTCCTCTTTGTGCCTGCAGTTGTGCTGCCCCCAGGCCCCGGCAGGGCAGTCCCAGAGAGCAGCTTCACCCCCGGAGCAGTTCACGTCGTCCAGCCAGATCTGCCCGGAGCCTTCCCCATAACGAGCAGAGCCGGCCGCCTCCACAGCCACCCCACAGCCCAGCTGGTGGCAAACCACGGTAGCGTCAGACAGGTCCCAGGAGTCATCGCAGACGGTCCCCCAGGTGCCCCGGTAGTAGATCTCCACTCTCCCGGCACAGCGCCCTGCCCCATTCGCCAGCCGGACCCGCCGGCTCCCTGCAGACAGGAGAAACCCCGGCTGTCAGAGGTTCGCAGCCCTGGGGAGCACAGCACGTCGGGGACCGTCAGAGCGACTCACCCGAGCAAACCACCCCCACGTCCTCAGCAATTCCTGCCGGCGCTGCCTCCAGCAGGGAGGTGTTGCAGAGGGCCAGGCGAGTCTCCTCCCCTGCACACTGGACCCTTCTCAGCCCCACAGGGCCCGTCCCTCGCTCGGGCTTCGGCGGGTTGTAGGCTCGCTCTGCCTCTCCGCACTGGAGCTGCCGGCACACCACGCTGGCATCGTCCATGTCCCACTGGTCATCCAGGACTCTGCCCCACGCCCCGTGCAGGGACATCTCCACTCGCCCGTCACACCGGCTCCCTCCGTCCACCAGCCGCAGGGATTCAGAGGGTCCTGCCCGGAGAGAGGGAAATGCCCTGGACCCTCTGTGACACTGCACAGCCCTGCACCCTCCCGTGTGTCTCCCATTTCTGCTGTCCTCAGACACCCTGGGGCTCACCCAGCTGTATCCAGCTCACAGTAAGGAGCTCAAGGATGGGAGTTTTCCCAGGGATTTCTTTTTCTCCACTCACTAAACCTTGCTGAGTACAAATGTTGCTGTTTCTCAGGAAGGGACAGAGATGGGAAAGTGTGGGAGGTCAGCGCAAATCCCAGAGACACCAGATATGTCCTTAATGATGAATCTGGAGCAGCTCCAGCAGGAGGAAGCAGGGGCCTGTGCAAGGCCTGGGTGATGGACAGGACGAGCCCAAGCCTTGCTCCCCTCTCTGCTCTGGGACTGGCCCCTGCTGAGACAGCCAGGGGAGAGCCCACACGTTTCTGCCCCTCTGCATCCCTATGGATCAGGGCCTGGGAGCTGGTGTCCTTGGCAGGAAGCAGACGGCCAAGGGCCTTTCTGATAAAACAGAATGAGTTTGGGTTCATACTGACAAGAAGCAAGGGCAAATCCCAGCCCCACTCTGCAGCTCAGCCCCAGGGATTGCTCCTGCTAGGCGAACCCACGGCAGCCCCTGCCGGTGGTGGGATCAGGGTCTGCGGGGCTCTCTGCAGTCTGAGATGGGGCTGTGTGATGCAGGAGGGAGCAGAGGGGCCTTCACAGCTGCAGTGAGTGGAGCTGTGTCCCACAGCCCTGTCCTGAGCCTGAGCTGCAGGAGGGGAGCAGAGGAGCCCAGGCCTGGTGGTGGCCCCTGGGGCCTGAACCAGCTGCCCTGGGGAGGCAGAGATGTCTCCTCCGTGCTCACTCCTCATTTCTCACAAGGCAAAGAGGTCTGCCTGAACAGACAAAGCACTTTCAGTCCCTCCATGGGGAACCACAGTTTCTCCAGGAAGAAATTCAGTTTGTCATTGCCATGGGTTCCCCAGCTTCGGGTTGCCATGTGACACACAAGGGGCAAGTTCAGTTAATCCTGCATTTTCCCTGCACTCACCTGAGCAAAAAACACCAGCACTGTTGTCATGTGAGCATGGGGAGGCCCCCAGGGCAGTCACAGGGCACTGTCCCAAATGGGATTCGGTCCCGTTGCAGTGGAAGCTGTCTCTCCAGACAGGGCCGGTTCCTCTCCCAAAATGCCCTCCTCCAGGAACGGACTCAGCAAATCCACAGTTGAGTTGATGACAGAGAACGTGGGCATCGGCGACGTCCCAGTGAGAGTCACAGAGGCTTCCCCAGGTCCCCTGCACCTGGATCTCCACCCGCCCCGAACACACCGTGCTGCCATTCACCAGCCTGAAACCTGTGTACTCGGGGGAAAGAGGAGGAAAAGTGAGGATGGCTTTGAGCTCTTGCACCCTCAGGTGTTGAAGGAGACACCAAAGGCATAGCAGCCCTTCCTGCTCCTTCCACAGCATTTTAAGATTACAGACAATGACTCCAGCCCTCCTGTGCTCACACCATGCTCAGCATGGTCACTTCCCTGCTCCCCTGCCCCACGGCACACAGCTCGTGGGAGGCATTTCACACCTCCTCCCCAAATGCTCACGTGTGCAGGTGACACCAGCATCGTTCGCGTGGGTGCAGGTCTGGTTGCTGAGGGACATCCTGGGGCAGGAGGAGAGGAGGGATTCATTCCCCACACACTGCAGCTCTCCGTCCCAGGTGGGCCCGACCCCCTCTCCAAAGTGAGCTCCCCCGGGGACGGACAGGGCTGTGCCACACTGCAGCTCCCTGCAGATAACATCGGCAGCTTTGAGACCAAAGTGAGAGTCACAGACTGGTCTCCACTGGTCTCCATCTCTGATCTCCACACGTCCTGAGCAGGGGCTGTCTCCTCCAACCAGCTGGACAAATCCTGGAAAAACCACCAACGATGGGGAGTTCCCAGGGGCTTCCAGCAGTTACACACCTGCATCCCACACAATTTCCATGGCAGCCACATCCAAAATGCCCTGTGAACATCCTGGCAGCAGCTGTCAGTGGGTTTTGATGACACAAACCCTCCAGGGCCCCCTGCACCTCCTCTCACACCCACACAGCACCCCAGGGCTTGTGCCTGTCCTGGACCCACAGCCACAGGCACTGCTCAGGGAAATGCTGCTGCCCCAGAGGCCCGGCACTGCCCAGCGCAGGCCCCAGCACTGCAGCACCTGGACCAGGAGAAGCTGCCCAGGCGCTCACGGCTGCTGCAGCCTGCTCAGCCCCTGCAGAGCTCAGGGCTCAGGGCCAGGCTGGGGAGCTGCCTCAGAGCAGCCCAAAACGCGCCCTGTTCCCGGGGGTGTCCTGGGGTGTCGGGGTGTCTGTGAGGGGAGACACGTCCCAGGCACAGAAGTGGTGCAGCTGTAACCGGGTCGGTGCCTGGGCCAGCTGCCCCCTCCGACGTGTGCCCGGGGAGGGGTGTCCCCAGGCAGGGCCACAGCACGTCGCAGGCCAGCGACCGGGCAGAGGAGCAGGAGACCCGTGTGCAGCCTGGGCTGACACTGTCGCGCACTGCAAAAGCAGGCACAGACGAGGGTCAGCGAGTGCTGGCAAAGCCCTGTGGCACGGGGCAGTGTGGGGAGCCGGGGCCAGCAGGAGCGGCTGGACAGTGCTGCCTGGACGGGCCGTGTTCCCCACGGGGCGGTGACAGCCCCGGGGACCCGCAGGGCTGGCCTGAGTGTGCAGTGACACGGGAGGGAGCAGCCAGTGGCCCCGCAGCCACTAAGCCCCGAGCCCACATGGGGCTGGTCCTCGCAGGGTGGCCCTGGGCACGGGGTGCGAGGTGCTGCCTGCCGCCCTGCTCCTCTGCCCAGGCCCTGCTCTTCTCCCCTCTGAAAAGCCCCTTTGGCTCAGCCGAGGGACTTGCGTTTGAGGGGAATGAGCCGAGGGGTCCCAGCCATCTCATGCTCTATCCCAGCCAAGGGGTGCTGAGCAAGTCATCCCTGGGGTCTAGGGCACAGGAACCCCCAGCACTGCCAGCCGGGTCCTGGCAGAATGGGAGGAGATCGATGGAGACCAAGAGACCCCATGGGGCAGTGTGGGGGATTCATCTCCCAGCATGAGGCACCACCTGGGGTGGGCTGAGACCCCAGGACCCTCACGGGGTCTGTGCACCCGGGGATGGGCTCACCCGGGCTTTCCCCGGGGACAGCAGCAGCAACAGTCCCAGCTCGGCAGCGAGAGCAGCCACGTCAGGGCCTGCGCTGGTACCCACGCATTTCTCCTTCAGGGCACAGCCCGGTTAGTGCTCTGATCCCAGGCCCGACCCCAAAGGTGAGGCACTGCCTGACTCCTTACCTGAACAAACCACTGCAGCATCCCAAGCATGAATGCAGCTATAAACTTCACCCCAACCAGCATGTCTGCACTCAGACAGGGCAGTCTCGGTGCCTTGACAGTCAAGAAAGCTCAGCCAAATCGGCCCAGATCCTGGCCCAAAATATCCATACCGAGGGACTCGGAGAGCAGATCCACAGCCCAGCTGCTTACAAACTACAGCAGCATCTTTCATGTCCCAGCCACGGCCACACACCGTCCCCCACTGGTCCTGGTGTTTCACCTCCACTCTCCCAGCACAGCGCCCGCCTCCAGCCTCCAGCCTCACCTCCGCAGCACCTTCAAACACAGACACAGGGCAGGTTAGGGGAGCACCGAGCCCCAGCGCTGTGGCTGTGCGCGGTCCCCTGCCTGGGGCCGAGTCCCAGGCACCAGGGTGTGAGCCCTCTCCCCTCCACACTGTCCCAGGGCAGCGTCCGGGTCCCTCCTCTCCCCACAGGCTGCACTGGGCTGCGCTGGGGGATGCCCAGCTCCCGTCCTGCAGGGCCATTCCCACCCCAGAGCCCTCGGCACCTCCTCGCACCCCATCAGCACCCTGCACCCTGCCCATGTCCACCCGGACACCCTGCCAGGCCCTGCACAGGGCACCCGCTCCTCCCCAGCCTGGTGCCCCACGAGCAGCCCTGAACCCCCAGGCCTCCCCACACACTGCTGCCCTCCCCCCCCCTCAGGATCCCAGCCCCCTGCCCACCACCTGCCCTGGGCACCACCCAAACCCACCCACATCCCACAGGGCTTTCCGTGTCCCCAGGGAGCACCGAGATGATCCCCACAATCACTCCCAACCCACATCCCCTCCTCGCCCGTGGGGATGAGCCCAGCCCCTGCCCCTGGCCAGGGCCCCCAGGAAGGACACCTCTCTGCCGGGCTGTGGACACAGATGCCCTGGTCCCATTCTCTCTGCGGGGCACAAACTGCCCCTGCTTGGGCCAGGCTCACCCTGAAACGGGGCAGCGAGCAGCACAGAAACCCTCCTGGGCACCCGGGGGGTTGGCTGTGCCCTGGGGATTGCTGAGCTCTGCAGTCACCAGCTGACCCACCGCCAGCTCCGGGGCACAGCACTGGGGGCACAGGGGGTCCCCAAAGGGTGCCCAAGGACGAGGTGTCTACAAGCACACCCAGGCACTGACTGCCATAAGCACAGGAGCCCTGGAAGCACAAACGCCCTGCTCCCACCCAGAGCGGCACAGGGTCGATGGACTTGAGCACCTTCTGACCCTTGTCTCACTGCTTTGTGGGATGAAACCTCTTTTCCAGAGGGATCCCCATGACCCTGCTGGTGCCCAGTGGCCCCAGGGCTGTGGGACAAGGAAGCAGGCACTTACCCCTGCAGAGCTGCACCCAGAGGAGCAGCCACAGCACCCGAGGGACGAGGAGGCCCTCTGCCTCCATCTGCAGCCTCCTGCCCTGACGGCACTGCCCTGCTGCACCCCACTCCCTGACACAGCTCCTGGGGACTCGCGCAGGACAACAAAGATGGGAGGCTAATATATATCTGCAGGTGCTGGCCCAGCTGCAGGAGGAGCCAATCGAAGCAGCAGGCACCTTTTTAGACATTATCAGGCGTCATCTCCCATCTGACACAGCCCAGCCCTCCAATGAACTTCTCCAGCACCGTTCATGACCATATATGAGGCACGGCTCCACTGCGGATGTCACGGTCGCTGCTCTGGGGCATCGTCACGGGGCCCATCCCAGTGGGACAGGGCAGACCATGGGGGGAAAATGGGTCTGTCGCCCCTCATATCCCACTGTGCAGACCCGGAGCTTTGGGCATCTCGTGCGCTGTGTTTGCCCACGTGCCCAAGGTGTGAGTGTCCAGCTGTCCCCACACCATGGGAACCGTGGAGCTGGGATTGCCCCGGGACGGGCTGTGTCAGGAGGGGAAGGAAACAGAAACAGCCCCTCACCCTGCTACAGCCCTGCTGTGCCGGGAGCAGCAGCGGTGAAAGCCCTCTTTGCCATGGCCAGAGCCACATCCCATGAGCGCGGGCTTGTCAGTCCCTTCCCGGCCCGCCCCGCAGTGGGTGCCTTGGTCAGGAGCAGGGAGCTGGGGCATGTCACTGCTCTGACAGCAGACAGGGCAGCCCAGGCACTCAGAGCCCCCCACCCCCCCCCCGGTGTTCACCAAGAGCCCCTTATTCCCTCGCCGGGGCTGAGCGGGAGATCAAAGCCTCGCCTGCAGGTGCACAAACCACAGCCCACGTGACCTCGGCAGCCTGCGCCGCGCTCTCCCTGCAGCAGCGCCCGAGCCAGGAAGACGGTGGTTTCTCTCTGGGCCTGGTTCCCCAAGCAGTGTCACTGCACGTAGCCACTGTGCCTGCTCCAGCCCCAAACCTGCTCCCAGGGATGGGGCCGCAGGGGCTGCTCCTGCTGCCTTTGCAGACACAGGTGCTGGGCACAGGTCCTAGAGGGGGATTTTTCTCTGCAGGTGACCAAAACACTCCCCAGCCCCCATGCTCAGGGCTGAGCAGGGGGACGGATGTCTCCTGTGCTGCAGGGGCACAGTGCTCGCAGCTCACAGCACTACTGCAGCCCACGGCCACTGGCACCCAGCACCTCTCCATCTCTCTGTAACTCCTGTCCATCGCACACCACCATTTATGCAGAACAGCACACACATTTCATTGCAGTTTCACACAAGCGATACGGCATCTCACAGCATCCCACCATGCTGCTAGTGCACACTTTCATACATTTCAATGCCATTAGACTTTCACATATGGTTATGTATTTTACTTTTCTACTTACTCAGTGGTTTTCTATTGAGAAATGCTTGAGCATTGTATTAGGCTCTTCAAATATTATTGTGGCTGTCTTTTTTCACATTACTCTATTATGTTGCCCTTCCTGGGATGTTGTCCTTATCCTCTCAGGAGCACTTTGCATTTAACTTATTTACCTTCCCTTCCCTTCCCAGCAGGCACAGGGCTTGGATACTGACTGTGAGATCACTGATGCCTAAGTGCCTGAGAGGTCAACAGTAGGCACACGTGGCATATGACGACATGGACCTGAGGTAGGGTAGTGCAAAGATCCTTTATTGAAAACACAATGGCTGGTTATATAGCAATCAAGCCCAGCCACTCCTCCAAGTATCTCCTAAGCATTGTGGCATCTTGTGATAGGTAGGAAGACATCTCCTGATCCCTGGCAGGCAGGCAGGCCAGCAGGACAGGCCCACCGTAGCTGCTGACACATAGGCAGGAAGGCACACCGTGACTGCTGGTACACAGGGAGGAAGTCACATCATGATCACTGGCAACTCACGTGCACACATTCTGGCCACAGATCATAGTTACCACATCATCACTTTCTGTCTTAGAGATTCTCTGCTGTCTTACACAGTGCCATTCTGTTTTGGTCCCCAACAGGCACATGGGTGGGACACGTGCTTTTGGGGTCATTCCTGCTGGAGTAACTGATAGGCCAGCAGCAGGCACACGGCTTGAATGCCGACTGCCAGGTCACTGCTCCCTGAACACCTCACAGGCCAGCAGCAGACGCAGGGCTTGATTTTGATTCTGAGGTCACTTCTCCCAGAGCCCCTGATAGGCTAGCAGCAGGCACTTGGCTTGTGTGTTGATTGTGAGGTCACTGCTGCCTGAGTACCTCATAGGCCAGGAGCAGGCACATGGCTTGGATCTTGATTCTGAGGTCACTGCTGCCTCAGCATGGTGCATCAGGGACACAGAGGGGCCACGACTAGACATGGCAGCAGGCAGAGCACCCCAAAAGCCCAAAAACACAGCAAGGCCAACTCTCCATCCCTGGAAGCTGCTTTTAATCCCCTAAAGGCTTTAAAAATGGACTTTCTTGGAACATCCATTTTCAGCCCTGCTCACGTTCAGTTCCCACCTCAAGGAAGCAGATGAAGCGGTCCCAAGGGGCTTCACCTGGCCAAATCTCTTCTCTCTCTTGTGCCTATTTTCCTGCCAAAAAGAGGCCTCTGTGGACATTTTTCTCATGCCTTTCCTTGGGGGTGACATTACCTCTGCCTCCTCCAAGAGCCTTTGCACCCATTCTCCAATCAGAACATACCTGGACAGAGAATCTGTGACCTCTCACATGCTACAGTCCCAAAGGTGATATTAAAGCAGGTGTACACATGAAGAACAGAGACCCAGTACAGACCTTGCAGGAAAAGCTCACAAGCTCCCTGCTGATGGACAGGGGTAATTTCTACAGCACACAGACCCTGGAAATCAGAGATTACTAATGCTGCAGGCCTGTATGCTGCTGGGACAGGAGTGACCTCAAAGTCGATTCCCAGCCATGCGCTTGCTGCTGGCCTACCAGGGACTCAGAAAGAGATGACCTCACAGTCACTTCACAGCCGTGGGCTTGTTACTGGCCTAGAAGCCTCTGAGAAAAAAGTTACCTCACTGCAAGTTCCCCAGCCGCGAGAAAAATGCTGACCTAGCAGCTGCACGGGCAGAACTGGTCTCAAAAACATCTATCCCAGCCATGTACCTGCTGCTGCCCTGTCAACCGCTCAGGTAGAAGTGACCTCACAGTCACCGTCACCAGCCACACGGCTGCTGCTATCCAATCAGTTCAGCAGTCAGAAGTGACCTCACAATCAACAGCCAAGCCACGTGCCTCCTCCAGGCCTATCAGCTACTCACAAAGAATTCATGTGACACCGGTGATTTCCTGGCATAGCTCTCACACACAGTGGTGACCTCACTACCCACATCCTGACCACATGCCTGTTGTCGCCTGCAGCTCCCCCTGCCCCCCCCCCCCCCCCAGGGCTGAGCCAGCTCCTCAACAGCCTCCCTGAGTCACCTCGTGGCTTCGCAGTGCTCAGAGTGCAGCAAAACACCCATGACGTACCAGTTACTACCCCCCAAAAGATCAGCTTTTGCCCATGTATTACCTACACCCAGCCTATGACACTTAGGAAGTGGAGAACAGCCCGGAATTCTTGGCATCATTTTCTAATGGGAGCATTGCATGGGAGCAGCGATCACGGAGCTGAGGACAGTAGGGCCTCCTGTGCCATCAGGGTGAGAGGCCTTCCCACAACTCGGCAGTCAGCAAACGCTCTGCACAGCCAGGACAAGAAGCCTTCTCCTAGTTCAGGGTTTGACCTGCTGCAGCTCCGGCAGGAAGCAGCCCCGTCGGCAGCACCACTGCCCCGCCCCAGCGGGAGGGCACCCACCCGCATCTGAACACATCCACAGCCCCCACCAGACCCACCCCCACCCGCTCTCTCTCTCCCGCTCGCTTCTCTCCCCCAAGTCAGGCCCCACCCCTTCCTCCCCTCCCCGAGGACCCTGCATGCTGGACTCTGATTGGTTGATAGAGCTGTCAGTCCCACCCAGACCCGCCCACCTCCTCTTGCCGGCCAACAGCAGGGCCGCACCGGGGGTGTTGCCATGGCAATGCTGTGGCCACGTGACCCGGGCGGGACGGCGCCATCTTAGTGGCGGCTGCGGGGTGAGAGGCTCCTGGAGCGCTGACGAGCTGCTGCTCCAGGCTGAGGCGCATCGAAATGCGGTTCGTGCGTGGGGCGAGTCCGGACACGGGGGCAGAGGGACCGCAGCCCGCCCCGAGGAGTCCTGACGTTCCTGCGGTTCTGCCTGCAGCCTCCTTCCCGACGCGGCCCTCGGGCAGCCCAGGCTGGCGCTGTCTCCTGGGGGAGCTGCAGCGTGGGGCCGCCGCGGGGTGGCCTGTCCGACGTGTGCCGCCATGGAGCAACGCCCGCGGTTTGCACCCCAGTTAGGAACAGAGAGCCGCTGGGTCTGGGGGAGGCTGTTAGCTGCAAAGGGCTTCCTGCTGTCCTGCAGAGCAGTTCAAGTGCTGTTAACGTCTGCCATAATTTCTTTCTCATGTCTGACTATGACCTTTAGAATTTCTCTTTTTCTCCTACAAAAGTGGATTTTTCACTGTATTCGGGGGAGGGAAAATGAACCTCAGTGCAGTGTGATTGCAGAGTCTCAAGCACTTGTTCTTAAACCGCTCTGTACAAAGCAAACATTTGAACTAACTTTCTTTTAGTTTTGAAGAACCTAGCTAAGTGTAAATTTGACTCTGTCGTTATCTGCAGTCCACACTGAGATGTCCTGCTGCTTGTATGCATTGTGTCCAACCTTTTTTGTCACTTGGTTTTCTTTGCTCTTGTGTGTGCAGCTTTCTGTCAGTCCCACAGAAGCAGTATAGCAAGCCAGCGGATGATGTGAAGGTGATGGAAGATCTTGTGTTGTTTGGTGATGCAGAGAAGTTTAAACATTCATTTATCTTACCCTTTCTGTGTAAGTAGTATATTTCGCACAGCAGAGTAATGCTTCTAATGTAGCTGAAATAACTTCTTTCACAGAGTACCACGGTCTGAGAAAACTTTCATTTTTCCTCTCTAATTACAATTTACATATTGATAGGTATGACCATGCTAGAGGCATGCTCTGAGCAGGGAGGACATAGCTTCTTCCTCAGAAAATGTGAAATAACGGTGAGCAGTCAGTATATAGGCTTTATGCTGCATTCTCTGAATTGCCTTTTTGTGATTTTTGTATAGATACTCTGCTTACAAACAGCTGTTTCAGGACTTGTTTTTCCACTTTAAAACTTATCAGAAATAATGGCTGGGGTTGAAATATGCAAGAAGACTGTGTGATGCCTTCCATTGCCTAGGCACAACTAAGCTGTTAAGCTTTTGTGATTTTACTCCTCAGCTCCTGAATCTTATTGTTCCACATGCACAAAAGAATGATGTTTGCCTGGGCAGTGTGGTTAGCCTACAGGCTCAAAGGCACTGCTTAGCGTCCTGTGCTTGTCCCCGTGGCTGAGATTTGGATTCCCATTTGCCTGTTTTTCCTTGACATCTCCTCACCTCCCAAAGAATCTCCTGGCTCCTGTAGTTTAGTTGCCTGTTACAGGCAAAAGGATCCCAGAATCATTTTTATAAATTGACTTAAGCTCCTTTGTAAGAAACTCCCTTCATTGAGAGTCACTTCCAGGATTTCCTTTTTAGGGAACTGCATTTATTGGGGGCAAGTTTATGCATATTTGTTCTTGTACCAGCGTTACTTGTGAGCGTAACTGGTTCTCTGTCCCTAGAGCAACTTCTATTATATGTAACAATCATATTTCCTCTGTCTTAGTTTTGCTATGTCAAATTACATTCTCCTAGTGTGCTTTTGAATGATTGGCACTTCATTTTTGGAGCATCTTCATAGCTTGCCTTTGTCACTTTTTGTTTGAATCTCAGTTCCCTTTTTTCAAATGAGACCAGAATTGCTCACGCAATTTGTATGATATCTCTCAAGTGACAGTATGAACAGTTCTGTGGCTGCTGAGGAACTATTGCTTTTTTCATGATTCTACTGGTGGATTAGTAGTTGATGATTAGCTGATATGCTCCGTTTTGTATCTGGATAAGAATTTGCAGCAACCTCCACATTTACTGAGCCTTGGTTTAGAGCAGAAATTCGTGTGCTGCTGCATTTTTGTACTGAGGAGTTAGTCAGTAGGTGCTGCTGTCAGTGCCGGCCTGGAATTCAGAGCTCTCCTCTGGGCACTCAGTGGGAAATAATGTGGGAATGAGGGTAATTGGTGAAAGGCTCTAGCAACTTTGTTTGCTGTGAGGGAAGAAACTTGACGGCTTTCAGGAGAATGCTCTTTGTGATTAAGGGAATAAGTTCAGCATATGATCTTTAGAGCCACTTTCTGAATGGATCTGAGTGGGGTAAGGCTGTATTTGAGGACGGAAGAGGATGTTGCAGTAGTTGAGCTCATCATGCCTTGAGGAAGAGATGTAATTATGCAATAGCTTGTGAAGGCAGTACCTCACCCATGTTCCACAGCCTGTGCAAGACTTGAACAAGGGGCATAAGAATGTATAAAAAGGTTCAAGCCAAAAACTATATGCCTCGTAATTATCCTCCTGTGTGCATCATAATTAATTGAAGCTCTCTCAGGAGTGCCCTTCTTGATCTGTCCTGCTGTTTTGGTCACATCTGTGAACATGAAGTTCAGAGGAAATCAGGGGGAATAGATTCACAAATACAGTTACTTTGCAAGGCTCTGGCATACTGTGTGCCAAAGTCAAGCTGCATATAAGTACCAGGTGCTTTTCTAATCACTCTGTTATGGAAATTAGGCTTGTTGGCCACCATAACAGGGCTCGACCCTAGGTTCCCGCAAGTACAGTTCAGAGCCAATCAGAATCAAAGCAAATTAAATAATTAAATTTTAATCACGCACGTGCCGTAATTACAGCTCGAGCTGGGTGCCTCCAAAGAGGAACCCCAACAAAAAAAATCCTGGGCAATTATAGTTTTTTCAACTTAAGTTTCCCACCCCTCACGCAGTAGTTAGACCAATAGTAATTTTTAGATCTGGGGTCTCCTGCTCCTCATTGGATCTCACTGATGTTCCTAGGTAAGCTGTTTTTCTCCTTATCTTTATTTTTTGCGGTCTCTGCTGACGGTTGTACCTTTATTTTGGTTGGGTCTTACTGTTTTCTCTCAAGGTCCTGAGGAGGAGGAGGAGGAGGTGATTCTAAATCATAACAATTAACACTGCCCCAGCAGTGAGCTAAGGCTTTGCCCCTCAAGGTCCTAATGCCCTGCACTGGTCTTATTTCAAAGCCTTGACACCCTCCCTTTTGGAGTGTGAGACGCAGGAACGCAGACTGCTTGTAACTTCCTTATCTTCCCAGCTGGAACCAGCTCTGAGGCGCTTTTCTTCCTGGACTAAGTAAAAGTTCATTATTTTATCTAAGTGCGGCCTAAGGCTTCAGCAAATTCAGCTACTCATGCTAAGCAAGTTTTAGAGAAGTTGTGCTAAGCAGCTACAGTTTCAGTTTGCTATTCCTTAACAGTCCCCCCTTTGTTTTTATTAAGCATCCCTGCTAATGCTTTAAACAGAGTTCTCGAAGCCTTTTGAGGCGTACTATCACTTTCCATAATCTTATGTATAATATAATCATAAGTAATAGGCATAACGGTTAACACAACTACTACTGGGTGCAACACATGATTATAAATCCCTGTTGCAGTTGGTGACCATCCTAGAAGAATTTGCCAGCCATGATGTTCTCTGTCCTTCTTTACCCTTTCCAAGATGTGGTGTATCTCTTCCGCATCATGATGAATGGTGATGAGAGGGTTTTTTTTTTTGTCCATTGTTTCGGGCGCGTTCTAGCAGTCGACGCAGGTCATCATGTTGCAGTAGTTTCTTCACCAGTGTGAGATTCATTCCAATGGGGGTAGGTAGTAGATTTTGAATTAATGTATAATTAGATTGTAACAATTGATAAGATCTAATAGGAGCTGAATAATTAAAGTCGCCTCCCATAATTTTGGGTAAAGTTACAAATACAAATATTTGAGTAATTAATTACTTGTATCTACAACAATGTTATCTATGAATATAAGATTACAAAATGTTCTTACACATACACATCCTTTTTTAACATATACAAGTACAGTTCAACTCTAACAGCAAAATAAGGTGGTGTGGATTGGTATCATTGAGCGTTTGTTTATTTATTTATTTTAAAGATTTTCAAGCCTTTTTTGCATACTTAGAACATACTGGATTAGTCGTTCATCTCTGTCTAACAGGCTGGTCTTAGCTGGAATAGTAAGTGCCTGGTATCGCTAAATGTCTCCCCAAAAGAATGTCTGCTGGTGTTAGTCCTATGGGTTGCCGTGGGGCATTTCAAACATCCCATAGAGCTAAGTTTAATGCTTCTGGCCATTTTAGGCTAGCACGTGTGCATATTCTTGTTCTTTTTTCTTTTAATGTTCTATTCATTCTTTCTACTTGTCCTGAAGACTGTGGGTGATAAGGGGCATGTAGGTTTCTTTTTATTCCTAATGATTTATGTAATTGAGTGATGATGCTTGCCGTAAAATGGGAGCCCCTGTCTGAATCAATGGCTTCTGGGACCCCACACCTGAGTATGATTTCTTTCAGTAAGGCTTTCACTGCTCCCCTTGCGTTGGCCTTTCTTGTTGGGAAAGCTTCTATCCAGCCTGACAACTGATCTACTCTCACTAACAAGTGTTTATACCCATTGGCGGATGGCATACCCGCGTAATCTATTTGTAGCCTTTGGAAAGGGAAGTAGGCCCATGGTCGTCCCCCTAACTCTGAGCTTGGTTTGCTACTTAAAGTCTTCTGGCAGGTCAGGCAGCTATTCATTATTCTTTTAGCAGCCGCATAAATTCCTGGAGCAGCCCATACTTTCTGTACCTGCTTAGCTATTGCCTCGGCTCCCCCATGAGCTGTATTGTGAAACCACCTAGCTATAGTAATTAAATATTTTTTTGGTAGAATTGGTTTTCCTCCAATTGTCCATATTCCATCATCATTTTGTTTTGCTTCCCACTGTTCCCATTGTTTTTTCTTTTCCATGGAGCAGTCCTTTTCATACATGGTTTTGGGCTCTATTAAATTTGGCCACTCACTTTGGTTCATCCTTGGAACTGCCCCCATACATTCTCTCAGAGGTTGTCGAGCTGCAGCCTTCGCAGCAGCGTCAGTTAATGTATTTCCTCTACTAATTTCTGTAGTGTCTTTAGTATGGGCTGGGCAGTGTATTACAGCAGTTTCTTTGGGGCAGTTGAACTGCTTCCAGCAAATCACGTATTTCTTCTCCACTAGCTGATTTCTTTCCTGATGACAAAAAAATCCTTGTTCTTTCCATAACATCCCTGTTGCATCAAATACTCCAAATGCATATTTAGAATCAGTATAGATATTTACCTGCAGCTTCTTACCAATTCTTGCTGCTTGGGTCAATGCTATTAATTCTGCTCCTTGAGCACTTACAGACGGAGACAAAGGATTGGCCTCAAGTACCTCAAAGATGTTAGTGACAGGATAACCTGAGTGGCGCCTTCTGTCCAAATAATAGGATCATCCATCTGTAAACAGAACTAAGTCCGGGTTCTCCAAAGGTTCATCTTTAAGGTCCTCCCGGGGCTTGCTCGAGCCGACGATCACCTGCTCACAGGAATGATGCGGCTCTCCATCCTCCAGCAGAGGCAATAGCATTGCTGGATTTAAGATATTGCATCTCTTTAAAGTCACATTATCTGCATGCAGTATTATCAGTGCATAGCGGTGAGCTCTCTGTGGGGATAGTGCTGGAGTTGCGTATTGTTTCATTAACAGTTCTACTTCATGTGGCACATACACAGTCAGTGAGTGACCCAAAACTTCAGGTCGTGTTTTTTCAAGAAGAGCTGCAGTAGCTGCTATTGCTCTGATGCATCCTGGAGTGCCTTTAGCTACCACGTCTAGCTGCGTGGAGTAATAGGCCACTGGTCTACGGTGAGGACCTAGTTTTGGGGTCAGTACCCCACTTGCTACTCCCTGTCGTTCATGGACAATTAATTCAAATGGTTTGCTATAATCTGGCAACCCTAGAGCAGGGGCTGAAACCAACGCCTTTTTTACAGATGTAAAAGCTTTCTCCCTTTCTGGGCCCCAGGCCAAAGGCTCTATCTCCTCTTTTTTTGTTGCCTGCACTAAAGGCTTAGTAAGTTCTCCTAACCCAGGAATCCATGGTCGGCAAAATCCTACAGCTCCTAAAAATCCCCTAAGCTGTTTTTTTGTTACAGGACGAGGCATATCAAGAATTGTCTTTACTCGTTCCGGATAAACTAACCTGTGTCCTTCCTTTAAAATAAAACCCAAATATTTTACCTCTCGTCGACACAGCTGAAGCTTAGACAGAGATGCTTGATGCCCTTTTTCTGCAAGAGCATTACATAGAGAAATAGTGTCTTTTAAACATGTCTCATAATCTTTACCTGCTAATAACAAATCATCCACATATTGTATTAACACTGAATGTCCTGGAAGTTCGATATCTGAGGGATCATTTTTGAGTATACGCGAAAAAATAGTTGGAGACCCAGTAAATCCCTGCGGTAGTCTCATCCAAGTTAATTGTCGTCCCTTCCAAGTGAAAGCAAAGAGATCTTGGCTATCTTCAGCTATCGGTATGCTAGAAAAAGGCTGCCGTTAGGTCAATCACGGTAAAATAAGTTGCCCAATGAGGTATTTGTAATAACACGGTTGATGGGTCAGGAACTACTGGGTGTGGAGTAATTACATGTTGGTTTATAGCCCTTTAGTCTTGTACAAACTGATACTCTGGATCACCATCAGAATCTTGCCTGTTCTTTTTAACTGGCAGAATTGGGGTGTTGTACAGGGATTCACAGACTCTAAGAATACCTAGTTTCAAATAATGATCAATTTGTTTTTGGATACTCTTCTCTGCTTCCTTTGGGATAGGGTATTGTTTAACTGCGGGAGGCAATCCCCCCTTTGTTTTTATCGAGACTGGACTAGCTGATTTCTGTAGTCCCACATCCATTCCTGAAGAGCTCCATAACTTTTTAGGAACTGATTCTAAACCTGTTGGAATCTGCAGATTAGTTGACTCTGGTTCTGGTGTCTTAGCCAGAACACATGAACCCATAATTATTAATTTTATCCCTTCCGGCTGTAAACAGATCTGAGTATCCGAGGCTTGCAGGAGATCTCTCCCTAAGAGGCAAGAGGGCGAGTCTGTGGAAATTATAAAACAGCCCCACACTCTTTTACCTCCAATAGTGGGCAATAAAGGCTTAGATAACATTCGTTCGCCTTTTCCCATTACTCCTCGCATCACTATTTTATCTGGTGACTTGCATCCTTTAGGCTCCAAATTTAAAAGGGAAAGGGTGGCTCCAGTATCCACTAGAAAGGGAACTTCTAAACCTTCTGTATTTGCCATTACATGGCCCTTCAAATCCAAACCTATATCCCATAAATTTACCCCAATTTCCACAGTATTTTCTGAGTCTCCTATCTCCTGTCATTGTGGACTGACTGGGAATCGCCTGATCTCCTTCTTAGTGTTTGATTGTCTCATGCTGGCCCCTCTATTCCTAAATACACGGGGCCTCACTGGGCATTGCTGCTTCCAGTGTCCTTGTTCCCTGCAATAATGACAAACATCATTAACTCTTGATTGTACAGCACGTTCACTTTGATTCCATCTATCTCCCCTGGTTCTGCCGTGCCCCCTCCCCTTGCCAGCCTGGCATATGCTCTTTAAAATACTTAAAAGTGTGTCTTGTTGAGCCAGTCAGCTCTTATTGTCCCTCCTGGTTTGTGTTAGGTTATGGGACTAAAGGCTAATCTCCACACACACAGAGGAGCAGAGGAACAATGACAGGCTGAGGAACCCTCCGTAACCTCATCAGAACCAACAGGGCTCCCTAACATGGCTCCTCAGCCCATGATCCTGGTGTGACACCCACCACATGAGTCAATGGTCTCCCTGGACCACCTTGCAGATCCCCTTGGAGGGGTTACTGCTTGCAGGGCTATGGGACTCAATACAGGATGCCAGGAAGAACATCTTGCAATTGAGACTCATTATGGGCTGTTTAGAGGAAAGACCCAAGGCAGTGAAAGAGAGGGATCAAGCTAGTTTTGGGGAGGAACCAATGTGGAAAAGCAGAAGAAAAAGGGGATAAAAGGTGCAGATTGCTTGTGAAAAGGTGCTTGGCCAGTAAGCTGCTCTGGCCCTGTGCCTGATAACTGCAGCCTGTCCTGTCCTCTTCTTAACTCCCTTGTGAACTATTCTCTGGGGTGAGGGGACCCTCTCCTTTCTGTTTGTGCAAGTGCTGTTTTCTGTGTTGAGCTGTGTGATTGGTGATAAATATATGCAGTGTGTGCAGGTGTGCTTGTCTGACTACTGGTAAAACAGGTTCAGCCTTGCTATTGCCTGGACCTGGGGACATGGAGCTGTGGCAGCCTGGCTTCTGTTGGGCTATCGGATTTGGCATCTCCTACCTGAGTGCACATACAAGGCTGAGTGGAGGCAGTCTCGTGTGGGAGCTCCCACTGCTGCTGTCAGTGCTGGCCCCTCTGTACCACTGGTGTTGTTAAAAAGCACGTGTGTGGTGGCATACTTTCCCAGCTGCTCAAAACTACCTATGAATGCAAAAGAAAGATGGTTTTGTGCTGCTTCCCAGCAGAAGCGACCAGCCTGTGCCTTGCAATGGATTTCCCTACAGGAAAGGGGAGCTGCTCAACCTCATGCACTATCCCACAGGCCACTGTAGCATAAAGAGCTCTGTCTGTTTGCCTCTCCTTTCAGCTAGGAAGCTCAGGAGCAAGCAGTGCAAGCCAGACCCTGGACTGGGGAATCAGGGTGTCTGGGTGCTGTAGGGGCCTTCCTCCAGGGACACCCCCCTCCCCCCGAAGGTAAGCACTGCCCCAGAGCTGACACTGGACAGCCCAGGGACTGGCTGAGGCACAGAGGAGAGAAATGGCATTCCCCAGACTTGGCTGCCAGCAGTGCACTGGAGCTGGGAGGGAACCCAGGTGTCTGGGCTCCCAGTCAGCCTCTCCCCTGCTCTCCCCAGTAGACCCCTGCCTTTCACCTTCCCACCCAAACCAGAGGGGAGGGAGGCAGTCTTTGTGCACCAGCCCTGCACCACCCCCATGCCCAGCCCCGCTGCCCCAGGGCTGTGGGTGCAGCAGGTGCAGGTGTGCTGGACACTGTGCTGTGTGCACGCAGCACTGTGTTTGGGCAGGTGTGTGGAAAAGGGGCATGTGCAGTGTCCACGGCGTGCACAGGTCTCTTATCCCCATTCGGAACCACAGATATTAAGGGGGATCTTTGGCCACAGCATGCTGCGTACTTCTGTAATATGCCCATTTAACGGTAAATTCTCTTGCTCCAGACCAACTGCAGGAGGTATCTTGGGGATGAAGGCACTCGCACCAGCTCCATGAATTCTGAGTCCATTGAACCACATCAGTGTGTCACAAGATGTGCAACTCGGGAAGGCGAGAGAAGAAAGAGGGAAAAAGAAGAATCAGAGACTCTAAATGCAGCAACTTAGGAAATTATTGTTGGTCTCTCTCATCTACTGACATAAACAAGCACAAAGTGCAATGGACTTTAGCAGCATTATTATGTTTTGGGAAGTCCAGTAAACTGGTGCTGCTTGGAAGATATACTGCAGAGGGAAATACAAGTTATCCCCGTACTTACCCTGAGATCTGCCTTGTGATAAGCTTATATCACTGCTGCAATACCTTTGCTGAGGCAGCCTGGAAAAATGCAAAAAGACAGAGTGCCCATACCCTCTATTAGAACAGGTTTGGCTTTCAGGAACAAGGTGCTCTGAAAGACAGGAAATAAACTCTCCTGCATCATCTAGGAAAAACATTTTCACAGACAATGGACAAGCTGCATCAATCTCCTGGCAAACATCAACAAGCCATATAGTCTATGATGGCTTCCTTTCCCCTAAATGCCTGGCCTGTGGTTTATTTTAGCTGTGCTGACAGCAGATCGGCCCCTCTCCAGCAACTCAGTTGACAGTATGAGAAAGACAGGAGTGCAGCTCCCATCACCTTGCTCAGTGTGCTCTCAAGAGGACCAGAAAGAGAAGGACCAGGGTAATGTTTCACCCCGGTCTCCTGTGGGACCTTGCAATGAACTGCCACAGGCTCTTGCTTCCTTCCACAAGGGGCACTAAACCCACCCACAGACAGCCTTGCTCATCAGGCCTTTTTCAAGGTACGCCGAGCAACCTTGAGGGCAGCTGCAAACAAGCAACTGTCCCCACAACCCAGTCCCCACAAAAATTGCGTTTAATTTACTGAGGGAAGAAGTCATTCACTGGCAACTTTCACACAGCATCTGCTCTAAAACTGACTGCTGGCACTCTAGTTCCTGAGGTCTGACAAGGCTTTGTCACCATAACTTGAGGGGAGTTCCCCCCAGAAGGTAACACAGTACCTGCTGACATTCTTCCCACCAAGATCAGGCTCTTGCTGAGAAGCACATCCACCCTTCAGAGATGCCGAAACACAACGCCTCCAAACGTCTAAGTGCGACTCCGCAGTGACTGACCAAACATGTCGCAGGTTGCCTACATGGAGCAGAGAGAGAGCACAGGTGACTTTGCTGAGTAGCATCATCCTCAACTCCAGCAGAAAATGAGAAAGCCTCTTTCCCTTACAGAGCGTAACATCCTAGGTAAATCTCACCCACTGTCCCTGGTTTACTGAAAACAGACAAAAAATCATGGGAAGGACAAACCACCTTGGAACAGAAAGGTCACAAATGTTGCGCTTTTTTCTGTTTTTCCCCCTCTGATTAGAGGCCTCCATGAACATTTTTGCTAGCTCTCCAGATAGGCAGGAGGACACAACTGCATGCTGTTCGTTGCTTGCTTCCACCCAGGGGTCTCACAGGGAACATGCTCAGACCTGCTTCCCTGCAGGAAGCTTACATAGAAAATCCACCCACGAGGAGGGCTCTGATGGCTTTCCAGACTGTCTGTATTGTCAGGAAAAAAAGACAGTCTGCACTGCAGTCAGCGTACAAAGGAACAGGAATAACGCTGGGTTCTGGATTCAAAGAGGGAGAGAAGGGAGAGCAGTTCAAAAAGAAGAAGGAATCTCCTTGCTTTGAGAGAAGCCTGTACTCCAGGACTGTCATGCAGACACCGCAGACAGACACGATAGGAAGAGAAGGGTCTTGTACAAACGTACTAGGGCCTGATACATTCCTTTAGGGAACGGGTGCTGTAAACATGAGAGGGTATTTTTCTGGTTCCAGTGTGGACTGTGTGGAAACAACTGCGGGGCGGGGGGGTGGGGGGGAGGAGAAGAATACCCTAGTTTCTACCTCTCATCTAATATCTGAAAAAGAGTGATGAGAGACCTCCCTTATACTGCCAGGAGGAATGAGTGATAATTACCCTAAGAAGATAAAACTGTCACTCAAGGGAAACGCCAGGACTGGCCTTCAGGAATCAGAGGTAGCTGGAGATGCCATGTTCTGAAATGTCTTTCAAGCCCTGCCCTGCAGCATATTGGAATCACATTAAGAGAAATAACCTGATAGCCGCTCTGTGACGTACTAAGTTGATCTTACTTCGGGAAGATTATGAATGAAGGAGCAGGGGGGGAGAGAAGGAAGGAAGGGAGGGAAGATTGGGTCTCTTTGGACACCACTGCATTTGCCCAGCCACAGTATTTCTCGCCACAGTATTTCTCACTTCGGAATGATTTCTGAGGAGGGAACTAGAACATGTAGTTAAGTGTGTCATTAAATACTTAGGAAGCAAAATTGTTAGTGGAATTCTGTTTTTCCTTCCTATAGATATGTTCCTCAACAAAAAAAGAAAGACAATCCAATAACATTCAGAATCAGAGCTGGAAGGTGGCTGGCAACACCATTGCTCCACTTACATTTCTTCATCATTTACAGTATTTTCAAAGTACAATTTGCTGTATGAGTGCCTCAGCTCTAGACACATTCTTTGAATTTAAATACGTTTTCAATGGCTGGTGACATCCACTGTACCCAAACTGCAACAAGATCAGTTTGCACTTGTAGCTCTTTGTTAGCTGGTGATTTGAGACCCAATTCTGCCAAAGCGTGCCTGTAGATAGAATTTTAAATGTTCATGGTTTCAGAAATTTCTTCTTGAGCAGCATCCCCTCCTTCACTGAGCTCAGGATGCCTATGCCACACCTGTGTGGAGTATAAAATAATGAGGACTGAAAGCTTAAGTGTGTCTGCAACAAGGTGGAAGAGATGCTTATGGCTGCAACTCAGTATGAGAGGGAAAGCAGGAAAAAGCAGGAAAAGCAAAGAAGCGTTTTCAGAAAGGGCTAAAGAACCCAACAGAGGAGAAGATTTAATACTGCAGCTGGGTGTTTTTTTCTTCCCCAACTCTCAAATCAACTATTGATCAGCAAATTCAAACATTAACCAAGATTTGTTTTTTTATCCCTCTCAGTTCTGCCAAACGTCAGTGTAATACATGCTAGGCCTTTTGTTTCAGCTGGTGCATCCTGACGGCATGGCAAAGCCAAGGCATTGTAGGTCCCCTGCTTACACCTGTCCATAACTTTGTTGTGCTGGTCAGGATTCCCTGAGAGTTGTCATTAGGTGCAATTCATTTACCCAAGAACGTAAGACACTAGCTCCTCTTTAATATTAGCTGACAGGTTATGTTATATAGCATCCTTTCCCAGAAGCAGTGGAGAAGAAGTCACAGTTCAACAGATAATGGGTTATTTTCCAAAATTCCTGGAAAGGACAATACCAATTGTAATTTGGCTCCACAATTTATAGTACACTGTTAAACACTGTGGAGAATGGCAAGAGGCCAGAAGGAGGCAGAATTGAGTAAAATTGCATCTCAGCTGTAAAACAGGTCATTTTGAATGCATGCAGTCCAGAGGCGCCTTAATTTTACAGACCTCCATACTACGAGCTCCAATTGAAACAAAATGCTTCTGTACATTGCTGCTTCATAATTTCATCTGTTAGATGCAGTTCCAACTCTTAGTCCTTTGGGTTCTGTAAAACAATCACTTCCATTGCAAAAATGAATGGTATTGAGAAAAAGCCTACTAAAAATGGGGGGGAGTAGCTGAATTTCACCCTACACGGGATTTTTACAGCAGCCCAAGTCACATATGGCAGCAATGGCTTCTGCAGAGAGGCCCAAAGCTGCCTTCTCCACAGAACTGACAAGGAAAAAAACCTTCATCCTGTTTGGCTGATCTCAAATATACAGGCCCAGAGCATCCAGGCTGTTAACAAGACTGCTTTAGAGTACCAGTCTGAAAGATTCAGCACCACTTTGTCCTGTGGTCACAATACTGGAAAAGCCCTGCCCAAACCTCAAAATCTATTCGCTAGTAGACATGAGGGAAAAAGGCCCACAAAGTCCTTCAAAATCAAGATGCCAAGCAAGAAGTATCGTTTGAATCCAATTCACTCTAGCTGGCTATTCTGCAGATGAATAATGAGTTCACTGCCAACTTGCTGCTCTTCATGCTTTGGACACAGCAAACAGGAAAGAAGAAAAGGTTGGGGGGGGGAAGGGGGAGAAAGGAAAGAAGACAGGGAGTAGAAATGGGCATTTTGGGCTGATATTGTTAGGATACCAGAGAGTTATCAACAAGAAAATAGGCTGGGCTGTCACATTAAACATGGCTTTTGACAGCTGAGAAACAGTAGGGCCTGGATGCAGAATCAATTCCTGCCACAGACTTTTCTTCTCAGGAAGTCCTTGTCCATTCCTGCTTAACACAAGACCTGGGCACAACTCAGCCCCTTAAAGAGGCTGTAAACTGGAGCTGAAAAGTGCCCGACTCACCTTATTGTGCCAGTCTTGCTCAACCCCCTCCTAACACTTCACTTAGATGTGTGGCACTGCAGTACGTGATCATGACAATTCAGATTCCCAGAACACCTAGCTGGAGCAGGAGAGACTTCTAGTCTCTACTCTAGCATTTCTCACTGCTGAGGGCTTGCCTTTGCAACCTTGAGATTGTTTGTATTTCAAGAAATTGTATTTTAAACTGCCAAAAGTCCTTCTAAGCAAGTAACGCATAGCACGGGAGCTGTCAGGACACATCAGCTCCTTAGTCCCACTGAGCTTCCTTTCACCTGCTTGAACTACAAGAACTAACTGCAGCAACACATTATTCTTTTTTAGAAAAACCTACAGTGCAACCACCTCATGTATTTTCCCAGTGTATTTCCCAGTACCTTATAGGCAGCAGAGAGATGCTGAAGCTGGAGAATAAGGAGCTGGCTCCAGGTTTGCAGAGTGTTCTCTGGCAGTTCTCCCTCTCTCTGCTGCTGGACTCCTCAGCCCTTCTCCTCTTGGCAGAAGCTCAACCGCTTGCCCATCTCCAATAGACTTTTTTGTGCTCTTGCAGTAAAAAGGAACTCACTAGAACAGCAGAAGGTGGCACATCAACAAGAACAGCTCTACACCTCCCTACTTCCCAGCTGTTGGCTCTGAAGCAGGAAAACATCAGAATTGCTCTGCTTAACAGAGGCAAGGACAGTTCCCCCTGCCCCCACCAAATGGTTCTTCTCCCTTATCATCCAAAACAGCTGAATCCTTTAGACTGCCTCCTTCCCAGAAAAGATCTGCCCAAAATATAAGCAACTAAACCTTGTATCCAGCAACTGCTGAAGATCAAATTCAGCTATAGGCACCTGGTGCCACCAAAAGATTAAAGAACATCATAATCATAGGATGTTGCAGGAAGAGCCTCTTGAAAGGGATCTTAAACTCATGGCTGTAACTTTTCTTCCACTTTTCTGAAGCTGTCTCATGGGTCTATGTTACCACAGTCCAAAATAAGTTGTCCACAGTCCAAAAGGGGGTCCAAAAGTTGTCCAAAGTCACCACAGTCCAAAAGCCCTCCCTATTCTGCCTGAAAGTCGTTCAGAAAAGCTCAGATCCCCTCTTTCAGCCTTATTCATATGCTGTTAAGAGCATCAGCTTGTAGAAATTCTTATGCTAATGTCAGAAACTGTCAGCAGCCATGTTATGCTGAGTACCTGCCCTCTTACCTGAGCAGTTATTAGGTTTCATCTGTATCAACAAGACATAACAGTGTAGCATGCAGCTGATGGAACACTATTTCAGAAAATTTATTTAATTTTCCTCTCCTATTTCCTGCATGCTGTTGCCAATAATTCTGAAACCACGTCCTCCACAAACATCTCTTCAAATACAAGGTGGTTGCTTACAAAGTGCTTCCCAACATATTTCAGAGCAAATGAACCTCCAAAAGACAGCCAGCCACACTCCGCAAGACAGCCTGGGATGCTCTCATGCTCAGCTGAAATCTTCTCCCACATCCCGACGATCTTTGCTACAATCCAAGTACACATGCCAGCACAGACACAGCCTTCCTAAACGCAGCTCTCTCCTGCCTGCCACAGCCACTCACACAAAAAGCCTCCATGGCCTGGGCAGCTTTTCCACTTGGGGGAGACACCCAAGAGTACCCGCTCCTACAGCACCTCCTTTATCCCGGCAGCACTACGACCTCTCACTGCCCTTCAAATCCAACACTCCCAAAAAGAACGACAGCTGCACCAACAGGAAAAACACGATCCCCAGGTCTCCCCAAAGTAACACCTCCTGCCACCTACCTGGGAGCTGCTGCCTGAGCTCGACCAGTCCATCGGCTGGGGTGACCTGGCTGATGCCACCCCAGCTGTCTTCACCACCTGCAAAGCAAAAGGAGGCATTTTGAGATAAAGGCACACAGAAAGAGCCACTGCCTCTCCTCTGTCGGGTCCTGCCACATGACAAGGACAGCAAACACATGCCCAGGTCCCCCTGCAACAACGTCTCTTGTATTATGCCCCATTTTGTGCACAGCCAAAGGAACACAAGGCGCACATTTGTGACCCATTTTGTACACCACCAAAGGCACACAAGCGTGGATGCAAAACAGGCTTCCAAGCTCATGCTTCCAAGCCCATCCTACAATGGCACCTCTCTGCTCAGCGGCACACACCCTTGCCAAGCCACCCTCCCCACCTCTCCCCTAAATAACTCCTGCCACCACCTACCTGGGAGCTGCTGCCTGAGCTCGACCAGTCCATTGGCTGGGCTGACCTGGCTGTTGCCTGCCCAGCTCTCTTCACCGCCTGCAAAGCAAAAGGAGGCATTTTGAGGGAGAGGCACACAGAAAGAACCACCAAGAGCCACTGCCTCTTCTCTCCTGGGTCCTGCCACATGCCAAGGACAGCAAACACATGCCCAGGCGCCCCCGCAATAACGTCTCTTGCATTATGCCCCATTTTGTGCACAACCAAAGGCACACAAGCACGCATGCAAAACAGGCTTCCAAATTCACGCTTCCAAGACCATCTTGCAGTGGTGCCTCTCTGCTCAGCGGCACACACCCTTGCCAAGACACCCTCCCCACCTCTCCCCAAACTAACTCCTGCCGCCTACCTGGGAGCTGCTGCCTGAGCTCGACCAGTCCATGGGCTGGGCTGACCTGGCCGATGCCACCCAAGCTGTCTTCACCACCTGAAAAGCAAAAGGAGGCATTTTGAGGGAAAGGCACACAGAAAGAACCACCAAGAGCCACTGCCTCTTCTCTGTTGGGTCCTGCCACATGCCAAGGACAGCAAACGCACTTCCTGGCCAACTCGCAACAAAGTCCCCTCTACTTTAGCCCAATCTTTGCCCAAGCAAAGGCACACAAAGCACACATTCGTGTGCCCCATTTGGTGCACAACCAAAGGCACACAAGCATGGATGCACAACAGGCTTCCAAGCTCACGCTTCCAAGACCATCTTGCAGTGGTGTCTCTCTGCTCAGCAGCACACACCCTTGCCAAGCCACCCTCCCCACCTCTCCCCAAACTAACTCCTGTCACCACCTACCTGGGAGCTGCTGCCTGAGCTCGACCAGTCCATCGGCTGGGGTGACCTGGCTGATGCCACCCCAGCTGTCTTCACCGCCTGAAAACCAAAGGACAGCATTTGAAGGCAAGGGCACACTGAGAGAAGCACCAAGAGCCACTGCCTCTTCTCTGTTGGGTTCTGCCACATGCCAAGGACAGCAAACACATGCCCAGGTCCCCCCGCAATAACGTCTCTTGCATTATGCCCCATTTCGTGCACAACCAAAGGCACACAAGCGTGGATGCACAAGAGGCTTCCAAGCCCATGCTTCCAAGCACATCTAGCAATGGTGCCCCTCTGCCCAGCAGAACACACGCTTGCCAAGCCACCCTCTCCAACTCTGCCCAAACTAACACCTCCTGCCACCCACCTGGGAGCTGCTGCCTGAGCTCGACCAGTCCATGGGCTGGGCTGACCTGGCTGATGCCAGCCCAGCTGTCTTTACCGCCTGCAAAGCAAAAGGAGGCATTTTGAGGCAAAGGCCTGTGGAAAGAACCATCAAGAGCCACTGCCTCTTCTCTGTTGGGTCCTGCCACATGCCAAGGACAGCAAACGCACTTCCTGGCCAACTCGCAACAAAGTCCCCTCTACTCTAGCCCAATCTGTGCCCAAGCAAAGGCACACAAGGCACACATTCCTGTGCCCCATTTTGTGCACAACCAAAGGCACACAAGCATGGATGCACAACAGGCTTCCAAATTCACGCTTCCAAGCCCATCTTGCAGTGGTGCCTCTCTGTGCAGCGGCACACACCCTTGCCAAGCCACCCTCCCCACTTCTCCCCAAACTAACTCCTGCCACCACCTACCTGGGAGCTGCTGCCTGAGCTCGACCAGTCCATTGGCTGGGCTGACCTGGCTGATGCCACCCCAGCTGTCTTCACCGCCTGCAAAGCAAAAGGAGGCATTTCGAGGCTAAGGCCTGCGGAAAGAACCACCAAGAGCTACTGCCTCTTCTCTGTTGGGTCCTGCCACATGACAAGGACAGCAAACACATGCCCAGGTCCCCCCCGCAACAATGTCTCTTGTATTATGCCCCATTTTGGGCACAGCCAAAGGAACACAAGGCGCACATTCGTGTGCCCCATTTTGTGCACCTCCAAAGGCACACATGCATGGATGCAAAACAGCCTTCCAAGTTCACGCTTCCAAGCCCATCTCGCAATGGCGCCTCTCTGCTCAGCAGCACACACCCTTGCCAAGCCACCCTCCCCACCTCTCCCCAAACTAACACCTGCCGCCACCTACCTGGGAGCTGCTGCCTGAGCTCGACCAGTCCATGGGCTGGGGTGACCTGGCCGATACCACCCCAGCTGTCTTCACCACCTGAAAAGCAAAAGGAGGCATTTAGACGGAGAGGCACACAGAAAGAATCACCAAGAGCCACTGCCTCTTCTCTCCTGGGTCCTGCCGCATGCCAAGGACAGCAAACACATTCCAAGGTCCCCCTGCATTATACCCCATTTTGTGCACAACCAAAGGCACACAAGCATGGATGCAAAACAGGCTTCCAAGCTCACGCTTCCAAGCCCATCTCGCAGTGGCACCTACCTGGGAGCTGCTGCCTGAGCTCGACCAGTCCATTGGCTGGGCTGACCTGGCTGCTGCCTGCCCAGCTCTCTTCACCACCTGCAAAGCAAAGGGAGGCATTTTGAGGGAGAGGCACACTGAGAGAACCACCAAGAGCCACTGCCTCTTCTCTGTTGGGTCCTGCCACATGACAAACCCAGCAAACACATGCCCAGGTCCCCAGCAACAACGTCTCTTGCATTATGCCCCATTTTGGGCACAATGAAAGGCACACAAGCATGGATGCAAAACAGGCTTCCAAGCTCACGCTTCCAAGACCATCTTGCAGTGGTGCCTCTCTGTGCAGCGGCACACACCCTTGCCAAGCCACCCTCCCCACCTCTCCCCAAACTAACTCCTGCCGCCTACCTGGGAGCTGCTGCCTGAGCTCGACCAGTCCATCGGCTGGGCTGACCTGGCTGATGCCAGCCCAGCTGTCTTCACCACCTGAAAAGCAAAAGGAGGCATTTTGAGGGAAAGGCACACTGAGACAACCACCAAGAGCCACTGCCTCTTCTCTCCTGGGTCCTGCCGCATGCCAAGGACAGCAAACGCACTTCCTGGCCAACTCGCAACAAAGTCCCCTCTACTTTAGCCCAATCTTTGCCCAAGCAAAGGCACACAAAGCACACATTCGTGTGCCCCATTTTGTGCACAACCAAAGGAACACCAGCATGGATGCAAAACAGGCTTCCAAATTCACGCTTCCAAGCCCATCTTGCAGTGGTGTCTCTCTGCTCAGCGGCACACACCCTTGCCAAGCCAGCCTCCCCACCTCTCCCCAAACTAACACCTGCCGCCACCTACCTGGGAGCTGCTGCCTGAGCTCGACCAGTCCATCAGCTGGGCTGACCTGGCTGATGCCACCCCAGCTGTTTTCACCAGCTGCAAAGCAAAAGGAAGCATTTTGAGATAAAGGCACACAGAAAGAGCCACTGCCTCTCCTCTGTCGGGTCCTGCCACATGACAAGGACAGCAAACAAATTCCAGGTCCCCCCGCAATACATCTCTTGCATTATGCCCCATTTTGGGCACAACCAAAGGCAGACAAGGTACACATTTGTGCCCCACTGTGTGAACAACCAAAAGCACACATGCATGGATGCAAAACAGGCTTCCAAGCTCACGCTTCCAAGCCCATCTTGCAATGGCGCCTCTCTGCTCAGCGGCACACACCCTTGCCAAGCCACCCTCCCCACCACTCCCCAAACTAACACCTGCCGCCACCTACCTGGGAGCTGCTGCCTGAGCTCGACCAGTCCATCAGCTGGGCTGACCTGGCTGATGCCACCCCAGCTGTTTTCACCAGCTGCAAAGCAAAAGGAAGCATTTTGAGATAAAGGCACACAGAAAGAGCCACTGCCTCTCCTCTGTCGGGTCCTGCCACATGACAAGGACAGCAAAGAAATTCCCAGGTCCCCCCGCAATACATCTCTTGCATTATGCCCCATTTTGGGCACAACCAAAGGCAGACAAGGTACACATTTGTGCCCCACTGTGTGAACAACCAAAAGCACACATGCATGGATGCACAACAGGCTTCCAAGCTCACGCTTCCAAGACCATCTTGCAATGGCGCCTCTCTGCTCAGCGGCACACACCCTTGCCAAGACACCCTCCCCACCTCTCCCCAAACTAACTCCTGCCGCCACCTACCTGGGAGCTGCTGCCTGAGCTCGACCAGTCCATGGGCTGGGCTGACCTGGCCGATGCCAGCCCAGCTGTCTTCACCGCCTGCAAAGCAAAAGGAGACATTTTTAGGCAAGGGCACACAGAAAGAACCACCAAGAGCCACTGCCTCTTCTCTCCCAGGTCCTGCCACATGCCAAGGACAGCAAACACATGCCCAGGCGCCCCTGCAACAACGTCTCTTGTATTATGCCCCATTTTGTGCACAACCAAAGGCACAAACGCGTGGATGCAAAACAGGCTTCCAAATTCACGCTTCCAAGACCATCTTGCAGTGGTGCCTCTCTGCTCAGCGGCACACACCCTTGCCAAGCCAGCCTCCCCACCTCTACCCAAACTAACTCCTGCCACCACCTACCTGGGAGCTGCTGCCTGAGCTCAACCAGTCCATCGGCTGGGGTGACCTAGCTGATGCCACCCCAGCTGTCTTCACCGTCTGAAAACCAAAGGGCAGAATTTTAAGGCAAGGGCACACAGAAAGAACCACCAAGAGCCACTGCTTCTTCTCTCCCGGGTCCTGCCACATGCCAAGGACAGTAAACAAATTCCCAGGTCCCCCTGCAATAACGTCTCTTGTATTATGCCCCATTTTGTGCACAGCCAAAGGAACACAAGGCGCACATTCGTGTGCCCCATTTGGTGCACCACCAAAGGCACACAAGCATGGATGCAAAACAGGCTTCCATGCTCACGCTTCCAAGCCCATCTTGCAATGGCACCTCTCTGCTCAGCAGCACACACCCTTGCCAAGCCACCCTCCCCACCTCTCCCCAAACTAACACCTGCCGCCACCTACCTGGGAGCTGCTGCCTGAGCTCGACCAGTCCATCGGCTGGGCTGACCTGGCCGATGCCAGCCTAGCTTTTTTCACCACCTGCAATGCAAAAGGAAGCATTTTGAGATAAAGGCACACAGAAAGAGTCACTGCCTCTTCTCTGTCAGGTCCTGCCACACGCCAAGGACAGCAAACACATTCCCATGCCTGCCCCACCAGGGTCTCTTCTACTGGCATCCCATTTGCTCTTACTGACCGCCTACAAGAATGGATACACAACACGTTTTCCAGCCTCATCTTGCAAGGTTAAGCATCGGGCTTAACCTGAGAAATTTTATGAGCCCTAGGCTATTCCCTAGCTCTCCCCATAAGCTCATTTTTAGTGCATATCAGCAAGATTCAATAGGGAAGCAGAAAAGCATGGTACTGCCTCTTACTTATCGCAATGCCACTAGCTATTTGTTGCGGATTATGAGATTTTCATGTATTCCCCATCTCCCTCTCAGTGCAATGGGATGCTCAGAGACATCTGTTGTCAGAATTGCTTTTCATCTGGGAATCTCCACTGTAGCGTTGGCAATGGAGAGAGGTCACCAAGCTGCTCTCACCACATGTTCAGTTATGACCTGTGTCCTCAGGTGGGCCTTCCCCTTCTGTGACTACCCTCTTGCTTTTGCTGCATTGAAATAACTTCTGTACTAGTAGCCGGAGACCCTTCTGCAAAGCTCATCCCAAGCTCTCTTTAAGGCCTCTTCTTTTCCTTATCCTGTCTGATCTTACAGACTTCCCTGCTCTCCTGACCTCTGACAAACTATCTAGGACTCCAAGGACAACTTTCCCCTTCTCTACACAGTACTCCTTGCTTTCATAGTAAACCATACAGGGGGGTTTACTGGGACCCTTAGTCTTTCACTCTTGATTGTAAGAAACAGGCTGCTCATGCTCTTCATGCAGAATTTTAGCAGCCTGCAGGCTCCTGCGGCTTTTTCCTGGGCAGTCTTCTGTAGTATTTTACTAATTGCCTCTTCCTTATGTCGCTCCCTTTCTTGAAATGATCTGTGTACATCCTGGCTCTGGTTGGCTTGCACTCTGCTATTCTCATGTTAAGCCCAGCTGCACTTCACCACCCCAGAGTGACTCTCTCCAGTACCTCCCAGACTAAATCCTGCACAAACTAAATCCAGACCAAGTCCACCACAGTGTCTTTTCTCACTGCTTCACAGACCACCTGGTGTAGGAAGCAGCCCTTTACAAGCAGGAGACACTTCAGGTCTGAAGGCATCGTCTCCTGACAGGGCCTCTGGCCTTCTAGCCAAGCATCACAAGACGTCAGTGCTGCCTCTGTGCCTCTTCCCATCTTCCCCTTTGTGTGAGGCAGCCCAGCTGGAACCTCAGCCAGCCCTTCCAGGCCTTTGGCAGGCTCTCCCCCTCCTCCTCAGCGCAGGAGGAAGGCCAGGGCACAAAAGCCTGGAGCCTGCCCTGTCTGATGGAAAAGGGCAGAGAGGCATGCCTGCCTCTGCTTCGCCCAGCACCTACCGCTGTGTCACTGTTGAGCCATGCACAAATACTCCCCTGTGTCTCTCCCCACGTAGGTGTCACTTCCCCCTTGGGGGCTTTGGACCAAGGGCAGGGCTGTTCTCTTCACTCTTTCAAAGCACTTTGTGTTCATGTCAGCCATGGTTGTCAGCCCAGAGGCTTTGTGTCCCTTGGCCAGGGCAGTTGCAAGGAGTTCAGGATCTAATGACAAGGCTGCTTTTCCTGTAACTCCAAGAGCCCCTGCCCTAAGGACCCTCTGCCAAATGCCTGCAGACCAGGTGATCATCTGAGGCTGCAGCCTCCCTCCAAACCCCCTCTCCCAGAACATCAGGTGATGTTTCATCCTCAGGAATTTAAATGCCCACAGGCATTTCCAACAACTCCAGGGCCTCACCCAGGGACATCCCCCCCGCCAGGGCTGGAGGCTCCCAGGGGCCAAGACCAGCTCCCCAGCATCAGCAGCCCCTGACTGCTCCCATCCCCTGGGGTCCAGTCGAGACTGCCCATGCCAGGCCAAGTCCTCCCTCACCTCCGCCACACACTCCCTGGGTGCGGCTCCCCAAGGCCAAGGGGAAAGTGGAACGGTTCATGGATAAATGAGCGGCCCAACCTCATCTCTTCCCCATTACCTCCATCACACCCTGTCCTGCCAGCCCCTTCTCGTGGGCCTGCCTCCCCTCTCACCCACCCCGCAGGCCTCCCCCATGCCAGCACCAGACATACCTGCCCAAGCTGGCAGGCCCTGCTGCGCACCCGGCCTCTTCTCCCCAGGCTGACACGGCGAAGGCCACAGGCGACCTCCTTCCCTCCTGTGCACATGGGCATCATGAGCAGCAACACACCAACAGCCACCGACCACGGGGAGAACCGCTCTGGCACAGAAACCCCACGGCTGGAGCCCTGAGTGCATCCGTGTTCCCATGGCGATAACGGCCACTCAGAATGGAAGCAGAAGGGGGCCAGGAGGGGGCTGGGGGAGACGGCCCTGTAGCACTCGCCTCAGCACTGCCCACCACGGCTGCAGAGACCAAACCTGGGAGCAGCCAGCACTTGCTGCTTTGGACTGCGTCCCCCACTTGTTGCCCAGCTGCTTTCCCAGTCATGGTTTCTTCTGGGTGCAGAGGTTTGGGCCCGCCACTTGCAGCAGGACAAGAGCGCCCCAGCACCGTGCTGATGCTCAGAGAGGAGGATGTTATGCTACGATGCGACCCATCGTTCTCTGTCCCCACCAAAGCCCTCAGGCTGAGACCCCATCTGGGCATGTGCTGACACTCCCAAACCAGCCTGGATAACCGGTACTGCACACTGAACCCCAGAGGTTTAGGAGCACTGTGCAAGGGAGCTGGGCGTGTGGTGCTGCACATGCAGCACAGCCCCTCTGCGCTGCTCCCACTTTGCCTGCTGGGGAGCAGCGCTGAGTCCAAGCCCAGATGTCACAAAACAAGACAGAGCCCCCAGCGCTGAGCCTGGGCCGAGCTGGCACCTCCCCTCAACCCTGGTCCTCAGGGTGTGCAGCAGCTCAGGGCTGAGCCCCAGGGTCCTGCAGGGGCTGGGGATCCCCCTGCCGTGGGCCAGGCCCAGGGTGGTGGAGCCAGCACGTGACCAGAGCTGGTCGGTGCCTCCTGGCTGGCAGACAGGGTCCCAGGGCCAGCGCAGCCATAGCCAAGGCCGAGCGAGCTCAGGAGCCCCACGCTGACTCTGGCTGGGCTGCGCAGGGAGGGACTGGGGTATGGCATGGCCCTGCACCACTGCTCCCAGCACCGGCGGCCCAGAGCTGGGCTCCCCTTGCTGCCCCGCACGGCCCCCAGGGCAGCCAGGAGCCCCGCAGCGCTCCTGCGGCAGAGCCCAGCCCCTGCGGGGCAGCGGCCGGGCCCCGGGGCCCTGCACTGCCCAGGCACATGATGCCAGGCTGCCCCGAGGCCCCACCATGCCCCACCCTGCCGCCCACAAGGTGGTGCCCGGGCTGGGGAGGGCCGCCCACTGGGTCACGTGGCACTAAGGTTGCTATGGCATCGTCCCCCCCATGCGGCCCTCCTGTTGGCTGGCAAGAGGATGAGGGTGGGGATCCCTTGGACTGACAGTTCTGCCAGCCAATCGGAGTCTAGCATTCAGAGTCTGCAGGAGGGGAGGAAGTTGTGGGGCCTCATCTGGAGGAGAGAAGAGAGAGGAGAGAAAGAGAGAGCGAGGGGGGGAGAGAGAGAGAAAAAGAGAGAGGGAAGTGAAAGAGAAGAGGGAGAAAAGAAGGGGAGACAAGCATGGAGGAGCGAGAGAGCAGCGGGAAAGCAAGAGAGCAGGGCAGAGCTGTGCTGGCAGTGACCGCTGCTCCCTCGCCTCTCCCTGTCACACTGAGGTTACCTCTGCCTTCCCCACAGCCTCCTGCCCTCCCTGCAGAAATGCTTTCTCCCCAGCTTTGGCCAGCCAAAAGCCCTCCCGGCCTCACTGAGAAGCACGGGGCCCTGACAGCAAAACTGCCCCAACCCTGTGGGGGCTGCAGGGCCAGCGCAGACACCTGCTCTCACCAGGACCTTTAGCAAAGGGGGCCATTTGTCAAGCAATCTGGGTGGGGGGAAATGGCCAAGACTAGGCATTTCCCCCAGGGCTGGCCTACCCTGGAGCTCAGATTTAACTCTGCTCCTGCTTCTCTGAGCCTGGTGTCCTTTCCCATGGCAAGAGCATGCTCCAGCTGCTGCCTCTGCAGTGCAGCGCCTGTGCCCATTGCACAGCCCCGGAAGAAGTCCCCCACCAACCACCTTGGCCATGGGGGCCTTGCAGATGCTCCTGAGATCACTGTGCCTCCAGCAGGTTGCAAGGTATCCCCTCTGGGCCCTCCCACCCAGACACACCGGGGAAAACCCACCCTTTGGGAACAGGGGTCACAAAGCCACCTCAGGGACTAGCTTTGGTCACTCGCTGCTTTGGGGCACTTACCCAACATCTCCTGCCGTGCACGCATCCTCCCTCCCTCCCTGTATACTGGCAGGACAGTGCTCCCTGCCAGGGGCTTCTGACACTTCCTTGCAAACAGCATCACCTGTGCTGAGAAAAAAAGCCCCTCGTGGGTAAATGAGAGCAGAACTGGGACAAGACCAACATGTGTCTCTCCGGCACCCCAGGTCCCAGGTCAGGCTCCTGCCCAGAAAACTCCAGCCTAACAAACGCTGGCTGAGGACTGGCTGCCTGCTGTGAAGAAGCCAGAGATCCTAGCTGCTCCCCAAAATGACCTGCCTGGCAGCACCCAGGAGGCAACAGCTGCAGATGCAACCAATATTTAGCACTACCCCAAGAGCACTAACAAACAGAGCCACTGTTGTGCCCCACACACAGTGTTGCCCCCCTTCCCCCCAAAAAATCCCAGGGTAGCAGCGGGTTGTCAGGGAGCCCCAGCGATGGGCACAGCAGGCCCCAGGCCCAGACATTTCTGCATATCCATGGACAAGCGCTAAAAGCTCCTTCACAGCTCCCCCCACCACAGGAGGAGAAGGCAGAAGAGCAGTCAGCACCACAACCTGGTGTAGCAGAAGCCAAAATATCCCCCCTCGTCATGGCAGGGCAGGACCGGACCCCAGCTGGACACCACTCCCTGAGCCCTTCATGGCAGAGACCTCGCTGTAGCCGTGCTACCAACAGCGGCTCTGACCCATTGCAAACAAAGAGCTGCCATCACTGGGGATTTATGGGCCACACGGAGCATCAGGGGGATGCTTGAGCCTGTTCCCAGGGAGAGGGCAGCGAGGGGCATATATAAAAATATGTGCACACAAAAACACACACAAATCACCGCACACCCTACAAATCACCAAGAGACCTCTACTTTTCAGATGAGCCTTTGTTACCTGATTATTTCCCTATTTCAGTTATCTTTTCACTTCAAGTATCAAGTATCTTCAAGTATTTAGCCATTCCTGCAAGTATCATTGTTGCAATTGGCATTTCTCCCACAGGAAAACCCACAGGCCAGGACTGGGGAGGGCTGAGATTAGCCCCAGTCCCCTTAGCAGCTGCTTCAAGGAGAGATTTCAACTCTGGCCCAGGAAGAGGTCTGGACCCATCCTTCCAGAAGCTTCATCCCCAATAACCCCTCCAGGGACTTGGGGACTCCTGTTCCAAACCTCAATACATCCGCTGCTCGCCTCGGGACCCCCAGCAAGGGCACAGAGCACCCAAGGGGCAGGGGGGCTTTCTCCAAACACTGCCAGCGACTCCTGCCCCACGACAGGCTGTAACACAAGAGCCCCAAAATCTCTGCTTCCCTTAGTGCTTACTCAGCCCAGAGTTGAAAACAATTTGAGCAGGTTTGCTTTTAGACTGCCTGGAAACCTCAACACACTTTCCTTCCCCTGCGCTCCTCCTGAGCGGGCTGCTCGCATCTCCTTTCCTCTCTGTCTGCCCTGGCTGGGGAAAAGTGCCCAGGAAGTCTGCCTGCAGTGCTTCTAGTTGGGCTCTTCTCATTGCTTGTCCAAATGTGCCACAGAGCCTAGGAAGGGGATTTTCCTGCTCCAAAGATGCACAACGTGCCTGTCCTGCATGGCAGGAGCAGGGTACAAATCCAAGTGAGGAATCAGAAGGGAGCTCCATGGGCCCTCCCAGCCCTTGCTGGCTCCCTCAGGAGACTCCTTTCCTCTGAGATACCAAGGCCTTGCCTCCAGGGATCAAGACACTGAGCTTGCTAAAAGGAGCTGAGTGCCTTCATGGCAAAATTCCTGTTATCCAAGAAGAGTTGGGGTCATTTCCATGCAGGAGGCGCTGCCTCCATCATGTCAAAAACCAGATGCTCAAACACAGAAGGAGGCACAACAGGCTCCATGGCACCCAGTCTGTCTGCTGGACCCTGCTGCTTCATTTCAGGCACCTCTTTGCAAAAGGAAGGAAAATCCATGCCCCCTCCTCACCTCTTTCCCTGTCTGGCCCTGTTGCCTGCCAGGAGCCCCCAGCCAGCTCCTGCCAGGTGCAACCAAGCGGCTGCTGCCACCCACCCCAGCTGCATCCTGCCCTCTCCCTCAGCAGTGCCACTGCTTCCTCCCTCTGACCACTCCCAGCCTTTGGGCACTTTCTGCTTCTGGGGTTTGGGAAAATGCAGCAGGCTCAGAGCAAAGCAGAAGCACCGCAATTCAAACCCCAGGGAGGGGAGGTAGAGCAAGGCCATTCTTGCACAGCCCCAGGGCAGCCAGGGACCCCTGGGCAGAAGGATGGGATGGGGCAGCCCCAGGATGGACCAGAGCATGACCAGGAGCAATAAAAAATCTCCGCTCACCCTCTGGTCCTTTCCAGTCCTCAGCCTTGGTATCCTGTTCCCCTCCAGCTCCCTCATGCCTGCGCTCTCCCCAGGCTCGTTGAGGGCAGGCAGGGGGACTACAGACCCCACACCCATCCCAGGGAGCCCAGCTGCCTCACTGACCCCAGCCCAGCTCTGGCCACGAGGCCCCACTGCCTTCCCACCACCAGAAGAGCTCAGCTCTCCAGCTCTGCCCATGCTCTGTCCCCGGACCCTCCTGCCCTCCCACTGCTCGAGAACCCCCGGTACCTGGGGGCCAGGGGGAGGCTCCCACAACCATCAATGCCCTGAGCATTGCCAGGTCCCTGCTGCATGCTGGAACCTTGGGCCGGGCCAGGCCAGGAGGGGGCTGATGTGCTGGAGCCCCCCTGGCTGGCCCTGCTCTGGCAGCACTGCTGGGACCATGCTGGAAGTACTGGGAGCAGTTCTGGACTCCCAGGACAAGACAGACATGGTCGTGCTGGAGCAAGTCCAGCAATGGGCCACACGGATCATTGGGGGACTGGAGTATCTGCCACCCGAAGCGTGGCTGAGGGAGCTGGGACAGTTTAGCATAGAGGAGGGGAGACTCAGGGGGACCTTTTCAATGGGTATAGAAAGAAATACATGATGTGGGAGGGAGAGGTTACAGAAGATGGAGCCAGACTCTTCTCAGTGGTCCACAGGGACAGGACAAGAGGCAATGGGCACACAAGGAAAGACAGAAATTCCATTTAACCATAAGAAAAGCCCATTTCACTGTGAGGGTGACTGAGTCCTTTCCTTTCCAGGGGCTCACTGTGCTGCCCTTTGGCATGGTGTGCTAGCAATGCCTGCACTCAGAATGGCTGTGGGACCTCCACCAGGATCGGCCCCTTGCTCTGCACCTTTCCCTTGAGTCATCCTGGCTCTCCTGGAGTCCTGCATGGTGACAGCGCTCAGTCCTCCCCGAGAAGACCTACACTTCACCTTGGGAGCCAGGAACTCACCTGTCAGTGTGAGCCCTGCTCCTGCGCCTCCTCCACCAAGCTGAGGACGCATAGTGCGCTGTGCCCAGGACTCCCCAGCGGAGCTGGTCGCCTCGGGGGGACCTGCTGCCGGGCCTCTCTTGGTCAGGGGAAGGCTCCCTGTGCCTGCTGCACCACCTCAGGGGCTCCTGCCATTCTTTGCCCCACGCCGATGGCAGGGCGTGCGCTGTGGGGGCAGAGTTGGATGGGGCCCTGTCAGAGCTCTCTGAGGTTTCCCCAGGAGAAGCTTTGGCTGCAGGAGCCCACACAGAGCTGGTGCAGGAGGGCCTCACACCTTCCTCCTCCCCAGGGGCCTGGCCGGGCTCAGACACCTCCTCCTAGCTGGGGAGTCTCTGGCCCCGCATGTGCTGCAGCCACCTGCGGCCATCATGGTTCTGCCTCGGGCACCTGCTTCGGGCCCTCTCTGGGGCCCCAGCATGGCCACTGTCGCTGCCACGGGAGCTCCTGTGCTAGAGGGCTGCAGAATGATGCCGCCTGCTCGTCGTGGAGTGGGAACAAAATCTCCCTCCTCGATGGCTGGCCGAAGAGGAGCTCTCGGAGTGCCCAGTGTGGTACTGCTGGAAGTCGTCATCCACTTGCACCGTGTGGAGGACAGAGTGAAAAGGGTGCTGGCAGAGTGGTCACTCACCTCTGGTTTCTGACCACTGCCGGATACAGGCAAAGCAGAAGCTGTGCAAGCAGAAGGCAGTGTAGTCAGCGTTGTCAAGTGTGTCCAGGCAGAAGGGGCACAGCCCATCTGGAGAGGCGTCCGGCAGCATTGCCTACTGCAGCTGGCTCATGCTGGCACCAGGGGAAGTGCCACCATCCTCTGAGAAGTTCTCCTGATGATGCCACGTCCTATGAACAAAAGAGATGTAGAGTTCATGAGCTGTCCTCGAGACTAAAAGAGGAGAAAGCAGAAAAGCTGTGGCAGTCAGGATCAAGAGAGACAACCACCAGGAGACCATCTCAGGGGACACAAGGGGCACCTTCGTCAGCTCCTCCTCAGCAGGGAAGCGTGGGCACTGACTTCCCAACACATGTGCACAGGTGTTGCAAAGGCCAGAAGGCGGTTCCCAAATTCTGGGCAATGGCAGCCCCAGCCTGGGAGTGGGGCAGGGTGGAAGCAGAGCATCCCAAGCCCTGCCAGCCTCCCCATCTGGCAGAGCCCACCCACACTCTCGCCAGACAGCCAGCAGCATTGGCGGGGGCGGGGGGAGGGAGCCTTCTCCTCCCTGACCCCCCACAGAGTGTTTGATGGAGGCACTGGCGGGGGTGGGGGAGAGCTGGCAGTCCCCAACAGGCTCCCAATGCCACACTGCCGGCCACAGTGCCTGCCTGCCTTGGATCAGCACAGCTCACCTGCACACGTCTGTCCCTGCACAGCAGGGAACACCCCATATGCCTGAAGAGCTTCCCAGTGCCCTGGCACCTCCGGGCACCCCCGGCCACGGGACACCAGCCCTGCGGGGTCCACAGCCCCCACGTCTGCCAGGCAGAGCTGCTGCTGGCCGTGGAGCAAAGCCCAAATGTGAAGCGACCCTGCTGGGCACCGGGCACCTCGCGTGCTGCCCAGCGGGGAGCCTGGGGCAAAGTGAGCAGGGCCCGACTCTGCAGCTGTCTGAAAGCAGTGATGTCATGGGAGTCCCAGCAACTCTGCAGTGACATCATCGGTGTCTCGGGGCTGAACCCAGGAGACCCCCCAGCTTCAGACACATCCTCAGTGCTTGCAAAGTCCATTGGACAGCCCTCTTCACCCCTCTGTGTTTGCCTGGGTTTTTCCGAAGTGGGCCTGTGGTTGCTTCAGACTATGTCAGAGTTTGCATTGGCTTGAATGGCAGTCTAGGGCGGGATTTTGGCAGAAATCTCAGACTTGCTGAGCTTTTTTCCCTTTTCTCCTCTGTCAGAAGACTTCAAGCTGAGTGCTGCCAACCAGCAGAGTGGCCAAATTCAGCCAGAGCCATGCTTGTGAACTGGGCAATGTCTTCTGCCAAGCAGAAAAGCAACCTCTTCCCTCTGCTCCCCACCTTCCCTGGGCCATGACAACGCATGCCCTGCATGGAGGGGTTGGGTCCTTTCTGAAAAAAGCCCAACTGGACAAGAGCTTGGGGATGTATTTGACACAAGGGGCAACAAGCAAAAGCCTCCCCAGGCAATGTCAGAAGCGCCCAGGCAGAGAGGGCAGATTAGAGCTCAGATGGCGCCAGCGGCATTGCCAGGTGCAGCTGGCTTGTGCTGGCTCCAGGGAAAAAGGCGCCATCGTCTGAAATTCCTCCCTCCTCTGCCAACATCACAGACTGGAAAAGAAAGAGACACTCAGCTGGTGACAGCAGCGTGGAGTGAGCCAACAGCTGGGCTGCATTGCAGGCTGTCCTGATCCAATATCGGGGGGGTTTCGTTACGATCCCAAGGACGAGATTAAGACGCTAAAACCAGTCAAATATCGTACAACCTTTTAACTTTATTTTCCACAAAGTGGGGAGAAAAGGTGGGGAAAGGCGAAGGGGAGACAAAGGGAAGAAGGGAACAAGGGTAAGGGGAAAGATAAAGTTGGAAAAGGAGAGGAGAAGCTAGCTACCACCACTCCGAGTCCGATGATGTTCTGCCGACTCCGTTCGAATTACAGCTCAGGCTGGGTGCCTCCGAAGAGGGACCCCGAACAAAGAAATCCCTGGGCAATTATACTTTCCAATCTAAGCTCTCCGCCCTTCACGCAGTAGTTTGGACCAATAGTAATATTTAGGTCTGGGGTCTCCTGCTCCTTATTGGGTCCCTAGGTAGGTTGTTTACCGTTGTGGTTTCTGCTGACAGATGTGTTTTCATTCTTCGGGTCTTGCCCTTATCTCTCAAAGCCCTGACAATTTATTACTTCCCCAGCAGTGACGGTAGGTGTTATTTCCCAAGGTCCAGACAAAGGGAATATGGTCTGGACCCCAAGATAGCCCAGACCCCCCCAATCAGCATTGTTTCCGCAGCAAGAGGAGGCCCTGCTCCCCAGGGTCCCGGTGCCCAAGCAGGCCTCACTTCAATGCCTTGACATCCTCCCTCCCGGAGCGTGAAGCATGGGAATGCAAACTGCTGGTAACCCCCTTGTCTTTGCTGCCTGCACCAGCTCTGGGGCCCTTTCTCACTGAACTAGGGAGTGCGGCCTAAGGCTTCAGCAAATTTAGCTACTCATGCTAAGCAAGTTTTATAGAAGTTGTGCTAAGCAGCAGTAATTTATAGTCCAGGTCCCAAAGTCTCTGCCCGATCGTGGTCTGGTTCGGCGCAGGCTCGGTGTGTCCTGAATGGTTGCAGGGAGACCATTTCGGGGGTCACAGCAGCTCAGTCCTGTTCCCGCCGGGAACAGATGGCTTGTTTGGGGTTATGGTTTGCTTGCACCTTATGTACCAAGAAATGTTTAAGGCAAAAGTTCACTCATCTGTCCGCCACACAGGCGATCCACACCAACCTCCCATCTGCCCTGCAGGCAGCCCCGCTCCAGCCCTGGGCTCAGCGCAGATCTCGTGGGAGGGCACCATCCCACAGCCCTGCTCCGACAAGGCGAGCGGGCAGGGCTTCGCCTGGCCCAGGCTGCCTCTCTCAGCCTCTCTTCCTATGACAGATGCTCCGGTCCCTTCATCATCTTTGTGGCCCTTCACTGCACTTGCTCTGGTAGCTCCATGTCCCTTTTGTCCTGGGGAGCCCAGGACCACACGCAGCACTCCAAGTGTAGAGGGGAGTCTGTGAAGGCTGTGTACAGAAGATGCCCGGCCTCATCTGGGGATAAATAACACTAATCAAGCATTGGACTGACAGCAGGGCAGGGCCCATCCCTGTGGGAAGTGTGGGCAAAGAGCCTGGGTGGGCAGGGGTGAGTTGCGCCATGGGCACAGGAGCGGAGCTGGGGTGCCCCAGGGGCTCCCTGTGTGTGCCGAGCCCATGAGATGCCCTTGGCTGGGGCCAGGGCAGAGCCCAGGTGCCCTCGGCTCTTGGGAGCAGAGCGCAAAGGCAAGGCCAGAGGCCAGCTGGCCATCCTGCGGGACGTGGTCCAGGGCTCGTGTCCCCTGCCCCTGCCCTCCGTGTGCTCCTTGGCTGCCTCAGCCCCATCTATCCTCTGCTCCCACCTGCCCCGCACAGCTTTGGGTGCTCTGGGTCTGCCCTTCCTCACAGCCCCTGCTGTGGCCAAGTGCCCCCCAGCCCCCCAGCCATCCCCACTGCCAGGCGCTTCTGATGCGCTTGATGGCCTCACAGCTCTGTGGCGGCAGCAACCTCACTGTCCCAGCCCTGTCCCATCCCACGGGGGCAGCAGCCACAGAGGGCTGTGTGGGGAGGCCAGGGCAGCTCCAAAGGCTGCATCCACTCCCAAGCCCTCGGCCCCAGCCCCGCCATGCTGGACGCCATAGGGCTGGCTCAGCACAGCTGGCTCTCCCTGCTCTGGGGCAGTGGCAGCCTCCTCTGCCTCTGCCCCAGCTTCCTTCTGCTCCTGGCTGCCTGGGCCGCCCTGCGCAGCCAGCGCAGCATCTCTGGCCAACACTGCCAGGTAGGAAGGAGGCTCCGGGCAGCCCTTCCTGGGGAGCCTGGCCAGCCTGGCCCCATGGCGAGTGACTCCTGCCCTGCAGGAGGCCCCAGTTGGTGGGACCCACACACACCATGGGTCGGGGCCTGGGTCCTGCGGGTTCAGCTGAGGCCACGGTCACAATGCGGGTGATCCTGTGCCTGCAGGTCTCTCCCTGGAACTGGTGCGGGGGGAGGCACTCAGAAGCCCAGGACCCAGGCGAGGCTGCGCCACCCCAGTGCCGGCTCCTGCTGGGGATGGTGTGCCCACCTGGCTGGGCTCATGGCCCCAGCATGGAGCTGGGCTCCAGGAGCTGAGTTCACACCACACATGTTGGGAGGGAGGCTGTTCCCAGGGGGCTTGCCATGGGACAAGCCCTGCTCTGGGATGCTGGGACGTGGGGGTGTCTTGTCCATCTCTGCCCTGCTGATTTGTGTGTCCCTGCTGGGGGCTCCCAGCCCTCCCCTACCTCCAGCCATCCTGGGGTCCCAGCAGCTGCCCCAGGCTGGAGTGCATCCATGCTGGGAGGAACCAGGTCCCAGGACACAGGGCTGTTTGGGGCAGACCCACTCGGCCCTGCTCAAGGTGCTGTGTCCTCCTGCTGTGTTGCAGGTGATGTGCAGTGGATGTCCAGCTGCAGGGGCCAGCTCCTCGCTGCCCACGGCGGGTCCTTGGGCCAGTTCCTCTGCTACGACCTCAGCTGCGGGCCCTGCAGCGAGGCTGCCCGGGAGAGGCAGCGGGGGCTGTGCGCAGCGCGACAAAGCCCCTGGGCCTCTAGCAGTCCAGGGTTGCCTTCCTCAGTGGGCTCCAGCCTTGAGCTGGGGTGCAGTGTGCCAAGGACACTCCTTCCCCAGCACAGGGCCTGCTCAGTCCTGCCCCAGCCCCCCCGACCTCAGGCTTCACAGCTGGGCCAAGGAGCTGGAAGACGCAACTCGATCACTGCCCAAGAGAGACGTCAGCTGCGAGGCTGGCTTGCCTGCCACCCCAGGGTCGCGCTCGGTGGATGGTGGTAGCAGCCAGCCTGCTGGTGCTGACCCTCACCCCATGTTGAGGCTGGAGCTGGAACAGGGTTGTGGGAGGAGGTTGCGGATGCACACCATAAGGAAGTGCGTAGAGACCCATCTGGGAAGCTTCCCCGCTGTGGTGCAGAGATCCCATGATGTGTCCATCTGCGGGCTGGTGCCCCCCACGCCCCTTGCCCTGCTGCACTCCGGCATAGTGCCTGTCTGCTTCCACATGACGGAGGCCCTGTTCCTGCTGGAGGAGGCCCGGGAGGCCCTGGAGCTTTATGTCCGGGCAAAGAGGCTGCACCACCAATGGGACTTGTCCAGGAAGTCCCTGGGAGCGCATGCGCCCCAGGCACTGGTGTCAGCCCCCTGACAGCACTGCGCAGACACCCACATCCAGCACCTCCCTCGACATCCACCGTGCCATTCCCAGGCCACCCAGCACCACATGGAGCCACAGCCTGACTGCTTCCCTCTGGAGAAGGACCAGATCAGCAGCTGCAAAAGAAAGACATACCACGAGGTCTGGCTTGGCATGCCTCCTGGCCTGGTGCAAGAGTCCCAGAGAGCAGAGCCCAGCATGTGATCACCCACATCCCATCCACATTCTTACTAAATCCTATTTCTAGCTCTTTTTTGCATGGCCGCATTCCCTCTTCTGCACAGCATGTGTGAGCTGCTGGCAACCCTCAAGCTGATCGAGGTAGCGAGGAGGCTGGGGTGGCTGCAGGAGGGTTTTGCTCCAGTATCACCCCACAGAGCTGGGATCAGGCTCCTGTGCTGTGGGTGTTTCTCTGGGGCACACATGGCTCTGGGGGTAAAGAAAGGCCAACAGCATCTCTGGGTTGAGTGGAAATGCCTACTGAGGCTCTGGGCTCACCATGGACTGGTGGAGCGATGCTGAGCAACTCAAGAGGCTCACAGAGGGCCTGGGGTCCTGGGGGGCCAATGCAGGACCCTGGGGGCACCAGGACTCACCCACGGCATGTGTTGTGGCATGCGGAGAACAAAGGGTCTCTCTGCAGTGGGGCACAGCCATGAACCTCCTCTCCCAGCAACTTTCCCAGTGCTAGTTACGGCCCGAATTTGTGTCCTGATTGTGCCAAGCCTCAGCTTGGATTCACAGCTGATCTGTTCACATATACCGCAGCTTCTCCACAGCTCAATTTCACCTCACTGAGTCTTGGGATGGAGCATCGTTATGACCGAGTGGCTTCCCATTGCCTCACCCCACAGATGTGACATGGAGGGATACAGGGGAGGGGGACAGAGGCAGTGGGGTGGTACCCAAGGGACCACAAGGGCCTGAGACAGGGAGCAGGAAGCTCTCACCCCACGGAGTCCTTCCTCCCCACCCGTGCTGAGCCTGACCTGTGCTGGAGCCAGGAAGGACAAAATAAACATCAGCATCACCTAAACTGCCCTCCTGAGAGTGTAAAATCGGGAGTAAGGCAGAGGGGCCTTAATAATGTCATCCCAATCATGTGGTGGGCAAACCCACCACCATCCTCCTCCTACTGATGAAGAAACTGGGACCGTCAACCAACTCTTACCCGCCCCACCCCAGCCTGGGCAGACTGGGGCTGAGAAGAGGTAGCCCCTGCACAAGACATGTAGGTGTATTAATGAGACTTTGCCTTTAATAAGACTCTTTATTTGAGTTTTTCCACACTAATTTGAGATGGACTAATTATAATGCTCTAATTGGATGGTTACTCATGTGATGACAGCAACAGCAACTCCTTGGCTTGGCCCCTAAAGGGTGCTCCCCTGGGGTACAAGCATGTCTCCTCCTGCCCATCACAAGCCTTTGAGCATGATCAGTCAGTGCAGGAAGTGGGCAGCCCCTGTTTGGGATCCTGGGGTGTTTCAGGGTCCTGTCAGCATCTGCCTTAGCAACCCCAGGTGAGATCTCCCCCCTTTCCTGAGGGCTGAGAATTCCCCTCCATCCCTTCTGCCCCTCTGCATCCCCCACACCTCTCCATCCCTGCCTGCCTGCCAGTCCCTGCCTCCAGCTCTCAGTCAAGCTCTTCTTCATCTCTCTCTCTCTCCCCATGTGTTCATCCCTTCCCCCTCCATCACCCACCTCCATGCCTCTTCACCTTCCTCCATCCTGCTGTCTGTGCATCCTTCCTGTCTGCCCTCCATCCCTCTTTTCCTCCCTTCCACTCTCCATCCCTCTGTCTGGCCCTCCATCCACCTCTTGGGTGTTCCATACTTCTATATCTCTTTCACACCCTCTGTCCAGCTCCCCCTCCTCTATTCCTCTCTCTGTTTTTCTGTCCACACTTACATCCCTCTTTTCTACCCTTCTGCTCCCCATTTCTCTGCCCAGCCCTCTGGCCCTCTCTTTCTGACCCTCTGTCCTCCTCTCAGTCTTTCACCTTTTGCAGCCATCTGTCTGCTTCTCCATGCCTCTCTTTACTCTTTTCTCTCTCTGTCCAACTCCCCCTCCCTCTTGTCCTCTCTCTGTTCCTCTGTCCACCTCTACATCCCTCTTTTCCTCTCTTCTGCTCCCCATTCTCTGCCCAGTCCTCTGTCCCTCCTTCTATCCCTCTGCTCAGCTCCCTGTCTTTTTGTCTGGGTCTCCATCCTTCCCTTTCTTTCTCCATCTCTCCTTCCAGCTCTCTATCCCTATCGCTCTCTCCCCATCCCTCTGTCTGGCTCTGGCAGTCCCTGGCACCACGGAGCAGAGATCCTGGGGAGGGGCTGGGGGTGCTGGCTTACAGCTGGGCTGCTGGTGTGATGGAGCTGATCCTGGGGCACTTGCCCACCTGGGCGGGGTTGGAGGAAGAGTCTGGGCAGGATGATTGGGGCCAGATTGCTCTTCATCACCCACAAAGATATACCACGGCTCTTTCTTTCTCTTCCTCTTGTAAAGCAAAGAGCCAGTTGTCTAATTTGGAGTAATGTTACATGAATAACACACAATCAACCTGCGCCTGTAACCAAGCAGTACCTGAGATGTCCTGCTCTAGGGCATTATTTTCAATGACATATTTACATGGTAATTTAAAACATTCAGCAGAACTACAAGCACATTTTAGAAAAGAAAGTCTCAAGTAAAAAAAAAAATTTTTAACTTTGTTTCACAGGAAAATCTTGAACAAAAATCTGAAGAACCACTTTTGACTGGTTTTGATGGTAATTTTAATGCTTGGATAATATATTTTGAATTTTAATGGTTAGAATTGTTTTGATGATGTTTATCTGTTGGTTTTGATGCTAAGTTGTGGGGTTTGATGGTAAGTTTAGTCTGAGCATTGCAGGCTTCTGTCAGTAAGCTCTGCATCTGAAAGACAGAGAGGAAGTGATGTCATTCCCTGTCATGATACTCAGCATAAAACTATCTGGCTGAGGGTTTGATTTCTAAACAGCAAAGGCTTGAACCTCCAAACAGCTTGATCTGCTCTGAGGCTACAGGAACAAACTCGCTCGAGAGGGAGGCTTCCAAAACCCTTACGTGAAAACTGACTGTATTCCAGTTTTCTGCTAAGAGTGGTGTACTGTACAGAGGATTAGGATAAAACTACCTGCTTTAATAGCACATGGTAGACCTTAGCTAAGTGAAATCTGGTGGAAGTCTCACCTAGAGGTTTAGCATGATGGTTTACCAATGATTTTCCAGTCAAGCTGAAAAAAAGGAAAGACATGAGAAACACCCAGTAATCATGGAAAACCTGCTGATTATGCTGTAATCCTTGCTTATTTGTAATCCTTCTCTCAGTGTTTATCTTTGGACTTCTTTTCCTTCTTGACTTTATTTTTTTTTCATTTTTGATCACCTGAAAGCTCTTTCTCTATCTCTCTGTGATTTTTTCCCCTATTTTGGCTTCACTCCCCTCTGCACAGGTATGCTTTCTTTTTCTGTTTCTTTGTCAGTCATTTTTCTGGGAACAGCCCTCAGAGTTTGAATGAACCTGTTGTCCGAAAAGCGGATTCGTTACCCGGTGTGCAATAAGCCAATAATTACACAGTCAGGAGAGACATTTGTTTATTTATTTCAGAGTTGCGCAAGCCTGGGTGCTCGGTGGTTTTCCACAAATCGAACACACACACCCCCCCCCAAATTTTCAGGTAGCATTTATACAATCAAATTTGCCATATTTGTGACTTCCTTCCTCTTATTTGCCATATTTGTGACTTCCTTCCTCTTTTACACTGATTGGTTAATGATTTCCTCACATTTCCCTGGGTCCCACCCCTGCTTCTCAAGGTCCTGGTCAATTAATTAACACTGCCCCAGCTGGGTCAGTAGGTGTTATCTTCCAAGGCCCTGAGGAAGAAGACATAATCCAGACCCCTTAATCATCACTGTTTTAACAGTGAGAGGAAGCTTTTTACTTCCCAAGGTCTTGGCGCCCAAACAGGCCTTATTTCTCAGCCTTGGCATCCTCCCTTTCGGAGAGTGGGGCACAGGAATGCAGACTGCTTGTAACTCCCTTATCTTTCCAGCCTGCACCAGCTCTGAGGCCTTTTCTTAACGAACTAGGAGCGCAGCCTAAGGCTTCAGCAAATTTAGCTACTTATGCTAAGCAAGTGTGCGGCTACTCATGCTGAGCAAATTCTATCTAAGATAGAAGTTATCCAAATCTACCTACTTCGAACATTCTTTCTGAGCTTCTCAGGGTTGTCTTGTAACAAACCCAAACAGGTGGAAGTACCTGGCTTTCATGAGAAGATTTTTCAGATTGCTGCTGAGGCACCGAACAACGATGTGAGGCTGCTCTGCGGCTGCTGGAGTGGTGCACATCTTCTCTAGAGAGTGGATGGTGAAGCCCTCTGCTTTTGTAAGAATCCTTACAAGACCTGTTGCTGTAAGTGTGACTTGATTTGTCAAAGTCCTTATCACAATCAGACAACTCTCTGCCACCTGTCATTGCAGAAGAGGAATGGTGATCACTGTAGCATCTGCACTGTTCCCATCTCCATGGTTCACCTTGACAGGATCTTTCTCTGCTCCAAGCTCGCTCTCTTTTGGAATGAGTACAGCAATTCCTGTCTTGTTCTGTTCTTCTTCTCTTTCAGGATCTGAAAACAGGACATTTTCCAAAGCTTCTGCCATTATCAGGGATGTTTCTTTCGTTATCAGAAGAGCTATACATGCTTTCATTTCAATAAACCTGCTCATGGCAATTTTGCTGCTTTGTTTCCACCACGCAAAAGCACCCCTCCTGTGAGAACGACCATCTGTTCTGCTTCCATTTTGCTTGTCCTGCTCTCCAGAGACAGTGTTCTCTCTTCCTTCTGTAGTGCTCTTTGTGAGTTTTTCTACAGTGTTTTTTCTTATCTGTATAGTTATTTTGTAATTATCTACTTCTCAGATAACTAGATAGATAACTAGATAATTGAGGACTATTATGTACTTCTTATCTACGTAGCTATTAGAAATGTCCTTTGTATCTTGGCATGTATCATCTGTGGTATCCAGAGACACAAGATTTTTAGAAGTATGTTCAATGTCACAGAGGAAGTTTGCCCTAATATCTCTTCAGTCTCTGATGTACAAAAGGTTTTCTTTCAAAATAAGTCCAGTTTCTTCTGATCTTCTAGGTTTGCCTTTGTCCCCACTGCCTTCAAACTCACACTGCCCAAGCAATTCATCCTCAGTGTCCAAGGATCATTTCCTGACCTTGTGCTGACCTTTGGTATCGGGATGCACATTACCAGCTTTTATTATAAGACTTCTTTGTTGGTGGAAATTGTTTCAGAATCTGACTGGATAAAAAGACTCTCAAGATCACAGATCAAGGTGGTAGGAACTCTTCTGGATTCTTCACAGACAAGCGGTGCTTCCATCACTACAGTTTCCATAAGAGCATCAGTCTCAGAATATTTTTGCGGTCCAGAGAAAATGCACAAAACAAAAATGCCTTCACATTCAGTGAAGTGAAAAAGAGGAAAGAAGAATGCAGAAAGTATAGACAGGATGACAAAATGAAGAGAAAAAAAATCTATGTAGAAGCCCAAGTTTTCAGTGAGGCATCAGCCACATGTTTTTAATATCCAATTAATAGGTTGCAGTGCTGATCGCTAGTTCTGTTCATAACACTACGTGCAGTGTGGAATTCTCTCAACTGATTTAAATCTTCCCATTAAATAGTGTCAGTAGAGAGATAAACCCGTGCTAACCTCATATAAAATCTTACTTTAATCAAAGCATGCTTATTTTACCTTATTTCCTTGGACAAGCTGTTAAATAGGCTGCCTGTGAGGGATTATAAGATTCTCTCTTGAGCGACTGGAGGCAAAGCTATAGGCATCTGTAATTAAATTATACAAGGTAACAGGTAGGAAGGTACTGTTGGGAGTAGAAAACCACTGTTTGCAAAATTTCTACATTAGGTGTTAAATACGGAAATTTACACTCCCCCTTCCCAAAACAGAGTTCATGAAGATCTCATGTATTATTATCTCAGCTAAGCTTTTCTAAAGTTGATAAGTTCTAATATATCAGCTGTGTTCTGTAAATTCTAATTGGTTAATGACACAAAGAGCTACAGTGAAATGTGTGCTGTGTATTTTCTCAGTACTTCGCCTGGATTAGGAACATGATAATAATCCTGAATACTGAATACATCATTGGTGAGAAATTTTAGATGCAACCAACACAACTCCCTCTTCCCAGCAATCCATTTGTTTTAGAAAAGAAAATCTCAGAAGCTTTAGAAGGTTGGATGTGGCAAGTGGAATCATGAAGTTTTACTCCATTTTTTTTTAGATTCATTACCTAAGCTAATAGCACCATGGAGTGACTCAGTTTTGGGTTACTCAGGCTGGCATCTTTCTTCTTCAGAACTCTGACAGGAAGAATGGGAAATCTTCAACACATGGACTACCTTCCAAATCACAATTCCATTTGAAGGTATTGCATTGCAGTTCCTTTCTGCTGAGCTCTTTGAGTCCTTCTCATTTTTTTCTGAAGATTCTGCACCATAAGGGACCATATTATAAGAAAGGAGTTTGGGATTTCCAGCCACTGCTGGCTCAACAAGAATTTCACCAGCAGCTTCTTGTTTGGAGATGTTAGTAGCAATTGACATGGTGGATGCATTTGAGGCAGACTCTGCTGCAGAAGAGCTTGCAACTGTGTGTCACAGCCCAAAAGCAGTCGTTTAGGACGACTTCCCTCTCCTTGGGACCAACGACCAAGTTCGTGATGCTCTTGGACTGAATTAAGGTGAAATGACGCCAGCCAACCAGTTTTATGATTTATTAATACAAAAGACAAGGCATGTGGCTAAATATGATAACTCGATGACGACTACTTTAACTAAATAAACAAGTCCCGTGCCACACGATTTGAACAGATCTTATAAACTTTCATCAAAAGAGAGGAAGGAGAGAGACAGAGAGAAAGAAAGAAAGAGAGATCACCACCCGTGGATCCCGCGGCGTCCCGTTGGTCCTCTTCACCCTGGGTGTCTTGAAAAAGTTTGGGGCCAAATCAAGGCAAATTAAATAAATAAATTGTAATGACGCGCGTGCAGTAATTGCAGCTCGAGCCGGGTGCCTCCGAAGAGGGACCACAAACAAAGAAATCCCTGGGCAATTATACTTTCCAGTCTAAGCTCTCCACCCCTCACACGGTAATTCAGACCAATAGTAATATTCAGGTCTGGGGTCTCCAGCTCCCTATTGGGTCTCATCACTGTCCCTAGGCAGGCTGTTTACTGTTGCGGTTTCTCCTGACAGATGTGTCTTCATTCCTCAGGTCCCACCCTTGTCTCTCAAGCAGAGAGTGTCTCCCTAGCAGTGACAGTAGGTGTTATCTCCCAAGGTCCTGACAAGGGGGAGATAGTCCAGACCCCCCCCCCCCCGCCCCCCAATTAACACTGTTTCAGCAGTGAGAGGAGGCTTTGTTTCCCAGGGTCCCGGCACCCAAGCAGGCCTCACTTCAAAGCCTTGATGTCCTCCCTCCTGGAGTGTGGGGCACAGGAATGCAGACTGCTTGCAACTCCCTTATCTTTCCAGCCTGCACCAGCTCTGGGGCCCTTTCTTACCGAACTAGGAGTGCGGCCTAAGGCTTCAGAAAATTTAACTACTCATGCTAAGCAAGTTTTATCCAAGTGGCTACCTCTAGACAGCTTCAGTTCAATAATTTACAGTTCAAGTCCCAAGGTCTTCAGTTAAGGATACATGGACCTGCAATTCTTTTGCCAGATTGGCATTACATACCTAGAAATAAAACATTTGGATTTAATGTTTCTTTCAGGGCTTTAGCAGTTCTAGGATGCCCTTCATTAAAGAATGCTTCTTTTTAGAAAATAGAGATAGAAGTTATCCTAATCTACCTAGTTCAAACATTCTTTCTGAGCTTCCCAGGGCTGTCTTGGAACATTACCACCAAGCTCACACTTTCCAGAGGGCACCTCAGGGGGCTCCGATGATTATTTTGCTCTTTCTTGCTCCGGCAGACATTGCGCTCAGTGCCCATGGAGAGGGAGGACTTGGTGGGGGCGAGAGCTCCCTCCGTGGCTCTTCGGGTGACACCCCACCGCCTCCCTCCCTCCCTCCCTCAGCAGCAGGTCCACAGGGGGAGGCAATGGGAAACCACCCTGTCACAGGGATGCTCCATCCCGGTGCTCAGGGAGGTGATGTGGAGCTGCAGAGAGGCCTCAGGACGTGCAGACAGGTTGGCTGTGAGATCGAGCTGAGGCCTGGCAGAATTGGGACATGAACTGGGGCCAAAACCGGCACTGGGGAAGAGGGAGGTGCTGGGTGACGAGCAACATGGCTGCGCCTGACTGTGGCAAGGCGCTTCGTGCTCCACGCACCACAAAACACATGCTGGGGGAGCCATGGTCTCCCCACACCACCTTGGCGGGTCCGTCGGTGCCCCCAGCACCCTCCCGGTGCCCTTTGGAGAAGCCCAGATCCCGGCATGCACCACCACAGCACGGCCAGCCCCAGCCCAGCCCCAGCCCGCGGCGGGCACTGTGCCATGCTGGCCCCGCACCTGGCCAGCAGGCACAGCCCCCACCAGGGCACGCCATTGGGCAGCCCGTATGTCGCTCAGGAAACAACCCGCCCCTCACAGGCACGCCTTGGCTCGCCACCTCCCCTCGCTCTCTGACTGGGCAGCCAGCACAGGGGGCGGGGCAGCAGGAGGTGCTGTTGCCAGGCGACAGCGGTGGTGCGGGTGGGGCCGGCGCTTCTCCCCGTGACAGGAACCAGGGACCTCCCGGCTGGAGCCGCCCCCGCCCTGGGGCGCCCTCCGGCCGGAGCGGCAACTGCCCCGCGGGGCCGCTGGCACTGCCTGGGGAGGGGGCGGGAGCCGTGTGCCTGGGGCCGGGGACACTGCCCGGGGCAGAGCTGCCTTCCCTGCCCTGGCGCTGAGTCCTGGGAGCTGCAGGACGGAGGGGCTGGAAGCGGGTGTCGGTCTCTCTCACAGTACACTGGCTTTTCTGTACATCTCCTGGGATTTCCCCAGTTCCAGCTTATTCCCGTTTCCCCGTTCCTTCCAACTGACGCCTCTGACAGAGCTGGGCTCTGTCTTCTCAGCCCCTCCCACCGGGGGGCTGTAGGCAGCGGCGGGATCTCCCTGAGCCTTCCCTTCTCCAGGCTGGACGGAGACGCGCACGGAGGGCAGCCCTCGACCAGAGAGACCTGGGGATCCTTCCTGAGAGCTCGTCAGTGGCTTGTGTGACCACCGTCTGCCACGTACGGCAAAAACTGTGATCGCCTAGCCAGTGTGCTGGTGCTAGAGTTCCTACGACGCACTCAGAAATCAGCTGTTTTTGCTGTGCTCTTGGGTTCAGAGGCCCTGGGCAGGGAGCGCTGTGTGACCTGGGAGCTCCCCGAACCCTGCAGGGTCCCTCTTCCAGCATCGCCAAACTCACACCCAACCCCAAAATGCGAGACGCCAACAGTCCCCTGAGGAGAAGCAGCCTGGTCGTGCAGTGAACGTGGACCAGGCAGCACTCACGTGTGTTACAGGTAACGGGCTGGAGAGGGCTGTGGGCAAGGAGGTGCAAAGGGCTGAGGGGTAAATGCAGACCTGTGGGTTTATGCAGGCGCTGTGCAGGGCTGGTGTGCCCCCATCAGCAGAGCTGCTCAACCAAGAGAGCTGCAGGCACGAGCCCCTTTTTGCAGGTTGTAGGGGCAGAAGGGATTGCTTGCTGGAGTGTATCACAAGGTAACTGCAGGCACCGCTTCTGTGCCGACAGCTCCTGCCGGCCCTTTTCGGGAAGGCAGGTACTGAGATGCCCGGCACAGACGCTCACGGCGAGCTGGCTGGGAAATGTGAGCACTCCCTCAAATGATCACCAGAGGAGGAAGCCAGCTTTTCACCAGCAGCATGGTAGTGAGAGCACTCTGCATGCAATTTTGGAGACCTTAGTGCAATTTAAAAACAGAAGCTGCCCCCAACCCCCCGTCTGGTCTGCTGAGCCCTGCCTGCTCCCTTTGGAGCTGCCTTCAAGGTTCAAACTAAAGGGCAGCCAGGAGAGTAAATACAATGCAGGCAAAAAAGAGATGGTAAAGGCCACCAGTTTCTCTGTGTATCTTATGATCACTTCAGTGAGCTTTAATTCTAGAGGTATTTGATAAGGAGACATTTTAAATTGTCCTACTAACTTATGGAAATCTCACTTTTTAAGACCAAGAAGCTAACTGACCCTCATTTCTCTCTTATTCAGATCATCATTGAGCTTCATTTAAAAGGGTACTTATTTTTTAGAGTAGAATATGCTCTTTTGGGGCCCCCATTTTTTTGTTCTTTAACCTCCTCATGGCTTAGGTACTAGATTTTTTCGTTGATGATTAACAATCACAGAGAAGTTTTCAATGCCCAGTTGCCTAGTAAGGCAAGCAAAACAAAAGTTTTGAGGACTTTCTTTGAACTACAGCTGCCAAGCCTCTGGCATGCAAGCAGAAAGCAGGTGAAGATATTCTGCAATTCCAAATTTGCTCACTGCATTTTTAAACCCAAAGGTGCTCCCTGGGAAGCACAAACCCGTGAGAAGCCTGTAAGAGCCCCCATCCCCACAGGGGAACAGGCCGGGCAGCATCTCCCCACGTGGGCTGAGGTGGGGGTCGAGCAGGGCGGCAGCGCCCCCCACCACGGGGTCCCCAGCCTCCCCCCGCAGAGCTGTCCCGCAGGGACACGGCAGCAGGGCGGAGGCCGGGTGCCATCGGGGAGGGGGCTGTGCCCGCTTTTGAGGCTGGGAGCCCTCATCCTGCCCCCGAGGGGACGCACTGGATCCCCTTCGGCCCCGTGGTGCAGCCCGGCCCCGATTCCATCGCCATGGGGCAGTTATCGCCGTGGGAACGCAGATGCGCTGGGCTCCAGGCTCAGTCCCCGGTGCAGTGGGGCAGCAGGAGGGTCCCAGGTCCCCCTGGAGCGGTGCAGGGTCCCACCACCCCCCAGCACCCACCATGGAGAGGCGAGTTGGGCCGCAGCCCCAGCTGGTAGGAGGTGCCGGGTATGGGGGGTGGGACGGGAGGCAGGCCAGGGCCATGGGACTGGGGCACGGAGTCGGTCCTCCCAGCATCCCCAGACCCCCCAGGGGGGTGGTAGGTGGGGACCAAAGCGGCATCTTGGGCGCTGTTGCCACAACAGCCGTCCCGTCCTGGGTCTCCACAGCTCTTCAGAGCTGACAGCTGCAGACATCCCCTCCCAGTCCCCATCCCCATCCCCATCCCGGGAGAGCCCTCGGGGGGTTTATACTCCTGCTGGTCCAGGTCCCTGGGGCACACACATGGCTGATGCTCTCCTTTCAAATCCAGACAATCCCTTTGGGTCCAGGCCCGTGGCAAGAGTACACTTAGGGCAGCTGCATCAAAAGGGAAAGGGCTTTTCCTTCGGTCCAAAAATCCCCGAAACTGCCCGGCCCAGGCACACAAAGGCTCTGGGTGATGACGAGGCCGACACGAAGGTGAAAGGCGGCCACGACCACTGCAAAGAGCCCAGCACAGGGTACAGCCCCAAGGCTGGGACACTTCGGGGGCTGGAGCCCCGGGGATGTGGTCCCTCGCACCGCGCCAGCCCCATGGGGGGCTGGGGGCTGCAGGACGGGCTCCCCTCCCTGGCGGCCGCATGCCCCGGACTGGCACCTCCATTCCCCACGGGGCTTTGCCCTGCTCCCTGGATAAGCGCCTCCCCTGCCCTGTCCTTGAGCGAGGCCACAGCAAGGGCATGCAGACACTCAGCTGTGCCCCTTCCCTTCTCCCAGCAGGGCATCGTAAGGTGGTTTCTCACCTTCCTGGGGACCGTCCTCTGGGACCTGTGGCTGCGGTGTCTCGGCCAGCTGAAGGCCTAGGGGACAGGCAAGTAGACACCCAGCAGAGGGACAGCGAAGCTCCAGCGCATCCAGCTGGGTAAGAGCCTCGTGGCCAGAAGCACCTCTGGCTCCAGGCACCGGAGGCAACAGGGAAGGTGCCCCCAAGTTCCCGGGACAAGATCTGGGGTCAGACTGTGGCGCGGCCCTTGGGGACATGGGCCTGTTTCATTGTCTCCAACACGGCCATGCTCCTCCCATGAGGACAAGCCTTGCTGGGGAACACCAGCTGTGACAGCTGGGGGCATGGCAGCCCCATCATGCACCACCCTGTTGTGTCTTGCAGGAGCCACATCCAACCGCCATGTGCAGCCCCATATCATGAGACCAAGAGCTGCTCTCCTGTGTAAGAAGATGAACGGTTCCTTCGTGGCTCAAATTATCTCCGCCTTGGTGAGTCACAGCCTGGCGTGGGCTCTGGTGCCCCACAGTGCCCCGTCACTGATGCCCGCTCCCTTGGTTTCCCTCAGGCTTCGGCTCCTGCCTCTGCCCAGAGGCGAAAGAAAACACAGGCTTTGGGCATCCTGTGGTGGAGACCACCAGATACACATGTTCCTTGTGAGGTAGCAGAAAAGGCTATTTTGTGCCCTTGTTCCTCTATCTTTGTACCTTCACCATCCCTGCCTCAGTTTCCCCATCTTGGATATAGCCCTGGCCCACCAGCAGCTTGCGGGCTAGGTCAGAGGAGAGCCAAGCTCAGAGGAGAGCTGAGCTCGAGATTCTCCAGCAAGCATGGTTTGTGATAAAGGTGCTGGTCAAAGCCCAGGCAGAGCAGGGTTCCTCGGGGTGTCTCCAGGGAGGACATTTCAACGCAGTGGTGGTATCAGACAGGAATGGGACTGTGTGGAGTAACAGCTTAAAAGCCGGCTGGGAAAAGTCTCATTCTGGAGCCGTCATGGGCAGAAAAAAGCAGGCTCTGCCCAGGCATGTGTGAGATGAGGGCAGCACAGCAGGATGGGGACCAGGCGTGGGGTGGGGACCAGGATCAAGATGGGGACCAGGATGGAGACTGGGGTGGGGTGTTCAGGGCAGCCTGACAGCAGCAGTCGGGGCAATTCCCCACTGGTGCAGCCGGGGAGACTGGGCGAGCGCAGCCCCCGGGGGCAGGACAAGCTGCTTGTCCGTGGAGTTGGGAAGGAGAGCCCAGGGGCACACAGTGCCATGGGGGCATGAATGCAAAACTGGAAGTGCTGGGAATATGTGGCTATTCATCAAAAGTCCCGATTGCCCACAAAGGAACCTGTGGGTGGCTCAACACCTCTGCATTTAGAGTGCAAATAATGTGGGTGCTACAACTGGAACAGAAAAAGGGACACAGGGAGCAGCTGCCTGGCTCTGTGGGAAGCGCTGGGGCTGCCGTGGGGCAGTATGCAGGGTGACGAGGCCTCTTGTGAGGCACCTTGTGGGGTGACAGGGGCGCCATGGGGCAGTATGCAGGGCAACCGGGCTCTCATGGGGCAGTGTGCAGCATAACAGGGCTGCCATGGGGCAGCACATGGGGCGCGAGAGCCGTGAGGTGCCACATGGGGAATGGCAGGGTTGCTGGCAGTGCCAGGGCCACCAGCTGCCCCTGAGGCAGCATGTCGTGTGACCCCAGGTGTGGGGCCCTGCTCAGAGGGACCCCTGCCCCCCCTCCTCCCCACATCCCCCTTTGCTCAACATGGGGAACCGCATGTCATTGCAGTCCCTGATGGCGAGCTGCCAGAAGCCAAAGCCGACCAGGACGACAGGCCGATGGGGAAACCTGGGAGGCACCATGATGGCAACCACCAAAACGTTGCCTCATCCCATCTGTGTAAGAGGAGCACGCTGGGGCCAGGCACAGCGCCAGCATGTCCCACTGTGCTGAGGAAGGGCTGGGGAGTGGGGAGATGGGCAGCTTTGGGGGCATGGCAGAGCCCTGAGGGGCGAGTGGGGAACCCATGCTACCTAGCCACATGGGGCAGGAGCCACAGTGCCGGGCGCTGCAGAAAATGGGAGTAACTAGTGGGTCTCTACGCACTTCTGGAGCTAAGGGGAGGATTAAGTCAGAATGTTCTACGTCTGGAGCAAAGGAGTGGGCTAAATCAGAATGTTTTAGGGTAAACCCTGCCCAGTGCTTTGGGGCAGTGAGCAGGTTTATTTCCAGCCTTCCCCATGTGCCGAGACTGTAATTCTCTTTCTTCTCTGAAAGCGCCATAAAAGGCTCTTCTGAGCCACTGATGTGACAATTTCTAATTTTGCAGACTCTGGAGCCATGCAGGATGCGGCTGCCAGCCCACAAACCCAGCGTGAAGAACATAAGCGCTGCTTGTGGGCCCCACGTCCTCACATCTGGCCTGCTCTCCTCCCAGGCAGAGCTTGGCCAGAGCTTGAGCTTGTCTCTGCAGTGATGGTGGCCCTAGGGGCCCCTGTGGGGCACCGAGCTGCCGCTCCCCAAAGCAACATCCTGTCTGCGTAAGAGGAGCGGGCTGGGGCAAGGCATCGGGACAGCAGGTCCCCGCTGCAACTCCAAAAGGGCTCAGGGAGTGGAGGGAAGGGAGGCACTGGGGGCCCCACAACCCCTGGGGGGAGTCATGGAGCTGTGAGCCCCAGCCATGTGGGGTGGGAGCCACGGTCCTGGGTGTTGCTGGAGGACGGGGGGTTGCTGATAGGTCTGGACCCACTCCTGGAGCAAAGGGTTGGGCTGGAGCAGGGTATTTTCGGGGTGGTCCTCAACCCCACTGCCTTGGTTGGTGAGCAGATTTTTGTCCAGCCTTCCCTATGGGCAGAGGTCAATAGCCAATACAAAAGGAGGGTTTCACTCCCTTCTCCCCCACCCACAAGCAGCACATCAGCACCCCAAGGATGACTGTCCCCATGCAAGTAGTTAGGAAAGCCAGGAGTAGAGGAGGTCCCCCCAGATGCTGTTGGGAAGGTGGATGTTCCGTGCAAGGTGCTGGTCCCCTGCCTCGTGCCCATGCAGAGCAGGAGTAGGTAAAAGCCTTAATTTTGATGGGGCCTGCCAGAGAGACACCAGGAAGACGAGGGACATGACCATGCACCCCAGGCCAGCTGCTGTGCCAAGTCCTGCCAGGAGCCCACCGCCCGTGCTGGAGGGGGCAAGGAGCCCTGAGCCACAGACCCGCTTGCCCCTGCCCATCGCCATCAACACCACACCACTGACAGCGCCCGCTTTGGACACCGTTGGCTGCTGGACCCAGGACATCACCCAGAGCCCGGAGGAGCCTTCAGCCTCGCGGCGGGTAAAGGGGGTTCCCTACCTCCATCGGGCAGGTGGGCAGGTGGCAATGCATGGAGGGGACTGGGACACAGTGGAACAGCCAGGCCGCAGCACCCCGAACCAGCAGAGCAAGCGGGGAGAGGAATGGGAGCAGTTTGGGGTGAGTCCTCACGGACTAGGGGGGTCTTGGGGCTGTTTGCTTGGGATTATTCCCTCGGGGTTTTACTCCCTTGGAGTTATTCCCTTCACGTGGGATAGGCATGTTGCCCCGGGAGCTCACTGCCAAGCTCCAAAACAGCCAAAGAAGGCTCCTTCTGACTCACTCTACTAAATATTTCTTCTTTTCCAGACCCTGCAGAGGATCACAAACCTCATCCCAGCCCCCAAAGCAAGCAACAACAATGTAAGCACCACTCAGAGCCCCCCACATCCTCACTCTTGTGCTGCTCGCTCTCTCTCCACGCGTAGCCTGGCCAGCCTCTGCAGACGAGTTGCTTTGTGCAGGTTTCCTAGCAGAACTGAAAAAACAGGCACATTCAAAACAGTGAGAAAAATCTGGGCTCTGCACGTGGTCTCCCTGTTAGACAGCAGGCAAGAGCCAACACTCCAGCCCACACTGGCAGAGTGTCCATACACGTGGGGAAGGGCTCTCTTTTGGGGTGATGTGGCCAGGCCCTTCCTGATAAGGGGGCTCAACCCTTTTCAGCGTCCAGCTAGAAGGGTGCAGCTGACAGTAGAGCCCTCTTGTGCTGGGTGCCCCCAAACCCGACCAGGAGCAATGCATGCTCCGCACAACTGAGTTTTCGAGGGGATACAGCAAGACAAGGTTTCCTGCCAGTTCCTCCCACACCTCCTCTATGCCCAGAGAGCTGGGCATCCTGCTGAGCATACCAGGGCCGCTCCATTGCGTGGCCATGCTGGGACCCCACAGCATGACTAGCATCAGGTTTGGAGGGGACACACGTGCCCCCTGAGCAGGACCTGCATGTGCAGAACGTCCATCCCCTCTGCAGGCCTTGTCCTGTCCCCCCCACCCCATGCTGTTGGGGACACACCAGCACCTTCCCCTCGCTCCGCTGGTGATGCTCCATGACAATCTGCCCCTCCTGACTTTGCAGGCAGCGCACAGACAACCTGCCACCAGGGCGAGGGAGACCCCATGGAGGCTCCCCACAAAGCGGCGATGTGGATCGCCTTCTGCAGAGGACACACCAGAGCCAGTGAGGCCTTGGGACAGGGCAGCACAGGCCCCATGTGGCCCTGGGCATCCCCACAGGCAGAAAGTGCCCTGTGCCCCAGGGAGAGGGGATTCCTGGCAGAAGTTAAAGGGGGATGCTTGGAAGCACAAAACCTCGTTGCAGCTGGTGACCATCCTAGAAGAGTTTCCCAGCCATGATGTTCTCCATCCCTTTTTACCCTTTCCAAGACGTGGTGTATCTCTTCTGCGTCATGATGAATGGTGATTAGAGTTTTCTGTCCACTGCTTCGGGTGCGTTCTAGCAGGCAACACAAATCATCACATTGTAGTAGTTTCTTTACTAGTGTAAGATTCATTCTAATGGGGGTAGGTAGTAAATTTTGGCTCAATGTCTACTTAGATTGTAACAATTGATAAGACCTAATAGGAGCTGAATAATTACAGTCGCATCACATAATTTTGGTAAAGTTACAAACACAGATATTTGAGTAATTACTTGTATCTCCAACAATGTTATCTCTGAATATAAGATTACAAAGTGTTCTCACACATACACATCCTTTTTCAATATATACAAGTACAGTTCAACCTTCACAGCAAAATAAGAACATAGTATGACAGTATATGGCCTGTTCCATACAGGTTTTAACTTGGATTTTCCTAAAAATCCTTTAACTAAAACTCCATCCCCAGGCTGTATATCAGGCACTTGTATTTCAGGTGGTGTGGATTGATATCATTGAGCATGGGGTTTTTTTTAAGATTTTTCAAAACTTTTTCGCATACTTAGAACATACTGGGTTAGTCGTTCATCTCTGTCTAATAGGCTGGTCTTAGCTGGAATAATAAGTCCCTGGTACAGCTAAATGTCTCCCAAAGAGAATTTCTGCTGGTGTTAGTCCTAGGGGTTGCTGTGGGGCATTTCAGACATCCCATAGAGCTAAGTTTAATGCTTCTGGCCATTTTAGGCTAGCATGTGTGCATATTCTTGCTCTTTTTTCTTTTAATGTTCTATTCATTCTTTCTACTTGTCCTGAAGATTGTGGGTGATAAGGGGTTTCTTTTTATTCCGAATGATTTATGTAATTGAGTGATGATGCTTGCCGTAAAATGGGAGCCCCTGTCTGAATCAATGGCTTCTGGGACCCCACACCTGAGTATGATTTCTTTCAGTAAGGCTTTTACTACCCGTCCTGTGTCGGCCTTTCTTGTTGGGAAAGCTTCTACCCAGCCTGACAACTGATCTACTCTCACTAACAAGTGTTTGTACCCATTGGCAGATGGCATACCCGTGTAATCTGTTTGTAGCCTTTGGAAAGGGAAGTAGGCCCATGGTCGTCCCCCTAACTCTGAGCTTGGTTTGCTACTTGAAAACTTTTGGCAGGTCGGGCAGCTGTTCGTTATTCTTTTTGCAGCCATATAAATTCCTGGAGCGGCCCATACTTTCTGTACCTGGTTAACTATTGCCTCGGCTCCCCCATGAGCTTTATCATGAAACCAGCTAGCTATAGTAATTAAATATTTTTTGGGGGGGTAGAATTGGTTTTCCTCCACTTGTCCATATTCCATCATCATTTTGTTTTGCTTCCCACTGTTCCCATTGTTTTTTCTTTTCCATGGAGCAGTCCTTTTCAAATATGGTTTTGGGATCTATTAAATTTGGCCACTCACTTTGGTTCATCCTTGGAACTGCCACCATACATTCTCTCAGAGGTTGTCGAGCTGCACCCTTCGCAGCAGTGTCAGCTAAAGCATTTCCTTTACTGATTTCCGTAGTGTCTTCAGTATGGGCTGGGCAGTTGTGGCGGACTGATGAATGAATTTTTTGCCTTAAACATTTCTTGGTGCATGGGGTGCAGGCAGGCCACAACGACTGAGCTGCTGCGACCCCTGAAAAGGTCTCCCTGCGACCACCCGGGACACACCGAGCCTGCACTGAACGAGACCGCAATCGGGCAGAGACTTTGGGATCTGGACTGTAAATTATTGTCCGTTTTTAGAACAACTTCTATAAAACCTGCTTGGCATGAGTGGCTAAATTTGCTGAAGCCTTAGGCCGCACTCCCTAGTACAGTGAGAAAGGGCCCAGAGCTGCTGCAGGCGGGAATGATAAGGGCGTTACCAGCAATTTGCATTCCTGTGCACTGCTGAAACAGTGCTAATTGCTGAAGTTATCACCTTCTTTGTCAGGACCTTGAGAGCTAATGGCTGGACCTAAGAATGGAGACACACCTGTCAGCAGAAACGGCAAGAGTAAACGGCCTACCTAGGGACAGTGATGAGACCCAATAAGGAGCAGGAGACCCCAGACCCAAATATTACTATTGGTCTGAACTACCACGTGAGGGGTGGGAAAACTTAATTTGAAAAAGCTATAATTGCCGAGGGATTTCTTTGTCCCCCCCCCCCCATCTCTTTCTCACTCCCTCTCTCATCCCTCGCTCCTCGTCCCTCGTCGGAGGCCCCCAGCTTGAGCTGTGATTCGAGCGGAGTCAGCGGAACATCATCGGCCTCGGAGTGGTGGTAGCTAGCTTCCTCTCTCCTTTTCCAATTTTTCTTTATCTTTTCCCCTTACCCTTGTTCCCTTTTTCCCTTCGCCTCCCCTTCGCCTTCCCCCCCACACACACGCCTTTTCTCCCCACTTCGTGGAAAATAAAGGTAAAAGGTTGTACGATATTTGACCGGTTTTAGCGTCTTAATCTCGTCCTTGGGATCGTAACGAAACCCTCCCGATATTGGATCGGGACAGCAGTGTATTACAGCAATTTCTTTGGGCAGTTGGACTGCTTCCAGCAAATTACGTATTTCTTCTCCATTAGCTATTTTCTTTCCTGATGATGTAAAACAATCCTCCTTCTTTCCATAACATCCCTGTTGCATGACATACTCCAAAGGCATATCGAGAGTTAGTGTAGATGTTAACTCGCTTTCCTTTCCCTAGGTGCGCTCCACTTGTCAAGGCTACTAGTTCTGTTCCTTGCACATTCATTCGTGTGGGAAGCAGTTCGGCCTCTATGACTCATTTTTGGCTGATTACAGCACACCGAGTTCGTCGCTGTCCCTGCAGGTAGTAGGATGAGCTGTCTACAAATAGAATTAGATCTGGGTTTTGCAAGGGAACATCAATAAAATCGGTCCTTGGCTTACTTGAAATGTGCATTACTGGCTCACATTGGTGATGTTTTTCTCCATCATCAGGCAGAGGTATTAGGGTTGCTGGATTCAAGGTAGTGCATCTTTTTAGGATTACATTATCTGCCATTAGGAGGATCAGTTTGTAGCTGTGTGCCCGTTGTGGCGATAATGCTTGGACTGCATATTGTTTTAGCAGAATCTCCACTTCATGCGGGACATAGACTCTTACAGGGTGTCCCAGAATGAGAGGGTGGCTTCTCTCTACTATTGCCACTGCTGCCGCCACAGATTTAATGCAGGCTGGTGCCCCTGCTGCAATCGAATTTAGTTGAGCAGCATAATATGCTCCTGGTTTCTGATGGGGTCCTAATTGTTGCGGTATTACCCCTCTGGCAATCCCCTTACATTTGTACATACAAATCGAAGGGCTTTGTATCATCTGGGAGCCCGAGAGTAGGTGCAGATGCCAAAGCTCCTTTTATAGTTCTAAAAGCTTGCTCTCTTTCAGGGCCCCATGCAATGGGTTCTGTTCTTTCATTTCTAGTTGCCTCTGTCAGGGGTTTTGTTAATTCTTCCAATCCAGGAATTCATGGTCTGCACAGTCCCACAGCTCCAAGGAATCCTCGTAACCGCTTCTGCATTACTGGATGGGGGAGTTTTATTATAGTATCTACTCTTTCTGGATCTACTAGCTGTTACCCTTCTCTTAGAATGAACCCCAAGTATTTTACCTCTTTTTGACACAGCTGGCGTTTAGATGGAGATGCCCGGTGACACTTTTTCTGCTAAAGTAGTACCTAGATGTACAGAGTCTATTATACAGGTATCTTCATTTTTACTTGCTATCAGTAAATCATCTACATATTGCATGAGAGTTGACCCACCCAGTAATTCTACCTCTTTTAAATCATTCCTTAGTATTTGTGAGAAAATTGCGGGAGACCCTGCGAACCTTTGTGGGAGGCGTGTTCACATCCTCCACTGCCTCTCCAGGGTCGCCGGGGTTCCCTTCTTCTTGTTATTCTGAGGGATTGTTTCCACGGGTTAACTCTTCACGCTTGTAATTCCCCCCCCCCCCCCCCAGCTATCCCTTGCAGCTGAAAAGAACATGCTCACCACACATGTCCTAAGTTTTTACAGTAATAACATTCTCTCCCTTCACTTCCCCCCAGTCTCCTTTCTTTTCTGCTCTGAGTGGGCTTCTTCCCACCTGCAGCCCATTTTCCAGCAAAGGCCAGTTCTGCTGTGGAGATGGTGTGGGGAACCACAAAAGCCTTCCACGTCTTTCTGCTGTCCCCCCCCCCCCCGCCCCCACACAAGATGCCTGTCCAAACAGTTATGTAGCAATCAGCTCTGACTCTGGTGTGGCTTCCAGTGGAACTGGACCATCCCTCCTCAGCCATCCCTCAGCCCCACAACACCCCTGGATCCTCCCCCTGAGCATCACTCGGACCCCGGTGCTGGCAGCTCCCACTACATCCCTGGCCTCTCCTCTCTGTGGCCAGCACTGGAACCATGGTGGGACTAAGCTCAGGAAGCATCCGTGATCCTGTGGTGCCGGCAGCCCCATGGTGATGTGAATGGGGGGGCGCAGAGGACAGGGTGAGGAGGGCTGGAAGAGGAGGCAGTGTTGGATTTAGCCCAGCCCTGGTGACCACGCCTGCAGAGGCAAACCCTTAGGGCGGGCCCTGGCTGAGTGGGAATGGCATCTCCAGGAGGTGTCTGGGCTACTCTCCCAAAGCTGCTTTCAATGGGAAGCGAGGTCTGAGCCCCAGGTGTGAAGGAAGCTGGGTGTCTCCCCAGAGGGCTGTGCTGGGGCTTGGATGGGAGGGACCAAGAAAGAGCGTGGAGAGGGGACAGTCGAAGGTCCTGGAAACTACACAAACAGGGGAACTGCAGCTGGCCCAGGAGCCCTTTGCAGGGGCAGTGCCAAATGCTCCCCAGAGGGGCATCCCGCTCACTGTCACCTGCCTTCCCACCTGCGCGCAGCTCCACATGGCCACCCCATCTTGCCAGCCATCCCTCGCACACCTCCCTGCAGCACCCCGTGCCCCTGGCCAGGCTTGTATCTTCCAGGGCATTTTCCCTGCATCTCCCCATGGGAACGACAGAGAAAGGCAGAGAGGAGCAGAGCAGGAAACGTCTTCCAATGGTGCCCTGCAACAGGACTGAGATGTTCCGTGCCCTTCCCCAGCCGCAGAGGGGACATGGCCACCCAGCCCTTTGCGAAACAGGGTCCTGCGTCCCTCTGAGCAATTGTGCCAGTGCCTACATTATGGAAAAAACCCTGAATACTGCCTAGGATTGTACTGCATTCCGCAAGTTCCCAGCCAGACCAGAAGTTTTTTTAGGCTGCCAAGTACAAGTCTGCTTTGGATCATTTGGAAAAAGAGAAGGACTCTTAATTTGTTCAGTTGATTCAGAAAGAGGTTCAGGCTCTGGGAGTTTTCGTATCCCTCTTCAGTTAAGTCTTCCTTATGCCTACCCCTGGCTGTCCCAGGCCACCTGAGCGGCCTTTTAGTCTGTGTTGGAGGTTGCCTTTTGGGCTCCCAGAACCTGTTCTTGAGTGAATTTGCTCCACGGCCTTGGGAGCTCAGCTGGTTTAGCACTCTATTCTGTTGCAAACTGCTGATTGACTTCCTTAAACACAAGCTTCCAGTAATTGGCAGCCTCAGTGCCAGCCCCTGGCTGGATGTGCCTCACCTGCTTGGCGAAGGGCTGGGTGGCCACGTCCCCTGTGTGGGAGGGGAGGGTCAGGGAAGCTCTCAGTCCCTTTGGAGCCTTTGGCGAGGAGGAGGGCCAGCTTTGCCCCAGGGAACGAGGAAGCATGGGCAGCCCCAAGGGGCTCTTACTGCCACTTCTTGCAGCCTCCAGAGACTGAAGGGCCCAGAAAGGCCACCCAAGGTTGCCCCACTGGTGAGGTGGAGGAGGAAGTCATGGCCGCGTGCTGGGTGATGTGAGACAAGGAGGTGGCCAGCAAGGTGCTGGAGAGGCCTCCATTCTCCTTTTGGTGCACCCTAGGGCCCTGTTTCCTTCCCCTGCATGCCAGGGCACACCGTGGGCCTTTTGGGCCCCTCACGACTGCCTCCTGTGCCCGTATGTCAGCCCCTGCGTTGTGCCTGTGGTGCCCTCAGGAGCTCTGCATGTGCCTGTCGGTGCTGCCGGCAGGCTCTGCTGCGCCAAGAGGGGCCGGGAGGGCTCTGAAGTGGTGCCGAGAGCAAGCGGAGGGGCTCGGGGCCGCCCGGAGGGGCCCCGGACACGGGGCTCTGGGACAGCCCGAGGGCAAAAGGATGGGTGTGGAGGGGCCGCGAGGGCAGCCGGGGCCGCGAGGCAGCCCAGGGGCAACCAGAGGCTGCCCGGGCAAGGCGGCCCTGTGCCGCCTGAGGGGCCGCGTCCTGCCCTCCCCGGGCGGCGGGGGACAGCAGGGCCCTTTGTGACCTCCCTCCTGTGACACCAGCGGCGCTGCCTGGCACTGGCGCAGCCGCTGCCCCACAGTGTGCGGGAGCACGGCGACGGGACAAGGCAGGAGCACGCGGGGCTGGCACAGGAGCCCCCCGAGTGCTGCCGTGTGTGTCCCTGCTGCCCCGGGCAGCCCCACGGGGCCCAGGCCTTTCCCCGAGGCCTCCCTGGCTCGGAGCTGCGTAAGAGGGATGGGGCTGGGGCTGGGGGGGGGGAAACGGGCCCTCGGCCCAGTGGGGAGCAGCCCGGCCCACGCTCATCCCGGGGGCCCCTGCGCTGGCACCCTTTGAAAGGCCTTTCCCTTCAGAAAGAAGTCCCAGCCAAACCGCTGGGCATTCACCAGGGAGCCTTTCCACCTGGAAAAGTCAGCCACCTGCTCTGAGCTTGCCAGCACAATCCTCTGCCCTGTCTGCCTGCATGTGGAGGATGTTTCCAGCCAGTCCCCGACCTGCCTTTCCCAGGCGCTTCCTGCTGGCTGGAAAACTGTTGCCCATGTTGTTGCCTGCCTGCAGCGCTGCGCAGGCTCCCCAGCCCCGCTGCCTCCCCGCTCGGCACCGCAGGCTGGGGCCAGGCCTGCCAGTGGCTGCCCCAGCCCACGACGCCTTTTGTCCTTGCCACAGGATGGCGCAGAGACCCCCCAGCCGCCCCAGGGTGGCCTGGGTGGAGGCCGGGGCTCCCCAGGAGAGCAGCTCTCCCCCGAAGCCCGCCGAAGTGTGCGTGCCCCAGGCGCTGCCGGCGGGTGAGTGAGCAGTGCCACGGTGGGGAGGGCTGGGCACGGGGAGCCCGCCCGGCCCTCCAGCACTCCCTGCTCCCTTTCAGCCTCAGATCCCGCTTCTTTGGCCTCCGGCTGCCTGGAGCTGCAGCGAGAGGAGAAGGAAGCGCTGAGCTGCATCCAAGGCTTCCTCACGGGCAAAGCAAAGGTAACTGCAGGCACTGCCGCCCGGCTGGGGCCCTCGCTGTCTGCTGCGAGCTGCCGGGCTCTCCAAGGGCTGCTGGCTGTGCCGAGCAGTGCCCTGCCGGTGCCCCGCAGGCGGCTGCATCCCCGCGATGCTCCGGTCATGCCAGCCGTGCCTTGCCTCTGTTCACGCGCTTTGGTCTCTCTCCTCCCCACCTGGTAGGACAAGGCCCAGAAGCTGAGCTTTCTGGCCTCCATCTGCATGCTCTGCCGAGCTGCCCGCAGCGAGGCCGCGGCATGGGCCCTGGCTCTTTTCTGCAGCACCTGGGAGCTGGCAGAGGAGATCGAGGTGAGGGGCACCCAGCGGGGCTGAGGAAGGCCGTAGGGCCAGGCAGGCAGTGGCACCGCTCTGGGGAGAGGCCTTGGGTGCCTGGGCACAAGGAGGGACGGCACAGGCACTCGTGGCCCCAGACCTCCCCGCCATGGGGCCGCAGGGCCACTGGGAAGCCCTGGGAGCTGAGGCCTGGGCAGCTGCTCAGGGTGCCGCTGTTGGGATGGGGGCCCCAGGGCTCTGCCAGCCCTGCCGACTGCTTGCTGGCTGCTGGCAGCTCCCACCTCCCGGCGGGGTTTTGCTCCCCAGGTGCTGCTGCAAGAGGAGCCCTCTGACCGCCTGGGCACTTTGGTGCGGCAGCAAGCCATGCTCACCATCGCCGCCATGAGGTACCTGCCCCAGCCCCTGGCACGGCTGGGGTCGCCCAGCACGAGCCCGATGGTGCTGGTGCCGGCCGGAGGCATTGCCCATGCTGGGAGCAGTCCAACGGAGCTGTCTGCTGGGCCTCTGCTCTGTCCTGCTCTGGGCGCGTCAGTGGGGCAGGTGGGAGGGCAGAGGGACCCTCGGGGCTGCCCAGGGCCTCTGAGCTTTTCCCCCAAGAGGAGGCAGGATTTGGAGATGGTGTCAGGCCCCACCAGCTAGGACTGTCGTCTGTCCCTGGCCTGGCATCACAGGGAGAAGAGGTGCCTCCCCAGCGTTCCCCCACCCACTCTCCATAGCACTGCAGGGTCTCCTGGCCCTGGGATCTGCATCCACGTGCCTGGGGCATTACAGGACCATTGCCGAGCCCAGCACCCAACAGGCCCCTCTGCCTTTGCAGCAGAGCCAAGCTGATTGTGGAGGGTGAAGGAAAGAACAGACTCCTGCAGGCCTGCTTCCGCAGCGTCTTCTTGCTGCCCCCACAAGAGCACATGCAGAGCCGGGACACTTCCCTCTACTTGAAGGTAAGTGCTGGGGGAGCCCTGAGGCGGCAGGCTCTCTGTCCCCATGGGCTTGCTGCTGGGCTTCCCTGTGCTGAGAGATGCCTGCGAGAGCCCAGGCAGGGCAGGATCTCAGCTGCGCTTCCCCACCCTCCTGCCTTCTTCCCCTTCCCCTGCTCTGGGCCATGGGCAGCGCCCACGGGCTGGTCCACACACAGCAGAGCAGCTCTGCTGCCCTGAGGCCTCTGCCGGGGCACTGCAGGGTGGTGGGTGTCCTGCCCCGGCAGCAGCAGTTCGGTCCACTCTCCTGCGGGGGAGAGGGACCACTGAGGGAGTGCCACCACCCTCTCTGTCTCCTTGCAGACCCTGGATGCCATGGACAACATGCTGCAGGTGTTGGTGCTCAGCTCTGCCACCTCCAGGCTCCTGGAGCTGCAGAACATCCTGCAGGTCTGGCACTGGCAAAGAGCGGGGTTCCCGGGGGCTGCTCCTTGCTGCGCGGGGAAGTGACCCCGTCCATGCGACAATGCCTGCTGCAAGGGAAGCCCAGCCCAGAAGCTTTGTTGCTCTGGCTTCCCCCTGGGCCATAGGCCAGCTTGCCCATGGCAGGCCCCAGGGAGGTTCCTGCGGCAAACCCTGCCCCCGGCCAGGGCACAGCGGGCTCTGTTCTGGAGTGGGTGCGGAGAGGGGCAGAAGCTGCAGTGGGGACGGGCTCCAGCTGCCTGCCTGGACACAGCTGGCCAGTCTGGGGCATTTGTCCCTGGGGCTGGGGAGGGACTCTAGGACCCCACAGGCTTTGCGCCTGCTCCGAGGAAGCCTTGCTGCACTGTGCAAAGCCAGCCGGGCGCTCAGCAGAGCTTGCTCTCCTGGAGCAGGCGTCAGAGTGCCGGGCAGAGCAGCAGCTTTTCCCCTCCCAGGTCCTGCTGCCCTTCACGGAGTCCCGGAGGGGGGCTGTGCGTGAGCGGGCCGTGGGGAGGATTGCGAGGCTCAGTGCTTTCCTGAGCAGCTACTCCTCGCTGGAGGTAAGGAGTCCCTGGGCCACACCGGCTGGGGCCACATCCAGCCACCCCATCAGCCCCGGGGTGCCAGAGCCCCCTGCAGCTCCGGGCTGCCTCGGGGGGAAGCCTGGGCAGAGGGGAGGGGCTCAGAGGGGAGGGGCTTTTCCCCTCTTTCCGTGGGCTTCCCTCTGCAGGCCCTTTTCCTTTGGGGAGCCAGCTGTGCCCCCAGCCCTTGGCAGGCAGCACTGCCCAGGCATCCTGATGGGAGCCCAGGTGTGGCAGAGCCTGCCCTGTGCTGCTACCCAGCTGCTCTGGGAGCCAGGCCCTGCAGGGCCCGGCACAGCTTGGGCTCTGCCGCGACCCAGCCGGGGCAGGACTCTTGGGCTGAGGGCTTTGGCCTCCACTGCCTGCCCTCTGCCTTGCTACCCCAGGCACTGCCTCCCTCCCCCAGGTCTGCACCCCTGCTGCAGAAGCCCAAGCCAGCCCTGCCCCCTGCAGAAGGACACATTTCCCAATCCTGGGACGTCTGGTGGGGCACCTCATCCTGTGCTGCGCTGATTGGGACCAGGGCAGCAGACGTGGGGCTGTGGAGGCTCTTCGTGGCCTCTACTGCTTCATCCTGCAGCAAAAGAGTAAGAGAAGCTGCACGGGGCTGGCTCCCTCCACACAGAGACATTCAGGCAACCCCCTTGCTCTGCCCTCGACTTTTCTGTCCTGTTTGCTCTGTGGGACGTAGGCATCTCCCAGGCCTCCTCCAGGGCTCTGACATCCCTTGCAGCAGCGCTTTAATGGCCATCCTGGCCCGCTCATGCACACTGTCCTGGAAAACCTTCAGCAGCCTCTGCTCAATGCTAGGGTTTCTGCTCTGCTTCTGAGCAGAGAGTGCAAGCAAAGGCCTCTGCCTTCCTATAGTTCTACAAGTGATTTCCCCCTCTGCCCCTGGGGGAAGGCCCAGAGCCTCCCTGGGAATCCTGCTCCCCATGCCTGACTGGCAGGCCCTTGTCCTCCGCCAGCCACAGGTGTTTTTTCCCAATGCCCTCACCTGCCCTCTCCAGCTCCCCCTAACTCTTGCTGACTGCTCTGGGGTTGCCCTTGTGTCCAGGCAGGGAGCTGTTGAAGGACAGTCCAGAGCGTCTGCAGCTGCAGAGGGCCTGGGAAGCCGGGCACACCCTCTGGTCCAGCACCATCGCAGAGATCACCATGGTAAGCAGCGCCTTCCTGGCTGGGACTCTTGGCCAGCGGGCCAGCAGGGCATGTGGGTGAACAAAGGGATCCATTGCCCATGGGGCTGAGGGGCCCATGGTCATCAGGGAGAGGACTCCCATCATCCCTGAGGAAGGACTCGCCGAGGCTTCGCTCCGGGGCACAGTGGCTCCAGCCTGCCCAGCCACCGGCGAGCTTGGGTTCCCTGCGGGGCCAGCGCACTGCGACACTGACCCCAACCGTCCGCTCTCACCCCAGGGCCCTCTGTCCACACGCCCCACAGTGCCATCCCCAGCCCTGCACCTGCTCCCGGCTCTGCTGGGGCCGCTCTGCCATCACTGCCCCGTGCCTCTCGCCAGAGCTCGCTGCTCAGCTGAGCACTACGGTCACGACACACTTTGCAGCACTGCTTCTCTCCCCTTTTTGCTCCTGTAGATGTTTGTAAGATACCTCCAGCCCTCCGAGCGGACAGATGTCGGCCTCGCAGCCATCATGGGCATGAGATCCTCCAGTGCCTGTGACGCAGCGGCAGCTGCCCGCATGCTGGACGTGCTCGTGACAGAGCCTGCCTCCATGCTGGAGCATGTAAGCAGCCTGCAGCTGGCATGCCTGGGGCTCAGGGCCTCCAAGGGGCCTTTCCCTGCAGCTGCTGGGCTCCCCAGCACCGACACCCTTTGAGGCCAGGAAGGAGCAGTGGGAAGGGAAGCAGGTCTCAGGGCAGCGGGGGCTGTGGCTGCTGTTGGGTAGCAGCCCATCCTCAGCCATGTCCCCTGCAGGTGCCTCAGCTCGTGAGGTGCATCTACAGAAACATGAACTTCATCCGAGAGGTGTCTGCGCGGCGCAGCCTGGACAGGGCCCTTTCCCAGCTGGCCTGCTCCTACCCTGATGAGGTGGTGGAGAGCCTGCTGCGCTGCTCCCCGGCATGCGACAGGTACGGGGTGCCTGCACCCCACGGACTGGTGCTGGCTGGGGAGAGAGGCCTGCAGAGCCTGTGCTGCCAGCCGTGGAGCGGGCAGCAGGCAGGGGCAGGGCTGCCACACAACCTGGCGGCCCCGGGGCTGGCTAGGCCCCGCGCTGCTGCTGCGGAGGCCCAGCTGACCGAGTGCTCGTGGCTGCAGGGCCGCCTCAGCCCTGTGGAAGGGGATGGTGTCAGAGCCGTGGACAGCAGAGAAGGTGCTGCGGGAGCTGCTCAACATGCTGCAGGAGCCCCCCCTGCACCAGCCATCCAGCTTCAGCAGCGACAACCCCTGCCTCCTGCCCCTGGCCGTGAGTGACCGCACGAGGCCCCTCACTTGCCCCAGTGCTGCGCTCACCTCCCCGGCGCAAGAGGCAGGGTCTTCCCTCTCGCCTCCCTGGCCAACCCCAGACAGTGACCCCCCCGGTGGTGGCACACACACACGGCCCCAGCGGCTCCCCATCCAGCCCTGGCCCCACATCCCCCTGCCTCGCTCAGCAGGCTGGAAACCTGGGCCAGGGGCAGGGGCAGAGGCTGGAGCGGGGCCACTGCATGGCCCGAGATGGCTGCCAGGCCTGGGCCAGGGAGCCCAGCAGGGCCTGTGGGATACCTGCGGGCTTTCAGGGCCATGCTGACCCAGGACGGTCGTGGTGCACCAAGAGGAGCTGAGCCCAAAGAGCCTGTGGGACTTGGCCCTGGCCGGGCAGCCAGGCTGGGCGCTCCTTGTCCCTCTCCCGTGGGCCAAGGCAGTGCCTGATCTTCAACACCCACATTCACCCCATGGGCTCGGGCAGTGTGGCAGGGACATGTCGGCAGTGAGAGCTCTCTCTGGGTGTTTCCTGCAGGCAACCAGGGCCCTGCACAAGATCCTCTGGCAGCCCACCTGCCCGCAGGAGGTGAAGGCATTTTTCCCCCCACTCTTCCTGGCGCTGCTCTTCCAGATTTCCTTCACTGCAGAGCTCATGCCCCAGGACGATCCTGTCTTCTGGAGGGAATGCCAATGGGATCACCCCAGTCCCACCAGCCCCGCCAGGTGCTTCATCCCAGTCCCTCTGCTTCTCCCATGTGCCTGAAGCCAAGGCCAGGCTCCAGCTCTGACCTGCGCTTTGCTCTGCATGCAGGTCTGCAGCACAGGCCATGCGAGAGCTGCTCTGCTGCGCGGGCTATGAGAGGCACATGCTGGCTTTTGAGAGAAAGGGCGGCTGGGACCTGCTGCTCAGTGCAGAGACTCACCACAGGGGAGTGGGTTTGCTGGCCAGGTGAGACCCCCCCCTTTGCTCTGTTTTTCCTCAGCATCGCTTCCCTGGAGACAGGGCGCACCACACAGTGCTTGCTCTTCCTGGTGGGTCACAGGGGGGTCCCCCGTTCTCCCCAAAAGGGGCTGCAGCCTCAGCACTTGTGCAAGGGACTGCACGAAGGAACCGCACTGGGAGCTGCCTGCTCCCTCGCTGCCGTATTACCATGCGTAGCGGAGCACCGCTCGCTGGAGTGGGCGCCTCGCAAAGCCCTGCAGTCCTGTGCCATGGGCCTGCGCTGAGCCTACAGAGAGCCCCGGGGCTCTGTCTGCTCACAGCCCCTCCGAGGGCAGACCACCAGGACAGGCACAAGATGCAGAGGAACATGGGCCCCAGGGCACAGGCATCCAAAAGGGGTAGGAGGTGGGATGTGCTGGATGGCCACGACTTCGGGGTTGCAAGGGTGTTTTTTCCCAGTCTCCCACCAAAATGAACCGAGCAATGCTCGGCACTGGCTTTCTCCTGGTGAGGGGTGACAGAGAAAGAGCAGCCCTCCACAAGCAAATGCCGCTGGCTGCTGTAGCTGCGTGCCAGCGCTACCTTTCCCTGCCTTGCCCTGGCCTGTTGGCTCACGGCTAGCCTGGGCAGTGCCAAGCCAGCAGGGGGTTGCCCGCTCAGCTCAGGACCAACAGTGCCTGTTTGCCCCCTCCAGGCAGATGAGGAAGAGCCCGAGTCCCCTGCCTTCCTGGCTCTTCCACCAGCTCACAGTGCTGCTCAGCAGGGAGGAGCCCTTTCGGGAGATCCCGGCCATGGCTTTCTTCATCGAGGTGGGCATGATAGCGAGCAGTGTCCCTGCACGGTGCCTGTAAACGCTGTGCTCTCTTGTGCCCGTGGCTGTGGGGTGGGGTGCCTGTCAATGCAGCTGGGGCAGTGGGTGCACTCCTCTAAGTAGCCTTGGCTTTGGCCCATTTCTGCCAGGGTAACTGTCCCAGCCAGCGGTGTCTTGTGCCTCCTTTGAGCCAGCTCTCTCTCTCCACTTGCTCCTCCAAGGGAGCAGAAGCAGAGGCCGCAGCTGGCTCAGCAGCCGGGAGGAGCAGGCAAGCACTCTGTGCAGTGTGCTGTGAGGCAGAGGCCTGGGAGCAGGGCCAGGGGTGTCTCCACAGTCACAGCTGCCTCCAGGTGGGGCTGTGTCTGGGCCCGGGGCCCTTGCCCTGTGCTGTCAGAGGGATCCAGCCCTGCACAGTGTAGGGAGTCCTGCAGGCTCTGCTGGGCTCTCACTGCTGGGTGCATTTCAGCTCCTGGTCTGCCCTGATCTTACCGGAGCGGACGACCATGCCCTGAAGCTCTTGCCAAGATACATCAGCAGACAGTCCCTGGAGATGCGCAGCCTGGTGCTCAGAGGCCTCATCACACTCTCGGAGAGACCCGAGACGGTAAGCAGTGGGCAGGCGGGCAAAGTGGTGCTGGCAGCCTGGGGCAGGCCAGGAGCCTTGGACTTGCAGGGAATCCACTGGGAGCTGTGGGAGCTGCAGCCAGCTTCCTCCACGGCCCCGTTCCCCTGGCCCGAGTCCTTCCTGCCAGGCCCTTGGCTCTGCTGCACAAGGAGAAAGGTGCCAGGGCCTGCCTGGAAGAGTTCCCACTGCTGGTGTGTGCTGGCTCTGCCAGGCAGAGATCCCAGCCCAGCACCCAGCAAGTCAGCTCCAAACAGCCCCTGTCGTGGGAGCGCTGTGCCCAGAGGAATGGTCCTGCTGCGAGAGGGACGACAAGCCACGTCCCAGGCCGAGGCTAGTGCAGCCAGGTGCTTGTGGGTGCCGAGGCAGCAGTGCTCGGCCCCCAAGAGGCTGCAGAGTGCTCAGGGCCACCTCAGAGAGCTCTGCCTTGCACAAGCTGTGGGTGCTGCAGAGCCCTGGCCCTGCACACGGAGCCCCCAGAGGAAAGGAACCTGCCTGAGCAGGGACTGCTTGCTGCCCTGGGAGCTTTCCCCGCCCAGGGGGCTGCAGCAGTTCCTGTGCCAGCTGCTGGGAAGCCGTGGGGAGGCTGGTGTTTAACCAGAGTATTTTTGCCAGGGTGCTGTGTCTCTGCTTCAGCACAAGGAAGTTGTGTCTTTCTCGCAGGCACAGAAAATGCAGAGCCTGCTGCCAGACATCATGCAGCAGCTGCAGGACGCTCACAGGGACATCAGTGTGAAAACCCTGGTGGTGCTGAGAAACATCCTGTGCTACATGGACGGGCAGAAGGCCAAGCACATCGCTGTGCAGCTGGCTGAGGAGCTCCTGCCACGCTTTGATGATGTAAGGCTGGAGGGAGGGCTGGGGGCTCTGTCAGTGTGCCTGTGGGTCCGTGTGTGTGGCCACGGGCACGTCCCTCACCACGGAAATCCAGAAGGTCCCCTCTGGAGGGAGAGGGAGGCAGAGCCCAGGAAGGCTGTCCTGCTGCTGCCAGACAGCCCTCAGTCTCCAGCAGCCTCAGCACAGGCCTGTCCCCAGCTCCAAACTCCTCCCGAGGTGGGGCACGGTCGTGCCAGAAGAGGACCAGGCCTCGCAGTGGAAGCCCCCTTCTCGTGCCTGGTTCCTGGAGCCGATGCTGAGGCCTCCCCTCCCCTCTTTGCTCCCCTAGGAGGCCAGCCGGGTGCGAGAGCTCTCCATCCTCCTCTTTAAAGACATCTTGGGGATTGTGGCAGGCAAGAGCGACCAGCAGATGAAGCAGCGAGTGCAGAGGAGCCTGCTCCCACTCTTCTTCCGCATGAGCGACCACATCCGGAGCGTGGCCCAGGTGCGGATTTCAAACTGGACTGATGGTTTGGGGAGGGCAAGGCTGACAGTGCTTGGCTGGGCCTGAGCTCCAGGGGCAAGGGCTGTTCCCAGCACTCCCTTTGAAGGGGTGTCACCCTGAGGCCCCACATCCTGAGTCCCAGGGGACAGTGCAGCGGTGCCCTACCTGTCTGTCCCAGGCCCACCAGTGCCATCAGCTAGGGACAGACCTGATCCCCACTGCATCTTCCCCTGATGGGCTGGGAAAGGCTCTGAGCCTTGCCCAGATGAGGGGGATGCAGGGCGTCCTGCCCCGCCTGTGGCGACATCTCCCCGTCTCTGCTGCTCTGCAGGCCTCTCGGGAAGCCCTGCTTAGAGCAGCACAGCTCCTCAACTGGGAGCAGCTCAGGCACCTCACCAAAACCGTGCAGCTGTGGAAGATTGGCGAGTGCCTGGTAAGGACAGCCCCAAAGCCCCCGGGCCCAGGCTGCACAAGGCCTGCTCCCCGTGCCCAGGGCCTGCAGCTCTGCCCTTCACCCCCTGCTCCAGCCCAGAGCTCACAGCCTGGAGCTGCACACAGGCTCACTCTCCTCCAGCCCCCAGCCCCAACGAGCTCTGCTCCAGCCCCACTGCCCTCGCTGCCCCTGGGATGCTGAAGGGACCCCAGGCCCAGCAGGGCCTTGGCAGCAGCTTGTGGGGGGGGGTGGGGGGTGGGAGGGCGGTGGTGTCTCAGCACCCCCAAGCCATGCTCTGCCCTCTGCTCCCTCCCAACCTTGGCACTATACAGCTCCTGCCTGGGAGTTGAGAGCATCCTGGTACGAGAAGGAAGGGGAGGGCAGCCCTCAGAGGGGGACGGGCCTGGCTCACGGGGAAGGGAAGGCTCAGTCCCAACCCTGGGCCCTTGTCCTCGCTCCAGCTGCAGGGGGACAGGAGGCGAGTGGAGCAATACCTGTGCCAGAGCCTGCCCTACTTGGAGGACCCTCAGCCATCTGTGCGAGAGACAGCCGTGAGGTTCATCGGTGAGCTGCAGACCCTGGGGGCCCGCTTGGTCCCGGCACAACATGATGCCAGTCCTGGCTGCTGTGCCTGCAGCAAAAACCAGCCCAGCAGCTGCCAGAGCCCCGCTGCCCTGGGCAGGGCCTGGGCTTCCAGGGGCTCTGTGTCTCCCTGCCCCATCCCTGCCCACACAGGCAGGCTGACAGGAGGCTCGAGCAGTGCTTCACGCCCTCCCGGGGTGCTGCACCCCAAGGGCTGTGCTGGGCTCAGCCCTGCCCAAGGCAGGAGGGTGCACGGCCAGGCCGGCAAGGCCAGGTGGGAGCTGTGCTGCTGGCAGCATGCTGGGCTGCGTGAGGGGTGACGAGCGGTGTGTGCTTAGGGCTCGCCGGGAGGCAAGTGAAGACCTGGGGGAAGGAGAAGCTGCAGGACATCTGCAATGGTGAGCGCGCGTAGTGCTGCCTCAGCTGGGGCTGGCAGGGAGGGGGAAGGAGCCTGGGCAGAGAGCTCCAATTCCCATCCTGCCCACAGCAAGGAAGGCTCAATCCCCCTGGGTGGAGGGGATGGGGGCATTTGGGGCACTCCTGATCAGCAACCTCCAGCTGATCCATTTGTGCCACCTGCTCCCTCCTCCCCATGGGAAGAGCTGCCTGGGGCTCACCCTGTCTGCAGGGCATGCCTGGGAGCTCTGCAGATACAGGCAGCTGATCTCTGCTCGGTGGCTTTCTCTCTCAGTCCTCCAGCCCCTCGAGAATGACCTCCAACCCACGATCCGTTCCCTGACAACGCAGACCATCCTGATCCTGACATCTTCAGGGAAAAGGTCCCCATCAGGATCCAAGCTCCAAGCACTGCGCTCCTGGCTCCACAGAGTGCAGCAGAGGTGGCACCATCCTCCGGCAGATGGCTCTACCTGAGCAGAGCCAGAGCAACGCTCCTCATCCCCTCATGCTGCCCGCTGGGGCACACTGGCTCCTGCCTGCCATCTCCCCCTGCCCGCAGGACAGTGGCCCTCCACGGGCACATCCCGCCCCATTAATGAGCTCCCCAGGCACCCCTTGCTGTGCTTGCCACGAAGAAGCAGCCCTGTTTCTTCACCACGTCTGCGTGTCATTTCTTTAGGGAGACAAAGGCAAGTGGCAAAACGCAGTCCCACAAGCAACTAGGATCACCCTGAGAGGGGCAGGACCTGTCCACTCTTCCCCGCAGCCTGGGACAGCCCAGAACATCCTGACAAACTTGGTCTCTGCTGCAAAGCAGCAGCTGCTCTGGCAGGCCACAAAACCTGCCTCTTTCCAGTTGCTGGCATTTACACCTCACACATACACATATGCCCTGGTCCCACTCCTCTTGTGCACACTGCTCCCTCCAGCTGGTGACACATCAGCCTAGGGGCCCTGCAACCTGCGGTCCCTTCTCCACTTGCTGGCACTTAGACCTTGCAGCACTCACACATGGGAGAGAGAGTGAGGTTACACGGGAAAAAACACTTCCAAAAAGAGTTTAAGAACAGAGGATAGACTACAGTCATCAGGTACAGGGCTCAGTTGGGCAAGAGTAACGACCAACAGCTGCTCACACACCACTGGCCCCTTTCATCCCCCTCTCTTTTCCCACACCTGGTTCTCCCAGACCCACCCTGGTCCTCCCCTTTCCCTGCCTTTGGCCCTTCCCCTGAACTGCCCAGAGTAACTTCCGCACAGTCTCACAAGCCCCTTCTGCAGTCCCAGCAGCAGGTTTGCACAGGCCCCCTCAGATATCCCAGAATACTCCCATCAGTCTCCTTTCCCCTTCTGATCAGTCACCAGGTTCAGGCCCCCTCTCTTCAGGGACAAGCCTGAGGTGTTTCTGCAATGGCCCAGCCAGCAGAGCTGCAGGGTTCTGCTCTTCCTCCCTGTCTCCCTCAGGAGGGCTCTGGAGCTGTGTGTTTAGCACTTCCCTCTCCCTGGGGCTTTCCTCTACGCTGACCAGTCCTTAAGCAGATCGCTGAAGAAACCAGGGGCTCACACATGCCACATTCCCTTACACATACCAAACACCAGGCTAAAACCAACCTGTAGTCTACCAACCTGTAGTCTACCACCCATGCCTGGGACCCATCCTTCAGGCTGCTCAGGCAGGTAATCATGCTTTATGTGACTTGGGAGGAGCCTTGCAGGTGCATTATCCCTCTTCCTACTGACAGGCACTTTTCCAGCATGCTCATAGCCTTTAACACAGATGTTTCAGGAAGCATTTACATCACTCTCCCTGCCCTCTTCTTGAGAGGATAAGCAAGTGTGTCATCAGGAGGTGCAGGGCAGCTTATCTGAAGTAAGGGAAGCTAGTTCAAAACAGCGAGCAGATTTCCGAAGCAGATCGCTGTGTTTCTCCCGAGCCCTCAGACCTCTGCAGCAGCTCAGCCTGCAAGACGGGGATGCTGCAGCGGGGGGACCCTGCCTGCCAGAGGGGCTCCTGCAGGCACCAGCCCTGCTCCAGCACCTCCGCTCCCAGCTGCTCCACAGCCATTCCCCATGCCAGGCCTGCCTGTGGGCCAGCTGGCTGCCTGTGCCTGGCAGGGCCCAGCCAGGCAGAGGCTGCAGCACCAGCTTTGCTCCCAGCACAGCACCTCCAGGCAGGCCAGCAGCAGTGCAGGACACCTGAGTCAGCCTGAGCTAGCACAGGTCTGTCTGGGCCTCAGGGAAGCCCCTTCCCCAAAAGACCACCCTTCCTCCTCTCCTGCCTCTCGGGCTTGCAGGATATTGCGGGCCGAGTTCAGTGCTCTTGCTTTTGCTCTGTAGCTCTCACTGTGCACAGCAACAGCAGCACTGCTGCAGGTGGCACTTGATTCTCAGCAGCCAAACAGAGGGGAAAAAAACACCACCACCACCACACCTTTCCTTATGTGGGGAGTGAGACAAAATGCCCTGGGTCCCTTCCAGCTCTCTGCTGCAGCCCTCACCTGAAATATGCAGGCTGGGGAGAAATGACAGAGGGGAATAACTGGTTGGAAGGAGGAGTGCCAAGCATTAACCGCTCCCCCCACCCCCATGCTCCCACCTCCAAAACCCCACGACCACCAAAGTCCAAAGGCCCAGCTAAGGAGCACAGCTCTTGTCTCTTTCCAAGGCAGCAGAGCTTTGACCCACAAAAGCATTGTGCATGTTTTCTCCCTTTGGCACAGGACTAGATGTTCTTGCCTTTCTCTTGGATGCGAACCAGCAATCTTTCTGACTGACTTGCTGCCACTTGGAGGTGACTCAGGACATCGGTTACTTAGCCCTTCTCGCATCGTCCCCTGCCTGCGGGGTCTTGGATGCCTGGGTTCTGCCAGCTTCCCCGGATGTTCAGAGCCAAAGCTTCACTGTCAAGTCTGTGGTAGCCCTCTGGCACAGATGTACCAAATTTGTCAGCAATTGGTAAAGCGAGGCTTTTGGCACTTTCAGATGTGCACTTGTGCACTTTCAGATGGGATCATGACACACGAACTACTGCAATGTGGCAAGCAGAGAAGGGGTAGAGGGAAGCAAGTTAGCCCTAGGTAGAGAAGGGGTATCAGGGGACAGGGAAGCGCTAGGAGTTCCAGGATCATAAATGCAGAGTTCCATCACGAGTCCCAAATATGTATTTCGTCTTCTTGCATCAGGACACGCTCAAAGAGTCTCTGATGTGCGAAGCGCACTTTCAGGGACCAGAGTGCCAAGCAGCGTAAAGCAGGGGAGTTGCCTCCTTGCAGTTCATGGAGCTGTGTCAGATTTGACCACTGGGGAGACGACCTTGATTTCTTAAGAGCTTGTAAAGCAGGAGGTGGCATTAAAAATGTGTGCAAAAGCTAAAAGGAGAAAAAGACGCCCATGTTTCCCTCATGTCTCTTTTTTGATGCATTCAGCTGTGCCCATCCAATTCGCTTTCTCTTTTTAGGCCACAGTGGTTCTTTCCATTGTTGATCCTGGAAGTGCTGGGATATTCAGTACTGGCTGAACAGCAGGCTTGTTTCCCAGCTGCCCCCAGAGCGAGGAGGCCTAAGAGATCCTGCATCCCTATGGCTTTCCTCCTCGCTGCCTGCAGACCTGACAGCCTGTAACTCATGCTAGTTTCCTCTCCTGCACTGCCGACTCATCAGCTCCAAAACTGTTGCCACACATCTTGAATGAAAGAGGAAATCCAGAGTGTCTAATGCAGCAACGATGAGGAAATGCTGTAAAAAGAGGCCAAATCTACCATCTGTGAGGAGGTGCTGTGGCAGAGAAGGGGGAAAAGTCATTTGCCACTGTGCTGTTAATCTCGGACTGAATTTTCAAGAGCAGCAAGTGGTGGCCCTGGCGATTGTGTCAGCTGAAATTGTCTGTCTGCAGCAGTGTTGTGTCATCATATTCCTGCACAGGGCAGAGCTACATGACGGTTCAGGAGATTCAAGCTCTTGGGAGAGACGTGAAGCAAAGTTCCTGTTGTTTGCGCTTTGTCAAGGCTCCTCAGAAGATGTCTTAGGAAGGCCGAGAGGAACCACACACTTGCAGCAGTCCCTTTGCATTAAGCATTCTCCTGTACCTAAATGCTGGTGTTGGACACGTATATGGTGAAACTTTGGAATCGCATGTCACTGAGAAATACATGTCATAGTCCTGCCGCTTTTCTGCAGAGAGAAAGAGTATGGTTTGGGGGGCCTGCCCTACAACCAGCTGCACACAGACGCACTCTTGTCTCTACTCATAGCCCAGCTGACTTAGCCAGCTGACCTGGGACCGCAGGCATGTGTGCGTGTTATGGTCATTTGTGGCTCCCCTGGCGCCTCTGTGCTAAAGGTCTTGTGAAAGGAGACACTTTGTGAAGGTCTAGCCCATGTTAGTCCCTCCCTTCCTCTGGGTCCCTGTATCACTAGGGATACAAAGACACTAACTACATCCTAAGAATCTCTGGAGGAGCACCGCTGTAACTGCCTGAAGGCTCCTGTAACTCACTCTAACTACCTACCCACTCAGCTTCCTGGAACCACTCGGAGCTAACTATCCTAATACTGCACTATACCATTAACTACCCTCCCCTAAGAATACTCTAGAATACCCTACCTGAGGAATGCTATGAGAATACTGTAACTAACGTTAGGGAAATTAGGCTCGCCGGCCACCGTAACAGGGTCTGACCCTAAGTTCCCGCAGAAAAGTTCAGAGCCAAATCAAAGCAAATTAAATAATTAAATTTTAACGATGCGCGTGCAGTAATTACAGCTCAAGCCAGGTGCCTCCGAAGAGGACCTCAAACAAAGAAATCCCTGGGCAATTATAACTTTTCAAATTAAGTTTCCCACCCCGCATGCGGTCGTTCAGACCAATAGTAATTTTTAGGTCTGGAGTCTCCTGCTCCTTATTGGGTCTCATCATTGTTCCTAGGCAGGCTGTTTTTCTCCCTTATCTTTACTGTTGTGGTTTCTGCTGACAGTTGTACCTTTGCCTCTTGTTGGGTCCTACCATTGTCTCTCAAAGTCCTGAGAAGGAGGAGGAGGAGGAGGAGGAGGAGGCGGAAGAGGAGGAGGAGGTGGTGATTCCAAACCATGGCAATTAACACTGCCCCAGCAGTGAGGGGAGGCTTTGTTCCCCAAGGTCCTGACGCTCTGCACTGGTCTTATTTCAAAGCCTTGACATCCTACCTATCCGAGTGTGAGACACAGGAATGCAGACTGCTTGTCACTTCCTTATCTTCTCAGCTTGAACCAGCTCTGAGGCCCTTTTCTTACTGAACTAGGTAAAAGTTCATTATTTTATCTAAGTGCGGCCTAAGGCTTCAGCAAATTTAGCGCCTCATGCTAAGCAAGTTTTATAGAAGCTGTGCTAAGCGGCTACCTCCAGACAGTTTCAGTACAATATTCTTTAACAGTCCCGCCTTTGTTTTTTTTTTTAAGCATCCCTGCTAATATTTTAAAAACACAGAGTTCTCGAAGTCTTTTGAGGCGTACTATCACTTCTCATAACTTTATGCGTAATAGCATCGTAAGTAATAGGCATAATACAGTTAACACAACTACTACTGGGTGTAACACGTGATTACAAATCCCTGTTGCAGTTGGTGACCATCCTAGAAGAGTTTCCCAACCATGATGTTCTCCATCCCTTTTTACCCTTTCCAAGACGTGGGGTATCTCTTCTGCATCTGATGAACAGTGCTTAGAGTTTTCTGTCCATCGTTTGGGATGCATTCTAGCAGTCGACGCAGATCATCACATTGTAGTGGTTTCTTTACTAGTGTAAGATTCATTCTAATGGGGGTAGGTAGTAAATTTTGGCTCAATGTCTACTTAGATTGTAACAATTGATAAGATCTAATAGGAGCTGAATAATTAAAGTTGTATCCCATAATTTTGGTAAAGTTACAAATAAAAATATTTGAGGGATTACTTGTATCTACAACAATGTTATCTATGAATATAAGATTACAAAGTGTTCTCACACATACACATCCTTTTTCAATATATACAAGTACAGTTCAACCTTCACAGCAAAATAAGAACATAGTATGACAGTATATGGCCTGTTCCATACAGGTTTTAACTTGGATTTTCCTAAAAATCCTTTAACTAAAACTTCATCCCCAGGCTGTATATCAGGCACTTGTATTTCAGGTGGTGTGGATTCATATCATTGAGCATATTTATTCAAGATTTTCAAGCCTTTTTTGCAAACTTAGAACATACTGGGTTAGTTGTTCATCTCCGTTTAATAGGCTGGTTTTAGCTGGAATAAGAAGTCCCTAGTATAGCTAAATGTCTCCCAAAGAGAATTTCTGCTGGTGTTAGTCCTAGGGGTTGCCGTGGGGCATTTCAGACATCCCATAGAGCTAAGTGTAATGCTTCTGGCCATTTTAGGCTAGCATGTGTACATATTCTTGCTCTTTTTTCTTTTAATGTTCTATTCATTCTTTCTACTTGTCCTGAAGACTGTGGGTGATAAGGGGCATGTAGGTTTCTTTTTATTCCGAATGATTTATGTAATTGAGTGATGATGCTTGCCGTAAAATGGGAGCCCCTGTCTGAATCAATGGCTTCTGGGACCCCACACCTGAGTATGATTTCTTTCAGTAAGGCTTTCACTGCTCCCCTTGCGTTGGCCTTTCTTGTTGGGAAAGCTTCTACCCAGCCTGACAACTGATCTACTCTCACTAACAAGTGTTTGTACCCACTGGCGGATGGCATACCCGCGTAATCTATTTGTAGCCTTTGGAAAGGGAAGTAGGCCCATGGTCGTCCCCCTAACTCTGATCGTGGTTTGCTGCTTGAAAAGTTCTGGCAGGTCGGGCAGCTATTCGTTATTCTTTTTGCAGCTGCTTAAATTCTTGGAGTGGCTCATATTTTCTGTACCTGGTTAGCTACTGCCTCGGCTCCCGCATGAGCTTTATCGTGAAATCACCTAGCTACAGTAAGTAAATATATTTTTTGGTAGAATTGGTTTTCCTCCACTTGTCCATATTCCATCATCATTTTGTTTTGCTTCCCACTGTTCCCATTGTTTTTTCTTTTCCATGGAGCAGTCCTTTTCAAATATGGCTTTGGGATCTATTAAATTTGGCCACTCACTTTGGTTCATCCTTGGAACTGCCCCCATACATTCTCTCAGAGGTTGTCAAGCTGCAGCCTTTGCAGCGGCGTCGGCTAAAGCATTTCCTTTACTAACTTCTGTAGTGTCCTTAGTATGGGCTGGGCAGTGTATTACAGCAATTTCTTTGGGCAGTTGGACTGCTTCCAGCAAATTACGTATTTCTTTTCCATTAGCTATTTTCTTTCTCGATGACGTAAAAAAATCCTCGTTCTTTCCATAACATCCCTGTTGCATGCCATACTCCAAAGGCATACCAAGAGTTAGTGTAGATGTTAACTCGCTTTCCTTTTCCCAGGTGTGCTCCACTTGTCAAGGCTACTAGTTCTGTTCCTTGTGCATTCATTCGTGTGGGAAGCAGTTTGGCCTCTATTACTCGTTTTGGCTGACTACAGCATGCCCAGTTTGTCACTGTCCCTGCAGGTAGTAGGATGAGCTGCCTACAAATAGAATTAGATCCGGGTTTTGCAAAGGAGCCTCAATTAGGTCGGTTCTCGGCTTACTTGAAATGTGCTTTACTGGCTCACACTGCTGATGTTTTTCTCCATCATCAGGCAGAGGTATTAGGGTTGCTGGATTCAAGGTATTGGATCTCTTTAGGACAACATTATCTGCCATTAGGAGGATCAGTTCATATCTGCGTGCCCGTTGCAGCAATAATGCTTAGGCCGCATATTGTTTTAGCAGAATCTCCACTTCATGCGGGACATAGACTCTTACAGGGTGTCCCAGAATGAGAGGGTGGCTTCTCTCTACTATTGCCACTGCTGCCGCCACAGATTTAATGCAGGCTGGTGCCCCTGCTGCAATTGAATTTAGTTGAGCAGAATAATATGCTACTGGTTTCTGGTGGGGTCCTAATTTTTGCATTATTACTCCGCTGGCAATCCCCTTACATTTGTACATACAAATCAAAGGGCTTTGTATAATCTGGGAGTCCGAGAGCAGGTGTAGATGCCAAAGCTCCTTTTATAGTTCTAAAAGCTTGCTCTCTTTCAGGGCCCCATGCAATGGGTTCTGCTTCTCCGTTTCTAGTTGCCTCTGTCGGGGGTTTTGTTCTTGCTCCCAACCCAGGAATTCACGGTCTGCAAAATCCCACAGCTCCAAGGAATCCTTGTAATTGTTTCTGTGTTACTGGACAGGGTAGTTTATTATAGCATCCATTCTTCCTGGATCTACTAGCTGTTACCCTTCTCTTAGACTGAACCCCAAGTATTTTGCCTCTTTTTGACACAGCTGGAGTTTAGACGGAGATGCCCGGTAACCTTTTCTCTGCTAAAGTAGTACCTAGATGTACAGAGTCTATTATACAGGTATCTTCATCTTTACTTGCTATCAGTAAATCATCTACATATTGCATGAGAGTTGACCCACCCAGTAATTCTACATCTTTTAAATCATTCCTTAGTATTTGTGAGAAAATTGTGGGAGACTTTGCGAACCTTTGTGGGAGGCGTGTTCACATCCTCCACTGCCTCTCCAGGGTCGCTGGGGTTCCCTTCTTCTTGTTATTCTGAGGGATCGTTTCCATGGGCTAACTCTTGCAGCTGAAAAGAACACGCTCACCGCACATGTCCTAAGTTTTTACAGTAACAACATTCTCTCCTTTCACTTCTCCCCCATCTCCTTTCTTTCTTTTACTTGCTCAGCTTTCTGGTTTTCCTCTCAACCATCCTAAACGAATACTGCTACAGTTAAAATCTTTTGTAAAGCTGCTCCTTGACAGCCTGGCATATGCTCTTTAAAATACTTTCGTGTATCAAGGGCTGCTCGATCTATAAAAACACTAATTGCGAGTGCATCATTGAAGTTTTGTGGGGGTCATTCTTCCATATTTCAGCAGGGTTTGCCACAGCCACCCCCAGAAGTCACTGGGGTGTTCATCTAATCACTGTCTGCATTCTTGCACTTTAGTCCAATTTACTCCTAACTCTCTGCATGCTCTAATTTCTTCTACTAAATTTCCAAGTCCTGTTTGACACACGGCTCTATCTCCTGCATTATTATAATCCCAATTTGGATCATTTGCTAGCCAGGGGTTTCTGTTTCCCCCGGCTTGCTGCGCTACTTACGCATCTTTGTTAATTATCTTATCCCATTCATTTGGTCAAAATAGTTCCCTGAAAAGAATTTGAGTATCGCTCCAGTTTGGGTTGTGCTCGGTGCATACATTAGAAAATAACTGGACACATCACTCTGCATCTTTTCTTAGTCTTGGCATTTTACCCCCCCATAAGGCAAGATTACTCGGGTTCCAGGGTTGATTAGTAAGTACTCGCAACACAGGCCGGGGCGGGCGGGGGGGGGGGGGGGGGTGTTTGGCCCCTCCCTTTCCCCCTGGCTGTAAAGCAGCAGGGTTAGCCAGCACATTGGAGATCACAGGATAGAGTCCAGCAGCCGGCACAGTAGAGGGAGAAGGAGGAGGACGAGAAGTAATGACAGATAGATCATCAGGCATATAAGGTGGAGCAGAACCTCCCAAGCATGCTGATGTAAAAAAGAAGAAAGGAAAAAGTCTGTTGTCTTCATTGTCCGAGGGATGGAGCTGTTATTGTAGACTTGGGTGGAAAAAGCAGGCCTTGGAGTTGCATGTTGTGCGATTGGCTGTGCAATGGGGAGATGCCTCCTGGGCTGTTGAGTGGTGTTTCCTCTGACCTCAGGTCCATCTGAAATGCCTCCTCTCTGTTTGTCTTGCACCATAGTTGCTGCTTGAGGCAGAAGAGTGTCAGAGAAAAATTGTGGCTTTCATCCAGAGAAGTTCAAAATGCGGAGAGAAATGATGCAAGACCAGCAGGCCATAACTACGGGTTCTCTCTCGCTTCCCCTTGCAGAAAAGGAGAAGAAGTGACCCAGGGGCTGGAGATGCCATGACAAGAGTAAGTTTATGCCAGCTTCTGCCAAGGCCCAGGAGAGTGCAGCAGCATGGACTACTGCGCTGCAGGGTCATGGATCTTGAGGCCTGGCGTGCATGCGGCACTCTCTGCTTTCCCCTGCTTCGGGGATGCCCTGGGTTAGCCCCTGATGCCTGTGTCTCTGAACAGCCCCAGGCAGTGTCCGATGCTGGTGCTGCGCTGAAGGGGGCGGAGGATGGCAGTGGGAGCGAGTGTGCAGAGTCTGTGGGCCGGCAGGGGCAGGCAGGGAGTCAGCCAGGGTGCGAGGGAATTTGTCCCTGCCATTGGAGCATCCTGTGAAGACAAGCAAGCCGGGCTCTGCAGAGGCTGGAGCCATCTGAAGCCAGCCCAGAAGAGCGGAGGAGGCTGGAGGCCAATGGATGGTGGAGAACGGGCCAGCAGCTGTTGCTCTGGTAAATGTCTCCAAATTTGAGTGGCGTTTCCCCTCTGGTGACTAGCAGGGCCAGGGTGGCAGGGCCAGGCTGTCCCTGCCAGCAGGGCCAGGCTGGGCAGCGGCAGCCTCACAGCATGGGCCAGACACTGGGCCCAAGGTGCTTTGCGGGTTGGACATAGGTCCCATCCACACTGGGCCTGCCCTGGGCACGGGGTCCCTGTTGCACCCTGGGGTGCTGCTCTTTACTGCTGTGGCATCGCCCTGGGCATGACTTGCAGCGCACAGACAGGGGGATGGAGAGAGCCACCAAACTGGTACAGCTTGGTGGGTGCCCGTCCCTGCCCGAGCTGGGGCTGGGTAGAGCCCTGGTCCAAAATCCAGCACAGGACACTGAAACGCTGCATCTCTCATGCCATGGCTGTTTTGTAAGTGACACCCTCCACCCCCCCAACTCCCCCGGCAGGTGAGGAATAAATATCAGAGTCCAGCAGCTCTTGCAGGTACAAGTCATGCACAGCTGGGGCCTCTTTGGCAGCTGCAGGCTGCTGTTTCGGAGGAAGCAAGCAAATGGGGACTTCCAGAGATGTTTAACACCTCAGGGAAGCCTCTAGGACTGAGCTGGCTGATGAGATAGCGGGTGGCCTAAACAGACCAGCCTGCAGTGATTCACCCCCACAAAAGCCTGAGCCAGGAAAAAGGGTCATGTTGCTCAGCAGACATGCACAAGGCTTTGTTTTGCTCATGGGTATGAGGTTCCCAGTGGCAGCTGCTTTGCAGCCACTTGAAAGCAAGCAAAACCTTTGCGATGTGTAGGGCAACTCAAACTTCCAGAGCAAGTCCTGGGCTGCAGGAAACTGTGAGCAAGTGTGGTGGTGTCCTTGAAGTAGCATGCAGTTACTGAAGGTCTAACTAGCTCCTGTTGCTTCCCAGTGTTACAGGAGGCCCCAATTCTGAAAAGGAATTGCGTTTGGGATTTGGGCCAAGGCCGCCAGGGCCATGACAGGGCAGAAACCAAGGCCAGTGGGGCCAAAGGGAGATGGGGACAAAGCCCACTGGGGCCGTAGCAGTAAATAAATGTACTGTGTGACAAAGGAGTTGACATGCTTTGGCACGTGGTTGGGTGGTCCCAGGGAGGGGAGAGGAGGATGTGGGGACATGGGGGAGGTTCCAGAGGACATGGGGGATCCCAGAGGATTTGTGGGTGTCCCAGAGGACATGGCAGGGGAGGGACCCCTGGGGACATGGGACTCCCAGAGGTGCCCCATGGGGATATGAGGTTCCCATGGTGTCCTGGAGGACATGGGGGAGAACAGGGGACTTAGGGGGTCCCAGGGCTGCCATGCAAGAGGTAGGGGATGCCAGAAGATATGGGGGAGTCCCAGGGATGGGGAGAGGGGACCTGGGGACACAGAGGTGTCCCAAGAGATGTGGGGGAGGGGTTCCAGGAATGGGGGGCAGGAAATGTGGGGATTAGGGAGATTCTGGAGGCATGGGGGGGGGGGGCTAGTTGGTGACAGGGAACATGAGGACATGGTGAGGGTCCTAAGGGCTGCTAGGGGGTGCAGGGGGCATGGGAGCAGCAGAGGTGTCCCAGAAGACACAGGGGTGCCTGAGGGGACCTGGATGGGGTCCCAGAGGTGCCCCGGAGAATACTGGGGGAGTCGCAGGGCTGTCCCAGGGAACATGAGAGTGGGTCCCAGAGAGGATACAGAGAAACTGGCAGTGTCCAAGGCTTTTTTTACCCTGCGCTGTGGCTCTGGGGGCACTCAAGGCTTTTCTTGCCCCAGAGGGAGGCCTGGTGGGCCCCAAGTGGGATCCTCGGCCCTGTGGCCTCTCCAGGGGCACCAGGGAAGCCTCAAGCTAGTCCTGACCATGCTGGATCCCCGTATCCACCTCTTGGCACAGCCCCTGAGCCACCTGGGCCAGCTCAGCCACCGCTGCCTCCCGCCCTGGAGACCCTGGGGGCAAGGGCACTCAGGTCACAGCATGGCACTAGGGAGGGGGGGAACAAGGGACAGGGAGAGGCAGGGCTCAGGGCCTGGCACCAGGGAGACAGGGGACACAGGGCCCTGGCTGGGGCCAAGGAGGGGATGGGAGGGAACAGAGCTCAGGGCCTGGAACTGGGGACCTGCAAGGCATACGGGGGACAGAAGCCAGGGTTTAGGGCTTGGCTGCAGGGCTAGGGGAGATGCTGGGCACACAGGAAGATGTGAGGGGTAAAGCAGAGGCCTGGCACAGAGGCCAGGAGGGACAGGGTACACAGAGGACATGTGTCAGGGCCTGGCTCCAGGGACACAGTGGAGACAGGGGTTAGGACATAACCCCTGGGGACAGGGAGGGATGTGGGGAAACCCTGGGGGCAGGGGACCATGGGGTGGGGCAGAGCCTGCTCCTGGGGGTTCCCAGGACCAGCCAGGGTCGCAGCCCCATGATCCCAGGGTGACCCCAGCCCTCCTCTGGGACGCCAGGCTGCCCTCCAGACCCCTTCCAACATTTCCTGACACCAAGGTGCTCCTTTGATTCCCACCAGACCACAAAGCATCCCCCATGACCCTCGCCACAACCCCAAGGTGCCCCTTTGACACCATCACACTACTGGGTGCCACATGAACCCCAGGTGCCTCCCATGACCCTCCCCATGATTCCCCAGCCCTCCAAGACCCCAGGGTGCCCACCAGATTCCATAGTCTCCCCATCACCCCATGTTCCCTCCAGCCCTCTGAGACACTGGGGTGTCCCCCATGACCCTGAGCCAGGGAGATTCCACCTGTGTTGGGGTTCCTGGGGGTTTCCCCTCCCTCCTCCTGGGCAAGGGCAGGCTCATGGCCTCCCAGGTAAACCAGGGTCAGGTCAAGGCAGACCTGCGGACAAGGACAGAAGCCACGGGGGATGGGGTCAGGGCAGGCTTCACATCACACACCTCACTGCACACCTACCTCTGACAGGGCCAAGCTCACCTGGGGTGTGAGGGCGTAGGCATAGAGCTTGGCATGCCGAAGGACCGTGTCGAGGACGTAGGCTGCCACACGGGCCACCTGGCTTGGCCCAAACACAGCCACACTGGCTGGGGGGCACTGCAGGGATGACACCATGGGCAGAGGCAGGCAGGGGCTGGGCAGTGGGCGGGGAACGTACAAGGGGAGGGGAGCATACAAGGTGCCTGCGGGCATAGGGGAGAACAGGAACAGCATGCTGGTAGCATGCAGGGAAGAGTGCAGGGAGCATGTGGGGAGTGTTTGCATCCTGGTAAGTGTGTGGGAGGCAGGCAGGAAGTGTGTGGGTGCACACAACTGCATGGGGATAGTCTGAGGGCCATGTAGGCACTGATAAAGCCTGCAGGGAGTGCTGGGGCACTGAGAAGTGTGTGTGCAGCATGGAAAGAGCACACAGGCCCCTGTAAGTGTGCAGGGAGCATGTGAGGACCATGTGGGCATTGATAAGCATGCAGAGAGCATGTGGGTTCCAATAAACGCATGGGGAGTGTGCAGAGAGCATGCAAGGAACATGCAGGTACCAACACGAGCGCAGGGGGCGTGCCAGGAGCACGTGGGTGCCAGCAAGCCTGCAAGGGGCATGCAAGGACTCACAGGCACAGTGTGGCGCAGCAGCAGCTCACCGAAGGAGCTGTAGCACTCCTCCAGGTCAGGCAGAGGGGTCTCTGAGGTCCGGGAAGGGCTGGCAGTGAGCCCTGCTCTGTGCCAGCGTTCCCCCCGCCCCTCTTCCAGCCCTGCCCTCACCTGCACACACGGCAATGGTGCGACGCACAATGCCCAGCAAGGCCAAGAGTGGCCCTGGGACCAGGTCCAGCTCCCAGCCTGGCTTCAGGGTCCCCTTGTAGGCGCTTCCCAGGGAGCCCAGTGCTGTTCACAGAGCTGTGGGGAATTTCCCTTGCATTGCCTGGACCCTCGGAGCTCTTGGGGGTGTTTCCCATCATCGTGGGGGCAGCCAGAGCCCCTCCAGGGCTGCGTGAGGTCCCCAAACCGCTCCCGGATTTGCTTTCAGCACTCCGCAGTGTCGCTCATGTGCCTGGGGCAGCCTGCAGGCACCATCCTGTCAGCTGCGCTGAGCCCTGCAGTGTGCCTTATGACCCCTCTGGTGTGCGCCAAGGCCCTTCTTTTGTATTTTGGTCTGCCCCAGAGCCCTGCACTTGCCCTCAGGACCCCTCGGTTCACATTCTGGGTTGCCCCCAAGCCCTCTGCGTGCCATTCGGTGCGCCCCGGGACCCCATGTTTGTTTTGCGGCACATCGCAGAGGTCTCTGTTTAGCTTTTTCTCCTGTCCCAGAGTTTTCTGGGTGCTTCTCGGTGTGCCCCAGGCCCCTCCTTTTGGTGCCCCCAGAGTCACTGTGTTTGCTCTATCATTGCTTTTCCTTTCTTTTCTTTTCTTTTTGACTTTTGTTGCGCCCAGGGCTCTCGATTTGTTCTCTTGTCCTCCGCATACTCCCCTTTCCACACTTTACACCCCAGGGCTCTCCCTTCAGCTTTCAGCAAGCTGCTCTCAGGAGAGTGGGGATGCCTCTGCTGCCCTGGCAGCCCCAGCTGTCCCTGAAGGGGCTGATGGCCATGCCCCCTGCCCAGTTCCTGAAGGGCCACAGCTGCAGGCCCTGGGGCTGGGATGAATGCCAGGTGGTGCTGGGTGGGTGGGATAGGCCCCAGGTGGGGCTGATGGCAAGGGCGGGCACACATTTGAGAGCCTGGGGCCGTAGTTGGGGGAAGCTGGTGTTGGGGCAGGACCTGGGCAGTGGAGCTGTTGCAGAGTACCACCTGCTAGGACCAGCAGGGCAGCTGCCCCACGGAGGAGGTGAGTGGGGCTGGGGAAGGTGGGCTGCAGGTCTCGTGTGTGCCAGGGGTTCCGGCAGATGGGAGCGTCCCAGGCAACATAGCACCAGGGCCAGGGATGGTGGTGTGCCGGCGTGGTGGGGGCCGAGGACGTGGTGGGGAAGAGAGGTGCGCTGGGGCCATGGAGGGGAGGAAGGGGGTGCACCGGGGCTGTGGTGCGGTTTACTGCGTGGTCGGAGTGGTGTGGGGACGAGGAGGGTGTCTCCTGTATCAGCTCGGGAGCGTGTCGGGGAGCGGGGGGAGGAGGGATCGCAGGGGGAGGCCCCGGGAGGGTCGCGGGGGGGCAGCGGCAGTGTCAGAGCTGAGCTGGGGCCGGTCGCAGGGGTGTCAGGGGAGCCCCGGGCCAGTGCTGGGGCTTGCGGGGTTGCGCTCGGGGCTCTGTGACGGTTTCCGAGGGGAAGGGGAGAAGGACGGAAAGGAACAGAATCCCCAGAGGGTCAAACCTCCCCTGGGGGGGGGGCGGGGCGGGGCGGGCGGGAGTTGGTGGCCGGGAATGCGGGGAGCTGTAGTTTTCGCTGCGGCATGCCGGGAGCAGTAGTGTTCCGGCACTGGGCTTCCGGGTGGCCATTTTTGTGTGCATGTTATGCTGGGAGGCATAGCCTTGTCTGAGAAGACTAAGGAGCGACCATGCTGTGCCTCTTGAGGTGTGGGGGGGGGGGGGGGGGGGAGGTCCCTGCCAGCGGGGTTCCCACCAGCCAGCCGCATCGTGCTCTGTGACAGGCCAGGAGCTGTAGTTCCAGGTGCTGGTGCCTCCTCAGCCCTGCAGTAGTGGCCTGCTGGGTCTGTTCCTTACTGGACATGTATCACTCATGCCTGAGACCCACAGGTCACAGGGGACAGTGGAATGTCCCTGTCTTTCCCTGGTACAGGGCAGGAAGCGTTTTCCATCTCTGGTGGTGTTGCAAGACAACCTTGGAAGCTCAGAAAGAATGTTCATGCTGTTTAAACTAGGCAGATTAGGAGAACCTCTCTCTCTCTCTATTGCCTGGGAGGAAATAATTCTTTAATCAAGGCCATCCTAGAACTGCTAAAGCCCTAAAGAAACAGTAAATCAAAATGTTTTGTTTTCTATACATACGTTGCCAATTTAGCAAAAGAATTTGAGGTATCCCCTAACTGAACTGTCGTCGCTGTAATACAAAAAGATCATGCCCATAGGTCAGAAAGACCCATGCCTGGGTGAAGACCCCTCCCCTTGTTGTCTGAAAAGCGGATTCATTGCCCGGTGTGCAATAAGCCAATAATTACACACTCAGGAGAGACATTTGTTTATTTATTTCAGAGTTGCGCAAGCCTGGGTGCTCGGTGGTTTCCCACAAATCGAGCACACACCCCCCACTCCAACTTTTCAAGTAGCATTTATACAAACAAATTGCCAGGTTTGCAATTTTCCCTTTTACACTGATTGGTTAGTGGTTTCTTCATTCCCTGGGTCCCACCCCTGCTTCTCAAGGTCCTGATCAATTAACACTGCCCCAGCTAGGTCAGTAGATGTTATCTCCCAAGGTCCTGACAAAGAGGACATAATCCAGACCCCTTAATTAACACTGTTTCAACAGTGAGAGGAGGCTTTGCTTCCCAAGGTCCTGGTGCCCAAGCAGGCCTTATTTCACAGCCTTGACATCCTCCCTCCTGGAGTGTGGGGCACAGGAATGCAGACTGCTTGTAACTCCCTTATCTTTCCAGCCTGCACCAGCTCTGGGGCCCTTTCTTACCGAACTAGCAGCGTGGCCTAAGGCTTCATTAAATTTAGCTACTCATGCTAAGCAAGTGTGCGGCTACTCATGCTAAGCAAATTCTATCTAAGATAGAAGTTATCCAAATCTACCTACTTCGAACATTCTTTCTGAGCTTCTCAGGGTTGTCTTGTAACACCCTGAGCATGCGTAGTAGTAAAATGGTGCGTAAGGAATATTATAATTGTATGTAAATCACTAACCAACTGGTGTAAAAGGGAAAGTTGCAAACCTGGCAGTTTGTTTGTGTAAATGCTACTTGGAAAGGTTGGGGGGGGGGGGTGCTTGATTTGTGGGAGACCACTGAGCAGCCAGGTTTGCGCTAATGCGCACAGAATAGTAAAATACTGTGACCGAATGCAGGGTTCCTCCCCGGCCTGGGCCTCTGCGTGTACCCTTGCAGACATCCTGGAGCCACAGGGAAACAGGCAAGCAGGCCCACGAGCGGGCTTGGGCACAGCGGCGTGCAGCAAGCTCTGTGTGCTTGGCAGGTAAGTGGGGTTGGAGCGTGGCGAGGGCTGTTGTGGGTTGTCTGGATCCATCTGGTTCCATTCTCTGTCCCTCTGTCCAGCACTCCATCCTTCTCTTTCTTTCCCCATGGCTCCTTCTGGTGCCCCATCCCTCTGTTCAGCTACTCATTCCTCTGCCCAGCTCCCTGTCCTGCTTTTACTCTTTCCATCCCTCTGTCGATATCTCCATCCCTCTAACTGGCTCCCTGTCGCTCTGTCCAGCTCTTCATTGTCCTCTTCTGTGGCAGGCAGGCAGTGGGATAGGGAGAGGAAGGTTTCAGAAAGATTAATCTCTAGTGGCTGTTTAGTCTAACTTCCCCTTTCATGGCAAGCCCAGCTGTCGCCATAGCTTCCAAACCAGGGGCTGGGGGAAGCGGTATTCGTGGCTCATGTATTCTCGTTTACCTTGCTCGTGTGCATATTAGATCTGCTTTTGTGCTTACAAACAACTTTGGATTCTTACAACTTTCTGTAGAGCTTTGGTTTCCCCCCCCCCCCCCCCTTTCTTTGCTCTGTACTTTGGCAAGGCGATGGATTTTACTCTGCCTCCATCAACAGGTGCTGGCTGGCAAAGTCGTCGTGTCCCAACAGAGACTCTTAAGCAAGACGGGAGGAGTTTGGATCCGCAGCCTGCCAGAAGAACGTCGCCTGGGAGGGGTTGCTTGAGCTATAGGCGCTGGTGCGTACGGCTCATTCTGTCAGACACAAAGAGGTTTTTTCTCGGTTGCAGAAATCTTAGCTTGGCTTTACACCCTGTAGTGGTAGTATTTTTGGATGTATAGATTGCATTAATCCTCAGTGTTCGGAACCTTGGGGAAGGACTATATGCTGCCGCGAAGAGCTACAGGTTACCACCACCCTCAGACAGGGTTTTTGCTGTCGCAAGTTACGGTTTCTTTTAGGAGCCAGATACAAAAGTTACTTTGCTATAGCAGAGAAATGGGGTTACGTGTGTACGAGCAACAGCGCCAGAGTACACAGCAAAACCATAATCTATGGTGCCGGTAGCACGAGTCGGTTTCCCATCAGCTCTCTCTCTCTGGAGTTTGGAGGCCTTAGTTTTTATCCTGCCTTGGCTGGACAGTGCTTTCTGAGAGTGTCTGTCAGAGGCAGAGTTTCCCTGCGGAGGACCATCTAGCAAAGGCTGGAGGTGGCCGGGTGCCTGAGCGAGCCTGACTGTCTGTGAGAGCCACTCTGACACCTTTGTGATGAAATGGTGCCAGAGAGGGTGACTGAAGCAGCATGGAGGGTCAGTCATACCTGTGGGAACAATCACGGGCCTTGGACTAGGGAGCAGTTCTAGCAGGAGGGCTGTGCAGTTGCCTGGCCCCTCAGTAACTGCTCTGACCTCTTTGCAGGTGCCAAAGCCCAGTTGGGCAGTCAAAGGAGCCTGGTCACAGCTGGGAGCTCTGCGGAGATGCGCAGCCGGCCGTGGAGGATGAGCTCTGACTTGCAGCGTGGACACAGCTAAGTCCTGGGCTGCATCGTATGCAAGCAGGGCTGGGAGGTGTGAGGCAGTTGTCCCCTGGGTGTGGTCACTGGCACCGCTGGCTGTGGCTGTTTGCCCACGGAGCTGAGAGGACCAAGCATACTACTTGCCTGACCCGGAGATGAATTAGTGCTTGCAGGCTTTCAGGTAGGTTCAGTGGAAGTGCAGCTTAGTGCAGTCCTGTGGAGTGATTCTTGCACAAGCTCACATTTGAATGGTGGCTAAAACCAAGCCTATAAACAGCAACTGTAACATGATTCTGGTGTGTGTCTTCCTGTTCTGCTATGCTTCTTTTAGAAGGGAAAACTTCCTAAGCTGGGGGAAAAACTCCTTGGCTTCTCTTTACTGTTTTCATGCTCATGAGTGCTTTGGTGTTTCTTGCTTAAAGCTGAGGGTTTGGAATTCTTCACTTAAGGTTTGTTGTTTAGTTTGTTGTTGAGGGTCTCTCACTCAGAAGTTGTGGGTTATTACTTTATTTTGTGGGGCTCAGCCTTTATCAGTCAAGGGTTACGGTTCGCTCATTTAGCGATCAGGGCACAGAACTTAAAATCCAACCTCATTCATAAATTTTATAGCTTTGGCAACCACTGGGGTTCCAAGACTTGCAGTTTGTCACTTAACATTCAGGCTTATGACTTGCTGATAAAGGAAAAGGGCTAAATCCTTAGATAATAAACTGTAAGCCCTGAAGGCTAAGCAGCAGGCTGTGAACCCTTCTTTGGGCTTGGTAACCTCCCCCTGTACCCAGCATTGAGCTCTGCACTGACCTGAGTGCTGGATTGGATATGGCGCAGGCCTATCACAGAGACTGGCAATGTGATGGGTGAGCTGAGAGCTGTGAAAGTGTCTTGCAGGGCAGAAGTGCAGACAGGTGGGATCAGGCATTTTCCTCTCAACTCTCAGAGCTGAATCCTATCCCTGAAGGAAAAAGCAGAGGAGTAGGCTGTCAGCTACTCAGACACCTGCCATGTCAAGGGCAGCAGCAGGAGCTGACCCTTCCCTCACAAACAGATGGATGCTGGTGTGGTGATGACTCCTCAGGCATCACAGGTAAGGGAAAGCATGCTGGCACCAAGCTCCATGGCAGACTTGCTTTCAGGTGTTGTTTCTGCACAGTAAAACAAACAGTTGCTTTATTCTTTGTGCTCATGTCTGTGGTTCCTGAAGATGATGCCTGGGGAGGAGGTCACACATTGTGTCCAGGGCTGGGAGCTGGTCCCTGAGTTCCTTGTACTTTGGAGTCCCTGTGGTGCCCAGGGAGCCCAGTGCTGTTCACAGAGCTGTGGGGAATTTCTCTTGCATTGCCTGGACCCTTGTGGCTCCTGGGGGTGTTTCCCATCATTGTGGGGGCAGCCAGAGCCCCTCCAGGGCTGTATGAGGTCCCCAGACTGCTCCTGGATTTGCTTTTGGCACTTCCCAGTGTCCCTCATGTGTCTGGGGCCAGGGCCTATGTACCTGGAGCTGGGAGACTGTTTCTGTGGGGATGGGGGGAGCCTGCAGGCACCATGCTGTCAGCTGCATTGAACTGTGACATGCCTTATGACTTCTTTGGTGTGCACCAAGGCCCTTCATTTGTATTTTGGTTTGCCCCCAGGGCCTTTCCTTTGCCTTTTGATGCCCCCAGAGTGACTGTGTTTGCTCTGTCATTGCCTTTTTCTACTTTTGTTGCACCCAGAGCTCTTGATTTGTTCTCTTGTCCTCTGCCTACTCCCCTTTCCTTTCTCTACCCCCCCCCCCCAGGGCTTTCCCTTCAGCTTTCAGCAAGCTGCTCTCAGGAGTGGGGGTGCCTCTGCTGCCCTGGCAGCCCCAGCTGTCCCTGAAGGGGCTGATGGCCATGCCCCCTGCCCAGTTCCTGATGGGCTGCAGCTGTGGGCCCTGGGGCTGGGATGAATGCCAGGTGGGGCTGGTGGGGGTGGGATGAGCCCCAGGTGGGGCTGATGGCCATGGCAGGGGGTGGGCATCCACTGGGGCTGCAGCTGGGGGAAGCTCATGCGGGGGCCAGTCTGTGACAATGGAGTCATGGCCGAGCACTGCCTGCCGGGACCGGTACAGCAGCTGCCCCCCAGAAGAGGTGAGTGGGGCCCAGGGGTGCCACACTCGGGGCTGCGGGTTCCGTATGTGCCGGGGGGGGGGGGGCTGGCAGATGGGAGCATCCTGGGTGATGTGGCACAACCGGGGAGCACCGGGGGAAACTCCACTAGGGCTGGAGGTGGTGGTGTGCCGGGGCGGTGGGGGGAGGAAGGGGGTGCGGCAGGGCTGTGATGTGGTTTACTATGCGGAGTAGCGCCGGGCGGGGGGCGTGTCCTGTGTCAGCTCGGGACCGTGTCGGGGAGAGGGAGGAGGATTCGCAGGGGAAGCCCCAGGGAGGGTCGCGGGGGGGCAGCGGCAGTGTCAGAGCTGAGCTGGGGCCAGTCGCGGGGGTGTCGGGGGAGCCCCGGGTCGGTGCTGGGGCTCGCGGGGCCGCGCTCGGGGCTCTGCGGCGGTTTCCGGGGGGGGTGGGGGTGGGGGGACGGGAAGAAGAGGGGCGGGACGGAACGGAATCTCCACGGAGTCAAACCTCACCGAGCGCTGCGGCCCCCAGCATGCCGGGAGCAGCAGTCTTTTGGCACGGGGCTTCCGGGCGGCCATGTTGTTTTGCGCAGCATGCCGGGAGCGGTAGTCTTCTCAGACTGGGCTACTGGGTGACGATGGCAGGCGGGCGGCAGGTCTCTGCCAGCGGGGTTCCCACCAGCCGGCCGCCTGCCATCGTGCAGGTGCCGGTGCCTCCTCAGCCCTGCAGCAGTGGCCTGCTGTGTCTGTTTCTTACTGGACATGTGCTGCTCATGCAAGAGTCCCTATAGGTCATTGGGGACAGTGGAATTTCCCTGGTTTTCCCTGGTACAGGGCAGGAAGCATTTTCCATCTCTGGTGTGACCAGGCAGGCTTGTCCCCAGGGGCTGGGGCTGTTCCTCTTGGAAATGGGGAGGGCAGGGAGAATAGGAGGGACGCTGGGTGTTGTCTGAAAAGCGGATTTGTTGCCTGGTGTGCAATAAGCCAATAATTACACACTCAGGAGAGAGATTTACTTATTTATTTCAGAGTTGCGCAAGCCTGGGTGCTCGGTGGTTTCCCACAAATCAAGCACACACCCCCCCCCAACTTTTCAAGTAGCATTTATACAAACAAATTGCCAGGTTTGCAATTTTCCCTTTTACACTGATTGGTTAGTGACTTCTTCATTCCCTGGGTCCCACCCCTGTCTCTCAAGGTCCTGACGACCGACTGGGAGATAGTAATTCCAGCAATTAACACTGCCCTAGCAGGGACAGTAGGTGTTATCTCCCAAGGTCCTGACAAGGGGGAAATAGTCCAGACCCCTTAATTAACATTGTTTCAGCAGTGAGAGGAGGCTTTGTTTCCCAAGGTCCTGGTGCCCAAGCAGGCCTTATTTCAAAGCCTTGATGTCCTCCCTCCTGGAGTGTGGGGCACAGGAATGCAGACTGCTTGTAACTTCCTTATCTTTCCAGCCTGCACCAGCTCTGGGGCCCTTTCTCACTGAACTAGGAGTGCAGCCTAAAGCTTCAGCAAATTTAGTTGCTCATGCTAAGCAAGTTTTATCTAAGTGACTACCTCTAGACAGCTTCAGTTCAATAATTTACAGTTCAAGTCTTCAGCTAAGGATTAGCAGTTCTAGGACACCCTTGATTAAAGAATGCTTCTTTTTTAGAAAACAGAGATAGAAGTTATCCTAATCTACCTAGTTCAAATATTCTTTCTGAGCTTCCCAGGGTTGTCTTGTAACACGGGCTCCTGGTGGTTGTAGCTTTGCTCAGGATTGGGGCCAATTAGGCAGCAGCTATGAGGAGCAGCGGTGCTGGGAGGGCACAGTGCGGAGCTGTCCTGCTGTGCAGCACAAGGGAAAGTCCGCAAGGAAATGTGAACAGCACTGTTTCTGTCCAAGGACCCTAAAACAGCCTGAGAGACCCTGGAACAGCCACCCCACAGCAGCCCCATGGACATTGTGTCACTGCATTCAGCTGCCTTTAACTGTGTGGAAAGAGCCTGCAGGAGCCCTGGCCACAGGTACAGAGAATCCCCAGTCGCCTCTAAGCATCTGGAACTATATGCATTTTCTTTACAAAGATGCTATCTCTTTGATGCCTTGCTGTTGCTTCTGTCTTGCTCGGTGCCCAAGCCTACTACGTTCAGATCCACCTTTCCTGCTGCCCTCTGCTCTGTCTGAGCTGCTCGCCAGATCAAAAGGTGTGTGCACCTAAGAACTAGGCCAGGGTGTCTTGGCTGCCTGCTATAGGACAAACAGGAGGGCAAAGCAGAACAGGACAGGAAAGTACCTGTGGATGAGAAACAGCTGCTTTAGAGGTCTAAGATGCAGGGGCAACTGAGAGGAGTGGAAGGAGCAGGGGAAAATGGTGATGAGGAAGGTGTGCTGTTAGAGGCAGTACAGTGCAGGAGAGAGGGGAAAAACTGCTCCTATGATGAAATAAAAACTGACCTTAAGAGAGATTTGCTTTTTGCTCTTCAGATTATGAATAGGCATGACTTCCTGAGAACTGTTCTGAGCATGCAGTGCTGCAGGTCACGACTGCCTGGGCAGTGATCCCCAACTTGTCTGCCAACACTACACAACAGCTCACAGCTGCCTGTGCAATGAAAGCAAAGGCCAGCTTCTCAGAGGGAAGAGGCAGGCTCCAAGCAGGAAGATTATGGCAGGTGAGTTAATGCCCTGGAACCTTCAGTTTTCCCCCTCGTTCCCCCAGGACTCACTCATTTGCTCCCTAGTTCCCTCAGGACCAATCCACTTGCTTTTAGGTGTGCTCCAAGGCACTCCATTTGTTCTCTTGTCCCTTCTGAAGTCTTGTTTCTTTCTAGTTCCTGCAAGATTACTCTGCTGTTTGGTGTCTGTAGGCCCTCTGGTAGCATCACGACTCCTATGTTTGTCCTCTTGTCCTATCAAGTCCCCTCTCTTTTCCCTCTAGTCCCCCCCAAACCTCTGTGTTCGCTATTGATGCATCTCAGAGCCTTCGCTTTTCCCTCTAGCCCTCTCAAGATGCTTCTGTTTGCCCTCTAAGCCCCTTAGGATCCATCTTGCTGCCCTTTAGCCCTATCAGAACCCTTCTGATTGCCACATGCTCCCCTCAGGACACCTGGGTTTGCCTTGGGGGGGTGGGGTACCTTGTGCTCCAGCACCCCCTAAATGCTCTCAAGTCCCACCACAGCTCCTATTTGGGAGTTCTCTGTTTCTCTCACATCCCTTTGTCCTCTTTGTTTGCTTCTTAGTGCATACTGTATCCCTCCATTTCCTTTTGGTGTGGCTCACACCCTCTCAGTTACCCTCTACTCCCTTCAGAACCCCTGTGTTTGTTTTTCTAAGCTCCCCAGAACCCTGTGTTCTGTTGTGCTCCAGGGCTCTGTTTGCACCCTAGTCCCATCAACACATGTCCTTTTCCATGTTGGTGTGCCCTGGTGCCCATTGTTTGCTATCTGTTCCCCTCAGGACTCCCACATTTGCCCTCTAATCCCCACAGAATGCTTCCTGTGGCCCATGGGCTCCCTAACAACACCACCCTCCCTCCCCCTGTGAGCCTTTGGTGTGCACCTCAGACATCCTTCTGATGTGCCATCCAAGAACCCAATGTGTGCCCTCTAATCTTTTCAAGACTCTTCCATTTCACAATTTAGTTAACTTAAAACTGCCCCCAAAGTCTTCATTGCACCCTAGAGGCCTCTGTTTGATGTCTAGTCCCCTTAGGACTGCTCCAATCCCCTCAGAACCTCTCCATTGGACTTCATTGTGCATCAGGGGCTCAGTTGAGCGTGTTAGAGTCCTTAGGACCCCTCTCGTACCCTCAGAACCCCTCCTGAGGCCTTTGTAGTGTTCCCAGAGCCCTTTTTTGGTCCACTGGCTCTCGTAGGACTTCTCTAATTCCTTCAATATCCCTCTTTTGGCCTTCATTGTGCAGGAGCCCTCCGTTGTCCTTCTAGCTCTCCAAGCACCTCTCTAGTCCCACCAGGACCCCTCCTTTTGCCTTCATTGTTCCATACAGCATTTTTTTCTTCCTTCTAGTCCCTTTACAACCCCCCCCCCCCCCGACTACTCTAGGTGCCTCTTTTGGCCAAAATTGTGCCCTGCAGCCCTCTTTTGGCCCTCTAGAACCAACAGGACCCCTCTAGTCACCTCTGAATCCCTCTTGAGGCCTTTGTTGTGCCCCAGAGCTGTCTTCTGGCTCTCCTGACGACCCCTTTGGATCCCTCAAATTCCACCTAAGAACCTGTCTGGAGGCTGTCCTTGTTCCCCAGAGTCTTTTTTGGCCTTGTAGACCTGTTAGCACCCCTCCAATGCACTCTCAAACACTCTCTTGGCCAAAATTGGGCCCCAGAGCTCTTTGGGCTCTCCAGACCCTAGCGAATCTCTCTCGTCCTCTCAGACCACCTCCTGAGCTCATCCCTGCTCCCCAGTTGATATTTTTTCAGCCAGGTAGACCACTTAGGACTCCTCTAGTGCACTTTGGACTACTCTTTCAGTCTCCCTTCTGTCCCAGAGCTGTCTTCTGGCCCTCCAGACCCCTTAGGGAACATCTAGTCTCCTCAGAACTCTTCCAGATTTCTTCCTGGTTTGCCAGCATCTCTTTTTGGCCATCTAGTCCCCTTAGGACTCCTCTGGTCTGCTCAGAACACCCCACCAGGGGTGACTGTTGTGCCCTGGAGCTGTGTTCTGGTTCCCCAGCTCCCTTAGGAACCCTCCAGTCTCCTCAGAACCCTTCCAGATTTCTTCCCTGTTTCCCAGAGTCATTTATTGGCCATGTAGACCCCTTAGCACTCCTCTAATGCACTCTGGACTACTCTTTCAGCCTTTCTTCTGCCCCAGAGCCATCTTCTGGCCCTCCAGCCCACTTTGGAATGGTCTAGTCCACTCAGACCCCCCCCCCCCAGAGGCCTTTGTGGTGCCCCAGAGCCCTCCAGCCCTCTCAGTGGCCCTCTCATCTGCTCTGCACACCTCTTTTGGCCAAAATTGGGCCCTAGAGTCATTTTTTGGCCATGTAGACTGCTTAGGACTCCTCTAGTGCAATCTGGACTACTCTTTCAGTCTCCCTTCTGTCCCAGAGCTGTCTTCTGGCCCTCCAGCCCCTTTTGCACCCCTCTAGTCCCTTCAGAATCCCTCCAGAGGCCTTTGTGATGCCCCGGAGCGCTCATTTGGCCCTCCAGCCTTCTCAGCAGCCCTCTCATCTGCTCTGCACTCCTTTTTTTGGGCCAAAATGGGGCCCCAGTGGCTTTTTCTTTGTTTGTTGGTTCCCTCAGGAAACCTCTAGTGTGCTCTTGATCCCTCTTTTGGCCAAGATTGGGACCCGGAGTCTTCTGTGGGCACTCTAGACCCCTGAGGACCCCTCTAGTGTACTCTGGACCACTCTTTTGGCCACAATTGGGCCCCAGAGCTGTCTTCCGGCCCTCCAGCCCCCTTAGGGAACATCTAGTCTCCTCAGAACTCTTCCAGATTTCTTCCTGGTTCCCCAGAGTCACTTTTTGGCCATGTAGACCCCTTAGCAGCCCTCTAGTGCACTCTGGACTACTCTATCAGCCTTCTTTGTGCCCCAGAGCTGTGTTTTGGATGTCTAGAGCCCTTCAGGACCCTGGTAGAACCCTCAGAATCCCTCTGGAGCCCTTCTTCATGCCCTGAAGCCCTCTTTTGGCCCTTTAGCAGCCCTCTATTCTGCTTTGGTCTCATTTCTTGATGTTTTATTTCCCTCCCGCAGACCACTCCTGGCCCTCTAGAACCCTTAGCACCCTTCTAGAGGCCTTTGCCATGCTCCAGAGCTGTCTTTTGGATCTCAAGTTCCCTTAGGACCCCTCTGGTGTGCTCAGAACCCCTCTGGAGGCCTTTGTGTCCCGGAGCCCTCTTTTGGCCATCCACATACCATAGGAGCCCTCCTGTCCCCTCAGAGCACCTCCTGAGGTTGGTCATGTTACCCAGTTTTGGTTTTTTTTTTTTTTTTTTTTTTTTTTTTTTTTCCCCCCTCCATTAGGAGTCCTCTGGTCTGCTCAGAACCCCTCCTGGGGTGGGGTGCTTGTTGTGCCCCAGAGCTGTCCTCTGGTTCCACAGCCCCCTTCAGAACCCTCTAGTCTCCTCAGAAGCCCTCCAGATTTCTTCCTTGTTCCCCAGAGTCATTCCTTGGCCATGCAGGCCCCTCAGCACCCCTCTAGTGCACTCTGGACCACTCTTTGGGCTTTCCTTGTTCCCTAGAGCTGTCTTTTGGCTCTCTAGCTCCTTTAGAACTTCTGCAGTGTTCTCAGAACTCTTCCTGAGCCCTCTCTTATGCCCTAGAGTGCTCTTTTCATCATTCAGCTGTCTGAGTACCCCTCCTTTCCTCTGAACCCCTTTGGAGGCTTTGCTTGTTCTCTTCTGGCTTCTTTTAGTTGCTCTCTAGTCTCTGTAAGAGATGTCTAATCTGCTCTGGATTCCTCTTTAGAGCTTTGTGCTGCATAGACCTCTCTTGGTCCTGCAGAGCCCTGAGGAACCCCTTTATTTTACTCTGGATTATTCTTTCAGCCTTCCTTTTGTGCCTGAGCTCTGTTTTGGCCCTTCAGTCCTTGTAGGACCCCCCTAATCCCTTCAGAACCCCTTCTTGAAGCCTTTGTTGTGCCCCAGAGCCCTGCATGGGTTCTCTAGCCCTCTTAGCATCCCTCTTCCCTCCTTGTGCCAGTCCTCCACTTAGAAATACAGAGCTAGTACTCCCCTGGGGAACTACCCATTCCACCTACTGATCCCTTTTTCTGAGCACTCTAGGTACTATACAGGAAGTACCCCTCTTCAGAAGTACTCACATTACAGAAGCAGCCTTGTTCCAGGAGTTTATTCTGATATCTTGGTTTGCCCTAGAGGAAATGCTGTCCTGCTACAACAGCTGTATTATATGCAGGTCTAAACCAATTAGAGCACTGTGGTGTAGTGTTCCCTTAACAGGTTATGTTGAATCTTGTAGCTTTCTTTCTAAGCATAAGCAGAACTGATTTTTAGTTTTTAGTGCAAAGGCTAGTGCTAGTTTGGGTAAAAAAGCTTAATAACATACCTCCTGATATTATGGGTACAGTATATAAGGTTTCAGTAATAAAGAAGATGGTCTGTTTTATCAAAGAGGTCTGTCTGTCCTTTCTGTGCTCTCCCATCCAGATACTGAGTGGAAGCAAAAGGCTTGCTTCTGCTTAGCCCTATGTATTTATGGCTGCCAGTGGTTTGCCCCTCCCCTTCCCAGGGCTTGTGGGTAGGGCAGTGGGTGGGGCTAGGGTTACATAAACCCAGGGCCTTGCCCCAGGGGGCTCATACAGTCTCTGCTCTCTTTGGGGTGGTGCTCTGGAATTGCCTTGGAAAATAACAGCATTTGTGGAAGTGAAACTATCCAGAAAGACTTACTGCTGCATTTAGAGAAGCAAAGGCCATTCCTTAATGTTAGAGCAATGGGATGGCTGAAGGTAGAGTCATAAGCCTGCCAGAAAATTGCTTATAGCAGGCAGTTTTGGTTTTGTGTTGGTATCTCGGTGTGGGGTGTTCAGGGGTGGAAGAGGGTTTCTGAGTGTGCAGTTGTATCCTCTGTTAATTGTCAGTATTGTTTTCTGGTGTTTGTGTGTTTACTGTGGAAGGGGCCTAACTTCCTCACTGGGCTCTTTGAACACACTGATGCTTGAGGCATTGTTTGTGCCTCTGCTGGACTGCAGACAAGAGAAGAGAGCAGGGGTCCTGGGAAAACATTTCCTTCTACACTTACACCCTAGGTGGTGGTTGTGTGTTTTATCTCCAGTAAGGTGGATCTGTGTGAGGTATTGCTCTCATCAGCTAGTCTGGTTTCTGGCTCGCTGGATGTTTTGTTGCTGCTCAGAAATACTGTCAGCCCTGTTCAGGGATGTAGGGGCAGACAGCGAGGGATTGGACAAGATGTAGTTAAGGAGCCGAAAGCCTTAGGAGGAATAAATTGCAGTATGTAGATAAGGTAGTAGCCACATGGGGTGAGATGGAGTGATGATGGGAACTTGACCTTTGGGAAAGTACCAGTCTGGGCTAGAGCTTATATAAAAGGGCTTGCTTGCTTGAATAAAGTTGATTCTGATCCAGCACATCGGAGTCCATGAATCAGACTGCCACAAATGGCGCCTGAACAGGGACCGAAGACTGACTTCATCCAGGGCTGTAGAGGCAGTGGTTAGCTGAACTGGTGGCGGAGCCCGGCTGAACAAAGAGCTGCTGTAAGGAAGCAGAAGGGGAGCCGCTGAAAGGAAGCGGCATTGTGCGCAACAGGTTACCTACCGCTGGACGGAGGTAAGCAGCCGGGAACGCGTGGGAGTCGTGGGAAACGGCATCTCCCCGCAAGATAGGTCTGTGCTAAACGTAATGCAAAAGACTTTGAAACAGCACGGTAGAGATATACCCCCCCAAGATCTCCAAATGCTATTAGTATGGGCATGTTCAAACTGTTCCAAGCATGGGAATTCTAGCATGATTTATAGCCTCAGTATGTGGGACTCAATCGGAGTTAAGCTCTGGGACGTGGCAACAAGAAACAATAAGGTGGTGGCAGGACTTCTAGCCCTGTGGTGTACCATGCTTGAGACCCTGAAAGGGCATAACAAGAAGAAAACACAGGGACCGGAGGCACCCGCAGCCCCCACAGCACCTCCGTCAAGCAACATGGTGGTGGGGACGGTGGGTGGACGGGACTCCCCAGGTAACAACCCAGACAATCCATTTGACCCAGGGCTGATTGATCCGGAACAGGAGCCGGACCTCTATCCACCTCTTAATATGTCTTGCTGTGTCCATCTTACGGCCCCTCCGGAACCACTGCCCCCTCAAGAGACAGGGCCGCCCGTGAGTGTGGACTGCCCACAACCCCCCCACACTGTCCCAGCTTCTGGGAAGGATCCGTTGCCCCAGGGCTGCTTGGCGGGGCGTGACTACACTGGCCGGGCATGCCCCCCGCCTTCCTTCTTCCCTCCCTCCCTCCCTTCCTGCCTTCCTTCCCCTCCCACCTGGCCCTTCCTCTCTCTGCCTGGTGCCGCCTTCACCTGGTGCCGCCACCGCTGAGCAGTAGGAGGAGGAACATGGCGAAAGCGGAGTAGGCCTCAGCCTGGAACTGCAGCATGAGCTCAAATTCAAAGAGCCTTTCACAGATGATGTCACCACAAACCTGAAGCTTGGCAATCCTACAGACAGATACGTGTGCTTCAAAGTTAAGACCACAGCACCACGTAGATACTGTGTAAGACCTAACAGTGCAATTATCGATGCAGGAACATCAATTAATGTTTCTGTGATGCTAAAGCCTTTGGACTATGATCCTAATGAGAAAAGTAAACACAAGCTTATGGCAAAAAAAAAAAAAAAAAAAAAAAAAAAGTTGGTCCAACTGTGTCAGGAGGATTGCCCATTCCTGACAAAGGAGGAAAACCCAGCGGAACCCAGCAAGGGACTTTTGATCCGCAGGCTCAATTGTCCCATGATTTCTTTTTTTTCATCAAAATGCAAAAGTGCTACAAAAAACTTATTACAAGAGACCAGGCCCAAAACATTATTCGAAGTTGCCCCGATTGCCAAAATGTATCCCCGTTACCACCCTACTTAGGGACCAACCCTTGAGGCCTGCAACCCTGCAATATTTGGCACACAGACGTTACCCATTATCCCTTATTCGGAAGGCTGAAATATGTCCATGTCTCTGTAGATACTTTTTCCCATTATGTTGTCACTAGTGCCTATGCTGGGGGGGGGGGGGGGAAGGCCACAATGTATATCATCACTGGCTTGCCTGTTTCGCCACAGTGGGGGTTCCCACTCTAATTAAAACTGACAGTGGTACCGCATACACTGCACAGCAAATGCGGGCATTTCTTCAAACCTGGGGGTTCACTCATGTGACCAGAATTCCCTATTCCCCAACTGGCCAGGCAATAGTGGAACGTACCCATCATACTCTAAAAAACATGCTTGAAAAACAAAAAAGGGGGAATAGCCCTGGTGCCTCTCCACAAGAGCAGCTGTGGAAAGCCTTATATGTTCTCAACCTCTTAAACCGTTATACAGACCAAAGTGCAGTTAATAAGCATTTCTCATGCCCTGTGTGGCGAGAACAGTCTCGGTTCACTACAAGAACCTGGAAACGGGTCAGTGGAGTGAACCAGTAGACTTAATAATGTGGGGGAAAGGTTATGCTTGTCTCCACAGGTAACAGGCCTTGTTGGATACCTGCACGGCTGATTCGGCCTGTTGACGCATCCCTCGAAACACCAAACGAGGACTGAGAGCCAGTTAAGATGAGCCCATTTCAGGACGCTTTCTGGCAATATCTGCCTGCCTCGTGCAGGGTCAATATCAATTCATAAAAGCTTACTGCGACTACGCGACCTTACTAATAAGTTGTAGATAAAATCAGAGTGGACCCCTTTTGAGGGGTAGGACTGGACGTTAGGTTTGGGGTCGTGGGTTAAGAAGGTACTGGCATGTGGATTGGTAATCTTGCTAAGATTTCTAGCCCTTGCTATCTATCTCCCCTGCTTAAGCCTTATGCAGAGAATGACTCGAAGGGCTTTGCATCAAGTACTTGTTCTACAAATACACACTGCACTGGCAATATTTAGTTTAGAAAATAAAAAAGGGGGAGATGTAGGGGCAGACAGAGAGGGATTGGACAAGATAGAGTTAAGGAGTCGAAAGCCTTGGGAGGAATAAATAGCAGTATGTAGATAAGGTAGTAGCCGCACAGGATGAGAAGGAGTGATGATGGGAACTTGACCTTCGGGAAAGTACCGATCTGCCTTCTCCCTTCCTATAACTGCAGTATGATGAGAAAGGAAGTCACCTTGTCGGAAAGCAGACTGAACTGTGAGTAAGCCCATGTGCTTCAAGGGCTCAAAAACCAACCTCCCCTCAGCTACTGAACTCACCTCTCTTCTTGCCTAAGCCTCGGTGCTGAGAGAGAAGAAACTGCTGGACTTCCCTGAACCATGAGGAACCAATTTGCAGTCTTGCCTGGCAGCTCCTTTCTTATATCCATGCCTGTGAACCTACTGCCACCTGCTCTTTTGTGGCTCTGCTTCTGGCCCCTACCCTGGCTTCTGGGGCTGCCTACTTTGCTTTTTCAGGTGCTATGTCAGCCTTTTGCAGGCATGGCTGAGGATTTCAGGTGAGGTAGAATGGGTGATCAGAATGGTGTTTCAGTTGTTGTAGGGCTGGTCAGCGCTACCTGGCAGCATAGTAACTTTGTGTTGGTTTTCCAGGTGCCATGGGTGTCCCCACAGCAATGATGTTGGAGTCTGGAGTTGGTGCGGCACAGGTGAACACAATGTCAATGGTGCTTTGGTGGAGGGTGCTCTTCAGCTGGAGCTGGCTGGCATGGGGGTGATCTCCCGTGCTCTGGTTTGGCAGGCAATGAAGGCGAATGTGGTGACCGAAGGAAGATCAGAGAGGATGTGGCTGCCATTGAGGATGCCTCTTGAGGACCAATAGTGATGCACAGCACTGCAAAAGCTAAGGTGAGGAACAAAGTGTTGATGTGTCCTGGGTGTGTGTGCTGACATACAGTGTAGTATGGAGAACTCTTCTGGATGAGTGCTGTGTGTGAGGCAGAGGCAGTGGGGTGTGCATGGCAGAAAGTGAGGGTGTGGTAGGCAGAGCAGCTCCAGCCTGTGTCTGTGTTGTTGAGTAGCCTATGGGGTGTGTGTTGTAGCTGTGCTATCTTTTGCTCAGGTCTTGATGTTGCTCTTGCTCTTTGTGCTCAAGGAGCACAGCCCATGCTCCGCAGCACTAGCGTGGCAGGCATCCACTGTCTTTTTGCCTGGCCTGACTCATCAGCATTGCTCCAATGGATTGTGTCTTGTTCTGTGCAGGCAGCTGAAGGGGGTGGTCTGTTGCTCTGACTTCACATCATGGCTGTTTGCAGTCAGTCATCTTTGCAGCCATCATTGAGGCCTCACTGGCCACACCTCTTCTGAGCCCGCTCTTGTTTTGTGTCTTCCTGGCGCCCTTTCAGGGTTTTCTCCCCAGTGTTGTCACAGCCTCAGGTCTTTCTTGCTGGCCTCTTCTGCATTGCTTTTCCCAGCTTTGCTGGCCCTTTTCTGTCACAGGTGGTGGCGTCTGTCTCTTTCGTGGGCTCATCCAGAGCATCAGAGCTGCATGGTTGTGGTGTCATAGGGCTTTCTGGCTGGCAGTGTCTTCTGTGCTGCCATTTTTGTGTGTGTGTTTGGGGGGAGAGGGAGGGTTGAGAGGTGTGTAGTAATGGCAGTGGCCAGAGCAGAATAACGTATCCATGAAACTTCTTGGGGGGGGGTTTCAGTAAGAAGTAAAAGTATTCTTTTCTTTAAACTCTTTTTTGATTGGGTGGCCATTTGGGGGGATTCTTATTTATGCCAGTACAGTGTTACCTTTAAAAAAGGATGGAAGGAGATGGTTCTATTAGTAGGGGTGATGAATGGCTGGGATGGGAGTGAGTGGGCAGTTGTTTGGTTGTTGGGTGGGGTTGTTAGTGTGTCTAACCTTGTATGCATGTTCTTTTCTTTTTCCAGGCTCTAGTTAAAATTTCTTAGATGTTTTTTAAAAAAAAAAACCAACAAAAAACACACAGCTGGGGTTGTGCCCCCAGCTGGGTTTCTTTTCCCCCTGTCAGTCCCTGATGCTCTGCAAGGTGGTGATCAATCACTGCCTGCGTGAGTGTGGAGCTTTGGCTTGGAGCTGGGTGTTTTCTAGGCAGGGTGGTTTTTGGAGGCGCTTGGTCACCCTGTTATTGGGTTAGAGGGTTAGGGTCTGCCATTTAGGGTTGTGGTTAGGGCTGGTTGAGGTTAGGTTAGGGCCAGTTGGGGGTGGGGTTGGGGATTAGTTAACAGGCAAAAATATATTGGTGACGGCAATACAGAAAGAAAGACTAGTGTTTCACAGTGCTGTTGTTGTCTTTTAAATAAACTATCTCATCTCTCTGGGCTTTCTTATCTGACCTGAAAAATAGGAACAGTACTCCCTTGTATCACAGGTCATTTCAATGCATAACTAAAGAAGTCTGGTCAGAAGCTATGATGAAAATGCCCCATACTTGTGACTACTGAGAAAATAAATTGTGTGTTGCCATTTTCCCATTACTTCTAGGTGTTGAATCAGTTTCTTGTTGGGAGATAACATGAGTGTGCTACCAACATGCCTGAGAGGAATCACTATGTGGCCATTGAGGCTTATTCCCTCTGGACTAACAAAGCCAAGAGGTGAAGGTAACTTGCTTTTTTTTTTTAAGCACATTAATAGGGAATCTTGGAATGATCACGTAGATCAAGGTTGATCCCCCGGCTTCATACACGGTGTACCTTTTCCTCAGTAGCTTGGCTTTTGTGGATTTCTGTTACTGCTCAGCTATCTCCCCAAGGTTGCTGGTGAACTCTTCAGCAGTGAGGAGAGCCATTTCAATCAGTGCCTGTGTGGCACAGCTATTCACTTGTCTCCTCGTGGCTCGTGTTAAGTGTCTCCTGCTGGCAGTAATGGCATATGACTGCGCATGGCTGTCTGTAACCTTCTACTTTATGCAACTGTCATTTCCTCAAAAGCCTATACACAGATGGTAATCATTTCCTATTTCATTGGCTTTGTCCATGCACTTGCACAAACTACCTCCACCTTCACATCCTCTTTCTGTGACTCCAGTGTTATCAGTCATTACTTCAGTGACTTTCCCCCTATGATCTAGCTTTCATGCTCTGAAACCTATAGCAATGAGATGGTACTTCATATTTTTGGTATATTTCATAGCATCTTTGCATCTCTGGCAATTCTAATCTCCTGTATGTATCTCATCTCCACCATCTTGAGGATCCACTCCTCCAAGGGCAGACACAAAGCCTTCTCCACATGTGCCACCCATCTGAGAGCTGTCTTGTTGTTTTATGGGACTACTGTTTTTATGTATGTTAGGTCAATATCCAGCTACTCACTGGACTGAGATAAATGGGCCTCTCTGTTCTATACAGTGGTGACTCTGGTGCTAAATCCTATAATCTACAGCCTAAGGAATAAGGAGGTGAAGGATGCTCTGAGGAGAGTTTTAGGTCATAGTAGAGAAAATTCAGAAGAATTGATAGAAAGAGAACTTTGGGGAAAATTTATCAAAACCTTGATACAAAGAGTAGGACTTCCAAGGAAGACTTGATCAGCTTCTAAGGGTGAGATTTGGAAAGGTACTTAATTGTTAGAAGTGATTTTAGATAGACTTTTAACTGGTTGTATCTTCAATTTTTATCTTGAAAGATTGTGTTCCTCTGCTACTGAAACCTGGAGGAATCCTTACTTTTAACTTCCAAGTTCCAAGCACAAACAGGACTCCTGGCTGAGGAGTGTGTGGCACAGCATTTCAGTTCTCTGTTCTATTAGGAACATTTGCCCTTATAGGAAAACCACCAGTCCATCAAGATAAGAAAAAGCTTTCAAAGATATTCAAGAGGAGAAAAATGTGATTTGAATTTTATGGCTGTTTCTGCTATGTTTTCAGTATATGAAAGGAGTATCCTCTTCCAGTGTAACACGAAGAACCTGAAGTTCTGGAAAGGAAATCTTAGAGAATAGACACCTGTGTTTTCACCTCCCAAACACTAGGGAAAGTAACTCTCCCTCTTCTGTCAAATTTCTCTCTTCTGTCAGTCATGACTACCTCCTATTTTCCTATTCTGCCTGGAAACATGAAAAAATTACAGAAATTCGAAAAAGGTTTACTTCTAATTTTGCTACTATTGTAAAGTAACAAGAACTTATTCCTGCTTTTCACCTCTACATATCATCAGTTAACTTGAGGCAACTGAGTGAACTGGTAGTTATTTTAAGGACATTGGACATAATTTGAAATTTAAGCAAGCTGAAGTGTTCTTTCACTTACAATCTTATTTCAGTATTTTTTTTTTTTGACTTACCAACTGCACATCTGTCATCAATGTGGTTTTGAGAATAAATGCAAATCACTTCTGGAAGTTGAGAAAGTTGGGAAAGGCTTTGGAATCCTTTTATCAATTCAACTAAGCTAGCTCTAGGGATAGGTGTTGTGTCACTAATAGATGTTCCATCCCTTCTGGCTGAGTTTTTGAATATTGTCCCTCAGTTGGCAGAAGGAGTTTAAGTCTTTATTGAGCTGAAAGTGACGGAATTAATCTCAGACAGGTGAGAGGTCCCTGCTTCTGCATGAGGCTTACAGTCAAAGTGAGATGGAAAGAGGTCTTGCAGATTCCCTTTGCATTCCACTGCATGTCTGTTAGGGCTTTTATTTCCCCTGACTTTCTCTCCTTAAAGCTGTGCATAGAGATGGCAAAGATTGTGTCCCTGTGATCATCTGTGGCACACTAAAGAAGGATTTTACAAGTCTCTTTTTGTCAGACTGCTGCCAGCATATTTTACACTGAGAGGTAATGTGACTGAGAAACATAATTATTTTTGCCCAAAGACACATGGCTAAGGAGAAAACTTATCTTCAGTATGTTATAGTCTGAATTTTGATCAAGTAGTGATGATTAAAGGTCATTGCTATCTCAGAAGCCATTTATTCCAATAATGCTAAAATTAGAATATGCACAGGGTAGTAAAAACATTTGGACTATGTGCACTATTATCCCACTGGCCTGACAGTCCTAAAAAGTAGGAAAAAGAATGTGACAGTGTAACCTTTTGGTCCTGCTATTTGTCATCCTTCTGTTGCTGCAGAGGCTGAAGCTCAAGGTTTATCTCTTGTTTCTGATTATTAAGTTTCATCAGATATGTGAAGTTCACAGTTTTTATACTTATCAATGTTGCACTGTCCTTATCTTGAACAGAGATGTGAGATTTTTAAGCCAGATTTCTGAGTTGTCCAAAACTGTCTTTTTCAGTGGACTGCCTGCTCAAAGGAAGGAAATAGCTTGAAAAGAAATCACAGACATCATTTTATTTTACTGTGTATGTTTAAAGGTCTCTGGGGAGAGCAATGTACAATACTACTCTTCTAGAAAAAGACAGGTAGATGGTCATCAAAGAGCTTACCTCCACAGCAGTGAGTCACATCTGCACACCTTCTCTCCCTGTGCTGATGTTTAAGATACTCAAAGCCATCTAGAGCTAAGCCTCAGCAGAACTGGCAGCATGTTTCAATCAAGAAGCAAAATCTCAAACCTAAATATGCTTTCTGACAAACATCATCAAAAAGAACAGATCTTCGTAAGCCCTGTATTCATCTGTCCCTTAGTCTCCACCTAGAGAAACCCAGACAAAATTAGGGAATTTAAAATGTTAAAGACCTGATGTCTTTTCAAAGCTACAGTTTGCTTTTCTAAGAAAGCCTTATGATCCACCATCTAGAATCCTGTTCCTCTTCTTTCCATCCCAAAAATCTCAGTTCCAGTAGGAGACTTGGGAAAATTCCTGCCGAATGACTTGTCATGACAGCAATGCTAAAGTCAGTCAGTGTGTGGTAGAACAGCATTGCCTAGAGTCAGGAGGTCCTAGGGGCATTTTAGGGTTTCCCTGTTGCAAGCATGTGAGGAAAACTCAATGAATCAAGAACAGTAGTATTAAGAATTTTAGGAAAATTGTCAGTGTTCAGCTAGGACTTAGGTTATATTCCAGTATGGAGAGAGATTCAATCCCCATTTTTCTACTGGGATACCTAGTCCTTAGATTTTTGTAGTGTAAAGCACCAGAGGACTGGCCAAAGTATGAAACTTCATCCAGTCTCTAAACGAAGCTGTGAAAAATATCCCGATAATTAAACTGGATTGTGGCTCCAACATTGACTGGCATCCAATCATGCTTGGATTGCTGCTCTGATAAATTAGAAAGCTCAGCTATGCCGTAAGGTCAAGGCCTTGGAAAGGTGGTAGCAGTGTAGTTATAGCTCCATATGGGCTACAGAGCCCATTAACAGGGCGAAGTAGCCCTGTTCAGGCTTGCTGAAATATGAACATAATGGTTAGGCTGCAGCTGTGACAACTTGGTAAGACCTGCCTTAGCTACATGGACCTTCCACCATCCTGACCTTTGTGACTGCAACCTGTAAACATACTTTCTTCTGCCAGGATCTGGATTTGTTATTTGTAAGAGAGTTTTCTCTCTTTAATGAAACGGTGGCAAGCACTTAATGGCAACAGCAGCAGGAAAGTGAGTTTAAGTGAGGAAAATGCTTACCCTGCTTAGATACACAAAAGACCAGACTGCTTTTAGACACTGAGTTATCTTAGAATAGTTGGCTGTTGTTTATCTCCAACCTACCAAACATTTTCTGCTCTATAACACAGCAACTAGCCATGGACTGCTTGGGAAACTGAAGGAGGAAATTTCCATCTCCTGCCCCAACGAGAGTGATCAAAAACTGGATTAGGTGCAAATTTGTAGACTCTCCATCTGTGCTGATATTTGAAATTCAGCAGGATAGGGCCTGAGCAATCTGATCTGACTGAACCTGCTTTGGAGTGGTGGTTGGACTTAATGACCTCCAGAAATCCTTCCCAACCTAAATTATTCTATGATTCTATCTGCAGATTGAAAATGATCTTTTTATCTCTTAAATGAAGAAATAGGCCTACCTTCCTCCCATGAAGGTGCGAGATATTTTATGCACTATTGATCCCAGAAATAAACTCTTATTTTGAAAGCTACAAACATTTAATGTACCTTCATAATAGTGAATAGCTTCCTTCTTCACTACAAAGATATCTTACTGAAACAAATCACAAGATTTATCTAAATAGAAAAACTTCAGGACTTCAGACTTGCAATACAGCCCCTCTGTCCCGATCCAATATCGGGAGGGTTTCGTTACGATCCCAAGGACGAGATTAAGACGCTAAAACCGGTCAACCTTTTAACTTTATTTTCCACGAAGTGGGGAGGGGGGGAAAGGTGGGGAAAGGCAAAGGGGAGGAGAGGGGAAAGAGAATAAGGGGAAAAGATAGAGAAAGTGGGAAAAGAAGAGAAGAAACTAGCTACCACCACTCTGAATCCGATGATGTTCTGCCGACTCCGTTCGAGTTACAGCTCAAGCCGGGTGCCTCTGAAGAGGGACCCTGAACAAAGAAGTCCCTGGGCAATTATAGCTTTTCAAATTAAGTTTCCCACCCCTCACACGGTAGTTCAGACCAGTAGTAAATTTTAGGTCTGGGGTCTCCTGCTCCTTATTGGGTCTCATCATCGTTCCTAGGCAGACTGTTTTTTTCTCCCTTATCTTTACTGTTGTGGTTTCTGCTGACAGATGTGTTTTGATTCCTCGGGTCCTGCCCTTGTCTTTCAAGGCCCTGACAAAGAGGTGTTGTTCCAACAATTAGCACTGCCCCAGCAGTGACAGTAGGTGTTATCTTCCAAGGTCCTGACGAAGAGGATATAATCCAGACCCCCCCCCCTTAATTAACACTGTTTCAGCAGCGAGGGGAGGCTTTGTTTCCCAGGATCCTGGCACCCAAGCAGGCCTCACTTCAAAGCCTTGACATCCTCCCTCCCAGAGTGTGAAGTACAGGAATGCAAACTGCTTGTAACTCCCTTATCTTTCCAGTCTGCACCAGCTCTGGGGCCCTTTCTCACTGAACTAGGGAGTGCAGCCTAAGGCTTCAGCAAATTTAGCTACTCATGCTAAGCAAGTTTTATAGAAGTTGTGCTAAGCAGCAATAATTTACACTCCAGGTCCCAAAGTCTCTGCCCGATCGTGGTGTGGTTCGGCGCAGGCTCGGTGTGTCCTGGGTGGTCGCAGGGAGACCATCTGGGAGGTCGCAGCAGCTTAGTCTTGTTTCTGCCGGGAACAGATGGCTTGTTCAGGGTTATGGTTTGCTTGCACCTTATGTACCAAGAAATGTTTAAGGCAAAAATTCATTCATCTGGCCGCCACACCACCCTGTGACTTAAACATAGATTGGTACGTCTCCTTCCTGAAGTCTTCATAGCCTTCGTCCATGGTGGTGATATGAGATAGAGAGAGAGATCAGAAGGAAATACGGAAAAGGTAGAAGCGCGCACGGTAACAAGTCGCGGGAAGAGTAAAAGGAGAAAAAAAAGAAAAGGGCGCTTAACAGTGATTAAACAGGTCTTGCTCAGTGCAAGTTTAACAACTTTAACAACATTTAACTTCACAGAACAAACATCAAAACTGAGTTAACAAGGTAAGTGATTGTTACAACAGGTATAAAACAGCTGGCAAATGCATTGTGGATGTTAATATGCAATTTCCTCCTTCAGGATAAACTGGGAATGGGTTTAAATGATGGGTACTGTGGTTGGCTGTGGCCGATGGATGGCACAGATTTTCTTTATGCCATCAGGTGAGGTGGTAGGAACAAATTGCATATTTGACACAACATGTCGGATTAATTGAACAAAGCAAGGAATTATACAAGGTAAGAATGTTAAAGCGGCAACTGCACCTAACAAATACAATATTAACTGTTTCACCCATGGTGCCCCCAGTAACCAGGACCACAAATCGCTATTCCAGCCATTCCAGGTTTGGATGGGGATGTGGGCTATTTTTCTAATATCTTTGGTTAGCTGGAGAACTATTTCGCCTACATCATGTATCTCTAAACAACAGTTGGAAACGTTCAATTTCCCACACATCCCTCTCTCTTCAGCTAACAGGTAGTCTAAATCCATGCGGTGCTGAAGGATTGCTGTGCGCATCTGTTGGGACTGCCAAGTTAAAAGATCTATTGCATCAGCAGTTTTGTTGGTAATAATTTCCAGAGCCACTTGTAGTCTGATTATTCGATTTAGGTTATAAATTGTTTCTCTCGCCCCCGATATTGGCTCATTAGGATTCCAGGTTGCAGGCCCATAATGTTGAATTATTCGTTCAGGAGGCCATTCATTATTCCCCCATTTTTTGCGTCCCACCCAAATCTACCTTAATGGATCGCATCTTATGGGCAACCCTTCTGTCTCCAAGGTTATCATATACCTTTATGCCTAACCGAGGTCCACCTGTTTCTGGCAAAAGGAAAAACAAAGGTCTGATGATCCCTATATAACAAATTCCTGACCATCCTGCAGGTAAACATTTATATGCTGTGTGTCCGCAGATCCAATAATGCCCCTTCTTAGCTCCGATGCCCTGAGCAAATGGCCCGTTTATCCCTGTTGGGAATTAAAAGTAAGTTGTGTGTCTGTTGCCCAGAGGGCTGAAAATTGTAGTCACCCCATCACCTATTCGGCCGGTACAATACCAAGCCCCAGAAGTGTCTTTCCATTCGCAGGTTTGCTTGCAAGGGGGATGATTGGGTCGTTGGAGAGTTAAAGTTTCATTTTTTGTTTGACCAGTATCCCTCAAGTCCCCAATTGCGCCTCGTTTCACTGAGCCACATCCATAGGTGGAGATTCCCATCTTTATCGAGTGGCTTACGAGTGAGTGTCCATTGACATTTACTTTCCCCCACTTTGATCCCTCCCTCCTGGGTACAGTTTAAACAATATTGCCCCATGGCTGGAAATTGAATAGGCCAGGTCCCACGTGTCATCTGCAGTTTCACTATAATTGCTTACGATCTGGTCTGGGGTGAGGGGTGTGGACGTCCATGGCCAACTTGATAATCCCAGCGGTCCTCCGCAAACCCAGCAGTGGCTTAAATTGAAAGTTTGGTTTACTGCTTTTGCCAGCAACACGAACTCGTTGTTCTCGAAGGGATTAAATGGGTTGGGGGAAGGTAGAGGGAGTGGTCGTTCATCGCCTTCGTGGATGCATCCTTGAATCAGGATGGTCCAGAGCAGTAGGTGCGTCTTGGTCAGACCGCCGCCCCCGGAAACAGAAATAAGAACAAACTCAAGAACAAGATGGCTTGTTTGGGGGTTATGGTTTGCTTGCACCTTATGTACCGAGAAATGTTTAAGGCAAAAGTTCACTCATCTGTCTGCCACACCCTCCCTGCTCTACTTCCCCAGATAAATGTCATTTGCTTAGATGCTCACAGACCTACACAATTCAGTACTGCCTTTGGAGCAACATCTCATTCTTTTCCCAGTATATTGGAGCTGTCCTGGAGCTTGCGAAACATTAGTGGAGTGACACGCTGAGAAACAACCACTAGCCTCTGTTAGTGTTGTTTTTCTTGAAGACCTTTCTGGTTGTTGTTTTCTGATAGCCTATTTAATGTTTTATTAGTACAACCTAATCACAGATATATTTTTCTTCTAAGATCATTGAATGATTAACTCTTTTGAAGAATAGAAAAATAATGGTCTATTAGAAGATGCTGACAGAGGTATGATGCTTTAGTAACAGTTTGCCATTAACCTCTCTCTGTTCCTGCAGTATCACTGGACACTTATGGAAATTACTTTACGATAAGATGATGAAGAAAGGTGTTCTGGGAAGCTGAGGAGCCTTTGAAACACATGAATGAAGACCCTTCCCCTGATTCTGGCATGAGTTTAAGGACATCTCTGTCTGCCAGAAAAACTAGCTTATTTGTGCTGCTTAGAGGTTATTTGACTAACTATTGGCCTACAGAGCAGAGAGCTGCATTAGGTTACTCAGCTGAAGAGTGATCTGCTCTGACTGTCCCTAGCAGGGAAAGTCATCAGTGGAGCTTAGACAGCAGAGATGTCACAGGCAACGCAGCCTTAGACTGTGCTTACAGTGGCTGCTCGTGTTGTGGAACGGGGACAACTCCTGGGACAATGCATATGCAGTGCCACGTGTAAGATGGTGAGTGAGGGAAGCTAGTCTGTTTGGGCTACGCCATGAAGTCTGCAGTATATTTGCATTAGACTAAGTCCTGTTCCAGGCTGGATTAGACTAGCAATGTAATGGATTTCTGAATTCTCATCTAGACTATGTGAAAGCCGTGGTGTTCAGTAGATAGCTGGGTTAAGACTGGATGAACAGATATTACTTGTCTGGGTTATTTATCTTTCTTTCATTTAGTCTTCTCTCACAATTTAGTCAGAAATATCTGAAACTTCCAGGGTATTACAGGAAGCATGAAAATGTGAAATCAATCGCATTCAAAATTGTCACAATTGTACTTTCTCACATTAAAGCTGTAGCTCTTGCTATTACAGAAAAGTTTTTAATATTAGTTATTTCTTTCTTCACCTCTGCATTCACTTTTCTCCTACTTCTATTGCATAACAAGCAATTATTTCAGAGTAAATTCATTCACAAACAGCTGTACTCATCATTTTATTTTTTTAAGCACCTGTTGCAACTACTTTGGAGGTTTTATTGACTGACAAATAATTTCCTCCCTATAACAGTCTGTTCAGTGCCTCATTTACCTCCTTGGTCCTCAAGCTGTAGATTGTGGGGCTTACCGTTGTACAGCATCTAGAAATACATTGAATCACTACATAAACGCATACAAAAACTACTAACACCACTCCCAAAACTGTTAAACACTTTTTAACCCATGAGCTTACGTCAGGGAACCAGGAAGTCAACCATTTCCATGTTTCTTCAAATCTGAAAGAGGTATCATCTTTCTGAACCCCATGTAAGATTTCAGTCTGCTTCCAGGTTTCATTTAGATCGGGAGGAATTCTCCTGCTTTGATCCACATATACCACAGCAACTAGTATTTATTACTGTATATACTCCTCCCTGAGATGCCAAGAACATATAGAGTCATTCTGTTTTGTGTAGTTATTTTAGCAATTTCTGAAACCTCCTCTTGTAAAGCTGCAATGGCATCAGAGGTTTTATTCCCTATTTTCTCAATAACTGCTGAAATATTTACTATTGCTTTTTCAAGTTCACTCACTCCCAATTGTGGAAACAGCCACCTTGCCAATGAATGAAACCTAGTAGGTCGACCTGTTAAAGGATTATTGACCCTCTTTTGTCTCCTCATGAATGTTCTTAACCACAATTTTTGATATTTATTACTCAATTCTTTTGTTACAGTAATATTAGGGATTATTGCCCCTAAAGTACATGTCCCTGACCAATTAGGAGGTAGCACTTTTTCGTGCCTTGTTCCCACACAACCAATACCATCCACTACCTTTTGGAACACGCCACCCATTTAGCTCCTTACTTGGCCACTTATAAGCTATTTCAGGTATCCGAGAGCAATCTTCAAAACTCCCTGCCTTAATGGCTCCAGTACAGTTGATCATCTGTTTTCCATAAAATACAGTTTTCTCCCACCATTTATTACTCTTACTACATCTTCAGATACACTGATAATAATCTCCTGTCACATTCTGGACTTCTCATTCCTGTTCTGTTGTTTCATCATATTTCGTTTGATCACTATCATTTCTTATCTGTTTTATAAATTCCATAAAGGAAAAATTAAGAGGCACTCCAATTAGCGGGAAGCCCTTGTTGGAACGTTCAGGGAAGTGGGTACATACCCAACAATCCATCTGGTTAACTATCTTCATAGATTTCGTAATTACTTCCAAATGAAGATTTTTACCCCAAAATCCTTCCTGATTCCCTTTAATTGTTTGGCTCAGGTAACCTAGAAAAACTAACCACCACATTTCTCCCCTGGTTGTTAAGGAGAACATCATCTTTACACAGATACCATAACAACATAACCCTATTCCTAAGAAACAAATTAAAACAATTTTTCCCTGAATACAATCTAAATTTAAAACTGATTCACTTCTAATACAACTCATATATTTTTATATATTTTTAACTTTAAAGGTTGAACTTGTCCAGCTTTCCACATCTCTCGAGGTACTGCTTTCACTCGGGTGTAGTGGATCCAGCAATCAATTCCCTGCAGTTTCACAGCAGTGTTTGTTGTTAGTAGTACAAGATACAGGCCTCTCCATTTTTCTATCAATGGTTCATCCTTCCAGGTTCGAAGATACACTTGATCTCCCGGCTGGAATGAATGTACAGGTGAATCTAAAAGTGTAGGAGATCTTAACTGGATGTACCTACGGAGAGAAGTAAGAACCTTTGCCATAGACAAGAGATAATCACTTAAAATTTGATCACCCTTGATGTGCATTTGAATTTCATTTCCAGTTAAATTTACAGTGTAAGGTTTACCATACAGAATCGCGAATGGACTAACTTTCTCCCTAACCCTTGGGGTTATTCTGATTCTTAATAATGCCAGAGGTAAAACATCAGTCCATTTCATCTGAGTCTCCTGACACAATTTCCCTCTCTGTCTCTTAATTGTTTGATTCATTCTTTCCACTTTTCCACTGGATTGTGGCCTCCAGGGGGTATGTAAATCCCATTTAATTTGTAGTATTTTTGAGATTTCCTGTACTATTTCTGCTATAAAATGAGGTCCCCTATCCGAAGAAAATCCTTCAGGTACCCCAAATCTTGGTATGATTTCTTTTAATAACATTTTCACTACCTCCCTTGATTTATTGGTACGGCACGGGAAAGCCTCAGGCCATCCTGAAAAGGTCTCAGCAATTACCAACAAATATTTATATCCATTATAGCTTGGTAATTCAGAAAAATCAATTTGCCAGTAATCCCCAGGCATGAAGCCCCTTTTTACTTCCTCTGGGGGGGGGGCTTCTTCTGAATCTTGGGATTATTTCTGAGACAGATTTCACATTTTTGTGTAATACCTTTTGCAATTATTAACATGCTGATTCCCACAGCAAATCTGTTAACTGTTTCAACCAATGCCTCGGCTCCCATGTGGCTACTATCATGTATTTGCTTCATCAACTTCTTCATTATTGGCGAAGTTACCACACATTGTCCAGTAGATGTTACCCACCATCCTTCGGGACTCTTTATGCATTTCAGTATTTCTGCTAATTTATTTTCTTTTTCAGTGTATACCGGAATTTCCATTTTTAACGTTCTCTCTGGAACTAAGGCTGCCACCGACACGGATAATGCTACCCTTTTTTCAGCCTCATCGGCCCTTTTGTTCCCTTTAACTATGTCAGTCTGTCCAGATTGGTGCACTTTGCAATGCATTACTGCTGTCTCTTTGGGTTTATTAACTGCTTCGAGTAGGTCCATAATCTCCTTACTGTATTTTATAGGATTCCCTTGAGAAGACAGCAATCCTCTTTCCTTCCAAATTGCGCCATGGGCATATATAACCCCAAAGGCATATTTTGAATGTGTAAACACATTGGTCTGTTTTCCTTCTGATAATTCCAGAGCCCAGGTTAAAGCAATCAGTTCTGCTTTCTGGGCGGATGTATTTGCTGGTAGCGATCTTACTTCGATTTCTTCTTCCAAAGTGACAACAGCATCTCCAGCCCTTCTTTCTCCCTTTATGATAAAACTGCTCCCATCAGTAAATAATTCCCAGGCTGGATTCTGCAATGGAATACCTCTCAAATCCGGACGGCTGGAATATATTTGCTCAATAGTTTGCAGGCAGTCATGAGCCAACTTTTCCTCTTCGTGAAGTGGTAATAAAGATGCTGGATTAAGGGTATTAGACACTTTCATGGTTACATCTTCTTGCTCAAGTATTACTGCTTGGTATTGCACCATCCTACTTGGGGATAACCAGTGATGCCCTTTCTGTTCTAAAACTGCTGCAACAGAATGTGGCACATAAACAGTCACCGTTTGTCCCAACATCAATTTTTGTGCTTCTTGTATTAACACCACAGCAGTGGCAACTGCTCTCAGGCGTCCTGGCCACCCTGCACCCACTTTATCCAATTGTTTTGAAAAGTAAGCCACAGGTCTTTTCCAATTTCCTAAAGTCTGTACAAGCACTCCCAAAGCCTGGCACCCTCGCTCATGTACGTAAAGCCCAAATGGCTTTGTTACGTTTGGATGTCCTAATGCGGGAGCACTCATGAGAGCAATCTTGTTTTCATCAAATCCTTTTCGGCACTCTGGAGTCCACTCCAGCAAGTCTCCCAGCCCCTTAACAGCTTCATATAAAGGCTTTGCCATTAATCCAAAATTAGATATCCACAGACAACACCACCCAGCCATTTCTAAAAATCCCCTAAGTTCTCTTTTTGATTTGGGGGGGGCGATCTGACAAATCGCTTCTTTCCTTTCGATTCATAATTTTCTTTCCCCCTGGGATATTTCAAATCCCAGATAGATTACACTTTCCTTCATGATCTGTACTCTTTTTCTGAGACACCCTATATCCTGCTGTTCTCCCAAAATTTAATAAACTGATGGTTGTTTCTCTACATTCTTCAATAGTGTCTGCCCCCAATAAGATATCATCCACATACTGTAAGAAGGTAGTGGTCTCTTTCTTACCTTGCCATAATTCTAATTCTTTTGGAAGTACATTACCAAAAATTGTAGGGCTGTTCTTGAATCCTTGAGGGAGTACTGTCCAGCACAACTGCATTTTGCGTTTCATTGTAGGACTTTCCCACTCAAAGGTGAATAATTGTTGACTTTGTTCCTCCAAAGGGATACAGAAGAAAGCATCTTTTAAGTCCAATACTGTAAAATAGACATTTGAATCATTTATCGTCGTTAACAAAGAGTATGGATTGGATACCACTGGGTGCACATCAATCACTATCTGGTTAATAGCTGGCAAATCCTGTACTAGACAGTATTCTTGTGAATGTTTTTTTAACAGGCAGGATTGGAGTATTGTACTCAGACTGACATTCTCGCAACAGTCCATACTTCAAGAAATTATTAATCATAGGCTCCAGTCCAACACGGGCCTCTAACTTCATGGGATACTGTTTTCGCCTTACCGGTTTAGCTCCTTGTTTTAATTCCACCTTTACCGGTTCTACACATCTGGCTCTTCCAGGTTTCTCCATTGCCCACACAAAAGGGGCTACTGCATCCATTACTTCGGAGGGAATTCCACTGGGTCCACTCTCCACCTGTTCGGAATCCAGTGCTTTCTGCAACATATCTGCTTGTGCCTTCCAGGCGTTATTTTGTGGAATGTGCACCTGAACTTTGTTTTGATCAAAGGTTATCTGTGCCCCCAGTTTATTCAGTAAATCCCTCCCCATTAGGGGTAATGGGCTTTCTGGCATATATAAGAATTCATGTGTTAACACTCTATTTCCTATTTCACATTTAATTGGTTGAAAGAAAGGTTAGACCTCTCGCTTTCCCGTGACCTCAATTACTGGCATAGAGAATTTACTCATTGGTCCCTTACAGCTATTTAATACCAAATATGTTGCTCTAGTGTCTACTAAAAATTTAGCTGTTTTGTTCCCCAGCTTTACTGGGAACCAGGGGTTCGGCTAGGGAATCCAATTTCTCAACCGCTGGTCCCCGTCAGTCTGAATCTTCTGCACCAATCAGGAGCAAATCTGCCTCTGGAACAGATACAGACTGAGGTTTCCAATGATCTGATTGTTTCTTTGAACACTCATTTTTCCAGTGTCCCTTTTCCCTACAAATCGCACACTGATCTCTCCTCAGTGAAATTCTATTTCTCAAATTCCCTCCTGCTCTATGTCCTCTTCCACGTCCTTGTCCTTTCGGAAAACCCCTTCCCTGGAGGAATTTTGTGCCTGGGCAAATGCAGCTGCCAAAATTGCAGCATTTTTGCCTCTTATCTTTCAGTTTCTCCTTTTGTTTTTCCTTTCTCTGTACTTCTTCCCTGTTATTGTAGACCTTATATGCAATTTCTATTAACCGTGATATTGACATCCCTGACATACCATCTACTTTCTGAAGCTTTTTCCTTATATCTGGTGCTGATTGTCCTACAAATAATGTAGTAAAAGTCATCTTGTTCGCTTCTTCCTCGGGATCCAAGTCTGTCCATTTTCAGGCAGTTTCACATAACCGCTGGTAAAATGCAGAGGGATCCTCATTCTTACCCTGCACTACTTGATACAGTTTCGCAATATTTTTGGGTCTAGGTACTCCATGCTTTACCCCATATAATCTTAACTGTTGGTATTGTTTAGTCATTAA